>NC_059125.1:105081194-106450361 GCF_020740685.1 Jaculus jaculus
TGCATGTTGGTCATATTCCAAGGGGTGATACTCTTATAACTCCTTTACCCTGTCCCCATTCCACCAAGGGCCCTCATCTGTGGGGTTATTGATATTTGCTGTATGGTCATGAAAGCATCAGTCAGTCTGTTTTTGGAGGGGGACAATGCCTAAAGACACTTCTTCCCAGAGTATGTCTCTGACAATATTTCCACTCCCTCTTCTGCAATGTTCCTTGAGACTTAGCAGGTGTATTATAACTCTACTTTAGCATTAAGCTCTCTGCAATGTCTGAATTTCTGATTTGATAAGTTTTGCTTGTCCGCAATGTCTAGCGCCATTTCTCTGAAGCTGGTTGTCAGGCTAGCAGTGACAACAGCATTCAGCCACCATATTTTTGAGACAATGTTTCTCACTGAACTTGGTGCTAACCAACTGGGCTAGATTCAGTAGGCCACAAGCCCCAGGGATCCTCCTGTCTCTGCCTGTTTCACTAGTGCTGGGATTACATATACACACCTCTGTGCCAGGTATTTATATATGTGTACTGGGGATCTGAAGTCAGATTATCATGATTACATGGAAAAGATTTTATCAAACAAGCTATCTCCCAAGCTCCCCACCTCTTTCCTGTACTATTTTTTCCCCCTGTACTATGCTATGAAAAGTAGACTCAAATTTGCTGAATTAGTACCTCTAATCTTCCAGGTTAATTTACATTTTAGTGCACCTTAAATAGGAATTAATGAAAATTGTTAGGAAACTTGATGGCGTTTTAAACTCTTTTTTTTTTTTTTTTTTTTTTACTTCTTGCTTTGGTTGAAGTTTAGTAATAAATATCTAGAACTGGAGAAGAAAAGGGCATGGAAAATTAGGCATAGCCTGGAATTGTTTAGCTTTTGTTTTTTATCAAAGACAACAACAGAAATGTCTCCTCTGTAAAGGACCTTGAGTTGTTTGTAACTGATATATTAGTGAAATTCCCTGTTTTCTCACATATTTCTTAATGAAAAATATGAAAAGATGTGTCTTTCCATCAGTATTACACACTAATACTGCTGTGTGAGCTCACAGAGGATAGATGAGCAGATGTTCAGCTTTTTCTGAGATGAATAATACTCTGGAATTGTGAATCATAATGTAGAGGGAACAGGGCAGCAAGCACAAAGACGGAAAGGGGGCTTATCACTAAGTATACAATAAAAATTCTTTAGAAAATGGAACCATCAAGGGAGGAGAATGACTACAAAAAATCATTTCTGTGCAATAATGTCCATGTTCTAACTCCAAATGTGCCTTCCTGTGGTCTGATATTGCCTATTAGCCCTTATGGCACAGTATGTGGTTCAAGCAAGATGGTCATTACAGGGACAGATTTCAGTTTTATTGAATTTTCACTTAGTGCACATGAATACAAATATGCAGGAGAAAAACTAACTGTATTTGCCTTTGTGGGGCCATGCTTGGATGCAATCCTGGCTCCATATGCTCATGAAATCCTAATGAATAGAAAGGATGAAAAGAATAGGTTAATAAAGTCTAGTGGTTGTACTTACCATTTTCATCCAAGGAAAAGTCATCCTGGGCATAGCGAAATTTTTCAGGACCACAGGCAATAAACACATCATCATCACCAAAGAAATCATGAAGACAGGTAACCTATGGAAAAAGCAGAAACAATGGATTGACATTTGATGGTCTTATGACAATGATCTCACACCTTGTTGGAAGGAAGGACTTTGCATGTGTGGTCATATTGTTCCCATGTCATCAAAAAGAAGACTGAGGGTCTGGAGAGACAGCTTAGCAGTTAAGCACTTGCCTGTGAAGTTTAAGGACCCTGGTTTAAGGTTTGATTCCCCAGGACCCATGTTAGCCAGATGCACAAGGGGGCACAAGTGTCTGGAGTTCGTTTGCAGTGGCTGAAAGCCCTGGAGTGCCCATTCTCTCCCTCTCTCTCTCTCTCTCTCTCTCTCTCTCTGTGTGTGTGTGTGTGTGTGTGTGTGTGTGTGTGTGTGTGTGTGCGCGTGTGTGTGTCTGTTGCTCTGAAATAAATTAAAAATAGACAAAAAAATAAAAAAAGACTGAGACCATGAACAAATAGAATTGTTCCCTCTGAAGACAATTTAGTCAGTAAATGCTTCAAAAAATGTCTTAATCTCCCAGTTTTTCTCTCTCTCCCTCTGCTATCTCTTCTGTCTATCTCTTCCATATTGCCTATCTTTTGCTTCCTTCTTTTCTTTGGTGCTGACCTGTAACTCCCAGTACCAGCATGTGGCCAACATCCACAATGAGCTGTTGGTCAGAGAGACCTACAAAGTTTCCCAAAAGGAGACAGAATTCTGTCAGAGTACTTGATGACCCCCCAAAGGTTAGTGGTAAGATCCTACTGCTAAAGACACCATATGCTGTTGGTAGGGAACATGGAGTGACATGGCTGGAACCCAAACAGTTAGGTCATCTAGTGCCAGAAGGTGCTACATGAGCAACTGGGGGAAAATGACCAACATCTGTCTAAGCAACTCGTGTCTAAGGTACTCAGCAGCAACAATCTGATGCAATGCTCACACAAGTCCAATAGTGGCAACCAACTGCTCATGATTTCGCTAACTAACCTGCTCAATGGAATGGAATCTATAGCTGAAGCTACGAAACAAGTCATAACAATATCCAAAAATAAGCCTGCTCTCCATTATCAAGCTCCCACCAATCATGAGCTACAAAAGGATCTACACCTATTAGTCTCTCTAAAAAAAACAATGATTACTCCATTTATCTGGTGCTAACTCTACTCTCCTTTGGAGAATTTGCTTCTCTTTTTCAGATAGATGCAGATCCCAAGGAGAGAATCAGCCCATCATGCCTCAAAAGGGCCCCAGCTTAAACTAAGTGTAATTGGGGAAATGAGCAAGAGTGCTGCTTTCTCAGTGAATCTGGTACCAGCACAAGGGTGAAGGAGATAGACACAGAGAACACTCAACCCCTACCAAACCAGATATTCAGAGACACAGAGGCTCCCAAGACCTCATCACTGAAGCAGACCTAAAATGAACTCAACATGGCTCAGGGAAATTTGTGGAAGAGGGAGGGGACAGAAAGAATGTTAGAGCCACACGTTGGGTCATTATGTACAGAGACATTGCCTCTTACCCATAATTGATGGCTAACCCCACAATGCTCGACCCATATTTCCCAACGAGGAGGGTCCTTGCAGAGAGAGGAGAGCAGGGAGGAGGCTAATGATGGTACCAGCATGACTGTATACACTGTGTACATAACTAATAAAGTTTTTTTTAAAAAATGTTACCATGATATTCATGGTCCAACTTTGAGTGTAAGCTGAGGCAGACAGAAAAGATTTTCTGCAGTTTGTGGTGGGTAGACCCCATTGCTTACCCAGAGATAGAAATTCCTCTCTTCATATTCATAAGCATGAAAAGAAGGCTATTCTTTATGTGCTTTGGATGTGCAAATTGTGATTCATGTTTAAAAATAAATACCTAGGAATATCCCAGAATATCATTTGTCACTGAAAAACTAGGAGACAACAAGTACACTGACCACTTGAAAGCTTATCAAATGTCCCCTGATATCATGATCCCAGGATCCTTCTTGCCTTGGAGTGCTATGTACACTGCTGCATGTTTACAACAAAGATAGTCTTCCCAGCCCCCTTTCTGCACAAAGAAATGAAGGTACCTGGGAAAGTAGACTGCTCTTTGCAGTCTCTCCACTTCTCAAATTTCCTAGTTACATCTAGTAATTAGGTCAGCCCATCAGGGAAAGCCCAGGAAGAAGCATGGAGTCAAAACCCATGCTTATCCAACTCCTTATTTTGTAAGTGTTCAAAGCCACTAATTGTTTCAGAGACTCTTTCAAGCTACCACCTTTGGCTTTCCAAAAGCACAGTGCTCACAAACTAAGATCAGCTTGCTGTGTGCAGAGAGCAATATGTCACATTTGAAAAATATTTATAACATCATCCCCCATCCAAGGTTTATTCAATTTCTGTTCCTTCAGCCAAGATGATTGCATCCCTTACACAAAGAGAGAGCTACTTAAAGATTTCCACCATTGTCTCAGCCTCCCAATCATCTATGAGATGCCAAGAGAAGGGAAGGAAACTTGGAGACCTGCCAGGGTCTTTCCTATTAAGTTTCTTCCCAATTCTGCATCTCAACCTATCAAATGCACTAATACCCTTCTTCAGCTCACATGTCCCTAACCCATTCAATTCACAATCATTCAATGACGGTCAGAGCTACTATTGATTGAATACATACTCCAAGACAGCAGAAGGTTGGCCTAAGTACTTTCATATGTCATTTCCATTTAGCCTAACAAAAAACCCTAGAAATCATTATTGCCATCACTATTTTAGAGATGAGAAATTTGAGACACAGAGACAATAAGTAAATTACACAGGTAAAAATCCATAAGTCTAAACAAGTGCAGATCTAACTGGTGTGCTTTTAACCTCACAACAACACAAAACATTTATATAGAGCTTGAACACCAGGGGCCATCACCAAACTCTAAGTCTGGTGGAGTGTTATACCTTAAAACAGGTCAGTTAAGTTTCATTGCAGTGACAAGAGAATCTATAGGTACCATGGAAGATACCAACCACATCCAAGTGACTTGGTGTTTGGTTAGTTCAATAGGCATTCTCTATATTGTTTAGGTATAAGATTAAATAAAAAGGCTACATGCTATCAGCTCTCCTCCAGATCTTCTGAAAATACAGTGTGGAGTTCTTAATTTTAATACACCATGTGTATTGTTTACATTGTTTACCTCCTGATATCTCCTTGATATTAAAAAAAAATCCTAGGTAATTTCTACTTAAGTTTCATGCAAAGAAGATAAGGAGGAATATTCAGAGACTTTCTATAGATACAAAAAGATAGAAAAGTAGGCATTAGAATTTTAAAATAATTTGTGGAGGACAACAGAGTTTAGCACACAGAGGCTTTGAAAAATAACCAGAACACAAATTTATCAACAAGAAAGTATAAATCACTATGAGTTCAAATTTTTTAGAATCGTTGCTGTTACAACAGCCCACACTCTGCAATCTCAAACTTCTCTACCTTCTCTGAGACTTTAAACAAAGCCTTTGGATAGTGTCTCCTTTGGGGATCTTATAAGAAAGAAAGTTTGCTCTGACAACTTCATAATGGTGTGGCTTGCATCAAACATATTCATGTTGCAATCCAGCTGTTCAGTATCAGGTTTCTTGTGTGATCCTTGTCCCTATTTTATAGGCTCTCAAATGTAGACAAATTCATACTGCATATGTGGATGCCCAGTTTTTCCAAATACTTGGATCACTCAGACACAGCCACCCCCATCTTTGTTACATAGTGAGAAAAATAAAACATGCCCCTTCTTAAATTTGAAGATCCCAAGGCATATTCAGAGCACCCCCAAGGATACACAGTTGGCTCATGACAGAATTGGAACTGCCTCTCATGTATTCTGCTTCAATTCAGAACAAAATAATTTAGCTGTCTGAGAAAATATGCCTTCTTAAAGCCACCTGAAATAAGCTTCTCTTGTCCTATTAATTGTCCAGTCAGTTTGCATTGAGTTATTTTACAGGATTTAAAAAGAAATTTCAGCTGCGAGTGGTGGTGCACACCGTTAATCCCAGCACTCAGGAGGAAGAGGAGAAGGATCACCATGAGTTCAAGGCCACCCTGAGACTACATAGTTAATTCCAGGAAAGCCTGGGCCAGAGTGAGACACTACCTTGACAAGTAAAAAAAAAAATAAAAAGAAGTTTCGTTATTGAACCCATCTTAAATCAATGAATGAGAATAAAATCTTGTCTACTAGTGACAAATATTCAATAAAAGTGGTAGAAAAGGACATGGAGAAGGAGGAGTTTTTAAAAAAGAAAAAGAAGAAAAGGTGCTAGGGAAATGGCTCAGTGTGTAAAATGCTTGCTACTCAAGCATAATTACCTGAGTTCACATCCCCAGCACCTACTTTAAAGCCAGTTGTGGTAGTATGCATCTGAAATCCCAGTGCTTGAAAGGCTAAGATGGGAGGATCCCTGATTTTGCTGGCTAGGTAGAACAGTTTAATTGGTAAGCTCCAGGTTCAAAGAGGAACCTTCTCTCAAAAAATAAGATGGAGGGCTGGAGAGATGGCTTAGCGGTTAAGCGCTTGCCTGTGAAGCCTAAGGACCCTGGTTCGAGGCTCAGTTCCCCAGGATCCACGTTAGCCAGATGCACAAGGGGGCACATGTGTCTGGAGTTCGTTAGCAGTGGCTGGAGACCCTGGCACCCCCATTCTCTCCCTCTCTCTCTCCTTCTCTCTCTCTCTCTCTCTCTCTCTCTCTAACTGCCTCTTTCTCTCTGTCACTCTCAAATAAATAAATAAAAATACACAAAACATAAACAAAATATTTTAAAAAAATGAGGTGGAGACTAAGTGAGAAAGACTCGTGATGTCAGCACATACACATACATGTGTGCAGATTTTATATAAATACATCATACATATACACATGTAAAAATGAAAACAAAAAGATAAAGAAGAGTGAAGGAAGAGAGGAAGAATAGCATGTAAGAAATAATTCTTAAGTGAAACATACTCACTTGGTACCTGTTTATTTATTTTTTGTAATTTCATGGAGATAATGTGACCCAAAGTTCATGTTGACTTACATTATTAATACATAATTTCAAGTAAGCTTTCTGAGATAAAATTCTCATCAGGAGGTGGCTCCAAAATCAGTAATAGTATAATCATTATGATACTACTTGCAGTATCCTCAGACAGCAAAGGTCTTGCTGACATCAGTTTCAGTATGAGTCATACTTGGGTGTTTAAGGCAGAGAAAGAACACAAAAGCATGATACCTATACTTATGATTAATCAATTGTCAGCAGAAAATCAATAAAATCAACTCATATTAATATTGAACCATTACCTCTATGCTCTTGCTTTAAAGAAGAAACAGCAGGTGTTGGAGGAAGGGAGGTCAGCTTAGTCATGCCTTAGCATGAACAATAAATTATATAGATGGTCCAGTGGCTTAAATGTCAAATTACAAATGGATAAAAAGACACAACAGATCACCCTGTGGAAGAAGTTCGAGTCTATTAAATGTAAATGGAAAATTCACTTTGTGACTTAATTTAGGCTTGATTAGATTCTCCATCCACATATTACAGATACTGGCAGTTAGCTTTTGTTAATGCCTGGTGCTACTAGATTCCACATTTCACTTAGCTGATTATTCAGAGAGAAATGGTACCTCAGGAAGAAAGGTCTACTTGAGTAATCCATGAGCCTCACTTTTGGCATGCATATTTTCTGTGAAAGTTCCATTCCACCGGTTTTGATCATTAAGCACTTACTGGGGTGGAGGGGCAAAGGAACCATGTGAAAGATACAGACTTGCACAATAAAGGGCCTTGTCTTCAAAAGCTGACGGCATAATAAGCAAGTGAGAACTACACAAATAACTAGAATATAAGGCAGGCTGTTGGCACTATTGTAGAGGCACAAAGAACCAGGGAAAGCACAGAAGACAAAGAAAATAATTTAAACAAGAAAAGTGTGGCCTAGATTTTACACATACATACTGACAGAAATACACACACACATGTGTGTATGTGTATGTAATCATATATGACATGAAATGAGTTTATCTGGGGAAGAAGGGACTGCTTTTTGATAGTGGAGAGAGGATCCAATGAGGTAAATATGGTCAAAGCACTAGATAAATAAAAACTACTTTATGAAATTCATCAGTATATGTAATGAATATATGCAAATCAACTTTCTTAAAAGGAGAATTGAGGGACACTTCACAGACATGATTATTCACAAATCGAGTCTGGAAGTGTGAGCGTTGTCTAGGCAGATGCAGGTTTAGTTAGTCTATGCAGAGGTAACCAGCTGCAGGTAGAAAGGTAGAGAGGGGAGGGAGTTTCCTTCTTCCTCAATAACCTTTGAAAAACAGAGTTGCCTCTTGTTGGCTACAGTAACAGATTCTGACCCTCCAATGTTGTGTATTGCACAATGACCCAAAGCCACTTACCAACCTTCTGCACAGACGCAACATACAATTGCCTCCTCACAGGATTTAGGATAAAGAGGAGGGCAAAGCATGTCTATGGTGAGAGCTGGCCCAGGTGGTGAAAAAGGGGGAATCCCTGTGGCAAGGAAGACAAATCGCATTGACGTCCCAGCCTTGCCAAAGTTGCAATATGCTCATAGAAAGTGGCTGGCAAGCTTGGCAAAATGAGTTAATGAAAGATTGAGTAAGAAGCACAGATGAGGCTTTCTATGAGTCCCTGCCACTCTTATTCTGTAGCATTTCTTGCCTGCAAGCTCTGGACTGGTCCCAGTGAGAGACTGACACCTAGGCTTGGTGAACTAGGCGATGTTTCTGATGTGACCTTGGATATCTTATCAAACTCATTTTCTTAGTTTTGTTTGTGGGTTTGTCATAACAATGTTTTTGCCTACTCTACAATGACTCTTTGACTCAAAACTCTTTATTCAATTCCTGAGATCTTCTAAACCTGTACTAAAATAGTAGTAATGCCACCTGTATTTTTACTGCTTTTAAAACCCTTCTACAGGAAAGACAATGTGAGGAAGAGGAAAGACCAACACTACAGGGAAGAAGGGACAAAAGAGGGTCATATGAACAAAGTACATTAAATATATGTATGAAAATTTCATAATGAAACCAATTTTTCATGCCATGAGTATATAATAACTAAATAAAGATAATAATAACTAAAATTAAAGTTAAACTATTTTATGTTTGCGTTCACTTTTCTAATTCTCATCTCAATACAATGCAGTCATATTTGTACCCCAATATTACCAACAAAGCTACTCTTGTCAAGGTCCACAATAATCTTAATTCTGTTAAATTCAATGTCACTTTCTGCCTCATCTTAGCACCTCAACAACACAGTCATAACGTGAACATGTTTTCGTCCCTGAATACTTTCCCTTCTTAGCTTCTGGAATACCACCACATCAATGAAAGTCTTTTTTCCTTCTTGTGTTTGGTTCCATGTTCTCTTTTTTCAATTATTTATTTGTGTGTGTGCATGCACGCTCACGCACACATGTGCAAGCATACATGCATGCACCAGGATCTCTTGCTGCTGCAATCAAATGCATGTCTGGCTTCATACACTTGTCTGGGGTAGTGTAAGTCGGGTCAGCAGGCTTTGCAAGGAAGTACCTTTAACTTGAGTCATCTCCCCAGGCTTCATGTTTTGTCTCTTTAAATAACTTGTAATCAAGTTGTTTATGTCCTGATAGTTCTAATATCTGAAATCTTTAAAAATCTGAATATATTGTTTCTCCTAATTCTCATGGTGACTTGATTCCTCATGCGCTTTGTCATTTTGTGTGTGAGCATGTGTGCATGCATGCCACAGCGGATGTGTGGAAGTCAGAGAACAACATCAGTTGTTAGTTCTCACCTTCCACCTTGTTTGAGACAGTCTCCATTTATCATTCTGGTCATCAGTCCACCTGGCTTGTGAGCTTCTAGGATGAGTCTTCTATCTCTGCCTCCCTTCTTTATGTAGGTGCACGGGGATTACAGATACTGAAACTTACTACAGTGTCTGACCTTATGTTTGTTCTGGTCATCCAAACTCAACTACTCATGCTTGCATGGCTAGTACTTTATCCATTGAGCCATCTCCCAAGCACATGTTTCATACTTTTTAAAAAATTTATTTATTTGTTTATTTGCAAGCAGAGGGAGACAGAAAGGAAGAGAGAGACACACACAGAGAGAGAAACAGAGTCTATGGGCACACCATGACCTCTAGCCACTGCAAACAGACTCCAGATGCATGAACTACATTGTGCATCTGGCTTTATATGGGTACTGGTGACTTAAATCAGGGTCATTAGGCTTTGCAAGCAAAGACCTTAACTGATGAGCTATCTCTTCAGGCCCATATACTTTTTTTATTGTGAGCTAAAGCATTGGGAATCCTGAGGGGCCTAAACTGGGATTATTGTCTGCCAAAAATATGTTCCAGGGGCATTATCAATATGGACCAGTTTTTAATTTCTTGTCCATGAAATCCCTTGTCACATGAGTGGGATAAGCTTAAACTCAAGATATGTTTAAAAACAAGCTTTAGGTTGCAAACTTATAGGACTATACCTCAGGAGAAGTAGTTATAGCAGAAGCCATAGTAGTGTCCCTCCTTATTTCTCACCTGAAGTCATAACATAGGCAAGCAAGGGATTTTGTGTTATTGTTCTTATTATCTTAGTCATGTCCTTTCTTCTAAGACTACAATTTCATTAGGGCATAACCCACTAAAAGGGCTCTGGTATAATATGGGAATTGAAACACTAAGTTTCTCACTTTTCAAACACCATGCATACCTTGCATTTCTATTAATATCCAAAACAGTGGGTCTCAGGTATGGAGTTTTACCTCCAAAGAGACTAAGTATATAAAAATTGTCTGATGGTCTCATTTCAATTTCATTTTCCTTTCTCCTCTCTTATTGTTTTTGTGCTTAAGTTTAATAAAGCAATTAAAATATGTTATGGCTTTTTTCAAAAACTAAGGCATTATGACATTAAAATTCTATGTCTAGATATACATGCAAAACAATTGAAAGAAAAGACTCAAATAGGCTCTTGTATTCCAGTGTTCATAATTCACAGAAGACAAAAGAGAAACAAACCAGGTGGCCATCAATAGGTGTATGAAGACAATGTATTATATCTGTACAATGGAATAGTTTTCAACCAAAAAAGGAATAAAATTCGGATGCATGCTATAATATGGACTTGGAAACATTATATTAGGAAAGATAAACCAGAAAAAAACCAAAAATATTGTATGATTCCATTTACATGAAATATCTAAAATCAATAACTTCAGAGATATAAGTAGATTAGAAATTCGTCAGGGACAAGGGGACTGAAAAATAGAGAGCTATCATTCAAGTTATAGAGTTTTCATTTGGTCTGTTGAAAAAGTTCTGGAACTATATATTGATTAAACAATATTATGAATGAAACTAATGCTACTGACTTATATATATATAAATATTTTAAAGGGCAAACTTTATGTTAAACATTACCCAATTTAAAATGCAAACAATACATCAAAGCTATTGAATAATGTACTAGAAATGGGTGAATTGTATGGTATATAAATAATATTTCAATAAAGCTGCTTGAGAAAGAGAAGTGTAAGATAAGTTTATTATACTTTATCCTCAGTTTGGTTGTCTTATAGCAGAAATGCTCTATGGAATTCTAGACCTGCCATATTGTAAAAACAGGAGTCAAATTTCTTTCATTGCCCTCCCCTCCCACAAATCCTCCCTTATTGCTCAATGTAAACTAGAACCAATACCACCACCATGTAAATCTGAGCTCCACAAGGATGGAGAGCTCATCAATGTGTATCCTCACTAAGTTCAAATATGAAATGCTATATAGCTAAACATGTTGTTTATCAATAGTTGTAAGTCTAAGAAAATTCAATTTTAGATTCAAATTAAGGACACTGTAGTATAATAGTTATCTCTAGACTACTAATAACCACTGATTCCTGCACCATGTAGGAGAGAGTCATGCAAGATGAAGATTGGCTTGCTTACTAAATTCTGGATCTACTTGGTTTTTTTTTTTAACTATTTGCTTTCCTCAACTATTTCCTCAATTAAAGATAATTCATTTGCAATAAAATCCTTCAGTAGGTTTTGCCATTTTCTTTCTGTCTACTATTTCTTTTGACTACTGTCCATATCTCTGATTTTCTTTGTCTTGCCTCATCGTACTAACTTTCAATATGTGACTCATTCCAGAACCTTAGGAAACAGTGTTGATAGCTGACTAGGGATGGGGACATTCTGATCCTCTTCTCATTATTTGTATCATTCTCTGTAGTCTTCCAGCCTGTTTATAGCTAGTGTCCCTAGTCCCATAGCAAGTCATACCAAGGTTGACTCTCTCCGATCCTCCAGTATTAAAGCATATGAGGTCTCTCTCCCTCTTTTACTGATGAAGAGGGACTTCTATTCAAAATCTGTTCTCATAGGAACCTAAGTAGTAAAACACTATGACAAACTCTACAGATATGTTGTTTATGGCAACTGACACTTCCACTAATCTTAATCTCAATCTCACAGCAATAGTGATTCTCCTCACCTCATTCTGAGACTTCCTACAGACTGCCAGGTTAGACTAAAATCTAGGAAGTCAGACTTCAGTTGAGATATTGACCTTCAAACTTATCCTTTTTGATTGTTAGAATAATTATCTTTGCATGCAGAAAGGCCACTATGACCCTATGTAGATTGTGCTGTTCTACATTTATCAGGCACTCTCCCTTCTATTACCTCATTTGCTTCATTAGCCACCTTCTCAATCAATAAAGCATAAAAGCCTATCAAGGTTAAGTGATTTTTAGAGGTCATATTACTAGTTAGTGATAGAGTTGATACTAGAACTAAACATAGCTTATATCTCTCTGACACACAGGATATATAACATATCCAGCAAAGGCCTTTATAGATTAGACATGGAAGCCCCATGTAAGTAATACAGTGGAACACTCTGGGTACCACTGGTTTGAGAAAGAGTGAGCATGGAGAGATGATGGGAAGAAATAAGACTTTCTACCCTATTTTACCAGGAGCTTGTTTGTGATTTAATAACCTGAGCTTAGGCAATGCCAGCCCCTTGGAAGCCTGGCAACCCATCATTAGTCAGAGTTGTTTTTTCCTTATTTTTCCTTTGCCATTTTTCCAAGAGTCTATATCAGCTCCCACTGAAGGCCTCTCAGGAATAAGAACAGCTGCAGAGGCTCTGGAGTTGGGCTGCTGAGTCCATGCCCAGTACTGACACCTGCCCTTCCATAGGGCCCTGGGGAAAAGTTGGCTCTGAGAAACAGGGACAAGACAGAACTCCATTCATCAGAGAGAACTGGGGTGGAAAAACCCTGCCTGATCCCTTGGCACCATTAAGCTCTATGATTGGCCCTGGGCCCCACACAATTCCAGGTCCTGTTTAGTAAGGTCCATTACAATGAGAGAGTGCATATGTAGGGCCTGTTGCAGTTATTTCTTACATATAATAGCTATCTGTGTCTTGTGCTCAAAGCATGGTAGGTAGGGGGTGTTTGTTGTAAAAAAAAAAAAAAGAAAAAGTTAAAGTCTGCTTGCATTGAAAGCTAAAGTATGCTCCTGGCTCAATGCTTTCTCTCTAGGCTTAGTTTTCCTCTGCTGTAAGGTCTTTCTGAGGTTTATATCTTGTTTGTGTCATGAGACCTTTGGAAAATTTGATTAAAATTGTGGATCTTCTCTGCAAAAAAGCTGCATCTATGTGCATAGTTGGCTAAGTTTTCATGTAATCTAGGAGGTTTAAGGATTTCCATGAAGCCTATCTAGACATCCTCAGACCTCTGGACTAGCTGGTTTCTGAGCTCTCTTCTAGTTCTGACAGTATGAAACATTCCAGGTTGGACACAGTTAATGAGCAGAGATACTCGGGCCAGAATGCTGGCAGCTGTCGTGGAATCCCAGAGGCTTAACTGTACCCCCCTTCCCATGCTTCCTGAGACTCTTGTCCAAGGGAAGCAAAAGGATGTAAGCTCATTCCCTGAAAACTAAGTCCAAGGGAAGCAAAGGAGTGAAAACTGATTTGCTACAAACCAGAGACTTGAGTATGCCTCAGGCCATTGCCTCCCAGGTTGCTGGAATTTAGCAAAGATCTGAATTTTGCAAGAAAAAGTAGGCTTGAGACTCATGGCTTCTAAATGTTCCTCACAGTTGATTGAAGATAGGACAAAAATAAGGCTGTTCAGTTTGTAAGGGATGTATAGCTCTATTGTAAATACTCTGAGATGGCAACTTGGGAACTTTTTCTCAACATGACCAGACAACAAAATAATGGCCATAAACAGACTGTATTTCCTTACTTAATATCTCTTCCTTTGAAATGATATATTTTAGTACCAAAAAAGTCAGAAAAGAAGCAAAGCAAGCATTTGATCAGTTAGATTTTACTAGAAAATGCGTGATATTGAAAGTAGATACATTGAGAAGGGTTTGATAAAGAGAATTGATTGCAAAAGTGTAGGCAAGATATAGAGAAATCAAGGGGCTACTCTAGTATATCAACAGTAGCAACACTGGGTTCATTACCAGCCTTAAACCTGAAGTAACAGAGGCTTCTTGATGGGAACTGGGACCTTTACTCAAATAATAGCCAATGATATCTTATTCAGGGTGCCAGAGAATAGATCATATAATCTCATTCCCCTTCACCCTGACTAGGCTCAACTGGCCTAAAACCACTGATATTCAAGAAAGCCTCCTGATAAGGGTCATCGTCCAAGGTCACAGAGCAGAATGCAGTAAGGTAGAGAGTAAAGAATGTACCTAGTGGGGAAGGCCAGAAGACTATATGTGCCACTATAAAAAAAAAATGAAGGGGTTTCAAAGGGGAAAGTATGGGGGGGGAGGGAGGGAATTAACATGGGATTTTTTTATAATCATGGAAAATGCTAATAAAAATTTTTAAAAAAAACCCATGATCAACTGAGGTTCGTACTGATGGCAAAGTGAATAATGAGAAGTAGAAATTTGGTGATACACTAGCAGCTATGCTCCTGTGATCAATTGCAGAAACAAAGGCTCTCTTAGTCTGTCTTCTGTTTTGCCCATGTATTTATGTATATGAACATAAATATTAAGCAATCACCAAAAAAATGAAGGGGGCTGGAGAGATTACTCAGTAGTTAAGGCACTTGCCTGCATTGTCTAGCAACCCAGGTTCAATCCCTCAGTACCCATGTAAAGCCAGATGCTCAAATTGATACATGCATCTGTAGTTTGTTTTCAGTGACTAAAGGCCCTGATGCACCCATTCTTTCTCTCTCTTCTCTTTATTATTGCAAATAAATAAAAAATATTTTTAAAAGGAACTGTTGTAATGTCCTAGAATATCAAAGAGTTATAAATATAAGTTAAGCAATAATAACAATAATATCATTTGTATATGCAAAACCCTTAAATATTTCATGTTATTTCCCCACTGTCTCATCTGAATCATATAGTTAGCATGTAGGTAAACAGCCCTGTTTATATATACATATATATTTTAAAAAAGAAACTGAGGCTTGGCCAAGGTTGGATGATGTTTAAGATCAAATGTCTATGAAAAGAATAGAGAACCTAAACCTTTTCCTCTCCTTTTATGAAAAGGTAAGTATACTGTATTGTTAGGGAATAGCCTTGGTTGGAAGATAGCTAGTAGATACAAATACATTCCAGAACAGAAACTCTTAGATCCAGTTGTTTCCAAACTTTTTAAATCAAGTTTTCATTCCTTCTTCTTTTTTTCTGGCCTCTAAGTATCTAATTTCATCTGCTGTACATTTTAAGCTTAAAGAATGTGGTTGAGGGGGCTGGATAGACAGCTTAGTGGTTAAGGAACTTGCCTGCAAAGCCTAAGGACCCAGATTAGACTCCTCAGAACCCACATAAGCCAGATGTACAAGGTGGCACACAGGTCTGGAGTTCTATTGCAGTGGCTAGAGGCCCTGGTGGACTAATTCTCTCACTCACTTGTTCACTTTCTCTATAATTATCTTGTTCTCTCTCTCACACACACTCTCTCTCTCTCTCTCTCTCTCTCATAAAAAAAAATGGGGTTGAACCAAAGCAGGGAAAGATGAGGAAATGAAAAAATGACAAGATCAAGGTAAGTGATATGAAAATAGAAACAACATATATTTTTGAATTCAATTACAAAATGTAAAAAGTATTTTTACGTTTGTCTCAACTTACACATAAACCCTCTAAGCTATCTACTGAGTGTGCAAAATCGAAAACCATGAGCAGATTCACTCCTGAGTTTTCACTTATGCGGAATTTGGGAGAATTTCTAAGAGTTCAGTGTTCTCTAGAATGGTCATAGAGCTTAATGGAGGTGATGGGCCAGATGTGAAAGAATGCCTAGAGAAAATGGGAATGTAGGAATGCATATCATTCTTTTAATCTCCATGTTTAGGGGCTGGTTTAGAAGGTGATGAATTCTAGAACATTCAGGACTAATAAGCTTTCACAAGTCATAGTTTCTAGAGCAGTCAACTTTAACCAAGGCCATTTTTCAATCCTCCAAGTGTACATTTAACAGTATCTGAAGACAGTTTGGGTTCTAATTACATGTACGGTATGTGATATAACATCTAGTAGGTAGAACAATTCTACTAAATGCTGTACAATTCACATGGCAGTCCCTACAACAAAGAACTATCTAGAACAAAATATTCACAATGCCAAGACTGAGCAGCCTTGCTCCAGGGTATTTCATGGCCATATGGACATGGCCTTAGCTATAGCCACCACACTCTACACTATATATTTCTAAAGATGATTGACTTAGATCACAGTCCACTCCTAGAATTTACTCCATCTAGTCAGGTTTCTCGACTAATGTAAAGTTTATCTCATTTTTAGGTCCATTTTGTCTCTATTTTCTATTGATTGCTGTATACTTTTTGACCCTTAGCCTTATTTTAACTCTAGTGAAAGCTTATTTCCTAATTTTTCATGGCTGGTCTGGTTAATGACTCAGCCTGCCTATACCTCTGGTTTTTTCAAGCTCTTCTGGTCCTGGCATTCTTCCCAGGCTCTGAGGTACAATTTCTTCCATAGTTTCGCTACAAAACTACTTTTCTCATTCCATTCATAGACACCCAATAGGGTTTGGGGGCTGTTAATTATATGGAACCTAAACCTTCTTGGACCTCTGTGAGGGAGGTATCAGTACCAGGAAAGAAATGGCTCTATGAGCTATCACTAGTACAAGAGGTCTTCCTGCTGTGACTTCAAAGAGAACTGGTGAGGAGGAGAAAATGCAGATATCCTGAAACAACACATTTCAGAATACTTCTATGTCAGTTGGCATTAGCATAGACGGAAATGTGTCCTACATAGTAGCATTTAGGATCCTGTTAATCATTAGCTTCCCATTTGAAGAAGAATGTTGAAAATAAACAGATATACAACAGTTAAGATGAAGTCTTGTTTGGCTATTTTTAAAATTCATTTATTATTATTTTAAGGCATGAAAAAAGAGAGAGACAGAGAGAGAGTCTCATGCCACCACAAACTCCAGATGCATGAGCCACATTGTGCATCTGACTTTTTGGAGATTTGAACCTGGCCTGTCAGGCTTGCAAGTAAGTGCCTTAACCACCAAGCCATTTCTCAAGCCCTAGTTTGACTATTTTTCTAATGTCAACTTCATATGTCTAGCAAGTGAAATGATGAAGAAACTTGAAATAAAAACAAAAAAGGATAACTTTGAATTTAACAGAACTGTTTTCATAACAAGCCTTCACTCTAGAATTTTTTTTTTTGACACTAGGGTGATTTTGATAAAAGGGCCCAGTTTCTATTCTGAGTTTAGTCACACACTACAGTGTAACTGGGAACAACTCAGATCCTTCACCTGATCAATAAAGCAAATGTTCCTTTGACTAATTCATGTTAATTTCTTTTTTTCAGTGTAGAACAGAAAGTGATGATATATATGAAAGTGTCATGATAACCATTGAACCTTTATAAGTACAAGTTATTACTTTGCAAGTAACTACTTTGCAAGCCATGTAACCTGTGAATAACTGAAGAAAAATAAGGTACAACCAAGTAAAACTTGTGAGGGGAATTTATTTAGAAGAGGGAAAGAGAGAGAGAGAGAGATTAATAAGACCTCACTGAATTATTTACATACTTCAGAGTCAATCTTGTAGTGAAAATATTCTTCTTGATTCACTTAGCGTTCACAATAATTCACCCAGTATAGTGACTATTCAGAAAAAGTAAGACGTGGCTCCTACCCTCAAAAGACTATTTCTCTGTGGGTATTTCTCATTAAGCTTCTCCTTACAGAGTTTAATTCTCTTCTCGCATCTAACTTACATTTAAAAATTGAATTTTGGACCTTGTTTATACAATCAACCAAATTGCTTGGCTTGTTCAAATTTTGACTCATACCAGTTGCTTTTTGAGCTTGTTAAGATTGTGTGCTTACACAATTAAATTTGCCTGCATTAAGAATGAGAGAACGGAGGAAGTCCAGGTCCAATTCATTAGCAATGAAGAAAAACTTGTTGCTGGGAAAGTTAAGTTGGTTGCAAAATTGTGATAAGCTAATCCATGCTAGAGTGCTTAGCCACAGTCCTTTCTAGGTATTTCCTCAACCCTTGGCAGGATATAGATGCCTAAGGAGGACCAGAACTGAATATAAAGGAATAAAAGTACAGTATCAGACATCTCATGTCCCTTAAAAATCTGCTGAAAGATTAAGTGATAGTTCTTCAATTCACCTTCTGCCTGCAAACCATCTTTAGAGCTATTTCCACCTCCCTTTAACTCATCTTCCCTTTATTCCAATGACGTTTTTATGAGCCAGAGTGATTCAAGCACAGCCAAAAGTCAAATACATGAGGAAATAAGGCTGATGTCTGTGCTAAAAAGAAAAAGTTTCTGTTAAAACCCTCAAAGAGGTCAGAGGACAAAATGCTTCTCTGAAGACACCTAAAAGGAACAGCAAGTGAAAGTTCTGTATTCTACAACCCTCATAAAAGGGCCTTTCTTTTTACTCTCTCATTCCATTCCACCTCCCACACAGAGAAGCAGAACTAGTGGCAAGTTTCAGCAGGAATGCAAATTGAGGGATGTGTACAGAAAGACAGAAATAGACTGCATAAAATGGCAACCAGTATGATCGCCTGGAAGGAGCTCAACTTAAACCATTCCACTTTGAGCAAAGCAGTGCTGTTTACATTTGCCCCTTGCATGGGCTGCTGGAATCAGAAGGTCCAGCTTTCAGCCTTCTAACAGCAGGTCAACCACTTAGATGTTCTCTTATCCAAATAAGTTTCAATATCCACATTGAAATGACAAGAACTTTGACTTGATTGAATCTGTACAATGAGATTTTTCAGTCCCAATAACAATACAGCCTGTTGCAATTTCTACAGAATAATCCAGAGCACTGGGTGAGATAACAAGCTACAGGCTTTTCAAGCTCATTTTCTTCACATTTACAGTAGATCAAGGGTCATTTAACTAACACATGGTTGGAACAGAAAATTTGGATGAATTTCATTTTCCGGTCACTGAAAGCTAACCTTTTAAAAATCCACTTGCACTTTGGTTCCAAATATTGTTAAAGAAAAGTCTTTTAGGAAGTTGAATCTCTGTCATTCTTTTGCTTAGGTAGAAAACAGTTTAATTATTGCAACATATTTAATAGTATGTTTGTGTATCCTCCAAGTATCTAAGACATGGGCACATAGTAAGTCCACAAAGAAATTTGTTGTATTTAGGATTGCTATGGATCAACACTTTGTTATATTTTTTTGTCTAACTACATAGCTAATGTCATCTCTGTTTCAAATACATACAGCCTGAAGTATATTACTAAAAATCTAGTATCTTAATTTCTTGAAATTGTTTCCTGTTTTATCTGTATAATGTAAAATTATTTATCTGTATAATGAACAGTTGCTGACTTAAGCCCTAATTGGGAACTCAAAGGCAGATGTGCATTCTTCTGGTCACTTTTGTGCTGAGGCTGCACTTTAGCCATCCAAATTCAGCTCAGAGGAGTCAAAGTGCAGCACAGAGGAGAACATGGAGCCAAGTGAAGGGGAAGGGAAGACAGGGAAGGCCATCAGAAATGCTTGTTGGGCCATGCTTCAGAGAAAACTGCCTTCCTAGACTTGGCTCTTTTTCTAGGCCAGGTCTCTGTCAATAACACATTTATTGGCCATCCTGACTTCAGCCTCTGATTTGCCCAATTTAAATACACTTTTTCCAAGAAACAGCTCTCCTAGTCATGGCCTCTGACCATTACAAACAATACTGTTGAAAGGTCCGAGTAAAAGAGGTCATTTTCTCCAAATGAGTCACCACCACCTGGAAAGTTCTTGGAAAATGGAAGAGATGCCAGAAGGCTAAATAGAAAGGAAGTGTTGTCCTAATGTTTGCAGAGGGGAAGCAGTATCTCTCAGAAAATATAAGCCAATCATTAAACTTGATGCTGTTACCCAGAAAAACTAAAAAATATCATTAAAATACTGACTTTCAGGGCTAGAGAGATGGCTTAATGGTTGAAGCACTTGTCTATGAAGCCTAAGGACCCAGGTTCACTTCCCCAGGTCCCACATAAACCAGATGCACAAGGTTGCACAAGCATCTGGAGTTAGTTTGCAGTGGCTAGAGGCCCTGGCAACACCCCTTCTCACTCCCTCCCTCTCCCTTTTCTGTCTTAAATAAATAAATAAAAATCTTAAATTTACTGATTTTAAGCACTCAAAAAAGTTATCAATAGGTACAAATAAATATTGTCCAAAGACACACCTATGGAACTTTATTTTTGGTAAAATTACAAGACATCTGAGGCTGAACAAAATACATTGATAAATATACTTTGAGTATTGACTGTGCTATAGGTCAGAGTTAGTAAAATACCTCCTCCCAAGTCCATGACAGAAATCATTAGTGCCTCACCGTACTCAGTTGTAGCCACTGAGTGGCTACCTAAGTTCACAGGTTTTCTCAACATCCCATCTGCCATCACAGGCTCAGTGCCTGGACATGCAGCAAGCACATAAGATACTGCAGGGATTCCCAACACACTAGAGGAAGTTTGTCAGGATAATAATGTTCTATAGAAATAAGACCTGTGCATACTGCTTCAAGGATGGGAACTAGCAACAGTTGAGAAAAAGTTCTCAAGGTGAAGAATAAATGCCAGAAATATCAGAGGATTTGAAAGTTAGGTCTCTGTAGTCAAACTGAAGAATTGGGGAGGGGCTGCATTTCATTGTAATAAGTTACAACATTAATTGAATAGCCCTATCAAATTTGGATAACTAGTATTGCTAAAGGTATGATAAAGCAGCACTGTTAAACATTATGGATAGAAATATACATTTTTAATGTCTTCTGTGGGATAAACTTGACAGAATCTATCCAATAGAAAATGCATATACTCTTTGATATAGTAATTTGCCCAAGAATCTAATATATGATAGCAATACAAAATGCTTAACTCAGTATTCCCTTGGACTGCAAAACAAATGGAACTAACCTAAATATCTACCAATAGGGAATTTTATAATATATTCATACTACAACACATCATTCAGCTATTAAAATGGATGCAATTGAAATACATGTACCCATACAGAAAGGACTCTGAGCAGTGTCTAAGTAGGACCACAGAGAATATATTCTGTGATCATATTTACTTGTGAAGAAAAATATTTTTATATATCTGTGTGTAAATCAGTTTCTCAACCTTGATAATATTAGCATTTAGGGACAGATAATTCATTTTTTCTGGGGAGCTGTCCTGATAATTATAAGATGTTCACTTTTATCTACTAGATGCTGAAAAATTTCCCTTGTTGGGAAAACTGCTTTGGTTGAAAACTTCTGATATAAATGTATAAAAACGTAGGTAGCAGGAAATACAATACACAATTGACAGGGGTTAACTCTAGAAATAGAAAGGGGGAATGGGGAAATGGTAGAATTTTCACATATATCTTATACATACATTTGAATTGCAAAAAAAAAATCTAAAAATGACAATGAAAAGAGTTTGAGTCAACAAAGCACAATGGCTTTTTGTCACTAGTGATAGTCAAGCAACTCTAGCTACTTGATATTTGACAAAGGACCTAACAATATAGGCTCATTTCAGTACATTTAAAGTTTGGTTTTGGGCCGAGTGTGATGGCACACACTTTTATTTCCAGCACTTAGGAGGCAAAGGTCAGAGAACTACTGTGAAACCAAGGCCAGCCTGGGACTACCAGGTTAATCTGGGCTAAAGTGAGACCCTAACTCAAAAAAAAAAATCATCTAAAGCTTGGTTTTATCAGTTTGAGTAAGATCCTAAACTGGTAATGTACACCTAATCTTCAGGTTTGTGGGGAACTATTTCCTTGTAAAATGTAAAAATTAAACTGATCTCAAATACCCATCTAAGCAAATACCCAAGTTATTTTCTATCCCAGGCTCATTTGTAGTTTTCTGTTTCCTCCATAACTTGCTTTAAATCATCTATCTATTTCATCTATAGTGAAATTTACAGTTACAATGGACAATTCTTTTCTAGGGTTGGCTCTTATCATAGCTGCCTTGTTCTTGTCCCTCAGTGAATGACGACAAACACAAGCATGAAAATGAAATTAGCGATATCCAAGCCAAGTGCTTTATCTAGTTCCTGAGTTCATGAGATTAGTAATGATCTCACTGGAAATCTCCAGCTTTAGCTTTGTGAACAAGTACAATTCCTATTAGTAGCAACTGTGAAGCTGATGTGGTTAAAGCACTCGAGGTTTTAGCTATTTCCTCTGTATCAGTCTTGAGTCATATGGGAGAGGCAAGGGATCCAGTCAGCATCCCATATCTGCTTTTGATAAACAGAGGTAGAAGGCCTTTCAAGAATTCAGGGCAATTGTTAGGAGATTTAAAGAAGGTTATGGGGGGAATAAGTGACAAGAAATGAGTAAAAATTCTTTGTTTCCACTCAGGACTATTCTCTGGAATCAGATCTTGAATCAAGGCCCTTCAAATCACCATCACTGTTTAATTTACAGCTTCTTCACAGAAGCCTCCATCTTATCCACCTTCCATCTCTACTCTGTTTGAAAATCAAGGGGGTGGTGCACTGACAGACTATTGGGGGAGATTATGACACAATAATGTATGTACTAGCATGCCATTGTTTTAAATTTACTGAGAATGCAGCCCCTAAGTAATTATGTTTCCCTACCCATTCCAGCTTCACAATTTGCTGGTACAGTTTACTCTCTTGGCTCCAAAAAGCAAGATGGGCTTGTGTCTGCTAATGGACATCTGTCCTAGAGAAGACGATGGCTTTGAAATCACAGGAAAATGTAAACTGTAAAAGTCAGACTTCACCTTCAGTCATTTCCCACTGTTCTGGGTGAAGGTACTGCTGTCAGAGTCAGGGTACAGAATTACACAAAGGTGAACTGTGGAGTCCCATAGTGAGCTGTATATCTGTAGTGAGAGTGGAGAGATGATGAGATATCTTGCCCTTCACAAATGCCTTTCTCTATTCTTCTAGCTTATGTACTTTCCCCTGTTCTATGAACCTCAGGGTCATGGACATTTATTTATTTTAAAATTAAATTTATCTATTAGCATGTGAAATACGTTTTTGACAAGTGTTGGGGGTCTGCTAAAGAAGAAAAGCACATGGTTCTGGTATCCATGTTGTTTAAAGACTTATAAAGGCAACTGTTATTTACCAGAGTTATCCAAATCAATCTGAAATTAAGGCTGCAAAGGGCTACAGAAGTGAAGGACTTAGAACACATAGCATAAGTCCATGATTTGGAGTACTTATCTCCTTCCCAAGGACCCACTCACTCAGAAGGGTAGATCAGAATAGTAGCCAATGATCAGGAAATTTCTAACCTTTCTAAGCTCAGGCTACCTTCCCCTAATGTCCCTACTGTGAACACGTTTGATCTCCACAATAGAACACAAGCTGAATGGGTTGGTGAGCAGGCAGAAGATATACTCCATCTCTGGAGGGGAGGAGAAAACAGTCAACATGAGATTGAAAATGGTTTAAATCCATAGTCATGTAGCAGAACACACAGCTCTAAGAGGGCAGGGTAGGAAGATATATAGGTTGGAATAACCAAAAGAGATGGAGGGGACCAGAACAGCTATATTTGATATGTTCAAATTTCCTCACATCCAGTCTTAAAGGTTGGTTTGCTAAAGTCATTAGAATCTCTTCTTCTGATACTGAAACATATCACAACAAAGTTAATTTTCCTCCCCACAAATGTGCATTACCTGCAAGCCCCCCCCACTTCCAAATATGCTAATATTTTGCTCTGCTTTGATTTTGCTTGTTTGTTTATTTATTTGAGTCAGGGTTTCATATAGCCCAAGTTGATCTTGAACTCACTATGTAGCTTAAAATTATCCTCGTTCTTCTATCTCCTGAATGCTGGAAATACAGTCATGTGCCACTGCACCCAGCTCATGTTAGATTCCTGAAGAAGCTTTCCATCTGGTTTCATTTTTTGACCACTACTAATTCCGTATTATATATTTCATCTGTCACATTGATTTTAGTGTATACTCAATATGGTGAAAAACTTATAGATAAAACTATTGAGAGGGGACACAATCGCTCTATCCCATCTTGGGCTTTCTCATGTGGGCTAGACAACAGATGTTCTTAATGAAGATTAAGTGAAATTTAATGGTCCTAATTGCCATTTGCACGGGCCGCCATTACCATCCAGTTCACACGCTGCCTTTCATGGTCTTTTATGCTTTACCACATATCAGATTTGTATGTGACTGGAGCGAATGTGACTGGCAGTACCTGCTGGCTTCTCTGTGTCACAATTCTGGCCTAGCAGAGGCTCACAGTGGAGAGAAACATGAGGCAGTGGCGGGAAAGGACCTAGCTATTTTTTTTTAACTAAGCTGGCTGCTTTCTTGGGCTATTATTAATGGCAAGAAAGGGTTACTTTGATTTGGGAGGAACTCAGAATCTTTCCAGAGAGGACCAGCAAGACACTGGGCAGGCTGACTTTTGTGTTTTTATGCAAACCTGATCCTCTTTTGTTCTTAAACATTAGAAAAAGTATTAAAATACAGACAAAAGCAATGGATGGGAACACCACTGTTTATGTGAGAGACATGACAGGTTCAACAAATATGCCAAGAGGAGCTCAATTCCATCCATAACAAAAAATGCAAACTAAAAAAATGATGCTACTTTTAGCTGTTCAATTAATAAATAACATAAAAGACTGATAAGTGTCTAGTGTTGGTGAGGGTGTCAGGAAATTAAATTTGTTGATGACTTGGAAGGTAGTAGCTGATAAAGTTTTAAATATTCGTTTCCCATAGCCTAGCAATTTTACATTGCCATGCCCACTTTAGGATGGTTTTGCAAGCAAGCTTAAGGATGCATGCACCATGCAGCTGTTAAAAAGTATGTGCGAGTACATATTTTCTATGGTTTTACATCATATATGTGAAAATGCATAGCTAAAGCTCTCAAAGGTCACATCCATAATATTGATTGTCTTCTCATGAAGGGAAAACAAGAGATCCAAAAGGTCTTTAAATCTATAATATCATAACACTTTACAAGGATCTTTTCACATATCACTTACATGGTCACTTTTTAAATTTAAAGGCAACATTATTAGAAACTTTGTAAGCCAGACACAAAAATGCATAATCCTACCACCCAGACATACCCACTGCTATTCTGGCTGGCATACAATTTTACATTCTTTTATTTGTCTGTATAATTTAAATAATTGTCATTTACAAATTACATTATACTTCTTTTCCTTATTGCAGGGTTTCTTACCCATAGCACTATTGGTATTTTGGGATAGCTAATGTTTTGCTGTAGGCAGCTGTCGGAAGCACTGTAGAATGTTTACCAACATCCACTAGGTGCCAGTAGAGCCTATACATAGTCAATATAATAATCAAGATGTCTCTGGACACTGTTCTATGTTTCTGAGGAAGCAAAATTACTCCTTGTTGAGAATCATTGGCTGAGACTATAATTATCATAATGTCCTGATACTAATCTTCAAAACCGGTGGTGGCTTGAATGTAAAATGTCCCCCATAGACTCACATGTTTGAATACTTACTCCCAAGTTAGTGGTGCTATTTGGGAAGACTGTATGATGGGCCTTGAGATTTTTTAGTGCAGCCCCACTTGACTTGTTGTTGTTCGCTCTCTAAACTTCCTCCCTGTCAATCTGACCATGTGAAGTCAGGCTCTCAGCTCCTGTCATGATCTACTTCTCTTCAAAACTGTAAGCCCAAACTAAACTCTTTCCTTCCCTATACTGCTTCTAGTTAGGTACTGACCCTGCTTTTTTACTTCCCCTCAATCCAGAACTGTATTTTGACTCCTTGTCACAAAAACAATTAAGATACAAAAGCCAAGATTCACCCTCTGACATCTGTGGACTAATGTTCAAATCATGAGTCAAGGAGTAAGTATAGTAACAAAGAAATCCAATAATAGCTGGGGTGTAGCTTGGGGTAATGTCCTTGCCCAGTACACAAAAAACACTGGTTTCCTCCCCAAGCACTGCAAAACAACATATATTGTGGATCAAAGCCATGGGCCAGGATCAAGGCTGAGAAGAAGCAGCCAACCAGAGCTCACCCTAAAGATTAGTTTTCAGAATGGCCAAATTTTATAGTGGCTTGCCTAACATGTTTCCATCTTCCTGCTTGAATTATACAGATATTGTTCAGCATCCCAGGTCAATACTGATATCCAGTATAAACTATGGAAGAGATATCACCTTCCTGATGTCAAGAAACAGAGGCCCCAATGTTTCAAATGGCAAAGAGAGGTTAATCCCAGGTGTATTATCTTTGAGGAAGTGCTTAATGCTGCAACTGTACTACTTGCTGAAGGTGCAAATATGACTCTTGAATTTTGTAATCCAAAAGCTACTTACCACATAATATTTAGAGAAATAACATCTATGGGGAATGGAAAATGTAAAATTACTGAAAAAACCCTTGATTTTGAGCATTGGAATAAACTAAACATCAGTAACCATGCCTCTATACTGAATATTTCACTTTGCCTCCCACTCCCAGAAGGTGTGGGGAGGGAGAATTGCACTGTCAGGCTCTGTGGTTCAGACTCCCAGTTTAAGGAGAGGACTGAGTTCATTTCCAGAGCACAGGGAGAGTGATATCAGATTTCATCATGTTAGCTTACAACATGAGAATTTATATTTTCTACTCCCAAACCCCCCCACCCCCCGCTCCTCTGCACCAACTATTGCCACTCTGAGCAAGGTTGGAGGGATACGCTCCTATATATCTGCCTGTGTGGCACCTCATTTTCTAATTCCATAGGGTAACAGGGATAGGTTGAGCACTTTATTTCCTCAGGCCTGGATTGCTTCCCTGTCTGCCCATCTGGCCTTTTCCTGACAAGATGTTCCCTGATTATTTGATGTCTGCAGACATAAGGAAAGGGAGCCAAGTGAGACTGACCCTGGTGCAAAATATGGTGGGATGATAAAATCTCTTCTAGCAAAAAATGGAGTATTGCAGGATATCATGAAATCTTGAAAATAACCTCCAATCCTCTGAAAAGTGAGAAGTGTTTCATCAGAATAGCTTCCACAATGCTTTTTTGAAAACTGGGATTTTATTGTGCCCAAGGTCAGTCACTAGTCAATACTGGACTACTTCCAATTGGCATTCACTACAGATAATGCTTTGCCATGAGCACATTATGCAATAACTGTACCACATGCCTAATGCCTTTGTCTTCCATAGTCTTTCCTTTGTTCTGAGTTTCTCTGATATTAGGGGGCTATAAGGAAGTGACAAATTTTGGACAATATATTATAAGGTGGTATATTCAGTGGCTCTTTGGAGGCAGATGTCATAATTCTCTGTCCTTATGAAAGCCCTGTGTAAACTCGTATTCCCATGTTCAGAAATAACTTGTAACAAATATAGACAAAGGTATTCTAAGAGAAAAACTGAGAAAAAGGCAAATTTATTTTGTTAGCCCCAACCTCTTTACTTGACATACATTCCCCTTAGCAGTGTGTCTTTCTTTCCTCAGGTTAGCTAAACTATTATGACTTACTCCTTAGAGCCTTTATTCATCACATGATATAAACACTGATGATAGCTAACATGATGTTCTTTTTTTCTTCCCAGGGCATTTCAAATTACAAACTGGATGAAGGAAGTATTTCATACTACATTTGAAATGATACTAATTGTATGTCCCATCAGCATACGCTAAGACCTAGAAATGGGGGTTCCTACTTCCATATGCTGCCATTTTTGTATTTTAAACGGCTTAATGAAATGGTCTTGCTTTCTAGGCTCCAATTGTGCCATGCAAACTCCTGGAAATGACTATGGGCTCACAGTAAGCAACATGAACAGAGACAAGGGTTCTCCCTCTGTGGCTTTGGACTCTTTGGCCACAGGCTGAAAGAGAGAATTGTGGTTTTCACACCACCTCTTCCAAAACCATAGATTCTATTTCAATGAAAACAAATAGCCATTTTGCTCAGCCCTCAGGTCCTGCAGCTCTCTGTAGAAAGTAACAGTACTTTCAATGGCCTGATCTAATTTTTAAAGCTCTCAGGACACCAAGATACTGATATTATAAAATCCTGCATTTTTAATTCTGTCATTATTTTTTTTATCTTAAGGGACCTAGCTTTCTTTCTCAACTGTGTTAAAACATTTCCTGGATGCTTTTAGAAGCAAAAAAAAAATCTAATATTTGAAAACAACTGGGATTATTTGTGACTAGATTTGAAAGAATAGAAGTGGGTTATGTAGAATAGAAAATTTTTGGTTGAATCCCAATTCCTGCCTTGTATTTCTTGTTTCAATATTTATTTCCCTGCTAGTGGAATTATCTCATCCACCCAAGAATCTGTGGGGTAACATTTCCTTCAATTATCTCTTAAATTAATCTGGACCCTCTAATTTACTCTACATACATATATTCGAGTTCATACATAGATATAAATAACAGTAATATTGAGTATATTTCATATACTATATAGTTTATATATTTAATGTGTAAAACTCAGTAAGTTTAGTGTATTAATAGAGCTGTGCAACAATCACCACAATAAAGTTCAAGACAAGTTCATGACTCCAAAAATAAATCTTCTACACCTTAGCAGTCACTCTCCATCTCCTCCAATCCTCTTTTTTTGGTAGGGGCTCACTCTAGACCAATCTGACCTGACATGAAATTCACTACATAGTGTCAGCCTGGCCTCAAACTCACAGCAATCCTCCTACCTTTCACCACACCTGGCTCCTTCAATCCCCTTAACCCTAGACAGACAACAAATTAACTTTCTCTTTTGGTGGTAATCTGTCTTGTTGTTTGTTTAGTTAGTTAAGTAGTTTATGAGGTGTCAAATACTGAACTCATAGCATCACATTTGCTAAGTATGTTCACTACTACTGAGTAACATCACCAGCCTCAAACTCATGTAGTATAATAAAATCCATTATAAAACTTGTATTATTTGGGGCCATTGTCCCAAAAGACTTAATTTCAGGTGCCATGGAAGATCTACAGCATGGCACATGGGAAGCATGGGTGGTGTAGTCATTGGCACAGAGCAAATCACATCATCTATTAGCACACAATTCTGAAAGCCATAGGCAGAGGGTAAAAGGGCATGATAGCAGGTAAACTCTCTCTTTTACTCTGGCCAGTTCCTTCTCCCAGAGCCTGGCCCTTCAGTCCTCACCACAAAGGCTAAGGAACAAATGAAGTCCTGCCCCCAACACATGCCCCTTCAACTCACCCTGCTGTATATATTCCTTTCTTACTTACACTCAGGTCTATTTTAATTGCTCCTGCTGCTCTCCAGGAGTGGTGGAGGAGGGGAAATTCCCAGAGGATGCATCCATTTTAGAGCTACCCTTTCAAGTGTAAAGTCGCTGAAGTGCATTTATTTTCTGGCCTTGTAGGACTCCATGACAGTGTTTTGCTTTACTAGATGTCTTTGTTTTGCTGTTCTAGGAGCCTCTTTACAGAGCAATTAATAATTGCTTTGTGCATCTGCTTTGAGTCAGGTACCACAATGGGAATCAGGGACATGAAACTAATGAGACTGTTTCCATTAACCCAGTCTGGATACACTTGGCCTTTTTGGGAAATTATTTAAAGTGTTCTCCCCATCCCTCAAATGAATGAAGTGCATCTCATTTTTAAAGGTAAGATCAAGTCCTGAAATTCTCATTTGCATTAGCCTTCATTTTAAAGATTCTGATGGGCCCACAAAGCACATTACTCTATATTCAGCAGTTGACTCCCTGGCCCCTGTTTCTCAGAGTAGCTTATTCTATAATATATCTAAGATCTAGTTACTCAATACATAGATCAAATGCACAGATTGACATCAGAGCCAACACTATGAGGCTTATCAGAGAGGTTAAATTGCAGCCCTCACCTCACACTTCTTGAATCAGCATGTCTCTTTTAATGAAATTTCTATGTGACCGGTATATACTTTTCAGTTTGAGAAATAGTAGTTTAATTGAATTTTGGCCCTACTTATAGTTTGAGATAGATAATACTTTAGCATATGGAGAACATCTCCATGCATATTATTCATTAATGTTTCAGAAATAGTTGATCTGTAAGGGCATTTCTGTCCGGAACACAGAGGTACTTATTATGAGCTGGCTTTGAAAGCCAAGAGTTTGTTGTGAAGGTCTAAGGTATATTATTTATTAGCAAGTGCACACCAAAATTGGACTGACCTAGTAGTGGTTTTCAATCAGATGTTAGGATCAACTAAAGCACTTTAAAAGATAAAATAAATAAATCAAAGCAAAAAGACCTTAAAAATAAACAACCAAAACAAAACCCCATAGGTGTGTCCTACTCTAAAACTTTGAGTAGAACTCAGCCATAGTATTAAAAAGTAAAAATAAAATTTCCTCATGGTGATTCTAATTTCTTTTTTGAACACTTGATGCACATTTTCAAACACAGTAAAATCTGTTTCACTTAGATTCTATAATTAACACATGGTGCATTTGTCTTATCATCTGCCTAGCCCTCTATCAATACATCTTATTTTTGATACATTTTATTGCTCAGATATTACCTTATTTGATATTATTGACTCACTTATGATTGGTTTTATTTATTGTTTTCAAAATACGACCTTTACATCCTTTCATTTTCAGTTTCTCTACAACATTATAGTAAACTAAGTCAAAAAAATTAGCAGTATCATGTAAGTAAATTATGTAAGTGGGATAGTGTTATAGTCAGACATCTTTGAAGTAAAGATTATCTAATACAAGGCCACCCTGAGATGACAGAGTTAATTCCAGGTCAGCCTGGACCAGAGTGAGACCCTACCTCGAAAAAAAAAACCAAAAAAATAAAAAATTAAAAAAATTAAAAAAAAAGATTATCTAATACAAATTGTTTTTGGATGTGTATAGATATTCTTCTGCAACCTTTTAAATAAAACTTTCAACATGATTAAGAAATATGTTACAGAAATAAGTATACTTTGCCCATAATTTTTTCTTCAGCCATATCATATCATTAGAATTCAATAGTTGCTTATAGTTCTCTTTACTAAATATTTTTGCATACAGTGAAATGTAAAAATTCTCAATGAACCACCTGATAAGTTTGGGAAATGCAAAACCCTACGTAATGCAATTACCTTTCCATAGGGATTATAATTCACAACAAGGTAGGGAAACCCCTAAATAAGAGATAGACCCATCCCAGCTCCCTAGAACTTAGTAACAGAGCTCTGTCATCTACAATTTTCAAGGCAAATTCAGCTCAACCAGGTACATACCGTACCTGTAAGATTCTAGGCAAGGATACCTCCTGTACATACCTCAGTTTCTTAACCCATAAAATAAGGATAACAACAGTACTTACAACACAAGGAGGATTTTACATCCACAAAATAAGTCCACTGGTAATAAGGATAATGTTTGTGAAAGGCTTTACAATTTGTTAGCATCCAGCTAATGGCATGGAATATTTGCTTGAATACCCCCTATTTTTATATCTCCGTGGGAGATGGAATCAAAGAAGAGGCTTAGAATGAGTAACTTTCTCCAAAATCACACAGCTAATAATTGGAAGGACCAGAATATAATTCCAAAGTTGTTTAACTCTAAGAACCTCATTCTCACACTGTTCACCACCATTCTTGTACATTTTTATATAGAACAAGATATCAAAATACTATGCATTTATTATATACATACTGTAGTATATACACATATATAATATGTAATAGGTGAAAATATACTTTTCACCTATTATTTATATGACATATTGAGTTACTAGAGTTGCAATAAAAGCAAAGAGCCTCTAACCAACACAAAAAAGTATATCAATATCAGCAGCCCAGTGTTGCTGATCTAAACCTTGACCTGAGCATTTGGAGCTATTGTGTTCCTAACAATGCCCTTCCCATCATAACCTTGAGAACTACTTGGATAAGCCAAACCACCAACCCATACACCAAACACAATTTTGCTGACCCTGCACACAAAGCTCCTGGTAAAATCAGCATCATGGAAGAAAGAAAAGGAAAAAGCGCCTTTCCCCATTAACACATGCAGCTCTCTGGCGCTCTGTTCTGCAGCTGTGCTACAGTCACTCAGACAAAGGGCTTGCTGGAAAATCCGTTACATCATCGACTTCAGTCCTGACAGACTTGCCAGGAGCAGCATGATTAACATCACCACAGAACCAGAGAATGGGCAGAGCTGGGGCTCACTCAAGCTACATTATGTTACCCCTCCCCCTAATGAAAATCCCATTAAAATTGGACAATTATCCATACCCTGTTTGAGATGGCTGTTTATGCACACCAGGGGCCATTTTATTGCTACGAAATGCAGCATCACACAGAACCATTTTATTGCTCAGTCTCCCCATTGGGATGTTCAGTTTAACAGACTGCCTTCACAGGCTGGATGATGCTACTTGGTTGGCACAGGGAAAAGAGTGGTGTGCTCTGGGAAGGGTGGAAAATGAATATCTTGTATGAAACTGTATAGCTGTGCCATAAGGAGAAATCATAATGATAGCTGAAAACATACCAGAACTGCTTTTATCACCACCAGTCACCTACCCATGGATGGTAAATCAATTTCAAAGCTGTGGAATCTTAACTCAGCAGGTGAGCTACGAAGAGTGGTGAGTGAGTAAGGAGAGGTTCTGAACCTTTAGGCTCAGTGACTTCATTGGACCTACTGACATCCAGGCTACTTTCAATCATGTGAAAGCTTATTAGATATCCTCCCACCCAGGAAGGGAAATAGATAACAATTTAGCAAAATGAGTTCCTGGGGTTATTATGAAGTCAGCAGTTAAAGAATGCTCTTCAATACAGGAAAGCTGATAACTCAATACAATGAAATGAGGTTGTCTATTAGGGAGGTCAATATTCCATTATCACAGATCCCATGTAGCTAATATCCCCATAGATACAATTTCATATTTGTAGCTACTAGATTTGTGGCCAAAACAAAACAAAGCTGGCCTCACTGTCATTATTCTTCTAGCTTCAGAGGAGCTGAACACTTCATCTAGATATAGAGCTGAAAGAGAGGGGGACCAAGATTAAGTCTAAGAAATCCATTCCTTAGTTCCTGATTCCACAAAAGAGGTAAATGATATTTATGTGAATATTTACCAGAAATGACTGTTTGAGTCTTTTAGAAGTTTTGGCCTGTGTGAATACTTTGACTTTCAAGCTACAAGGACAAATATTTTAGGGATGCTCTGTTCCTCATTCAGTGTTATTAGTACATGAAAGTGATGCTTGCTGAGCCAAGAATGTTGTATTTACTCTTGTATCCAAGAGTAATTGTGGTTTCTAGAGCACATTGGCCAGGCATGTTAAGAACTAACATTAGACAGAGTCAACTACTGGCTAACAAAGGAGTCTAATTTGCTATACATGATCCAAATGAATTTGGGCCTTCTTAGAAATAGAGCATTTGTCAATAATTTTATTGTTGTTTTGAGACAGGTTCATATAAAACTCAGGCTGTCCTCAAACTCACCTACAAAATTGAGGATAACCTTTTAAGCTCCTTATCCTCCTGCCTCCACCTCTTGAGTGATGGGATTACTGCCATGTACCAATACATTGGGTTTATGCAGTGCAGGGGATGGAACCCAAAGCCTTGTGCACACGAGGCAGTCACTTTATCAACTAAATTGCATTACTAACCTCATCAATAATGTTGATAGATGCCATGTTTACTTCCTACTATGACCCACATTACTAAATAAATATTACATAGTCAGGATTATTGCACTAAGAGACTTAGAAACCCATCTAGGATACTATATGCACTTGGATATAATACTTTAAATTGATTTGAAATTGCATACATTCTACAGTGTTCTGTCTTATACAGACCCAAGCTCTTAGCAGAATGAGCTCCCTCACTTTGTTCTTTTTCTACTTTTGTCCTCCAAAGAATTATAAAATATGTAAAACTACATCAAAATCTGAAAGTAGGTGTCCATGTATATTACAACAGTGTAGTATAAACATACAGAATTTACTCCAAATATTTTAAAGTAGAGCCCATGCTATGATGAAAACTCCAAGGGAGAGGAAAATAGGGCCTAGAGTTAGGGCTGGAGGGCATGGTAGAGTTGGGCTATTCTTTACTAGATTTCTGAATCTGCCCATATGAGAATAGATGAGTACTTTCAAGAAACTTTCTGCTAACATATCCACAGACAATCCAGGTTTTGGAGAATACATGGATCCTGAGGTATTTTCTATTTTGCTATTGGGGATATTAATGAGTACAATTGTATAGAAAATCAGTGTGACATTATATTATGAACCTGAATGCTCACACATGCTACTATGCAGGTTGTGAGTCTGTTTACCCTCAGGTCTATTCTTCACTGTCCACAGATATAGTCTATGTTTCAACAGAGTAACTGTTGCTGACTACCTATCTTGGATGTCCATGTTATTTGACTTCCAATTGGATATAGCCAAAGGAAGGTAGCAGAGGTTAACCAGAAGGTGGAAGGGAGGAAGAAGCTGAAGAATTTATCGACTACCATCCCTCTCAACTATTTAAAAAGTATTCCTTCTGGTGACCATGGCTCTTACATAGAACCAGTCTCTTTATCAGAGCTGGCCAGGATCCCAGCTGACCTTGGCCACAATACCAGGTGTCTTTGGTATGGAACTCCAGTGAAACTAGCCTTTTATTTCTCCAGTCCAAAGAGGGTATTAAGAGTTGTTGACACTGTGAATTTAATGGTTCTCTCACCACTCCCTGTTAGGTTTTTCAGCTATTGGTTGGTATATTATTTAACAACAAAAAGGAGCAAACTATTGGGTACATGCATCTCAAGGGAGTTGTGGAGGTTTGATTCAGGTGCCCTCCATAAACTTAGTTGTTCTGAATGGTATGTTCCCAGATGATGGAGATTTGGGAAGTAATTCCTCCTGGAGGCAGTGTATTGTTGGGGGTGGGCTTATGGGTATTATAAACAGTGTCCCCTTGCCAATGTTTAGCACACTCTCTTGTTGCTATTGTTCACCTTATATTGGCCAGAGGGTGATGTCCACCTGCTGCTCATACCATTGTATCCCCTGCCATCATGGAGCTTGCCCTCAAGACTGTAATCCAAAATAAACCCCTTTTCCCCACAAGCTCTCTTTGTTGGGTGTTTTCTGCCAGAAATGTGAACCTGAATGCAACAGTAAAGTTGTCACCAGGAATGGGGTCATTGCTGCTAGAAACCTGACTGTGTGGTTTTGGCCTTTTGCAACTGCTTTGCAGGAGGAATGTGAATAAATTGGAAATATTGGCTAAAGAGATGCCTTGCAGTGCTGTAAGTACATCTTAATGGATTATTCTGGTAAGGTTTGAAAATCTTGAATGCAGTAAGAACTATGGACTATGAGGTTTAGCTTATGAGGGTGAGAAAGAGCTTTGCCTGGACTGAGCAAGAAGCAGTTTGTGTGAGAGGTTTGCCGTTATGCCCGTGTCCTGAGAATTTGTGCAGGGGTTTCATTGTGTACAAATGGTTTGGTATGAGCAGAAGCATATGGCACAGAAAAAAAATGAAATCTTTGGGCCAAAACTGCTGCCCATTCAGTTTCAATTGTTTAAGAGATTATAACCATTGAGATTGGAGCCAGCTGACCTGCATTAGGACAACGGGAAGAATGCAGACTCTTTGGAAAGGACCTGAATGCTAAAGGAGTGCCCTGTTCTTGAAAGTTAGCTTTATTTCCCCCATGAATTAACAAATTGGCAGCCCACCTGGTAATATAGAGTATAAGAAATGCAGGAAAGAGAGGGTTATTGAATTTGAAACATGGTTTTCTATTTTGAAAATGGCCCCAGGCAGTGTGAATCTGGCTTGTTGGATTACCTGCATGTAGGGCCAATGGAGCCATGTGGATGAGCCCTTGGTTACAGTGGAGACACAGTAGAAATGCCAGTACTATGGGATAGCTACCAAGGAAAGCTGCTGGCACTGGATTAAGTTTTCTGGGACTGTGAGTAGCCTATTTAGAGGGATGGAATTGGAACTCCAGAGACTTGTCATTGGTTAAAAATATCAGAATTGGAGACTTTTCACTGACTAGAGTTGTTGGTCTTGGAGCTACAGAGTTTGTTTGCCGTTTTTAAATCTTACATTAGTTGAATATGTCTTTGCTATGCCCAATACCATCTTTTGAAGTGTAAATGTTTATTCTGTATCATTATAAGTTATTTGAAGATTTTTTTTTTTTGGTGTTATGGCTCAATTAAAAGACCTTGGATTTTGGGGATGTTTGAACATCATTAGGATTGATAAAAGCTATGAGGACTTTTAAAGTTGGATTGAATGCATTGCATTTTATGTTATGTGTAGTTATCAGTTTATGGAGGCCAGGAGTAGAATGCAGTGGTTTGATTCAGGTGTCCCTCATGAACTTAGGTGTTATGACTCCTAGGTTCCCAGATGATGGAGATTTGGGAATTCATGCCTCCTGTAGGCAGTGTATTGTTAGAAGCAGGATTATGGGTAAAATAGCCAATATTTTCTTGCCAGTGTTTGGCACACTCTCTTGTTTTGATTGTCCACCTGATGTTGGCTAGAAGGTGATGTCCATCCTCTGCTCATGCCATCATTTCCCCCTGCCATCATGGAGCTTGTCCTCTAGTCTATAAGCTAAAATAAACCCTTTCATCCCACAAGGTGCTCTTTGTTGGATGATTTCTGCCTGCAATGTGAACCTGGCTGCAATAGGAGTTATACCAAAAAACCAATCTCAGAATGTTGCATGCTATATGACTTAATTTGCATGGCATTCTAGAAATGACAAAATTATTGTGATGGGAAACAGAACCATGGTTTCCAATAGTTACTGATTGGGGTAGTCAAGGGGAAGGATGAGCATCAAGATAATAGGGATAGCACAGTACAAGAGATCTTTATGGTGATGGAACAGCCATGTATACTGATTGTGCTGGTGATGTTTTGGCTTGAATATGGTTTGTGTCCAAAAAAAGCTCATGTTTTAGGCACTTGTTCCCCAAGGTGGTACTAATAAGATGTAGTAAGACTTTTCTTTTAAATGATGGGACCTCATACAATGCCATTATGGCATTGAGTTCATGTTCTTGTAAAGTGGTTGTCATGGTTCCCTTGAGTTTTTTAAAGAGGGTTGTTCTGAAAGAAACAAGCCTGCACAACACTCCTGGGTTTCCTATTTGATCCTACATGCACTCCCACCATGGTGTGTCATCATCTACTCCTCTCATCAGAGACTAGATCAATGGCTCCTGACCAATCTTGGACTTCAAGCCTCAAAAAGTATGAGCTTCATAAAGCTTCATGTCTTAATAAGCATCACATATCACATGTTTTATTATAGTAATGTAAAGCTTCCTGATACAAATGGTCAAATAAATTAACACATGATGAAAATTACATGTGTGTATGGAGCTGTGTATGGGAAGCTAAGGGTGTAGTTTAGTGGTAGAGCATTTGCCTACCATGCACAAGCCCCTGAGTTCAACTATAAGTACTGCAAAAATAAAATTAATTTCACAATTATTTACTCTGAGCATAGTACTGCTGACTTGAAATCCCAGAGCTTGGGAGGTTGAGGGAGGAATATTGCTATAATTTTGAGGGCAGTCTAAGCTACATTGTGAGTTCTAGCCCAGAGTGGGATGCACAACAAAATCCTATCTTAAAAAAAAACACCTTTATGTGTACATAAAAATATAAATGAAAGTATATAACCTTGGAAGTTTCTGAATATAGTCTTGGAATTGGGCTCATGTCAGTTTCCTGGTTCTGACAGCTTACTATAATTATGTAAGAAATTGCTGTTAATAAAATCAGAGGAAAGGTAAACAGTGCACTTTCTGTACTATTTTTGTACCTGCCTGTGAAACTTTTAATATTTCAAAATAAAAATATTTTAAAATAAAATCAATGTTTTCTATAAGTATCCTATGCAGGATTAGAACAGTATGCTTGAGTTTTCTTACACCTAAGCTTTTTTCATAATTTTGTGAGTGCTATTCTAGGCGTGGGTGGCTAACATCATATTTTAGTGCTCTTGTTTATTTACATTTACAATGCAGTTCTTAGGAGATGATCCCTTCTCCTTAAGTAAACACACACTTTACATCCAATGCCCTTTGTTAGAATAAAATGCAGTTACTCAACTAGAAGCTCCTTTCTCTGCCACTCCAAGTAGAAAAGCACCAGAGAAAGGCATTGACCTATAAAACAACATAATTGCCCTGGTCGTGTTCACTAAGTGGCATGATTGAATTGCCAAATTCATTAGGCTGTCTCCATTGGGAAATGGAACAAGCAAAGGACAAACTACTATGACAATGCAGCTTCCCTTCCTTTGCCAATACATACTTCCCACAAAGATATCTTTCTGAGTTAAGCAGGAGCAATGACTGTATTCAGGACCATGGATAGCGCCACTGACTGCCTGCTACTATGGTAAATTAGGGCCATGAGTATCTCCTCTTTACTCAGCTTCCCTTCCTTTGGTAATCAGATTCTTGGAATCACAATGGGGTAAGATTTTTACATTGCTTCATAAGAAGAATAAGGAATGAGGCAGGGGAGGGAATTTGGAAACATATTAGATTTTTAAAAAGAAAACCTTCAAAATATTGACAGCACCTATGGTTCAAACCAATGTAAGCAGATTGCAATGTGCCCTTAGTCAGCACTTCCTATATGATGACACTCCCTTAAATACTGCCTTTTTTTTAGTGTTGAGATGAAGCATACATGAAACAGTCAGGGGACCAGCTAATACTTGCAGAAATCTTCATACTAGCTTGTTGTCAGAATAAACCTCAGAAATTCTTGTCAAAATAGCTAAATAAGGGGGGGGTATATGAAAACAAGTGTGGCTACAAGGAGAAATTAATATTCAAACATAAAAGAAACCTCTTTACTGACACAAAGCATCAACTCAGAATAATTTGGAACAAATCTCTGAGTCTGGAAATAAGGAGAGCATGCCATTAATAGCTAGCTGACCAAAAGGACTATACAATAAGGGAGCGGAACCAAACAAAGTAAGGGCTGAAAAAGTGCTTAACATTCCTCTACCTCAGTTGTACTCAAACGTGAATTTATTTCAAATCATCAAGAAAATGCAGATTTCAGGCTTGTCCTGGCCGGAAGATGATGAGTGCGGGGGCCAGGGCCACAAGCGTGGCAGGGCGCTGGTGTCGTGCCTCATGTCCTTCAGCGCGAGCCACCGACTGCACTGCCCGCCTCTGAGTAGTGAAGAGAATGTGAAACTGTCCGGGAAGTGCAACAATCCAAATGGGCATGGGCACAATTATAAAGGAGGCAATCATGGAGACCCTGAATCACAAGAACCTGGACCAGAATGTGCCATACTTCGCAGATGTTGTAAGCACGACAGAAAACGTAGCTGTATATATCTGGGAAAACCTTCAGAAATTCCTTCCTAGGGTAGCTCTTTATAAAGTTAAAGTGTATGAAACATGAAAATAATATTGTAGTGTATAAAGGACAATAGGCTTTAGGGGTTAACATTGTGGAAAGATTAAATTTAATATTTGAAAAAGATCTTTGTTCTCTAGCATATTAAGCAGTCACCATGTAATTGTGTCTTTACATTGTGTTCTGTAGTGCCTAATCTAGTGAACTGACTGTAATACCTGCTATTGTATATTTATACATTTTTAAAAATCAAACTTGTATCCTGAATGTGGTTTTTTTTGGGGGGAGGAGGGATCTGGGGATTGAACCCAGGGTCTCACACATATAAAGCATTCTGTCTGCCACTGAATTACATTCCAGCCCTCTAAATTTGAGTCTTTTCATCTATACATTAAAAATTATTTTGTTAAAAAAAAAAGAAAATGCAGATTTCAGGGCTCAAGCCCCAGCTTCTGATTCAGAAGTTCTAACTTGTAGCCTGATAGTCCACATTTATCAAAAGTCCACTGCTTTTCTCATGCTGCTGATGACATAGAAACGTGCTTGAGAAACCACAATTCCAGCTCCTTTGTGGCCTAGGAAAGGCAACTGAAAGAGCACTGACTTGTCTAAGATTAATCAGTTGGTTAAGAATCTATCCAATTTGAAATCATGTGTTTCTCACAGTATCACATCCAAGTTGAATCACAAGACTAATATATGATGAACAACTGCAAGAGGAAATAACACTTGAAATGGATTCTGTATGTTCTTTATGCAACTCTAGACAAACTCTCTCTGACTATGGCTTCTACATTTTTAGCAGCATGGGGTATTTAAAAAAAGGCCTTATAGGGCTGGAGAGATGGCTTAGTGGTTAAGCGCTTGCCTGTGAAGCCTAAGGACCCCAGTTCCCCAGGTCCCACGTTAGCCAGATGCACAAGGGGGCGCACGCATCTGGAGTTCGTTTGCAGAGGCTGGAAGCCCTGGCACACCCATTCTCTCTCTCCCTCTATCTGTCTTTCTCTCTGTGTCTGTCGCTCTCAAATAAATAAATAAAAAAATTTTTTAAAAGACTTTATATATGCTAATCAAGCACTCTGCCACTGAACTACATCCCTGGCCCCCAACTTCAGTATCTAGCACACAGGTCAAAGCTGACCCTCCATAATAGCCCCAGAATAATTACTTTCCCTACTTTTATGACTGTTCATATCAATCCCATAGAAAATTCATAATGAATCATTGTATCCTCTTTCAAGTTTCCATATTTAGCAAAAAATACAAGATGTCCAGTTTAATTTATTTTCTCATTACCTAAAACTAACTTTTTGAGACAAGACCGAACCATGTAGTAGTGCAGGCTGGCCTTCAGCTGAGATCCTCTTGCCTCAGTCTCCAGAGAGCTATATGTGTGTGTCACCAGACACAGCTTGAAACTAAAATTTGAGGGCATCTTGCAGTTAAGCTTTCAACCCAAAATCTAAAAAACTGATGGACAATTCAAAGAAAGGGAGCCAACTTCTCAAGTCATGGTTCAGCCATGCCTTTGCTGGTCCAAGGCACTAAAAGGATAAGGAACACCTGACCCTCCCCACCTCCTTTCTACACGTCTAGCCTGCCCGCTTTTTGGGGCTGTATTGAGTCATAATGGAAAGGCTATGAGTTGAAAAATCAAGAAAAAAAAAAAAAACAGCAGCAGCTGAACTGGTATCCTCCAGCATTTTTCATTTCTATGAAAAGTTTGATTCTGGTTTCATGCCCTGTGATTAACCAAAACAAGAGGAAGACAAATAAAAATTCTATACAGCTGTTTCACACTGAGACCTGACCTTCCCAGCTGAGGGTTCTTTGTGCTAAGAAATTGTTACCTAGCAACGAAGCTTCGCAGCTGCCAGGCTCCAAACACTGAAAACATGACTTATAGAAAAGAAACCAGGAGAAGAAGGGTGGGGTGGGGACTGAATCAATCTGAGCTTTGTCTTGGAGTCTAATGCTAGACTAAGAGAAGAGCAGGAACTGAAGCCCCTTCCTTCCTGTTGAGAATCAGTTGCCAAATCAAGCTGCTTGGGTTCAGTTTATTGTCACCTCCACCTGCTCTAGCAATCACCCCTAGGTTGAAAATGAGAGGGTTGAACAAAGGTGGGAGTGAAAATGTTTCCCAGTGATGTCAAATACTCTGTGTGGTGCACATGGCTTTTATTCTTTAACAATGGAGCATACCCTCCATATTTGAGATGCATCTTCAATGACTGGACCCTTCCTTCTCCTCCTTATTGCTCTTTTTCTCTCTCTACTCCCTCACACCTCTCATTCCCTCTTCTTTTCTTCCTTTCTCTCTCTTTTCCACAAGGATTAATTTTCTCAGTAAATATGACCATATAAACTAATGCAGAAAGAGCTCAAAGACTTTAGCCTTCTCTGAACAAGAAAGGATTGGAAGACCAAAGAAAGGCTTGGGATGAAAGGTAGCAGCCAAGCATAGGAGCAATCCTGACCTAGAAGAGCAGCTATTGAAACTAGATAATGAGCCACAGTTTTGGCAGGGACTAACAAACATAGACACATTAGGTATACAAAAGATCTAATTTAATTGGTGTGAGGAATAGTCTATTATCTGGTTGTGTGTGTGTGTGTGTGTGTATGTGTGTGTGTGTGTCTGTATGTGTGGTGTGAGAGAAAGATACTTGCTATTAACGCCAGACTAGCCTTGAAATCTTCATCCTCCTACCTCAGCATCTCATGCACTATGATTACAGGTTATGCTACCTTACCGAACACAATCATCTATATTTTTTTAATATCTCAGTGATTTGTTTTTTTATATAGTTTTTCAAGGTAGTATCTTGCTCTATTCCAGGATGACCTGGAATTCACTATGTATTCTCTGGATAGTCTCAAACTCACGGTAATCCTCCTACCTCTGCCTCCCGAGTGCCGGGATTAAAGGCGTGCACCATCACACCTGGCTAAAATCTCAGTTATTTAGAAAATGTTGACCATGTTTAGAACCTCCAAACATTCCTAAAGTTAGACTATTAGCCTACTGGATTTCAAAGTTAGCACTTGCATAAATTCATCTAGTTGGCTACTAAAAATGTGTAGTTCTGAGTGCAACCTCTAACAAAACTGATTGAACAGGTCTGGGTTTAGGTCTATTTTTAACACAATTCCTTTATGGAGTCTGATATATGTGGACTATGTATAACATTTCAAAAATGCTGGTTTAGGATTTCTTGTTTTTTTCCCCCCTTAATGTAACCAAACAATATTCTCCAAATCACCCAATTAATCTCCATCAAAAGATCAAACTTCCCATTTTCTTCTTTTTTTGTCTGAGGTAGGATCTCACTATAGCTCAGACTGACCTAGAATTCACTCTGTAGTCTCAGGGAAGCCTCCAACTCATAGCTTATCCACCTACTCTGCCTCCTGAGTGCTGGGATGAAAGACATGCACCACTTTTGAATATGACCACATATATCTATTCTGGATACACTGAGTTTCCAAATAAGTTTTAAAATTGGTTTATCAATTTCAACCAAGAATCCAGTTAGTCTTTTAATTTGTATTTTACTGACTCAATCGAGTCATATCACCATAACCATACTGCAGATTTTCCATTGTACTTGTTTATAATATTTGCCTGACATTCACATTGATTATCAGTTAAAAACATTTACACATCTTCATTTATGTATCCTCATGAGTCATGATTTTATCCTTTTTGAAAACTATTTTCTAATGCTTATGATTCAGTTTAAGCAACCTTATTTATTTCACATCTTACATGTAGATACTGACATCTGACATTAAAGTAGGTTGAACAGTCCCAAAATGATTTATTTGCAACATAACCCCAGACTTTCTGACTCATGATCAAAAATATTTATACCAGCTCACACACTTTTCATTTCTGAAAATGGTTATTTTTGTTTGCTGGTTTTGAGACATTGTCTCACTATGTACTCCAGGATAACTTCATATTCTCTGAGGTTCAGACTGGCCTCAAATTCATGATCCTCATGCCTTCAACTTTCTAGTACTGGAGTTACATGTATGCACGACTATGAACAATAACTTTAAAAAGATTTTAAGTAGTAGAAAAGATATTCTTGATATAATTCTGTAAGGTTTATGCTAGGAATATAATTCCTTTTCTCTTACTTTCCATATTCCAAACTCTATTAACATCTACTTTTATTTGAAGTTCTTATGTTTTCAGCATTATTTTAGCTGGATTTATCAGTGTGAAAATGTTTAGAATTTGTTTTCTGGATCAAAACATATTTGGAGAATCTGAAACTTACTCCCAAGAATAGGATAGGGTACAATGTTGGATGACAGCAATGGGTGAAACACGTGGCCCATGACATAGGGATCCTCAAAGGACACACATCTACTAGGGGAAGTTCCAGCAGAATTGAAGGTGATGGAGTTACCTGGGTATAATATTTTTATGGGAGGAAGTAAAGGAACTGACATGGAAGAATGTAGACCTTCCCTCAAGACCCAAGTAGGCAACTTCTTGCTCTGCCTGTTCTGGGATGATAATTCTGTCCAGAACCTATTTCAAAGATTTTTTAAAGAAGAAATTCTGTTGTCAAAAGAATCATATTTTATTCTTTAGTTTTGTCAACGCAAGTAGAATATGTCATTCTCTGGCATTTATTCGCAAATGGGAAATGTCTGTATTAAGACGTAAGTCCTCAGTAACTGTAGTTATCCAAAGCTGAAATTCCTCTATACCTACTTACTCTGAAAATTAGGCTAGGTGTCAAAAACACAAATTCAACAAGGAAAGGAAACCTCCAGTTTCAGGCTGTATTGAAAGATACAGGCTCTTATTTCTAATCTATTCTAAAGGGCTTTGGATAGTGCAAGAATATCAGTCTGGTTTCCAAATGTGGCCTTTGATTTTTGAAATATATGTATAATCCAACTGCCTGCCAGCAGTTGATAAGATTCATGATCCATAGAAATTGCAACCAGAGGGATTCAGCTATGCCTCTCTGACAGTTGCTATATGCTTTAACTCAAGCAAATGAGGAAACTCTGGGCAGGGTTAAGATTCTTAAAGAAGATCACAGCTTGTTTCACATCCCAGCTTGCACTAACTTAATTAGTATGCAGTGAAACTTGGAAATGCATTTTACTCGGTCAGTCAGCTAAGTATGGGAAAAGAACACTGACCTAGGAGTCAAGAGATCTAAATTCTAGTTCTGACTCCACTATGGATCAGTTCTGGGACCTTGAGTGAGTCCCTCTATACCACGGAATATCATATTCTGCATCTGTCAAATGGATAGAATCATGCAAACTCGTCGAGTTGTGACAATTGACAGGTAATAAAAGGCTGAAGTACACGGTAAGCACAGCTTAGTTTTATTACTATTCAATAAACTTCCTTCAGTTTTCATCAGTGAAATAGCTGCCAAAACTCAAGCACTACAGAGAACAATGACATAACTAGTGTCAGACAAAGGGCCAAGATTTATTGGATCAACAAGAATCACAACTAACATTTGCAACATCCCTTACAGCTGACAGAGCATTTCCACATATGTAATACTAATATTATGCACAGCAGTGCTTCTCACTGGCAATTGTCAGAATGCCCCACGAGGATTGTTGACACTCAGATAGCTGGATCCTGTGCCAGATTTGGACTCAGTAGATCTAGAATAAAAATGGAAAATCCTTTTTCCTCTCTCCCCTCCTGTTTTTTTTTTTAAATTTTGTCCTCTTTTCTCTCTCATTTCCTTCCCTCCGTTCCTCCTTTCCTTCTTCCCCTTCCTTCCTTCCTTCTTTCTTGCTTGCTTTTTTCCCCTTCATTGAGAATTGGTCTCACTATTTAGCCCACACTAGCCTCTAAAACTTGTGATCCTCCTGCCTCTACCTCCTAAGTGGTAGGATTATGGACATGCATTACCATACATGGAATCATTTGAACTTCTAAGAAGTTCCCAGGAAATGTTGTGGGTGATGCAGGAACACGTTAAGGGCCATCACTCTCTTAACCAGTTAACCAGGAACATCATTGCCACATCAGAGCTTGTTAGAAATGTAAAGTGTGGCGTATAAATTCACATTTGAGAAGCACTTAGACTTGGAAGCCAGTTGTCTCCAGGCACAACTGCTTATCTGAATTACTTGGTGAGAAATGAAATTTATAGAATACCAGGTCCCTCCCCTGGATATTTGGTTCCTGGGTGATATTGAGGCATAGGCACATTTCAAACCATTGTTCTAGATTAGTGATAGCCCTATATACTTTTATCTCATTCCCTTTGTCATGGCAGTCACAACCTACCCTTCCAGAAATTTCAGTTAATGGCAAAGGGATTCAGTAGAGAAGCATCTTACTGGGACTTTAAAAGGCATAATACAAATGATGTTGTAAAAATATGCTAAATATTGGAGTGAGGAGAGATACAAGAAGGGGCAAGATAGGATCTGCCTGAAGAAGACAGATGCAACATACATGAAAAGTAATTACATAAAAATGAAGTGATAAGCTCTCTGGCCTGCTTAGTATGATTAATATCAAAATAAGGTTTGTGGGGCAAGTGCGGTGGTCTGGAATGAGAACTGGGCTTGAGAAAATAAACCACCCAGTTCACTCCACCCTAGCCCCAGCTGAAACCACAGAGTAATTGGGGAAATGATCAAGAACACTGTTCTCTTAGTTAAGTGCAAGGGTGATGGAGAAAGATACTAAGGATACTCAACACCTACCAAACAAGACATCTAGATGCTCCTAAGTGCCCATCACTGAAGTAGACTTACAATGCTTACAACATGGGTCAGGGAATCTTGCGGAAGAGGGGGAAGAAAGATTGTTAGAGCCACAAATTGGGACATTTTGCACAGAGACATTGCCTCTCCGCCATAACTGACTGCTGCCCCCATAAATGCATGAACCAAAATTCCCATGGGGTTGACCCAGTGATGAATGCCTCTTCAGAAAACAGGCAGGGAGGAGGGAAAGGATGGTACCAACATGTGATGTTTGCATACAAAATATGTCCATATCTAATAATAAAAAATGAAAAAAAACAGAAAGAAATAAAATGATACAAACTGGAAAAAAAGATTTGCAAATCAGGAAATGCCACAAAAAAGTAGGCTGCATAGAGCCTCATCTTACATTGTATTGTGTTTCCCCTGGGAGAAGCCATTCAACAAAAATGCTTTCTCAGACAATGAACAAATATAACCCAACAGCATGAAAGTAAGTAGGAAGACTCCAAATGCACTTAGCACTCAACTTCACACTTTTGTACAGGAGTATAAATTACAAAAGGCAGGTCTGGGTAAATAAAGAAAAGGTGGGAACAGGGATATAAACAGATTTTGAATAGAAATTACCCTAGGCTGCCAGTTTCCTCTGGAAAATGTGACTTCTACAAGCTCAGTGCAAGTTGATAACATGGGGAGCCAAAAGCAAAGCACATGCCTCAGGCAAAAATGTCACATAATAGGCTAAAATTTCCAAGTCTCATTTATTTGCCACAACTATGTTCCAAACTGATAATGTAGGCTACATATATGCTAGAATGAAGCTAAACAGCATCTTCTGATATAGGTCTTTATCCCCTTACACTTAAAATATGAAAAAATGGATTCTCAAAGCAATGTATGCCTTCTATACTTGCCAGCTATTTAATTCAATAATCCATATTCTAACATCTCAAATGGGACATTTACTCATTTGTTCATACAGAGTGACCAGATAAAAAGTACAAGCACTGTAAACAAATCTTTAATGCTATTTAATTGCATAGGAGATAGTTTGATTGGAAATTAATATTTTTTGTCCTATTGCCATGATAATTCCTTACAAATCGGTATTATTTTATTGACTCTGGGCTCATTCGTATATATTTTGATCTTGAGGGATGCTGTTAGCTCTTTGTTTTATTCTTTGTTATTCTATAAGGAAAAATAAGCTCTCTGATTTAATGTACTCATATATAAAATAAGACTTTTGCAACCAACCAGTCAGGAAATATTTTATCACTGGTATAAGAGTGGCATAGTTATTATAGGTATAACCAGCCACTTTCTGGTTGGATTTGAGGTTGCTCCACTGGAAGAAATTGTCATCTGGCACTGTATACCTAATCAAAAAGCTATGCCTGGGAAGGTCATAAGCCTTAGAGGAAAAGCTACTACTATTGTCTGGCTAAATGGATATGTTGTTCCCATCAAATTGCACTCTAAATATTTATCTTTATGAGTGTATTATGATGCTGTTTTCATCTTTTATTTAAATGTATTTATTTTTAGCATATTGCATATTGGTCATATTCCCATTGGGTTATGTAACCTATGTTCCCTCTCCCCTGTGCTCATCCACCAAAAGCCCCCCTCAGTGGGGTCATTACTTTTCACTATGGGATCATAAATGCACCAGTCTCTCTGGGGAGGACAACCCTCAAGATACTCCATCCCACCCTGTGGATCATAAAATCTTTCTACCTTTGATCAGAGAAGCTTCATTTTGCAGTTAGTGGTGCCTTATGGTACCTATAGAGTCTCTAAAGTGCCTAGTTCAATATGCAATATACAATACAATAACACAGGCATCTGTGCTAATAAAGGACAGTCATAGTCAGTTCTAATAAATGGAACATACAATTAGTAATTACAACTAAAAATTGGAAAGGTTGAACATTTTGTTTATTCTTTATGCTATAGATAATTTAAATTGACTGGGAATGGTGTGAATATGCAGTTATTTCTAGATATTGTCATGAAGTAAATTAAATTTGATTATTAGAGATTCTTACAAGCCAGAATTTCTGAGTTAAGGAACTTTAAATATATGTAGGGTTGAATATGTAGAACTATTTAATTGTAGAAGGAACTTAGAGGTCATCTGTTCTATGAAAACAGAAACAGATTACAGAGTGGAAGTAACCAGTTTACATTATCTCATCTCTTTTATGGCAAAAGAAGATATTTGTCTAGAGGTTTATGACAAAGCAAGTCTTTTGTCTAGGGTTCTTTTTCACTAGTCCTCTTGAACTGAAATATTTGGCAAATGTTTCCTGTAAATTACCATGATTTTTGACTCCATACTGAAAACAGTCTGTTACTTCTCTGGGTCTTCAGCCTTATGGCTGCCCTACACATTTCAGGTTTACTAGCCTAGCTAATCACATGAGTTAATTTCATAAAATGAAACTTCTGGACATCCATCTCCTTGATTCATCTACAGAAGTCTGATGACTACATCCCTTATAATAAATGTTCTGGGTAAGAAGAGTTCTATACCATTGCAACTAACAATAATGCATTATCTATTTCAAAAGCAGCTACAAGGAGACTTTGAGTGATATCAGCACAAAGAAATGACAAATGTTTCAGTTGATGGGTATGCTAATTACCCCACAATTGATCATCATACAATGTATAGACATATAAAAATATATTTTACACCATAAAATAGTCAATAATTGTGTATTGGTCTTTTTTTGTTTGGAGTCCCACATGGTGTCTGCTGTGTTTATTCTCACTTTCTTTTAAAACCTAGCATTTAATGAGCACTAATCTACTATATTTAAAGTCATGGAAGATCAAGTTCTGCTGGGTATCCCAAAGGGACATTTCCTAGAGCCTACAAATTCTGACCAGCCTTCATTCTTTTTAATTATATTTCACTCTGATTATGCTTGTTTTATATTTCCCCGAGCTGTCTTTTGTATGAAGATTTCCAGGGCCCATTTCTTTGCTTTTATTCTGCATGTGTTAACATACACAAACCAAGTACCCAACACCATTCTGTTCTGTTTCAGTCTGAGGTTTGACAAGGGCAAGGGCAGTGTGGAACAGATGCTGTCATCCTTGAAAGCCGCATTCAGTAGTGGGGAGGGGAATGGGAAACTATTGATTGAAGCATATTTTTTTGCTCTGCAATAAGGGAGGGGGAATGATTGCTGTCTGACCTCAAGGTCTCCACAAGGTCCCTATGGAGTAGCCAAAGTCCATACTACTCATTGAACTGATCCAGAGCAGAGCTGCTAAACTGGCTGAGGGTACATGTGTGAATGCTTTAGCATACTCTATAACAGCAGTTGTCTTTGAAGAACAAGTACCAAGCCAGTCCCTGTTTAAGGAAAATTGAAAATCAAATGTGGTTATGTAATGTAAAACCCCATAAAAGCATCTCATATAAATCCTCATCTTCCAGTTAATTGTAATCTCAATTGGCATCAGCTACTAAATGGGGTTTATTGGTAAACTGTTAGCCAACATATCCTCAGCAGTCATTATAACAGTGGTAACATTCAGGTCCTATGCTACAATGAGTGGCTGCTGCTGCTGCTGCTGCTACTATGAGTTTTATGTTGAGAGTTGAGATAAATACATCTATATTGATTACCACTAAAGATAGCCATGGGTTAAAACAATCCTCATCCTTTTCTCTCTGGATGAACTGCAGTCATCCATCTCATTGCTAATCAACTTTCACTCCACCTTCACAGCTGCCTTCTGCAGGGCTGCAGACTAAATGACAAAAGCAGTTCCACTGTAGAAATGAATGATGCCATCCATCAGTCCCAGAAGGTGCTGAGGAAGCAGATCTTTATTCATTACTCAGAGCCAGAGAAAATTTAATGGCATTTTATTATGCTTTGTACAGTGCATAAAATGTTAGAACAGGGGTAGGGAAAGGGTCCTTATTGGTCTATCTCAATCATTAATTGGTAGATCCCAGGAGCCACGAATCTGTTGAGCTGATTCTTCAAGGATAGAATCTTCATTCACTACTTAATGTGTTCACAAGACCAGGCCAAACATAACCAGCCTAGAACTGACTATCCATTAGGGATAGAAAGCACAGTGTCTAGGCCTACCATGCTTTTATCAGCTCATGAAAAAGATTAGATTTCTTTTCAGATCATAAACATAAATGAACTTTTAGGTCAAAGAAAATGTTTAAATACATAATATTAACATTATCCCATTTATACCAACAAAGTGCTATGTTTTCTTATGCAGGAAGGAATCTATAAAAGCAAAAGTACCCAGGGCCAACATAAACCACAATGCATTCCAAGGTATATCAACTATTCTTGATGATCCAAAATCTAAAGAGAAGGATAGCCCACAAAGAGAGCTCACACTTCTTTCAACCAGGGTAATCTGGAAAAAACAAACATCAATTCTCAGCAGGCGACAAGTCAAACACTTGGAACATTAAGTAAGGCAAGGCCGCATCCTCTTTTCAAACAGCAAGAGGAAGTTCACCTATCAACTGCCATATTAAATCAACCATGGGAGCAAATACTGCCAGAAGAAAGATTTTTTATCAAGGCTGTAATGTCTTTGGTGAGTAGACCAGAAATATCTTGACATGTAAATATTTATATACGACTTCATCAGATGAGAAAGCCAATACTTAAAACAAACAGGGACATAAGTATATGTATGCAGATACAAAATGACTTCAGTAGGTCCTGGTCTCTGGCCTAAAACCTATTTTAAGGACTATTCCCTTGCTAGATGAGCCATCCAGACTTTTAGGGTTTGCCAAATTGTTGCCAGGTGGATAAATCTGGGCTTGGTGCAATAGAAAGTCTACAGCCTGTTTAAATAGTAAGAAATACTTTTGTAAGTTGTTTAATTAGTAAACTTTTCTGAGTCCTCCCATAAGGCCCTGCATCGTGGAGTCATGGAAGACGTTCTGGCTTGTATTGGACTAAATCCGATGTGAGGGTTGTAAAGCTGGCATTCTATGTTGCTGACCTTTTACTACTGTCATTAGAGAATCCAAGTTTGAATGCCCAGAACCAAAAGGATATTCTGAATCTCTTGTAACTTTGCAGGGCTCTTGAAATTTCTTCTAGAAAAATGATCTCTTGTTTTTGCTCAGTTTCTCCATTTCCCTCTAGAGGCTGTGTCAGAAATGAATGTTCATGAGCCTGATGGTTGGGTAAGGGCTACCCCTGTGGTAATTGTCAGTGCTCTATCTAAATAAGCCATTCTTCTCTGGTTTATAAGCCCTGTCAAAATGCAATGCTGCCTGTATCCTTTCAATTTAATTATTCCTCTGGGCCTTTATGGTTATTCCTTTTTTAAATTTTCTAATTAAAATGTAAATAAATACCTAAGGCAGAGGCCAGTGGTTCCCAATGTACATTCTACCATATGGTCAAAGATTTTTTTTTTATATTTTGTGTTCAAAATAATTCAAGGAATATACTGGCCTAAACAAAATCAAGTAGGTTTCTTTTCAGAGGTCTTCTTGGAGTGTTTCTCTAAAACAGAATATTTGGTGTAATGTTACTCTGCATATTTGACTAAAGAACAGTCTATCAGACTAGTGTTATATATGACACAATTTTATAAAATTAGAGATGAAAAGGTACCTACTACAGTATACACCAATGAAATTCAAAAAATCTTCAGGCTATTCCTTAAAACCATAATCTCCCAAATAAAAAGTCTAGGCCCAGATGGATTTATTGCTGAATTCTCCAAATTTTAAAGAAAAATTAATGCCAGTGTTTCTCCAAATATCTCATAAAATAGGAAAGAAAGACACATTACCAAACTAAAGCCAGTATTACGCTGATACCAAAACCAAATAAAGGCACAACAAAAAAGAAAGTCATATACCAATCTCCCTAATGAAGATACACATACAAAATCACAATAAAATAACTTTCAAACTGAATTCAACAGCACATCAAGAAGGTTATTCCTTATGACCAGTTTGGCTTCATTTCAAATACAGAGAACATTCAACATATGCATAAATTGAAATAAAATTAAAACATAGTATAAAAAAGTCTTGAAGCACTAGCAATAGGGGAATATATAATATCATGAAGGCTATATGTGAAAAAAAAGCAATAGTTAACATTTTACCAAATGGGGAAACACTCAAAGTATTTCCATTAAAACAAGTAACAAGGAGGCTGGAGAGATGGCATAGTGGTTAAGCGCTTGCCTGTGAAGCCTAAGGACCCCAGTTCGAGGCTCAGCTCCCCAGGACCCACGTTAGCCAGATGCACAAGGGGGCGCACGCGTCTGGAGTTTGTTTGCAGTGGTTGGAGGCCCTGGCGCACCCATTCTCTCTCCCTTTCTGTTTGCCTCTTTCTCTCTCTGTCTGTTGCTCTCAAATAAATAAACAAACAAAAAAATTAAAAAAAAACAGTAACAAGATAAAGATGTTCTTTTTTTCTCCCCCCTTTTCTTTATAGTACTACAGTGTCTTAGCTAGAACAGTATGATTAAAGAAGAAAATAAAAGGGATAAAAAAGAAAGAAAATGGGGGCTTGGAAGACATCTCAACAGATAAAAGTGATTGCTTACAAACTATGCCCGCTCAGGTACAATTCTCCAATACTCACATAAGACAGCTATCCTATTAAAAGAGGAGATCACAAAGTGGCATATGTATCTGGAGTTCATTTACAGTTCAAGTAGCTCTTGGTTCATCCCCCCCTCTTTCTATCTCTCTCTCACACACACAAATAAAAATATTTTAAATAGAAAGGAAATGGTACAAGTACCCTTATTCATAGATGACATGATTCTATAAATAAATGACCCCAAATGCTTTACCAGAAAACTCACATATCAGATGAACATATTCATCAAAGTGGCAGATTATAAAACTTTAAGCAGAAATCATTAGCTTTTACATATATCAATGCAAACATGCTAAAAAGTTTCATTAAAACACTTTAATTCATAATTGCCTCAAAGAACTTCAAATAATCCTAACCAAGGAAGTGAATGACCTGTAAAATGAAACTGAAAACACGGAAGAAAGACATTGAGAAAGACACTAGAGATGGAAAAAACTAAGATGGAAGGACTAATGTGAAAATGGCCATCCTATCAAAAGCAACCTACAAATTCAATGTAATCACAAAATTCTAGTAGCATTCTTCACAGAAATAGAAAAACAACAACCTTAAAATTCATATGGAAACACAAAAAATGAATCACAAATATCCAATGCCATCCTAAGCAAAAAGAATCATGCTAGAGGTAAAACTATGCCTGATTGCAAGCTATACTGCAGAGAGGTAGTAAGAATATAGAATGATACTGGTGTAAAAACTGACTCATAAATCAGTGGAGCAAACCAGAACTAAACCCACACATATTTCAACCCACATAGCTAAAGCCATCTTATTTTTTACAAATATGGCAAAGATACACATTACATAAAAGACCTCTTCAACAAATGGTGCTGGCAAAACTGATTGTCCACATATAGAAGAAAGACACTAGATCCTTGTTTCTTAGCCTACACACACACACACACACACACACACACACACACACACACACACTCAACTCAAAATAGATCAAAGACCTTACTGCAAAATATAGACTCTCAAACTGTTAGAAAAAAAAGTAGGAAAATGGCTTATGATATAGGTATAAGCAAGGACTTTCTAATTAGATTATAGTTGCTTAGGAAATAAAGCCAAAAATCAAAGTTAAAGTAAAAATCTTCTCACTGAGAAGATAACAAACAAGTAAACAAAGCTTATGTGACAGGAAAAAGTTTTTTAGCTATTCATGTGAAAGAGGGTTAATATTCAGAATATACAAAGAACTCAAGACAGCTAAATAAAGTAGTCTACCAATGCAGTCAATAAAAGGGCTAATGAGGTAAACAGACAGTTTCCCCAAGAGCAAATGCAAGTAGTCAATAAACACATGAAAAATTATTCAGCCTTTCTAGCCATCAAAAGAAATGCAAATCAAACACCAGTCATAATTTCATTCATTAAGAAAATAACAAATGCTGCAGAAATGCTAACAAAAGTGTTCCCTTCTACACTGCTGATGGGAATGTAAATTCAACATCTATGGAAATTAGTATATTTCTCAAACAACTAAAAATAGAACTACTCCATGAAGTAACTATGCCACTCCTTGGCATATACTTGAAGGACTCCAAGTCAACATATCACAGAGATACTTGCATATCAGTGTTTATTGCAGCCAAGTTATAGAACCAATATATATATATCCAACAACAGAAAAATGGATTTGAAATGTGGTATGTAAACATAATGAAATCTTTTTCACCTACAAAGAAAAGTCAAGTTATGCTGTTTACAAGAAAATAGATGCAACAGGAAATAATCATGTTACATGAACTAAGTCAGTCTCAGAAAGACAAGTATTGTACGTTTTCTTTCATTTGTGGTTCCCAGATTTCATGTAGTAATATAAAAATCATTCTGCATATATGAAATGAAAGAAGAAGTATATCTGTCCAGGGAAAAAGATGGGACTTAACAAGACTGGAGCGTGTGAAAATGAAGGATAGGGAAGTTTGGGGGAAATATGTTCAATGTACAATATATAAAAAGGACCGAGGTGGAACTCAGATGAAAAAGGAAGTAGCTTCTATAATTTGTTCTATATCTACAAAATATTTGTAAAGAGACTTTCATGTTTCTTTCTACATTTTAAGGCAAGAACTCTGGGCTATATAGATGCACAGCAAAAAAAAAAAAAAAAAAAAAAATATATATATATATATATATATATATATATATATATGAAATCGGTTTCCTTGTTCATCCCTGGGGTATGTGTTTAAAGAAAATTACTTGATAATTAGAGGATAGGCAATCAAGAAACATCAACATCCAGCAACTTTATTATTAAGTATGTACTAAAGAAAAATGAAAAGATATTACCACACAAAGAAGTATGCACAAATGACCATAGAGTCAATATTAGTAATATCCAAGAGCTAGAAACAATCCCAAGTGTCCATCAATAAGACCTGGGATGAAACTCTATGCTCTAGCATTTATCTAGAATTGTCAAAACCCTTTAAGTTCAATCTTCACCACTGTAAAACAATTATAAATGGGAGCTCCATTAAATGTACATCAGATAATTAATGAATAAACATGTTGTACCCATACAATAAAGCATCTTTCAGCCATGAAAAAAGAATTATACATAGATATATAACCCTTAAAAGCTTTATTACATGAAAGAAGCTAGTTATAAAAGATTATATGTTACATGCTTTGTTTATATGAAGTGTTCAGTAAAAGCAAAGACATACAGACACAAAAACAAAACTCATGGCTGCTTACAGCTAATTGGAGTGGACTAGAGAGTAAGGAAGCTGATAAAAGTGTTCTAACGATGACTGTAGTGATGTTTACATGTACCTGGGAATATTATAAAAATCGTTAAACTGTGTACTTTGAAGGGATGAAGTATATGGTATGTGAATTATATCTCAAGGTGTTACAAAATAAAGGTGATACTGACAATACTGGGCATTCCTGTACACTCTGGCTTCAATCCTGTTTAGCATCACACTGAATGGATATGACATTGGACAGGTGAGTGATTGGGTCTGAGAGGGAATCCCAGGATACTGGAACAAGGGAAGGGCCTTATCAATACTTCATTATATCTTTCATTATGTAGCCCTATTTTTGCTATATAAAAAGACTCAGTAAATCTTACCAATGCCACCTTCAAGTGAGTTAGTGTTCCAGATCATATGTATAGGATAATCTTCTGTGTTTTACTAATTCACATACATGATTCTTAGAAGTGCTAGAAACCTTAGCAACATTGTTATATGGGTCATTGCTATTTGTAAATGTCAGTCTACATTCAAAGAAAATGCTTTGACTTCTGTATAATTGGTGCTGGAAAAGTTAGATACCCGTGTGTCTCCTTTCTACCTCCCCAAAAGAAACATGACCCCTAATCCATGTTTAAAAATTAACTCAAAATATATCAGTGAGCTAAATGTAAGAGCTAGAACCATAGAATTTCTACAAGGATAACAGGGGAAGGAATCTTGAAACCTTGGGTTAAAGGACCAGTTCTTAGGGAGCACACAAGCATAATACATAAAAGAAAAATTAATAAATTAAACTTATCCAAACAAAAACTCCTTTCAAAAATCAAGGAAACAAAGACATGAAAGAAAATATTTACACACTGATACAAATGTATTTGAACACAGAATATATTAAGAACTCTTACAACTCAATATTAAGAAGTCTAATAACTCAATAAAATGTGTGTCAGAGAGCTGGTGAGATGTCTTAATTGGAAAAGCACTTGTAGTGCAATCATGAGGACATGAGCCAAGTGTAGTGGCATATTCCTATAATCCCAGCACTGGAGAGGCAAGACAGGAGAATCCCCCAGGGCTCACTGGCTAGCTAATCTAACCAAACTGGTGAGCTCCGGGTTCAGTGATAGACCCTGTTTCAAAAAAACAAAATGAATAGCTGTTGAGAAAGAAACATCACATCAACCTTGGGTCTCCACACATGCACACAGCCAAGGTTGGGGGTATGAGAAATGTTTATTTCTTTGTTGTTGTTGCTGCTGTTGTTGTTGTTGTTTTTCTTTTTTTTTTAAATTTTTTATTTATTTACTTGAGAGCGACAGACACAGAGAGAAAGACAGATAGAGGGAGAGAGAGAGAATGGGCGCGCCAGGGCTTCCAGCCTCTGCAAAAGAACTCCAGACGCGTGCGCCCTCTTGTGCATCTGGCTAACATGGGACCTGGGGAACCGAGCCTCGAACCGGGGTCCTTAGGCTTCACAGGCAAGCGCTTAACCGCTAAGCCATCTCTCCAGCCCTGTTGTTGTTTTTCGAGGTAAGGTCTCACTCTGGCTCAGGCTGACCTGGAATTCACTATGTAGTCTCAGGGTGGCCTCGAACTCACGGTGATCCTCCTACCTCTGCCTCCTGAGTGCTGGGATTAAAGGCATGCACCACCATGCCCGGCAATTTTTTTTAATTTCTTTATTCCTTTATTCCATTCTTTCTTTTTTAAACATTTATTTATTCATTCATTATTTATTTAGACAGTGAGAGACAGAAAGAAAGGGAGAGTAGGGAGAGAGAAATGAGTATGGGCACACTAGGGCTTCCTGCCACTGTTAAAGAACTCCATATGCATGCACCATTCTATGCATCTGACTTTATGTGGGTACTGGGGAATCCAACCTGGCCCTCAGGGTTTGCAAAAAAAAGAAAAAGTAACTTTAACTGCTGAGCCATCTCTCCAGCCCCTGTTTTTGAGCCAGGGCCTCACTGTGTATACTAAGCTTGCCTGGAGCTCACAATGTAGCTCAGGTGGGCCTTTAACTTCAAATCCTCCAGCATCATCTTTAGAATATCATCATTGTAGGCATGAGCTCCACTACTGTTGGCTTGAATAGACTCGTTTTTCTTCAATGATGAGATTCAAACCAAGGACGTTGCAAGGCAAACACTTTACTGCTAAACTATATCTTCCACCCCTTGAATAAATATTTCTTTCCCTAAGTGTGAATGTCTGTGTAATAAGTATGTAAAATTATTCTCAACATCATTAGTCATTGGGCAAATGCAAATCAAATCAAAAGGAGATGGCATTTCACACTCATTAAGATGACTCTAATAAAAAGATAGTCAAGGGCCAGAGAGATGGCTCAACAATTAAGCACAGTTCCTGTACAAGCATGAGGACTGAGGCATACAGAGACCGCCAGAGTTCAAATGTCCATTTCCCTCTTAGAGCAGCTGGGTATGGCCACATGCAGCTATAAACCCAATCCTACAGGTAAGCAGAGACCTGACAATCATCAGACCCTTGAGATCTCTGAAATCAGTAAAGACTCTGTCTCAAAACAAGATTGGGCAGAAAGAGCAGTGGAGAAGGACACCCAGCAATCCACTCCAGCCACTGCAGGAGAGCATGGGTAGCCATACAAACGACAATTCACACACACACACACCCTACCACCACCCCTACAACACCATACATGCACACATATACAAGCAAATAAAAAAGAAAGAAAAGGAAAAAGTAAACAATGACAAGTGTTGGTAAGGATGTAAAGGAATTACAATTCCCATATATGGCTAGTGAGGATCGAAAACAAAGCAGACTAATTGTAAAAAAAAAAAAAAAAAAACTGACGGTTTCCTAAAAACTTAAGAATACAAATATCATCCATACCAGTGCTAAAATTCTGAAATATTTCTCCAAGATGAATAGGAACATATGTCTACATAAAAATAAGCATGTTAAGATTCACAATAGCATTGTTCATAATGACAAAAATATGAAAATAACTCAAATATCCAACAATAGATGAGTTACTAAAATGTGATATATCCATATAAAGACTACTGTTCATCTATAAACTTGAAATACCTACACATATCAAAACATGGATGAAGGACTGGAGAGATGGCTTAGTGGTTAAGCACTTGCCTGTGAAGCCAAAGGACCATGGTTCGAGGCTCGATTCCCCAGGGCCCATGTTGGCTCACACATCTGGAGTTCGTTTGCAGTGGCTGGAAGCCCTGGAGTATCCATTTCTCTCTCTCTCTCTCTCTCTCTCTCTCTCCCTCCCTCTTTCTCTCTTTTTCTGTCACTTTCAAATAAATAAAAATTGAAAAATTGAAAAAAACACGGATGAAGCTTGACAGCATTATGATGAGCAAAGAAACCCAGGAATATATGGTATAATTATATTGTTATTAATTGCCCTAAACAGGAAAATTTACAGAGGCATAAAGTATATCAGAGGAAAGGATAGAGGTGAAATCTTAAAATTGGAAGGTAATATCTAAAATATGTAGTATTTATTTTGAGCTGGGTGTGGGGGCGCACGCCTTTAATCCCAGCACTCGGGAGGCAGAGGTAGGAGGATCGCCATGAGTTCGAGGCTACCCTGAGATGACAGAGTTAATTCCAGGTCAGCCTGGACTAGAGTAAGACCTTACCTCGAAAAACAAAAAAAAAAAATAAAAATAAAAAAATAAAATATGTAGTATTTATTTTGGTAATAAAAGATTCTAAAATCAGTTGTTGGACTGGAGGTATGGCTTAGCAGCTAAGGCATTTGCCTGCGAAGCCAAAAGATCCAGGTTTGATTCCCCAGGACCCACGTTAATCAGATGCACAAGGGGAAGCACATGTCTGGAGTTCATTTTCAGTGGCTGGAGGCCCTTGCACAGCCATTCTCTCACTCTCTCACCCTCTTTTTCTGTCAAATAAATAAAAATAAAATATTTTTTAAAATAAATCAGTTTTTATGATTGATGCAGAGCTCTTGCAATATACTGACACTACATTGTATAGTACAAGTGAGTGACTTATATGGGAATTATATCTTAATAAAGTTGCTCAAGAAGTAGTTATGAATATAGATTCATGTTAGTGATACTAGGAGAACAGAGGGGTATACAAGATTGAAAAGAGTACCTAGTCAGAACCAACACTCTGCAATGAATACCCTGCTCCTGCTCCCATTGAGTTAGAGGGAGTGTGTGTGTGCATGGGTATAAGTGTCTTGTGCTATGGGGAGGTCAGAGGACAACTTTGAGTGCTGGTCCTTGACTCCACTTCATTTGAGGCAGGGACTCTCATTGTTCATTCACCAGGACAGCAGACCTGTGAGTTTCTGGTAGATTCATCTGTCTCTGACTTCTTCCTGTCACAGGCATGCTAGGATTATAGTATGTGGGTCCTGGGTATTTGAACCCAGGTACTCTCATGTTTATGCAATAATATTTTAATATTTTATTTACTTATTTACAAAGAAGAGGGGGGAATGAATGGGCATGCCAGGGCTTCCAGCAAATGAATGCCAGATGCATGCACCACTTTATCTGGTACTTTATGTGGACGCTTTGTAGGTGCTGGGGAATAGAACACAGGTTGTTAGGCTTTGTAGGCAAGTAACTTAACCATTGCTTCATCTTTTCTGTCCCACTCCAGCAAGTTTTTAATCCACTTAGTCATCTCCCTAGCCATAGAGGAACTCCTAAGGGTCACCCACTTGCGTAGTAGTGGCATAATTGTTATGGGGGTAAACAACTGCTCTCTTGATTAGATCTAAGCCCCAATTCATGGGAGGCAATATATTTCCAGGATTTAAAACCTAATCAAAAGCCTATGGCTGGAAAGAGCATAGATGCTGGCAGGAAAGCAACTTCTGTGATTTGCCTAAATGGATATTTTGTTCCCATCAAATTACCCTCTAAATATTTATATTATATTTATACCCATAGATAGGTGATGAACTTACCTTTACTCAGAGACGCTCCTTCTTTCAGACTACTTGGAAGTTTCAAAATTCATCAAGGTCCTGAGAATAAGTGACTGCCAAATAATCAATTCTAAATGAAACATCTCTATCATGCCTCCAAGGCTCAATGAACAGTGCAAAAGAGGAGGTGAAAAGAATTTCAAAGCCAGAGGATAAGGAAGAGTACTCTGGAACACTATCCTTCAAACATGAAATGGACATGACATTCATGACTTCATACTGGCTCTTGTTACCACCAGAAGGACTGTATAATATGTCAAAATTTCAATATGGACAGCTGAGGAGGGCAAAAAAGACAACAAAATAGAAGAAGAGCTATTTGGAAAGAAGAGGAATTCAGTGAATGGAGGATGGGCGTGGGGGGAAATGAAGTGTTTTGGAAGGGGACTATGATCAGAATACATTGTACATATGTATGTAGGTTGGTGATAAAACGTTTTAAAAAGACATAAAAATAGAAAAAAAAAGTCTACATGGAAAGAAGTGGTTCAGTAGAACAGAGTGGGAAGGGAGACAAAAGAAAGTAATGGGAGAGTATTATGATCAAATTATACTGTGTTCATGTATGAATATCATCAATAAAACGTTTTAATTTAATTAAGGGTCAAAGAAGAGTTACAATTGGCCTTACATTGCATTTCTAACAGAGAACAGAGTTAAAAGTAAAGCTCGTGACTTTGAATTCAAACCTAGAGCTTTTTTGTAATTATGACATGTTGATGGAGTAGTTACTGTGGGACATTGGGATACTAAGCCAAATATTGTTGTTGAATTGGACAACTCCTGCCTCCATTACAGCTCAAAGCCAGGCATACCTTATTAAAATTAAACAAAATAAAAAATAAATAAATGAAACTCCCAAAGGATAAAATACTGAAGAAATAACTTATTTTCAGTTTACAATAGGATACTCTCCCTGTGGAAGGACAGTATATTTGATGTTTTGCCATCTCCAATCATAAGCCCTTCTTTTAAATTTAGTTTTATCATGTGTGTGTGTGTGTGTGTGTGTGTGTGTGTGTGTGTGTGTGTTCATGTGTGTGAGTACAGATGTACACATGCCCCCTGACATGTATGGAGGTCAGAGGGCAGCCTTGGCTGTCAGTCCTTACCTTCCACTTTCTTTGAGGCAGGGTCTCTTATTGCTTGTCACTGCATATGCAAGACTTGCTGGCCTGCAACTTTCCAGGGTTTCTGTCTCCATTTTCCATCTCACCATAGGAACACTGGGATTACAGACACAGAGTACTGCATCTGGCTTTACATGTGTTCTCAGGATCCAAATTCAGGTCCCCACAATTGTGTAGCAAGCACTTTACCCACTGAATCATCTCCCTAGCCCAGACCAGTAGATTTAAAGTGCAAAATCTACCTGCATGCTTATTATGGAGATAGTTTGTACAGTCTCCTTTCAGAGCCCAACCTGGCTTTACATCTTTGTTCTTCCTCTCATGCTCAAGCCAGTCCTCCCAAAGATGGTCTCCAGAAATTTGGAAAAAGCTGAAGAGAGGTAATGTTGGTAACATAAACATCACCTTTTCTGACTTGACCTTCTCAAGTTAGATTCAATAATTACTGACCTCCCTTTTGGGATGTAATTTCTGGCCTCGTGGATTTGTCCAGTGAGCCCAATGTTGGCTGACAGGGTCATAATACTAGGAGGAAAGAGGCTCTGGAAGAGGTATAAGCCAGGAAATGTAAGCAAGATGTGACTGGGGGAGGATCAGAGATAACAGAGGAAATAAAAACTGCCCACACCGCAAAAAAAAAAAAGACACATCCACCTTGAGACATACGCTCTTCATTTTCCAATGTTAAATCCACCCCATCTTCCTGTGTTTGCTGAAATTGCCATTGTGCTTTCAGCACTTGGTTAATTTGGATGACAGGATGGAAGGTCAAGGCTTTCTTAGACTATTTAGTAGCACCTCAAACATTTTTTTGTGCTGTTATCTTCCTATAAGCTGCCAAATATTTCACCCAAACTCTAGAGATGCATGCTTATGGAGAATCTTTGAATCAGTTTAAATTTCTTCTGTTATTCTGAGGCTTTGTATCCCTTGTCTATGTACTTACTAGAAAATTGCTGGCAGAAACAGGAAATGAATTCACCTAATTGAAAACTGGACTAACAACAGAAATGGTAAAGTTCATAACCTATACTTTAGGCATGTATCCTGAGGCAGTAATGAATGTTTTCTTCCATATATCCTGCCTGTAGAAAAAGCTGACCCTAGAGCTACCAATCAATATAGCATAAAAGTGGGAAGCATCAGGCTATAAGAACAAACTGCACTCCTGTTTATGATGGCTAAAAGAATGACAAGTTTGTACCTCTAATAGAAGCATCATTCTCTCTTCCTTGAGAGTTGATTATAAGGCAAGACTACCAACCTACTGAATCATTACCATTAAGAGAATCAAAATTTAGTTTTCAATTTGTATGGGTCTGTGATCTTTACATAGGAAGGCCAATGAATGTCTTGATTACCAAAGCTAATATTTAGCTAGTTTTATGAAAACATCACAACCACTCTAGAAGCCAAAATTTCCAACTAACCCCCTTCATCTGAGAATTTATGGACATGCATCATCATCTTATCCTTCATCAAGTCCTCTTTGTCCTCTCAGAATGCCATTTCAGCTCCTAGGAGAACCAAGCCACTACCTATTAACTACTCTCATCTTACACACAATTTCCTACCAAGGAAAGGAAACAACTGGGACCTCTTAATACTAGTAATAATTAGCTTTCCCATCTTAACAGACTACAAATATCTTAGAAGTAAGAAGAGGTTTGCAAGTTATCTTCTATGCTATCAACATACAAGCTCTAAAATTACTTAAAGCTTCAAAAGAATATATGAATGATAGAAAGAGAAAGAGACAAGAAGAGAACCATGTCTTACAGATTTCTTGTCAGTCAGTGTAAGCCAATTTGTCCACTAGCTTACATGAGAACAGGAACAACAGTATATGCTGTATAATCACCTGGGTTCTTTTTTTCTTAATCTGTTCAGTTGGTATTTATTTATGTTGGCATTTGTTTTTTTCATTTTCAACACTTGCTCTTTATTTGTATATTATTAGATATGGACATATTTTGTATGTAAGCATCACATGTTGATAACAACTTTTCCCTCCTCTCTGCCCTTTTTCTGAAGAGACCTTCCTCAGCGGGGATGCAGGTCAACCCCATGGGTATCATGAGTCATGCATTATGGGTAGCAGTCAGTTATGGGGGAGAAGCAATATCTTGAGCAAAATGTCCCAACTTGTGGCTCTAACAATCTTTCCAACCCCTTTTCTGCAAAATTCCCTGAGCCATGCTGGGAACATTTTAAGACTACTTCAGTGATGGGCACTTGGCATAGATATCTGGTTTGGTAGGTACTGAGTATTCTCAGTATCTTTCTCCATCACCCTGTGCTGATATCAGCTTAACTAAGAGAGCAGAATTATTGCTCATTTCCCCAATTCCTCTGTAGTTTCAGCTGGGGCCAGAGTGGAGTGTCATGGGTCATTTATCTCCTCAAGTCTAGTTCCCATCTTGCAGGGAACTCAGACCTGAGAGGTGGGGGACACCTTGGTTCTTTTAGATGATCATTACTTGAATGAAGGCAACAAACCATTTTATTAGGTTGATATTGGATCTAGTCAGGGAACAAATATTGGAATCAAGTTATGGCCTTAATTTCATGAACAAAATGCTCCATAATAAATAGGCTTGAGCATCCTTTGTTCTTTCTAACTTAATGCCTGGTGACACTTAAAGCCAAAAAAAAGGGGGGGGGGGACATTGAAATCTCATCCAAGCAAGTTCAAACTATTGTAACACAGGTGCCTTAAGCCTCCACAGAGCAAGATTGTGTTCTGAGGTTGGAAGACTACCCAATAACAATCAAAGTGACTGACAGATGGTAATATTAGAGCTGTCATTACCAAAATTGGGAAGTGGAGTGGGATCTCAAATTTTGAGTTTGGCATCATTTTTCAATATACTCAGGTCCTATCTTTGATTAGCAGATTGGTCCATGCATCCCCAAATATCTGTTATTTATTATCTATGCTATAATGACAATGACCACTGAGAATTTCCAAGGAAGAAATATAATTTGTAGTATTTTATAGCTTTATTTGGCCATAGAACCCTTTCCTAAAGAGCTTCTAGGGACAAGAAGATATAGACAATGTTCTTTAGCATATGTTTTGGGAAACTACTTTAAATATCTTCTCTTAGTGCCTTCCCAGTTAAATGCCAGCTAATGGCTGCCTGGGTAGAATATGTACTCCTTTAGAAGTGCCTTAGCTCTTCTGAATGACCTGGGGATAATGCCAGGTACACTAAAAGAAGAAGGCTTTTTAAAAATGTCTACCTAAGACACATTAGAGTCCATTTATGTCACTTTAGTCAACGAACATTTATAAAACATCTACACTATACTAGGAGCTGAATGTCAATAATACTGTGCCTCATTGAGGTGAAAGTTTTCAAAGACAAAATAAGATTTGAATCAGGAATGGTGGCGCTCAACTGTAATCTTAACACCTGGGAGATGGAGGCAGGGCAGTCAAAAGTTCAAGATCAACCTCAGCTACATAGAAAGTTTTAGGCCAGACTTGGCTACGAGACTCAGTCCCCCCCCCAAAAAAAAAATGTTGAACCCAGGCTGGAGTGATGGCTTAGCGGTTAAGACATTTGCCTGCAAGGCCAAAGGACCCTGATTCAATTCTCCAGGACCAGGTAAGCCAAATGCACAAGGGGGCACATGCGTCTGGAGTTTGTTTGCAGTAGCTATGGGCCCTGGCATGCCCACTCTCTCTCTCTGTCTCTCTTCCTCTCTCTCTTTGTCTTTCCCTCTCTCTCATAAATAAATACATTTAAATTTTTTTAAAATGTTGAACCCAAACTTAAAGGATGACTTCTGATGGTAAGAGTGAACAGAGGGATAGATTTCAAAGAGAAAGAGACGTGTATATAGAGTTACAGAGGCCCTAAAAAGCATTGTTCTGTTCCGTTCAGCATCACTACCTTGTGTTTATAGACTTACATTGCACTATCACATGCTGCTATTTTGTTTAGTTCACTAAAGAAACTAAGACTTATGTTTGAAAGAGTCAGAGAAGATGTGCTATTATGTATGGCCTACTGAGAATGAAAATCCTGTAATCATTTAACAGGAGCTTGCTTATGTAGGAGTCATTTGCATCCCTTTACAAGTTATCAGGTGCAATCACAGAATGACAAGGAATGGTCCATCTCTATGAAATATTTGAAAATAGAGGTAAAGTAGGGTGGAAGAGTGCTCACAATGATCCAAAAGTATATAAATAACAATAAATATTATTTGATGATGTGTTGCATACAAATGTGTTATAATTTGCAGTGTTTTTACAAGGTCCTCACAAGAACCCTATAAACATGGGCAAGGCAGGTCTGATCGATCTCTTTGTACATCGGAAGAATATGAGGCTCTGGATAGTTAAATCGTTACTCCAAGGTTACATAGTAACAGGCAATACCAATACTAGAAACCTTCTGAATGCCAATCTTATGTTCTTGACTTATATTTTCTCTTTATTGCTTCAAAAGGAAGAATGTAAAGAAAAGCTGAGGTATGCCTAATATAGAAGAGATTACTCTAAGTATAAAAGGTGTTGAAAAGGGAACTAACCATTCATATTAAAATAGTAAAGAGGATATCCCTGCCTTAAATATGATATTAAATGGCATAGTTTATGATATCATTCTCTACTCTTAAGTCCAATAATTCTAAAATTCCTATGTTCTGTTTCTCTCAGATGTGGTTTTGGCAATCAAGCTTGTTGTAGCACAGCTTATGTTAATGATATACATGGTGTTCAAGAGTCATAATCTTAAAAAGATACTTATAAGTTAAAACTTTTCCTATTGTCACAAACAAACCCATTGTTATTTGTTTCAAATCCATTGTTCTGGTACAACAAATACCAATTAGCTATAGACCAATGTCTCTAGGTATCTACTGGATCTCATAATAATAAGTAAAAGAAAGCCAAAGATTTATCAAAATTGCCACATACATAGTATATAAATATGAGAAAAGAAACACTTATATATTTGGACATTCACTCATCAGTCATGTTGATATATAAATCTTCAATTTTAGATATTCTATAGTTGTTCAAACACGAAATTTATTTTAAGGAGTAAAATAATGGACAGATAATAATGTACACTTGTCTTTGACATGGGGTGCCAAAATACTCCTTTGAGCCAATAGAACCAGCCACTCTCCTGATTCCCTTGGATCATTTTTGTTCCATAATTACAGATCCCTTTGCCCAAGAGAATGATGCATCTGTCTCATGGAGACGCCTGGCTGCATTCTTTCTTTCCCAGATACTTATATAGGTAGCACTTCAGTAGCATAACCAATGACATGAAGAACCTGATTTGGAGGGGAACAGATGGTAGCATCTTTATTAGGATAATTTTAGGATCCTCAGATAGTTTCTTTCTCTCAGAAACCATCAGTGAAACGAAATTCAAACAGCTATATCACGTGGAAAAGAGAGAGGAAATATGATTCATTGCAAGGCAAAGAAAATGAATTAGAAGTTCAGTGCTTCCCCATATTCATTGCCTTTCATACAATATGAGGGTATCTTTAACCTCCTTTCAAAAGATTAGATGCAGAAAACCAACATAAGGGATCAAAAACATTAGTGAGGGCTAGAGGGATTGCTTAGTGGTTAAGGCATTTGCCTGAAAAGCCAAAGGACCCAGGTTTGATTCCCCAGGACCCATGTTAGCCAGATTCACAAGGGGGAACACACATCTGGAGTTCGTTTGCAGTGGTTGGAGGCTCTGATACACCCATTCTCTCCCCCCCCCCCTTTCTCTGTCAAATAAATAAAAATAAAATATTTAAAAAGTGAGTGATCAAATCTCATCTTGGTCATATGAACTGAATAATCAAGGTTGGATCTTGCAATAAGTAAACCCATGTGAATTTATAAGATCTACTTTCTAAGACATTTTTTAAGTATAGGCTAACAAACTAGTATAAATCAGAAGCAGAGTGAATTTCTGAGCATAACATTTCTGGTCCATTTCTTTGCCTGATGAAATCTTTCCTTTAAATAAAACAGAGTACCAGTTAAGGATGATGAAATGTGAAGGGATAGCCCTTCAATGATGAATAATGATTTAGGTACTAGATAGTCATGTAATGATTCAGAAGAATGAAAATACTCTGCAAAGGTACTTACCTGTTTTCCATCAAGAGTGTAGAGTTTTTTGACGACTCCTGTTTCCAGTTTGATGGCTTCTGTAATATCAGTGAGGACTTGCTCAAAAGAGTGGGCTGTCTTCTTGTTAAGAAGCACACGGACAGCCTTCCGAGGCTTCACCCCACTGCGGATGATGGTCACTAACTTGGGGCGCACAAAGTCCTTGTTTTCTCTGGCTTGGGCACTGTTGCTGCTAGCCAGAGATTGGGGAGCTTTCATATTGGCAGATGTCTTTACATTGACAGACCAGTTGGGGTTGACATTCTTGGTGTACTCGACTTTTTTGAAGAAGTTGTCTGAGGAGCAAACATAGCTTTCCCCTAAGGGAAGAAATAAGTAGTCAAGTGATTAGTAAAATGGTATATTTGTAGATAAGAGCCAATCTATCAGACAATGACACTTCAGTGAGACTTTTATAGAAATGGGGATAATAACCAACCTTACATACAGTTTCTAAGTGATCCCTCTGGCAACTTGACTTGTTTGTTCTCAAAATTTAACTAAATACTCTTCAATATAGTGGCATTTTTAGTTGAAGAATCTTGTGAAATTAAAGATTATAAGGACAATAAACACTCCTATGTTTAACCTAGAAAGTGGGGTTTTTGTACTTAATGTGATTTTATTTGAATTTAAATGTTAGTTTCTAGGAAGCGTGTTAACTTCTGACCAATACTGGTGCATTTTTAAATGGATGTTTCTATACTTGTTATACATTCATGGTCCCACCCCTTTCTTATAGTATTAACCAAACAAGACTTTCAAAATTCAGGTTTATATAAGTTAAAATGAACTAAAAAACCATTGATATAGGGTGTAAAGTACACATTTGGTAAAACTCAAAACAATAGTTTGCAGTCTATTGGTCAACATGATGGAGTATTGAAATGTGAAGTGTGTGTATGTGCACACATGTCTGTGACCAATGGTTAAGTGTGTAAAAGTGTGCCTTTACCACTCACTCCACTCCTATTTGGAACCTACACAGAGAGAGAGAGTATTTGTTGTGTTACAATTCAATATATTGCTTGAAAATAATGCTTTCCTGTTTCTCGTACTCCCTTGCACCTTACCATCCTCCTAAATGCTGCACACTAGCTCTGCAATGTGTATATTTAGAGCACGTTCATCATTTGCTTCCCCTTGGCTACCACAAATAGCAAAGTGAAGACCACTTTATCCAACCTAGTATAAGTTTGGCATTTACCATGGGCTAAAGAAAATCACAGCCAAAGAAATGCAGAAGCCAAAGAACAGGAGGGGTTTGTACACCTGAGCATAGCAAGGGAAGAAAAACTGGAAGAGAGGTAGGCTCATCTGGAGGGGAAGAAAATCTTGAAAAATATTGGATTTGTTAAGTAAAACCCCTAAGCCTCCAGGTACAAAGAAGTTCATCCAAAGGTTCAACAACAGAAACAATGATTTAATCAGACTTAAGTGGTCATCAATAAGCATAAACAAACAAATAAGTAAGCCCTATCCAGAGCAAATAAATTATTAAACACAATTATATTGTGACGTTTCTTCTTTTTCTTTGGTCTCAGCTGGAGAACCAAAGAAATTCAGAAATCTCAGGCTGATAATTTTTAACCTTTGCAAATATTGATTACATCCAATTTTTAAGCCATGTAAATTAATATACTTCTTGGTTAGTGCTAAGATGCAATTTAGTCACAGTCTCTAGGGCACCTATAAGGACACATGGGTGTGTGTGTGTGTGTGTGTGTGTGTGTGTGTGTGTGTGTGTGTAAGGGTATGTGGCACAGAAAGCTGCCCAATTTCACTAGCTATTTGTCTTGACAGGAGAACCTAGGACTGGATCATAGATAAGCATCAGCACTGTCCCTACTTGGTGCATATATGTTCCCCCAAGATGGATAGGTCAATGGCACCAGCTAAGAGAACCCCTCATTTTTATGGCTTCCTTGCTGGCTAATCCAATTCAACATAAGTGTCTAGAAAGTAATGTCTGCAATTTTTGTTTCAAAATGAAAATGGGTCCCCTTCAATTACTCTCTATATTCATAGCCAACATCTCCCATATGCTCACTAGAAATGGACTCTTTCCTTAGCAATTCATCAGAGTCATAAGCACCTTCCAAAGGGTCACTGAAATTGAGTCAGATGTTTTCCATAACTTGTCATACACTTTAAACCTCTGTCAGACAACTGGTGGTATGGAAATATACAAGGGTATATATTTATTATTTCGCTCATCCAAGTCTCTTTAGGAGAGTCAGCTGTGTAGCTCTATTAGGACTCTGGATTTTTTTTTTCTTGCTCCCATCTCTTAAACCTCTTAAGCCTCTGAACTATGAGAATGATTAACTACTCCCAGATGAAAATGAAGATGATGGCAAATAACTGTAGTATCATATGGCACCCAAGAACTTTCCAGAGTCCTGAACCCTCAGCCAAATCTATGTTGAGCACCTTCTGAGTGTACATTTTAATCACTCCACTCTCTCCTTTTGGCCTGAGTACATAGTAATGGAAAAAGAACAGCTGGTATGATGTCAGTCAGAATGGGGCCTCTAACACTAGATGTACACCCTTGGCAAGTTACCTGAATTCCTCAGGCTGCAGTTTCTTGATTGAAAAGTGGGATGCTAATAATAATCCATATCTTTTAGAATTGTGGGGTACAAGGCTAATGGATAGAAAGTGCTGAGCCAGGAGGCATAGTAAACACTTCATAAATTTATATTGTTATCATTAGACCCCTAGTTTGAAGGGAATCAGAGCATTATAAGAAGGAAAGAATAAAGGGGGAGAGGAGGAAATGAAAAATTAAAGAGAGGGGAATGAGGTGAGGAGAAACCCAAGCTGAAGAAATTAAAAGTATGCAGCAAAGTCAGCCATCGGCAGCCCACATTGTGATTACTTTATAAAATGAGCACTGTCCCAAGCCTCAGAGATAGGAGCTCCTGGTACCTAGTAGGAAGACTCTAGGTGCTGCAAGTGGCAAAGTCAGTTCTGTTGCTCACCCTCAGCGTAGCCACTGCACATACCCACTGAAGGCAGGGCATTCGTAATAGTTAAGAAGAGTGATTTGAGGTGCTAGGGAGATAGATCCATTGGTAAAGTGCCCGCCACATAAGCAAAAGTACCTAAGTTTGGCCCAAAGAATTCATGTAAGAGCCAGGCGTGGAAGCACACACCTGTAATTATAGTACTTGAGAGACAGAGGCAGGAGGATTCCCTGAGCATATCGGGTATCTATTTTAGCTGAATTGGTGAGCTCTGGGTTCAGTGAGGCTCTGTCTCAGAAACAATTAATAAGGTGTAGCGAGGTAGAGGAAAACACCCAACTCCAGCTTGTGGAACCCACACATAGACATATATACATGTCAGCCCATATATATTTTTTCCATATCTACTGCCAGAGCCTGGTACTTCCTGCACATCCAGCTATTTGTCACTAGAAGCTGAGTGAGGTGTGTTGCTGTTACACAGCTGGACTTCCATCCTGCCAGTTTCCAGAAGCTAGTTCCCACCCTCTGGGAACCTACAATAAAAGCTGTTTTAAGGCCAAACAAAGCGACAAATTTCTGGAATTGATACCCTGCTTTAGAGTGATGAGGGGTGATGAAAGGAAATGAAGTCATGGAAGCACAGCCAAAAAGCCAGAACAGGGAGAAGCTGTGGGTCCAAAATGATGCATTGTCTACCTCCCTTCACCTTTAGCAGCACTTTAATGCCAAAGGCATCATATACATTCATATCTTGTCCATGCAAAAGCCCTCTTACCTGAGCTTTTTGTTCTCTAGGGCTTCCTAACTTAAATGATGTTTTATTTTTTACCATACCTATTAATAATGTATTCTTCCTAAATGTCCTAAGTATTTTAAAAATCCTTGCTTTTTAGCAATGTACTTGCTTAGTAGCTAGAGAATAAATTAGTGAAAAGATGACTCCACATCATTGGAACAAATTAGCTCTGGCAAAGGAACTGGATCATAGAAAATGTCACTATACAGATAAGACTTTCCCAAAATGTTACCATTGTGAATATCCCTCCCATGATCTGTGTAACAATACCCAAACTTGTCTTAATCTGCATCAGAACAACTAGCTGTCTTAAATACAGCACTAAAATTGATCTGGGTGCATATACATATGGAAGTAAGGAAAAGATTAGACAGGCTACAAAGAAGGGAACAATTCTGTGATGAAAAACAAAGAAAAGACAGGACAAAAAGAAATGTTACCAGTGCATTTTATTCATGGACCTTCTGGGAATATTGCTAACATGGGCCACATCTTCTGTTGTTTTGCCAAGACTCATAGTATACCAAAGAATCTCTGTATAAACTGATATCAAAAAATGGGGGGCTGGAGAGATGGCTTAGCGGTTAAGCGCTTGCCTGTGAAGCCTAAGGACCCCGGTTCGAGGCTCGGTTCCCCAGGTCCCACGTTAGCCAGATGCACAAGGGGGCGCACGCGTCTGGAGTTCGTTTGCAGAGGCTGGAAGCCCTGGCGCGCCCATTCTCTCTCTCTCCCTCTATCTGTCTTTCTCTCTGTGTCTGTCGCTCTCAAATAAATAAATTTAAAAAAAAATGGGCATTTGGTTCAAAATGTTCCCCTTGATACTTTCCTCATCTAGTAGTAGACTATTGACTTGAAACACTAGTCAAAGGGGTGCCACAAGTTAAGAGTTATTAATTTTTTTTCATTTCATTTCACTTTAGGTCAACGTTGCTGTGTGGAAACATATGATATTCTCTGCTCCTCCGTTCCTTAGAGATCTCCAAAGCAAAAGGACAAAAAGCAAGGATTTTGTCATCTAGGAATTCCTACCATTATTATTAGTCCAGGAAGATCACCGAGACCACTGCAACTAACATTTCCAAATGTATGTTCATATGAGAATCACTCAATAATGACTGTAAAAACAAACTCAGGAACTCGTCATGAGGGTTCTGATTATATTGATATGAGCTGTGATACAGGAACCAGCCTGGCCTAGAACTCAAGATGTTCCTGTCTCTGCTTCCTGGTGCTTGAATTATAGCTGTAAGCCACCACACCAGGCTAAAACAACTATTTTATAAAGACAGAACATTATTCATAGTCATGACAGACACAAACTCACAATCATAAAGCTAATAAGCTATAAAATAAAGGGTTCACATAGTAGTAGCTATCCTTAATTATGTACTGGGAAGAATATAAAGTACTTCAGATCTATCACCTTACTTCATTCTCAATGCAAATATTCCCATTTTACAGCTTTAAAAAGTCCAAGTTTGAGCAGACTAGCATCTGAAAGATTAGCTTGAAGTAAATCTGATTAACAACATTTCTCTTTCCATTGTAATCTGCTCCCAATAATGCTTGAATCCAATATTCCTAATTCCTCACCCAACTTTCCATTTTCAGTTTGAACATTAACAGAAAACAATGTGTATTAATAACTTCTGGCAACACTAACATCTGGAAAAGCACTGACACCCTCTGTCACTAGAGTTTTATGGGTGGCATACGAATGAATGCAATTTCAGTCTGTCCATATCCTACACGGTCTTGGAACTCACAAGGAAATACCACTGTAGTCAGGAATGGTAAGTAAATCCAATCTAGCAGGACTCAAGAGGACTTGGGTGAAAAGTAAGTTGAAGTCTTTTTAAAAAATAAATCATCCTTATCATCTACCCATATTAAATTGAAATGGTTTATTACCAACACACACACACACACACACGAAGAAAAAAATCAGTTTGTAAGAAATGGATTTATGGAGGAATCTGTGCATAAATACTCCTTGTATTAAATGCCAACATATTCTCATCCTTGCTCTAAATACAATGTCACTTAGTCCAGAATTCTACCCTACCATCTATTATGACCTTTAGAAGTTTACAGATAATGGAAATGAAGACAAGTTGGGTGATTTCAGCATTCTTTGTATAAATTATTACATAAAAAGTCCTCAAATTTGCCGAAGGTATAGATTTTACAGTGACAGTAGATACGCACGCTATTGATTACTCTGTTGGACAGCTCCATCAACATAGCTTCAATTCTTCAAATTTTCCCTGACTCACCTTTAAGATAAGCATTTGAATGGTCAATCCCTTGATAGTCAGGACAGCCTAGAACTAACCTTTGCCTCTCTTCATGATCAAACAATCTAAGCATCCTCAACATGGATTTTCAAGGTCATCTATGAGGAAAAAACAGTTCAATTTGAACCCCAAGGCTCAAATGCAACCACTATATTGACACTACACTGCCTTTTATTAGTTATTAGCCCAAACTACTTGGCCCAGCTATCTGAGAGAAGTGGGGTCTTCTATAAATGAATCACTCCTAATCCTTTGTCTAGTAACACAGGATACCTAGTAGCTGTGAAGCAGAGGCAGGGTACTCCTACCAAGTAATTAAGTGTGCTATTTCTCCTTCCTTGTTGGTTATTTCATAATGTGGTCTCCCTAGAGATCTGCCTGCTCTATACTCACCTATGCTTGGGGAATAGTGAGAGTAGAGAGGGAAGGCTAGATAATGCAGGAGAGGTTGGAACAGGGACATTTTCCTTATTGCCATTTCTCAAGACTTTCTTTTAAAGCACTGTATCAGGTTAAATTAATCAGATGTGCTAAATCCACCAATCTTCAATACAATTTATTTGACAATGCAAAATACTAACAAGATCTAATTTCTAAATGAGCACAAAGAAAACTTCAAAGCAGAGCAAGTTTTGGGTAAGAGTTGGGGTTTCCCTGTTATGAGGTGAGTCCACAGGTTGTCAGGATTTTCAGAAACCGAGTCATAAAATTTGGTTACAATTCTGAAGTTTTGAAGGATTTAGGTTGAGTGATTTATTCCTACTCTAATAGGAATGGTCTTTATGAAAATACCAGACATACCTACAGCCTTCTTTGGGATGTCTCTCAATTATCTCACCCTCAAAGTCACACCCTGAAGTGGGCTGTTTAGAAGCAACAGCTGAGAAGCAACCACTTACCTAAAAGTATAATCCTCTGTGATCATGTCCAAGAAGTCCTGCTTTAGGGTGTAATGAGTTGCAGTTCCCAAGTAATTTCTCCATAGTTCAAAGGAAAAAATATCTCAATTAACTCAGCCCAACATTTTTTCCTTTCTCTAATGATTTCACACTTGCCTTGATAGTGCTATACAGGCTTAATTATGAACAAGAGTAACAGACACGATTCAGAATTTTCTTTGTATGTCCTGACAGATAAGCACAATGCATTATCAACAACACACACACTTCAATCCCAACAGAGACTGAAGCCCATTAAAGGTGGTGGTGAAGGACCCTGTTGATGGCAATTGAATCAGAAGTCTGAGCATCGATCAACCTGATGTTTTGATAAATTCTCTAATTTGTCTCAATGAAATCTAAAAAATGTAACCATAACCAAGAACGCTATTTCCCACCAGGGGCTGCCAACCCACTACTTGAATTACCTTCTTCCAGTTCATCCATGCTCCCGATCTTCCTGGATCCATCAATGGTGTAAATGTAACGCACTCCCTGAGGCAAGTTGATGTTGTCAGACAAGGATCGAGTCAGGTCAGCCAGCAGAGCATCGAAACTGCGAAAACGGTCAGAAGATACAGCATACACAATCCCCTTGAAGTAGCGGTCCCCATTGCGGTAGAAACGTACCTTCTTGGCTTTCTTTTCATTACTTAGTGCCTGCAAGGTTCTGGTTCGGTAGAAGCTGCAATGGGCGCTGTGAGTGGGACTTGGCAGCCCATTCATCCGTGACCCTCTCATGTTCCTGGATGTCTTATCTCTTTCGTCAAAGTGTCCAAAATCAAGTTCCATATTTTTGTGGAACCTCAGAGACCTGGGTGTTGGAGACAGGGGCGGGGATAAGGAAATATGAAGAAAAAGGGACAAGGGAGAAAAAAAAAAAAAGAATTCAAATATTAGCCAGATCCAGATCTGCAATCTGCTGCCTGTGAAAAGAACTGGTTGGGTTTAAAAAAAAAAAAAAAAAAAGGAAAGAAAAGCCTGTGACCCATCTGCTGCTTGGCCCTGACCTGCAGGAATATTGATCTTAATAGAGAAGAAGGAGGGGCTGGGCAGCAGGCTGGTGTGTGGGGGCTGGGGTAGTGGGAGTGAGAGATAGAAAGGGAGGCATTTTTGGCACTGTTCCAAATGGTGAGGGGTGTTGAAATAGCTTAAAATCCTGGAACTTACTGACAGTGGCTCCTATCAAATTGTAACTTCGGGCAAAATACATTAAAACTGGCATCTGTTTCCTCACACATGCCCACATGACTAACAGTTGTAAATGAATCCATAGCCGTATAAAATTCCCCTTGAAGAGACACAGAAGGGAGCTAGCCAAGGTTAGCATCTCCAGTTTAAGAAGCAGTCAGCACGACTAGGAAAAGGAGTGTTTTAATTTTGTTCCAAATCCTTTTTCTTACTCCAATATGTGTATCCCCTCCCCCAGAATAAACTAGGATTCTCTTTTAAAGGGGTAGCCTCCAGGGAATAGCCACTGTCTTTGTGCTATTCATGAAACCCTCTCCCCCATCAAGCTGGTGCAGCTATCCAACATTTGTTACAAATAAACTGGTGGAGGGGTGGGATTAGAAGAAAAATCGGTCATTTTACAAGTTATTAGCCCTGATTTACACTTGGTTCTATTTGGTCACAAAATCCTTTTTTTCCCCTTCCAGGTGCTTTATCTCCTCCCCATCAATGCGGCAACACCTCTTAATGGAATCGATACAATTGTTGAAATAGTCCCAAATGAATCCCTGAATAGCATAAGGGATCTTTACAAGCAAGTATACCTTTCATTGTTCTGGGTTTTTACCCTGACTGAAGGAGCATCTTACCCTCACAGCAGGCAGTTCACCCCAAAGTTATCTATTGCCTAGGTGCATTAACTGGAGCAAACGATGGTCATCTGTCAGGCTTTCATTTTCCCCTCTGTTCAGCCCCCCACTCCCACCCCAAGTCCCAAAACAATGAGATCATGCAACCAAATACAGTCAAAGACCCAACTGCTCGAAAAGGTAGTGACATCCAAGGAACCAAACTATTAACATTCACCTCACATATGGGGATAAAAAGACTCACAAAGCAAGCAGGGCTCAGCTGTTACATACACTGCCACATCAAGATTTGCAAGGGAGTAGAGGGACAAGAGATAAAAAAGGACTGGTGGCTGGTAGATTTGCCAGACTGACTCTCCCTTTTTCCAATGTCACCATGACCTATGCTGAGCTCAGCATTGTCTCCAAGAGACAACCTGCAGTAGTAAGACCCCACCTCCTCAAGACAAGTAGCAAGCATTTCCCCAGGCAGGCGAGCTGCATCAATAATGCTTCCCTTTATAAGCTGAGGTGCTATTATTCTAAATTAACATCCTAGTGAAAACAAAGGAACAGCAAACTCACTTTTCCAGTGAAAAATCCCAGGTAGAAGCTTAGAGGGAGAAAAAAAAAAAAACCTATAGAATAAGGCAAAAAATGAGAAGAGGAAAGAGAGAGACAGACACAGAGAGAGCTTTGCCTTGTGCTTTGCCCATTTGACATCTGTTACATTCTGCCGGAAAATCACTCGAAAGGCTCACTCACCAGTTTTCTGCTGGTTGGGTGGAGATGCTGAGAGAAAGAAAACCAATCTCTCTATGCCTTTGTTGTCTGAGCTCCAAGCAAGAAATTCCTGCCAGGGTGGATAGTTGCCTTCTAGGTCCTAGTGCCTTGTCCAGCTTCTCCCTCTCAAGCTTAGTGAATCCCCCCACCAACCTCCTATGATTAATTACATGCTTTTTTTTCTTCGATTCACAGCCTGCATTAACAGCTAGAAAGGTTTCATTTATAACCAACAGGAAATTGCAGGGTAGCAAAAAAAAAAAAAAAAAAGATTGCATGGGCAAGCTCAGAATACTCTAATGAGCAATGTGTTAGTCCTTTCTCTTAGAAAATTGGCAATTTTACTTGGCCAAAGCCTTGCCTGGGGGCCAGACTAGACAGCCAAATCAAGTTTCTTAGAAAATGTAGCTCTCTTCATTTTACTCTCTTCAGATAAAATAAAATCTGCAAATGATTGTTTTTTTTAACTGAAGTCTATCTGCTATAAGAAGGAGTAGGAAAAGGACAAGAGAAATTTCATGGATGATAGAGTTGAAAGGTGACCCTCCTCAAACTTGTGTTTTTCTTTTTTTGAGAGAAGGTCTAGCTGTGAAGCATTGTCTGATCTGGCACTCACTGTGTAGACCAGGCTAGCTCTGAACTTGCTATAATCCTTCTGATTCAGCTTCTTGAGTGTTGAGATTACAGATCTGCTCTACCATGCCCAGACCCTCCAACCCCAAACTATAAATTGATATAAGAATTTGATTAATGAAACCTATGACACTCACCTTTAAGAAATTCAGAGTTCAAATGCTACCCAGATGTACTTGTATAATGAAGTAGATCTGGCAGCAACAAGATAAATTTTAACTGATTTCTCCTCAAGCTATTTATCACTACCTGGTTTCTTTATATTAAGTATGTTATATACATATATAACAAAGAAGCACCCAAATTGAATTTATTAGATCAAACTTGAACTTATAGGTCAAACTATAAGACAGAAGAGAGGGCTAAGATGTATCTCAGGTGCTAGAGTATTTGCCTAGCATATGCAAGGTCCTGGGTTCCATCTCCAACATCATATAAACCAGGTGTGATGGTGCACACCCTGTAGAATCAGAATTCCAGAGGTATTGGCAGAAGGATCAGAAGTTTAATTTCATGTTTAACTACAAAAGGGGGTCAAGGTCAGTCAGAGATATGTGAGACCTTTTTACAAACAAACCAACAGAAATAAGAAGGCAGAAGAGGGAATGAAAAATTAAATGAGGGCAGGAGGCTACCATTAAACAACTGAGAGTTCCTTCATTAAAGTCTAACAGTCTTAAGTGATCATGGTTCCATGTTATTGCTTGACTTCCAGAACTAACAGTGTACCTCCAAGTGGAAAAGGAAAACATGATCATCTTCTCCAGAAAGTGTTGGGTCAACAAAGCCTAAGGTATGTAACCTGCCCAGTTAAGGACCTCCCAACATTTCACTACTGCATTCCTGACTTGTATATAACAACCTCAGGGAATTTTTCCTGTTCTTTTCCCTGTTACTGCCTTACTTTGTGAATGTACCTTGACAACTCAGGATTACTCAGGTCAGGGGTCAAGAAATATCAAGGAATAAGAACAAGAAGATGTGGAAATTCCAGAAAGATATGTCTTAAATTTCCTTATTGTGTATTACAAGGATTTGGTAAATATTTATGCAGAAACTGATTTTCAGTTAGACTCTGGTCTGATCAGATGAGTTCAATTTGGGTGTGTCCTTTTTCTCTATAACATACTTGATAGAAATATAGTAGTGTAAGGAGAAGTATTTCAATATTTATCTTACTCATACATAATTATCTCTGTGTTTTTTGATTCTTGTCTTGGTTCAAACTTTCAAAATAATCTTAGTTCTATTGAGGATATAAGTATGAATGGGATAACAAAACATACACATGAAGGGTTTGAAATCAATGTTAGAGGAATCATGATAGTAGTCTTTGCAATGTTGCCATAGATGTCACACATGCTTTTATGAGTCAGCTAAGGAAAAATGACTTGGTTTGCTTTAAATTCAAAAAGAGACCAAAGGGATGGGCAGCATCAATATTCCCCAGCGTCACGTATATGGTATTATCATACTAATAGGGGTTATGTAAAAGAAGAAAAAAAATCTCTGGTCAAATATGAATGAAAAGTGATGAACTAAACAAAGTTTTCACTCATTTTTTAATTCTTTTTTAAAATTAAGAACATACTTGTATGGATACATCATGTGTTTATGCCATCTTTTCCCTCCTCCCTGCCACCATTCTGCAGAGATCCTCAGTGGGGTTGCTGGTATTACCCATGGGGTTGTGGGTTATGCATTGTAGGAGCAGCAGTCAGTTACTGTGGGGAGGCAATGCCTCTGGGCATGATGTCCCAACCTGGGGATCTTAAACAATCTTTGCACCCCCTCCTCCACAACATTCCCTGAGCCATGGTGGGCGAGTTTTAAGTCTACTTCAGTGATGATCTCTTAGGAGCCTCTGGACTTCTGCTTTGGTATGTGTTGAGTATCCTCAGTGCCTGTCTCCTTCACCCTAGCACTGATTGTCAAGCTCACTGTGGAAGCAACACTCTTGTTTGTCTCCCCAGTCCCTCTGTGGTTTCAGCTGTGCCTTGGCTGAAGTAAAACAGGTATTTTATTTCCTCAAAAAAGTACAAAGTCCAAGAAAACACCAACCAGCCTCACATTTATAACCTTAAATATTAATGGTTTTAACTTACATATTAAAAGACACAATTTAACAGGGTGGATCAGAAAAATGAGCCCTTCTACCTGCTGTCTTCAAGGAACCCACCTCACCATTAAAAACAGTCAACTCAGAGTGAAAGGATAGAAAGTGGCATTCCAAGCAAATGGAAACAAGCAGGTGTTACTATATTAATATCTGATAAAGTAGACGTCAAATCAAAAGTAATCAAAAAGATAAAGAAGGCCACTTCTTAATTATGAAGAGAATGATCCAACATGAGGACATCACAATCATAAATCTATATGTGCCAAACATAATTTTTGAACATGCTCTTGCTTTGCTTATTGAAATCTTCTTCTTGTAGGCTTTTGGGATTGCTCATTTGACTCTTCTGCGTGGAGTGCTCCTTGAAGGTTTGGCTTTATGTTCATATAATCCTAGAACTGCCTCTTTTCATAGAAAGTTTTCACCATCTATTATGAGGAATAATTTCACTAGGTACAGAAGATTATGTTGGAAGCCACAGTTTTCAGACTTTAGAGTGCTCCCTTCTATGCCTTTCTGGATTTCATGGTTTCCATTAAGAAATCTAAGATAATTCTGATGCAATTGCCTTTGTATGTAGAGAGTTGTTTCTCTCTTGTTTCTTTTAACATTCTCTGTTTTCATTGTTAAGAGTTTTAACTACAATGTGCCTTGGAGAATTTCCTCTTTGGTCCTGTCTGTTTGGTGTCCTGTGAGCTTCTTGTGTCTGGATGGACCTCTCTTTTGAGAGATTGGAAATTTTTTCTTCAATAACTTTGTTGAATATGTTCTGCATGCCTTTGGCCTGGATGTCTTCCTCTTCTGGTATGCCCATTATCTAGATGTTTGGTCATTTTAGGGTATCCCACTGTTCCCTCATATTCTGTTCACTTGATTTTTTTGAGCTTAGCAAAGTTTTTGGACTCCTGCTCAATTTCTTCTGTCTTGTCTTCCAGGTCAGAGATTCTGTCTTCCACATGAGTGACTCTATCAGTGAGGGATTCTAGAGAGTTTTTTAAAGGCTCTATTTGATTTTTGTTTTCTGATTTTTTTTTAGCATAGTATCCAAGTCTTTTTTTGAGATTTCAGTTCATGGTCTACTTTTCTTGATGCTTCCTGGAATTGATTCTTGCATTTGATCAGATCTTCATTAAGCTTAATAAAGTGGTTATTGAGATCCGCCCTCTGTTTGTTGACTCATCATCAATTCATTATTCTCTCTTTTGAGAACTCTCTGTCTTTCTTCAATTAAATTAAGCCTAGTGAGAAAAACCTGTGTGCTCTAAGAGAGAATTCTACTCAATTTCATTTCTGCAGTTGTTGGATTTTTGATCCATTTTATCCAGCATGATGGGGTTATAACCACAGATGTGCAGATTGTATAGGTTGCAAGTGCATCAAGGGTACATGGGGAATTGGGAGGTGGGGAACTGGGAGCTCAGGCCTACTCACTCAGCTTGCATGTACTCTCCAGCACAGGGGAACCAAAGGTTGGGGAACCAGGAGCCAGGAAGCTGGGGAACCAGTAGCAAGAGGTCAGCTCCCACAGTGGCCTGGGCACTCTCTGGCTCAGGGGAACAGGGAATTGGAGACCCAGGAGCCAACCAGAAAACCAGAGCAAAAGGCCTGTTTCTATAGCACACATGTAGGGTCCAGGACACCCCAAGTCAGCAACAGGGGTTTCAGGGCCAGGGAAATGTAAGGTGGGTATTGAACTAGGATCTCTGGCCTACTCACTCAATGCACACTTTAGTTTTCATTCTTATAAAACTTAACAGAGCTTTTAATGCTATAAAATGGCTCAGTGGGCAAAGCACTCACTGAGCAAGAAAGAAGAGCTGAATTCAAATCCCCAGAACCCACATAAAATGCTAGACAAAGTGATATGTGCCTGTAATCCCAGCGCTGGGGAGGCAGAGGCATGAAAGCCCTATGGCTTGCTGACCTGCTTGTCAAGCCAAATAAGTGAACTCTAGGTTCAGCGAGAGACCCTGTATCAAAGAGTAAAGTGGGGACTAGCTGGGCATTATGGCACATGCCTTTAATTCCACCACTCAGGAGACAGAGGTAGAAGGATCTCCATGAGTTTGAGGCCACCCTGAGAATACAGAGTGAATTCCAGGTCAGCCTAGACTGGAGTGAAACCCTACCTAGAAAAAAAAAAAAAGAAAAAAAAGGAGTTAAGTAGGGACTGATTAATAAAGACCTCCAGTATTTATCCTGGCTTCTGATGACACGTGCCTATGTGTATATGCACTCACATTCATCCAAACATACATATACTTAGCACCACACACAGTCACACACAAAAAATAAAAAGTAAAATTTAACAGGGCTTTTTAGCAAGCTGGGAATATTTCAAAGTATTTATAACAATTTAGTATAAAGGACTTTCACTCTCTCCTGTTTTATAAAGTACAGAACATTTACTTTCCCATATAGCTTGCCATATAATATTTCCTAAAGAAAACTATAAAAAGAAAAGCTCATCTAGACTATTTCGCAGAACTATTCCTCTCGGGTAAATTCACACCTACTCACCACACCCCCTTTATTCAATTCATTAAAGGAATGAGGCCACCTGGCAGAATAGAGTGTCGGGAATAAATCTGTATATAATGGAGAAAGATACTGAGGATACTAAACACCTACCAAACCAGAGATCCAGATGCTTCTAAGTGCCCATCACTGAAGTAAACTTAAAATGTTCTCAGCATGGCTCAGGGAATTTTGCGGAATTGGGGGCAGCAAGATTGTTAGAGCCACAAGTTGTGACATTTTGCACAGAGACATTGCCTCTCCCCCACCACAATACATGACCCACAATACCCACAGGGTTGACCTGCATCCCCAATGAGGAAAGCTTCTTCAGAAAAAGGACAGGGAGAAGGGAAATGATGGTACTAACATGTGATGTTTACATACAAAAGGTGTCCATATCTAATAATAAAAAAAGAAGAAGAAAGAAAGTCAAAGGGCAGGGGAGATGACTCAGCTGCTAAAGGCACTTGCTTGCAATGCCTGTTGGTCCAGGTTCTATTCCCCTGCCATTCACATTAAGTTGGACAGACCTGGTACATGCATCAACTTGTGAAAATAAATAAATAAATAATTTTAATATAACTCAATTTCAAAATCAAGGGAGATTTGTGCTTTAAGGCAATAGAATGAAGAAATTGAAAAGAGAACTATATTATGGGAAACCTAGTAGGCTAGCAACAATAAAATATGAGAAATGACCATGTATATGCTCAGTACTAAAGGACAGGTACAGAGCAAGAGACAACCATTACTGCACAAGGCAAAAAGATTCATTTATTTCACATGAAAACATCATGTTCTTTGTAACAATCAGGAAATTAGACATTTCTTGTTATGTTTCAATCTGTTAATGAAACTCAGCTTTATAAACAAGAGCAGCAAATAAAATCACTCTTTAGAGAGATAAAGATGCTAAAGATAATGATTAGATGATATATAGAGATAGAGAGAGAGAGAGAGAGAGAGAGAGAGAAAGAGAGAGAGAGAGAACCAGCTAGGCCAAATGAGCAATAAGGTGCAACCATAGCATGTCTGTTATAGGGGAAACTAACTGCTCTCTAATTGGATTGGAAGCCCACTTCATGGGAGGGAATATATGCCTGATAATGACAACTTTATGACAGGGAAGTCATTAGCCCTAGGAGTGTAAGGCCTTCTGGTGTCTCACTAAATGCATGTATTATACTCACCAAACTGCCTGATAAGCACTTACCTTAATGTTCATACCCATATGTTAATGCTACTCTCACTTTTGGTTAAAGAAGCTTCTCTTTTCAGATGGTGATGACCATTAGGATGACTCAGAAGGCACCATAGTGCTGAGAAGAAGTGACAGAGGAGTGTTCGGCTCTGAAACATCTCTATCACACCTTCCAAGGCTCAGGGTCCATTGCAGAAAAGGTGGTAGAAAGAATGTAAGAGCCAAAGGAAGGGTAGGCCTCCTTACCACATGCTCCTCCAGACACAAAATGGCCTGGATATCCATGACCCAGCAGTGCCTGGCACTACCTATACAAGACCATCATAATAGGAGGAAAACATGATGATGTTAAAATAAAAGACAGATTTATGGAGAGAAGATGATGTGATGGAGAGTGGAGATGTTAAGGGGAAAATGTGGGGAGGGAACTATCATGGTTTATTGTCTATAATTATAGAACTTGTCAATAATAAAAAATAAAACTGAATTTGAGAAAAGGGATTTTCTGCATATAAGCATTCACTTCAACCCATGAACTATCTTGCCGTTTTCAAGTTGGAATTCCAACATGTCAACATATCTTTCCTTGTTTGGCCTATTTCATTAACATAATGTCCCCCATTCTTAGCAAGTAACCACAAATGATATGATCTCAATTTTTATGGAAAAAAAATATTATCCCAATTATACATATGTACCACATGGTCTTTATTCTTTCATTGTTGTATTCTTTCTGTCTTATTTCAGAAGTTCAACAACTCTCTGGACCTCTATCATAACTACTTTAAAAGATCTTTGATCCATACACCACTGCAACAGGCTGACTGACAGGACCTGGTGGCTTCAAGCTCTCTTTGCAACTTGGTCTTCATGAATCAACAGGACAGCACTGGCCAAGATTTTTCTAGCAATACAGACTGTGGCAAGGATGGTAGCAACCCCAGGAGTATGTCCCCTTATCTAACTGACACTTCCTCCTTCAACCAAGGTTTTATGTGTTAGAATTCATAAAACATACCAAAATCAATTTGGTTGTATGTATGGCTAATTGGTATAATTGTTTAAAATTGAAGAGTGTCCCATCCAATTCCTATGAGCATATCCTATTTCTTTGGAAATAATTCTACCTTCACAAAAGTTGGAAAATAACATCCAATTCATTGTCATTAATGATTATATTACTAATATAAAGCAATAGAAGTTGTATCAGTATGAACAGCCTAAATATGCACTAACTGATGACTGAATAATGAAAATATAGTACCTACACTCAATGAAGTTTTACTCAGGTGTTAAAAATGTGAACTTATGAAATTTGCAGGGAAATGCATGGAATTGAAAAAAAAATGTACTAAGTAAGATTAACCAAGCCAAAAAGGCTAAAATTTCCTTTTCTCACTAAGATGTAGTGTCTTATTTTCAAGATGATGTGTGACTGAGGAACAACTATGATTTGAGACAGGAGCCCATGAGGTGGGGGAGAGGTGATGAGAAGGGGAGAAAGGACAAAAGGTAGCATACAGTACGAAATAAGAAAGGTAGCTAAGTAGGGAAGATCCCAGAAGGGGAGAAACTGGGGAAAGTAAACAAAACAAATTAAGAACAAAGAGGATTTTGGAGAAAAGTTAGTATCTGAATTCACGAATGGGCCACCATAAGGAGCCTGAAGAACAGAAAGGGCATCAGATAAAGATGACACCTGAAGTCACCATTGGCCATCTCATGGTAGCCAAAGGGAAACAGAAAAGACACTGAAAATAGCCTATACTGAACTCTCCAATGGCCAATCCAAGGGATAGGGTGGGGTGTAACAAAGAGGGAACTCACTAACAACCTAACCACAGGAGCTGGGGAACACAGACCACAGAGTTTCATGAATTTTAGCGCATAAAAGCAATGGGTCAGGAAAAGGCTTAGTTAAATGAGGGTTAATGCTCCTGAGACTTGCCTCATCCCTGCCACAGCCTGTGTTATAATAGAAACCTTAGTCTCACTCTTAATGAGTAATAAAGACCTCAGTAGCAGAGGCAATGTGAACTAGCTAGGGCCTATCAGTCCTGTTACTGCTGCAGTGGTATGCTGATCAAGGATCTGTGAAGGAAATTGTGTGGTAGAGGTCCAGTGAGTTGATAATCATCTGAAATAAGACAGTATGAAAACAGTGAGGAATGGGTAACGACAATGTGGTACATATATGCAATGGAGTATTATTCAGCTATGGAAAGAATAAAATTCTGGCATTTGTGGTTACTTACTAAGGCTGTAGGACAATATGTTCAATGAAATAAGAAATAGACCAGACCATGAAAAACAAATGTTGTATGTGGTTGGGTATGGAAGCTGAACTTGATTTCAAAGAAGTAGACAATAGAATAAGGAGATGGGAAATAAAAAATAAAACCTTCCTTTTTGTCAATTCAGTTAGTATCAGAATACAAACACTAGCTTTCACTGTGGTTTTCCTCCAGTTCTAATAGATCTGCCATCAGTCAGCTCAGGTGCCAGCTTCATGCTTCCATTCACTCAGTTCCACTGTGCTCCAGAGATCAGCCATTGGTAAATTCAGGGGGAAGCTCTTTTCTGTTACTCTTTTTCCCTGGCTCCCACAGATTCAGTATTTACCAATTTTCCTCAGAGTCCTCTGTTCCCTAGGCTTACTCATATCTGCCACTAGTGAATTTGGGTGCTCCCCTCAGGCTCCTAAAGTTTGTCCATTTGTGACTTTCTTATTCTGGGGCTGCCACAAATAAGCGGTGGTAAATTCAGGTGTCAGGCTTTCCCTGGAATCTACTGTGTGCCCATAGGCTTTCTGCAATTCTGCATTGGTGAGTTTCAGTGTCAGCTTCTTTGAAGCACCCTCTCTTTCTGTCCACCTGTCCCCCAGCTCCCATGATGGGCCCTTCTTGAACTCAGGTACTAGATTTTCTCTGACACACTCTCTGTTCCCCAGGCTGCTGCTGATTGGTGATTATTAAATTTAGATTCAGGCTTTGATTTATTTTTAATATTCTTTCTTTCAGAGAGAATAAGAGACTAGACACTCCAAGGCTTCCTTCCCCAGCAAACAAACTCCAGACTCATAGGCCACATGGGTACTAAGGAATGTAACACTAGCCACCAGGCTTTGCAAAGCAAGTGCCTTACAAATGCCTTTAACTGTTGAGCCATCTCTCTGGTCTTTTTTGTTTTAAACTCAGTGTTTATACATATACATAATGTACTTTAATGATAATCTCCTCCCATTTTACCCCCTTTACCTATCCATTATCCACTGAACCCCTTCTTCTTTCCAACTAGTCCCCCTTCTATTTTCATGGAATTTTTTTGCCTTCCTCCATTGTCCATGACAACATGTTGATGGGACCAATATTGTGCAGGTCTTGTGCTGGTAACAGCAGCTGCCATGAGATCATGAAGGCAACAGCCACTTTGTGTGTAGGAGACAGCATTCTAAAGCACTGTTTCCCATGTTTTGGCTCTTAAATTATTTCCATCACCTCCTCCTCAATGATACCTGAGTCTTGGGGAATATGAAACAGATGTCTCAGTTAGTACTGAACACTCCACTGTCATTTTTCCTCAGGTCTTTGAAGAGTTCTGAGTCTCCCTAATAGTTAACACCATCTGAAAAGAAAAGCTTCCTTAACCAAAAGTGAGAGTAGTATAAACAAATATCTAGTGGGAAATGTGGTAAGCATAATATATCCATTCAGCCAAACAACAGCAATAGTTTTCCCCTAGGGCTTATGACTTTCCCAGTTTTTGACTATATGTTCAGTACCAGTCCCAAATTCTCACCCATGGAGTAATCCTCAAATCTAATCTCAGTAGTTGGTTATTCCCATAACATAAACACCCTTATTAAAGTAGTGGGCACATCCTTCTTCCCTTCTGACTAGCTTCCATGGTACTAGAAAATTCTATGAAGCCTGTTGTGGGAGAAAGTGATCAGCAGTCTTAACCAACAGTGTAACCTGCAAACTATGCAACTGGCCAGCCAGGCAAGGGTGCTAGCTTTTCTCTGGCACCCTCTCTGTGACTCCAAATTGTGGCAATCAGACATTGACAAGATGTAATTCAGCTCTTTTATGACACCCTTTCTGTTCCTCCATCACTCCACCCATTAGTCATTGGTAAAGTCATCTTCTCCCAACCATCCTCCCCATTCCTCTGGGTTGCTATTGGCCCAACACTGAGGTAGATACTGCTGTGTGAGTTAGGGCACAGCTCCACCTGAACTGAGATCACATCACCTACCCCATCCACAAAGTAATATCAAACTATCTCTGAGGTTGAAGTCCAAGCAGCACAAAGCAGAGTAAAGACCAGCAAATACGCACAAAATTTTGAAAACACCAAGCACTATTCCAAATACTCACTTAACACAGAGGTGCCATAAAATGGTGATCTAGTACTATCTCCCAAAGGATAAATCTTAAAACAAAACCAAAGTCAATATATCTCCCCCACGAAGAGTAGTGCTGAACACTCTACTGTCACTTCTCACCAGCACTTGGAAGAGTTTCAAGTCTCTGCAGTAGTCAACAACATCTGAAAAGAGAAGCTTCCTTAGCCAAAAGTTAGAGAAGCACTAATATATGGATATAAATAAATATTTAGTGGGCAATATGGTAGGCATACTGTATCCATTTATCAAGACAACAGTAGTAGCTCCCCACCCCCAATCCACCAAAGTCTCATGGCCTCTCTACCTGATTTGATTAGGACTTCAGTACCTGGCATGAATTCCCTCCTGTAGAGGGGTCTCAAATCCAATCAGAGAGCAGTTGGCTCCCCTATAACACACATGTGACCATTGTACAAGTTGGTACATTTAGTCTGTCTGTCCATCTATAAAACCTCCAGAGTCTAAAACTGGTTAAGACCATTGATAACTTTTCTCCACCAACAGGCTGTATAGCTCTTTCCAGCATCATGACAGCTAGTCAACAGGGAGGAGGCTTCCAGCTCAGCTACAGCTTGATTTGTTAGTGACCTGCATCCCAACCATGTGAAGTCTTCAGCAACAAGGACTTCCCATCTACTTCTGGCAGGATACCAGGAGCTCAAGCTGCTTTTGCCACTTGTTCTTTATGATTCAACAGAACAGTGGTGATCATTGTTTCCATGGCAATCCAGGCTGCTATAGAGAGAACTCTGGATGAATCTCTCACATGCAATCCCATCAACTTAACCCTATCATAAAAATTTAAAATATACACAATAAAAATGATTGTTTGGTATGTCATTTTATGAATTTAACATGTAAAATCCTTGGTGAATAAAAGAGGATTACATAAGAGTTTCTTTACAGTTAGGCATGTAGAGCTCATTATACATTAATAGTGAATTAGTATTAATATTATTGTGTCTCAGAGAACAGTAATGACCATAAAAGATAGAGAGATGGGGAAACAGCTGGGTCAATGGAGCAGTTAAAACAAAACTAGCATTTCTCTTATGTGAGTAGTTTGTTATGCCTGCAACAACTGGAATATTAACATTAAAGTTCACAGATGAGAAACTACCACAGCAGATACAATAACAATAGAATGTTTGAATTTTGGGGAGAAATGCCAAAATGCGACACAGACACTGAAAGTGAACACATGCTATTGGAAAAGTGACACTGATAGATTTCTCTTACTTTGCTTTCATTTTATTTTAGATAGCAAAATAGCCACACCAGAAAAAAAAAAAAAAGGAATCCTCAACACAGGATTATAACAAAACAGAGAAAACTACAAGATACAACAAAATGAAACACAGTATAACAAGGTACTTCTGGGCTCCTCAGCTACTTCTATATGTCCACTAGAAAAATGTTTTACAGGTTGGTTGTATTGTAGTGATTTTTCACATTTTTTCTTAGATTTATTCCAGCTCATTTCCAGGTTGATTTCTCAGTGTCCTGTAACCAAAGCAATTGTTGTTTTCAACAATAGGGTCTTACCACCTGGTTCTGGTTGGCACTCAAAAGGACTGGAAGGCTTGAAAGATGGCTTAGCAGTTAAGGTGCTTGCATAAAAGGGACCCAGGTTCAATTCCCCAGGATCTATGTAAGCCAGATATGCAAGATGACACATGTGTCTGGAGCTCATATGCAGTGGCTAGAGGCCCTAGCATGCCCATTGTGGTGGTTTGATTCAGGTGTCCCCCATAAACTTCGGTGTTGTGAATGCTAGGTTCCCAGCTGATGCAGATTTGTGAATTAATGCCTCCTGGAGGGAGTGTATTGTTGGAGGCTGGCTTATGGATGTTATAGCCAGTTTCTCCAAGCCAGTGTTTGACACACTCTCTATTGCTGTTGTCCATCTGATGTTGGTGAGAAGGTGATATCCACCCTCTGCTCATCCCCTCAAGGGTGTAAGCCAAGATAAACCTCTTTTACCCACAAGCTGCTCTTAGTTGGGTGATTTCGACCAGTCATGCAAAACTGACTGCAACAGTAAAGTGGTACTGAGGAATGGGATTGCTGCTAGATACCTAACGGTGTGGTTTTGGCCTTTTGGAGCTGAATTTCAAAAGGAATGTGGCAGGATTTGAAACCTTGGCCTAAGAGATGTCTTGCAGTTCTGTAAGCACAGCTTAATGGACTATTCTGGTCAGAGTTGAAAGACTTGAATGCAGTAAGAACTATGGGCTGTGAGGTTTGGCTTATGAGGGTGAGAAATAGCTTTGTTTGAACTGGGCTAGAGGCAGTTTGTGTGAAAAGCTTGCTGTTGTGCCAGTGTCCTGAGAAGTTGTGCAGGGTTGCTTTGCATAAAAATAAACTGGTGTGAGCAGAGGGATATGGCACAGAAAAAAAAAAAAAAAAACTTTGGGTGAACTGCTGCCCGTTCTGCCTCAATTGAAAGATTATAACCTTTGAGACTGGGATAGCTAACCTGCATTGGAGCAACAGGAAGAATGTAGACTCTTTTGAAGGGGTCTGAATGCTCAAGTAGTGCCCTGTTCTTCAAAGTCGTCTTTACTCCTGCCCCCTGCCCCCCGGATTAGCAAATTGAGACCATACCTGGTATTATAGAGTATAAGAAATGCAGGAAAGAGAGGGCCATTGAGTTTGCAACACAGTCTTGTGTTTTGGAAATGGCCATGGGCATTATGAAGCAGGTTTGCTGGATGCCTACATGGAGACCCCATGGGGCCATGAGGATGAACCGTGAATTGTAGTAGAGACCCAGTGGGCATGCCAGGACCATGAGATGGCTGCTAAGGAAAGCTGTCATCCTAGATGAAGTTTTCCAGGACTGTGAGTAGCCTAGCTGGAGGAGTGGAATTGGAATACCAGAGACTTGTTGCTGGTTAAAATTATCCGACTTGGAGATTTGTCATTTACTAGCGTTGTTGGACTTGGATCTACAGATTTAAAAGGCCTTGGATTATGGGGATGTATGAACATCATTGGAATTGGTAGAAAATATGGGGACTTTTAAAGTTGGGCTAAATGCATTGCATTTTATATCATGGATGGTGGTCAGTTTATGGGGGCTATAGGCAAGTGGTTTGATTCAGGTGTCCCCCATAAACTTATGTGTTCTGAATGCTAGGTTCCCAACTGATGGAGATTTGGGAATTAACACCTCCTGGAGGGAGTGTATCGTTGGGAGTGGGCTTAACAGTGTTATAACCAGTGTCCCTCCGCCAGTGTTTGGCACACTCTCCTATTGCTGTTGTCCATCTGATGTTGGTGAGGAGGTGATGTCCATTCTCTGCTCATGACATCATTTTCCCTGACATCTTGGAGCATCTCCTCAAGCCTGTAAGCCAAAATAAACCATGTTTTCCCACAAGCTGCTCTTAGTTGGGTGATTTCTACCAGCAGTGAGAACCTGACTGCAACACCCATTCTCTACATCCATCCTTCTCTCTCTCAAATAAATAAATAAAAATAACGTTTATTTTAAAATGCACTGGAAATAGACTGTACTGCTTGTGTGTCCTCAGGAGCATCCCTAACTGAGAATTCATTGGGAGGTTCTGTTAGATACTTTCTTGTTACTAGAACAAAACACCTGACAACAAAACATTCTAAAGAAGGAGGGGTTCATTTCAGCTTACAGTTCCAGATCATAGTCCATTATGGTGAAGAGGGTAGTCACCCAGTGGACAGTAAGCAAAAAAAAAAAAAAAAAAGACAGCAAACAGGGAAGGATTGTAAAACCTCAAAGTCCACTCCAAGTGACACACTTTCTCCTAAAAGCTCCCCAACCAAACAGTTCCTTCTTATGGAACTTAATTATTCAAACACATGGAATTACTAGGAGAATTTTACATTTCAACCACCACCATTTCACCCCTGACTATTATTGGGTTCATAGCCCATTTCATGAAGCAAAATGAATTCAGTTCAAATTTAAAGTCACCATATTTTTTAAAATTTTTTATTAATTAGTTTTGTATTTCATGAATATAGTCAAGTAGATACCATTGTTAGGCTCACCCATGTCCTACCCTCTCCCCCTGGCCCCTCCTTGTTGAGGTATATGGGTCACGCATTGTGGAGTTATCCCACAGTTATGGGTAGGAGAAATGTCTCTGCATATCATGACCCAATGTGTGGCTCTGACATTCTTTCTGCCCCCTCTTCTGCAAAATTTCCCTGAGCCATGTTGGTTTCATTTTGGGTCTGCTTCATTTATGAGGTATTGGGAGCCTCTGTGTCTCTGGATATCTGATTTGATAGGAGTTGATTTTTCTCTATGTCAATCTCCTTCCCTCGGGTGCTGGTACCTGGTTCACCAAGAAAACAGCACCCTTGCTTGTTTCGCAAATTATTTTTATTTTCAGCTGGGGCCCTTTTGAGGTATGATGGGGTGATTCTCTCCTTAGGATCTGCGTCTATCTGAGAAAAATAAGCAGATTCTCCAACAAAGAGTAAAGTTAGCACCAGACAAATAGGATAACCCTTATTTTTTATAGAGAATTTAATAGGTGTAGGCCCTTTTGTAGCTCACAATTGGTGGTAACTTGATAATGGAAAGTGGGCTCATGTTTGGATATGGTTCTGACTTGTTTCCCAGCTCCAGCTATGTGTCACATTCCATTGAGGGGTCAGTTAGCCAAATCAAGAGCAGTTGGTTTCCCACCATGGCTGTGCACCACTATTGCACTTGTATGAGCATCACAACAGGTTGTTTGCTGCTAAGTAGGTTAGACCATGAGTTGCTTGAAAAGATATTGGTCATTTTTCCCCAATCGCCCATGTAGCACCTTCTGGCACTAGACGCACTGACTGTCTGGGTTAAAGTCCCCATAATCTTCAAGTCTCCATACTTATTGAAAGTTCAAAGTTTCATCTGTGACTCAAGGTAATCTTTTAGATGTGAGAATTGCAAACTCTAAGCACAAGCTACATTCTACATACTTTCCATATGCAATGACACAGCATAAACATTTCCATTGTGAAAGAAAGAAATGGGATCATGGTTAGGAAAGATTGGACCAAAGCAATTCTGAAACTAAGCATGGCAAACAACAAATCCTGCAGTTCCTTGTCTGTCATTTGAGACTCTTGATGAAATTGCCTGGACTCCCAAAGGCTCTCTATCTCTGTTTCCTATACTCCCTCTCATGGACTGGTTCTACATTGAACCTGAAACTTTCCTTGGCAGACATTCCATGGTTCTGGCATCTCCAACATCCTGGGATCTCCACTTCAACTTAGTGTTTACTTTCAGAGCTTCACAGAGTGGCTTCTCAGTACATCTGTGCATACCCTGCCTTACTTTACTTAGCCTCAGCAGCTCACTGAGATGGTAATAAATACCCCATGACCCCCCCATCTTACATCTTTATTCCAAAATCAGTACAACATGGCCTATGCTAACTAATTCTGCTTTTAGACAGGAAGAAGGCCAGAAAACCATAAAATACAGCTGTAGAAACCACTTTATTGCTGACCTTGGGGGGCAGAAAACTTCTTTGTCATCTTTAATGAGACTTTCTCATTTCAAAAGAATTCACATTTTTCCTATCTTGCACTTTCAATGGGTTTAATCTTGCACTCAACATATTTCTTGTAGTCTCAGTGTAGGGTAAGTAGATTTCTCTTTAATAGTGGTAATCACTTTAACAATTATAGTAGAAGTAGAAACAGTCACTTGCTCAAAATTTTAAATTTGCTTACTTTTCTTTTTGTGTCAAACTTTATATTTTTCATACCTTTCTGCTGTGTACTTTGCTCTCCTTTACTGTAGTTCTGAATAAGGGCAGCCAAGAAAAGCCATGACATAGACTTGAGGCCATTCTATCTTGAAATTTCCTCCACCAAACACATTGGTCCAATACTTTTAAATTCAACTTCACTCAAATTCTCAGGACATGAGCATAATGAAGTCTATCCAGAGATGCTAGCATCATTATATTTGTTACTATTCCACAAGTGCTTAAAAGTTTTATAAACAGTCACTAAGTTACTTGCTACTCTCAACAGGTGAATTAGGATCATCAAGTATATCCTCTTTCAAGTAGTTCTTATAAAAAATTAAAAAATAAAATAAAATAAGGGAAATAATTAAATAGTTCATACCATGAATAATCAGCACTTTCATTGCCACCAGCAAAGCCTTTACAAGCACTGAAGTTGGAGAGCCAACCCCAGATAACACCAAGCCCAATAGAATCATCAATACTTACAATTCTGTTTCTTTAGAGTAACTCCTGGTATCACAATCTGTATTAGTCAGGGATCTCTACAGGAACATAACTGATAGAATGACTTGATATTTAAAATTAATTTATTACAATGACAGTCCAACAATAACTGTCTGCAAGCTTCAGAGTCAATGAATCCTGTAGCTTCTCAGTCCATGTGGTTGGATGCCTCAGCAGTCACATTCCAGCACTGAAGACATAGGGGAATCCTATATAGCCACTGGCCTTCAGTCCATGTGGAAAAATGAGCGAACATGGTTCTAACACAAGGAAGGATAGTTGAACAGGATAGATAGCCATAAGAGTAAGTAGCAGACAACCAGGTAAAATGCATTCACCAGTGAGTAACTTAGGCAGCCAGGTGGAAAAAAGAGGTTTTGTTCTCTCAGAACTTCCTTATATATTGCCCCCCACCAGGAAGGCTACACAATCTGGGAGAAGGACTTATTCTGGAAAAGGACTTCCTCCTTCAGTTGATCCTCCCTAGAAACAACCTCAGAGATCCAGCCAAGAGGAATGCTGTGGATTCCTAATTTAATCAAGTTGACAACAGAACTTAACCATCACAAATATTTTCTATTGTAGTTACCTTCCAGATGCTGGGACAAAGCATCCAACCAAAAGTAGCTGATGGGAAGAAAGTTTTTATTTTGTTTTACAGCCTCAAGGTGTAGCTTCTTGGTAGCAGGGGAAAGCATGGCATGAGCAAAGGCTATATATCACTTCCTTGCTATAATAGGAGCAAAACAGCAGCAGGAGAGTGAGCTGGCTACAACAGTCCTAAGCCCATTCCCAACACCACACCTCTTCCAGCAAGGCTTTACCTCCTAACTTGCCATCTACTGGGTACCAAGCATTCAAAACACAATAGTTTATGGGAGACATCTGATTCAAACCACCACAGGCTCCATGTCTATCTTGTGATCCAAAACACATTTAGTCCACCTTTAAAAGTCCCCATACTATTTTGCCAGTCCCAACACTGTTCAAAAGTCAAATGTCCATAGTCTCACCTAAGACTCCAGACAGTCTCTTAACTGTGGACCCTATAAAATCAAAACACAAGTTATGGACTGGAGAAATGGCTTAGTGTTTAAGACTCTTGCCTTCAAAGCCTCAGGACACATGTTCGACTCTCCAGAACCCACATTAGCCACATACACAAAGGTAAGGTGAACACAAGTTTGTACATGCCCATAAGGCAGCACAAGCATCTGGAGTTTGATTTCAGTGGCTGAGGCTCTGATGCCCCAATCCTCTCTCACTCACTCTCTCTAAAAAAAAAAAAAAAAAAAAAAAAAAAAAAAAGATAAAAAAACAAGTTACATAATTCTAATGTATAGTGACACAGAGCATACATTCCAATTCCAAAAGGGAGGAATAGGGGCATAACACAGAAAGATTAGACCAAAATGAAACTGAAAACAAGCAAGGCAAACACCAAAATCTGCAGCTTCAAGTCAGGTCTCTTAGGTTATTGATGGAATCCTCTCAGTTCTAAAAGGCTTCAGTAGCTCCAGCCCTCTATCTGGGCTTTCTGTAGCCTCTCTCATGCGCCAGATCTAACTTGAAACTGCAGCTTATTTTGGCACATTCCCCATGACCTTGGCATTTCTAACCTTGGGTTTCCATTGCAATGTATGGTCCACCTGCACAACTTCATACAATGGCCTTGGAGGGGCACCTTTGGGGGATTCTAACCTGCCTCACATTACTTAGCCTTGGTGACTCTCTAGAACTATGGTGAGATATTCCATGACCCTCTCCATCTTGTACCTTGCATTATTCTAAAATCTAATCCTATGTGGACCAAGTTCTGCCAAGTTCTACAAATTAAGGATGAAGCCTGGCTCCCATAGACTACATCTATAGCAGACTTTATGTTCTGACTTTATGAAGCAGAGACTGCCTTCAACATTATTCCCCAAGTTCTTTTCCTTTTAAAAAAAATTAGCATCATTTCTATCTTGAACCGTCAATGTAGTACTCATCCTTGAACACACGTAGTTTGGTTTGTCTCATACCAATGCCCTTGACTTAATAGCTTCACACAGAACCTTTTCTCTTTTCTAAAAGACTCAATCAGAATTTCCATCATTTCTAAGGGCAGACAGTGCCACTTCTTCCTTGTTTGTCTTTTAATAACTTCATCTCTGAGTGCTTGCTCAAAGTTAACAAATACCACAATTTTGGGAATTATTTCATTGGATGAAATAGGAATGCACTGTAATATAGGTAAATTTTCTGTCTCCTTTCACTTCCTGGGTTACCATCACATTATTGTGTACAAGTTCCTGAGACTGCTTATACAGGAACAGGTCCTTCCTAGAAATTATTTCCTGGGACTTAAAATATACCTTAGGTGACAGGTATCCCTCACATTCTTCTAAATGTCTGAAAAAGCTACATAAGCATTCATATTCTCTTCATTGATGTAGAAGAGCATGTTTTGTTAATTTGGTTCAAGCAATGTCTATAGGTAATATTTTCACTGCCTTCACATTCCTGAACTTCTTCCAGAAGGAAGAGGGGTAATATCTTATTTTAAAAACTTTTTACTCCGGGCATGGTGGCGCACACCTTTAATCCCAGCACTCAGGAGACAGAGGTAGGAGGATCACCATGAGTTCAAGGCCACCCTGAGACTACATGGTTAATTCCAGGTCAGTCTGGACCATAGTGAGACTCTACCTCAAAAATAAAGAAAAAAAAAAAAACTTTTTACCCTAAAGATCTGAAAAATGGAAAACCCAACAAGAGGTTAATGTGATAACTATGGGAATTTAGTGAAGGTTGCTTTACAACAGCTGAGAGAGACAAGCCTTAAGAAACGGAGAAAGAGGTCTGTAATCACATCTTACAGGTCCTATCTTTTATTGCATATTTAAAATATGGTTCTTTTGTGGAAGCTATATGCCATAATTAAATCATGTATACTTTTATCTATGTGGACCTAAGAAAGCTACATAATCTCAGTGACTGTTAGTTTGTTCAGCTATGTAATATGGATAATGGGCGCAGAGATGGCTTAGTGGGTAAGGTGCTTGCCGGCAAAGCCAAAGAACCCAGGTTCAATTCCCCAGGACCCATGTGAGCCAGATGCACAAGGTGATGCATATATATGGAGTTTGCAGTGGCTGGAGACCCTAGCACACACATTCTCTCTGTCTCTCCCCACCCCCCTTTCTCTCTCTCGTTAATAAAAATAAATAAATAATTTTAAAACATTTTGAAAATATGGACCACAATAGGCTAACCTGGAAGCAATTTTTAAGAATTAATGGAAATAATACATATAAAGTTCAAGGCCTACATCTATTGATATTAAAAATAGTTATGATTCATAAAGCTGTTGTTAAAAATTATCCTTCCCACATACTTTTGGATCTCTGCATGTTTGTCACCTATACTTATTACTGTGGCTGCACAACTTTTTATCCCAAAACTTAGAATCATAAAACAACTAGTTATTATTCTCATGGATTCTTGAAGTCAAGAATTTGGACAAAGTACAGTGGAAATGATTTGTCTCTGCTCTATAATGTATCTGTACCCACAGTTGAATACTTAAAGGCTGGGTGCTGGAATGTTCTCTAGACTAGTTCAGTAAAATACTTGGCAGTTGATGTTGGCTGTGAGTTGTGAGCCTTAGTTCTCCATAGTGAGCCCCTCTATGTGGGCTTTATACTTAGGTCACTTTCTTTTGTCTCACATTGTGATGGCTGGTTTGGAGAGAAAACTATTCCTTTACCCTATTAGATATTTGAGGACTGAAAAACTAAAAAGGGCATATTAATAAGAAAAAGGCAATATATTTAGTTGTACACATACACATGGAATTTCACAAGGAAATTTGATTCTAGGAAATGGTTAAGATATAAACTAGTTCAGCTCACTATGGAAATCGGTGTGGAGATTCCTAAAAGTACTAAAATAGACCTAGCATATGTCCCAGCTATATCACTCCTGGGTATTTACCCAGAACGCTTTAAGTCAAGATATCACAGAAATATTTGCACATCAATGTTTATTGCAGTCCTATTCACAATACCTAAGTTACAGAACCAACCTAGGCATCTGAAAGCAGTATAGTGGGCAAAGAAAATGTGCTTTTTGCATAAAGTGGAATTTTTCTGCCGTAGAGAATACTGAAGCTGTTTTCAGAAAAATGGATACAACTGGAGATCAGTGTATTAAGTGAGCTTTTGAAAGACAAATATCATGGTTTCTCTCATTTGTGGGGCCTATACATTTTAGATATATAGAATAATATATGTATAGATTGCATGAAAGTAAAAACAAAACATTCCAGGGGAACAAAGGACACAAAGAGGAAAAGAGAGGAAGAGAAAATAGAGGGTAGTATGGTGGGGAAGAATATGCTCCAAGTCCATTATATACTTCCATGAACATGGCCTTAGGTAACCCTGGATAAAAAAAAAAATGAAATTTAAGCAGGGCGTGGTGGTGCACGCCTTTAATCCCAGCACTTGGGAGGCAGAAGTAAGAGGATCACCATGAGTTCGAGGCCACCCTGAGACTACATAGTGAATTCCAGGTCAGCCTGAGCCAGAGTGAGACCCTACCTCGAAAAAAAAAAATGAAATTAAAAAAGATATAGGACTATGGGCTGGAGAGATGGCTTAGCCATTAAGCACTTGCCTGTGAAGCCTAAGGACCCCGGTTCGAGGCTCAGTTCCCCAGGACCCACGTTAGCCAGATGCACTAGGGGGCACACGCGTCTGGAGTTCGTTCTCAGTGGCTGGAGTACTTGGCGCGCCCATTCTCATTCTGTCTCTCTCTCTCTCTGCCTCTTACTCTGTCTGTTGCTCTCAAATAAATTAAAAGAAAAAACAAAAATTTTTTTTAAAAAAAGATATAGGACTGATACACTATCTTAATAGGAAATAGGATCAGGGCCAGTCTTCTAATGAGAACAAATGACTTTTAAAAAAGAAAAGATGAAGGTTGATATTGTATATATGTAAGTACAATGATTGAGATGGGGAGATAATATGATGGAGAATGGAATTTCAAAGGAGAAAGTGTGGGGGGGAGGGATGGAATTACCATGGGATTTTTTTTTTTATAATCATGGAAAATGCTAATACAAATTTTAAAAAAAGAAAGAAAAGATTAAAGGCATTCATAGAAAAGGAAGTAACATTTTGGACAGATAAACTGGCTTATAAGAGAATACATGGGAGATATGATGATTTTTGTTATATCTTCTTGGGAATATGTGTGTGTGTGTGTGTGTGTGTGTGTAAGTTCATATTCTGAAACATTAAAGATTTAAATTGCTTCTGGAAATAGATTCATGATCACCGAGTTCCTTTGGGAGATCTGCTTTGAGGCAAATAAAGGCTTTCAGAAACTCAAATGCCTTCATCTCAAGAAGCTGTGTTTTTTGGTTGGTTGGTTTGTTTGAATTGATTGGCTGGTTGATTAATTGATCTTAAACGTCTCGCTGCTAAAATAATGTAGCACCATTTCTCTTGTATATAATTGATTAGAGCAGTCATAAATCACTGAAAATCAAGGGAATAAAACATAAAACATACCAATCACTAGTAGGATCATTAGGCTAGATGTCAATGGATAAATGATGTAGAAAATATACTATGTTTGTATGCATGTATGAATGAATGAATGAATGCACATGTATGTATAAACATATAGAATGCTGTTCAACCAAGTAAAGACAAACTTATATCTTTTGTAGGAAAATAAATAGAATTAGACATCATCGCATCAAGTGAATATACCAGACTCATAAAGACAAATATCATGTGTCATATGGAGACTATAGATTTAGAGACAGACAGACAGATATATGAACAGATAACATGAAAGCAGGAGGCATGCCATTTGAGAGGAGGATGTATGCACAATACATAACATGCATTTGTGAAAACATCATCATGAAACCCATTAATTTGTACTCTAAAAGGTAAAAGGAAAAGAAAACAGAAATATTGTAGGATTCAAGATACTGTTATATTTGTGTTTTAATATACAACATTTCATATAATCCAAATTTGTAAGCTCAAAAGAAGCAAATTTCAGAGTTCCCTCTCCCTAGATAATGGAACCTTTGCTACACCAGATACTCCTCAAATTGTTTAACACTCAAAAAATGAGAGAATCGAGCTGGAGAAATGTCTCAGCAGTTAAAGGGATTTTCTTGCAAAGCCTAATGGCCTGGGTTTGATTTCCCCATACTCACATAAAGCCAGACAAACAAAGTAGCACAAGCATCTGGAGTCCATTTCCAATGGAAGGAGGTCCTGGTGCACACATTCTCTCCCTGTCTTTCTCTCTCTCTCTCTCTCTCTCTCTCTCTCTCTCTCTCTCTCTCTCTCTCTCTCTCTTTCTCTTAGATACATAAATAAAATGAGAGAATCCAGTGACTTTTTTTTTTTTAATTTATTTGAGAGCGACAGACACAGAGAGAAAGACAGATAGAGGGAGAGAGAGAGAATGGGCGCGCCAGGGCTTCCAGCCTCTGCAAACGAACTCCAGACGCGTGCGCCCCCTTGTGCATCTGGCTAACGTGGGACCTGGGGAACCGAGCCTCGAACCGGGGTCCTTAGGCTTCACAGGCAAGCGCTTAACCGCTAAGCCATCTCTCCAGCCCATCCAGTGACTTTTTAATGCTCTCTCTTCTCCTAAGTTTCTCAGTAATATCTGTTTAAATGAGTTATAAGTTTACACATTCTATGGGTATCATACACAGAACCACCATTTCAAACAAACTTGCACCATACCAATTACTGGCAAGAGGAATAAAAGTATACAATGCCTAAAATTAATCATGATTCACCTCTTTGGAGTGGGAGAGGATTCAGTCTTACCAGAAAATAATGGTTGCTCACAGGAACTCCAAAACTTGGCTTCTTTTCATGAGAAAGAAGTTGAAGAAAACAACAACATGGACCAAAGTACTTAACATCTCTGAAATTCATGGTAGAAACCCTCATAATGCATTTACCTCAAAGAACTGATAAGATTATTAAATGAGATAATTCATAAAATGTTGAATAAATGTCAGCTATTAATGGTTTAACTTTTAACTTGGTATCTAGTTCTTCCCATATTTTCATTCTTTCCCCCTCAGCTTGATATTAATGGCTTATTTTATGCTCAGAATATGGCCAAAGCAATTCATACCTTGCAGATAAACTCTGTGACATTGTTTCCCTATTTTTAAAACAGAAAAATTCATCACATTTACCTCAAATATTTATTGTAAAATTTAAACGAGTTTATTCATATACAATCTATATAAAGTTAGGTACTATTATTGCTTTGAGTAACATTGATACCCTCTGTAAAGTGTACAATAAAATGTCAAGTTCTAAGCAAGTGTTCAACAAATGTCAGTTATTATCATAAAATATATGTATGTCCGCTCTGTGCAGGCTAAAGCTGGAAATCTTCACAATCTCTGGATGAGCAACATTTTCTTACATGCACCATAAAAAACACTTGTGATGAATGGCAACACAGATATCTTGAACTTCATTAATTTAAAACATTTATAATTCAAATGTTAGCATTTTGAAATTAAAAGAAGGGCTGGAGAGACTGATCAGCAAGTCAAGGTGCTTGCTTGCAGCTCCATAGGACTTTTCAGGATTATTAGGGTTAGACAGGAAAGAAACGGCTTCTTCCTCAGTCCCAGCATGGTCTCTCAAGGTCCTGTGACCAGATCATCCCATTATTTTGACCCTCTACTTACATATCTACTATTGTCTTCCCCTGGCGCCCCTCTCTTCTCTCCCTCATGTCCCCTTTGTAGCTTACTGGCCTATACTACTTACTATTACTCCAACTCACATACAAATCTAAAAATGTGAATCTAGGATCCACATATGATAGAGAGCACATATTGCTACAGTGTTTTATTATCTATAATTTTAATTCTGCCATCCTAATGAATATGAAAAAAAGTCATATTCTGGTTTTGAATTTATTTAACAATGCATTATGTTAAACATCTTGTCATGTGCTTATTAGCCACTTGTGAATTGTCTTTGGAGAAATGTCTACTCAGAGCAGAGCATTTGTTTATTTAAAAAAATGGAGTTGGTTCTTATTTAGGAATGACAAGAGTTCTTTAGATATTCTGAATACAATTATCTTATCAACTATGTTATTGATCAATATTTCTCTCATTCTTCTCATTTCTGTGTATTGTGTGCAGGTGCATGTGCATATATGTGCACGTGAATGTGGAAGAAAGAAGACAACCTTCCATGTTGTTTCTCAGGAGCACAATTCACTGTGTGTATGTTTATGGTATGTGTGTTTTATGTGTATTAATGTGTACATGCAGATGTACATGGCTCATGTGTGCATTGCTGAGACCAGAGGAGAACCTTCGGTGTCCTCCTGTATCACTTTCAACCTTGTTCTCCTGAGGTAAGGTCCCCCACTGAATCTGGAGCTCACCATTTTTCAGATAGACCAAGCCCCAGCTATCATCCTGTCTCCACACAACTCGCACTGGGGTTGCATACATGAATGGCCATACCCACAGTTTTACAGGGGTATTGGGGATTTAACTCTGTTTCTCATTCTAGTACAACAAGGGCTGAACCATCTCTCCATCTCCACACTATCTTTTTAAATTTTTGACATGTTGTAGGATATATAGTGTGTGTTTGTGGCATGAATGGTGTATGTTTGTATATGTGCTGATGTGCTTCCATGTTCACTCACCTGCAGTGCCATGTGGACTTACCTATGGTGGCCAGAGGAGAACATCAGTGTTCTCCTGCATCACTTGCCCTCTTGGTTTTCCATGCTGAAAAGTCCTTTGGGAGCTGCTGGGGAATAATGGTCACAAACACCATGAATAAACAGGAGACCCTGCAAACTATGAAATCATTCCACAAGGCAGGAAGTACACACCTGTGCAATAGTGGCACACAGATCATGAGGGCAACCAACTGTTCTCTTATTGTATATGAGATATGATCTGTGGGAGAGAACTCATACCTGATACTGGAAAACAAGTCATAATCCCATGGATGGGAAACTCATGGACTCCAGAGACCATCATCTCCAATGTTCTTTAGCTAGGAAGAGTAGGTATACACATCAAAAAGTCTCTCAAGTGCTAAAGAGATGGCTCAGCAATTAAGGTGCTTGCTTGCAAAGCTTAACAGCCTGGATTTGATTCCTAAGTACCACATAAAGCCAGATGCACAAAGTGGCACTGAATATGGAGTTTTTGCAGTAGCAAGAGGCCCTAGCATGCTCATTTTCTCTCTCTCTCTCTCACTCACTCTCTCTCCCTTTCTCTCTTTTCTTGCAAATAAATAAATAAAATATTTTTTAAAAAGTGTCTCTCACCAAGGCTCAGGGAATTTTGTGGAAGAGAGGGCAGAAAGATTGTAAGAGCCAGAGCATGGGAGGTAATACCAAGAGCTAATGTCCCCAACAATGACTAATTGCTGCTGTCCCAACTCACAACACCATGGAAAATATCAGTAATCCCACTGAGGTAGGCCTCAGTGGAATGGGGGCAGGGAGGAGAAAAGTGATGGTACCAGCATGTGATGTGTCCATATAAAGTCTCTACTTAATTAAAAGTATTTTAAGTGTCTCAGATAACTCTGCTTATCTCCTGTAATCCAAACTGCTCTCACTCTTGGTTGAAGAACCTGTTTGATTTTACAGATGGCAGAGAATACTGGAGAGATACAGGATGTATCAATATCACAAGTAAAGATAGCTGACTGCCTACCATGAGATGTGTCACCTCGTCCATGTCTTCAAGGCCCAGGAGACATTGCAAAGTAAGGGGCTACATGAATATTTCTCTTACTGCTAACCTGACAACCAGCTTCAGGGAAACAGCTACAGACACTATGGTCACTCAACACTCATCAAAGTAGAAATCCAAAAGCTACAGCGAAATCAACACTGAATCAAACTTCTAGCATACTCTCCAAGACTTAGAGAACGTTACAGAAGGAGAGGCAGAAATATTGGAAGAGCCTCAGAGTGGGTAAGATTAACCCAATGAAGGTTCTCCCTCCCCCAGACACTTACTGAGGTTTTCATGACTCCACACTGAATACCAATAACATCACTGAGGAGGGACTCAGTGGAATGAGGGCAGGGAAGAGAGGATATAAGAGTATATAACCTTTAAAGAATAAAATTTATTTTAAGAAAAGAATACTTGGGCCGGGTGTGGTGGCGCACGCCTTTAATCCCAGCACTCGGGAGGCAGAGGTAGGAGGATCACCGTGAGTTCAAGGCCACCCTGAGACTACAGAGTTAATTCCAGGTCAGCATGAACCAGAGTGGGACCCTACCTTGAAAAACCAAAAAAAAAAAAAAGAAAGAAAAAGAAAAGAATACTTGGGATGAAGTGGTTTGAGTGAAGTCAGGGAGGAAAATGAAAGAGAGAGAAGGAAGGATGGTTAATCAAAATTAAAGATGTTTTGAATAAGCCATGTGGAAGCCTACTGCTTTGCTAGCTAATTGTGTGTGTGTGTGTGTTTACAATAGAGAGTTTGATGAAAAGTACACTGTGAGAGGGCTGGAAAGATGGTTTAGCAGTTAAGTGCTTGCCTGTGAAGCCTAAAGACCCCTGTTCGAAGCTTGATTCCCCAAGACCCACATTAGCCAGATGCAAAAGGGGCGCATGCATCTGGAGTTCATTTGCAGTGGCTGGAAGCTCTGGTGCACCCATTCTTTCTCTCTTTCCCTATCTGTCTGTCTCTCTCTCTCTCTCTCTCAAATAAATAAATAAAAATAAACAAAAAAAATTTAAGTACACTGTGAGAGTGGATAATGCTGTCTCCAGAAATCATAGATCGTTACCAAAAAAAAAAAAAAAAAATCAGTGCCAATGATGGGATACCTCCCAGTGATTTGTTGGTAACAGACATCCATGATGCCACACCCCAAGATAATAAAAGTTATTGCAAAGGTTCTTTATTGTATACCAGAATAAGATGGTAAGGGCCCATTGCTGAAGATGCCACATACTTGACTGCATGATACTGAAAATTCAAGCTTGGCTGAGCTATAAGCCTCCTTCCTGGTGACCAACTGTGATAATGTTAGAAAATATTGTGCAAATTTCTTAGGGAGAAAAGTCATCAAAAGGTTTAACTAGAGCCGGGCGTGGTGGTGCACACCTTTAATCCCAGCACTTGGGAGGCAGAGGTAGGAGGATCACCGTGAGTTTGAGGCCACCCTGAGACTACATAGTGAATTCCAGGTGAGCCTGGGCTAGAGTGAGACCCTACCTCGAAAAAACAAAAAAAAAAAAAAAAGGTTTAACTAGCAGTGAACCCTGAAAGCTTTATGGCTATCTAACCATGCAATATGATGCAATGGTGACATATCTGTTATGGGGTAAAGCAACTGCTCTCTGACTGGCTTTGAGGCCCCTGCAAGGGAGGGAATTCATGCCTATTACTGAAAATCTAGTCAAAAGCTTATAATAACTGGGTAGGTCATAAGTTCTAGTGAGGAAACTACTACTGTGGTCTGGCTAAATGGATACATTATACCTACCAAACTGTCCTCTAATTACTTATGTTTATGCCCATTTATTAATGTTACTCTTACTTTTGTTTAAGAAAGCTTCTCTTTTCAGACTGGACAGCCTCAAAACTTATCAAAGTGCTGACAAGAAGTGACAATGGAGTGTTCAGCACTGAGAGATATCTTCTATCATACCCTCTAAGGTTCAGAGACTATTGCAAAAGAAGTGATATTAGAAATGGAATAACCAAAGGTAGGGAAGGAGTGCTTTGGAATAATGTATTCCAGACACAAAATTGCCATTTCGTTCATGACCTCACAGTTGAAAGACTCACATTATTTGAGGGAAAAACAGTAAGGCCTGGCTTGGCAGTTAAAGGCACTTGCTTGCAAAGCCTTCTGGCCTGGGTTCAATTCCTAAGCTTCCCATGGAAGCCAGACAAAAAAGGTGGAGTTAAACATCTGGAATTGGCTTGCAGCTTCAAGGGGTCTTGGTGCCCCACTACATGTATAAATAAATAAAATAATATACATATTAAAATTATGGCATTAAAATAGAAGAATGACTAGTTGGAAAGAAGAAGGAGTTCAGTGGAGGGGAGATAGGAGAGTGTGAAAAGAAAGGGTGCTAGAGGGCATTATGATCATGGTATATTGTCTACAAGTATGGAAGTTGTCAATAAAATGTTTTCTAAAGATAAATAAAATGTATTGTTATGATGATTGCACAACTCTAAATATATTTAAAATTGTTGAATAGTATACTTAAATGGGTGATTTTTATGATATATTAATTATACCTCAAGAAAAGTACCTGAAAGAAATTAGTTGGATATTGTGAGAAATAGGAAATATGAATTGTTTAGGACAATTCCAAAATGCTAGGATGAACATCCAAACCAGACACAGGTTATGGAAGGGATTTATTTCAGAATTAAAGATCCAGGGGAAATTCCATCAATGGTAGAAGAATCTGACCTGCTTTCACAGATCCTAGCAGAGAAACATCGCCATCAGCCAGAAAACACCATAAACCAGCAAGCACAAACCAGCAGCAAGCAGGGACCCCCACCGTCAGAGCTTATAGCTCTCTGCATACCTCTGTGCTGGAATTCAGATCCATCAGCCCCCGGTGACATACCCACTCATAGCAGGAGTCTACCTGCTAGGGGCTAGAGCTGCTAACTCAATTTTAATAAAACAGCTGAGTCTATGGGTTCATACATTCAAAGTACCACATGGACAAAACACAACTCTTCACTTATGGCTCTCACTATTAGAACTAGCAAGAGTCAAAATTAACATTTCTGGAATCCATTATATACCCTTGTCCTTTTTTTCCATTTCATTCAAAATTTACATTATCCATTTATATTTCATTTTTCTTGATAAATCATTTCAAATTCTTTCTAAGACAAATCACTTCAACTTGTCATGATACAAGGAATAAAGTCGTCAGTGCACAAAAGAAGCACATCCAAAAAGATAGACACGGTTGTGCACAACTGTAAGGCCAGCACTTGGAAGGCAAAACCAAAATGGTCACTCTGAGTTTAAGACCAGCCTGAACTACAAGACAAAAACATAGTGATAACTTCCTTATCTAGAAAATTAAATCAAATAAAGGAAGGCTGAGGAGATAATTCAGTGGGTATTTTATGTGTCAGCATGAGGGCCTAAGTTCACATCCTTAAGCAGCCATGAAAAGCTGTGGGTGATGGGGTTTGCCTGTAATCTCAGAACTTGGAAGGCAGACAGGAAGATCCCTGGGACTTGGTGGCTATTTAGTCTAGACAAATCATTGAGCTCTATGTTCAGTAAGAGACCCTGCCTCAAAAAACAAAGTAGAGCGATTATAGAAGAAATGCAACATCAACCTCTGGTCTCCACACAGTCATGCACACATACGTGTACAAACACACACACCACAGAGAATGCTCCACACACATAGGAACACACATACAAACATGCCACATAAAAAACTCAAAAACCAAAAAGAAAACATAAAAAAGGTGCAGATAAAATATCATGAGAGGAAATGAAGAAGATTTCTGAGAGAGGGGAAGCAAGGCCACCCTTCATCTTGGTGTCCCTGCTTTCCTAATCAGCCTTGGGAGAAGTAAGTCAGAAAACACATGAATGAAGCCCAGAAAGACCTTAGCAAAATCACTCAGTAACTGTATGTTCAGAAGAAATAAAACACGAGAGTATGGATGGTGCTGAGGACTTTAGTGTTCTTGACTTGACTATGCTGCCCATATTCTGCACTGGCTGCTAGTGGTGCTATAATATAAGGAAAGTGGTGCAATCCTTTTAAGCTGGAGTATGCTTGCCACTTGCACCTGACCAGGACTGAGCATGTGGAAACATGAAACTCTTGCTCCATTAAGCAAGAGGCAAGAGGAAGAGTCAGATACTGGGAGGTGAGTCTTCCACATGGCAGCTTCAGGCTGAGCTCAGCTGTTGGTGCAGCAGGCATGGTGGGGCTTGCTGCTCGGCACTGTCAGAAGCATTACAATTAAATCTTCCACCTCCCTCTATGCAGACATGACAGCTGTGAGAACAGAAATGCTAGGACAGCCACATAGATTCCTGAATCAGTTCTCATCCATAAAGAGGGTGGAAATCATGCCTCCTCCACAAACTTCCAGAATAAAGAGCACTTCTATTCCTGAGAATGCTATAAATCAAAGATTCCTAAGGCATCTTGTATGTTAAAAATACTTCTTGACACATTGGGAAAATGTGACATTTCTGATACAGTTATTACATGTATGTCTATGTTATTATCCAGCAATTCAATCCCTAAGTATTTACCCAAGATAAATGACTATGTATGTTAAAATAAAGACCTGTACATGATTGTTCATAGCAAGTTATTGTCAAAGATAATGCAAACTAGAAATAGCCAAGGAGATCATCAATAGACTAAATAATTATTTATTCATACAACATAATACCACTCAGCAATAAAAAGCAACATACTGCTACTACCTGAAACTCATACAAGTTATATTAAGAAACTTTACAGAAAGGAGTGCATTTTGTAGGATTTCATTTATATGAATTTCTAAATCAAGCATAAACCTACTGGTGCACTCAGTGCCTCACAGTGGTTACCAATACCCCCATAAAATTTGCAGTGTTCTTAGCACAACAACATTTTGACATGGAGGACAGAGAAAGTCCAAACAAAGGAGACAAAGAAAAAAAAAAAAAAACAGAAAAAGGACTATCTTGAAAGAAGAGCATCTTCGGGAGGTCCAGGATGGGAGAGAGGGGACAAAACAGGATAAAGAGACAAGAACATGATCAAAGTACTGTATGTTCATATATTAAAGATCTCAATAAATAAAATAAAAACAAGACCATACTTTCAGGGATCATTTCTATAGTTCCTTACTAGAGAAGTTTCTCTGGTTGTGTAGAGTACCAAAAAATAAAATAAAATAAAACTTAGCTAATATACTACATAAGATTTGTACGTTTTTTTTTCTTTTGAATACAACCCTTCCATCAAATTTAAAAAGAACTACATGGAGTTCTCGGGCTCTAGCTAATGGCATGAAAGAAATGTGGTTAGAAATTTGTTCAAGTCTACAAGAAAATAAAGTGAATTGATAAATGAATGTGTGTGATAAACAAGTTCAATAGAATATAAATTTTAAAATCTATGTATTGAGTCTATATGGTGCTACAAATTTCTTTCAATTTTTCTGTATCTTTGAAAATTTCATAATGAGTGGTTATAAAGTATAACTGAAGTCCTCTCTTCAAAAAAATAATGATATCAGACTTCCCAGTAAGATAGTGGCATAGGAGTCACGCCAAACCAGCCTAGGGAGGGATGAGAACACAACATACCAAAACCTTTGGGACACAATGAAGGCAGTCCGAAGAGGGAAATTTATAGCTCTAAGTGCCTACATTAAGAAGTTAGATAGTTCACGAGTAAATAATTTAATGTTTCACTTTAAGGCCTTGGAAAAAGAAGAACAAGGCAAACCAAAAATTAGTAGATGGGAAGAAATACTAATGATTAGGGCAGAAATTAATGAAATACAAACAAAAACAACCCAAAGAATCAATGAAACAAGGAGTTGGCTCTATAAAAGGATAAACAATTAATCCCAGCACTCGGGAGGCAGAGGTAAGAGGATCGCCGTGAGTTTGAGGCCACCCTGAGACTACGTAGTGAATTCCAGGTCAGCCTGAGCCAGAGTGAGACCCTACCTTGAAAAACCAAAAAAAAAAAAAAAAAAAAAAGATAAACAAGATTGATAAACTCTTGGCAAATCTGGCCAGAAGAAAGAGAGAAGAGACAAAAACTAATAAAATTAGAGATTAAAAAGTCACCATTACAACAGATACCAAAGAAATTCAGAAAATCATAAGAGAAAGGAGAAGTCAAAAGACAACCTACAGAATTAGAGAAAATTTTCACCAGCTATACATATGGTAGAAAAATATCTAGAATATTCAAAGAACTCAAAAAACTAATAAAAAAAAAATCAAGCCCTCTAATCAAAAAATTGGGCTATGGAACCAGAAAGTTCTCAAAGGAAGAAATACAAATGTCAAATGAACATTTAAAAAGATGTTCAATATCCATAGCCATCAAAGCAATGCAAATTAAAACTACTTTAAGATTCTATCTCATTCCAGTCATAATGGCTATCATCAAAAAATCCAATGACGGGCTGGAGAGATGGCTTAGCGGTTAAGCGCTTGCCTGTGAAGCCTAAGGACCCCGGTTCGAGGCTTGGTTCCCCAGGTCCCATGTTAGCCAGATGCACAAGGGGGCGCACACATCTGGAGTTCGTTTGCAGTGGCTGGAAGCCCTGGCGTGCCCATTCTCTCTCTCTCCCTCTATCTGTCTTTCTCTGTGTCTGTCACTCTCAAATAAATAAATAAAAAATGAACAAAAAAATTTAAAAAAAAATCCAATGACAACAGATGCTGGTGATGCAGTAGAGAAAAAGGAGCCCTTATTCACTGTTGTGCAAACTGATACAACCGTTATGGAAATCAGTGAGGCACTTTCTCAAAAGTTAAACACAGATCTATCATATGACCCAGTCCTCCCACTGTTTGACATATTCTCTAAGGACTCTCTGCTTCACTACAGAGACACTGGCTCATCCATGTTTATTGCTGTTCTGTTCACAATAGCTAGGAAATGCAATCAGTCCAGTTACAGATCAAATGAAAAGTTAATGAAGATGTGGTATATATACATGCAGATATTTTCTTCAACTATAAAAAAAAATGAAGTTATAAAATCCACAGTAAAATGTATGGATCTGGAAATATAATACTAAATGAGGTAACTGTGGCTTAGAAAGGCAGGTGCTGCATAAGCTACTAATATGCAGATCCTAAATTTGAGTTTTCAAATTTTTATGTAAGTAGTCCTAAAAGATAGCAGAGATAAGAATGCTAGAGGAACCAGCAGAGCAGGGGGGCTAAAGGAAAATCACTTAATGGCAAGAGATAGTAGGCATATAAGTAGAGGGGATGAAAACTTAAGGTAGAAAGGCTAAAGGGGTGTCAGGGTTAGGGGAATGGAGGGGAGGAGAGAGAAAGGGAGGGTTAACCAAAACTAAGGACATTTTTTTCAAAACAGCCATAAGGTAACCCACTTTTTATTAACAAGTTAAAAATATAATTGTTGGGCTGGAGAAATGGCTTAGTGGTTAAGGTGCTTGCCTGCAAAGCCAAGGGACCCAGGTTTAATTCCCCAAGGCTCATGTAAGCCAGATGAACAAGATGGCTCACACATCTGGAGTTTGTTTTCAGCAGCTGGAGGCCCTGGCATGCCCATTCCTCCTTCTCTCTCCAATAAATAAAGAAAAAGAGAGATGGTTAACAGTAAGGTGATTGCCTGCAAAACATAAGGACCCAGGTTCTATTCCCCAGTACCCACATAAACCAGCTGTCAAGGTGGTGCATGCATTTGGGGTTTGCAGTGGCTGAAGGCCCTAGTGCACCCAAGTCTTTCTCTCTATCTGCCTTTCTGTCTCTCAAATAAGTAAATAAATAAAAGTATTTAAAATTTATATAATTATGTTATTTTTTAAATAGTTTATTTATCTGAAAAAGAGAGAAAGACAAAGAGGTAGGCAGAGAGAATGAGTATGGCCACATGAGGGCCTCCTGCCACTGCAAACAAGCTCCAGATGCATATGCCACTTTGTGCATCTGACTTTACTTGGGTACTAGGGAATTGAACCAGGGCCATTAGGCTTTGTAAGCAAGAACCTTTAACCACTGAGAAATCTCCCCAGTACATAAATATGATCTTTGTTTAAAGGGCTAAAGAGACGGCTCAGGGGCTAGTATTTTCTGTGCAAACATGAGGGCCTGAGGAAGCCTGAGCGACCACTCCAGTTCAATCTCCAGGACCCACATAGACAGCTAAACATGATCACCCAGGTCTGTAACCCAATTCCTGTGGGGAACATAGAGTCCTAAGGGGCTCATGAAATAATGGTAATCTCCAGAATCAGTAAAAGACTTGACTCAAGTAAAAATGGGTAGAAGAGCAATAAAGGAGTACTTGTGACATTCCCTTCCAGCCCCTGCATGACAGTGAGTACATGGACCACATAGACCACACACATGCGCACAAAAGGGAATGATATTTTGGTCAAAAACTTCCTGTGATGGTGAACAATGCTGCTTTCCAATGCCATAAGTTGTTGTAGGCAAATCCTTGTATCAGGAGTGGGATACTTCCCAGTGACTTGTTGGTCAGAGAGGCCTCCGAGGGCCTCAAGTTATTGCCAAGACACTTGGTTGCCTGTGAGAAGTACATGGTAACACTCTGTTCCTGAAGACACAATATATGTTGATAGCAGGACAATGAATAAATGAACTGGACCCCAGCAGCTAGAAGCCTCCTCCCTGAGGGTCAGCTGTCATAGTGTTGGAAAAGGCTATGGCTGGGAAGGTCATAAATCCTGGGGTGGTGGAGCTACTACTATTGTTTGACTAAATGGATATGATGTGCCCATCAAATTGTTCCCTTAAAAAATGTATTATGTTTAGGCCCATAGATGAGTACTGCACTCTGTCTTCTGTCTTGCAAAACGCAAGGGATATTGCAGAAACTCAAAAACTAGCCACAAGGCTGAGACTAGCAGGCCGTTGACTGCTTAACATTAAAGGAGATCCTTCTAGCATGCCAGCAAGGCTCGGTAAACATTGGGGAAGATGGGGAAGAAGGAATGTAAGAACCACAAGAGGAGAAGTACTTTGGGACACTATCTGCCACACATGTAGCAACTGTCGCATTCATGACCTCATAGCAGCTATTGTCTGTTATTACTTCGGCAAAACCTGTACAATATTGAGTCCATCGATATTTAGACATGTATAAGGGAGGATGGCAAACAAAAAGTACATCAAGCCGGGCGTGGTGGCGCACGCCTTTAATCCCAGCACTCGGGAGGCAGAGGTAGGAGGATCTCCATGAGTTCAAGGCCACCCGGAGACTACAGAGTTAATTCCAGGTCAGCCTGGACCCGAGTGAGACCCTACCTTGAAAAAAAAAAAAAAAGCACATCAAAATAGGAGAGGGACTAATTGGAAAGAAGGAGTTCAATGGAATGGAGGTGGGGAAGTGACAAAAGAAGGTAATAGAAGGGGATAATGATCTAATTACTGTACGTTCGTGTATGAAGATTCTCAATAAAAGAAAAGGCAAGTTGGGTGTGGTGGCGCACGCCTTTAATCCCAGCACTGGGAGGCAGAGGTAGAAGGATCACCATGAGTTAGAGGCCACTCTGAGACTACATAGTGAATTCCAGGTCAGCCTGGGCTAGAGCTAGACCCTACCTCCAACAACCAAAAAAGAAAAAGAAAAGAAAAGAAAAGGTAAAAGATAAAAGATAAAAAAGAAACATCAGGGCTGGAGAGATAGCTTAGCAGTTAAGGCATCTGTGAAGCCCTGGGACCCAGGTTTCATTCCCAGAACCCACATAAGCCAGATGCACAGGGTTGCACATGCGTATGGAGTTTGTTTGCAGTGGATGGAGGCCCTGGCATACCCATTCTCTTTCTCTCTCTCTCTCTCTCTCTCATATAAAGAAATAAAATATTTTTAAAAGATGCGCCAATGTGGGTATGATGGTGCATACCTTTAACACCAGCATTCATGAGGCTTCGGTAAGATTGTAGTGAATTTGAGGCCAGTCTAGGGTGCAGAGTGAGTTCCAGGTCAGCCTGGGTGACAGTGAAGTTTTTCCTCAAAAATATTTCTTGTGAGCAGGAGAGATGGATTTGTGGTTAAGGAATTTGGTTGCGAAGCCTAAGTACCCAGGTTCCACTCCCCAGTACCCACATAAGCCAGATGCACAAGGTGGCGCATGCGTCTGGAGTTTGTAGATGAGAGATGGATCTACAGATAGATGATGATGATGATGATGATGATGATGATGATGATAGATAATAGACAGATGATAGATAGATAGATAGATAGATAGATAGATAGATAGATAGATAGATAGATAGATAGATGATAGAATTTCTAAAAATATCTTGCCACCAAGAATCTGTTTACACTCAATAATTTCATCATTCAACAATGTTATATAAGTGAAAACTATGCTATGTTATTTTAGACATTGTTTTTTTAATGGAGCATAAATTTTTGGAGGCTTGTCCTAATTGTTTTAAGTATAATGATTTTACTCTAAAGTGAATATTTTGTAGATAGTATAGTCAGCATCTAATGTTTTTTTAAATCTAGTCTGCCAATGTTATCTTTAATTATAGTGTTTAATCTTTTGAATTTAAAGTAATGCCTGACAAGGCTCACTTCTGCCATTTGGCTTTGTCCTCTTTATGTTGGAACTTTTGTTCCTTAGTGCTTTCATTACTGCCTTTTTGTGCTCCACTGACTTGTTTTAATATACTGTTGAGATTCCTCACAATTTCTTTTTTGTACAATATCTTTTTCTCTATAATTTTAAAGTTATTTCCTTGCTGTTTCCCTTGGGAATTCAAACTAGCATCTTGAATTTATGATAATCAGGTTTGAATGAACAAAACTTGGGTTTAGTAGTCTAAAAATCCTATGCTTATTCATAGCTTCTTTATATTGCTACTTTCTCACAATCTGGATCTTTACACATAGCATGCCCATTAACATAAGTTAGAATCACTTATTCATTTTCTTACCTTTTAATGACAATAGGTGCTGTAAACAAAAAGAAGTGCAAATCTCCTGACTTTTTCATTTATCTAAGTGAATATCTTTACTCTTGCCATGGATGAAGGAGGTGGGCAAAATAAATTCCATGATCATGAATTAAACCTCTTTTTGTATACTGCTCAATTTTATTTGTTAACATTTATTTTTATATTTCTATTCACAAGATATATTGACCTGCAGTAGATTTATTTCTCCCTTCAGTTAAGTTCATTCTTTTCCTTCCTCCCTTCTGCTCTTTCTTTCTTTCTTTCTTTCTTTCTTTCTTTCTTTCTTTCTTTCTTTCTTTCTTTCTTTCTTACCTATATTTTATAAATTTCCTTCTGCACTGCTTTAGCTACATCTCTCAAATTTTAATATATTGCAGTATCATTTTCATTAATGTCTATGTATTTTGCTTGTTTGCTTTTTTATTTTTTGAGGTGGATATTTTTAAATTGCTCTCTGCACCATGGACTGTGTTGTCTAGTTTCCAAGTGTTTTTTAATGGTTTCAGTGTTGGCACTCCAGGGCCTCTAGCCACTGCAAAAGCACTCCAGAGGCATGCCCCCTCTTATGCATCTGACTTACTTGAGTCCTGAGGGTTCAACCCTGCATCCTTTGGCTTTGCAGGTAAGCATCTTAACCACTAAGCCATCTTTCCAGCCCTCCATTCTTTTATATATGTTGAAACTTGTTTTATGCTCCAGTATATGACCTCTTTTGGCACATGGTTTGTAAGCATATAAAATGAATGAATGAACATGTGTTCTGTTGTTTGGAGGTATAATTTTCTTTAAATATCAATTATTTCCTGTTAGCATATGGTGTTTTAAATTTTACTTTACTGACATTATCTAATGTATTTTGATCATAATTACACCCATTGCCTTCTCTAGACCCCCTTCCTATCCTGATTCCACTGAATCTGTTCTTCCCAACTATTCCCTTTTCTACTTTGATGTATTTTTTTTTCTTTTGTGTGGGCATGAGTCCCATTTTATATAAGTTTGCCTGCATGGGCATGGGTGGGGGATTATTTTCCAGAGCACATGGATCCCATCAGGTGATACACTACTGCAGAAAATGTCTTCCCCTCCTCCAGCTACCATTAACTGCCTCAGGGAGGGATGGAGCTCTCATGCCCACCTCAGTTGATGGTGTTTTAGAGTTTTATGTCTTTCTTAACTCTTTGTATAGTTCTAGGAATTGTTGAGAGAGTTTTCAGCTCCACTGATTGTTGCATACATACTTAAGAAATATTATGTTTTCTTTGTGAAGCAGTTCTTCCATAACGTATTATGTCCTTTTCTCTGGATGATAATACTTTTTTATTTTATGTGATGCTCTCCTTTGATTCATGATTTGGTAAACCTGGGGCACCCAATAATTCTAGATTTTGAATAAAGAAATCATCTGATTTTAATATAAAACTAGGATTAGGAAGACAACAGAAGATGTAAGTGACATAAAGGAATAGAGGGAGCTATAGCAGGATTGGCACAAGCTTTAAATATCATCGCAACATATTTCAGAATCTGAAGATGATATATGAAATAATGAGAGCCTATGCTAGGAATAGAATTGTGTTAGGTAGTTTAGCACATGAACTAGTCATAGAAAAAAGAAAAGACAACCGAAATTTAAAAAAAAAAAGAAGGGGGGCATATAGCAGCATATTCCTTTAATAGGCTTGACTTTCTGCTGAGTATACAAAATGGCTAAAGCTTGTTAGGTAACCACGATTCAGCACCCTTTATGGAGCATAGAGTCTGCCCATGTGCAGATGAGATTATTGTATGGAGTGTTCACACTCCCTATGTTAGCACACTGTGACTAGAATAAAGAGCTCAATTCTGCTCTGCCCTGCCTTGCAACTGATGTCTGAATGTCTACTCCACAGACCTTCTTCCAGCTGGGCTCAGCCCCTCCAAGAATCACCCTGAAGCTGCTCACTCCTGACAGGGTAGCAATGAGCATGGTATAATTTTGGGCGACAGGGGCTGTCTGCCTGACATATTTCTAAAGGAGCAGAAGGAGCTGAGGTCACTAAGTTATGGTGGAGCAAGATGTTGAAGACCTTGAAATCAGTGATATTTGTTCTTGATGTAGTAGTCTGATTGGCAATTGTTGAAGAAATCACATTTTAATATAGAAATAATGGGTTTCCACCCTCATTGCTCTATCAGCTTGTTAGTGGCTACAATTCTCCAAACATGGTAAGTAGAATTTGGAAAGGCCATTTACATATGAGGGTTCATAAGAAAAGAAGTAGTGGATGCATAAGTTAGGAACAAGGCTTGTTTATGACAGTGTAAAAGCTCCAGGATTAAAACATCAGATACTTCAAGATAGTATTTATAGATGAAAATATAAATGGAGCAAATATTAAGAGATGCATTCTTTTGTAGGGTACTGATGGCTTTTTTCTTATCCCATGTTTCCCAGATGGTTAGCATACAGCTTCACTCTGTGACGATTCTCAAGAACCTAAAGCAGACAAAATTTTTTATACTCTGTTCTTCTAGAGTAAACTGCATATTTTTACTTTCCAAAAAGATTAACAGTGTCTTTAATTTCAACTTCCAAGGGCAGATACAAACCTAGAGAGGCTTTATTACCTAATGGTTATGAGTATGATCACCTGAGTTACCATTTCTGTGTTCACATCTTTGCTGAGTCTATTACTTAGTATTTAGACCAACTTAATTACCTTCAGTGTACCACCATTTGCCTTTGCTCAATCATAAAATATAATAGCTGGTAATGGTGGCACACGTCTTTAATCCCAGCACTCACAAGGCAGAGGTAGGAGGATTGCTGTAAGTTCAAGGCCACCCTGAGAATGCATAGTGAATTTCAGGTCAGCCTGGGCTAGAGTGAGACCCTACCTCGAAAAACAAAACAAAACAAAACAAAACAAAAAAAAAAAAAAAAAAAAAACATAATACCAGGTTTCTTGGGTTGTTGTAATTAACAAATTGATAAAAATAAAATTATTCATGTAGTTCTGGGCACATAATAAGCTTACGGTAAATACTAATTGACATTGTTATAATTACCTAGCCTGTATTGAATAGATACTTTTACAAATATTGGTTATTTATCACAGTGAGTTGCTCATAGCTCCTAAGCAACAGTCTTGTTGACAAATGTGTTATTATTAGAGCTCTATGCCAACTACTACTGTCCTTCTTGTTCAACTTAGATTGTCATTTTGCAGGCTAGGTCAGATTGCTTGAGTTCCAAACTAAGATGTACTTTACACTAACAATGTAAGCCACAAGTAATTTCAGCTCAGTGAGCCTTGGTTTTCTCTCCTGTAATTTAGGGATAATATTATATACCTCATACTGTTATGGAGCTTAAATAGGATTAGTGCTTAGCACAGTGCCTGGCACAGAGTAAGTGCTCAATGATAGCCAAATGGCTGATACCATAGTACTGAGAAGTAGAGAAAATGGAGATTCAAAATACCTATTCCTACTCAGAAAGTACACAATTTGATGGGCATCAAAAATAAAATAGATGGGCTGGAGAGATGGCTTAGTGGTTAAGCGCTTGCCTGTGAAGCCTAAGGACCCCAGTTCGAGGCTCGGTTCCCCAGGTCCCACGTTAGCCAGATGCCCAAGGGGGCGCACGCGTCTGGAGTTCCTTTACAGAGGCTGGAAGCCCTGGTGCGCCCATTTTCTCTCTCTCTCCCTCTATCTGTCTTTCTGTCTGTGTCTGTCGCTCTCAAATAAATAAATAAATAAAAATTAAAAATAAAATAAAAATAAAATAGATGAGGCTGGAGAGATGGCTTAGCAGATAAGGTGTCTACCTCTGAAGCCTAAGGACCCAGGTTCAACTCCCCAGAACCCACATAAACCAGACACACAAGGTGACACACGTGCACAAGGTGGCACACTCATCTGGAGTCCAATTGCAGTGGCTAGAGGCCCTGATGTGCCAATTCTCTCTCTCTCTCTCTTACTCTTACTCTTTGTCTCTCATAAAAATAAAATAAAATAAAAGTAAAATGGAAGGCTAGGGATGTAACTCAGTTGCTAGAGTGCTTACCTAATATGAATGAAGCTCTGGGTTTAATTCCTCAGAACTGCCTACACTGAGCATTGTAGTACAAACCTGTATTCCCAGCCCTTGAGAGGTAGAGACAGGAGGATCAAAAATTCAAGGTCATCCTTAGATACGTAGTGAAGATAGCCAGTAATACATATGTGAGGCCCCATCTCAATGAAGAAGGGTTAGAAGGAAGAAGAGTTCTGGAGTCCACAGAGCCACACAATTAGAACACCCTGCTAGAAAGAAGGAAAGGAAATATAAATAGCCTAAGGCAAAGAAACTTTTGCTTCCTTTTGGCACTCTTGGATCTCCTTTTTTTTTTTTTGCATGGTTTTCTCTTTTCATTTTTTCCAATCCTAATGGGCTGGTAAAATAAAAAACAATTCCATAACTGTTGGAAATCTGAGCAGGATCAAGGGATACTCAGGGGAAACTGGACAGTCCATGTAGATCTTATACAAAAGGAGTAAGGTGGAAGAGGGGAGAAATTCATGGAGAAGAGAGGGAGAGGGAAGGAGGGTAGTGGAAACAAAGAGAGGAGAGTGGAAGAAATGAGGGGAGGAGAAGGGGAGAGGAGGGAAGGTGAGGAGACCCATGTGATTACCACATTAAGTACAAACGCCACTGATTTCTGTGTCCTCACCTGCTTTCTCCTTTTAGGCCAAATTAAGATGTGAAGAAAACCTATGTAAAGATGAAAATAGCACACACCTGAAATCCCTGAACTCCAGTATTCAAGCCAATTTTGGCTATATAACAAGACTTTTTGTTTCAAAAAAGAATAAAAGAAAAATAAAAACAGAGCAGCCCCAGATGAACTTTCTCTCTCGCACGCGCGCGTGCTTGCCCTCTCTCTCTCTCTCTCTCTCTCTCTCTCTCTCTCTCTCTCTCTCTCTCACACACACACACACACACACACATACACACACACACACACACACACACACACACACACACAGAGAGAGAGAGAGAGAGAGAGAGAGCACTTTATTTTTATGGTTGAAAAATGGAAATAAGGGTTGGAGAGATGGCTGGGCCCGTTATGGCACTTGCCTGAAAAACCAAACAACCTGGGTTCAATTTCCCAGTGCCCACATAAAACCAGAGGCACAATATGGTTGCATGCATCTGTAGTTTTTTGTAGTGGTTCTAGGCCCTGGGATGCCCATTATCTCTGTCCTTCTTCTATCTCTCTCTCTCTCTCTCTCTCTCTCTCTCTCTCTCTCTCTCTCTGTCTGTGATTGCAAATAAATAGATAGCTGTGTGAGCCCAAACTATGTAATTGTAAAATCATTTATAGTGAACTTTTACAATGAGATGGAAGGTATAATATACTTGATTTTGTCGATTTATTTATGTAACTAAATCAATGAGGAAAGGCAGTCTGCCATACTTCTTAAGCATTTCTGCACATCCCTGTTCCATATGCCAAGTTCCCAAGGATAGTCTTCTCTAACCTAATGCTGTTTCTGTAGCTAAACATACATTCACTTAAGTTGGTCAAAGCTTGTCCTTTCATAAAGACTCCACGCTAGATGGGGAAAAGAAATCCTTGGCAGCCAGGTTTGATGGCTCACAGTTATAATCCCAGCATTCAGGAGGCTAGAAGATGAGAATTTCCATGAGTTCTATGAGTGAATTCCAGGTCAATCTGGCCTAGAATGAGTCTCTGCCTTTAAAAAGCAATAAAAATCCTTCACAGTATATATGTTCCAAACTAGGATTGAACTATTTATACATCCTGGATAGTATAGAGGCTTTATAAAATGTCCTCAAATTCATTACCATTCCTTCCATTCAGAAGTGGGGTTTATACTTCCTCCCTTTGAAACAAGGTGGGCTTGTGACTGAGTCAACTAGTACAATGTGTCAGAAGTTGTACTGCGTGGTTGCTGGTGTTATGTTATAAAAACCTCTCCAGCTTCTAACTGGTTATTCTAAGATTATCCACGTGAAGAAAGCCAGTTTCCACATAAGAAGCTTACTTCCCCTAAGAACACAATCCCAGCTAAATCCAGTCTTGTAGCCACCCCTGCAAAGTTATCTGACACTGGGGTGGAGTGACACTGTAGTAGACTGTTTTATGATGCTAGGATGAAGATCTAACCAAACACAGGTTTTTTTAAAATTGTTAAATTTATTTTATTTATGAGAGAGTTAAAGAGAGAATCTGTGTGTCAGGACCTCTAGCCACTGCAATCCAACTGCAGACCATGTGTGCCACCTTGTGTGTATGCGCCCCATTGTGTGTGTGCCACCCTGTGTCCCGGGCTCACATGGGTTCTGGGAAGGTGAGCCTGGGTTCTTAGGCTTAGCAGACAAGCACCTTAACCACTAAGCCATCTCTCTAATCCCAAATACAGTTTTATGGATGGAAGGGGTTTATTTCAAGCTTACAGACCCAGTGGAAGTTCCACCAATGGTGGAAGAGGCAGTTCTCATTCATAAATCTAAGCAAAGATAGAAACCAACACCATTTGGCAAACACCAAAAAGCAAGCACAGGCAACCAGCAGGAACCCCTCCCTGCCCCCCAAGCTCAAACTTCTCTGCTTACCATTGGGCTGGAATTAAGATCTGCTCCCAAACACACCTTTGGGCTGGACCCCAGGATCCATCATCCCCAGTTACACCTCCTCCAGCCAGCTGGCTAGAGACCCAAGTTACAAATGTTAATAAAACACCTGAGTCTAGGAAAACATACATTCAAACTACCACGGACACCATATTTGATCTGCCGTACTACACCGTTCATCCCCTACATACTCCTGAATGACTTCAGTTAATACAAAAACAAAAGAATTACCCAGAAAATCTCTGAATAAATTTATGACCCTCAAAAATCTATAAGCATAATGAAAACATTGCTGTGGATTCAAGGTTAGGGTGGCTTATAGATATTTAAATTAAGCAGGTACTACAGATGATATTATGATATAATAAAAAATATATATTTGGTTTCTGCTGTTTCCTTCCACATAGCGCCAAAAACCTCTATAAATTCCAGAGGGATTAGTGTCTTTTTGTATGCTAGCAAGATGTCTGATGATTTGGAGAGCTTGTTGTCAGGGCAACCAGTCACGTGATGAGATGTTTAGAACTTCAGTCACACCTCAGTCTCCCAAAAGGGGAGAGAAGCTAAAGGCTGAGTTGATCAATGATGATGATGTAATCAATTTTGTCTGTGTAACAGTCTCCATAAAAAAAAAATCAAATGGACAGATAGCTTCCGAGTTCATAAAACATGTACATCTACAACTCCATGGAAACAGAAGTTTCTGCACTCAGGACCTTTCCAGGCCTTGTGCTGTGCATGTCTTCATCTGGCTGCTCACCTTTATCCTTTTGTATATCCCTTATTTAATACATAAAACCCATAGGTACAAGGAGAATATTGCCCTGTTTCCCTGTGTCTGTTGGCCTCTCTATCATATTAATTTAACCTGAAGAAGGTGTAGTAAGATAGTCAAAGTACAGGTGACAAACAGCAATTCCTGACTGGCATCTGAAGTGGGTAGGTGTAGCCTTATAGGACTGAGACAACCACCTCTGTAATCTGATACTATATCTAGGTAGGTTTTAAACTACTGGGCAAAAGTACAGGATAATCAGTTGGTGTCCATTACAGGATCGGTTACTGAACGAGTGAAATCCTCATATCATTTTGCTAACCAGAAGTAAAGTGGCTTAAGGAACATTGTGGGGAAAAGGGCAGAAAGAATGTAAGATAGAGAATAGGGAAGACTGCTGTGGACCTCTGACTTCTGGACATGACATATCCATTATACTCATAAATTCACAGCAGCCGTGGTTACCTGCACAAGACTAGGAGCATCCACATTCTTCTATGGATGGGGGAGGAGCTCAAGAGGCCACACCCTTCCTTGAGAAGCTATTGGCAGTTAATGGTTGCTGGGAGGAATTCATTCTTTTTAGTGCTGTAGTCACTGATAAGTTACGCAAGCTCCTGTAAATCACTGTCTCCATTCCTACACACTCATGGTCATGCAAGCAATACTAGTTAAACTCAGTGGCTCTCCCCACCCAAAAGAAGAAAAAGCCATGAAAATAATAGGTTTTTTGTTTTTATGCAAAGAAAGGATTCTGTAGGAGGGAGCAGAAATAAAAGAAAATAATGAGGAGTGAATATTTTCAAAATACATTATATGAAAGTGTCAATAAATAAATAGATAAATAAGCTGAGCGTGGTGGTGCACGCCTTTAATCCCAGCACTCGGGAGGCAGAGGTAGGAGGATTGCCATGAGGTCAAGGCCACCCTGAGATGACAGAGTTAATTCCAGGTCAGCCTGGACCAGAGTGAGACCCTACCTCGAAAAACCAAAATAAATAAATAAATAAATAAATAAATAAATATATTTCAATGCCTAAACAAACCTTTGGAGCTCAGAAAAGAGTAATAACTTGAATAAATTTATTAAACCTGTAACTGGCCTAAGCAGTGAGAGAAACCTGGTTTTGTAAGTGCTAATCTAGAGTTCTTCTTACTGCATTCTACATTAGTGCCTCCCCGGCTTCAATGTGCATGCAAATCACTTGGGGATCTTTTGCAAAATGCCACTAAGGAGAAGTACTTAGCTAGCTTTGCATCAGTATGACAAAATACATGAGAAAACAGCTAAAACTTGGTTACTTTTCTTGTTACTCTGACCAAATACCTAAGAAGAAGAAACATGGGGGAGGAAGGGTCAATTTGGATTAGATTTCCAGAGCACAGATCATGGTGGGTAGTGGGAGGCAAGTCACACTGAGTAGACAGTTAGGAAGCGGAGAGAGATGAATACTAGTGCTCAGCTCACTTTTTCCTTTTGATTCAGTCCAGGACCCCAGCCTATGCAATGGTGGTGCCCACAGTTAGGGTGAATCCTTCAACCCTAACTAATCCAATCTAGAAAGTCTCTCATGGACAGTTCCAGAGATGTGTTTCCATGGTGATTCTAAGTCCTATTACATTGACAAGATTACCTTTCATTTAGAGGGAGAATTTATTTGGGCTCACAGCTTCAGTACTGTCAGTTAATGGTTGGACGAATCGACTGTTTTTGAGCCTGTGGCAAAGCAGAAATATAGTGGGAAGGCATGATGCAAGAAAGTTGCTTACCTCATGGAAGTCAGAAAGAAGAGAGAAAAAGAGAGACTAGAACTAAGATATATCCTTCAAAGGCATGTCCCTAGAGATTTACTTCCTCCAGCTAGGCCCCTCTTAATAGTCCATTGAGTGATGAAGTCTTGCATTGATGCATTGATGAAGTTAGCACCCTCATGACCCAATCACTTCTCAACAGTGCCACCAGTTGGACACCAAGCCCTCAACACATATACTTTTGGGAGGTGCCACTTCCTATCCACACAATCATTTAACCATGATATTACATTTCTTACCTTTTCTCTTGTGTGTGCCTAGTTTATCATATTTTTTTAAGCTATACCATTTGTAACATGCCATCAGCTGTTGCTGGTGCTGCTGGGACTTGTATGCCACCTTGAGTAGCAAAGCTATTGGACATGAACAGGGAGGGAGGCCAACAAAACCTCTTCTGCTAGCAGGATTGTGGTCATTGCCAGCCATCAGTTATTTGTGTCTGTTTTACCATGAATAGGTCATTTTGCCAACCTTGTAGTTCCCCTTCCTTTAATTCATTTTTTATGCTGCTTGCCTTGGTATTAGCATCAGGAGGTAATGAAATAAAGGCATAAGGGAAACAATATTGCGGGGCCGGTGTGATAGCGCACGCCTTTAATCCCAGCACTTGGGAGGTAGAGGTGGGAGTTGCAGTGAGTTCAAGGCCAGCCTGAGAGTACATAGTGAATTCCAGGTTAGCATGGGCTAGAGTGAGACTCTACCCCACAAAAAACAAACAACAACAATAACAAAAAATAAAACAGAAAGAAATGTTATGGGGACTGGAGAGATTGCTCAGTGGTTAAGGTACTTGCCAGGAAAGCCTAAGGATCAGAGTTGAATTCCCCAGTACACACGTAAATCCAGATACACAAAGTGGCACATGCATCTGGAGTTCTATTGTAGTGGCTAGAGTCCCTGGCAGCATCTCTCTCTCCCTCTCTCTCCCTCTCCCTCTATTTCTCTCTCTCTCTCTCTCTCTCTCTCTCTCTCTCTCTCTCTCTCTCTCTCTCTCTCCCTCTCTCTCTCTCTCCCTCCCTCCCTCCCTCCCTCCCTCCTTCTCCCTCAAATAAATAAATACAAAGAAATGTGATAGCATGGGTAAGTAAGTTTTGCTTCTCCTGACTGTCCCACTGTATAAGGTTTGTCGAAGGTGGAGGTAGAAATTGGTTTCAAAACAAGCTTGGGGGTTATTTCTGGATTTCCTGTCCCTGGTATTCATGGAAAATACAGAGCATGCAATATGAATATATAATAGCATGCCCAGTTTTCTTGTGTGGTTTGTGGAAACTGGTCACATTGCTTTATAGCCACACCACATATATTTAAAGGCTATAGCTGTGCAATGGGGTTTTAGCCCAAATGATTCAGAAAATTACTTCAATCCTTTACTTTGTCAGAGCAGTTCTGGCTGGTACTTTGAGAAATAGATGACTACCAGGGAAACTTAGGCACTCTGTTTACACTGTCCAGGACATTCAAATTAAGCACAGTTATTTTCCCTCCAAATTTTAGAAGATACACATCCACATAGAAGCTGATTTTACCCATTCCCAATTGTGTGACCCCACAACCTTAGAGACTACATTTCCTCACAAGGTCTTGGTTACCTAACTTGTAAAATGAAGAGGAGGACTACCCCCACAGTTGTTATATTATATTCCAGTTACCATCTTCATCCCTTTAACAAGGTCATTGATTACTGAGATGATAGTTAACTTGACGAAGACACCTACTTTGAACATGTTCTCCAGCCTCTCTTACTTTTCAACATAGAAACAAAGCACCCACAATAGAAATGTTTTCTAGAGTATAGTGTTTATCTAGCATGAACAAAGTGCTGGGTTTGATCCCCACCATCTTAAAAACTAGATATGATATCACTTGCCTGTAATATTAGCTCTTAGGGGAAAGAGGCAGGAAGATCAGCAGTTCAAGGTTATACTCAGTGACATAGTAAGTTTTGGGGGCTGGAGGGATGGCTTAGCGATTAAGGCATTTGCCTACAAAGCCAAATGACCCCAGTTCAATTCCCCAGGACCCATGTTAGCCATATGCACAAGGGTGCACACGCATCTGGAGTTCGTTTGCAGTGGCTAGAGGCCCTAGTGGGCCCATTCTCCCTCTGTGTCTCTCTCTCTCCCCCTCCCTCTTTCGCTGTCAAATAAATAAATGAATATAAATATTTTTAAAAACCTTGTAAGTTTTGGTCAGTCTAGGATACATATGACCCTGTCCCTAGAAAAATAAAATGAAAAGAAAAATAAAATAAAAGACATTCAACCACAAATGTTGAAACAATGTGTTTTCTGGATTTGCCACTCTGTCACCAATTACTCTGATCAAGTGGGGCCTCCTCTGATAAGCTTTTGTGTCCTGTTGGGAACCAGAAGCAGGACCAGGGGTCAGTGTGAAGGAGGCAAGAGTCTGGATTCAGTGGGCTGCAGGGCAAGCTGACATTTGTGTTTCCTTACAAGGATCAGGAGTGACCCTAGTCATTTAGGGAACTTGAGTGTGCCCAGTGATGTTAAGTAATTCTTTGTAAGAGACTTAGATTCAGTTTCCTTCATCAGAATTTTATAATGTGAGCAAGGAGGGCTAGAGAGATAGCTTAGCAGTTAAGGTGCTTGCCTGCAAAGCCTAAGGACCCAGGCTCAATTCCCCACTACCCATGGATTCCAGATGTATAAAGTGGCACATTTACCTGGAGTTTCTTTTCTTTTCTTTTTTTTTTTTTCAGTATGGACACATTGTCCCCCCATTTTTAATAATTAACAACTTACATAATTGTAAACAACATCCCATAGTAATTCCTTCCCTCCCCCCATTTTCCCCTTTGAAACTCCACTCTCCATCATATCGCCTCACCCTCTCAATTAGTCTCTTTTATTTTGATGTCATGATCTTTTCCTCCTATTATGATGGTCTTGTGTAGGTAGTGTCAGGCACTGTGAGGTCACAGATATCCAGGCCATTTTGTGTCTGGAGGAGCACATTGTAAGGAGTCCTACCCTTCCTTTGGCTCTTACATTCTTTTCACCATCTCTTCCACAATGGACCCTGAACCTTGGAAGGTGTGATAGAGACATTGCAGTGCTGAGCACTCCTGTCACTTCTTCTCAGCACCATTGTGCATTCTGAGTCATCTCTAGGTCACTGCCATCTGAAAAGAGAATGTTCTCTAAAGAAAAAGTGAGAGTAGCATTAATATATGTATGAACATTAAGAGAAGTGCTTACTGGGCAGTTTGGTGAGTATAGTATATACATTTAGCCCAACAGCAGCAGACATCACACCCCTAGGGCTCATGACTATCCTGGTTGTAGGTTTTCAGTATCAGGGATATGTTCACTCCCATGAAGCCAAATTTGAGTTTATTTTCAGTGGCTAAAGGGCCTGGGATGCCCATTCCCTCTCTCTCTATCTCTCTCTCTCTCTTTCTCTCTCTCAAATAAATAAACAGATAAATAAATAAATATAAAAACTATTTTTTTAAGCTGGGCATGGTGGTGCATGCCTTTAATCCCAGCATTTGGGAAACAGAAATAGAAGGATTGCCATGAGTTTGAGGCCACCCTGAGAATACAGAGTAAATTCCAGGTCAGCCTGGGCTAGTGTGTGACCCTACCTCAAAAAAACAAACAAAAAAAGAAAAAGAAAAGAAAAGAAAAATGAGCAAGGAGAGAGAATATCAGACTGTTTCACTCTCTCTCATCACTCGGACCTTCCAGATTGCCCTGTTGAATGTACACTATGCCTTCTTTAATAATAGTGGTCACTCAAGTTTTTAAAAACTGACTTCAGTGTTTCTTCCCTAAGAAGACATTAAACTGAAAAGTATATAATTAAATATAGATTAGCCCTAATAAAGAAACAAAGAGACTTTAATCCCAGCACTCAGGAGGCAGAGGTAGGAGGATAGCTGTGAGTTGAAGGCCACCCTGAGACTACAGAGTGAACTTCAGGTTAGCCTGGGCTAGAATGAGACCCTACCTCGAAAAACCAAAAAAAGAAAAAGAAACAAAGAGAGAGAGAAAAAAATGAGAAAGAAATAAGAGGGAAAGGAAGAAGTGGGAAAGGGTGTATATTTTTGACAGGAAGGTGCAATCTGGTTTATCTGTTATGTAGAAGGAAGTAGATGTCTGCACTAGTTCAGGCAGAAAGGGTCATGTGATATTTTTTACAGCCCATAAAAGGAAATTTCACACTGCAGCCTGTCAATATTGCCAAATCTTGGAAGTATCTATTCCACTTGAGATTTCTGTTTTCTGGGGTTACGGAGAGATGCTTCTTCTTGGGATCCCTCCTCTTACAAACCATACTAGGGTGGAACTAGAACTGAACTTGAAGAGTTTTAAGCACAACAGGACCAACTGTGATCTTAGGAACCTGAGTTCTCATCCCAGGTTGTCTTCTAACCAGCAATATGTTCTTGAGAAAGTCCTCCTTTTATTACACTGGTTTTTCTATGTGGAAAATTAGAGATGCCCAATTACAAAATCCATGAATTCTCTTCTAAGATAATATACTATACAATCAGGGCTGACATTTGATTCCCAAGCAATAATGCTGCCATCTTGTGGCCAAAATGAAATTTCTTTTTGTTCTAAAGACTCCTTCAGACAAGGACAATCAATGATGATTTGATTCTCTCAGTATATTGTCTGCCTACCATCTATCATCTTTTTAGTTGTACTGAAATACGACATTTATATAAAAAGGTGTATACTCACAAAAGGAATACTTTTTCCACAAAAGGAGCACACCTATCACCTAGAGCATTACCACACCCCAAAGGCCCCCTTATGTCTTTCTCAATCACTACTCTTCCCACATACATAATAAATTTCAAAAATGTAAGGGTAAGCCATGGAGTCTCCAAAATTACCATTATTTGATCACTAGTAGTATGGATTAGCTTTGTAGCTGTGGTACTTTGTAAAAATTGAATTGCTTCCAGTGTATTATTTTGTCCCTGGTTCCTCCAACACAGTATTTGAGTTTGAGAAATCTACCCATATTGTCACATGTAGCTGAAGAGCATTCTCATTGCTGTAGAGTATTCCTCAAATTCTTCAGAATTACTCTACAATTAAATTGAATTTTTCCACTATAAAAGCAATTTTATGTGTGGGGAAAAAGTTTTGAAGTTACTCATAACCCTCCCTTGAAAGGCAAGCATGATTGTTATTTCATTTCACTATTGTTCCTACATATATTTTCTAATATACTCAAGATGCCTGTACATGGTATTGTGTGCATAAATTATATTATTTTAATGCTATAACTTAAACAGCAAAATGTTCTTAAATGTGTTTGCGGTCATAACTTTTGGTAAGTAGCATTCAATTACTCGAGGTGCTCAGAATGTTTTCCATTCACAACCTTGGCTAAAAAAAGGTTTCTGTTCTCTCAGTTGTTTCTTCATAATAAAATTACAGAAGTATAAGTATTATATCAAAGCCTTGGCAATTTCAATTTATATCTAGAATGTTGTGAGTGATCAGAAACTGAGAGATATTACTCTAGTTTCTTTCTTTCTTTTATATTTTTGTTCATTTATTTATTTACAGCGACAGACACAGAGAGAAAGACAGATAGAGGGAGAGAGAAAGAATGGGCGCGCCAGGGCTTCCAGCCTCTGCAAACGAACTCCAGACGCGTGCGCCCCCTTGTGCATCTGGCTAGCGTGGGATCTGGGGAACCGAGCCTCGAACAGGGGTCCTTAGGCTTCACAGGCAAGTGCTTAACCACTAAGCCAACTCTCCAGCCCTCTAGTTTCTTTCTTCCTTTACTCTCCTTCCTTCCTTCTTTCCTTCTTTCAATTTTCTTTACTTCTCTCTCCTTTTATTTCTTTTATACCTTCCTTCTCTCCCTCCCCTCCCTTCTCCTCTCCTCTCCTCTCCTCTCCTCCCCTCCCTTCTCCTCCCCTCCCCTCTCCTCTCCTCTCCTCTCCTCTTCTCTTCTCTCTCTCTCTCTGTCTCTCTCTCTCACACACACACGCACAAGTTTTGTGATGGAATCCTGTGTGCTGCACATGCTAGGGAAGTGCTCTACCACTGAACTACACCTCTAGTCCTGCACAGTGCTCTTTAGTGACACCTTCTCATTTACTTTGCACAAAAGCCCTAGGAGAATGGGAAGATGGTTCAGTGAGTAAAGTGCTCACCCTGTGTATTAGTTACTTTATTGATGCTGTGGACAAATACATGGAAGAAGCAACTTAAGGAAGAAAAAGGTTTAAATTGGCTTTTCTTAGTGTTGCAGTCCGGTTCGCATTGCTGTTAGAAATCACCCAACCAAGAGCAGCTTCTGGGAAAAAGAGATTTATTTTGGCTTACAGGCTTGAGGGGAAGCCCCACGATGGCAGGGGAAAACGATGGCATGAGCAGAGGGTGGACATCACCCCCTGGCCAACATAAGGTGGACCACAGCAACAGGAGGGTGTGCCAAACACTGGCATGGGGAAACTGGCTATAAAGCCCATAAGCCCGCCCCCAACAATACACTCCCTCCAGGAGGCATTAATTCCCAAATATCCATCAGCTGGGAGCCTAGCATTCAGAACACTTAAGTTTATGGGGGACACCTGAATCAAACCACCACACTTGGTGACTCAACTGTGCAGATTTTGAGCATTGACTTGTTCATGACAATGTTGGTCTCAATGTCAAAAGGTTGGGCATGCCTGGAACCCTCCCTATTAAGCTTTTGGATGCCTTTCTTCTTCATTCCTAAGTACTCTCATCTCACTACTTCCTCTTCTTTATCTCCTGTCAGATACATCTTGATTTCTCCCCATCTGTTCTTCCTATCTGCTTCTCCAACTGCTTATAGGATTTTAGTTGATTCCCTAAGCCACTTTGGAAAGCTAAGTACAGAGTCTTGAGAAAATGGGATGAAAGTGGAGAAAAAGGTCTATAGTGTGTGCTTTGCTGTAAATAGCCCAGGCCTTGGCTCGTTTCAGTTACTGCAGGTTACCTAAATTTCAAGTAGGTGGATAGCAGAATGGAGCAATCGAAATGATCACATGATTGCAAATGCAAGCCTTCAGCCCTCTCACTTAGGCATGAATCCCAAAGGAGATGTCAGTATGAACCTCTTTGTTCTCAAATGGCACACAAGTAAGGACTTTCCCAGAAAGCTGTATTCTACTTTCCTTCAACTCAAAACAAAACTGCAATTCTCACTGCAATGCCCTTTCCCTGATGTTAAATTCTACACCGTTTGGACAGTAATGGGTATCAAAATCATATCTTGTTCAAACACAGGATTCGGTAGCCATATTCATATATAAACAACCAATAAACTTTAGCCATTATCTCACACTTTATACAAATTCAGTGAATCAAGTAAATCATAAGCTTGACTTTACAAGTCAAAGAAGGATGAAAAATAGATAGAGGGAAAGGAGAAGGAGAAGGCAGTGGGGAGATGGTTTAGCAGTTAAAGGCACATGCTTGTAAAACCTTCCAGCCCAGGTTCAATTCCCCAGTACCCACATAAAGCCAGATGAAAAGTGGCATGCATATCTATAATGTAGACACATGTAACAGTGGGACTCAGAGCAGGAGCCAAGAAAATCCAAAGCTCCCCAAACAGCTAGTCTGATGTTTTGTTTGCAGTTTGGTGATTTGTTTGCAGCAGTTAGGGACCCTATCTCAAAAAAAAAGTGGCATGCAGACACCTCAGGGCTTTCCTCTGACCTCCACATGCACACTGTGGTGCATATACACTCTAATTTTCTAAAATAAAGTCTTAAAATAAAACATAGGAATAAATCTCATTAATCTTTTTAAAAAATATTTTATTATTTATTTATTTATTTGCAAGAGAGAAAGACAGGCTGGAGAGATGGCTTAGCGGTTAAGCACTTGCCTGTGAATCCTAAGGACCCCAGTTCAAGGCTCAATTCTCCAGGACCCACATTAGCCAGATGCACAAGGGGGCGCACGCGTCTGGAGTTCATTTGCAGAGGCTAGAGGCTCTGGAGCACCCATTGTCTCCCTCTCTCTCTCTCCCCCCCCCGTCTCTCTCTCTCTGTGTCACTTTCAAATAAAAGAAAGAAAAAATTAAAAAAAAGAAAGAGAGAAAGAAAGGAGAGAGAAAGAGAGAATGAGGATATGGAGAAAGAGAGAGAATGGGCATCCCAGGGCCTCCAGTCACTGCAATCGAACTCCAGACACATGTGCCACCTTGTGCATCTGGCTTATGTGGGTCCTGGGGAATCCAACCTTCGTCCTTTGGCTTTGCAGGCAAGTGCCTTAACTGCTAAGCCATCTTTCTAGCTCTCATTAATCTTGAGTTAGGCAATGGTTTCCTAGATAAGACAGTAGACATATAAGCAATAAAAGAAAGAGTAGAAAAGTTAGAATTTATGAAAATATGTTTGGTATGCCAACAAATAAGATAAGCTAAACAAAATGGACAAATTTTCAAAACTGACTCCAGAAGAAATAGAAAGTCTTAGGTCCATAACAATTTAATAGGTTGAATTAGGGGCTGGGGAGAGGGATCAATGATTAAAGCTGCTTGCTTGAAAAATCTACTGGCCTAGGTTCAATCCCTTTGTACCCATGTAAAGCCAGATGCACAAAGTGGCACATGCATCTGGAGTTCTTTTGCAGTGGCAAGAAGCTCTGATGTAGGGCTGGAGAGATGGTTTAGCAGTTAATATACTTACCTGCAAAGCCAAAGAAACTTGGTTCTACTCCCCAGGACACGTAAGTCAGATGCACCAGGAGGCGCATGCATCTGAAGTTCGCTTGCAGTGGCTCGAGGCCCTGGCCTGCCCATTTTCTCCCCCCCCCCTTTCTCTCTCTCTCTCTCTCTTTCTCTCTCCTTATAAATACAATCAGTAACTTAATCAAGAGGTTTAATCAGCAATTTAAAATCTTTCCAAAAAGGAAAATACAGGACCATTAATGCACTGTATTGCTGGAGTTCTACAGAACACCTAAATAGAATTAATAGAACAGGAGAGAACACATCTGAAGCTACTGTAAGAGGCCAAAGACATAGTAAGGTGTAACAAGGAAACTATAGATAATTGTCCTATGTAAATATAAGTGCAAACATTCTCAACAAAATAATAGCAAACCAAATCCAATGCCATATTCATTCAGAGTATATAATATGAGCAAGTGCAATTTGTCTCATGAATACAAAGACTGATTAGCATGAGAAAATGAATAAACACAGCACTTTAATAGACAGAATCAATAAAACCATGCGATTTCAATTGAGAGAAAAAATTGCAAAATCTAATCATCTTTCCTTGATTAAAAACTTTCAACAAACTAGTAATAACACAGAGGTGCTTCTTGCAGATGGGGAAAGGGCATTTATGAAAAGCCCATAGCCAACATCATGCTCCGTGTTGAAATATTGTCACTAAAACAGGAGCATAACAAAGACACTCACTTTTCATGGATATTTAACATTGTACCAAAAGTTCTACCCTGACAACTGAGAAAACAATTTTTTTTAATATTTATAAAGGAAAGTGTAAAACTATTTCTATTTGAAATATGACATGACCTTATATATATAGAAAATCCAAAAGAATGCACAAAATCTCTTCTAGACCAGATCTATAAACAAGGTATTAAAAAAAAATGCTTGCCTTGCAAACATTAGGACCTGAATGAAATCCACAAATACAATGGCAAGCATTTATAACCCCAGCACTGGGGAAGCAGAGAAAGGTGGATCTCTGGAGCCCGTTAGCCAGCCAGCCTAGCCTACTTGGCTAGTTTTAGGCCAAACAGAGACCTTATCTCAAAAAAAAAAAAAAAGTGAGTGGATGGTGCCTGATGAGTGAAGCCCAGGGTTGTCCTGGAGCTTATTATACAAACATGCACACAAGAACACACACACACATAATAAAGATTTATAAATTTACATTTTCAGTTGTGTTTCTATCCACTAGTAATGGAAAATCCCCAAAGGAAGTTAAGGAAACAATTTAGTTATAAGATACAAGATAGAGGATGTAGGTCAGTTGGCAAAATGCTTGCCTACTATAGAGAGGGCTCTGGCTTCCATCCTCAGCACCACAGAAACCAGGTCTAGTTACACATACCACATTTGTCATCTCAGCACACAAAAGATGGAAGCAGGAGGATCAGGAGTTCAAAGTCATCCCTGGTACACAGCAAATTCAAGCCCAGCTAAGCCAAGTAAGACACTGTCTGAAAAAGAGAGGAAGAAAAGAAGAGAGGGGAGGAGGGAGGGAAGGAAGGAAGGAAGGAAGGAAGAAGGAAGGAAAGAAGGAAGGAAAGAAATCCTTTTTTTCAAGAACAAGAATATTTAGTATTGATACTACCTAACACAATCTACAGAACCTATGTAATATCTATCAAAATTCCCACATCATTTTTGTAAAATGGAAATGTAAATTCTAAACATCATATAACTGCAGGGGCTGAGTAGCCAAAACAACCTTGAAAAGTGTGAAGTTGGAAAAGTCCCAGTTCCCTATTTCTTTATTCAGTGATTGAAAAAGTACAAATGTATGCTATGATGTAGAAGAGCCTTGAAAACATTATAGCAAGTGAAAGAAACCAGACACACACACAAAAAGAACCCATTTGTTTGAAATATTGAGAATAGCTAATCCACTGAAGCAACATACATTGATGGCTGCCAGGATCTGGAGGAAAGACAGGATAGGGTAGGGAACAACTGCTTAATGAGCATGGAATTTCCTTAGGGGATAATGAAAATATTTTGGAACTAGATAGAGACTGTGGTTGCACAACATTTTAAATACACTAAGTCCACTGAATTGTTCACTCAAAAAGATTAATTTTGTGTTATGTAACTTTCTTTTAAATTAAAAAATATTAAAACTTTTATGTTTTAAAGGATACTATCAAGAAAGTGAAAAGTCAAGCCATAGAGTGAGAGAAATATTTGAAAATTCATATCTTCGATAAGGAATTTATATCCAGAGCTAAGCATTGTCCCTCACTCCTGTAATCCCAGTGCTCAGGAAACTGAGGTAGGAAAATCATGAATTCAAGTCCAATCTAGAGTGCAGCGTGAGATTCTGGCTCAGAAAAAAAGGTTGAAAAATAGAATGACGTACTTATATTCAAAGTAATGAGTTTTTACAACTCAAAAATTAAAAACAAATAATCAATTTTAAATGACAAGTGGCTTACAAAGATATTTCTCCAAAGAAGACATGCTCATTGCCCACATTTAGCTTGTCTCCCACTGTTCCATCATCCCCTTCATATTCCCTAATCATTTTTCTTCTGCACTCATGACTTTTTAAATTCTTACATAGCAGAGAAAACACGCAACCTTTTTTTTTTTTTCTCTCCAAGTCTGGGTCATTTCACTTAACATGATGAAGATTTTAAGTGAGAATTTATTGAGTGAATGAAGAAAGGAAGCATGAGTGAACACAGGGAATGCTAAACCATGTAGGAAGCTAATGAAGTAAAACAGGCTTAAAAATATAAAGGCACAAATGCAGACCATCCAACTGGAGAATGGGTGGATTACCTTGAAGATAGAATTAATTAAACCACATAATAGCATTTATTTTGTGGGAGCATACAGAATAGAAACTGACTTTGAGGCCTCTATCTTAGGTGATTGAGTTGATGAATGAATATAGGAGGGAGAACACGTGTCAGTCAAGATAATCAAGCCTGTTGAGACACGTACACCAAATTCGATAGTGTGTTTTGTTGTTTTGTTTCATTGAGAGAAGTTCTCACTATGAAACCAAGGCTGGCCTGGAACTCCACTATGTAGCCAATACTGGCCTGGAATTCATGATCCTCTTGCCTCAGCCTCTTAACTGTGAAGATTATAAGCACGCACACACTATAACATAGTATTTTATACTTCTATCTTGGCATTCTTTTTTTTTTTTTTTTTTTTTTGGTTTTTCGAGGAAGGGTCTCACTCTGGTCCAGGCTGACCTGGAATTAACTCTGTAGTCTCAGGGTGGCCTTGAACTCACGGCGATCCGCCTACCTCTGCCTCCCGAGTGCTGGGATTAAAGGCGTGCGCCACCACGCCCGGCCTATCTTGGCATTCTGAATAAACAAGATTGAAGTCAGAAAGTCTGAGGTCTGACCCTGACTTAACTGATTTAGGTACTTCATTATTATGCACCTTCTTCTTTGGCCATCTTTAAAATGAGAATAGGTAATTGAATGGTCTTAGAGTAATGGCAGATAAAGTAATGTTCGGTCTAAAGCAGATAATACAACAGAACAGCAGAGGGCATCATTATATAAAAGGTAGATGCAGAATTTTAAAAGCAGAAGAATGGATCATCATTTCAGACTGTAATGGATCCTTAACAATAATTTATGCTTGCATAGTATTTTATAAAATTATCAAAATCAATTTCTATACGGGCTTTTAAATGAATGATTTGTCCGCATCATAATAATATGATCTGGATCAGAACTAGAACATTCCACTTTATGGTTTCTAAAACAATTTTGGAGAAGCTAGCTAGGATCTAGGAACCTAAAACTAATAAAAAACAACCATTTCTCAGGGGAATTCGTGGAAAAGGGGGGTCAAAAGAGTGTTAGAGCCACAAGTTGGGACAGTAGGCACAGAAACACTGCCTCTTCCCCATAACTGATGGCTACCCCCACAATGCAGGACCCGCAATCCCCATGGGGTTATATAAGTGGCATCCCCAATGAGGAGGGTCCCTTGGGGGGGCACAGGTATGAGGGTAAAGATGGTGCCACCATGTGCTGTTTACACAGTGAGTATGTACATAACTGATAAAAAAAAGAAAAGAAACAGGCCATTTCATGGACACCAGTAAGTGTGAGCACCTGCGCAAGCCATGACAGAGTACTGATGTTGTAAATTTTTATTTACTTTATTTGAGAGAGCAAGAAAGAGAGAAAGAGGCAGAGAAACAGCGAGATGATGGGTATGCCACGGCCTCCAGCCATGGCCAATGAACTCCAGACACATGTGCCACCCTGTGCATCTGGCTTACATGGGTCCTGGGGAACTGAGCCAAGGTTCTTTGGCTTTGCAGACAAACACCTTAACCACTAAGCCATCTCTCCAGCCCCAAAGTACTGATTTTTAAAGCTATAAGAAAGACTAGATCCAGACCTTTCAATCCACCAATTATTTATTTATTCATTTATTTGTGTGTGTGAGAGAGAGAGGCAGGTAGAGAGAGAGAATGAGTGTGCCATTTCTCCAGTCCTCAACCCATCAATTTAATTTTACTAGCTTAAAAATTAATTTAAAAACCACAAAGGGTTGGAGAAGATTGCTTAGTGGTTAAGGTGTTTGCCTGCAAAGCCTAAGGACTCCAGTTTGATTGCCCAGGACCCACGTAAGACAGATGCACACGAAAGTACATGCATCTGAAGTTCATTTGCAGTGGCTAGAGACCCTGGCATGCCCCACCCCCCCTCTCTCCCTCTCAAATAAATAAAATATATTTAAAAAACACAAACAGGTTTGAAATGTTTAAGTAAACTAAAAATGTCTAGCTCCTTTTCTACATGCAAATAGTAGACATTTGAACTATTTAAGATACTAGTGGGAGGGGGGAATAGAAAACAACTGAAGTTTCCAGAGAATAGATAAAACACATGGCTCTCCAAGTAGGAAAAGGATAGAATTCATATGCAAGTGGGATGATTAAGTTTGGATGGGTGACTATATTTTCCTCCTATCATATCAGGATGTATAGAGGTAAGGGAGAAGTACAGATACAAATAGATTTGTATGTTGTAATTTATCTGTGTTCTTAATGACTCAGGAGAAATAGTGTTTGTGATTGACAGAGGGTAGCACTGAGGAAGCAGAGAAATAATGGTTGAAAGAGTATAGAGAATGAAAAAGACTGCTGAGAAGGCAGAGTATGTCAAAAATGGAATGGGGGCAGGGAGGAGGGAAAAGATGGTACCAACAGGGCTAGAGAGATGGCTTAGCGGTTAAGCGCTTGCCTGTGAAGCCTAAGGACCCTGGTTCAAGGCTCGGTTCCCCAGGTCCCACGTTAGCCAGATGCACAAGGGGGCACACGCGTCTGGAGTTCGTTTGCAGAGGCTGGAAGCCCTGGCTCACCCATTCTCTCTCTCTCCCTCTATCTGTCTTTCTCTCTGTGTCTGTAGCTCTCAAATAAATAAATAAAAAAAATAAAAAAAATAAAAAAAATATGGTACCAACACATGGTGTAATCATACAAAATGTGTTCTTAATAAAATAAATAAATAAAGTAAAATAAAATAAATAGAAAAAGGTGATTCCGTGTTGACGATTCGGCTGAAGCATCAGGTCATATGCACCAATGGGTATGATTATCTCCAGTGGAACTCACAGTCCTTGGGCAAGGGCAGCACACTAAAAGAAATGATTCAAAGTTGGATTTTATAGAGTCAATGCTTCCCCAATGTTAGAGCTGCCTCATTTTTAGATAGAGCAAGAGCAAGCGAGAAAGAGATTTGGCAAGCCAGGGCCTCAGCCACTGCAATCGAACACCAGATGCTTTGCCAGCTAGTGAGCATGTACAACCTTGTGCTTGTCTCACCTTTGTGTGTCTGGCTTACATGGGATCTGGAGAGAGATCGAGCATGGGTCCTTAGTCTTCACAGGCAAGCGCCTTAACCGCTAAGCCATCTCTCCAGCCCAAAGCTGCCTTTTTAGAAGGACTTTGAATAATTGGGTAAGAGATCTGTGCTGAGATTCAACAATTTATATTAATGTGCTTGTTCTTTTTTTAATTTTCTGAGCTGTTAGCCTCAGCCATATATTAGGGGATAAGTTGTGTACATATGTGTATACATATGTGTAATGCATGTGAGTGTGCATGTGTGCATGCTGATGCACATGTGTGAACATGCATATAGAGGCCAGAAGTTGATAATTTTTTTCAGTTGCTCTCCACCTTATTCATGATCTCTCACTGAATCAGAAATTCACCATTTTGGTTAGACTAGTTAGCCACAAGCACCTGAAATACTCTTGTCTCTGCCTCCCCAGCATGGGGTTTACAGATGGACACCACCATGCCAAGTTTTATGTAGGTGCTAAGGATCCAAATTTAGGTCCTAATGCTTGCATAGCCACACATTCCACACTCAGCCATTTCTCTAGCACTGCTTATTGATTTTTGAATCAGGATCTAGCTATGGACCCTAGGCTGGCTTTCAACTCATTATGTAGCCTAGACTGGCAACACACTAAAGATCCTCTTGCCTCAGCCTCCCAAATGTTGAGATTACAGGTATTAGCCACCACATCCTGCCCTTCATTGTTATTCTTGTTTTGTTTTGTTTTTCAAGGTAGGGTCTCACTCTAGCTCAGGCTGACCTGGAATTCACTATGTAGTCTCAGGGTGGCCTCGAACTCATGGCGATCCTCCTATCTCTGCCTCCCAAGTGCTGGATTAAAGGCGTGAGCCACCACGCCCGGCTTCATTGTTATTCTTCATAATACCTACTGACCCTCAAATGTCTATAAACTGACAAAAAGGAAAGATTATATATTTCTACATATATATATGTAGATATATAGAGATATGATGTTCATCATTTATAACCTCACAACCATCATGAAAGGCAGGTAGAACTACCTTGGCTTGATTATCATCAAGGCTCACAGAGCTTAAGGAACTTGCTAAAGCTTCTTTTATTCTCATGCTTCCTTGAGCATGAAGATGCAGGCAGAATATTGATGGGACAAAATGCACATTGGGGTATGATTAACTTTATGACATTATTTTGAGCCTCCACACATGCTGCTTATTTGCTGTTCTTTTGGGAAATAACAGTGAAGAAACCAATCAGTGGGCCTCTCTGCTTTCATGAGGGCAATGCATTCATTTATAATTCTGTCTCTTAAGATGCTAGTATTGCTGCTTAGAGACGCCATCGAGCATAGCTCTTGTTGTCATTATATTTTCTTGTTGAACACTGTGTTTTCTTTTTGCCAGCCCTTATACACACCTTGTCATTTTAAGCTTTATTCAACGACCCTTCATGTTCCCTTGATGAAATGTTTTCTTGAATTTCTCTGTGACTAGGGTCAGAATGAAAATGCTATCACTATTTCCTTTCCTTTCTGTCATCATGACGTCATGACAAAGACAGTCTCACATTTTGGGGATAGATAAACCAAGATAGAATACCAGTTAAGATTAAGTGTAAGTGTCAAGTACTTCCGAGCACTAGGTCTAAGATGCATGTCATCAAGCAAATGAAAAATCCTGAATTAGCTTCCAGCTAGAACATCATTACTACAGGGATGCCTATTTAAATCAATCAGAATAGACAATGTCTTAGCCCTGAAGCAGGGTTCCAAAGCTCCTTGCTGATTCAGACCTTAACTCTTTGATTGCTGAATCATAAAATGTATAAGGCAGGGTAGGGGCGATTAGCCAGAGAGGTTCACTAGGGATCTCAGAGTAGTAGTTACTCACTAACAAGTATGAAAGGATTTCAGGAAGCTAGCAACTATAACCTATACATTGGGACAGAGATGCTGTGTGTCAACTCTGTCTTAGTGATTATGTGCAGGGCGTTTATGGTCAGAATACAAGAAAGTTAATGCATTTCTTCTAAAAACTTGAAAACATAGAACTGATAAGATGCTATGCTTTTTTCTTTCTTTTCTTAAAAATGGTTTTGTTTATTGGATAGAGAGTGAGTATGGGTGCAACAGGGCCTCTTGCCCCTGCAAACTAACTCCAGACATATGTGCTGTGTTGTGCATCTGGCTTTACATGGGTACAGGGCAATCTGACCCAGGCCTGCAGGCTTTGTAAGCAAGTGTCATTAACTACTGAGTCACATCGCCAGCCTATTTCTTTTCCTTTTACATGTCATGTAGACATAAGTGGCCCTTTATTCATGATTATTCATTGTTCCCTTATGTCCATTCTTCCCCTTTGACCAAAGCAAGGATTATTAGCCAGACACATGACTTAGGCAAAGAGTAAACTCTACAGGCTTCTTTGCAGGTACATTGGAACTTAGAAAGAAGCCAGCTCCCTGCTGGCTAGCCCTCATAATGCTGTAAAGTGGTATATGATCTGCTAGGGGATAATAACCACCAACAGAGTGAACAATCAGTGGATCCTGCAAGCTACAAAATCATCCTGAGGACAACATGTACACACCTGTGTGGTAGTTGCACACTATTAGAGAAGAGAGAGATACTATGGAAACTGATTCTGTCCAGAGGGCCACTGATTGGCTTCCTTTAAACTCATAAAGCCTGAGTGTAATCAATGGCTTTCTGATCAGTGAGAGAGAATTCATACCTTGTATTGAGAACCAAGTTAGAATCATATGTATATGATGGTCACAAACTCCAGAGAGAAGCTCCCATTAGTCTTTGGCCAAAAAAAAAAAAAAAAGAGTTGCTACACCCATCAAAATAACTCTCAATTAACTATGCTGATCCCCTTTAACCCATGCTGTTCTCATTCTTGGTTGCACTGCTATCCTGAATACCTGCCTCAGGGGGATAGGACACTCAAAGCTCATCAAAGCAGAAACCCAGAGAGCTTAACACTTAAGTAGACTTATAACACACCCCACCAAGGCTCAGGGAACATTGGGGAAGAAAAGACAGAAAGATTATAAGAGCCACAGGGTGGAAAGGAGTGTCCAGAGGTATTGTCTTTCCCCAACAAAGGCTAAGTGGTACATTCATAACCCAATGGTAAATATCAACAACTCCACCGAGAAGGTCCCTCAGGAGAATGGGGATGGAAGGCAGTGGATACAAGAGGATGACATGAAAGGAAGGGTACCAACATGCAATATGTTCATCCAGTAAGGTTTACTATCAATACCAATTTAGAAAAATAAAATCAACCACCTGTTGGGGAAATGGCCCAATGGTTAAGGGTGCTTTCTTGCAAAGCCTGATGGCCAAGGTTCAACTCCCTAGCCACTCACATAAAGCTTGGTATAAAAAGTGGCACAGCATCTGACACCCCATTTGCAGTGGCAAGAGACCCTGCTGCACTCACAGACACAAATAAGTAAATAAAAATACAAAAGAAATTCAGCCACTAAAATCAACCAATTACAGACAGATTAATTGAGATAGGGAGGGATATGATGGAAGATGGATTTGTTGGGGGAGAGTAGGGGGGAGAGGAGGGAATTATTGTGGTTTATTGTCTATAATTATGGAAGCTGTCAATTAAAAAGTTTTAAAAAAATCCTTGTCCACTTACAAGGGTATTAGCCATTTTTCTAAATGCTTTTCATGAATTATCTCATCAGTTGTTAACCTTGTTGTTAACCTATCTTATCTACTTTATAGATTAGATGAGAATATGGCACAGAAAGCTTAAGAGATCTAACCCAATTCACGTATCAAGAGGTCCCAGAGCCTCAGTCCCAGGTTGTCTGTGGTGCCTTGAATGTAAAATGTTTCCCATAGCCCCAAGTGTTTGGAATTGTGATTAAGCTTCCTGTTTAGTTTCCAGCTTCTGGAGACTTCTAGGAGTTGGAGCTTTGCTGGAAGAGGTGTGTCACTGGGTGTAGTCCATCCCACTTGGTATTCAGAGGTAACTCACTCTGCTGTGTTGACAAGATATGGTGTCTAAGCTGCCTGCTTTGCCATGTTTTCTCCACCATGATGAAGCATCCCCTTGAAACTTTTAGCCAAAACAAATAAACAAACAAGTAAATAAATAAAACCATTTCCTCTCAATAAAAAGATACCAATGTGATGCAAATAGAAGAGATGAAGCACTTCCTGGTGAAATTCTTAAGATATGACATCTTCTTTCACACTGCTTGGCTCTGAGACGCTGGGGAAAGTAATTCTGTCCATATGGACAAGGTGAAATTTATGATTGGTTGAGGACAAACAGTATGGATTCTTGGACAAATTTATACAGAAGAGGTCTGTCTACCTCCAGAGTACAAATAGACATGTCTGTATAAGCCATTTTGCTAACTTGGCTCTGTTTAAAACAGCCAATACCATATCCAAAAGTAGGATGAGTTTGTGGGGTTCTCTCTTGCCTACTCTTTTGATTCATCTGAGCCACAAGTGTGTGTATTTATTCCTTTGTAATTACCAACTTCAGGAATAATGATATTTAAAAAGCATGTTACTGAATTCTGATGTTGATATAAGACCCTCTATTGAGTGATGGTAAAGAGACCAGTTCTGTTTATACTGAATCTCATTCCCAAGGAGAACATGAGACACTGTTGGAGGTTATAATGATGACTTAGATGACCCAAAGTACCTCTTTTGGAATAGGTTGAATAAGAATTAATGAACCACTCTAGAAATAGAATGGGCTTTAAAGTTACTTTATATATTTAATAGTCCATGGAGGGGCAGATTCATATCCCTTCTAAGCCTTAATGATCCTATGAGAAGAAGGTCATGAGACACAGTGCATAGAGCAGTGGTAGAGGAAAGAACAAGCTGTTCAAGCTAACCAAGTTGCTACCTCTGGGGTGCAGGGATGGGTCACTGAAGTAAGAGATAACACTATTGGAACAGAACGTTTATTTGACCACTTAAGCAATAGGATTTGTGGTTTGGTACATTTAAAAAGTAATGCATGTTAAACTAAATACTTCCTTTGCTGTGAAGAGAAGCTGCTTAGTCCTTATGTTGATTTATCATAATCATACTAGATGAAATTGAAGAAAATTCGACTATAAAATTCCATACAAGAGCCTGTAGAGATAGCTCAGCCCGTAGAGTGCTTGTCTCATAAGCATGAATATTTGCCCCAGAATCCACATTAAAAAAAAAAAAATGCTGGAGTGTGGTAGTATGTGCCTGTAATCCCAAACTGAGGAGACAGAAACAAGGAGTTCCCTGAAGCTTGCTGGCCATCCAGTTGAGTCTAACTGGTGAGGTCCAGGCCAATGAGAGACCTTGTCTCAGAAAGAGGTGCATGGTGTATCTGAAGAATGAAACCAGAGGTTGTCTTCTAGCTTACACACATACACACATTCTCTCTCTCTCTCTCTCCCTCTCCCTCTCCCTCTCCCTCTCCCTCTCCCTCCCTCCCTCCCTCCCTCCCTCCCTCCCTCCCTCCCTCCCTCTCTCTCTCTCTCTCTCTCTCTCTCTCTCTCTCTCTCTCTCACATACATGAAATGCCATGCAACAAGATGTGTGCTCTCTTATTGCAGAATTTAGCTATGGCTCCAGGGCTGTTTATCAGGATTTCATTTTAAAGATCTTGCAGATTATCTTCCATGTCTACAGTATCATAGAGTAAGAACTTGACCCTGAAGTAGCCTTTATAAACATTTTCTAATTTCTTTAACATTTATCAAGCATTGGGACACATATGACTTCATTTAATGACCATACCAATTTTGTGAGGTAGTAATTATCATCATCTTTAAGAAGATGAAATGGAGGCTTTGGCTGATTAAACAACCTTAAAATTGCCTCCAACTAGTATTGTGAAAGAGCTAGGACTTGAACTCAGGTCTGTCTTCCATTTAAGTACAAGCTGAAAATAAAATTCTACACTAAAAGTGAATTTGTGAAGGATATGGGATAAGGCGTACCTGCCTTACAGGCTAGGCCACCTCTAGAGCCCTGAATCTTAGAGTTAAGGATATAACTTTAGTTCTGTTTTCAAAGAAACAATTAGTTCTTGTGATTCTTGAGATCTGGGTGGAAGTTGTCCAGGAAAATATTTTAGCTATAATTTGGCTACAGACCTTCTCTGAAAAGTCCAAGATTCCAGTAGTCTGAGGAGATGGAGGAGCAGCTAAATGTCTGAATGATCCACAACTGAGATCATCAGCTAGCCTAAAGGGAAAGATGATTGTATCTCCAGTTGTTTGGAACTCATCTTTGGAAAACAAATACCTGATTAATGGAAAATTTTATTATGGGTAATAGCTTAACTTCTAGGCATCTGGTGAGCTTACATGTTTTTCAGAAAGCATTTTCTCCTCTCAAAGTAATCTTCAGAGTCTTTTGCCATCTTTTCAGCACTGTGCTGTAATCAGAGTCATCTGAGAGTAAAATCATGAAAGTCAGTTTTAATATCAAATACAAACATCACAAAGGAAATAAGCCTGTCAGTTTTGTTGTTTTAAGCAAGGCCTCCTGAATACCAAGATGTAATTGGTACCTGGGCATTAAGGAGCCTAGACATTTTCTGTTTTGTTGATCATTTTGACACTTAGAACAGAAGAGACTAAGGTAAGTGAACTATATCTCTGTCCCCCAGGGACTTAATGACAAGATTGGTTGTTTGGGTGCTAGCTCAACCTAGTGATATAACAACAAATAACAGAAGGATGGTTCCTGTGGGAGGCAAGTAGAGTTTGCTCAAGAGCCTGAATTTTACATGATCCTTTGGGAAAACAATCAACTCCTATGCATATCCTCCTTGAAACACACATGCCAACCCATCGCCTGGAGAGGAATGCACAACCTGTTCTGTTCAGTCCCACAGAAGCATTCAGTCAGACAGAAAACTATCATCACAAATAACACAATTAAAAAGAATGCCATTCTTTTTTATTGTCATCTTTATTACTTATTTTGAGAGAGAGAACAAGGCAGCAAGAGAAAGAGAATGGGCACACCAGGGCCTTCAGCCTCGGTGAATGAATTTCAGATGCATGCACCCCCTTGTGGCATATATACGACATTGCACACTTGTGTCACTGTGTGTCTGGCTATGTGGGACCTGGAGAATCAATCATGAGTTCTTAGACTTCTCAGGCAAGCGCCTTAACCACTAAGCAATCTCTCGAGCCACCATTCTTTTTTATTCAAACAATGTACCAAATGCTATTACAATCATTTTTTAACTACAATACACACCATTATTTCATTCCCCAGCCAGACCCCTGTCATAACAACAAATACCTATCATCTATATCCCTAAACATGATTGATTGCTACATAGTTAGAACTCAGTGCATGCTCTTATTATTGGTTAATTTGGTGTGTCAATTAAGAGACTCTTGAAAATCAACAACACAAAATTCAAACTGGCTTAAACAGTGAGCTATTTTTCTTCCATTACTGTTGTAGTATATGACAGTATATCTATTGTCATATAGTTCTAGAGGTTGGAGGTATGAAATGAGTGTTGGAGAACTACAATCAGGGAGCAGGTAGGGTTGCATTCCTTTGGCAGGTGCTGGAGGAAATCTCACTTCTTACCCTTTTAAGTTTCCAGGGGTTGCTTACAAACCTTGGCTCGTGTAACTTTGTTCCTTCTCTAACTCTGACCCTGCTGCTTTCCTGTTGTAAGAATCATTATGATGGGCACGCCTGGATAATCTTCATACCTCACAATGCTTAATCACAACTTCAAAGTTCCCTTTCCTATATATAAGAGAATACAATCACAGATTTCAAGCATTATGACATGGGAATGAGGTAGTTAACTTGAAGACACACAAGGGAATGCAAAGTTAGAAAAGACTTTGGGGCTTCTTAATTAAGCAATTTTAAAATATCAACCATTTTATTTATTTATTTATTTATTTCAGAGAGAGAGGAGGCAGATAAAGAGAGAGAATGGGCCTCTATCCACTGCAAACAAACTCCAGATGCAGGCATATATCTGGCTTATGTGGGTACTGGGCAATCAAACCTGAGTCCTTAGGATTTGCAGGCAAGCACCTTAACCACTAGGCAATCTCTTCATTCCTCAACCAATTTTTTTCTTTTGTTTTTTGAGGTAGGGTCTCTGGCTCAGAATGACCTGGAATTAACTATGTAGTCTCAGAGTGGCCTTGAACTCAGTGATCTACCTACCTCTGCCTCCTGAGTGCTGGGATTAAAGGGATGTTCCAAGATGCCCAGCTCTCCTCAACCATTTTTTTAAAAACTGAAATTTAATTAAGAAACCTTTTACAAAATAAAATTTAATTTAAAATCATATAATATAATTCAAAAATAAAAACATACAACTTGATTTTAAAATGGGTAAGGAATCTGAGAAAATTGGTCTCCAAAGAATAACACAAATGACCAATAAGCATATAAAATAAGCTTGTTGTCATATATCATTAAGGAAATGCAGATCAGAATGACAATGAGTGTCCACTTCATACCCATTAGGATGGCCTTAACCAAAAGAAAAAGAAAAGAAGGAAGGAAGGAATAAAAGAAGGAAGAAGAGGGCTGGAGAGATGTTTTAGTAGTTAAGGCACTTGCCTACAAAGCCTAAGGACCCATGTTCAACTCTCCAGATCCCACGTTATCCAGACACATAAAGATGAGGCAAGTGCAGGGTCACACATGCCCACTAGGTTTAGCAAGTGTCTGGAGTTGGATTGAGGTGGCTGAGGCCCTGGTGCGCAAATTCTCTCTCCCTCTCTCTCTCTCTCTCTCTCTCTCTCTCTCTCTCTCTCTCTCTCTCTCCCTGTCTCACACTCTCTCTCCCTCTCTCTCTCTCACTCTGTAAAATAATTTTTAAAATTTCTTTTAAAAAGAAGGAAGAAGAAGGAAAACAAGAAAGTAGCAAGTGTCAATAAGGACATAAACTAGAATCCTTGTACATAGCTGTTAATAATGTTAAAAAATGTAGCCACTATTACAATAATAAAATGAATTTGCTTAAAATTTTTAAAAAATCATGGGCTGGAGAGATGGCTTAGTGGTTAAACGCTTGCCTGTGAAGCCTAAGGACCCCGGTTCGAGGCTCAGTTCCCCAGGTCCCACGTTAGCCAGATGCACAAGGGGGCGCATGCGTCTGGAGTTCATTTGCAGAGGCTGGAAGCCCTGGCGCGCCCATTCTCTCTCCCTCTATCTGTCCTTCTCTCTGTGTCTGTCACTATCAAATAAATAAATAAATAAAAATTTTAAAAAAAATCACCATATGTTCCAGCAATCCCTGTTCTGCATATACACCTAAAAGAATTGCAACAAAGAACTTAACCAGATATTTCTATAGCCCTGTATATAGCAGCATTATTCATAATAGTGAAAGGGTGAAAGCAATCCAAGTGCCCACCAAAAGATGTGATAAACAAAATGTTACACACTACAAGTTGGAGTGTCATTCTGTCTTTAAGAAGGAGATTTGACACATGCTACAATATAAATGAACCTTGTAGGCATTATGCTTAGTGCAATAAGTTAGTCACAAAAGGACAAATCTTGTAGAATTCTTATATGAGTTGTCTATTATAGTCAAATTCATAGAGCTAGAAAGGAGGAATGGTTGCCAGGGCCAGGAAAGTGGGAAAGTGGGTGTGTCATTGTTTATGGAGTTTAATTTGTTGTTTAATTTACTTGAGAAAGATGAATTTATAGAGATCAATGCTGATGGTGACTACACATAATTATTCTTATACCACTGTGTAATACTGAAAATTGTTAAGATAGTAAATTAGGGCTGGAGAGATGGCTTAGTGGTTAAGCACTTGCCTGTGAAGCCTAAGGACCCAGTTCGAGGCTCGCTCCCCAGGACCCACGTTAGCCAGATGCACAAGGGGGCACACGCATCTGGAGTTCATTTGCAGAGGCTGGAGGCCCTGGTGCTCCCATTCTCTCTCCCTCTCTCTATCTGCCTCTTTCTGTCCCTCTCTCTCTCTCAAATAAATAAACAAAAGTAATAAATTTTTTTAAATAAAAAGATAGTAAATTATTATGATGATTATTATTCTTGGTTTTTCAAGGTAGGGTCTCACTCTGGCCCAGACTGAGCTGGGATTAACTGTAGACTCAAGGTGACCTCGAATTCACAGCAATCCTCCTACCTCTGCCTCCTGAGTGCTGGGATTAAAGGCATGCTCAACCAAACCTGAATAAGATGGTAAATTTTATATTATATATTCTATGCCCCAATAAAATCTCATTTATCAGCTTGACAGGATTTATAATCACCATGAGAACAAATCTCTTGGCATGTCCATAAGTGATTTTCTATATTTGGTTATTTGAGGTGGGAAGACCCATCTAAATGTGGGTGGCACCATTCCATGGACTGTGGGCCTGGACTGAATAAAAAGATCAGAACTACCTAAGCACTAGCATTCATCTCTGCTCCCTGAATGCAGATGCTTTCCTCCACAATATGAGACTACCCTCTCAAACTGTAAGCTGTAATAGGCCCATCCTTCCTAAATTGCTGTTGTCAAGCATTTTTTGACAGAAATGAGAAAAGTAACTAATATATGCTGTCAAAAGCATCAACTGCAATCTAAGGTTGAATTCTCCTCATGGTCAAAAGAGAGTTATCAACCACAATCAAAGCTACATGTTTTCTTTCTCACTACCAGTGTGAAAGCACATCTCCTAAAAGCAAAAACAATTTGCCAATAACTTCTAATAAAACAATTGCTTGAATTTCAGGCAGGATATGATATCATAAGTGGCAAAAGTGATAAATTTATCCCTAGACCAACCATGTTTAATCCTTGAGGTGCTACCCATCTAAGTTATATTACTGCAATTTGTTGTGAAAGGAGTGGAGTAAGTCCTGAGGAGTCAACCACAATGGTTACTACTTCCCTTAACAACTTTGTAATGGGCTCAACTTAAGTGTACAGACTTGGGCACAAAATTTAAGCTATCCTTTCAAAGTCTTTCCAACTGTTATGAGATCTTGGTTCCCACCTTCAGTTTTAGTATCTTGCTACATTACTCTGAAAGTGATTTCACACACACACACACACACACACACACACACACACACACACACACACATATATATATATATATATATATATATATATATATCATACAAATTTATGTACAAGACTGAAAAATAATCATGCATTTGGGATAGATGGTTTGGGGCTGGTTTATTATCTTTTCAAAGTAGTTTTGAATATATGAAGTTAAACCTTTAATGCCACATTCTCACCCTCACCTTACTCTAGCACCTTCAACAACTCTTCTCCTAAAGGAGTGACAGTATTCCAAGTGGAAAAGTAGGAATAAAGATCACAGGATGATCCGGACATGATGGTGCTTGCCTTTAATCCTAGTACTTGGGAGGCAAAAGTGGGAAGATCACCATGAGTTTAAGGCCAGCCTGAGACTATATAGTGAACTCCATGTCAGCCTGGACTACAGGAAGTTCCTACCTCAAAAAATTAAATTAAATTAAAAAGAAAAGGATTCCAGGAAAAGGAAAAAAAACATTAGATAATAAGTTCATTTAAAAACAATTTATTGAAAATATATGTGAGGGCTGGAGAGATGGCTGAGTGGTTAAGCTCTTGCCTGTGAAGCCTAAGGACCCCAGTTCAAAACTTGATTCCCCAGTATCCACATTAGCCAGATGCACAAGGGGCACATGCATCTGGAGTTTGTTTGCAGTGGCTGGAGGCCCTGATGCACCCATTCTCTCTATCTATCTATCTGTCTCTTTCTCTCTCTGTGTCTGTTGCTCTCAAATAAATAAATAAAAATAAACAAAAATGAAAATATATATGATAAATAGAGACTATACAATGAAAAAAAAAAAAAACCATGACACATTTGATGAACAGCCAGTCCAAAGTTCAGTGATGTTTTCAGAAGTTATGTGAAGGTTACAGGAGAAGCTGTCAGCAAGTTAGGTGAGATCAGATTAGTAAATAATTGTATTGGCCTTTAAATGACCTTTAATAAAAATAAAAGTCCTTGCCAGGCTTGGTGGTGTACGCCTTTAATCCCAGCACTTGGGAGGCAGAGGTACGAGGATCGCCATGAGTTTGAGACCATCCTGAGACTACATCGTGAATTCCGGGTCAGCCTGAGCTAGAGTGAGACCCTACCTCAAAAAACCAAATAAACAAAAATATAAAAGTTCTTGAAGGGGTTTAAATAAGGAAGTCAAATGTGCATTTGAAAGTTATCACTTATTCATCAGATCGTGGCCACTATGACCCAATAGAGACCTCAAAGTTCTAAGCAGGCCCAGCCCAGTTCCATTGTACCAAGGATCTTGAAAATTTTATGTGCGTATGTGTATGAGAGAAAGAGAAAGAGAGAGAGAGAAAGAAATCTTTTATCTCATTTGAATATAGTGTAACTGTAGATGCAAAGCCCAGGCCACTTTATCGCCAAACCATCATGCTCTGAAATCTTCAGAAGACAATTCAATCAGTCTGAGCCTTGATTTTCTGACATGAGAATAATCACTCCTTTGTAATGATGGACACATCTAACAGGCGTACAACATATTGTAAGCTTTCCTGTTCAGAAAGTTTTAATCTTTCTTCACAATATTTAAACACAATGACTTTGTGTCCATGTGCACTCATACACAATCACCCATACATATAAACATGTGCACTTGGGTTCTAATAATGCTATTCAGGGCCAAGAGTAGAAAAGGGACAGTCCCTGTATACCATTCCAATGCTTCTCCCTGATTCTGTGTTGAACCCTCCATATCCTTGAAGAGGTAGTGTACCCTCTAATTCACATATCCAGCCAGTAGAAGTCTTCTGCCTTTAAATTCGCCTCAATATGATTGCATTATGCCATCCCTGTATTCCTTTTCTTGAAAGTATTTGCATAGGAAGTTGTATTTCCAATTGTAGAATTAAAGAATGTCCTCTTTCCATGGTACATACCACATTTTTCTAAATTATATATCCTTCAGAAACAAAGGGGTCTTTCTCACTATCTCTGAGTCCACACCTAAAAGAGTACTACCTTCAAATGCTTTTCAAGTCCAGGGCCTTTTCCCCTGTTCGAAGATCCACACTCCCTTTGGGCTCAGTGTTTTTGTCTGGGGCACAGAGATATGTAACTCACAGCAACAATTCCCTAGCTGCAAAACAGCAGTAGCTCACGGTGCTACAACAGGCTTCCTGGGATGCTGTTAACTGTGAAGAGTTGAGCCATTCAGTTGGCATGAGATTTAGCACTTAAGAAATGAGACAGGGTGATTTCAAAATATAGCATCAGCTAAATAGGTCCCTGGGCCTGAGCCAACCTCCCAGAGCTCCAGTTCCAAGACTTGCCGTTTGCACGATCCTGACACTTCGAATTCCTTGGAGGTTTTACATATTAAAAGCTAGTAAATATCCAATCTGAAAAGAAACATTGGAGATTTATTCATTGCATTGTGGTCAAAAGTTCCATTTATCATCATTATGTGTTGATGATAGAAATTATATCAAAATTTATTACCAATTGGAGTGGCAGAAGGTAGGGATGAAAATGCAGATGGATACCATCCTCATTCACTTCTTTCTCATACTCTCTCTAAAAACGATGTTACTTTTTCCCTCCTAAAACAGGGTAGGATATAGTTTCTGATAAGTATTACATGAAGTCATTTTGTCTACACACCATCTGGAAATAAATCTAGACTTCAAATCATCCTGCATGGCTGAACAACAATTTTCATGTGACCCACTTCAGGGTTTAGTGATCTTTACTATTCTTAGTGTTGCAATGGTTGAACTCTAATTCCCTCCAGCTGCAATGTAATCTTCTGTTCTTTAGTCTTCAGTGGGAGATGATTCTTTCTATTGGATATTGTCCAACTGCTTACTGGACATATTCCATTGGTTTGTTCTCTTCTCCTTTCCCTGTCCCTCACTAGCTCTGTGTGCTCTCCCTTTAATTGACCCAGTTAATCACTGTAAAAGCTTTTGCAAATCATCCTGTCTCCCATGGATTGATTGAATATGACCAGCAACATAAAGAAAGATTCAGAAAAAATGCAGAGCACATGGAATTTTTATTGTTATTGTTATTTCAATAGTATAATGATTTTTTACAAGATATGCAATATATGTCCACAGTAAAGAACTTTCAAAATGTATTGGAATGTACAGAATCAAAATTAAAATATTTTATAATCTGCCCACCTAGGTCCAAAGATTGGGATTTCTGCATGTGTGTGTTTGTGTGTGTGTTTCCTCAAACTGGGTGGTATCACATTATATTTGTGGAGTTTTTTATTTTGATTTATTTCACAGGTACTTTCCATGTCATTATCCACTCTTGCAGTTATGTCTTTGTAATGACAGTGTAATTTTCCACCTTAAATCATTTAATCATTCTTCCATCACTGAGCACTTCAATTTATCCTATTTACAATTAATGCTATGTGAATATTCTCATAAATTCCAATCATTAAAAAAGCAGAAATATATCAGATATATTAAAATTATTAGCCAAATTTTATAATGTTCATATATAGAAAAAGATGAAAATTTTAAAATAGGATTCCTGTGGTTTGTGAGCCTATGATGAACTGAGGCTCTTAGGCCAGATCTCTGGATAATTTTATTCCAAATTCACATGTAGACCTGAATAACAAATGAGTAATTTACAACTTTCAATTCTTCTTGCCATTGGTGTTAGCAAGTGCATTTGTCTGTAGTAGGAATCAGTCAATGTTGCAATAGCTAAACTCTGACACAGCTGCAATTTATTCCTCAGAGGAAGACAAGTCTTCCCATTAGTCTTCCTATGTGTAAATCAAGACTACAAAGTAAATTGGTCATTTTGTATTAAGCTATAACATATGGAATATCCACATTTTAATTATCTACTTATCAATGGATGCTAATTTTGATTTTTACCACTATAGGACTAATATGTATAATGCTGCTGTGAAACAGTTTTGATTCTCTTGGATATATAGCTAGGAGTACAATTGCTCCATGTGATGGTTAACATTGACTGCCAACTTGATAGGATGTAGAATCACCTAGGAGACAAATCCCTGAGAATATCTGTCAGGAAATTTCTAGATTAGATTAGGTGAGGGAAGTAGACTCACTCTGTAGGTGACACCAGTGGACTGGAGTCCTAGACTGAATAAAAAGGAAGGTTAGCTCTAGCATTCATCACTTTCTGTTTCCTGATGGTAAATGCAACATGACAAGGCCACACCATACCTTCCATGAGCCATAAGAAACAAACTCTCCCTTACATTGCTTCTGCCAGGTATTTGGTAATAGTAATGAGAAAAGTAACCCATATGCTAGGTCATATAACACTGCTTCAGTTTTCTAAACAAGTGACAAAATTATTTTCTAAAAGTTACTGGACCATTTTACTTTGCCACCCATAATTTATGAGAGTTCAAGTTTCTACACATCTGCTCTAACATTTATTTTGCCTGTTTCCTTTTTATTTGTAGCTGATTTTGTAAGTTTGGAATTGTACTTTGATTTTAATTTTCATTTCCCTAATGACTGATGTTGCTAAGCATCTTTTCATATGTTTATTGGCTATTGGTATAATTTATTTATTTTTTTGTTTGGTATCTTCTGGTTTCAGTTGCATATCTAGTCCTTCATAGAGCCTTAAATAAGAAACCTCCTTTCCCAAAAACCCCTCATTCCATACCATGCAAAGATTACTAAACAAAAAAGTAGAGAGTGTAGTAGTTTGAATTGACTGCCTCTCATAGGCTCATGTATATGGAATACTCAGTCCCCAGCTTGTGGCACTTTGGAACAAGGGTGGAGCCTTTGAGAGGTGTAGCCTTGCTGTAGTATGTATATCACTGGGGACAGACCTTGAGAGGTTTATCGGCCCTCTGGATGTTCAAGCTAGCTCACTCTTGCTGTGTGCGCCCAATCTAATATGACCCAGGTTTCCTGCTCAGGCCTGTCATGCTTTCCAAGCCACTGTGATGAAATTTCCCCTCAAGTATGTAAGCTGAAAGAAACCCTTTCCTCCCATAAGCTGCTTCTGATCAAGTGACTTGTCCCAGCAGCCAAATGATAAGTGCTACAGAGAGCAAAACCAGTCACAGATCCTGTGGGACAACTAAGTATTGCTCAAACAAGTATCCTGCTTATCAGATGTGGATATAATCACATGGAAGCACTGGCTTTAATTTTTTAAGTGAAAGGCTGTCTTGTGATTGATCCTATGAGGAAAGTTCTGGTACTTTTATGAATATTTGAAACAATCTGATGAAATTATTTCCTCTGCTGCTAACAATAACTAAAAATCTACTTATGAAGTTAATGGATGTAGAATTGTGCTCACAGCCTCCTTGTTATCCCCTCCCAAATTCTGCTCTCCAGATGGCTGCTGTTTCATTTCTCTCCACTAAAAGTATGCCCATTCCCAAGTTTAAAGAGTCATAGTATTTGGCTGGAGAGATGGCTGAGCATTTAAGACATTTGTCTCTAAAGCCAAATCACCTAGGTTTGATTTCCCATTGCCCACATAAATCCAGATGCACGAAGTGGTGCATGTATCTGCAGTTTATTTGCACCAGCTAGAGGCCCTAGTGTACCCATTCTCTCTCTCTCTCTCCTCTAACTCCTGGCAAATAAATAAATATTTTTAAATCATCTTCCATTCTCCCTGATAATCTTTTTGTTCTAGTGCAGATTCAATTATCTGGTGGAAAGCAACATGGTTGAACTAATTTAAGCTAAGGTAGGCATGGTTGAAAACATTAATGGCATCAGGACTTTTAAAAGGAGATCAGTTTTCTCCACATTAATTGCTATTCTTAAAGAAAATATATCACTAAAGGATTTAAAGTTGTTTGTGGGCTGGAGAGATGGCTTAGTGGTTAAGCGCTCGCCTGTGAAGCCTATGGACCCCGGTTCGAGGCTTGGTTCCCCAGGTCCCACGTTAGCCAGATGCACAAGGGGGCGCACGCGTCTGGAGTTCATTTGCAGAGGCTGGAAGCCCTGGCACGCCCATTCTCTCTCTCTCCCTCTATCTGTCTTTCTCTCTGTGTCTGTTGCTCTCAAATAAATAAATAAAAAAATGAACAACAAAAAGATTTTTAAATAAAGTTGTTTGTAAATGGAAGGTTGTGGAGGGGTGGCTTCCTGGTATGGCTTAGAAGGCATATTCCTTTGCCCTTATTCCTTTGTCTGTATTCTAGTTACAAAGTCAGCTATGATGGACAACCTCAAGAAGCTTATTCATTGGAGGAAGAAGGCCTGGAAGCACTGGGTTTGAAATGAAACTGGGGATCAGAACTTCCAAAGTTGTTTTCTGGGCTTCTGTAGACCTTCCCAGATGCTTCTCCCTAGAACACATTCCTTGCTTTGTGTTACACACACAGTGGTTTGACCAAAGGCCAATGATTGATCTGGCTTTGACTTTTCTTACTGAGATGGTAGTAGGTAAAAAGTAGATGAGGGCTGGAGAGATGGCTTAGCGGTTAAGCGCTTGCCTGTGAAGCCTAAGGACCCCGGTTCGAGGCTCGGTTCCCCAGGTCCCACTTTAGCCAGATGCACAAGGGGGCGCACGCGTCTGGAGTTCATTTGCAGAGGCTGGAAGCCCTGGCACGCCCATTCTCTCTCTCTCCCTCTATCTGTCTTTCTCTCTGTGTCTGTCGCTCTCAAATAAATAAATAAATAATTTTTTTAAAAAAAGTAAAAAGTAGATGAGAAAATTAACCATCAAGATGGAGTTTGTGGTAGTTTGATTCAGGTGTCCCCCTTAAACTTAGTTGTTCTGAATGCTAGGTTCCCAGCTGATGGAGATTTGGGAATTAATGCCTCCTGGAAGCAGTGTATTGTTGGGGGTAGGCTTATGGGTGTTATAGCCAGTTTCCCCAAGCTGGGTTTGGCACACCCTCCTGTTGCTATTGTCCACCTTATGTTGGCCAGGGGGTGATGTCCACCCTCTGCTCGTGCCATCCTTTTCCCCTGCCAGCATGGAGCTTCCCCTTGAGCCTGTAAGCCAAAATAAACATCTTTTTTTCACAACCTGCTCTTGGTTGGGTGATTTCTACCAGCAATACAAACCTGACTGCAACAGAGTTTAAGAGGCTGAAGGGATGGCTTGCCACTCAAGCATGAGGGCCTAAGTTTGGATTCCCTACACCCCCACAAAATACCAGGCTTGGTGGTTTGTGTCTATAATCCCAGTTCTGGGAAAGCTGAGACAAGAGAATCCCTGGGGCTTACTGTCTACTAGTCTAGCTGTGTCAATGAGTTCTAGGTTCAGCAAGTGAGAATCAAACATGTCATAGGATGAGTTAATACTTTGTTCCTTTTTGCAACAAAATCATCTGCCATTGCCTGAGTAAACCCCATTTTCATTGTTCATTCCTCAGCTGATGGAGTACATATTACCTCATAATGCACCAGCACCTCTTTCATTCTCTCTGCTCTTGCCATTGCCACTACTCCTCCCTATTCCAAACAGGAAATTACAAAGTTAACTGCCTCTAGAAGCTAGGTGTATCAGACCTAATTGTGGACAAGCAGTATTTAAGTGATGGATTTAATGATGAAATAAGAAGGACAAGCTGTGATTTAAGCCATTCACACTTTAACTTTTAAAAAAAGGAAGAAAAAAGCTAACCTGAAAAAATAGGCTACTTTTATTTTCTATGAATTGCCTACAGGAACATATCCAAATCACTTAGCAAGGTTCTTAACTATCATTAGACTCTTATTTTACCCTCTGGATCATCTCCTGACTCTCTTCCTCCTTTTTTCCCATTCCTTCCTACTCCATGCTCTCACCCAACAATTTTACTGGAAGGGTCCAAATTACATTTTGTACTTTCCGGCCTCTGGGCCTTTTGGTTCCTGCTGCTTAGAACACCTCCCTTCTACTTCTCATCTTAGAGCTAACTAAATGCAATTGTTGCTCCCCTATTGCATTGTAGGCTCCTCCAATACATGTATACTGTTCTAGCAATGTTGTATTAGACATCTGTATTAATTCCAATGAAACTCTTGTGGTGGGTTTGTCCCCCCCCCCCCATAGATCATGTATTAGAAGCTAAAAAAGGTCTGGATTTTCATTTTTGTTTCTGGTTTTTTTTTTTTTTTTTTTCTGATGGGGGGCAGAGGTATAGATGCTTCTCGCTATCTTGTCTTTAAACAGGAAGATGCTATAATTACATATGGGCAAAGAGAAGGGAGAGTTCCCTATCTTTCTTTGGACCAACTACTCACTGGATTTCTAGGAAGGTTTAGACAGTTTTTGGTCCAAAGTCATCTAAAATCAGTATGTCAAGCTATGAAATTGGATTTTTGTGATCCTGGTACACTGCTTCTATGTCTCATACAATGCAAGAAATAAGCCTTATTATCTAGGACAGTTTAGGCATAGAAAATGGGGGAAGCTGTCAGTTCTGTTATGTCTTTATTTTCTTATATCTTGTATCCAAAGTGTGTGGAGTTTTCAGCAATATTATCTTCCTATCCAGTTCTAGTGAGCAATCAAGAACAGTGGCATTAGCTTGTTCCAGTGAATAACTTTTCATACAAAGCCAGTTAATAAAACCAGAAGGTTAAATTAGTTTTGGTAGAAGTCAAGAAGTACTGTTTCCAGTGTGCTCTATTCAAGTGTTTGTTTAAAAATATATATTCTGAACTGGGCTGGAGACATTTCTTAGTGGTTAAGGTGCTTGCCTGCAAAGACTAAGGACCCATGTTCAACTCTCCAGATCCTCCTTTAGTCAGATGCACAAAGGTGAGGCAAGCACAAGGTTTCACTTGCCCCCTAGGTGGTGGAAGTGTTTGGAATTTGATTTCTGTGTCTGAGGCCATTGTGTGCCAATTCTCTTTCTCTGTGTTTCTCTCTCAAAAAAAACAAAATAAAATTTAAAAAAAGATAACAAGAATATACTCTGAACCCTCTGGTGGTGCAATCTGTAATCCTAACACTTGGGAGGCTAAAATAGGAGAATCATAAGTTTGAGATATATGTACATATCTGCCATATATAGTTCTACTAAATTCTTTACAGTTTTTTGGGCCATGTAATCAAATTTTGTAAAAAATTATTTAATGTAAAGATGGGTAAACTGCCCACTCTGTTTTGAGGGTAAATTCCATCTGAACGCAACCACACATTTTTAATTTTAATTTTAATTTTTTGGTTTTTCGAGGTAAGGTCTCACCTTAGCCCAGGCTGATCTGGAATTCACTATGTAGTCTCAGGGTGGCCTCGAACTCATGGTGATCCTACTTCTTCTGCGTCCAGAGTGCTGGGATAAAGGTGTGTGCCACCATGCTTGTCAACAACCACACATTTATTTACATATCTGTGTCCACTTTTGCACTACAATGGCAGAGAGTCATTGTAAAAAATATATAGTCTGCAAAGCCAAGAGTAGATGCCTACCTTATAGAAAGGCAACTTTGGAAATCATCAGAGATCAAAAAGATGATGTCTTAAATATGAGAATTAGGCTGATTTTTTCAGGAGTATAAAAGAAGAAAGAAGAGGATTATAGGAAGAATGATCATAGAAAGTACTTGAGTAGAAACATGGAGAAATAAAATACCAAGTCTCTTACTAAAAACCATTAAAATATGTACCTATGCACATAATGAATTTATGACTCATGAATAAAGTTGCTAAAGCTAAAACTTGCTGTATGCCCCTTCCCTGCCCTCTCAGGCGCACAACACCACTGCTGCAGCATGTGAGGCCGCTGATGCAAGTAGCCCTATAGCTCACAACCCTCCCCTCACCCCAGGTACCTTAAACATGACATCTAAGGCACCCTACCAAAAGCTTATGGCCGAAATAATTTAAGGGTAGAAGGATGGGAACAGGGAAGGAGCTGTAGAATGCGCTGCCTACTGGATACAAAATGGTGATTAAACTCATGAATTCACAGTATGTGTGGTTTCCTGAACATTATTGATCCTGTCAGTATTTCATCATGAATAGAGGATAGACTCATAAGACCCAACACCTCCCAGAGTAGCTAATGGCAACTAATAGCTGCTGGGAGAAGGGGAGTCGTATTATTCAGTGATATAGCCACTAGTAATTTCCCCTCACTCCAGGAAATCACTTCTCATCCATAATCATACGAAAGACCCTAAAGTAACTCAACGGGTAAAGAAAAAAAAAACAGATATGAAAATAGGATGAGGATTAAATTCAAAAAGAAAAGTTTTAATGAAAGGGAGAGGAGGATGAGAGAGTGTAATTGGGATATGGGAATAAAATGCATTGTGCACATGTATGATATTGTCAAAATTATATACACACATATGCAATAAAATTAATACATTTCTACTTTGGAAATTTTTCCAGTCTGTTAAATTCTACCTTTAGTGGGTCAGTTCTATGCTGTACATTACAAGATGTTTAAACTTCCTGGTTCTTACTTGTAAATACTAGGAGAGTATTCCAAACTTTTCTAAAGCCACAATTACCACCCTATACTTTGAAACATCCACAGGAGAGTGGTAACAGGTTCAACCAGAGTTCACTGTGAGGTAAGTCCATTGTGACCAGAACACAAAGTATATGTGAGAAGTGGCAGGTGTTTCCAGCTAAGGAATTTCAATGTAATCTCCAACTCCACAGTTCTTGGGCTAAAATCTCTCCCCTTGGAAAAAGCTGCTACAGCCCTACAAAGGAGGTCTTTCCAAATAGCCTAAGATGAAAATCTTAAAAAGAAGAAGAAGAAGAAGAAGAAGAAGAGGAGGAGGAGGAGGAGGAGGAGGAGGAGGAGGAGGAGGAGGAGAAGGGGAGGAGGACGAACAAGAAGAAGAAGAAGAAGAAGAAGAAGAAGAAGAAGAAGAAGAAGAAGAAGAAGAAGAAGAAGAAGAAGAAGAAGAAGAAGAAGAAGAAGTAGTAGTAGTAGTAGTAGTAGTAGTAGTAGAGGAAGAAGAAGGGGAAGAAGGAGAAGAAGATGCTTCTATAATTCCATTCTTTGAGATCACCTGTCCTGTGGAACTCTGAACCAAGCTGCGGCTGGTTGAAATGAACAAATGCTCAACAATCATAGTTAAGCAGGATCTACAACTCTAGAATAAAACAAATGGATCACAAGGCACTCACTAACAGCTGGTAGCCTGCCCTTGAAAACTGCTGTTCGTGCTTGGAAACATAGCTTGGTGGTAGAGCTCTCTTCTGGTATCTGTGAAGCCCTGAGTTCAAACCACTCTCCAGCCTATGCCACAAAAATTAAAAAATAAAAACGCTATTCACATGCCAATAAAACACTAAACATTCACTTAATAAAAGATGAAGAATGGTGTGCTTATTTATATACTCTAAATCACTACAAATGAGCATGAATTATTTTTATCTGTGCTTTTAATCCTTGCAATTCCAATGTTTTATGCACTTACTCATTTTAGAGAGGCACAAAGTATTCTTTTTCTCATTTTTCTGAGAAGCATTCCCAAGAGGAAGTGGGTTAACAGCATCCAAATAGTATTTAAACATACTATAGGTCTAGAGAGGTAGAAATAAAGCTCTCTCCAGCTCTCAAAGTTGGCCGATTCCAGTACATTCTTAACAACAGTAATGTTTCCTGGGACTCAAAAGAAGGGAATATGTGGGTTTTGAACAAAATACCAGCTACACTGTCACACTGATTAGGTAAGGTTGGGTTATGTTTCAGAGAGCAGTAGAGAACACAGTCCATTTCCCCCAACATATTGGTGACAGGATTATCAGGGAGGTTTTTGGCTGCTTCCCTGTTAAAAACTCTGCTAAATATGTTGCAATTATACTCCACTCACACTACCTTCCCTTTGTCCCTCCATCTCATTCACAAATTAAAACAAGGTTTTTATGGGGTCCAGTTTACACGAAATTGTAGTAATTATTGCTTCATTGGTTGCAAACCAGGAAACACCCACTTCTCTTAAATAGAGACAGCTGGGCCATCTGTTCCCTATGAATCATGTAAACAGAGGAGACTTGAGAGGAGGATTGAAACACTTTCCAACCTGCTTCTGCCTTATTTCAAAAATGCAATCATCTGTCCTGAGACTTAACAGCTGCAATGCTTAAGATCTAACCTGCCAACTTGATCCCCTCGTGTCATATTGAAAGTACTGGTTAGAAAATGAGGTCAAAGTCTACAACTTAGACATATTTATTTTTCCTGCTCACTTAATTATGTTTTTTATTATATTGAAACACATAAACAGGAAATGAAAAATCCAAACAGTACAGATTGGTGCAAAATAACAAGTAAAATGCTTTCCCCTTGCCCTTTGCCCTCAGACAAATCCCCTTAGACCTTTCCCTTTCTGTGTTCAGTATTGTTGGTGCTATTCACATCACTCTAGTTCTTGGTTTATCAACATTAATCTGTACTGAGACAGGTGATGAATTTGGCTCTCTTGTCTTCTCTCTTGATATAGTCAAGACCCTAACTCATTTATCATATCTTACCTCTCACCCTCGAAACAGTGATCGCCTTTGGTTTTTATTTTAAACTTCAATTAGTATGCATAAGCCTTGACTTTTTAATGCGCACATTTGGTTTGTATTTTAGAATATTGTAATTCAGTCTGATTTATTGTTTACCTTTTTATGGTTTTCGCCATATATCTTGTTCAAAAAATCCTTCCTTGCTACAATAAAATATTAATAAAACTTTCACTTATTCTATTTTTTATATTTACACACAGGTCCCTAAGCCATCTAGAATTAATTGTTGTATATAATGTGACATAGAGATCTGATTTCATTTTTCCCTAGGGATAATCATTTGTTTCAGCACCATTTATTAAATAGTTCAAGTTCACCCCACTGTCTTGCAATGCTACTTCTGTTACATATTAAATGATATAGAAAACTGCCAGTTTAAGTGTTTGTCTATCTCTGTGATGTCTATTATTTCCTGTTAGTAGGTTTCTATGAAATGAGTTGCATCTGGGAGCACCATGCTCACTGAGTTCTAGTTTTCTTATCCTTAAACTGTAATAATAACTTCTTGCTCTAACTGGTTGAAGTTGTCCAAAAAAATCAAAAGAAATAACCCATATAAAGCATTTATAAATGGAAAGTGCTAAACAGATTATGAAAGTATGACTGGCATCAAGCTGACTTTAAATGTCCTTTACTTAAGCCCTTTATTTTCTTTGAAAAGGAAGCTGAGGTTTACAGCAGGCAAGTAAGCATACTCAGAAGACATTATCATGTTCCTGAGTATGCATCCTGAGGCCTAAGCCTAAAGCACAGGACATTTTATACAGACTAAAACATCAAGTGAAGGGCTTAATCCTGTAGGACAGTCAGTCTGTCAGAAAGCATTCATGTTTTCTACAAAATGTGATGTAATCACTGAAGTTTGATATGTTACTTCCTGTGACATAGACCATTTCAAGGTTGAATGGCACAAATGCAATTTTGCACAGGCCACATCTGATTTAGTAGCAGAGATTGATATGCATCAAAGTCACTTAACAAATGGCCTTCTTCCAGTTGGTGTCTGTCACAAAGCTGTTATGTACTCAATACAAAGCACAGTGAGGTGATTTATATTGTTACTTTATGTAAAACAAGAGCATCCATTTATACAAACTGGTCCATTTTCTAATTGGGAAATATACCTTACCCTGAGCAAAAGTTTGACCTAAACATTAAATAGTATATCAGTTACATTCTTGTTGTGAATAAATACCAGATCAGAAGTAGCTTATGGAAATTAAAAGTTTTGATTCAGCTTATAGTTCCGGAAAGGAGTGTGCATTATGGCAGGGATAGCATGATGGAGAAGAGTAGGAAGCCAATGCCACATCATCACACAGCCAGACAAAAGCAGAAAGAAAGAATAGCAAGTAGGGCAGCCTGCAACACCTCAAGGTCTACCCTCAGTGACACACTTCTTCCAAAAACACCTCTACCTAATAAATGTTCCATAACTTTCCCAAATAGCTGGGGACCAGTGCTCAAACACATGGGCCTGTGGGGGGTATTTTATATTCAAACCAATACATTATTCTCCTGATTTCCAAAGGCTCTAAGGCTATCTCATAATGCAAAACTGCATTCAGTACAACTTTTAAAAGTCCACATTTAATAGTTGTAGTAGCCCTTATATGTCAACCTTGGGCCATATTGAACTTCTATATTCTCCTTTTATGCCTTTTTCCTTTCAAAAGAATTCACAGTCTTCTTGTCTTGAACCTTTAATGGGTTTGGTGTGCCCTGAAGACATTTTTTTTTCTTATTGTCTCAGTTCAGAGCAATAGGTTTCTTTTTAATGGTGTTCATCTCTTGAAAGATCGCAGCTGGAAGTGGTTGTATTCCCTTTGCCTAGGACCTTATTTTTTATTATTTTTTAAAAAAATATTATTTTTTATTAATTAGTTTTGTATTCAGTGAATACAGTCAAGTTGGTACCATTGTTAGGCTCATCCATGTCCTACCCCCTCCCCCTGACTGCTCCTTGATGAATTATATGGGTCATGCATTGTAGAGTTAGTCCACAGTTATAGGTAGCATAAATGTGTGTGTGTATCATGACCCAACGTGTGGCTTTAACATTCCTTCTGCCCCCTTTTCCGCAAAATTTACCTGAGTCATGTTGGGTTCATTTTTGGTCTGCTTCAGTGATGAGGTGTTGGGGGGCCTCTGTGTCTCTGGATATCTGCTTTGGTAGGAGTTGATTGTTCTCTGTGTCAATCTCCTTCCCCCTTGTGCTGGTACCTGGTTCACCAAGAAAGCAGCACCATTGCTTGTTTCACCAATCATTTTTAGTTTCACCTGGGGCCCTTTTGGGGTATGGTGGGGTGGCCCTCTCCTTAAGCCCTGCTTCTATCTGAAAAAAGAGAAGCAGATTCTCCAAAGGATAGTAAAGTTAGCACCAGACAAATGGGATAACCCTTACTTTTTATACAGAATTTAATAGGTGTAGGCCTTCTTATAGCTCACAATTGGTGGTAGTTTGATAATGGAGAGCAGGCTCATGCCTGGATATGGTTCTGACTTGATTCCCAGCTCCAGCTATGGGCCCCGTTCCACTGAGGGGATCAGTTAGCCATGTCAAGAGCAGATGGTTTCCCACCATGGCTGTGTGCCACTATTGCACTTGTGTGAGCATCACAACAAGTTATTTGCTGCTAAGTATGTTAGACCATGAGTTGCTTGCACAGATATTGGTCATTTTCCCCCATTCACCCATGTAGCACCTTCTGGCACTAGATGCACTGACTATCTGGGGACTGACTCTCTTCCAGCCTCCAGCCATGTCATTCCAATTTGCATGTCAGCTGCATATGGTGTCTTCAGCAGTAGGGTCTTACTACTAACCTTTGGTGAGTCATCAAGTACTCTGACAGAAATATGTCTTTCTTTTAGGAAACCTTGTAGGTCCCTCTGATCAAAAGCTCACTGTGCATGATAGCCACATGCTCGTTCTGGGAGTTATAGGTCAGTACCCACTAAAAGTAGGAAGAAAAAGATAACTAATATAAAAGAGTAGGAGAGGAGAGAGAGAGAGAGACTTTAAAATTGCTCACATTTCTCTTTTACTCCTTTGGCAACCTTCACATTTTCCATATCTGAATCAGAGCAGGTAAGAGAAGTCTGTCATAGATTGAAATTTGCTCCACTAAATATATTAGTCCATTACTTTTCAATTTAATTTTTCTCAAGTTCTCCAATACAGGCAGAATGCAGCTAGATTTGTTTTGTCAGAATATCACATGTGTTCTAGTGTAGTTCCCAATAGTGTCCTTTACTCTGAGTTGAGCCTGTACAGTGTATATTTTTTTCAGCTTCTGGACTTTTAAACTCCCATCAGATTATCTAATTATGCTGTTTACAGCTTCTCTAGTTCAAAGTTCCAACTCTTTCTATATTCCTTCTATAAATCATTCTACATATTCAGGTTTTTCACAGTAATGATACCACTGTTGGTAACAATTTTCTGTATCAGTTGCTTTCTCATTGCCATGAAGAAATACCTACGATATTTATTCTCATAAAAGGTAAAGGGTTTAATTCAGCCTACAATTTCAGAGAATAGAATCTGTAATGGCAGAGAAGGCATAGCAGGCCAGAGCAGGAAGCCTGAGCCACATTAGTAGGAATGAAGCAGAGAGTTAGAGAATAGCAATCAGGGATAGCATATAACACCTCAAGGTTCTTCCCCCATGACAAACTTTCCACAGCAAGGATCCACTTACTATAGATTCCATAACTTTCCCAAATTGCTGGGAGCCAAGTGTTCAAACACATTAGTCTTTGGGAGACATTTCACATTCAAATCATCAAAAATAGCAGTCAACCTAATTAAAAACTTTCATTTTCATTAAGTTAGAAAAAATATATATATCTGTCTCAATCAGAGAGAGCCCATCCCATTTAACAAATGTACACCCAGAGTAAATGGTGGTATGGAAAATGTAACTCTTAGTTGGAAGTGATCGTAATCTCATGATATTATTTAGAGAAATATAAATAGCCATTATTACTAACCACTGATGAACAATGCATTAATGGAGTTGCAGAGTCCTCCTTAAACATAATTCACTCTGAACTATTATATTTAACAAGATTATCTTGTGCTCCACACAGAAGCACGTTGTTCTGCAAGTTAAAAAATAAAACTCCCTTAAGGTACACCCCTAAAACTCTACCCAAGAAGAAAGTTATGGAAAATTGCAAGTGTACTCTGGAAAATGTTGCCAGGCACAACTCAATTTATGTCCATGTTTGTTACCTAGTACTTGGAATCTAGTCTTAATGTCTCCACAGATAAACATTTTTTTTAACTCTACAGAGAATGATTTCCCCTATCTTATCAGTCAGTTTCATAATCAGTTGCTGTCTAAGCTAAATCCCAGAGATGAAGTTAGATGAGTGGACACATATTTCCATCACACAGATGTTGGGATGAGTGCTGTGCTGATCTGGATCTTATTTTAGTCTAGTAGGACTCAAGGGAGGAGCAATCTACTCAGTCATTAATTGGGTCTCCTTTCAGGATTGCAGGCAACTCCTTGCAAATATTCAACTTGTAAAGTCAGCACTTTGAATCAGTTTTGTCTATTGTTTGAGCCTAGATGGTATTCTGGCAACATAAATTTCAAAATGAATTTCAGTTCAGGGAAGTCACCACTGCAGTTGTATTGGCTGCATAGCCCTACAGATTGTGCAGGAAGGTGCATCAATAAGAAAAATGCATGGCCAGGCATGGTGGCACACACCTTTAATCAGGAGACAGAGGTAGAAGGATAACCATGAGTTTGAGGCCACTCTGAGACTACAAAGTGAATTCCAGGTCTGCCTGGAGTACGGTGAGACCCTACACCAAAAAAAAGAAGCTCATATTTAATAAGGTCTGTAAGTCATAATAGTGAGCTATTAGCATCAGAAGAGAGGTTAGGTAACAGGAAATTTTGTCCTTGAATATTTGGTACGTGCATGATGATTTGTGAGTTCTGTACAAAGCAATGACTCACATTCTTTTCAATAACTATGAAACACTAAGGATTTCCTATGCAATTGACTTTCCAGTGGTATGATTTCCTCCTAAATTCTTCAGTCTTCATTCATCCTCAAGCATTTATCTGAAATTCCCTTAAGTTCTAGTTTATAGATCAGCTACATTAAAAAAAAAAAAAAAGCCATTACCTTCTGCTTTTGAAGCCCGCTCCACAGGAGGGAATTCATGCCTGGTATTATAAATCTTGTCAAACAACTATGTCAGGGGAGGTCACAGGCCTTGGGGGGTGGTAACTACTGTTGTTGTTTGACTAAATGAATATGTAGTCAAACTGCCATTGTCATATTTATGCTTATACCAGTAGACTAATGCTCCTTTTAATATTGACCAGAAAAGCTTCTTTTTACAGTGGGTGATGGATAATACAGCAACAGCTTGACATGTTGAGTGGGTGATGGATAATACAGTAACAGCTCAACATGTTGAGAATAAGTGACTGTTCAGTGATCAGCACTAAAGAAGACACCTAAATCACCCTGCTCAAGGACTACGTAACCTTGCAGAAAGTAGGGAAAAGATACTATAAGAACCAGAGGAAGGAGCATGGTGCCTTAGAATGCTGTTGTCCACACATGATAAACTCACAGCATAAACTCATAAACTCACAGCATCTGTGTTTTCCTACCCAATACTGGGATCATCAGCATTCCATCATAAATGAAGGAGGAGCTCATGAGGCCCCCTATAACTCCCTTAGGCACTATCAGCAATTAATATTTACTGAATGTTATAGTTACCTTTCTATTGCTAAGGTAAAGCAACTGGCCAAAAGCAGCTGATGGGAGGAAAGTTGTTTTGGTTTTTGATTTTTAACTTTGGCTTTCAGTTTTGAGGTAAAGCTTCATGGTAGCAGGGAAAAGATAATAGAACAGAGGCTGACCCCTGCCACAGCAGGTATCAAACAGCAGCAGGAGAGTGAGCCAAACTAACACTGACAAACTAGGGGCTAGTAAATCTCAAGGTCCACCCCCAGTGACACACCTCCTCTAGCAAGGCTCCACTCCCATATCAGCATCAGCTGGGGACAATCTCATTTCTGGGAATAGACTACATGGTTATAAATTCACCAGCGGACAGGGCCTGGAGAAATGCCTTGGCGGATAAAACATTCAGAACACATGAATTTATGTGGGACATCTGATGTGGGATGGGAAGTCATGTTCTTTAGTGATGTGGCCACTGGTAAATTGTCTATGCTCGATTCCTCAGTACCCATGTAAGTGAGATGCACAAGTTAGGGCATGTATCTGGAGTTTGTTTGCTGGTGGCCCTGGTGTCCCCACTCTCTCTGTCTCTCTTTCTCTGTCTGTTGCTCTCAAATAAATAAATAAATAAATAAACAAATTTAAAAGGGGGCTGCTTATTTAAAGAAGAAGAAATGAATGTAAGGGGGACTAGTTTGTAAGAAATGGAATCATCAGGCATGGGGATGGAACAAGAGAGGGCAATGGTGGAATGAATATGATCACAACCTATTGTATATATGTATGAATCTGTTGAAAAAATTTTTAAACCTTAAGCACTTGAGAAAGACCTGAAAGTAAGGTTTAATAAAGAACAAGAATACTGTTGGATGGAAATAAGTATGTAGTACTATGTGCCATGAAGTTTTATTTGCCCTTTATATGGATTATTTAATATGATCCAGCACTCACCCTCAGAGGCCATCACAATTACTATACTCATTTCGAAGATGAAATTATCAAGACATTCAGAGGCTAAGTAATATTCCATGGATGTTTATCAGAAGAATCAAGATTTAAACACAGGCTAGGTAGATCCTCTGTCTGTGAATTTAATCAACTGATATATGGCAGATGCTGATGGCAATATCAGCACAGTTGTGTGCACTATTCATAAATTACCTCATACAGTTCACCTAACAACTTTTGGGAATCAATGTCATTATTTATCCCATTTGGCAGACTGAGAAACAGTGTCTCAGTGTTACTTTCTAAGGCCACATAGCAAATCTGTGACACAGCCAAGATTCAGACACATAACCTTTGGTTCTGTAGTCTTTACTCATTATAACAGCTAGCTTATAATACCTCTCTGGTAAAGTATTCTTGACTAGAGAGATATTATATTCATAATAATATTTCTCATAATTCATAATTATAGTCACATATCATTAACCCCACTTACTGAGTAAGAGATTGAAGTCCAGTAGCTGAAGCACAGCAGATACTCAGGAGAAATAGGAACCTGATCCCCTGTAATAGAAATTGTCTTATATTTTGGGACTATATATTTGCAAGGATTTTCACAATTCTGCCTTTTGGTCGAATAGGCATTACAAGGCAAGTGTCTTAATCTTTGAATATTTCACCATCATTTTGGAGATTAGTTGCTAATTTTTTGATATTTCATATCTGAGAATTCCTAAAGATTTGATCCAAGAATATTCTAAGGAATAAACAGCCTTAGCATGTTGCTTCTTAACCTTCTCTCTTCTCCTCCTCTACTTCTTCTGGACTTAAAGGAAATTCATCACCAACTATCATAGGAAAACCAATCATTCAGCCAGCACAATCTAACAAATCACCTTAAAGCTATTTTAGAAGTGACAGATGAGCACAAGTTCCTGGAAAGCACATGTTCTTCTTTCCTTAATTGCTCTGACTAAAAGCATGAGGCAAATAATATTGAGAATCTTAGGTCTGCAATTCTCTACCTCAGATAGCACAAGAAGCTGTACATATACATACTAAATGGGCCAATTGAAATCTTATTTGCTCAATATTAATGGAGAGGTGCAAATATAACCCAATACCTGTGAACAATCCAAGAAGACATCTGTGGATTACTGGAATCAATACTTCATATTTATGTAATCCTTATAATAGTTGAAATGACTCTAGACACTTTTAAATGTTTTTAACATTTTATTTTATTTATTTATTTACTTGGCAGAGAAAGAGGAGGAGAGAGAGAATGGGTGTGCCAGGGCCTCCAGCCACTGCAAACAAGCTCCAGACACTTGTGCCCTCTTGTGCATCTGGCTAACGTGGGTCCTAGGGAATCGAACCTGAGCCTTTGGCTTTGCAGAAAAAAAATCTTTAACTGTTAAGCCATCTCTACAACCCACATCTAGACACATTTTAAAAACTGGAGTTTAATCTTCTATAGCCAGAACATACAGGTCTTCTTTTAAAAAAAAAACATTTATTTTTATTTATTTATTTTAGAGAAAGAGAGAGAGACTGAGATAGAGAAAGGCAGACAGAGAGAATGAACACACCAGAGCTTCCAGCCACTGCAAACGAACTCCAGATTCAGGTGCCACCTTGTGCATCTGGCTTACCTGGGTCCTGCAGAATTGACCTGGGATCCTTTGGCTTTGCAAGTAAGCAACTTAACTGCTAAGCCATTCCTTAAGCCCACATAAAGCGCTTCTTATTTGGAGAGTGAGAGATATGAAACAAGACATGTCTCCAGATTATCAATTCACAGTTATATGTTTAAACTACACGTTCTGAGGTTCTGCACAACAGGATTGATTTAGGGAAAAGCATGAGAGTGAATTGTGTTTATGGGTCCTTGTGTATTTTACTTCACCCCTCCTGCAATCTTCATCCTCTCTCAGTGATTGTCTCTCCCCCTGCTCAAATGGCCTAATAATAAATATTTTTAGTGCGACTTCTAATATGGAGTAGATGCATGATCTATTACTCTCTCTGCATGTTCTCCACCCTAGAAATACATAGAAATCACATTAAAATAGTACTTTGTGTGTGTGTGTGTGTGTGTGTGTGTGTGTGTGTGTGTGTGTGTGTTTGTTTTTCGAGGTAGGGTTTCACTCTAGCCCAGGATGACCTGGAAATCACTAGGTAGTCTCAGGGTGGCCTCGAACTCATGGGGAACCTCCTACCTCTGCCTCCCGAGTGCTGGGATTAAAGGCATGCACCACCATGCCCAGATTTCCAATAATACTTTTTTTTAATTTTTTTTAAATTTTATTTATTTATTTATTTGAGAGCGACAGACACAGAGAGAAAGACAGATAGAGGGAGAGAGAGAGAATGGGCGCGCCAGGGCCTCCAGCCTCTGCAAACGAACTCCAGACGCGTGCGCCCCCTTGTGCATCTGGCTAACGTGGGACCTGGGGAACCGAGCCTCGAACCGGGGTCCTTAGGCTTCACAGGCAAGCGCTTAACCACTAAGCCATCTCTCCAGCCCCAATAATACTTTTAATGAAGTATCATGTAGGAGCAAAAATACAATGAGCTGGCAATCTCATTTCTGGGAATAGACAAGATGGCTTTAAAAGTACCAGTGGACAGGGCCTGGGAGATGCCTTAGAGGATAAAGCACTTGCTGCTCAAGCATGGAGATGCTGTGGCAGGTGTCAATAACCCTAGCACACCTACAGTAAGAAGGAAGACAGAGACAGGAAAAGTAACCAAAAGCTTTCAGGCCAGCTAGTCTGACCAATAAGACTGAACAAGATAGATCATGGTATAACAAGGTAAAAGGCAAAGACCCCTACTCAAAGATCCTCATGCACACTGTGGCCCAGGCATGCCCACACTAACACACATATACACACAACACATACACACACATATTTTATACACACACACACACACACACAGACAGACAGACAGACAGAGAGATAGAGATAGAGATAGAGAGATAGAGATAGAGATAGAGATAGAGATAGAGATAGAGATAGAGATAGAGATATATGTACATATTACCACTGGACAAAAGTAAATGTAGAAAAATGTAAAAGTAGGGCAATTAACCATTACAGTTTTCCTAAAAGTGAAGGATTTCTTGGAATATGGGACTTTTAATGCCCAAACCATGAATGTTCCAGATAAACTGAAATCATTGGTAACCCAGTTTTTATTTGAATGTGCCATGTCCCTCATAGGGTCATATGCTTGAACATTTGGTCCAAGTGGGTAGTGCTGCTTGGGAAGGATCTAGAACCTATAGGAGGTATGGTCTTTCTAGAGGAAGTGGTCACGGTGGGTGGAGGATAGCCTTGAGGTTTTTCTTAGCCCATCTCCACTTCTTGTTCACCCTCTGTTTCCTGATTCTTGTTGTAATGTGACAAACCAGCCTCCCACCTTATCACCTTGAAAATGTAAACCAGAAAAAACCCTTTCCTTCCTTAAACTGCTTCCTGTCAGACATTTGGTCACAGGAACAAGTAAAATAACTAATACACCCCAAGTATTGTTCATATAAAACACTAAAACCCTAAACATTCATCAATAGAATAATATTTTAGTAAATTATTGTATGCCATGTTGTATATTATTAGCTAGCTATTTCAAAAATAAAGGAAAGACAGGTGTGGTGGTGCACTCCTTTAATCCCAGCACTGAGGAGGCAGAGGTAAGAGGATCACTATGAGTTCGAGGCCACCCTGAGACTACATAGTGAATTCCAGGTCAGCCTGGGGTAGAGCAAGACCCTACCTTGAAAAACCAAAAAACTAATAATAATAAATAAATAAATATAAAGGAAATCTGTATGCATTAAATAAAAGATGACCACAATAATTATTAAATGAAAAATAAAACTATGCAATGTCTAATATAATACTCTTTTGTGAAAATTTAAAAGAAAACCATTAAAATTACAAAAGGCATAAATGTATTTTCATATGAGGTGCATTGCAAAAAATGAAAGAAAATCCATTTATGGGGCTTGGGAGGTGGCTCACTGGGTGAAGTTCTTCATGTGCAAGTATGAGTACCTGAGCTTGGATTACTTATGCCCATGTAAAAGCCAGATATAGTGCTGCAATCTTTAATCCCAGCACTAGGGATATAGAGACAGGACGGTCCCCAGAACTTGCTGCCTAATTACTTCAGCCAAATCATTGAGCTCAAGGTTCAGTGAATAATCTTGTCTCAACAAATAAGGTAGAAAGCACCCAGTGTTGATTTCTGGCCTCTATATGCAAATGTACAGATGTGTATGTATGCACCCTCACAGACATCTTCACACATACACACACATACCACCACCACCACCCACAGATACACATGTAAAAAAATAAGGAGAAAATGTGTTTATATAATGGATAACAGGGAGATGGGTTATTCATTTTGAGAACTTATTAAGGCATTATTAGTAGTCATTATTACTTTGAGCCTAGGAATTGTGAAAAATTTGCCATAAATATACAAAATAATAAATGTAGAAATTTCAGCATTTAATATCCCAGAAAACATGTGAGCATGAGGTGAATGAAAAATAATAATAAAGTACAAACAAATAGATACTACTTTTGATTTAACATGGCCTAAAAAGAAAATTCAAATGCAATTTCTGGTGGTAAAAGTGAAGAGAGAGAGAGAAGAAAGAAACAGGAGCTGGTATGATGTCTTCACAAGCTCAAGGCACTTGCTTGCAAAGCCTGCTGAACTAGGTACAATTCCTCAACCATGCTCATAAGGCTGCATGGGCATTCATTTGCAACAGCCCCTGTTATGACCCCCCTACATACTTGCAAATAAATATTTTCCTTTAAAAAAAAGTAGAAGCTGTAAAATATTGCTTATCCAATGAATAGAACTTAAATAGATAATATTGCAGAGATACTTGAATTAGATAGTGGTGGAGATATGAGCAAGTATTTTATACATGGAAAATAAAAGTGAGTAGAAAACTATTTCTGTGAGTAGACTCTAGTCAGTGCAAAAACTGCATCACATAAGCCAAACAAGCTATAGATACAGTCAAGATTTGGGAGCTGTTAAAGTCCTAGGGCGTGTCTCCTTTGAATGTCAAAAGTCTTCAATATGTAAAAGGAAGAGAAGTAACTGCACCATGGGGGAATGATGATTCTTACTGATAAACAGGAATACAGACTATTTTGTTTTGTCTTAACTTTTCTATTTTTCAAAGTTACCTACAAATGAAATGTCTCTTGAAAATCAGCAGGAAAAAAAAATTGTTAGGGGAAGCATCAGGGAAAATGTTGCCTCAATACAATGAGGAAAGTATCAATTAAGATCCTTATGGGGAAGACAATTAGCTGTATCAATACACTTCTTTAAATGTAACATCTTCAATTAAATAATTCCATTTTCGGGACTCAGGACTGCATGCATGCTAGGCAAGTACTCTACCCACTGAGCCTTGCGAATCTGCATGTTCACAGATTCTTCCATTTTATTCTAACATTCCCTAATAGCCAACAGCCTTCTTCGAGTGAAAGCAGAAAGCACTTTTACATCTCCTAAAGCTTGCTCCATTCCATTCCAGGCTGAGAAGCAAGTGGCATCGGCGCTGAGCTTTAGGCTGGGACAATGAGAAGGATCAGATGTGTCGTGGCCTTCAAGGGTTATATGAGTTCAAATCCTGACCTCTCCACTCACAAGCTGTTTAACTTAGGCTGGGTTACTTGACTTTATTTGGCCAGTGACCATCATGCCTACTGTGTAGGGTTATTTCAAGGATCCCATGAGTTCATAGCAGTAAAGTACTTCTAACAGGGCCTGGCACTGAAGGCTTTTACTGTCATAATTTACTCAATCTCCAAAGAGCTAGTCACTGAATATAGGTAAAATGCCACTTGTCCCAGAGCTTTCCTTTGGCCTCATGATCCAGTATCTTAAGTAGTGCTTGGGACAGTGTGTGTTACTCAGTGATAAAGTACTATTCTAGGGCTGGATGGAGGAATTAGCGTTAAGGCAAAGTGTAAGGATCCAGGTTTGATTCTCCAGGTTCCACATAAGCCAGATGCACAAGGTGGCGCATGCGTCTGGAGTTACTTTGCAGTGGCTAGAGGCCCTGGCACACCTATTCTCTCTCCCTCTCTCTCTTTCAATATCCCTCCTTCCCTCTCTTTAATAAATAAATAAATACATAAAATAAAAAAATAAAAATAAATAAATAATTCCGTTTTCGGTACATACGTGTATATGTGAAAGAATAGTCATGGAAGAATTGTTATAATAACAGTTTTGAACAACCCAGTATTCATCGATAAGTAAAATAACTTAAAGTACGTACATACTGTGGAATACATAGAAAACTCTTATAAAAACAGAGTAAGTATATATCAGTGACATAGAAGGCTATATATAATACAGGATTAAATTAAAAATAAAAGATTGCAGACAAGACACTCGAGAGGGTATGATGAAGACTGACCTTAATCTTCTACAGCTTCTCCCCCTGTCTCTTTCAGTCTCTCTTCTCTCTACCTCTTTTATATTAGTTATCTTTTTCTTCCTTTTCTTAGTGGACACTGACCTGTAACTCCCAGTACCAGCATGTGGCTTTCATCCACAATGAACTTTTGATCAGAGAGACCTACAAGGTTTCCTAAAAGAAAGACAGATTTCCTGTCAGAGTACTTGATGACCCACCAAAGGCTAGTGATAAGACCTTACTGCTGAAGATACCTTATGCAGTTGACACATAAAATGGAATGTGATGGCTGGAAGCTTGAAGAGAGTCAGTCCCCAGACAGTCAGTGCATCTAGTGCCAGAAGGTGCTACATGGGTGACTGGAGGAAAATGACCAATATCTGTGCAAGCAACTCATGGTCTAACATACTTAGCAGCAAATAACCTGTTGTGATGCCCACACAAGTACAATAGTGGCACACAGCCATGGTGGGGAACCAACTGCTCTTGATTTGGCTAACTGATCCCCTCAGTGGTATGGGACCCATAGCTGGAGCTGGGAAACAAGTCAGAATCATACCCAAACATAAGCCCACTCTCCAATATCAAGCTACCATCAATCATGGGGCACATGAGGACCTACACCTATTAAATTCTCTATAAAAAAAAATAAGAATTATCCCATTTGTCTGGTGCTAACTTTACTCTCTGTTGGAGAATCTGCTTCTTTTTTCAAATAGACACAGATCCTAAGGAGAGAACCAGCCTATCATACCTCAAAAGGTCCCCGGCTGAAACTAAGAACAATGGGCCAAACAAGCAAGGGTGCTGTTTTCTTGGTGAAACGGTACCAGCACAAGAGTGAAGGAGATAGACACAGAGAACAATAAACTCCTACCATATCAGATATCCAGAGATCCAGAGGCCCCCATCACCTCATCACTGAAGCAGACCAAAAATGAACCCAACATGGTTCAGGGAAATTTGGCAGAAGAGGGGGCAGAAAGAATGTCAGAGCCACATGTTGGGTCATGATATGCAGAGACATTTATCCTACCCATAACTGTGGGATAACTCCACAATGCATGACCCATATACCTCAACAAGGAGGGGCCAGGGGTAAGGGGTAGTACATGGGTGAGCCTAACAATGGTACCAACTTGACTGTATTCACTGAATACAAAACTAATTAGTAAAATAAATAAATAAATAAATATTTAAAATTAAAAATAAATAAATAAATAAAATATTATAGAATTCAGAGGTACTTTTCATGGGTAGATAAAGCTGCTAACAGAAAGCATAGATTAGTAAATGAAAATCCCAGTTCCAGGGACAGAATAAGGAGGTCACTGAGGCCCCTAAAACAATATTAGACTATTGTTTTTGCTCTTGGTTGCCCACCAAACTAGATAGTAAGTCCCTACTGCTGACTATGCCATACATTGTTGTTTCAGGACATAGGGATGTCAAGCTGGAACTAAGCTAGAAGATCCTTTCCTAGTGGATAACTTGCATAGTATCAATAGGTATCACAGAGGCTGCTTGGTGTAGAAAAGTCATCAATAGTCTTACCAAAAGGTGGATTCTGTGTGTCACACTACTGCCTACCAGGCAAGATATAGCTACCAGTGAAATACTTGCATAACTATTATGGGGGGTGACCAGCCATGTTCTAATTAATTTGAGGTCCACTCCACAGGAGAAAATGTATGCCTGGTACCAGAAACAGCTGGGGAAGTCATGGTCTCTAGTGGGGAAGATACTATTGCTGTTTTGCTTAATGGATATGTCGTGCCCATCAAATTGTCTTGTAAATATTTATTATGTTCATGCCCATAGACATAGCACTCTGCTATCAATTTTAGTTAAAAATGCTTCTTTCTGCAGAGACTCATAACTGATCAAGGTGTTCAACCCTATATGGGACATCTATATCACCCTCTCCATGACTCAGGAAACATCACAGAAGAGGAGAGGACATGAAGTGTCATAGAACACTGTTTTCCAGGCATGGCATGGCCGTTGTACTCATGAACTCACAGCATCTGTGATTCCCTGCATAAGACTGGATCCATCAACATTATATCATGCATGGAGGAGAGGAACACAAGTCCCCTACCCTACCCTGAGAAACTATGGGCAGTTAATGGTAGCTGGAACAGGCCAAGAAATTTTCTTCAGTGGTGTGGGTACACTGATAGGTTTCCCATGCTCCTGTAAATAGCCCCTCACTATGTTTCTGCAAACAACCCAGCCTATTTCTTAGGCTGACTAGTGAGTAGGTGTAGGTTCCTGTGTCCTCCTGTCCAGCGTGGTTCCCCTGAAGGTGTCCCAGGCAACTGTGGAGACCAAGGTTGTGCTTACATGAAGAGAGAAAGAATCACTCCTGGGAGTCAGTTTCAGTGAACAGCTCTCAATTTATTGTCAGGAAAATGTATTTATAAGCATCTGAGGGCAGGAAGAGGGTCCTAAGGGGATTGGTGGGTTTAAAGGTTGCTGGCCTATGCATAACATGGTGACATTTGTTCCAGCATGTAGGCAAGGGAAGGTATGCAAAGGTGCTGGCTGATACTGTAGAAGGAGTTTCCTAGGCAACTGGCCAAGGAGGGAGTGGCCTTACTTTCAGGGTCCAAGATTTTGTCCAGGGGTCCAGGTTCACGGCAACCCCTAAGAATGGGGGAGGATCCTGCCTCACTGCAACCACGAAAATAGCGGGAGGAGCTCCCCTGCCAGTCTAGTCCCACCATATGACCTGTGGTTCAGGCTGCTGCTACCCCTCCATAACCTGGGGCCTTTGTGAAAGACAGCTTAGGTTTGCTTTAACACAGGGCCCTGCCTATGTCTGACAAGTAGGGAGTTATTTTATAATTATCCCTTAAAATATGTGTCTATGTCACAAATTCCCTCATGAGTATGGTAGATTTCATGACAAATAAATTATACTTTAAATTTCATAATTAAACCCAAACAAAAGAAAGAAAAAAGAATTGATGTTATTCTGAAAAATCATTATACATACATGTATGCAATCATATAAATGAATTCATATTAAAGTGCTAGAAGCCAACTGGAGTCATAAAATGTGATCTGAGAGGCAAGACAATTTTTCTAGGCTCTGTGGAGATGCAAAACTATACCACCAAAGAATAGCGAAATGAATGACATTTTAGATTTTAAATGGTAGAAAAAAAAGCAGAATATTGGGGGTGATTTGGGGCAAGGGACCATCATAATGTTTCCACATTATGTCACAACACAGAGGGACAAACAACTTCTAAGGAGTTTATGGCAGCTATTATAATACTATAAAACTGATAAGAGCTTGATATGCTGACTCCAAGGACTGCCAGGTTACCAGGAAAATTGAATATCAGGGTAAATTTTGCATTTAACTTAGGCCAAATAGTTGAATTAGTAGCCCTATGATGATGTTTTTACAATGTACATTCTTCCGAGGAGTATTGTACTATGAAGTCTTATTCAGCAAGTTTATGCCAAGTGACACCATCACACCATCACTTTCATTTTCCTTATTACAAAAGCAGAAAAAATAGAAGATAAAAAGGTTCTGATTTGCTCAGAAGATCTGGTTCTGCTAAAATGATTTTTAAGATCCTTTGTTCCTTAATTGCTACTTTTCTGCTAGTAATTAAAGTATGGTAATAAATAAAGATAAAGGCTATTATATTATTTGACAGTGAAAGGATCAGACACTCAGTTTCATATCCATCAGCCTGAGATGGAAAGCAGACGCATGAGGGGGAAACCCATCTGTCTTTATTAAGACTTGGCACCAAGGGAGAGAAGAACGGAGAAGACCTCATTTAGTAAATGGCAGTTCCCATTATGTGAAACAACAGAAAATTTACCGCATTGTCAGCAAGAAAAAAAAAAAAAAAACAATTATCCACTCAGAGAAAGTTGTTATATTAACAAGATTTAAACAAAAAGATTTTCTGTGATACTAGAGAAGAATAACATTTCTTTCTAATAACACATAAGAAGAAAAAAATCTCCACGCCATTGTTCCCATGGCCTCTTCATCCTTGAAGGGTTCTTACTCTCTTTACCTAGCCCCATCTTTTCCAGCATTTCAGGCCATAAACAGCCCAGCTGTATCTGGGTCTTCCCTAATTTCAATCCAAACTAACTTCAGGGATCTGGTGTGGTGGTGCATGCCATTAATCCCAACACTCTGGAGGCCAAGGTAAGAGGATTGCTGTGAGTTCAAGGCAAGCCTGGGACTACATAGAGAATTCCAGGATAGCCTAGGCTAGATCGAGGCCATACCTCAAAACAAAATTCAAAGGTTGGGGAGATGGCTTAGCAGTTAAGGTGCTTGCCTGCAAAGCCAAAGGACTCAAGTTCAATTTCCCAGGACCCACATAATCCAGATGCACAATGTGGCACATGCATCTGGAGTTTGTTTGCAGGGTCTAGAGGTTCTGACGCACCCATTCACACCTCTCTCTCTCTCTCACTCTCTCTCTCTCTCTCTCTAACACACACACACACACACACACACACACACACACACACACACACACTGTATCTTTCTTTTTCAAATAAATAAAAATAAAACATTTTTATAAACTTAGCTTTAGATACCAGATTTCCTAGTGGGAATAATTTAGCATTCTTACAAGTCAGCCTTTCACTGTGCATTTACTATAAATTATCACTCTTTTATTATTTGTAAACAGTTTTAACTTTGTTGTGGACAGAGGATGATTCCTATATACTTTCAGAGCTCCCCTGTAGCACCTGACAGAGTTCATGGCACTTAATACAAGTTCAACAAATTCCTATCACTTGCATTTTTCTGAACTACATCCATTATTCATGGTAACCACCTTCTTTGGACAAAAACATGAAAAAATAATTTCTTAAATAATTGAGAATCATTTATTGAAGTAATAAATGTACTAGGTTAAAATATAATAGAGGTTAGAAGTACTTGTGATGAAAAGGAGACTTTTACTTAACATTCAACATTTCATTTTGCATCTCTCAAATAAAACACCTTTAACTTGTTAAGGTGTTTCTTTTATAGCTAATACCTCTCATCTCTACTAAAATGTTTATACTTATATCACTCTCCCTTTCTTCTCCAGTGTATCTAATATGTTTACAATATCCCTCAATATCAACAAAAGTTTGGTTCCAAGACCCATGCAGATACTAAAATTCACAAATGTTCAAATTCCTAACATAAAATTGTATTTAATATAACCAAAAACATCCTCTCATATACTTTAATATGTACATTTTATAATAGCTAAGATAATAATAATTCAGTGTAAATACTTCTTTCACTGTATTGTCTAGGAAACAATGACAAGGGAAATAAAAGTCTGTCCATTGTTGGCAAAAGGATTGCAAGTACAAGACCAGCCTTAGCTACACAGTGAGACCCTATCTCAAAATACGTCTGTACATGTTCAGAACAGAGTATTTTAAATTCTTGGTTGTTGAAACCTTGGATGTAAAACCCACTGATATAGATGTCCAACTACATATATTCATTTTATTTCTAAGTTGTTTTGAATTTACGTGTTAATTAATTTTCTGTTGTTTTTCCTTCTTTCTTTTTTTTAATTTTTTATTTATTTATTTACAGCGACAGACACAGAGAGAAAGACAGATAGAGGGAGAGAGAGAGAATGGGCGTGCCAGGGCTTCCAGCCTCTGCAAGCGAACTCCAGACGCGTGCGCCCCCTTGTGTATCTGGCTAGCGTGGGACCTTGGGAACCGAGCCTCGAACCGGGGTCCTTAGGCTTCATAGGCAAGCGCTTAACCACTAAGCCATCTCTCCAGCCCTTATTTTTCCTTCTTTCTATTATGGCTTTCTTCTCTGCTTTGTTTATAGGTTAACATGGAAGCTAAGTGAGTCAGTGCTTACATAATGGTAACTGTGTAACTCATATGCACTCCAGAGCCAAAAATAATATCATATTTACTCTCTCGTATAGTTTTCTAAATTGTTTTGGGCTAGGGTTTCTAACTTTTCCTTCTAATTGCCATTATTTGCCTATATCATATATTCAGTTTGTGTGGGGGTTTCTTTTCAAAGTCTTTGACATAACAAACAACACTGATTTTTTAACCTCTCCCATCAACATTTCCATTTTTGAAATGGTTGTGTAGTGTGTGTGGTTATATATGTGTGCATGTACGGGTTCAAATGTTCATGCTCTGTGTGTGTGAAGGCCAGGGACAGACATTGGATATCATCCTCTATTGTCCCTTTCACTCTATGTACTTGATACAGTCTTTCACTGAACCTGGAGCATGCACTGTCAAAGAGCCCCAGCAAGTTTCCTATGTTCATCTCTCTCAGGGTTGGGGTTACAGGCATGTGTAGCCAGGCCTGGCTTCAGGTCCTCATGCTTGTGCAGCAAATACTCTTACTCACCGAGCCATCTCCTCAGTCCTTACTTGTTACTGTTTTGATGAACTAAATCCTCAGCTTCCTTTAAATGTATCTGTTGCTGGTTAGTTTCAAGACACATCTCATGTCAATGCTTTTATTACATTTGCATGCATCATTTGTAGATTCTCTTATTATAGAATTGTCAAATCTACTACAAGAATGAAGACATTCACATATATCAAGCTATCAACATTCCAGAAAATAACAACATCACTGTAAAGGGATGCACAGTTCTTGTGAAGGGTGACAAAGGAACCCTGAAGAGTAACTTCATTTTCCTTACTATAGAACTCTGTCTTCCTGGGGAATAAAAGAGGATACACCCTGGGTTCCCAAAGGGTGAATAAATGGAAAGGGACTGGTTAATCTTCACACTCTGAGTAGTAATGTACCGAATATGATTGAAGGTGTTACACTTAGCTTGTGTTATAAGATGAGGTCTGTGAGCATTCACTTTCCCATCAATGTCACTATTCAGGAGAATGGGTATCTTGTTGAAATCCAAAATTTTCTGAGTAAAACAAACATAACTTCTAGGTTTAGATGAAGTGAAATGATGGTTGTTCAGTATTTGAAACCAAGAAAGATGAGTTAATCAAAGTTAATCTTGAATCAAATGGCATTAAACTTGCTTAAAACTCAAGTTGCAGGACACTGAAAAATGAAGCTTGAACTAAGCTGGAGGCCTCCTCCTTACTAAGTAAATATTATAGTGTTGGAAAGTGTCATGCAGGTTGCTGGAGGAGAAAAGTCATCAACAGGCTTAGCCAACAGTGGACTCAGCTACACAATCAGCCAGCCAGACAAAATGTGCCCACTAGTGCAGTAGTGTCATCACTGGTATAGGGGTAACCAAACACTCTGTGCTTGGATAATGAAAAAGAGAGTTGGGCTGGAGAGATGGCTTAGCAGTTGGGATGCATGCCTGCAAAGCCTAAGCATCCAGGTTCAATTCTCCAGCTCCCACATAAGCCAGATGCACATGGTGGCACATGTGTCTGGAGTTCATTTGCAGTGGCTAGAAGCCCTGTCATGCCCATATTCTCCCTCTCTTTCTCTCTCTTTCTCCCTCTGTCTCTCTCTTCCCCCCCATGCCTTTCTCTGTCTCTAATAAATAAATAAATAAAAATAAATCTTAAAAGAGTAAAAGAAAGCCGGGCATGGTGGTGCACACCTTTAATCCCAACACTCGGGAGGCAGAGGTAGGAAGATCATCATGAGTTCAAGGCCACCCTAAGACTACATAGTGAATTCCAGGTCAGCCTGAGCCAGAGTGAGACCCTACCATGAAACACCCCCCCAAAAAAGGATTATTTAGCTAAGTTTTTGCAAATCCAAGGCCAAATGGTAGTAGCTCAGTGATGGTTAAAATTTGACTGCCTCATGTTATGGCACAGATGGCAATCGTTGCTGTGTATATGGGAGTGAGTATGATTGCTTCATTAACCAGGAATAAGGTGGGAAGAGGATAGTTTTATTCCTGTAATCCTAAGGAGCCCTTACTACACACAACCTCCTACTGTGTCCCACTAGCAACAACCTGCAGATCAAACCTTCAAACCATAGTTACTGAATTCCTATTTCACTAAATCCCCCCTACAAGCATTCTAAACTGGTTTTTCCCACACTGTTTCAATAATCACTATTCCTCTGTTTTCCAGCTTTCATTCAACTTTCATTCTCTGATAGTCTATTTTCTATTGTCCTCATTATTGAAAAATTATATATTTTGTATTCCTTTGCTCTCGTGGAATGTTGAAGCAACATATGTTTGCCATCTGTATTTAATTGTTAACTTATTAGAATTCATAAAATTATTTCAGATATGATTTGAGCTGCTATTTTGCTATTAATTTCATTTATTTTAGCCTTTAATCCCAGCACTTGGGAGGAAGACATAGGAAGTTGCAGTGAGTTTGAGGCCAGCCTAAGAATACATAGTGAATTCCAGGTCAGCCTGGGCTACAGCAAGACCCTACCTTAAAAAAAAAAAAACAAATTAAAATGTAGGCCATGGTGGTGCACGCCTTTAATCCCAGCACTCAGGAGGCAGAGGTAGGAGGATCACCATGAGTTTGAGGCCACCCTAAGAATACATAGTGAATTCCAGGTCAGTCTGGACCAGAGTGTGACACTACCTTGAAAAACCAAATTAATTAATTAATTAATTAAAAATAAATAAAGGCACTTCCAGTTAAGATGGCGGCATAGGTACCACGCCAAAGCAGCCTGGGGGGAAAAAGACCAAAAACCTCAGCAAAATACACACTTTTACTAAAAAGTGAGGTGTATAGGAAACTGAAGTGGCAGCAGAGAAGTAGAAGAGATCTAGAGCACCCAGAGCCCGCACAGGCGGGAAAAGCGGCCCCGGCAGCTCCGCCAACCACTGTGGTGGCGGGGCGCAACAGAAAGCCGCCAGACTAGGCTCCAGCTGCAGGAAAAACCAGGCGCGGGATTTTCCCCTCATACCGACGCTCTCCGCATCTCAGGAAAAGTGAAAGGAGAGTGGCAGTGAGCAGCGGAGGAGCAGAAGGCGAGGTAGAAGAACACGTGGAGCAGCAAGAGAACCGGAGCAGCTGTGTCTCCCTCCCCTCCCCCACTGCCTGAGCCCAGCTCCAGTGAACAGACCAGCATCCCAGGACCCAGCCACGCCAACTTGAGCCGACAGCGGGACCCAAGCAGGAGCAGAGTTCGGCAGCAACATCGGCAGCTCTGGAACCGGTACCAGCAGCCCCAGCAGCAGCAGACCCAGGAGTGTCAGCAGCGGTGGACCCAGGAGCGGCAACAACAGCAGACCCAGAAGCAGCAGCAGTTCCAGCAGCGGGGGTGCTGATCTGCAGGGCCACAGTTGCCAGGCTTGGTTTGCCCCATAGGAAAAGCCAGTGCCCAACTCCAGAAATCAGAACAGCAGCCCAATGACCCAGACAGCAACTTGACTGAGACCAAAATCATCCAAGGTTTGCACCAGGGAAGGGTCTCACTTGGTCACAAGCTGACTGGGATCCCTCAACAGACCAGAAATCTTAACCTCTGTGTTGATAGAGGATCTGGTTGTTATAATACTACTCTGGCATACATACTTGGGGCTGTTTTTGACTGAATGGGTACTGTGTTTAGTTAACTTTTAGAATCTACCGGTAATTTATTCCACTCATCCTACTTGAATACTCCCATAGCAGGGAAACTCAACCCCTAGGAGCACCTTTGTAGATACTCTCAGAGTCTTAAGAGCCACATCTAACACCTTAAGCTCCTACCCTGAAAATATATACCATCAAATCAATTGATACAGCTGAGAATACCCAGCTAGCTAGAAAATCCAAGCATTAACTTAATCCAAGATGCAAAAATTATACATTATAACACAAGAAACACTAAAAAGCAAGACGATATAAATCCACCTAAAAATATTAATGCATCAGAAATGACCTCCAGTGAGAACGAGTTAGAGGAAATGCCTGAAAAAGATTTCAAAAGAATGATTGTAAATATGTTCAAAGAAGTCAGAGAACAAATCCAAGGAGTCAAAGAGGAACTTAAAGAGGAAATCAAAGGAATCAAAGAAGATGCAGGACACCAATTTCATGAAATAAAGAAGGCAATACAAGACATAAATAAGGAAATAGAAATAATAAAGAAAAACCAGTCAGAATTACTAGCAATGAAGAACACAGTTAATGAAATAAAAAACTCTGTAGAAAATCTCACCAGTAGGATGGATGAGGGAGAGGACAGAATATCTAAGCTAGAAGACCAGGTGGCAGATCTAATACAGGCCAACAAAGAGAAAGACAAACTTATAGAAAAGTATGAGTGGGAATTTCAAGACATTCGGGACACTATGAAAAGATCAAATATTAGAATTCAGGGCTTAGTAGAAGGAGAAGAATTCCAATCCAAAGGCATAGTAGGTGTCTTCAACAAAATCATAGAAGAAAATTTCCCCCAAATTGGGAAAGAGGTGCCAATACAGATACAGGAAGCCTTTAGAACCCCAGCCAGACAAAACCCAGAAAGAACCTCTCCTCACCATATTATAATCAAACTTCCAAACACACACACCAAAGAAAAAATATTGAAAGCAGTTAGAGAGAAAAATCAAGTTACCTACAAAAGTAAGCCCATCAGGATTACAGCAGATTATTCAACACAAACTTTTAAAGCCAGAAGGGCTTGGGGTGATATATTTCAAGTTCTGAAAGATAACAACTGTCAACCAAGGTTACTTTATCCTGCAAAGTTATCCATTCAAATAGATGGAGAAATAAGGATATTCCATGACAAAAGCAGGTTAAAGGGGTATTTGAAGACAAAACCAGCTCTACAGAAAATACTTGATAGAATCCTCCATGCTGAAGAAAAGGAAAAGCACTCATATAAGGAACCTAGAAAAAACAAGCAATACACAAATACTAGTTAACAGAAGAGAGCACAGGTAGAACCAGAACCACAAAAAAAAAAAAAAATGGCAAACATAAATACACACCTTTCAATAATATCTCTTAATATCAACGGCCTCAATGCCCCAACGAAAAGACATAGATTCGCAGACTGGGTTAAAAAGCAGGATCCTACAATTTGTTGTCTCCAAGAAACTCACCTTTCTACAAAGGATAGACATTACCTTAGGGTGAAAGGTTGGAAGACGGTGTTTCAAGCAAATGGGCCTAGAAAACAAGCAGGGGTTGCTATCCTAATATTGGACAGGGTAGACTTTACTCCAACGTTAGTCAAGAAAGATAAGGAAGGTCACTTTATATTGATTAAGGGCACACTCCAACAGGAGGACATTACAATCCTAAACATATATGCACCTAACATGGGGGCTCCCAAATTTGTCAAACAAACACTATTAGAACTAAGGTCACAGATAACACCAAACACAGTGGTGGTGGGTGACTTTAACACCCCACTCTCATCAATTGACAGGTCATCCCGGGAAAAAATAAACAGAGAGGCATCTGGACTAAATGAGGTCATAGAAGGAATGGACTTAACAGATATATACAGGACATTTCATCCCAAGGCTGCAGAATATACATTCTTTTCAGCAGCACATGGAACATTCTCTAAAATAGACCATATATTAGGACACAAAGCAAATCTTAACAAATTCAGGAAAATTGAAATAATTCCTTGCATTCTATCTGACCACAATGGAATTAAACTACAAATCAGTAGCAAGAAAGGCTATAGAGCATACACAAAATCATGGAAACTAAACAATACACTACTAAATGATGAATGGGTCAATGAAGAAATCAAAAAGGAAATCAAAAACTTTATAGAGTCAAACGATAATGAGAACACAACATACCAAAATCTCTGGGACACAATGAAGGCAGTTCTAAGAGGTAAATTTATAGCCTTGAGTGCCTATATTAAGAAATTAGAAAGGTCTCAAGTAAACGACCTAATGCTTCGCCTTAAAGCCTTGGAAAAAGAAGAACAAGGAAAACCAAAAATCAGTAGACGGGAAGAAATAATAAAGATTAGGGCAGAAATTAATGAAATAGAGACAAAAAGAACAATCCAAAGAATTAATGAAACAAAGAGTTGGTTCTTTGAAAGGATAAACAAGATTGATAAACCCTTAGCAAATCTGACCAAAAGAAAGAGAGAAGAGACACATATTAATAAAATCAGGGATGAACAAGGTAACATCACAACAGATTCCAGAGAAATTCAAAAAATCATAGGGACATACTATAAAAGCATATACTCCACAAAGTATGAAAATCTGAAAGAAATGGATGATTTCCTTGATCTATATGACCTACCTAAATTAAATCTAAATGAGATTAATCACTTAAATAGACCTATAACAAACATGGAGATCCAAACAGTTATCAATAATCTCCCAATTAAAAAAAGCCCAGGCCCAGATGGATTCACTGCTGAATTTTACCAGACTTTTAAGGAAGAGCTAACACCATTGCTTCTTAAGCTTTTCCAGGAAATAGAAAAAGTAGGAATTCTACCAAACTCCTTCTATGAGGCCAGCATCACCCTCATACCAAAACCAGGCAAAGATAGAACAAAAAAAGAAAATTACAGACCAATCTCCCTCATGAACATAGATGCAAAAATTCTCAACAAAATATTGGTAAACAGAATACAAGAATATATCAAAAAGATCATTCACCCTGACCAAGTAGGCTTTATCCCAGAGATGCAGGGATGGTTCAACATACGCAAATCTATAAATGTAATACATTACATAAACGGGTTGAAGGACAAAAATCACATGATCATGTCATTAGACGCAGAGAAAGCATTTGACAAAATCCAACATCCTTCATGATAAAAGTCCTACAGAGACTGGGAATAGAAGGAACATATCTCAATATAATAAAGGCTATTTATGACAAGCCTACAGCCAACATATTACTAAATGGGGAAAAACTGGAAGCTTTTCCACTAAAATCAGGAACAAAACAAGGGTGTCCACTGTCCCCACTTTTATTTAATATAGTTTTGGAAGTCTTAGCCATAGCAATAAGGCAAGAGACACACATAAAAGGGATACAAATTGGAAAGGAAGAGATCAAGTTATCATTATTTGCAGATGACATGATTCTATACATAAAGGACCCTAAAGACTCTACTAGCAAACTGTTAGAGCTGATAAAAACCTACAGCAATGTAGCAGGATACAAAATAAATACCCAGAAATCAGTAGCCTTCATATATGCTAACAACAAACACACAGAGGATGAAATCAGAGAATCACTCCCGTTCACAATTGCATCAAAAAAAAATAAAGTACCTTGGAATAAACCTAACCAAGGAAGTAAAGAATCTCTACAATGAGAACTTTAAAACCCTCAAGCGAGAAATTGCAGAAGACACTAGAAAGTGGAGAAACATCCCTTGTTCCTGGATTGGAAGAATCAATATTGTGAAAATGGCAATCTTACCTAAAGCAATCTACACATTTAATGCAATCCCCATCAAAATTCCAAAGGCTTTCTTCATGGAAATAGAAAAAACAATCCAAAAATTCATTTGGAATCACAAAAAACCTCGAATATCTAAAATAATACTGAGCAACAAAAATGAGGCTGGTGGTATCACCATACCTGATTTTAACCTATACTACAGAGCCATAGTAACAAAAACATCATGGTACTGGCACAAAAACAGACATGTAGATCTGTGGAACAGAATAGAGGACCCGGATGTAAGCCCAAGTAGCTATAGCCACCTGATATTCAATAAAAATGCCAAAAATACTCAGTGGAGAAGAGACAGCCTCTTCAGCAAATGATGTTTTGAAAACTGGATATATATCTGCAGAAGGATGAAAATAGATTCTTCTCTCTTGCCATGCACAAGAATTAAGTCCAAATGGATTAAAGACCTTAACATCAGACCTGAAACTCTGAAACTGCTAGAGGAAAAAGTAGGGGAAACCCTTCAACATATTGGTCTTGGCAAAGACTTTCTGAATACAACCCCAATTGCTCAGGCAATAAAACCACAGATTAACCACTGGGACCTAATGAAATTACAAAGATTTTGCACTGCAAAGGACACAGTGAAAAAAGCAAAGAGGCAACCTACAGAATAGGAAAAAATCTTCATCAGCTATATATCTGATAGAGGATTAATATCTAGGATATACAAAGAACTCAAAAAGTTAAATAATAAGGAATCAAACAAGCCAATCAAAAAATGGGCTATGGAGCTAAATAGAGAGTTCTCAAAGGAAGAAATACGAATGGCATATAAGCATCTAAAAAAATGTTCTATGTCCCTAGTCATCAGGGAAATGCAGATTAAAACTACCTTGAGATTCCATCTCACTCCTGTCAGATTGGCCACCATCATGAAAACAAATGATCATAAATGTTGGCGGGGATGTGGAAAAAGAGGAATCCTTCTACACTGCTGGTGGGAATGCAATCTGGTCCAGCCATTGTGGAAATCAGTGTGGACGTTCCTAAAACAGCTAAAGATTGATCTACCCTATGACCCAGCTATAGCACTCCTAGGCATATATCCAAAGGACTCATCTCATTTCCTTAGAAGTACATGCTCAACCATGTTTATTGCTGCTCAATTTATAATAGCTGGGAAATGGAACCAGCCTAAATGTCCCTCAACAGATGAGTGGATAGTGAAGATGTGGCACATTTATACAATGGAGTTCTACTCAGCGGTAAAGAAATATGAAGTTATGAAATTTGCAGAAAAATGGATGGACCTGGAAAGTATTATACTAAGTGAGGTAACCCAGGCCCAGAAAGCCAAGTGCCACATGTTCTCTCTCATATGTGGATCCTAGCTACAGATGATTGGGCTTCTGCGTGAGAATGAAAATACTTAGTAGCAGAGGCCAGTAAGTTAAAAAGGAGACATAAAGGGTAGAGAAAGAAGGGAGGATGATACTTAATAGGTTGATATTGTATATATGTAACTACAATGATTGTAATGAGGAGGTAATATGATGGAGAATGGAATTTCAAATGGGAAAGTGTGGGGGTGGGGAGGGAGGGAATTACCATGGGATATATTTTATAATCATGGAAAATGTTAATAAAAATAAAAAAAAAATAATAAATAAATAAATAAATAAAAAGTAGAACACGGAAGAGCATCATACTTATTTCTATGACAATATCCAATTTATATAATAATACAGGACTGTTTTTCACACATAGGTTCTGAAACACTAGAACAATAAACTTCTATATTCTATATATAAAATTCATTCTCAAGAAGAACTTCTAAGCATAGACAAGACTGACTACTATATTATTTAGTACAATCAATTCACTTGGCACCTACATGACTTGGTTGTGGCTACTCAGCTGGGGAGCCTAATAAAAGTGCATTTTCTTAAGTCTCGGCCCTGCAGAAAGTGTGAGATTGGGACAAACTTTGATATTTTGAAATAGTTCCCTGGGTGAAAAGCATAGCCCTGCTCAAGAATCACTGATAAGCTCCAGCAAGGTTGGACCATTTCCATTTCCTACTTCTCATTTCTGCTTCTATTCCTCCTGACTCCAAGAGTACAGACAGGCCTTAAGGTTAGTGTTTTTAGGGAGTAGTGACTACATGGCCAAAATAGCTTTTCAAACCATGCTGCCTCAGTAAAAACACACCAAGTGATCAATTAAAAACTGACAGATTTAATCTGTGCTGAGTAAACTCGCTGGCCTACAGTCATCCATATGATTAATGATGATGGGAACAGTAGTCCAAGTTAGAGGTTTCCATACTTTCTAAACGTCTAAATCTATAACAAGAATATAATAAATTACATTATGATTTTACAAGAACTTAGCTATTAGGAAAATGCCCCATCTATAAGGACAAAACCAACAAATCCATGAATTTGAGCATTGGGAGAAAAGGATTCTTTCCAAAAGGGAAAACTAGAGGTCTAATTAAGCAACCCAATATTATTGATTCACTGTCTTATCTTAAAGGTTTTAAAGCCCTTTTAGAACTTTGACATTTTAACCCCCAGGGAAATCAGAAGTGAGCAAAGCAGAGATGCTTATTTGCAAATGCTGGAAACAGATCATAGACAACATCTATAGTAGGACAGCAAAATGATAGACTGGCTAAAAACACAGTTTTGAAATCAAAACTCCTGGGTTAAGAGTCTAGGATCCATCACTTACTAATTATGTAATCTAGAGCAAGCTATTTAACATAGGTTCAATATTGCACTTCTGTAGTTTCTAAAGTGAACCAAATTATGTCAAGGTTTGGTGCCTCCCTTGGCCTTGAACACCATGCACATCTTTTTTTCTCTAACTCCTATTTATGCTTCAGGTTTCAGATCAACACTACCTCTTCCCAAAAGCCCTGATTTCTCAGAAATATTAAATAATGTTCTTTTGTGTCTTAAAAAATTTGAATTATAATTAATGTATGGTGAGATATGTTCATTAGCTTATAACTTCTACATGTGGACAGGGCCAAGGAAGCATCTTTAAAGTCTCACTTCTCACTTCTGTTGCTGGGGAAGCTCTTCTTCGGAGAGCTAAACTTCAAAACAACTCAGATAACCAAGAGGAGCTAGTTTGAGCAGAGGAGAACACTCACTGCCTGTATGGTAATGAGAGATCCAAACACCAAGTGTCCCAGGGACTTTGAGTACTTGTCACTTACCCCACTGTGGAGGAGATGGATGTAGCCAGATACACAAGGGGGCACACACATCTGAAGTTCCTTTGCAGTGGCTGGAGGCCCTGGCATGCCCATTCTCTCTATCTGCCTCTTTCTCTCTGTCACTCTCAAATAAATAAATAAAAATGAACAACAACAAAAAAGTACCAAATCCTTCTACATTCCTCTGACAAACACATTCCAAAAGATCAAACCTCACATGGTTAGATTCATGGCATCAGTGACCCCAATTTTGATACCAAGTTTAAGTTGTAGTTACCTTTAGTTGCTTGGACAAATATCTGACCAGAAGCAGTCTATGGAAGATGTGGTAGTTTGAGTTTATGTCCCCCAATAGACTCCAATATTTTATTAAAGCTGTAACTTGGATTTCCAACAGTTTTCCTGAAGGAGGTATCACTATGGGCAGATCTTAGGATCCAGCACTGAGGTCTTACTAGAGTGCTTGAGCTGCCCCTGGGGTTCCTGAAGTGTGCTTGCTTTTGATTCTAGAGGTGGTTTTTCTCTGTGTGAAGATTTGGAAATGGAGGATAAATTCTTCCACCATTATATAATTTCCCCTGGATCTGTAAGCTTCAATAAATTCCTTCCTCCCGTAACCTATACCTGGTTTAGAAGCTCATTCCAGCAACATGAAGCTTACTATGGCAGGAAGAAAGGATTTATTTCAGGCTTGCAGATTCAGGGGAAGTTTCATCATGACAAACAAAGCTGCCTCACTTCCATAGGTCCCTTGAAGAGAGACACAAAAACAGCCAGCAAACACCAACAGCTAGAGCTCTAACTTAGTTGTTAGACACCGTAGCACTGGGCTGAAAGATCTGCCCCCAGTGACACCTCCTCCAGCAGGCTGCTGGAGACTTAAGTAGGAACCTCAACCTTAATCAAAACTCCACAGTCTCTCACTGAATCAAGATTCAGCAATTTGGCTAGAATAGCTGGGCAGTAAACCCTCTAAGAATATGCCTATCTGCATTTCCCCAGTATTGTGATTATTACAGGTACATGTCATTCTTGGCTTTTACTTGCATGCTAGTGATCTAAACTCCAATCTTCATGCTCATGTAGCAAGTATAATACCCACTGAGATATCTCCCCAGTTCCCATACAGTTCTGTTTAATTCAAGGTGTTGCCAAAGTTGTTACAGTCAAAGCCTGGGTCCTGGCAGCCCTAACAAACAAGATTCACAGATCAGCCCTCAATAAATCAGTTATACATACAAGTAAAAAAGAAAAAAAGAAAGTGTATTCAATGTGGCCACATTGGAAGGAGGGACAATGAAGTCCAGTGACCCCACCAAGTCCATCTTTTGGATGTTACCAAGAGGTCTAGGTTTAAATAGAAGGCTAAATGTAAGCATAATTAAGCTGTACTTTGTCCAGCTCAACAGTGACTCAGCTCCAATCTCTCCTTCAAGGATGTCTGACAGTTTGACAGAACTGTGCAAAATTGAGAAATGAAATTGGTGCTGAGCAGAAAATCTTCTCCCTGTAGCCCAGCCAACTGAAAGCTGGAAAAAGCTGCACTGTATGCAGTCTTATGGGAAACAGAAGTCATCATCAGTGAAAACAGTGGACACTGGGGACCTCAAGTTTGGCCAGACAGGCCAAATGACCAAATGGGTGCAATAGTGGCATGTCTGCTCTGAGGGAAACCAACTGCTCTATAATTGGACTGAAGGTCCACTCCATGGGAGGGAATACATGCCTGGTACTGAAAACCTAATCAAACGCCTATGTCAGGGGAGGTCATGAGCCTTAGCAGTATAAAGCCTGCTCTTGTCTGAATAAATGCATAAATTACTCTCACCAAATTGCCCTAAAAACATTACACTTAATGCTCATACTCATATATTAATGCTACTCTCACTTCTGGATAGAGAAACTTTTCTTCTCAGATGGCAATGATCATTGGGATGACCCAAAGGGCATCATAGTGGTGAGAAGAAGGTTCGGAGGAGTGTCCAGCACTGAATCATCTCACACCCTCCAAGGTCCATTGCGGAAGAGGTGGCAGAAAGAATGTAAGAGCTAAAGGTAGGATACCATTCCTTACATACAACTGTCTGGACAGAATTTTGCCTCGATATCCAAGACCTCGCAGTGCCTAGCAATACCTACAGGAGAAAAAGATGATGACATCAAATTAAAATAGAGACTAATGGAGAGAGATAGGGGATATGACAGAGAGCAGAGTTATGAAGGGGTAGGTGGGGGAGAGGAAGGGAGGGAAATACCATGATTTGTTGTCTGTAAGTATAGAAGATATATATATGTAAACTGTGCAAAATCTCTTTCTGAGAAACAAGTTCTTCCTCTGACTGGCCAATTGTCCTTGGTCTTTTCTTCTCCCAGCAAGAGAGAGCTGAGGAAATTTTAATTTCTTGGTTAAATTGTTTGATGGCCAAAGAGAAGATCATGAATGCCTCTTTGAATATCTTCATTTCTGCCAGGATGTGGTTACAAAGTCCTAGAGCAAAGAGAAAAAATCATGTTTGTAGACTATATTGAAGTTCTTCCATTTTATTTTATTTTTATGTTTTGCTGGTGGTACTGAGGATTGAATTCATAGCTTTGCACATGCTAGGCAAGCACTGTACCACTAAGCTACATCCCCAGCCCCTTATTTTGGTTGTTCATAATTCCCCAACCCTTTTATGGCTTTTTGAGAAAGGGTATCACTCTGTATCAAGCCTGGTTTCAAACCCTTTATATAGCCCAAGCTAGCCTAGAACTCAAGGTAATTCTCCTGTCTCAGTCTATCTAGTGCCAGGATTACTAGATGAGATACTATCCCAATTTAGTTCCCTCATTTTTGAAAAAGGAAAGAGTCTCAGGGGTTTTATGTGGTGTTGCATGTAAGATGCTCACCCATTTCAGACCTGGCAGAGTTATTTATCCCTAGTTCATTCTTTTACATGTAGAAAAGCAGCCTTTTGTATCTTTCCTTTGGAGGTCATCTTCATGCTTAGACTCCTGCATGACTGTAAAGCATACTGTCGGTGTGTGTGTGTGTGTGTGTATGTGATATACTTGGTGTATGCATGTTTGTGTGAAGCTATTTGCACCCCCATGTATATGAGTGTAGAGACCAAATGAGAAAATTGGGTGTCTTTCTTCTATTTATGAGTGAAAAACCTAATAGTTTGATAGCCACTGGGGGCAGCACAAGTGTTTCTCCTTAAGCTATCTTCTCTCCTGCCAGGATTTCAACATGAGATCACTGTTACATCACTTCCCTTGACTCAAAGAAGGCATCCCTAAACCCCACCATTCCTTTAGAAGATGAAATAGCAGATGGTAACAGCTCTCTTAAAATAAATGCTTCCAAAAATTTCCCTCTGCCCTCTTTCCCATGGATTCCTTACTTCTTGGAACCTATCCAGGAGGGGTTTCCTTATAAATTCAGTATATTATGACCCAATTTTGAATATCTTATCTATTGTAGAATATCAATTATCTTCTCAGAGACATGTATTTTAATATCAGGATGCATAACAAATATTGTTCCATTTAAGAATAGGGAACCATTATAAGAGGAGGAAAAGATCATGACATCAAAATAAAATACAAGAGAGACTGATTGAGATGGGGAGAGGATTTGATGGAGAATGGATTTCAAAGGGGAAAGTGGGGGGAGGGAGGGTATTACCATGGGATATTTTTTATAATCATGGAAAATGTTAATAAAAATTGAGGAAAAAAAGAATAGGGAAATCTCCAGTTATTCAAGTCAGCCTCATCAGTTTTTGGTATCAGCAAACCAACATCAACGTTTATGAAGCAACCACATTTTCAGAGATGCTTGTCCCATCTCTCTGTAATATTTTCCTGTGTTTTATATGAAAAAGAAAACTTTGTTTCAGAGAAAATTACTTTCTTTTTAAAAATATTTATTTATTTATTTATTTATTTATTTATTTATTTATTTATTTATTTTCAGGCAGAGAAAGATAGAAGATAAACAGAAAAAGAAAATTGGCATGCCAGGGCCTCTAGCCACTGCAAATGAACTCCAGATGCATGTACCACTTGCACATCTTGCTTTACATGGCTACTGGAGAATCAATCCTGGGTCATTAAGCTTTGTGAGCAAGCACTTTAACAGCTAAGCCATCTCTATAGCCTGAGAAAGTGGCTTTCTGAAGGCAATATGGAAAAATATAGATCAAAGCTAAGGCTGAATCTCAGGACTCTTGTGCATACTACTGAAGAAACTGTAGCACACATCACTTGTTTCAGAAACAAGGTGCTCTATAGTGCTGGTAAGGTAATAAATAGTTCAGGAGAAGCTTTAATCAGCTGAAACATCACTAGAATAAGGGAAATGAAAAGTTGCAAAATGCAAGAGTTGTTAAGAAGAATGTGGAAATAAAAGGATAATCAGAGCAATGATTTTATTTGCAAGGCATATAGTCACACTCAGGGCCTCACAAAAACAATCTATCACTGAGCCTAGTATCCCACCCACTAATTTATTAAAGATTGACAAGAGAGAGTCTGGGGAGATAGCTCAGCTGGCAAAGTGCTTGCCTTGCAAGCATGAAGACCTAAGTTCACCCCCTAGAACCCATGTAAAGAAAGCCAGGCCTGTAGTATACCTTTGTAATCTCAGCTCTGGAGAGACAGAGACAGTAGAATCCCAGGAGCTCTTTGCCAAGCCAGTCTTAGATATTTTGTGAGCTCTAAGCCAATGAGATACCCTTTGTCAAAATAGTGGACAGTATGCGGAGTGTGGTAGCACACACCTTTAATCCCAGCACTTGGCAGGCAGAGGTAGGACGATCACGATGAATTCAAGGCCACCCTGAGACTACATAGTTAATTCCAGGTCAGCCTGAGCCAGAGTGAGACCCTACCTCGCAAAAAAATTTTTTAAAAAGGTGGATAGTTCTTGAGGAATGACACCTGAAATTGTCCTCTAGCCTTCATTATTCATGTGCACACATGTGCACCTATGCATACACACATACACATATGCCCACCAAAGACTGGCAAGACACTACTATTAATATAGTTACTGCTCTTACATAATAAAGGTTATTGATGCAGGGTATTGTTCGATAAATAATGCACTAAAGATGGTATAACATTGGAGAAGTGGCATAAGGAAATCCAGTTGTTCTTAACCTGGAGAACGTGAAGCACAGAAATTGCATGATTACTTTTGAGGAAGGGGAAGTTCTGTAGCTTTCCTTAAATTCTCAAAGAAATCCAAGACAAACAAAGGTTAGGAATCATTGCCACAGGACTGGAAGATGGCTCAGCACTTGCCAACCAAGCATGAGTACCTAAGTTTGAAAGCCCAGCACCCACATAAAAAGCCAGATACTATAACAAGCATCTGTAATTCCAACATGCCTATAGGCAAGGAGGGAGGTAGAAATAGAAGAATCTATCAGAATCTTGGGGTCCAGTTAGCCTGGAAAAGAAGTAGTGATAAGGGAGGGGGTAGGTCATGGATGAGCCTAATAATGGTACCAAACTGCCTGTATTTGCTGAATAGAAAACTAATAAAAAATTAATTTAAAAAAAAAGAATAAGCAACCTTTAAAAAAGAAATTGTGATGAACAATATGAGACCTTGTCTCAAAGGAAATGGAAAGTTTTTCTTTGACTTCCATATGTATGCCCTCACACACACACTACTGTATTCATACACAGCACACGGGGGGGGGGGGAGAGAGAATGAATCACTACTATATAGAGAAAAGTGTAGAGACCTTGGGATCATTCTGTCTTGTTTTTAATTCTGGATTCATTCTCACTAGACTTCACTACAGACTTTCTCTTTGTGAGAGCCTTTAGTTCCCCAATGGAAAAGAAGGGCTATAATGCCCCAATCAGAAGACTTAAAAGAAGAAAATGAAGTTCATCCATTTTATTTTGTTTTGTTCACTTTGAAACAGGGTCTCATGTTTGAGGCTGGTATTGAACACACCATGTAGCCAAGGCTGGCCTTTGAACTCCTGATCCTCCTGCCTTCAACTCTCAAGTACTGGTATTACAGGTATGCACCATCACCCTTGGCTCATGAAATGAAGTTATTTGTAGTGAATGTTTTATGAACGGCTGGTCCTCAGGAAATGATAATCTCCTTTGTCTTAGTATGTAGAGTATTATAATATTATAGTGGGAGTACTAAAGCATCAGGTGGATGAATCATTTGTAGTTGAACACATACACTTTCTTCAAAGATGTTCTGGCTAGGTGGGATGGTGAACGCCATTAATCCCAGTACTCGGGAGGCAGAGGCAAGAGAACACTGTGAGTTCAAGGCCAGCCTGAGGCTACATAGTGAATTCCAGGTCAACTTGGGCTAGAGTAAGACCCTACTTAGAAAAAAAAAAAGAGAGAAAAAGAATGAGTGAATGAATGAAAAGGTTGTACTACCCTTAACCAGAAACTCTGGATGCTGTTACATTTCCACAAAATATTCAAACGAAATTTACTAAACTGATGTTTAAAGAAGCTTCTCAAACCTAGAAATATATGCATGAATGAATTTTTTTGTAAAGATGCACTTAGGGGCTGGGGTAATGGCACAGCAGTAAAGGCACTTGCCTGTAAAGATGCACTTATTTAAATACCACCACATCCTGGCATGTTTGTTTTTGATGTAAGCATTTATCAATGTGAAACCTACAAAGGGAAAAAAAAATCTCTTGAATTGAGCAAGAGATCTGATAGTCTTAAATGACACATAAAGCAGCTTTTCTAAAGAGAGGACCCTGTAGCTAATCCTAGGATTCAATGAAAAAAGGCTTTAAGGGGTTAAAGTGGAAGGCTTGTACAAACTTTGCTCTCTTTTCTCCTCCCTCTCTCTGGGGCGCCTCACCACAGCGACAGAGCAGAGCTGATTCAGATCGCCACCTTTCCTGCATACTCTAACTACTGCCTGCAAAGAAAGAAGGGGAACTTTAACTAATTGAAGCTGCTTCCATTCAAGTGTTCCAGATGGCACTTGTGCATCCATATAGATACTTCACTTTGCTCTTCACAGCTTGTAATAAACAAGCATCTGAAATGGTAAGTAGTAGCTGGTATTTTAAGTATCCAGTGGAAGGTGCTTTTCTGTTTCTCTGGAAAGGGCTGACTCTGCAGGAAGATGAAAGAGAAAGCATACATTGTGTGTTTGGCAAAACGAGCCTTTCATTCTGTTTTCCAGGTACTCCAGTGATGCTCCAGAGTAAGTTACCTGTCCTCGCAAGCTTCAAGAAGGATAATTTAAATGGCCATCACCATTCATCCTGTGAGGCAGACAAGGTAAGAAAGATTTGGAAATATAATGCTGCCATGGGCACTGAAGTGAGAGGCATTATTTTATTTAGCAGCAGGTGCTGCAAACAGGCACCATCTGCCGCACATGATACAGCAACTGCAACTTGTACAAGCCACTGAAGGAGTACTTGCTGCTGAAATTGCTTTTCCATAGGCTGATATGGAACTCCACACCCTCACAGTGTGACCTCCCTCAGTTTCCTGTCCCTCTTAGGCAGACACATGCAAACAGTGTTAATTCTTGAAAGTAGAGACGACCGCCGGTCAGTACCTGCTTTTTCCTTAGGTGTTTGTGTGATAGCATTTCAGCTCTGGAATCATGTACACAGCTGTCATATAGCAAACTGTAAAATGATCCAGGAGCTGGGTTTTTTTTTTTTCAGAAATTTGTCAATCAAAAGGAAAAGTAGCTTCTTAGTGCTTCAAGGATCAAAACAGGTATGTAAGTACATGGGTTTTTATATCGCCAGCACCCAGTTCAGTGTCTAAAACTTGATTAGTCATCAATAAAGTTTTACTCAAAAGGAGACATAAAGGGAAGAGAAAGGAAGAGAGGAGGGTACTTAATAGGTTGATATTGTATATATGTAAGTACAATGATTGTGATTGGGAGGTAATATGATGGAGAATGGAATTTCAAAGGGGAAAGTGTGGGGGAGAGGGAGGGAATTACCATGGGATATTTTTTTATAATCATGGAAAATGCTAATATAAATTATAAATAAATAAATAAAAAATAAAGTTTTACTCAATAAATGTCAGTTTGATTTTGAAGGGTTATATAGAATGTTGTGAGCATTAGAAATAAGTTGCACATAAATAATCCCTCTTAGTGTTGATAAAAGAAGAAAGAGCCACATTTCTTCCTCATCATAAGGATAAAAAGTCTTGATCTGGGAATATGTATCATTTTGCTCCTCTGACATTATATATACTATGCTAATGTCAGAAATTACTAAGAACTTGGTATGTCAATCTTCATATGAAAATGTGTTTTTAGAAAGATCTTTGTTTGCTTGTTTTATACCAAGCTAATGGTAAAACATGCCAATAGAAAATCAAAGTGGCATGCACATTACCAGTGGGTATTTTGATTTACATTAGAAGTAAAGTAAATAAGATAGGTTAGTGTTGGACATTGACCAGAGAAGAGGTCATTCTCTCTCCCTTTCCTTCAAACTTCTCCTTTACTTTCTTCCTCCTTTCTCTGAATTTTCCCATTTCCCTTCCTTCTCTTCCTCTTAACCACTAATTTTCTCCCACTTTGTATCCCCTTCTCACATTCTTTGTTTTCTTTACTCACCTCTCATGTTTTCCTTTCTCTTCTCTCTTCCTCTTCCTTTATTCCTTTCCTGCCCTTTCTTTTCCTAACCTCTTGCTCTTTTTTTCATCTTCCACTTTCCTCCTTATCCTCCAGCAATTTTCAATAACTTTTATAAAGACTAGAAATTGAGTTTTATTTATGAGATTTTTCAGAAAAGCCTTCAAGATACCAAAATAATTCTATAAAAAATTTCTACAATAATCAGTTCCCAAGAATAAATAGAATTTGTGTTCTTTTTAAAATTAAAATTTTAATTTTAAGCTATTTCCTATAGTTTTACTTTGCAAATGTATAACTAAAACAATAACAATTCAAGAACAAAGTTTACAATAGTCATTATTCACTAATTCCATATTATAAAATGGAATTTAGTATCTATACAATAAGGTATTTGGAAGCATAAAAGAGGATTTAAAAAGAAAAAGAAATTCAGGCTCTCCTCCCAGTTAAGGCAGCATTCTGTATCTGTGGTTCTACATCTATGCATTCAACCAACTTCAAGTCTAAAATATTTGGAAAAATTGTGTTTACTGAACTTATGCAAATTTTATTTCTTCTAATTAGTACCTAAAAATAAGTGTAATAACTATTTATATAGTATTTATGTTATATTAAGTATTACAAATAATTTACAAGTGAGTTACACGTACAAGAGAATATGCAGTGCCCTCTCCAGTGCTGAGAAAACAGGTGTGTGCCACAAACCAGCCTCTAGGCTAGTATACCAGTGTGTGTGTGTGTGTGTGTGTGTGTGTGTGTGTGTGTGTGTGTGTCATTCTTAAGGAAAAGAACTACAGGAAGAAGAAGGGCTCGGAAGGAAGGCTCTTCAGATGGTCACCCTATATAAAAAAAAGACATTTAATATCTAGCAGAGCACCATAGATGAAGGAACTCCTGTGCAGGTTTCCCTTGATTGTCAGAGTCCTGAATTTGAAGTGTTCTGTTCTATTTGTAGAATGATGCTTCTCACCCTTTGCTACATATCAAAATCACCTAGAGGGCCTTTAAACAATATAGATGTTCATGCCCTGCACAGTGTGTTCAAAAATCTGAATAAGGCCGAGCATGGTGGCTCACGCCTTTAATCCCAGCACTTGAGAGGCAGAGGTAGGAGGATTACCCTGAGTTTGAGGCTACCCTGAGACTACATAGTTAATTCCAGTCAGCCTGGACCAGAGTGAGACCCTATCTCAAAAAAACAAAAGAACAAATCTGAATAAGTATTACTGATTAGTCAGGGCTGAAAGTATTCCCTAAAAAAGAACAATATAGATGTTCATGCCCTACACAGTGTGTCCAAAAATCTGAATAAATATTACTGATTACAGTCAGAATTGAAAATGTTCCCTGAAGAATATGTTTAGAAACTAACTGGGAAACATGATACAAAGAGAATCTTCAAGATACTGTCCCCAGGGATTCTGACCAATGAGCAAGGGAAATGGCCTAGGAATCTGTATTTTTATTGAATTGTTTCAATAAAGAGAGTGCCTTTGGATTATTCTGAGAAATGTTACCCCAATGTTACAAAAAGCAAAACCCCAGCCAGGCATGGTGGCTCACGCCTTTAATCCCAGCACTCAGGAGGCAGAGGTAGGAGGATCACCATGAGTTTGAGGCCACCCTGAGACTACATAGTGAAATCCAGATCAGCCTGAGCTAGAGTGAGACCTTACCTTGAAAAAAAAAAAAAAGAAACAAAACCAAAAACAAAACCCTATGGCATCAGAATGATTATTCTTATTATTATTCTTTATATATTATATTATTCTGATTCCTTAGAGCTGCCAAATAAAGTTGCATAAACTAGGTGGGTTAAAAGTACAGATATGAGCCGGGCGTGGTGGTGCACGCCTTTAATCCCAGCACTCGGGAGGCAGAGGTAGGAGGATCGCCGTGAGTTCGAGGCCACCCTGAGACTCCATAGTGAATTCCAGGTCAGCCTGGGCTAGAGTAAGACCCTACCTCCAAAAACCAAAAGTATAGATATCAAGCCAGGCGTGGTGGTGCATGCCTTTAGTCCCAGCACTTGGGAGGCAGAAGTAGGAGGATCGCCATGAGTTTGAGGCCACCCTGAGATTACATAGTGAATTCTAGGTCAGCCTGGGCCACAGTGAAACCCTACCTCAAAAAAAAAAAAAAGTATAGATATCGGGGGATGGGGAAGTGTTTGCCATATAAGCAAGAAGAGTTAATTTCAGGTCCCCAGCACCCATGTAAATGCCAGGTAGTCATGGTGGGTTGCCTATAATCCCAGTACATGGGAGGTGGAGATAGGAGGATTGCTAGGGCAAGCTAGCTAGCAACTAGCCAAATCAGTGCAATCTGGGTTTGAGTGAGAGACTCTCAATAAGTAAGGAAGACAACCAACTTAAGCCTCTGACCACCACACATGTATAATACACACATACAGAGAGAGAAATTTATGCTGAGTGTGGTGATACACACCTGTAATTCTAGCACTTGGGAGACAGAGGCAGAAGAATTACTGTAATTTGAGGCCAGTCTGGGCTTTGTAGCAAGACCCAGTCTTAAAAGTAGGGCCAAACATAATTCAGTGGTGGTGTGCTTGCCTAGCATGGGTATGGCTCTGGGTTCAATCCCCAGTACTACATACAAAAAGAAAGCAAAAAGCATGGCAGGGTGGCACACACTTTTAATCCTAGCACTTGGGAGGCAGAGGTAGGAGGAGTGCTGAGAGTTCGAGGCCACCCTGAGACTACATAGTGAATTCCAGGTCAGCCTGAGCTAGTGTGAGACCCTACCATGAAAAAAAAAAAAGCAAAAGCTATCATTTCTTAATAAAATGTTTTAGGCTACAGAGTTGGCCCTGCAGTTAAGGCGCTTGCCTGGAAAGCCTAATAACCCTGGCTTGATTCCCCAGGAACTATATAAAACCAAATGTACAAAGTGATTCATGTATCTGGAGTTAATTTGCAGCAGGTAGAGGCCCTGGCATGCCCATGCTCTCTCTGACTTTCTTCTCTCTGCTTGCAAATAAATAGAAACATTAAAAAAATAAAAATAAAAATAAGACAGAAACTTATGTTCTTAGCCCTAGAGGCTAGAAATCAGTGCATCTGCTATGAAAAACACCCTTGGAAAGCTATAAGGAAGAGACCTTCCTAGCCTCTTGTAAGCTCTTGTGCTTGCTGGCATTCTTGGCATTCTCTGGCATATGGATATATCACTGCAGTCTCTCCTTTACTTTTCTCCCTATATATCTGTTTTCTCTTCTCATAAGTACACCAGTAGATTAGGGCCAATATAATCACCTAATCTGAACTTGATTACATCAGCAAAGGCTTTATTATGAAATAAGATCAGAGCCACACATATGGAGATAAATTTATCAACACATCACTTTGTGTGTCACAATTCAACCTATAGCACTGTTCAAAATAATTTATGTGTATATGATGTGTGTGCATAAGGGTGCACACATGTTGCAATACACATAACAAGATCAGGGCACAATTTTTGAATGCTGGTCTTCTCCTTTCACCTTGTTTGAGACAGGGTCTTTCTTCTTTTCCCACTTCAAAGGCTAAATTTGCTGGCCCTCAAACTTTGGGATTCTCCTAGCTATGCCTCTCATTAGGATTAAAAACATGCGAACGACTTGCATATGGCTTTACATGGGTACTGGGGATATGAATTAGAGTTACTAGTGTAGTGTAGCTAGCACTTCCAACCACTGAGCAATTTCCATGACCCCAATAATATTAATTTACTTATGTGTGTCTTTGTGTGTGCACATACGTTTGCGTGCATGTGCACCATGGTCTTTTGCTGCTGCAAAACATCCAGCTTCATATATGAGTGTCTGGGAAATTGAAGCCCAGACTAACATGCTTTGCAAGCAAGCACCTTTAACCACTGAACAATCTCCCCACCCCGCCCCCAGAGTACTTTTTTAAAGTAAGACATTGAAAAAACAACAAAACTGATTAGCTATCTACAGAACAACCAGTAGGTAATTCTCAATGCACAGTGTGCAAAAAATCAGTTGAAAAGCTTATATTTCTGGGCCTTGATTGTATGCAACCATATAGTATAGCAAAAAATGTTTCCTATACCATTTTGCTAAAGATAGCACAAAGAGGCCTTCTCTCTTCATGTTTCCTGTAAACCAGAGGGCTCTGTGTGGGAAGCAACTAACATAAGAAGAATGGGTTACAAAAAATATATAGTAATATACACCAGGAGACAGAAGCCTGAACTCAAGTGCTCCAAGAATAGGGGCAAAATTTAAGGTGACAGAAAAAGTGATGTGACTGTTGGAGCTGTTTCTGGCAACTCTTTCTGGGACAGTTAATAAGAGACAGAACTAGACTATTTTGCCAGTGATCTGCTACTGCTGTTGCCTACAGAAGTGTGGCAGGTCATGGTTATTTATATTGTACATTTTAGTTACTCATATTTACTTAATATTTTTTTAAAAAGATCTCAATGTTTCTGAGATACTCCACTATTTATACGGTGGTTTGTTTTGATCAATAAAGACAATGATTTGTCTTACGTTATAATGAAAGGCGCAATTATTTTTATGCTCAGAATAGATGTGGTTTTTGATTTCTTCTGGTCTACAAATTCTGAACCAATGTATATTCTCAGATCACAAACTCAAATGAGAGAAAACAAGAACAAAATCGGGGAAGCCTGCATTCCTAAACATTCTAGTATTCCTTAAGATGGCAATAGGTACTGGGAGCTGGAAACTCAAAACAAAATCTTAAAATCTGAGTCTTTGTTTCAATGAAGGGTTTTCTTCATTAGGCTGCATCAGTGCTTCTCAGACGGGTTACAATTTACAATTTCTTGGGTAGCTTTTAAAAATTAGCAATGCTTGGGTCTCATCCCAAACCAGTCAAGTCTGATTTCCTAAAACAGTGCCCAGATTTCCACTATGAAGATTATTATGGAAAACTAGAGGTTTGACACCCATGGTCTGTATATTAACAAGTATCTCAGGTAAATCTTATGACCAATTATCTTGGGAAACATTGCATCAATCTAACCTAGTTGTTAGCTTTTCTTTGGTGATTTGAATTGATCTTTTTCTTTTTAATATCCATTTCAGGTCTAAGGGGAAAAGGTATTTAAGATTATGGAAACACAAGGTGTTACTTTAATATTAGTTTTCCTGTAGCAAACCATTTTGCAAAGCTTATTTCTATTTCAAAATAAATTACTACCTGGTTTTTTTTTAATACCTGAAACTTTCATGTTTTTATTTTCAGGAAAACAAATCTGGTGAAGAACCTTAACAACCAAATTTCCTGAGCCTTAACCTACTGCTGTCAGCATCTCTGAATTTCCCTCCATCTGAGAATTACCAGGTCTGACAACACTTTCCCTCTTGTCTCCAGTGAGAGATGTCAACAAAGCTGTAGAAAATGTACACCCTCTAGACTTACAACCAAGTCGGGCAGCTGGTCAGGAACATTAAAATCTCTTTCCTTAGAGAAGATTGAAAGAGACAGACAAGAGGGGTGAAAACACAGGATATGCTAAGCCAGAAATATAGGAGAAAGAACCTTTAGAAAAGCCTCCTAGCAGAAAACCCAATTAAATCCACATCATTAGTCTGCACATCCACATGAGCTGTGGGTAAAAGGAGCCCGTTCTCTCTCTACTGAAAAAGAATAGAAGTCAGATATAGTACTCTAAATATTCTTGGTCTCAATCCAGTATTATGAAGCAGTTTCACCACATTTATTTTAATCAGTATAAGATTAAGTGTGTGGAAATTGAAATTTTCTTATAAAAAAAGAAGTCTTGATAAAACCCATTTGGGAGACAGTTGCTTGCTATGCACGTACACTACTGATTTTGCTCTGTTTCCAATTGTTAGAGCACTCTGATATATTCAGAGATTGATTAAGTGATTGTGGCATGCCACAAGGGCAATAGAAATTAAATAGAAACAAATAGCAACTCAAGTAGAGGGATGACGGAGGTGCATTTTAAGTACCATGGAAATCTCACTGGGCGGGCCCATTTTCCCACCCTGGCAACAGAGGTTGACACCACGTCAGACAAGTATTCCAGCCTGTACATGTATGTGGGATTATTCCTGAGCCTCTTGGCCATTCTCCTCATCCTGCTCTTTACAATGCTCCTTCGGCTCAAACATGTCATCTCACCCATTACTGAGAACACAGAAAGTGTTCCTCAGTTCACAGACGTGGAGATGCAGAGTCGAATCCCCACTCCTTAAAGCCAGGATAATGGTGAGACATGGCAGATCTCAGTGAACCCTGATGGTGATGGTGATGTCCAGGAAGGCTTCCTTTGTCACCTGAAGCTTCCCATGTAACAACAAGCTGTTCATGTTTTCATTGCATTTTTTTTTTCATCTTCACTGCACTTATGGGACATCTAAGAGGCTTAAAACTCATTCTTTTAAAGGAATAGAAGAAATAGCAGCTGGTTGGGCAGGCAGGTTTCCATAGTAACCAAAGGGAGCTTGGGCCTTGAACAAACCTCAAACCACAGAAATTCATATGCAGCTGTTATTAAAATACAAGATCGTTGGAAGCTCGAAGAGCAAGAAGAATTTCTCTTTGAAGGTTATAGGTGTTCTAAGAGGGTCTTTTCAAGGAAATAACAGGTTTTAACATCACTTTGGCCCTAATGAATCATTTTGGACATAATACGGAGGTCTGCTGCTGTAAAGCTAAATCGTGTCACAAGTGAATGATAGAGAACACTGATGTTTTCCCTAAAGAACACTGATTTGATCATAGTAGCCCATCAGGGTTGTCCATAAATGAAAGAAAAGGCTTAAAGAGTCTATTTCAATTTAAAGAACAACTTTTAGAGAAAGAAATTTCTGGTGAATAAACTCATCTAATTAGAAGATGTGCATATTATATCTGTGTTGTAACTATCCCTGGACTTTAAAACATTCAGATAATGATAAATGTCTTACTAATATCTGGAGTGATAAGCTGCCCCTAAAGCAAGGTAAAATTAAGTCAAAATGTTCTCATAATAAGGAAGGCTACATTATATATGCAGCTTCACTACCTTTTTCTCCCTCTACATCATGCTCCAGGATAGAGCTGCACACAAACATGAACTTTATTTAAAGGTAACCTTGACAAAGAAGACACTGCTGTATTTTAAAGCAGAACTAAGATTATCTTGGTATTCTGTTACCGAATGATTGTGGCTTTGGCCAAAAATGCCAGCTTTCTGAGTCCCAAGTTTTACTCGCCGAAAACCTGACCAGAGAGCTTTTTAGTCATTACTCGACTGTTTTTAGATCGGAGTACAAGGGAATCAAAGAGAGATGATGGGGGAAAAGACTGAACAACACCATCCAACAAATCCTTACTGAGATCAATGTCCTTAAATGTCATATTTGTCTTGTTCAGAACATGATCCTCCCTTCCTGACCCCTGCCAAACAAAGAAAAAACAAACAAACAATAACAACAAACACCTGATGAGTTTCACTTGTTATCTATAGGAGAAATATATTTTTGAAAAATTCCATTCTCATAAGTAGCTCTACTATGCAGTAGTGGAGAAATTAATTCGTTTAAATTGACTTTCCAAAGGGAAACCAAAGGAGATGAGTACTATTTACAAATTAGAAATTATAAAGCTGATCGAATTCTTGCCACCAAAGAGCTAGTACACCTGTGTTCATCTTCTCACACACACACAAAAGTCAGTAGTCCCTAGCACTTAATAACTAATCAAATTTCACAATGTGCTCCATGGGGAACTGCAGTGGTGGTAAGACCAGAACGGTATAGATGTGAATTTCATGCCACCTCCACCAGGCATGTAGCTCTCTATTGTTGGTAACTAATTTAGATTGGCCCCTTTACTCTGGTCTAAATCTAGCATGGTGGTGAAATTCCCAAGTGCTTTCCACTTTTGTACACAGCCATTTGCCAATGCTCTTCTCTCCAAGGGGCTGCAAAGTGTAAAATCCCCGTATGCAGAGCTAAACTTAGCAGAGGCCAACTGCCACACCTGTTACAACTGTGTGCTGTCAGAACAAACTAACAGGTAGGCTAAGACTTGGATAGGAAAGGCAGTTCCCTTTGGACTTTATGTTTTCCAAAATGTGAAGTGACTCTTACATTATTGTGTGGTGGTGGTTGAAACTGTGTATTTTTTCAATGCCCAGAATACCCAGACAACATGAACGTTTTTAAATTTTCACTCTTAGCAACCATACGTCTTCATCAAAGACTAGCAGTACACACTAGAACTTAATGAAACAGGTATCCCTTTATTCCAGGTCTTCACCTTTGTGCCCACAGTATTTGAATGCACTTTAAAGTAGAGAAGTCAGTGGCTGGATAAATAAGGGAACTGCTTACACATCCATGAGAAGCAAGCTCCTAGATGTCCCCTTCCTGAATCTGGTGAGGACATGGCCTGCATATCTATTCCCTACCCACCTGAGCACTCCAGCCCAAATTTCAGAAGATAAAAATTGTTTTTTATGCACTGACTTGGGTGATGACTCCTAATTTATTATCAGGTTGCACACCAGAAAAACAACTATCCTCTTTCATCACAACTACCCCCATGGGATCTAGAATCTTAACTGAGTATTAACCAAGGCACACAGCACAGATTACACTAAAATAGCAGCATAATCCCCCACAGTGCCCCATGATATAAAAGAAATGGAGATGCATTTAAGCAGATGTGTCCTTATGGTAACTCACATGGCATTCAATCTTTGGCAAATAGAATGTTTTTATGACAGCAAACTTACTATAAAGAAAAGAAATTTTCCAGTTCTATTCAAATATCCTCAAATGTATTAGCCTATTACTGCTTAGCCAACTTGAATACCAATGGGCACAATTTGAATTTATCTTTCTGTCCAAAATATTGACTTGACAGTTCCTTGCCCTACCCCAATCTCCACAAAATTGCACATTGGCTGGTATGTGAACAGGTAGGTTATTGCACTTCTAAGGAAAACAATCACTCTTTATTGACCATATGTATGTCAAAAATTATCAAATATCAAGAATTTCATGTAATTTACCTCATAAAAGGACTTGCTACATGCATTTTTTAATAGTAATCTCCCTTACTATGTACAGAAACTTTACATTTCATATATCTCAGAATTGTGGGTTATATAAAACAAGACATATTGCAAAAGGCTTATGAATTAGGCAGCAAATATTAAACATAAAAAAGTAAAGGTGTACTTATGCAGCCCAACCTTTCCATCCATGCCAAATTCAAAGCTTTGGACTTAGATAACTGAGTTTGACTGCTGAAGATCCCACCATACGTACTAAGTAGGTATAAGGGGTCCATTTACTGCATTTAAATTGTTATATTAAGTAATACATTTTAATTATGTGCATTTGTACAAAAAATGTTTTTAAACAATGAAGAATTATATGGAAAAGGAGTTTCTTTTGCTTGAATTCATTTATAGTTGAAATAGATTCATACTGTATGAGAACAAGAACACAATGTTCACATTAATATTTAGCATGTTGTTTTATTCCTTGGACAATAAATGGTGACTGGCTTGCCGATCATAAATGTCTATTGTCAGAAAAATGTAAACAGTACAACATTAGTTTCCTCATCCTGATATAAATTATAATAATTGCAACAAATTTGTGAGACATCATTTTGAGGTTTCATTATTATTTCTTGCTCTCTAACCTGCCAGCTTCTATTCCCTTCTTACTTGCAAACTGATCATTGGTAAATCTGATTATCCAATAGTAGGATGAAAAGTATTGAATGACTTCCAGCTGTCTATAGGTTGGCCATGCAGGAAGATTGAGATTAGGTATCTGCGGTACCAGTGGCCTTTCCTATCTCCCCAGTAGCATATGTTGAAGATGGAACTTCCATCTCGTACTTTCCTCATTTGGTCCTGACAGCAACCCTACGAATAATGAGTGGAGGGAGAATGAAGTTGGTTTGACAAAACTGGACAGAGACCAAAGGGATGTATGAGATATTGATGTTTACACAAAGCAACATTAACGATTACAGTGCAGGAGTAGGGATGTAGCTCAGTTTGGGATAGTGTTTGCCTAGTGTGAATGAAGCCCTGGGTTGAATCCTCAGCAAAGCATATAAACCAGACATGATGGTGCACATCTAGACTCTTAGCACTAAGAATGTGGAAGGAGAGAATTGAGAGTTCAAGGTTATCCTTGGCTACATAGTGAGCTTAAGGCCACCTGGGAATACATGAGATCCTGTCTCAAAAAACATTTACACAGCAATTCATTGTTCTCCTAGTTTAGTTATTCTCCCTGAGCTTTGTGAGCACTAAATAGATATTTCAAAGCTATCTACTTTATTGCACTCAGAGGTCTGCAAACAGCAATTGAACTTTATAGGTGATCAATTCTCCATGACCAGCAATTCAAAACAAGCACAATTGTATCATCTCAGAAAATAATTGTTGAAATGCAGAAAGTCTCTCTAATACACTATGGGAAAGTTTATATAACAGCACATCTTGCAGCTTTAATTTACATGGAAAAAAGAAATGGGCAGAAATGTGGATGGATTGTCACCCACAATGTAAATCCTAATTCTCTGATATTTAATTTAATGTGCATATTTAATTCCAGTTCCTCATAATACATGATTGTTTTCTCTTCCCTGCTCAGATACAGAAATAAGAATACCTCCTTTTGGGTATTATAAATCTTATGTAAGATTGTATAGTGTTTTAAGTGTACATAGCAATTCTATCGGTATTCTATAGTAAATGCCATCACATTAAAACAAAAACAAACACTACCTAGAAAAAGAAGCTTTCTTTAGCCACAAAGAATAAATTAGATATATCAGAAGAAGCATACTTATTTCTGAGAAAATTATATCTCCAAAGAAACAATTACTGTAGACCTTAACATTGACTGTAAAGCCATCTTTTTATCCTCCAAAATTTTATCAGCTTGTGTTTGGGAATGCAAGCTTTTCAAATGTGAAGGACAAACTTTCCTATTCCTATTTAATGTATGGTCATGACAGAGGAAGACAAAAATATGAATCATAAGTAGGAAAATAAGATACACATAATAACTATAAGGATCTTTTAAATATTAGTTGGATATTTCTGAGGAATTTTTAGGGGGTTTTAGGGTGGGCATGGTATCACTCTATCCCAGGCTGACCTGAAACTTTCTGTGTAACCCAATCTAGTTTGAAAATGCCAGCAATCCTCCTACCTCAGCCTCCTGAGTGCTGGGATTACAGGTGTGAGCCACCATAACTGGCTGACACTCTAATTCGTTTTCACATCAAGTATGTATTGATTAAATCATATACAAACATGGGGGAGAAAAAAATGAATGGTGCACTGTGCTAGTCTTTGTTGAATAATGGGCCCCAAATTCTGAAGAGGCTTGAATGGGACACTTCAATCCTGTAAGTATATGACTGGAAAGAAGGCTCAGTGAGGAAGAGCAGTTACCACACAACCACAAGGACCTGAGTTTGATCCCTAGTACCCCAAAATACAATGGTACATATATATGAAGATGCCAAAATCTCATTAATTTGTATTTTAAGCTAAAAATTAATTTAAAAAAATTTACATTTCAATCGCTTTTTTATTTTAAAGGATTATTTAAAGTGGGATGTCACATATTAAACAATACTTAGAGTGATTAAATAAGTACATTCTATACACCCATAAGGTTGATGAGACTACAAACTGGTACTCCATTGTTGTGGCAATGTCCACAGAAACCTTAAAACACAACTAATCATTTCTGCAGGCATTTTATTTCTAGGACTTTAATCTATAGTATAAAGGTGTCCAAATGGTACACTAAATGTTTATGTTCTACTTATCAACACTTCAAGATCATATTTTTTATTGAAATCATAAAACACTATTTCACACAGTTAATAAATTCTCACATTATCTGCATAGAAATATTTCACATGGTCCCAAATCATGATGTATAGACACTAAAAATCTTTCTGGGCTGGAGGGATGGCTTAGCTGTTAAGACATTTGTCTGAAAAGCCAAAGGAATAAGGTCGATACCCCAGGCCCCATGTTAGCCAGATGCACAAGGGGGAACACACATCTCGAGTTCATTTGCAGTGGCTGGAGGCCCTGGCACACCCATTCATTCTCTCTTTCACTCTCTCCCTCTTTCTCTGTCAAATGAATAAATAAATTTTTTTTTTTTGATCTTTGCTATTTCTTCTAATTCTAGACTATTGGACTATGGTATCATGATTCTGACCCAATCCTTATCAAGTCCCCACACTAAAATACCTCATTTGTTTTGTGTTTATTTAATTATTTCCTTTATTTTTCCTTTTTTTCTTAAATCATGGTTGGGGTCAAGTCCAAGGTCTTACATCTAAGCATGTACATACTCTGCCACGATACTACATCCACAGTGAAAGGTAGATTTTAATCAAGCTTCCAATACTCAATAAAGTCTGACCTTGTAATTCTACTTTTGAGATTCTAACAAACCTTCAAGGAATTGGTACTCTCTGTTACCAGAGTAAACAAACCAAACAATGGGTTGTGTTGATTATGTTTGAAGAGCCAGCAGTCAACAGAACTGTACTGAGCTTGGCATTTATCATTACAAAGTATAATTTGATTTGTCTCATTACATACAATGTATTAATAAGTTGGGCAATAGTGTCTTTCAAAACATGTTTTTTATGCCATCCTTGGTTAAAATTAAACTGATGTTATGAAAGTGAGCACCAAGAGCAAAGCTAGGCATTACCACCTTTAATACAAATAAATGTAAAACCTGAAAATATTTACAAAACAATGGATATTTAAAACAATATGAATGCACTGTGATGTACATATCCTCCTGAAACTTATTATCATAATGATTGCTTATTAAGTTTGTTATCATCATTATTATCACCACAGTACTCAGTTGTACAAATACACCATACTGGTCCATGAATTTTCCTGGATGAATATTTTATCCAACATTAATAGAGCTATATGAGCTTTCTACTGGCTAATCTTTGTCAGACACACATTTTCTCACTTATTTATGTAAAGCATTTATGCTGTTCCCCATAAGTATATACATATATATATATACATGCATATATACATATATATATATGCTATACAACTTATATATAGATATATATATATACAACTTATATAGATAGATATACAACATATATATATATGTTGGTACCATCATTTCCCCTTTCCCTGTCCCATGCCAATGCAGTAGTGATTTAGGTTTCTATGGCTCCACTTGCTTTTAATCAGCATAACATTTTTAGAGCCAATGTTATACCTATAATCTCAGCATTGAGGAATTGGGTGCAGGAGGAAGAGTTCAAGAATAGTTTGGGCAACATGGTGAGTTCAAGGCCAATTTCAGCTGCATGACACCCTGTCAAAACATTTTTAAAAATAGTTTTCTTTTAAAGATCTGGGTGTAGTATTTCGGGGGCAGAGGCAGCAGAATCACTACAAGTTCCAGGCCAGCCTGTTCTACAATAGCAAGTTCCAAGCCAACTAAACCTACATAGAAACCCTTTGTCTCAGGCTGGAAAGATTGCTCAGTGGTTAAAGGCACTCACTTGCAAAGCCTGCCAGCCCAGGTTCAGTACCCCAGTATCCACATAAAGCCAAATGCATAAGATAGCACATATGTCTGGTGTTTGTTTGCAGTGGCAAAAGGCCCTGGTATACCCATTTTCTTTCTATCTAACTTCTCTCTCTTTCTATCTCCCAATTCTTGCAAATAAATACAAAATAAAGTTTATTTTTAATAAAATAAAGTCTTTTATCAATAAAAAGCTATTGTTTTGCTTCATTTATTAAATTGTATAAGTATTTTGTTTGGTCACTTGTGAAGTTGTACATATGTTATCACTATTACAGCAACTTATGATAGAAATTAATGGTGGTATCATGCACTCATTATTGTAGTACAATTTTGAATGTGGGAAAAATTAAAATGCAGTAATAAAGAAGCTTTCTTACATTCAAATGCATACAATAATTAGAGAAAGAACCACATGACAACTTTTTAAAGCAGTATTTAAATATACTGGTGACTATTTCATCAGAATTTAATGGAAGGAAACTTTTTCATGACAGATATACACATTTATATTGGATACACGTGTATAATCAGTCAAAACAAGGTAGCCACACAGTAATGACTAATGTGATAATAATTAGTTTGTGAAATAGGGGCAATTGAATATGCATCACTTGCTTTTCATATGTAAATTCAATTACTAATCAAGCATTGCTGTTCTCTTGTATTCTACATAACACTATGATTACTAAGAATACCATGTAGAATAAGAGGAGAAAAGTCCCTATGCTGCATTTCCAAATGTACAAAGACCAAAAAGATCCATATTAAATCACAGAAGAAAATCTTCCTCACCTAAGGAAACTCAACGATTTATAATGAGAGTGTAACTAGCAGGTTGGTATCTTATGTACAATTTGGTTGTAATTTTCTGATGGATCTTTTTCCTTTTATTCAAGATTTAAATGTGCCAATTAGTTTGGCAGTGTGGTCTAATACTCTGGATTTGAATATATGTAAATGTCTGTATTTTTTTTCTTATCCGGTTATTAGATGTAGCCATTTTTCCAGATAGAACTGCATGAATAAGCAAGTAAAATTATCCCTTAAGGGAAAATTCACATTTGTTCAGTATAATACATTTCTTTTACTGAAAGCATCAAGTTAGGGGCAGAATAAGAAGAGAGGTATGCACAACAGACCCAGTTATTCCCTTATTGAGCATTTACCCTAAAAGCTACAAACCTCAGCTCAGAGACATTTGTTCAACCATGTTTATAGCTGCTCAATTCATAATAGCTAAGAGTTGAAATCAACCCAGATGTCCATCATTACACGAATGGATAACTAAGATGTGGCATATCTACACAATGGAATTCTAACATATTAGTAAGGAAAACTGACACAATGAAATTTTAAGAAAAATGGTCAAACTTGGAACAGATCATTCTCAGTGAACTTGCCCAATCACAGAAAGATAATCATCTCATGGTCTCACTCATCTGTGGCTCCTAACCTGAATTTGCCCATGATGCTGACATACCTAATAAATATATAGAGGACTGGACAATAGGGATGGTGGGGCTAGAGGGGAAGGTAAGGGTGAGGGGGACAAAAAAAATGGACCCAAGTGGAAATGGTACCATAAAATCCTACATCCTGAAAGACTACTAAAAAGCCAAACCTTCATCAGGTACTTAGAGAGAATACCTGATTCACAGGGGCCTAGAGAAAGTATGATTAAGACTATCCTCAATATTCTCTTGTTTCTCTCTCTCTCTCTCTCTTTTCTCTTTTTCTCTTTTATGTTACCTATATTTTTCTTCCTTCTCTCTTGGCACTAACCTGTAACTCCCAGTACCAGCATGTGGGTAACAACCACAATGAGCTATTGTTCAGAGAGACCTACAAGGTTTCCCAAAAGAAGACAGAATTCTGTCAGAGTACTTGATGACCCACCAAAGATTAATAGTAAGACCCTACTGCCAAATAAACCATATGCTGTTAGGAAGGAACATGGAGCAACCTGGCTGGAAACTGGGAGAGAGTCATTCCCCAGACAGTAAGCTTGTCTAGTGCCAGAAGGTGTTTCATGAGTGACTGAGGAGAAATGATGAACATCTGTATAAGCAACTCGTGGTCTAAGCTACTCAACAGCAATCAACCTGTGATGCTCACACAAGTGTCATAGTGGTGCACAGCCACGGTAGGAAACCATCTGCTCTTGATTTGTCTAACTGATCTGCTCAGTGGAATGGAACCCATAGCTGGACCTGGGAAACAAGTCAGAACTATACCCCAAAATGAACCCACTCTCCAATATCAAGCTCCCACCAATAAAGAGCTAGAAGAGGGCCTACACCTATTAAATTCTCCCTAAAATAATAATGGATATCCATGTATCTTGTATCCATTGGAGAATTTGCTTCTCTTTTTCAGATGGATGCAGAACCTGAAGAGAGAATCAGCCCATCACAACCCACCAGGGCACCAGCAGAAGCCATAGAATTAGTTGTGTAATGACCAAGAGCTGCTTTCTCGGTGAACCTGATATCAGCACAAGGGTGAAGGAGACAAAGAGAACACTCAGCTCTTACCAAATCAGATATCCAGAGGCACAGAGACTCCCAAGACCTCCCGTCATTGATATAGACCTAAAATGAACCCAACATGGCTCAGGGAAATTCGCTGAAGAGGGGGTGGAAAGATTGTTAGAGCCATAAGTTGGCTCATTATGCACAGAAACATTGCCCCGCCCCCACAACTGATGGCCACCTCCACAATGCAACACCCACAATCTGCGGTGGGGGAACGGCAGGGAGAAGGCTAATGATGGTACTATAATGGCTGTATATACACTATTTACATAACTAATGAAAAGAGAGGTACTCAGAAACTGTCTGTTAGCCTAGCATCAAAACCTCTTCTTTTTTGTTTTTATTAAATATTTTATTTATTTATTTATTTATTAGACAACAAAAAACAGATAGAGAGAGAATGGACTCACCAGGGCCTCCAGCCACTGCAGACAAAGTCCAAATACATGTGCCACTTTGTACATCTGGTTTATGTAGGCACTAGGGAATGGAACCTAGGTACTTAAGCTTCACAGGCAAGCACTTTAACCATTAAGCCATCTCTCCATCCCCCAAACCTCTTCTTTAAAAAAAAAAATAACTAAGAATTAGCCAGCAATTTATGTTAATACTTTCTCATTCCTTCAGCCACACTTGCCTTCCTTCTGTCCTCCAAGAACATCGGGCTTAAGAAACTAAATATAGCCAGACCATATAAAACAATAGAACTCTGGCTATGTGTGGTGATGCACACCTCTAATGCCAGTACTTGGAAGATTGAGGCAGATAGATGATAAGTTTAATGGCAGTTTTGGCTACATTTCAGGCATCTCTCAGAAAGAAGGAAGGGAAGGGAAGGGAAGGGAAGGGAAGGGAAGGGAAGGGAAGGGAAGGGAAGGGAAGGGAAGGGAAGGGAAGGGAAGGGAAGGGAAGGGAAGGGAAGGGAAGGGAAGGGAAGGGAAGGGAAGGGAAGGGAAGGGAAGGGAAGGGAAGGGAAGGGAAGGGAAGGGAAGGGAAGGGAAGGAAAAAAGGGAAAACTCTGATTTACAACCTACAACAAACAGTTCAGGAAGCCAATTTACTCCATCCAGGCCAGATTTGCAGCAAGTCAGACAACTTCCTCTATCAACTAATCCAGGAAGCCAAACCACAATCTCTAAGTCTAAAAGAGCCAAGAGTAATAAGTTATTGTCAACATCTCTTATTTTACCCCATTACAAACTTTGGTCCATTCAGAAAAAGACAAAAGTGTACTCTTTACCAATTATGTATGATGCACTGTTTCCATTGAAGCCTTGACCACAGCTTCCTCATTCCCACAGCTTCCAAGTATGTATTATCTAAAGCCATTGTTCCTCCCTACCCCCAAGGAGAAGGCTTCCTCTACCTGTCTTTGAGTTTCAACCAAATACAAATATTTGAAGTTGCTGAGTTCTGACTATAATAAGCCCCAAATTAATTGATTCTGCATGTTCTCATCTGAGTGGTCTCATTACTGGGCTCCTTGTTCTGGCCTCCCTCAATTCTTCAGCCCTTGCGACTTCTGGCAATGAATTTAGAGGAGATACATATAGATAGATATGTATATACTGCAGATGATAGTTTATTACAGAATAACATGAGATACACTCAAAGAAGAGAGTGAGCAATAGCCAAAGAAAACATTATAGAGGAAAACATTCTTGCCAGGGTGCATTTGTTCAATAGTTATTGTGGAGGACAATCTCATGGAGTGAGAGTGGGTAATGCACAGAGAGACCATTGTGCTGACCTTCATGTTTAGATAGGCTTTATATTATGGCTTCAGATTTCTGGAATGTGTTTCCTGGAGGGCATGGGTCCTGCTCAGGTGATGGACAGGGCAAATTGGAATAACTCTTAAAGGATAAGGTAACAGTATGTCTTTGTTCATTTGAGTAGTTCAGAATGCCATGTTTTCACCCAGGAACAGAGATATGACTCAGATCCCATTCTTTTGGGCAGTATTTAGAATCCTGTAGTTTCTTTCTGATTATACAATGGCTGATTATGAGGGAGAGGCCTACCCTCAATGCCCCCTTAAAAAATATGTAATTGGGCTGGAGAGATGGCTTAGCGGTTAAGCGCTTGCCTGTGAAGCCTAAGGACCCCAGTTCGAGGCTCGGTTCCCCAGGTCCCACGTTAGCCAGATGCACAAGGGGGCGCACGTGTCTGGAGTTCATTTGCAGAGGCTGGAAGCCCTGGCGCGCCCATTCTCTCTCTCTCCCTCTATCTGTCTTTCTCTCTGTGTCTGTCGCTCTCAAATAAATAAATAAATAAATTTTAAAAAAAATATGTAATTATGTATGTATGTATGTATGCATGCATGCACCAGGATCTCTTTCCACTGCAAGCAAACTCCAGATGCATGTAACACTTTGCGTCTTGCTTCACATAGTTGATAGGCAATGGTCCCCATGATAGCAGACCTTGCAAGTAACTTCTTTTAACTCCTAAGCCATCCCCAACCCCTTCAATTCTCTTTTAAGCCTGCTGATATCTGACTGACTACCTCACAGACTCATTTAGTTCTAAATGACCAATAGTCTCTCCTGTGTCTTGACATTTTCTGTTCCTTTACCTAGAATACACTTCCCTTCTATATGGCTTACTTACATAATGAAGTAAAGTCTCTATTCCCAATTGATCACCTGAGAGTAACCTCCCCAGCCAATATTTCTAATGAAAACTGAGACTATACCTGCACAGCTTACTATCTATAGTAACGTGATTCTATTATTCTGCTGCCTTCATCAATGTAATTTTTCATTGCTAGAGACTGAACCCAGGTCCTTCTGCATGCTAAGCAAATACTTTTCCCCTAAGCAACATATACTCCAGCCCTAGGATAATTTTACTATGCAAAAAAACCACTATTTTTATAAAAAGAAAAACTTATATTCAAGAAACTTGCTGAGAGAACCATCAGGAAGTCCAAAAGTCCACTGGTGAATTGCTAGGTTCATAAATCTTAAATCCTTTTATTGTGAGCTTCACCAGACTATACTCAAGTCCCTTCCCTAATTGAAAGACATACCTTACCATGGGATATATTTTATAATCATGGGAAATGTTAATAAAAATTAAAAAAAATAAAAAAAGAAAGACATACCTTAAGATGGACCTATTTTTTTTTTTTAATATTCTGACTTCAGCTCTCGATTTATAGAAGTTATTAGGTCTCTGTTGAGGTAGTACACCTGCCCTGTTACTTTGGAGAACATTTTTAAAAATTGGCTCATTGTTGGGCTGTTTTATTGATATTTGATGAATCACCATTTATTGTCTGACTTTTCCTGAGGAGACATAAAAAACTGGTCTAGTCAGCCAAGAAAGCGAGCCAACTGTCCAAAGAAGTGATTCCATCTATGTCCAGCTTGAGAGAACTGATGAATGTAGAAAAGAATGATGTCACAGAAACTGAAGTAGAGCCTTTTGAAAAAGGGAGAATTGCTTAACAAGGACAAATGTTGCAGAAAAGTTTTGGTAGTCTGAATCAGATGTCTCCCCCATAAACTCATGTGCTTTGTCTACTTGGTCCTTAGCTGGTGGCAATTTGGGAGGTAAAACCTTGAAATTGAAATTTTGGAGGAGGAGGTATGTTTTGGGGGGATGGGTTTAGGAGGGTTATAGCTAGATCCACCTCTCCTGATGCTTTTTTTCACCTGCTGTAGCACAAGAGGTAATGCCCAGCCTTTGCTCATGCCATACTGTCCCCTGCCATCATGAAGCTTCCTGCTGAGGCTGTAAGACAAAACAAATACTTTCCTCTTGTCAGCTACTATGGGTCTGGTGCTTTGTCCCAGCAACAACTGACTGCAACAAAGGTCAATTAGGGAGATGGAGATGGCTCAGCACCTAAGATGCTTGCCTTCAAAACCTAATGGCTTGGGTTCAATTCCCCAGTACCCACATAAAGCCAGATGCGCAAAGAGGTACATGTATCTGGAGTTCATTTACAGCAGCTGAAGGCCCTGACATGCCTATTCTCTCTCTCTCTCTCTCTCTCCCTCTCTCTCTCTCCTTCTCTTCTCTCTGTTTGAAAATAAATAAATAAATAAAATTGTGTAAAAGGTCAACTAGGGTTTGCATTTGGCAAATTAGGGCATCCTTGGAGTTTTTCATAAGAATGGTTTAAATAAATGGTATAAGGAAGAATAAATTATACAACAATCATAATTAGTGGATTTCAAGGGAAGCTTATGAACTTCATTTATTTGATGTTACTGGCTGATAGGTTTCCCTTGAGAGATTAATGGTATATTGATTAGACCTTCTCAAAAACACTCTCTTTAATGGAATTGGTGGCCATTGAAAATGTATTCTTTCAGCTGTGCATTAATCAGAATCTTGATCATAGACTTCAATCAATAGATGGTTATTAAACTGAAGATAATACTCATTCACTTGCATCTATATCTCTCCCACTATATATGTGTATATATACTTATATATTTGCTTATTTTATACATCAATACATATACTAGTACATATATAAGTATATAAATTTATTTTGAAATAATTATAGACTCACAGAAGTCTACAAAAGAAATATACAGGAAGGTTTCATATACTCTTTCCCTAGCTTTCCTCAATGTTAACACTAATGCCAATGTAGCACATTTTCAAACTCAAGAAACTAATATTTATACTATACATACACCTTATTCAAATTTTATTACTGTGTGTCTGTGCAATGCTATTATGTATGTAGACTTTCATATTTACTGTCATAATCAAGAATTCACAGTGCTATCATCACAAGACTTTCTTGTACTACTCCTTTATAGTCACATAAATTTCTTATTCCATATGTATCTGTGAGTACATATGACAACTACTAATCCATTGCCCCCCCATCATTATTCTATTGCACAAATGTTACATAAACAAAATCATGCAGTGTCATTTTGAGGCTTTTTTCATATCCCATAATTTCCTTGAGGATCATCCAAGTTGTTGTGTATATCAACAGTTCCTTTTTTATGACTGAAGTGTATGCAATAGCTTATATATACCATGATTTCTTTAAGCTCATACCCCATGAAGGGTGTCTGTGTTGTTTTGAGTTTGTAGCTATGATGAATTAAGCACAAAGATGCCTTCATAGCTAAGCTACTCAAATGCCCAGTTGATTTTTCTAAAATGAAGCTCCAGTGATATAAGCCATCTTTCTTCCCATCCATATACAAATGTGGGTTTTGATCTGTAGACCAAAAATTCTTAGAATATGAAGACATGACTGGAAGTGACTCTAGAGTTCATATGCACATAAATGTTTTCTTAATGAACAAATTCTGAAAATGTAAGTTGTGACTATATTGCAAAGAGGATTCTGACAATGTGCATCACACAACTGATCCTCCAAACAAAAGACTTCACAGCTGGGCATGGTGGCTCATGCCTTTAATCCCAGCACTTGGGATACAGAGGTAGGAGGATTGCTGTGAGTTCAAGGCCACCCTGAGACTACAGAGTGAATTCCAGGTCAGCCTAGGCTAGAGTGAGACCCTACCTTGAAAAAAAAAAAGACTGCACAATGGACCTCATTTAGGTTCACATTCTGACATTCCTAATTGCAAAGGCCATGGGCCTCACTCAATTATTTTACCTAAATTATGCAGGAATGATATATGACCAGCAAGATTTTAGATTACATGCCTATGATACCTGCATTCAGAAGACTGAAACAGAATGATCACAAGTGCAACACCAGCCCAGATTACATAGATAATTGTAAAAACAAAGTAGTTTTCCACATTCACAATGCTAAGTAGTTAAGCACCCAAAATTTCTCTAGTTCATACAGCTAGAGAGAAAGATGCATTTGTAGAAGCAACTTGTCATGTACCACAATGATAAACATAGGTCATGGAGTCAAACTACCAGGGATTGAGTTTAGACTCCATTTGTGACCTTGGAAAGTCCTACAAGTTATTTAACTCCACTATGCTTCAAGGTTTTTTTGTTTGTAAAATGGGTTATATTACAAAGTAATTGTAATAATCTGTTACAGAAGATAAGAAAAATGGAAGGATGAAAGGCATACTAAGAAAAGTCAAGAAAATTATTAACTTAATTTATGAGATATTTTAGATAGAAAGTAGAGTGTACAAGCACAGAGCATAGATCCAAAGGGATTGAATAAACACATATTGATTATGTATATGAGGTATCTAATACTTGTGTATAATAAATATACATAAACTGCTCAGTATATATGAGGTTCTAAGTCAGCCACTCAGGAGGAATAGCTTGTTAGCTTCATGTTGCTATAATGAACTATATAAGACTGACTACTTATGAAATAAAGAGGTTTATTTTGGTTCATAATTATGAAGGTTCAAGTTCACCATCAGGTGGGTCATTACTTTAGGCATTGACAATGGCTACACATCATGGTGGAAGCATATATCACAGCAAGTGTTCCCACCTCAAGACATGAAGAAGATTGGGAGGAGAGAATTTGAACACACTATCCCTTTTGAGGACATGACCCAATGACCCAAAGACCTCCCTTAAGGCCCTAACACTTAAAGGTCCATAACACCTCCCAATAATGCTACTCTGAGGATCATGACCTTTAGAGGATGATTATCCAATCTATGGCACACTTAACCTGGGTCCATGGGTCCTGTTGGTTCTCACTGGGCTATGGAAAACTTCAGTTATGGACAAGTATACTTTCACCTATGACTTTTCAGTAGATTATATGTGTAACTAGCTTCAGACTTTCTTCACCTGTAAAGTACTTTTGCCCAAACCTCATTTCTGATCCTCCACAGCACACCATCAGTGGAAAAGAGTGATGTGAAGCCGGGCACGGTGGCATATGCCTTTAATCCCAGCACTCAGGATGCAGAGGTAGGAAGATTGCCAACAGTTCAAGGCCACCCTGAGACTACATAGTGAATTCCAGGTCAGCCTGGGGTAGAGCAATACCCTACCTCAAAAAAAAAAAAAAAAAGAAAAGAAAAAGAAAGAACGAAAGAGAAAGAAGAGTGATGTGGACAAGAGAAATTGGACATATAAACATTAGGGTGTTGCATTCTGCTAACATCCTACCCTAACTGTGTTATCACACCTATATTCTCCTCTAGCATATTGCTGTGAGTGTTAAGTTGATTTGATGACTCATGTGGTTTGAGTGACATACAGTTTTTTTGAGTTATAATTCATACACCACATATTTCATCCATTTAGAATACATTACATTGTCATTTTAAAATGACATCAAAAAATTAAAATATAAAGCTTGACATATTATACATTTTATTATGGAATTAAAAACATTTACATGATCTTCAACTACCACTATCTACTTCCAGAATATTTTAATCATCCCCCCAAAAAACTCCATAACCATTAACTAATAACTCCGTGTTTCCCTCTCTAAACAGCCACAGTAACTTGTAATCTACTTTCTATCACTGAATTTTCCTAATCTATATAGTAAGTTATGGGCTGGAGAGATGTCTTAGAAGTTAAGGCACTTGCCTGCAAACCAAAGGACTCAGGTTCAATTCCCCTGGACCCATGTAAGTGAAATGCACAAGATGGTACCTGCATCTGGAGTTTGTCTACAGTGGCTGGAGGCCCTAGCGTACTCATTTATTCTCTCTCTCTCACTCTCAAATAAATAAATAAAAATAGGGCTGGAGAGATGGCTTAGTGGTTAAGCGCTTGCCTGTGAATCCTAAGGACCCCGGTTCCAGGCTCTATCCCCTAGGACCCACGTTAGCCAGATGCACAAGGGGCGCACGTGTCTGGAGTTCATTTGCAGTAGCTGGAAGCCCTGGCTCACCCATTCTCTCTATCTCTCTGCTTCTTTCTCTCTCTCTGCCACTCTCAAATAAATAAATAAAAATAAACAAAAAATTTAAATAAATAAAAATAAATTTAAAATATTTTAAACAAAGAATTTGTAATCCCAGCACTTAGGACAAGCAGAAGTACAAGATCAACCTCTACTACATAACAAGATCAAGAACAGCCTGAGCTACACCTCTCGGGGCCTCTCTCTCTCTCTCTCTCTCTCTCTCTCTCTCTCTCTCTCTTTCAGTTTACCTATCCATCTATCTCTATGTATATATATATATATATACACACATGCACAAATACAGACAGGCCTGACATGGCCACTGGTAAGTTGCCTATGCTACTATAAGTAACCTTTTACCTATACTCCTGTGCAACCCTAATTAAATTCAGTGGGTCTCAAAAAAGAACATGATAAGTAGAAGGGGAACTAGTTGGGAACAGAAAGCTCATTAGGAGTGGGAAAAAGACAAGAGAGAGTAATGGGGGGGTATACAACCAAAGTACATTATGTACTTGTATGAAAATGCCATCATAAAACCCACTATCATGTATAATTAACATATGGTAATAAATTATTTTTATTAAAAGAATCTAACAATAAAGGTATAGCTCTTGCTTTAAAGGAACACTTTGGGAAGCTCAGATACTTTTCCTTTGATTGAAATGGATTTTTGTTTTTTCTGATGCTATTAAGCAGTTAGCTCTGCTGTAGAGATATTGCAGTTTTATGACAACAGGGAACAAAAGAAAATACCCCATATTTAAATGTCTGAATTCTCTCCAGAAAGTGTCCTTGGCTCAATTTTTTTGCTCATCTGTTTTTCTTTTCTTTACAACAATTGAAAAATATTTAATTTGGCTGGAGAAATGGCTTAGCGGTTAAAGTGTTTGCCTGCGAAGCCAAAGGACCTAGATTCTATTCCCCAGAACCAAAGTAAGCTAGATGCACAAGGGGAACAGGCATCTGGAGTTTGTTTGCCATGGGTGGAAGCCCTAGAGTGCCCATTCTCTCTCTGTGTCTGTCTTTCTTCTCCGTCTCTCTCTCTCTCTCTCTCTCCCTCTCTCTTTCACTGCAAATAAATAAATAAAAGTTTTTTAAAATATTTAAAAAGTCAAAGATTAATAAAAGTTTATGTTCTAATCAAGAATACAGATTCTCAATATTCTGGCTGTTTTTCTGTTGTCTAGACATGCAGATATTTTTAAGCAACAATTTTATTAGATATGCACATATTTTGTATGTAAACAGTACATATTGGTATCATCCTTTCCCTCCTCTCTGCCCTTTTTCTGAAGATGCCTTCCTCACTGGGGATGTAGGTCAACCCTGTGGGGATGATGGGTCATGCATTATGGGAGGAGGAGGCAATGTCTCTATGCAAAATGTCCCAACTTATGGCTCTAACAGTCTTTCTGCTCCCTCTTCCACAAAATTCTCTGAGCCTTGCTGGGAGCATTTTAAGCCTATTTCAGTGATGGGCACTTAGGAGCTTCTGGATCTCTGGTTTGGTAGGTGTTGAGTGTCCTCAGTACCTATCTCCATCACCTTTGTGCTGATATCAGATTCACTAAGAAAGCAGCACTCTTGCTCATTTCCCCAATTCCTCTGTGGTTTCAGCTGGGACCAGGGTAGAGTGCACTGAGTCGTTTATCTCTTCAGGTACAGCTCCCATTTGAAAAAGATAAGAAGATTCTCCAATGGCGAATGAAATCATCACCATTTAGATGGGATAACCATTATTAATTTAGAAAGAATTAAAAAGGATGCAGGCCTTCTTATAATCTAAGGTTAGTGGGAGCTTGACAATGGAAAGCAGAATCATTATCTAGATATGATTCTGACTTGTTTCCCAGTTCCAGATATGGTTTCCTTTCCACTGAGAGGATCTGTTAGCCAATACAAGAGCAATTGGTTACCCACCATGGCTATGTGCCACTATTGCACTTGTGTGAGCATCATTGCAGGTTACACTTTTAGTTGTTTGGACAGATGTTGGCCACTTTCCCCCAGTAGCTCATATAGCGCCTTCCAGCATTAGATGAGCTAATTGTCTGGCTTTCCTCCAGATTCCAACCAGTTTTCTCCATGGTCCTAGCCAACAGCAAAAGGTTTCTTCAGCAGTAGGGTATTAACATTAACCTCTGGTGGGGAATCAAGTGCTCTGACAGAAGCCTATCTTGTTTGTTTTGGGAGTTCTAGTAGGTCTTTCTGACCAACAACTCATTGTAGATGTAAACCACATCCTGGTACAGGGAATTACAGGCCACTGCCAAGGGAAAAGAAAAAAGAAAAAGACAGAGAAGAAAGAGAAACAAGAGAAATTTGAGGTTAGGCTTCCTCTCACCTTCTCCAAGGCCCTTCAATTCAGGTGTTCCCCATAAAATCTTCTTGAGGGTTCTACCTTTTAGTCTGACTTCCAGGATATAGGATTCTATAGTAGGTACCAGTTCAATTTGGGTTCAGTTTTGTGTTCCCCCAACTTCCCCCTTCCCCTAAGCCCTACCCTCCCTATTGTCCAAGCCTCAAGATGATATTCAGTTATGTCAGCAACTTGGGCTGATCCATGTCAGGAACTGCAGATGAGTGAGATCATGTGATGGTTGTCTTTCTGTGATTGTATGAGTTCACTTAGAATGATCTGTTTCAAGTTGGACCATATATTTTTTTTACAAATTTCAATGTCATTTTTTCTTTTTTTTTTAAATATTTTATTTATTTATTTGAGAGCAACAGAGACAGAGAGAAAGACAGATAGAGGGAGAGAGAGAGAATGGGCGCGCCAGGGCTTCCAGCCTCTGCAAACGAACTCCAGACGCGTGCGCCCCCTTGTGCATCTGGCTAACGTGGGACCTGGGGAACCGAGCCTCGAACCGGGGTCCTTAGGCTTCACAGGCGAGCGCTTAACCGCTAAGCCATCTCTCCAGCCCGTCATTTTTTTCTTACTGCTGAGTAGAATCCCATCATGTAGGTATACCACATCTTGGTTATCCATTCATCCAATGATGGGCACCTGGCTTGATTCCAATTTCCTTGACTATTTTACATGTAAAGTTTAGTGTGATTTAATGTTTTTAATCATATGTGCAGTGAATTAATCATCATAAGTATATTTTAGGGATATGAAGTTGATAATTTTTTGACAAGATTTCCATGTTTAATCCTATTAGGCCTATCATATTCAATGCTATCACTGAGGTAAATAAGAACTGAGTCTACAAAAGAAAATAAAAGGGTGAAAAGGACAAAGATCAAGTCAAACATGAACAGAGCTAATCATATTTTAAATCTTATAATTAATTTAACATGTACAATCCACAAAAGATGCTGGCTGCAATAGAACTATTCTGGATTAAATCAAGAGAGCCTGAGGATGAGAAGTGACATTTAATAGAATTATTATTCTAAGAAAATCTTATTATTAAGATGAATGAGATTCATATTTTATCTGAGCTTCTGGACACTTGCTGGGCAACTTCAAGAATGTTTCAATAAATAAACCACCCAAAGGCCTCCAACAAAGTTAATCCCCTTCAATTAGACAATAGCTTAATAGAATAATTTACTCTTCATAGGATTATCAGCATTTTAAAATAAAACTCAATTTGACACATGAAACAGATTAAATTCAAGGAGAACATGGGACCAAGGTATATCAATCCAGAGGTCCATTCATTTGTGTACTCAATCCAATAATCTATGGAAAGAAAATACTTCAACTCCTCATGTCTGGATTGATGGATAAATGGGAGTGTGGCCATGTATCTCTGTAACAACTAATGTGGTGGTTTAATTCAGGTGTCCCCCATAAACTTAAGTGTTCTGAATGCTAGGTTTCCAGCTGATGGAGGTTTGGGAATTAATGCCTCCTGGAGGGAGTGTATTGTTAGAGGCAGGCTTAAGGGCTTTATAGCCAGTTTCCCCTTGCCAGTTTTTGGCACACTCTCCTATTGCTGTTGTCCACCTGATGTTGGACAGGGGTGATGTCCACCCTCTGCTCATGCCATCATTTTCCCTGCCATTATGGAGCTTCCCCCTCATGCATGTAAGCCAAAAAAATCTCTTTTTCCCCACAAGTTGCTCTTGGTTGGGTGATTTCTGCCAGCAGTGTGAACCTGAATGCAACACCTCGTATGTTCTGCAATAGTCAGGAATGGAGACTGAAGAATCACTGACCAAAGTGGTGGCTTCAGGTTGAGGGAGAAACTCCAGCATAAAGAAATATACAAAGGAGTGATAGAGGAAAACAACCAATGTTCTCCTCTGGACTTCACACTCACAGTATGCATGATTCTGCACACACACAAGTGCATATGCCACACACACATACAATCACATCACATCACATCACATACCACATCACACACACACACACATAAAAGAGAGGAAGATATAAATTCCAATAAAGTTTTGATTCTGTCATGTGTAGATATGTGTTAAAGGTTACATGCATTGGGCTGGAGTGATGGCTTAGTGGTTAAGCGCTTGCCTGTGAAGGACGCCGGTTTGAGGCTCAATTCCCCAGATCCCACATTAGCCAGATGCACAAGGGGTCGCACGCGTCTGGAGTTTGTTTGCAGTGGCTGGAAGCCCTGGCCCACCCATTTTCTCTCTCTCTCTCTCTCTCTCTCTCTCTCTCTCTCTCTCTCTCTCTCTCTCTCTCTCCTCTGTCTCTGTCACTCTCAAATAAATAAATAAATAAAATGAACAAAAAATTTAAATACCTTTAAAAAAGATTACATGCATAGAAAGAACAATGAAAGAAACAAAAGATGCAGAAAAGGGAAGAAAGAAAAATTGTAAATAGGAGGCTGAGGAGATATCTCAGTGAGTAAAGTGATCAAGTGATTGCTTTACAAGCATGAGAACCTGAGTTCAATCCCTAGTGTCCATGTAAAAATTCTGGGACACAGCATATATCTGTCACCTCAGTGCTCTGGAAGAACCCTGTGACTCACTAGACAGCCAGTCTAATCTAACTGGTGAGCTCCAGGAAACAAGAGACCCTGCATTAAGACCTGTGGATGGTGCTCCAGAGGAAAACATCTGGGATTGTCCTCTGGCCTCCACAAACATGTACATATACATGCATGCCCCCACATACTTACAGATGTACAAATATAAACTGTACATACATACATGAGGAAAAATAGCATCTGGAACACCTCAAGTAAGAGAAGCAACACTTGGGGCTGGAGAGATGGCTTAGTGGTTAAGCGCTTGCCTGTGAAGCCTAAGGACCCCGGTTCAAGGCTCAAATCCCCAGGACCCAGTTTAGCCAGATGCACAAGGGGGCGCACGCATCTGGAGCTCGTTTGCAGTGGCTGGAGGCCCTGTCACGCCCATTCTCTCTCTGTCTCTCTCTCTCCCCTTCTTTCTTTGTCTGTTGCTCTCAGATAAATAAATAAAAATAAAAAACAAACAAAAAAAGAGAATCAACACTACTGGCATGTGAGAAGTCCTAGGTTTAGTTCTCAGAACCACTTAAACAAAGATAGCAGCACCAAGTACAATATCCATAATTATAATATATATAAACAGGTTAATTACCCTATTAAAAGAATGCTTTGAGAATGGAATTTTTAAAGTTTTATTATGAAATTATTTATTTCAAAAAATTCAAAACATTGTTAAGTAATTCTAGTATCACATTTAACTAGACATCTCAAATGATAACAGTCAACCACTTTCATCTGTTCTTTTCTGTATAGCTAACTTTTTCTGAAATGCTGAAAAGATCTTTCTAGAATAGTTTGGGCAAAGTAAATATTCTCAGAATATCATGGGGAAGATAAATTGATGTCAGTATTATATTAGTCAGCTTCTGATACTATAACAAAATACCTGAAGCATTTCACCTATGAAAACTAAAAAGTTGTTTTTATGGCTATGGGGGTTGTACTCCAAGACTGACTAGGCCACATTTCTTTGGGCCTCTAATGAGGCAGCATGCGATGAAGGGATGCATAGAGGAGCCAATGGCTCACGTACAAGACTTCCCTCTTCACCCTGGGGAAAAAGCCTTTGACATATGGCCCTTTGGGTGACACTATCCATATTCAAATGCTAGCAGGAGACTGTTACATACCCACAGTTATAATTATCAAAATCATGAAATTTATAGTAATATACATTATCTAATATGGAGGCCTCATTTACAGTTGCCAATTTTACCCATAAAATAGTCCTTTGTAAGATCATCTAGTAGCATCTTTACATCATCTGAATGAGGCAGTTTGTCTTTCTAAAATGTCAGAATTCACTGAATAACAATAAATTCACAAAGTATGCCAATTCCATTTCCTGTAATTTTCTAAATAGTCCCAGTTGCCCTCAGTAGTTGGCCACTGACAAACACGGTTCCTTATGCCAATCTTTTTTTTTTTTTAATTTATTTGAGAAAGAGGCAGGTAGACAGAGAGAGAGAGAGAGAATGGGCACACCAGGGCTTCCAGCCACTGCAAACGAACTCCAGATGCAAGCGCCCCCTTGAGCATCTGGCTAACATGGGTCCTGGGGAACCGAGCCTTGAACCAGGGTCCCTAGGCTTCACAGGAAAGTGCTTAACGGCTTAGTCATCTCTCCAGCCCCCTTATGCCAATCTTAATTACTAATATGAACTATCAGATCACACATTTCTCATCACACAAACTATATCTATAATCTACAGATATATGTGTGTGTGCTTATGAATGCATGTATGCAAGTTACAGAATGGCTACAAAAGAGAGGCTGCAACAACAAGGTTCAAGGAGTTCAAGATGACCTTCCTGAAGACTGCAGAGTTAAAACATATGCAAAGAAAGTCATACTGTGTCTAGTCAAGATATTAAGCCAGGTGTGGTGGCATGCACCTATAATCCCAGTGCTTAGGCAGACCAACACAGGTAGATCATTTTGGATCAACAGACAATTAGTGCATTGTACTTGGCGAATTCTAGGCCAATGAGGGACTGTCCAAATAAAAGGTGGGCAACACCTGAGAAGCAAAACTCAAAGTTGTCCGCTTGCCTTCACATACACATGTGTATGCACACACATACAGAAACACACACTTTTTTGAAAAGAAAAAATGCTTTTATTCTATTATGCCATGAAAACCAAGGAAAAAAAGGAGTGGGAATTCTCATAGAAAATGAAGATTCTAACATCTGTAGTGAAATGATGATTATTAATTTTGACTGTAATTGAACCAGATTATGTCAACAAAACAGAGTGCATTCTCCTGAGTATTTCACTAAGAATAAAAAGAATGTTTATTTCATAGATAATTCTATCACTTGCAAACATTTAACTTTTTTTTGAAACTGCCTTCCAAGCCAATTTATGAGTCACAGAAGAAAAATTAAAGAGAAAATTGATCATGATGCATCATATACAACTGATGGGAAATTTTAATCAGTATGAAGCCAGTACTAATGATTATAAAAGCTACAGACATGGGAACTGATTCAATGAAAATGATTAAAGTGCACAATTAATTCTGAGTGAATTAGCAAGCACCTAGACTGGGTCAGTGATAAATTGTGTTACAGGAAGTTGGCAGAGAACCTAGTTGAGTAATGTGCCTAAATAAAACTGTAGTCTGTGATGGTGGCTAGAAAAGGGAAGGAAGCTATAAAAATCTGCAAGTTGACCATTTGTGACATGAAAACTCCTGAAAGTGACCTGTAAATCAAGTTGGCTAGGTATTGTACCACTATTTTGTTGAGCTTTCACAGATATCCTCATTCTAGAAATCAGAGGATAAGGAAGGTAGTCATGTACTTACCTACTCAGCCTTAGAATATGATCTTGATATTCTCATTGTGGTGTCATTTCCTTTGCCACTCACATGGCTCAAAATAATTTGATCTATAGAAAAGCTATCATTCTGCATCTCCTTTGGGGTTGATGAACATTTTGGAGCTAGACAGAGATGGTGACAATTTTACAATATTATAAAGGCATTAGAATTCACTTTATTTTTTTAAATATTTTTTGTTCATATTTTATTTATTTATTTGAAAGTGACAGAGAGAGAGGGAGAGAAGAGACAGATAGAGAGGGAATGGGTGCGCCAGGGCTTCCAGCCACTGCAAGGCTAACGTGGGTCCTGGGGAAACGAGCCTCGAACCGGGGTCCTTAGGCTTCACAGGCAAGCGCTTAACTGCTAAGCCATCTCTCAAGCCCTAGAATTTACTTTAAAGTGGTTAATTTTAAGCAGGTGTGGTAGCTCATAGCTCATAGCTCATGCCTACACTTTCACACTTGGGAGCCTGAGGCAGAAGGATCATAGTGAGTTCAAGGCTACCCTGTCACAAAATAGTACAAAACAAAGCAAGACAAAGGTTAATTTTATGTTACCTGAATTTTTTAAAGTTACTGTCAGGGAGCCGGGCATGGTGGCGCACACCTTTCATCCCAGTACTCAGGAGGCAGAGGTAGGAGGATTGCCGTGAGTTCGAGGCCACTTGGCAGTGAGGCTCATTCTAATTGAATGTCTAGTTCATATAAATGCATGTTAGCCACATGTGTGAGAGAGATTTTATTCCCCCAAAAGAGACTTTTCCCCATGTAAAAGACATTCTTTCCCTGTCTTTCCTTCTCCCTGAGGAGGAATTGCCCTTGGTTTGGGAGCATTCACACTTTTTCTCCACTCTTGTTTCCACCCTACTCTAATAAAGCCTCCATAGTGTACTTTCCTCTGTGTCCATGTTTTATCAATTATTTTATAAACTTGAATAAGGACCCAAGGTTTGAGAGTCATAATCCTGGAGGATTTTAATCCCAGAGCCCTGTCTTTCCCTCTTTCCTATGTCATTATGAATCCTTCCCAGAGCTCCAATTCTACCACATTGCCACTTTCTGTAGGATACGGGGGCTTACACCTGTAAGCCCTGCATTTGGGAAGCTGAGTCTAGATTGTGATAAATCGGAGGCCAGCCTGGGCTACAGTGTGATACTGATATTTGGATATCAGTGTTCAGTGGGCACCTCCAGAGTGGTTCCAGGATCTTGTGTACCAGAAAGAAATTGGACAAAGACATATGAATAACAGCAGAAATTGAGTCAATCTATTAGAAAAACATACATTTCCAATGGAGAAAAGGGCCAGAGTAGAGAACAAGTTTAACAGCTCAAAGACCCTGCTGTACCAATAGGGGTTATTATGTCATATAACCTGGACTTTGGGGGATCTTTTGCATAGTGCAAGCTTTTGGAGGTCATCTGCATAATTTAGGCTATCACATGTATGTGCTATCTGTTACATGTAGTTATATATACAATGTCATGCAACACATGTCACAATAGCACTTTGAATCTCCACCCTGGGATGTGCATTTTAGTATTATAATTATCCCAGCTCACTTTCAGACACTCTAGAGAGCCTCTGCACCCACCCTATGCCAGTGGCCAGATTTGCTTTACCTAGAAATGGGAACTCCTGACTTTTCTCTTTGCCCACTGGTTTTTATTCTTATGCTGAATCTGCAGCTTTTGTACCAGGCCTTATGATCTCACCCTCTATCCCTTTCTCCTGCCTCAAGACCCTCTTTCAGAGCCTGGTGTGGTGGCACACCCCTTTAATCCCAGCACTTGGGAGGCAGAGGTAGGAGGATCACCATGAGTTTGAGGCCACCCTGAAACTACATAGTGAATTCCAGGTCAGCCTGGGCTACAGTAAAACCCTACATCGAAAAACCAAATAAAGACCCTTTTTGAAAAAGTGAATAAGGGCTAGAGAGATGGCCCAGCTGTAAAAGGCACTTGCTTACAAAGTTTGGCAGCCTGGGTTCATTCCCTCAGTACCCACCCGCGTAAAGCCAAATACACAAAGTGGCACATTTGTCAGGAGTTTGTAATGGAAATGCTTCCTCTCTTTCACTCTATGCAAACAAGTAATATAAAAAATTAGAAGTAAATAAGTTGCCATTTTCTGAATCAGTTTCAGAGAGAATCTCAGCCTCCCAACAATTCAGAAAGACAGAGCATTACGATTAGACTTTTCTAAATGAATCTGAGGATGGGTAAAGGGTGTTTTGCAATTTAGTAGGGCTAGAGGCTAAGTCTGTCTGACTCTGACTTCTGGATTCAAACATTTAGAGATGTCCAAGAAGGAGGTGGTTAGTCACTCATACATTATTCCTTAAATGGACTTCATATAAAAACTATGCTTGAGGGCTGGAGAGATGGCTTAGCGGTTAAGCGTTTGCCTGTGAAGCCTAAGGACCCCGGTTCGAGGCTCGGTTCCCCAGGTCCCACGTTAGCCAGATGCACAAGGGGGCGCACGCGTCTGGAGTTCGTTTGCAGAGGCTGGAGGCCCTGGCGAGCCCATTCTCTCTCTCTCCCTCTATCTGTCTTTCTCTCTGTGTCTGTCGCTCTCAAATAAAAAAAAAAAAAACTATGCTTGAGCCAATCAAAAAATGGGCTATGGAGCTAAATAGAGCATTCTCAAAGGAAGAAATACGAATGGCATATAAGCATCTAAAAAAATGTTCTACGTCACTAGTCATCAGGGAAATGCAGATTAAAACTACCTTGAGATTCCATCTCACTCCTGTCAGATTGGCCACCATCATGAAAACAAATGATCATAAATGTTGGCGGGGATGTGGAAAAAAAGGAACTCTTCTACACTGCTGGTGGGAATGCAGTCTGGTCCAGCCATTGTGGAAAACAGTGTGGAGGTTCCTAAAACAGCTAAAGATTGATATACCATATGACCCAGCTATAGCACTCCTAGGCATATATCCAAAGGACTCATCTCATTTCCTTAGAAGTACGTGCTCAACCATGTTTATTGCTGCTCAATTTATAATAGCCGGGAAATGGAACCAGCCTAGATGCCCCTCAACTGATGAGTGGATAATGAAGATGTGGCACATTTATACAATGGAGTTCTACTCAGCGGTAAAGAAAAATGAAGTTATGAAATTTGCAGAAAAATGGATGGGCCTGGAATGGATTATACTAAGTGAGGTAACCCAGGCCCAGAAAGCCAGGCGCCACATGTTCTCTCTCATATGTGGATCCTAGCTACAGATGATTGGGCTTCTGTGTGAGAATGAAAATATTTAGTAGCAGAGGCCAGTAAGTTGAAAAGGAGACATAAAGGGAAGAGAAAGGAAGGGAGGAGGATACTTAATAGGTTGATATTGTATATATGTAATTACAATGATTGTAATGGGGAGGCAATATGATGGAGAATGGAATTTCAAATGGGAAAGCGTGGGGGTGGGGAAGGAGGGAATTACCATGGGATATATTTTGTAATCATGGAAAATGTTAATAAAAATTAAAAAAAAAACTCTCACCAGAAAAAAATAAATAAATAAAAATAAAATACAAAAAAAAACTATGCTTGTTGAAATTTTCCTTCCTCACTCAGTGTCACAGAAAAGACAATTTCTGTGTGTGTTGTACATTTTCTTGCCATCAAGTCCTTGATTTGATATCAGGACTCAATCACTCTCTTTTGCTGGAAAAACAACACGAGAGCTGAGAGTGTCAGGGCAAACAAGCTTATGATTTCAGCTAGTATTCCAAGAAAGAATGGATTAAAAAATGTATATTTGTTTTTAGTAAGAACTCAGAAAAGCAGACGAACTTAGAAGTACAAGCAGTCCCATTGAAGAAGGGGCTTCTGAAGGCAGTATATTATTCCATGAAGAGGATAAGTATTCCTCCAACTTCCTTAGGATGCCTTTAGGTAAGGGATGGTATCTTAAGAAGGTTATTGACGAGTTCAGTTTGAATAAGTCTTAAGGGAGAGTACCATAGTATGTCCTTGTAAATTTACATATTGAGTACCATAGAACGTCAAGTCTCTCCCCAAGGCCAGAGACAGAACATGGTCTTTGTTCCACTCTCCTCCCTTTCGTATGATATTTTAAATCTTAGTGAGGGGTAAAGGTGATCTTGAGTGGGGCATCAATCTTCAATAGCTTCCAAGCCTGCTAATTCCTGTCTAACTACCTAACATGTATAACTACCAAACACAACAACCTGGAGGGGATTTAGTTACTACAACTAGATTATTAAGTACTAATTTATTCATAGGAAGTAATGCCGGAGCCCATTTGTTATTGTAGAATTCTTGGTTAGAAGGAACTAATAGGAATTGAGTCAGTTTAAGGGCCCCTGAAAGTAAAGTAAAAGGGGCTGAAGGCAAGAAATGTTGATGAGGGGTGGAGAGATAGCTCAATAGATAAAGGCACTTGTTTGCAAAGCCTGATAACCTATGTTTGATTCCGCAGGGGCCACATAAAGCCAAACACAAAAAGTAACACATGCAACTGGATTCACAGTGGCAGGAAGTTCTGGTTTGTCCATACGCATACATTCCCCCCCCCAAATAAATGAATAAAAATATTTTATAATGTTGTTTAGCCTGTAAGGAAGAATCTATATTATTTCCCTCATCTCCTTCTTCTTAAAGGAAGTCCTTTTTCTTAGAAGAGATAAGATTGCAACCATCATGAAGGATTAATATTCCTGGGAGATTTCTCATTTTCCCAGTCCCCCAAAAGACCCTAATCATGGTCTCTTGGTAGGCATTTTCCATTTTCTAGAACCCCCTATTACCTCTTCTTGGACAGGAACTCTGTATTCCCTCCTTCTCTTAAATTCTGTCTATAATCTCTACAAAATTACCTTTCTAAAATTCACCCTCCATGGTCTGTGGATTTCATTCTTTAAATTCATAAGACAAGAACATAGAGGCCACTGACTGAGTGGAAGCTTTGTGTGATCATGACAGTATGGCACCCTAACTCCTGGATAAGAACTCAACCAATAGTTGAGAATGACTCTGTTGCTCTCAAAGACACCCCAATTCCCATATCAGAATGTTATGAGAACCCCTGATTGTATGCCTTGGTTCTGGGTTAGAACTTGCCCACATTAACAAAATCTTCTAGAAAAGATTTTTTCATCAGACAGGGAACATGCATAAGTGAAAACACTTATGGAAATATCTACACAAAAGCATTTTAATAGAGGAACTAGCCTAAAGATAGGAAAAATTGAATGTATGCAATATGCCCATGTAGGTAATCATTCTCCCATCCAAAGATAAAACAAAAGGTGGGAATTATGAATCTGTAAGTAATATTTCTTTTAGGATATGAGTCTTTTGGGGGTGAGGTGAGGACCATACAGAATCTCAAGTTTCCTAGAATGGCCTTAAAATCACTATGTAGCCATGGCTGCCCTTAAGCTCCTGATCTGACTTCCACCTTCCTAATGCAGAGGCAAGAGGACTGTGAGTTAGAGTCTAGCCTGGTCTACATAGTAAAAGATTTTCTGAACACAAAACAAAACAAATAAAAAAACCTTACAAGACCATTTTATGACCATAAGGTCCACTCCTAAAGACACTCTTCTAGCAGGGCTTTGCCTCCTAGAGACATAAGTAGAAATCTTAATTTTAAACAAAAATAACTGAGTCTTTGGGGCCATGTACATTCAACCCCCTACACTATGTTTGCCATCATAATGACAACCACCATCCCCTATCCTGCAATGTTTCCTGAAGAATTTGAATTTGAAGAAAAAAAAAGAGGAAGAGATGCTGGAGTGTAATTTCACTTGCTGCCATGTTCCATACATGATTCATTAACACTGTGTTGTTCTCAGGATCATATATGCCCTATTGACGTTAAACTAACTCCATAGGTCTTACCCATTCTGTTTTTGTTTGTTTTGGTTTTGGTTCTTTTGGGGGGTTTTGTTTGCTTTTTAGCTGACATGTCTGCAAACTTTTCTTGACCTGCAATACTCACATGTGAGCATAGCCAGAAATCTCTTCTGTCCCTCTTTTGATCACTAGGGTAATTTGTGGTGTTTTTCTCATTATTTGATCACTGCAAGTAACAGAAAAGTTGTCTATATTTTTTTCATGGTTAAAACTGTTTCCAGCCGGGCATGGTGGCCCACTCCTTTAATCCCAGAACTCAGGAGGCATAGGTAGGAGGATCGCCGAGAGTTCGAGGCCACCCTGAGAATACATAGTGAATTCCAGGTCAGCCTGACCTAGAGTGAGACCCTACCTTGGAAAACCAAAGAAAAAAAAAAACCTGTTTCCAGATATGCTACATATTTTCCCAAAAGCATCAGATAGCTTGTTTACTGTTTATTCTCTTGGCACAGATTGGTTATAGTCGATGTCTAACAAAAGGAAAGTCTCCTTTTTAGCTGCACAAATCTACAGTCAGAGTTCATCTTGTAAGGTTGCTCAGTGATAAAGCTGGTTGGTATGAAATCCTGTTTCTCCAACAGTCATCTATTTTGAGGGATGGGGGAAGGTTGAGGCAGGGTCTTTCACTAGTCCAAGCTGACCTGGAACTCACTCTATAGCTCCAGGCTGGCCTTGAACTCACTCATACCTCAGCCTCCCTAGTGTTTGGACTTAAAGGCATATACCACTGGTGCAGTCTGGTTCGCATTGCTGGTAGAAATCACCCAACCAAGAGCAGCTTCTGGGAAAAAGAGGTTTATTTGGCTTATAGGCTCGAGGGGAGGCTCCACGATGACAGGGGAAAACAATGGCATGAGCAGAGGGTGGACATCACCCCCTGGCCAACGTAAGGTGGAACACAGCAACAGGAGGGTGTGCCAAACACTGGCAAGGGGAAACTGGCTATCAAGCCCTTAAGCCCGCCCCCAACAATACACTCCCTCCAGTAGGCATTAATTCCCAAATATCCATCAGCTGGGAACCTAGCATTCAGAACACCTAAGTTTATGGGGGACACCTGAATCAAACCACCACATTCCGCCCCTGGCCCCCATAAACTGATATCCATACATGATGTAAAATACAATGCTTTCAGTCTTACTTTAAAAGTCCCCATAGTTTTTTATCAATCTCAATGATGTTCATATATCCCCATAATTCAAGATCTTTTAACTGAGCCATAATACCAAAATATAACCTCAAAAAACCCATAATGGCACAGAATAAATATTCACACTGCAAAAGATGGCATTGGGCATAGCAAAGGAACATTCAACCAATACAAGATTTAAAACAACCAGGGAAAACGTCAAACTCTGTAGCTTCAAGTCCAGCAACTCTAGCCAGTGACAAATCTTCAAGTCTGATAATTCTAACCAGCAACAAGTCTCTGGCATTCCAATTCCGCCCCTCCAGCTAGGCTACTCACAGTCCTGGAAAACTTCATTGGGGCCGGCAGCTTCTCGGCAGCCATCTCATGGTCCCGGCATCTCCTCTGGGTCTCCACTGCAAGCCACGGTTCATCCTCATGGCCCCATGGGGTCTCTATGCAGGCAACCAGCAAACCTGCTTCACACTGCCCATGGCCATTTCCAAAACACAAGACCGTGTTGCAAACTCAATGACCCTCTTTCCAGCATTTCTTATACTCCACGATACCAGGTAGGGTGCCAATTTGTTAATCCAGGGGGGAATAAAGCAGACTTTGAAGAACAGGACACTCCTTGAGCACTCAGGCCCCTTCAAAAGAGTCTACGTTCTTCTTGTTGCCCCAGCGCAGGTCAGCTAGCCCAGTCTCAAAGGTTGTAATCTCTCAGTTGCAGCTGAACAGGCAACAGTTCACCCAAAGATTTTTCTTTCTGTGCCATATCCCTCTACTCACACCAGTTCATTTCCACGCAAAGCAACCCTGCACAACTTCTCAGGACACGGGCATAAGAGCAAGCTTCTCACACAAACTGCTAGCCCAGTCCAAGCACAGCTCTTTCTCACCCTCATGAGCCAAACCTCACAGTCCATAGTTCTTACTGGCTTCAGGTCTTTTAGCTCTGACCAGGATAGACCATCAAGCTGTACTTACAGCACTGCAAGGCATCTCTTAGGCCAAGGTTTCAACTCCTTCCACATTCCTCTTGAAAATCAGCTACAAAAGGCTGAAGCCACATAGTCAGGTGTCTAGCAGCAACCCCACTCCTGGTACCACTTTACTGTTGCAGTCTGGTTCGCATTGCTGGTAGAAATCACCCAACCAAGAGCAGCTTCTGGGAAAAAGAGGTTTATTTGGCTTATAGGCTCGAGGGGAGGCTCCACGATGGCAGGGGAAAACAATGGCATGAGCAGAGGGTGGACATCACCCCCTGGCCAACGTAAGGTGGAACACAGCAACAGGAGGGTGTGCCAAACACTGGCAAGGGGAAACTGGCTATAAAGCCCTTAAGCCCGCCCCCAACAATACACTCCCTCCAGTAGGCATTAATTCCCAAATATCCATCAGCTGGGAACCTAGCATTCAGAACACCTAAGTTTATGGGGGACACCTGAATCAAACCACCACAACCACTATGGCCAGAAGTCTGAATATTTTCTAGACCTTACATCCTTATTTTCTCAAATGTTCTTTTCTATTTATTTTTATTTTTTGTTTCTTTGTTGTTGTTTTTTAAGACATTGTCTCATGTAGCCCACCCTGGTATTTTACTTGTAATATAGCTGAAGATGACCTTCAATTCCTGATTGTCTTGCCTCTACTTCCTGTGTACTGGGATTATAAGCATATAAAGCAACTGACTTGTGACTCTTCTTTGTCATGGATTTCTTTTGAGTAAATTGTTCCTTATATGTGCTGTAAAGGGCATATTTCCTGGAATGAGACTGTCTGAGTGCATAATACCCTTTCTACTATGAAGGGTAAGATTCCTAACATCTCTGTCATTCTGTTTCTTCATCTGTAAAATGAGGATATTAGTAGTTGTGAGGATTAAACAAAGAGCAAAAGATGGAGGGGGAGAAGAGCATAGACCAAAGAAAGAAAAAAAAAAACTTTGTTTTTTAATATAATTTATTTATATATTTATGAGAAATACACACACACACACACACACACACACACACACACATATGAGAGAGAGAGAGAGAGAGAGAGAGAGAGAGAGAGAGAGAGAGAGAGAGAGAGAGAGAATGGGCACACCAGGGCCTCTAGCCATTGCAAATGAGTTCCAGACACATGCACCACCATTTTTTTTATTTATTTATGAGAAAAAGAGGCAGATAAAGAGAGAATGGGTGTGCCAGGGCCTCTAGCCACTGCAAACAAACTCCACATGCATGTGTCACCATGTACATCTGGCTTATGTGGGCACTGGGAAATCGAACCTAGATCCTTAGGCTTCATGGGCAACTACCATAACCACTAAACCATCTTTCCAGCCCCAAGATGATTTTATTAAATTTATTTTTATTAGTTATGGACATATTGAGTATGTAAACAACACATGTTGGTACCATCCTTTCCCTCACTCCTATGCTTTTTCCAAAAAGGGCCCTCCTCATTGGGGATGAAGGCAGGTCATCCCCATGGGGATTGTGGGTCATGCATTGTGTGGGAGCAGTCAGCTATGGGGAAGAAGCAATATCTATGTGCACACTGTCCCAACTTGTGACTCTAACAATCTTTCTGGCCCCTGTTCTGCAAAATTCCCTGAGCCATGTTGGATGAATTTTAAGTCTACTTCAGTGGTGGGCTCGTAGGAGCCTCTGGATCTCTGTTTTGGTAGGTGTTGGGTGTCCTCGGTGTCTATTTATTTCATCCTTGTGCTGATATCAGGTTCACTGAGAAAGCAGCACACTTGCTCAATTCCCCAGTTCCTCTGTGGTTTCAGCTGGAGCTGGGCTGAAGTGTGATGGGTTATATATATGGAGATTCTCCAGCAGAGAATAAAGTCATCACAGGTTAAATGGGATAGCCCTTATTAATTTAGAGAGAATCTAATGGGTGTAGACCCTCTTGTAGCCCAAGATTAGTGGGAGCTTGATATTGGAAAGCACAATCATTATCTGGATATGATTCTGACTTGTCTCCCAGTTTCATATATGAGTTCTTTTCCCATGAGAAAATCTGTTAGCTAATCTAAGAGCAGTTGGTTATTCACCACAGCTGTGTGCCACTATTGCACTTGTGTGAGCATCACATCAAGCTGTTTGCTTCTGAGTAGCTTAGACCTCAAGTTGCTCAGAAAAATGTTGGCCACTTTCCCCCGGTAGCTCATGCAGCGCCTTCCAGCACAAGATGGGCTAACTGTCTGGGGACTGGCTCTCTTCTGGATTCCAGCCAGGTCTTCCATGCTCTGTGCCAGTGCCAACAGTGTATGGTATCCTCAGCGGTAGGGTCTTACCATTAACCTCTGGTGGATAATCAAGTACTCTGACAAAAGTCTGCCATGACAATACTTTTGAATTAAGGGATATTAATTTAGAAGAGGAAGATAGATATCTCTTTTTAATCCTATTTTAATATCACTTTTTTTTATAAACTTCTTTTGTTCTATTTTCTTTGTTTTTAATTTGTTTTGTTTGAAACAGGGCCTCACATAGCCCAGGCTGGCCTTAAACTCTCTATGTAGCTGATGTGTCCTTGAACTCCTAATCCTCTTGCACCTGTCTTTAGGTAGGCTAACATTCATAGGCTTGGAAGTCATGGAAGGTTGGACTCCCCACCTCCTATTTCCTTGGTAACACTATAATGGAAACAGGCTGGAGAGAGGGCATCTTGGGCCTGAGTCCACCAAGTTTAAGTCCACAGAACCCATGTAAAAAGTGAACATGATCCTATATATCTGAAACCCCAGTACATGGGGGCTTAGAGAGCGGAGAATTATTGGTGCTCACTGATTTAAACAGCAGCTCCAGGTTGAGGGAGAGGCACTGGGGCACCCACAACTAAACAAACGCATGCAAGCAACAAAGATCACACATATATCACACCACACACAGATGGAAACATCATTATGGTTCTTTGAATATAAAATGTCCTTCATAGCCTCATGTGTTTTAATACTTATTCCCCAATGGTGGTGCTGTTCTGGATGGCTGTGGAGGTCTGGGGAGGTGAAGACTTGTTGAATAAGTATGTCCCCGGGAGCAAGGCTTGCTATTTTATAATCTATCCCTGCATGGCATTTGCTATCGCTACTTATTCCCTGCCAATCTGAAGATGTGATACCAGTTCCTGCTATGAAGAAACTTACCCTCAAAACTGTAAGTCTAAAAATAAGCCATATTCCTTCCATGAGATGTTTCTGATCAGGTATGTCAGCAATAAGAAACAAATGGATACAATCATATTTCCTTCTCCATAGGATTTAAAATACCATATAAAAGGGAGGAGGGCAGAGATATCAGAGCTATGATTTTCTCCCTTAATAGTTAATCCAATCTAGCCTGCCAATCACTCATCTGATCAAGAGACCACCATCTACCTAAAGACATGCAAAGCTTCTGGCACTTATGTGGGGTCTGGAGATTCAAACTCAGGTACTCAGAGCTTCATGACAAGCACTTTATCCACTGAGCAATCTTCCCAGGCCTCTAAAGTAGTTTTGATTTGCAAGGTTTTTATTTTGAACACTTTGTCATATATTCATTATATCTGGTTAATGGCAGGTGGCTGAAGCACAAACATTCACTAGTAAATTGATATTTGGTATACACTGCAATTAAAGCTTAAACCTTACATTAAAATAATGTATAAATTACCTGAAATAATAGTGCCTTTGAAATAATCTCCACTTGGTTGATGCTATGAGCTATTTTCAGTTTTTAAAATCTTGAGAACCTCACACAAGTCGAAAAGAACACACTTTGTATGAACTAGCTTATGTGAACTGAAGTTCCTGAAAAGTGCAGTATCTGCCTCAGGTAAGGCTAAATGGACTACTAGATGTCCTATAGACATGGAATTTTGCAGGATCAGAGCCAAATTGCTTTGGGTTACCTTTAACCCTTTAATATCCATTTATTGCCCACCTCTGTGTCTATCCTAACATCCTGATGACTATCAGTTTATCAAGTAAGATCCTTTTGGGAATGTAAGAACAGATCCCCTTCTTCTACCAACTCTAGGGCTAAGAATGTCTTCAGGAAACATGTGAAGCCTATGGTAAAGAATTCCTGCTTTGATCTCACCACCCTACCTGATGGTCAGCCAATGTATTTGAAAGTAATTTATGACTTTCCTTTGTTATGTAACTATAAAACGTTCATGAAATTGTTAACATGTTAGAACATGGAATTGGGGCAACCTGTTCCTGGGCTATGGTCACTCATATTTGGCTCCTAAATAAATAATACCTTATCCCCTCTAAGGTGAGAGCTGTGTCTTAGTGTCGACTTCAGTTTTTTTTTCTATGTTCATATTTTTTTTTAAATATTTTATTTATTATTTATTTGAGAGCGACAGACACAGAGAGAAAGGAAGATAGAGGGAGAGAGAGAGAATGGGCACGCCAGGGCTTCCAGCCTCTGCAAACGAACTCCAGACGCGTGCGCCCCCTTGTGCATCTGGCTAACGTGGGACCTGGGGAACCGAGCCTCGAACCAGGGTCCTTAGGCTTCACAGGCAAGCGCTTAACTGCTAAGCCATCTCTCCAGCCCTCTATGTTCATATTTTATTAGAATCATATGTTTAAAATTTTTTGTCTTGTAAGTAGTATTTGTTTTTTGGGTTTTTTTTTAATTTAATTTATTAGTTTTCTTTTCAGTAAATACAGGCAGTTTGGTACCATTATTTAGGCTCATCTGTGATCTACCCCCTCCCATTAGACCCTCCTTGTTATTGAAAATGGGTCGTGCATTGTGGAGTTAGCCCCCAGTTATTAGTATGATAAATGTCTCTGAAAATCATGACCCAACATGTAACTCTGACATTCTTTCCGCTCCCTCTTCCGCAAGATTTCCCTGAGCCATGTTGGGTTCATTTTTGGTCTGCTTCAGTGCTGAGGTGTTGGGGGCCTCTGAGGCTCTGGCTCTCTGATTTGGTAGGAGTTGATTTTTCTCTGCATTGATCTCCTTCCCCTTTGTGCTGGTATCCAGTTCACAGGAAAACATCACCCTTGCTTATTTCGCCAGTTGTCCTTAGTTTCAGTTGGGCCCCTTCTGAGGTATGTTGGGGCAGCTCTCTTCTTAGGATCTGCATCTATCTGGAAAAGAGAAGCAGATTCTCCAACGGAGAGTAAGTTAGCACCCAGAAAATTGAGATAACACTTACTTTTTTGATAGACAGTTTGATAGGTGTAGGCCCTCTTATACCCCGTGATTGATGGTAGCTTGATATTGTAGAGTGGGCTTGTGTTTGGGTATGGTTCTGACTTGTTTCCCAGCTCCAGTCAGTTTTGCCCATGACATCTTATATCAGATCATGAACTGTACAAAGAAATGCATGTGATGATTTACCACATCCCCAGGAGCCTCCTGAAAATGTCAGACATTTCAAAACACTACATTAACAAAAATATAATTTATCAAAAATAACTATCTTAATTTGCTTTAGCACACTGTTTTAGTTACCTTCGTGTTGCTGGGGCAAAGCACCCAAAGCAGCTGATAGGAAGAAAGTTTTCATTTTGACTTATAGTCTCCAGGGGAAGCTTCATGATGGCAAGAGAAAGCATGACTGGACATGACTACTGCCACAGCAGAAGGAAAATAGTAGGAAGAGAGAGGAAGCCAGCTATAACACCAACCTTGTCCCCAACAACACATGTCCAATGAGGCTTTACTTTCCAAATTGCCATCAGTTGGGAATCAAGCATTCAGAACACATAAGTTTATATGGGGGACATCTGATTCAAACCACCATCCACAGCAAACAGATCCTGTGAAATGGAAATCATTTCTGCCCCCCCACGCCCCCCCCCCTTTTTTTTAGCTCATCTCTTTCCTGCTTTCTCAAAATTTTTTATTTTGTTGTTGTTGTTGTTGTTGTAATTGTTTGTTTTGTTTTCTGAGGTATAGTATTGCTCTCGCCCAGGCTGACCTGGAATTCACTATGCAGTATCAGGCTGCCCTTGAACTCACAGCCATCCTCCTACATCTGCCTCCTGAGTGCTAAAATTAAAGGCGTGTACCACCATGCCAAGCTTTCAAAAAATTTTTTCATTCAGAATTCTCAATGTATTTCTCTTTCACTGAAATAGTATTAGATGAAATGGGTATGAGTAGATGCATGTCTGAGTTTCTAAGGGCCATGTGCTGAAGTTTCTGGCTTCTTGTGTCTCTTAACAATTGTACCAGAGACACATAGTAAGATAACAGAAATAGAAACTGTTTGTTAAGAGGTAAAAGGTACTTCCAGGCATGAGAGAAGATTAGTGATCCGGAAAAGAAATACACCCCAGAGAGCCCCAGGCCATAAGTTTTATGGCCCTTTATTGGTCATTTACTTTGTATATCAGGCCTTTTTCTGTGGAGGCTTAATTGTCAATGGTTGTCATCACCTCCTTTTATATGTTAATCTCAATGCTTCTTTCTCCAAGTCCCTATTCTTCCTGTCTGCAAATAGCATCTTTATTTACATGCTAGGCAAACTATTAAGGGAAAAAAGCATATGACATTTGGCTCTGCAAACAGTATAAGAACTATTAGGGAAGCAGTATGCCAGATACTTAGGGACACATACTCAGAATCTGAATATTGGGGATTTGCTTTGTTTCAGGATTTTGTTGTTGTTGTTTTGATTGTTGGTGGTGATTGTTTGTTTGTTTGTAATAAACTTTCATCCTAAATTTGTGATTATACTGCCTCAGTCTTCCCAGTGCTAGGATTATAAGTACGTGCTACCATGTCCTATGATTTAATTTATTTTCAAGTCAATCCTTGTTATTTATTTGGATGATCTTGGGCAAATGACTTACTACTACAAAATTGTTAACTTTCTTATTTTTATTGACTCAAAACACACAACTCTCATCACAAAGAGAATAAGAAATAGTGTATTCTAGAGCCAAATATGACTGACCATGGTCTGCCAACACAGATTTAGGTTACCATAAATCCCATATTCCAATATGGTAACAGTTTAATGAAGTTTTATAGTTGGACAACAAAAGAAAGTTATAAACCAAAGTGCTTTTCAAATATATTGGTGGAGACCTCAGAGTAGGCAGATTACAGCAAAGTAGGGAAATCTCTGCTATTTGCAGCTGCCTTCCTCAGTAAGGTTATTGGTGTTTATTGTGGGGTAACTAGGGCCTCTGTCTCTGGGGGAGTTGCATGTTGCTACCTGCCTTGTGGCACCCCCCTCTTCTACAATAGTCCTTGGGACTTGCCATGTATGTTGCCAATAGGTATTGACTTCTCTGTACCCTTTGACTTGGTGGAAGCTGGTATATTCCAAAAAGATTTTACCTGATCACCTGATAGCCACAATGATACAGGAATTTGGGGTGTCTTTGTGAGCTATAGAGCCATTCTTGGTTGGGCTTTTATCTCAGGAGTTAAGGTGCCAGATAGTCACAGTCACACAAAACTTCCAATGAGTCAGTGGCCTCTGGTTTCTTGCCTGTTTAATCCAACAAATGAAATCACTGTACTCCTTCTGATTACTTACCAGTGGCTAAGCCCCAGAAGAGAATGACCCCCTTTTCCTGGCAACCATTAGCTCATTAGAATGGAGAGTGGCCTCTCAAACCCCTCTCCTATCTGCAAAACAATGTTGACTGACCCCATCAAGTGCAGTTCTTATGCAGGAAAGACCTCATAGCTGCTGTGAATTCATGAATCCAATGACCTTGCCATGTATGGAAGGTAGAGTTTCACAGTGTTCCTCCTCATCCTCCAGCTCTAGCTTTGTACCCACAGATCAGTTCTGTTCTTCACTGCAGATAAGGGTTTTAAGGATTATTACAACCAGTCAAGTGTAGAAAATATGTCACTAATGATCACTGATGAGTGCTTGACTCTAAATGAGACATACACATCACCCTTCCAGGGATCAGGGAACATTATGGAAGATAGGACAAAAATAAACTAAGAATTCTTTCTCTCTGATGTGGGATACATATGTGCCTCATTTGGGGCCACAGCCCTGAATTTAGCAAAGACTAACTGCTGGCATTTTCTCTCCATAAATGGGCAAACTGCTTCTAAGAGCAGAACCTGAGATGTGAGAGAGGTAACTAGTAGAACCCCCATCCCAGAAGTGGACTAGCTGCTTCTAGCAGCAGTGAGGGCAAAAAAAGAAACTAAAGAGAGATTTAGATTAAGCTATTAGCAAACCTGGTGTATCTGCTGAACCACTGCTCTGATGTTCCTGCAGCTGTGGCTTCCTCTCTTCCGCATACTGATAATCATTGGGTCTTTTATTGAAAAGACAACAAAACCAGTAACACGAAAATAAGTAGTACATTGCACAAGCCAATGGATAATCCTTAAACATTTGTTAAAGGAAGGGATTTAGAGTATGACCTGCTGGACTCTGCTGATCCAGAACACACATACACTCTGATGACAAATACAATTACACTAAGCCCACCTATTGCTTTCATCAGACCTATGGTCCCCTAGTTACTGAACTCTTTGTCCTCAGTGCTAGGATCAGCACTTTTTATGCATGTATGTTTGTTCTGAGTCAAAAGTCTGGCCAGGCCTCTGAGGAAAGGATCACAGAACAAATCTTAAAAGATCAGTCAGCATTTCTAAACGTTGCTTGTCAATATTAGTCATCTTTGTTGTTCAGGACAAAGGTACCCCAAGGCAGAGAACACCTAGTCACATTCACCTTATTTTATGCAAGTGGATTACACCACTGAAACATTAACTTTAGAGCAAGTTACAAGTAAGGAATTCAGCATCTCCCAGCAAGAATATCACAAAAGCTATTTGTAAGGTCCATAAGGAATATGCTGGGTTCCTTCCCATCGATCATTCCCATAGTTTGTTCTTATAGTTCATCACCATAATATGAACTAAATGAAATATGTATGTATATGTATATGTGTGGGGGGGTGGGTGTATGAAAATGTCAGCTGTAAATAGAAACACTTTGGCTTTTGATCATATATCATTATAAACTATTCATTACTGAAAATGCCAATAAGAACAGTGAAGATAATCACATTCCCCCCCTCTGTTTTCAATGAGGTTTTAAAATATTTATGTAAAGAATAATGTAAAATAAACCACATAACTTTAAAGGTTGCAATTTGACAGTTTGAGCCTAGTGTGGTTGTACACACCTGTAATCTCAGAAGTTGAGAGGTGGAGATTTAAGAATAGCCTGGGCTACATGAGTTCCTGACTACAAAACACAAAATAAATAAATAAATAAAGTGCACAATTTGCTAAGTGACTTCAAAGTCCTCTCTTGCCTTTTAACAATTCTCGCCTCTCAACATTTTCTACTTGACCACACAAATACAGACTTACTCTCTATCAATATAGATTGATTTACATTCAGTTTTAGGGAAATAGAAGAATACAGCATTTACTTTTTATTTGCTGACTTATTTTACTCAACAAAATGACTTTGAGATTCATCCATGTGTATCAACAGCTTGTTTCTTTTCACTGATGAGTATTCCATGATATGTACATAATGCAATTTTTGTATCCTTTCACCTGTTGGTGAACATCTGAGTTGTTTACACTTTTTGGCTATTACAGAAAAAAAATGCTATAAATATTCACAAGCAAATTATTTGTTTCTTTGTTTTAAGACAAAGACTTGCTAGATAGTCCAGGTTGGTCCCAAATTTGTGATCCCCCTGTCTCAGTAACCTGAGTAGTGTGATTACAGGTATGCTCCGCTGCACTTGACTTCATGTATAAGTTTGGTATGGACATATGCTTTCTTTTTTCTTGTGTTAATGCCTAGAAATGAAATAGCTTGATCATGTTGTAGCAGTGCGTTTAACTTGTTGAGCAACTGCCAAACTAATTTCCCTAGAGACTGCACCATTTTATATTCTAAGCAGGAGAGTATTAAAAAAATAAAATTTATTTATGCCCTTGTCAATACTTGTCATTTTAAGAGTTGTGTTGTGACATTCTGTTATGATTTTAATTCACAGCACCTTTAATGAGTGATGGTGTTGAACAGTTACTTATATGATTATTTGTGCTCAATATGCCTTGTCTTCTTTGATGAAGTATTTATTAAGATCCTTAACCTGCTGTGTTGTGTTGTTGTTGTTGTGGTGGTGGTGGTGGTGGTGGTTCTTAAAGATTTGAGACAGGACCTCACATAGTACAGGCCCCAAAATCCTCTACTGATACAAAAATGACCTTGTGATCCTATCCTCCTGCCTTAACCTCCAAAGTACTGGCATTGGAATTGCAGGCACCTGCCATCATATCCGGTTTATGTGGTGCTGAGAATGAATCCAGAGAGTTCTGCATGCTAGATGTGATTGTTAATATTATTATCTTGATAGTATCTAAGCTCATCTAGGAAACAAACCTCTGAGCTTATCTGTAAGGGACCTTCTATGTTGGGATAATTAAGGACAGACCACCCTCCCTAAATGTATACAGCACCATTCTATGGGCTATGGTTTTGGAATGAATAAAAAGGAAAATTTGGGGCTAGAGAGATGAGTCAGTGGTTAAGGCATTTGCCTGCAAAGCCTAAGAACCTGGGTTCAATTCTCCAGGAGCCCCTTAAAGCCAGATGCACAAAATGGCACATTCATCTGAAGTTCATTTGCGGTTACAAAAGTGCCTGGCATGCCCATTCTCTCTTTGTCTCTCTTTTATCTCTCTCTCTCTCTCTCTCTCTCTCTCTCTCTCTTTCATAAATAAATAAAGTAATTTTTAAAAGGAGAATTGAGCTGAACATAAACATTCATCACTTTCTGCTTCCTATCTGGAGATGCAATATGAGCAGCTGCATCACACTCCTACTGCAATGCCTTCCCACAATGATGGACTGGTTCCCCTCTTAAACAGTAAGTCAAAAAGAAACCTTTTCTCCCATGAATATTTCTTGTCAAGTATTTGATCACAGCAATGAGAAAAATACTTAACACAGAAAAATGGTGCCAAGTGCAACATCACCCTCATAAACCTACCATTGTGGTTATTAGGTATTTGGAACTTGTTTCTAGGAGGAATGTGAAAGAGTTTTGAATTTATGGCTAGAGGAGCCCTAGAATGTTGTAAGTGGAGTTTAATGATGCTTTCCGGTGGATATTTAAAAGACCAGTTTATGAGTTACTTTCTTGTTGCTAGGACAAAATACCTGACCAGAAGCAGCTTATGAAAGTACCAAATTTGGGCTGGAGAGATGGCTTAGTGGTTAAGCGCTTGCCTGTGAAGCCTAAACACCCCAGTTCAAGGCTTAGTTCCCCAGGACTCACGTTAGCCAGATGCACAGGGGGGCTCACACATCTGGAATTCATTTGCAGTGGCTGGAAGCCCTGGCACATCCATTTTCTCTCTCTCTCTCTCTCTCTCTCTCTCTCTTTCTCTCTCTCTATCTGCCTCTTTCTATCTGTCACTCTCAAATAAATAAAAATAATAAAAAAAGAAAGTACCAAATTTATTTTGGCCTACAGTTCTAGAGGGTAGAGTCCATTATGGTTGGGAAAGTATGAAAGGAGCAAGAAGCCAGTGTCACATCATCATATCACTAGGAAAAAAGTAGAGAAAGCAAAAACAGCAAGTGGGGTCAGTCTATAATACCTCAAGGCTTTTTCACAGTGACATACTTCTTGCAACAAGGCTCCATTTCCTAAAGATTCCACAACCTTCCCAAATACCTGAGGACAAAGTATACAAACACAGGCTACATTTTACATTCAAACTACCAAATCTTGTCTCTGGGGCCTATAGGCCTCATGACTATCTCATGATGCAAAATGCATTTAATTTTAACTAAAAAGTCCCTATAGTCTTTACCAGTTCCAACACGGTTCAAAAGTCCAAAGTTTCTCCTAAGCTCAAGTAATCTCTTAACAACCATGAACCCTGCAAAATCAAAACTCAATGCATACTTCCAACAGATAATGGCACAGAATAAACATTCACATTCAAAACAAAAGGAAGAATAGAGGCACAGCAAGGAAAGACTGGGCCAAAACAAAACCAGAACTCAGCAGCACAAACATCAAATTCTGAAGCTAGTCTATGTCCTGTATCTGGGACTCGTGGCAAAATACCCTGGATTCCAAAACGCTTGGGTAGTCCCGGCCCTCCAGTTCTTCTTCCTGTCGCCTCTCTCATGGGGAGTGTCCTGAGCTCAAAGCTTTCCCTGTTAGATGCCCTATGGCCTTGGCATCTCCAACATCTTGAAATCTCATTGCAACTTGAGTTTCACCTTCACAACTTCATGTATTAGTCCAATAGGGCCTCCTTCCAGGGGCTCCAATGCTGCTTCACATTGATTAACTTTAGCAACACTCTGAAACTATGGTAAAACATTCCATGTCTCCCTCCATCTTGTATTCATTCTTCCAAAATTTATACCACATGAGAATGTTACTGGGTTCTACTGCCAGGTTGGGATGAAGCCAGACACCAGCTGAACACTGCTGTAGTGGCCTCTCTATGCTGACCTTGAGGAGCAGAGAATTGCTTCAGTATTCTTCCTTCAGACCTTTTCCCTTCCTGCTGTTATAACACTATCACAACTGTCAGGTTTTGACTGCACAAATCTACAATCTACCAATTAAGACCTGAGTCAGGAGGATAGTGAGTTCAAGACCAACATGTACAACATAGCAAAAATATATCCCTTGCTTATTGGCCTGAAACAATGGAAAATTTATTCAGAAGCTTGAAGTCAAGATTGTGCTTTCTCAAAAGTCTCAAGGAGAGAATCTTGCCCTGCCTGTCTTGACATCTGGTGGCTTCCAGGTTCCTTAACTGATGGCTACATAACTACTTTCTACCTATGTTGCAAATGGTCTCTTTGCTATCCTCCTGTTACGTTTCTTTGTGACTCTTTTTTTTTTTGCTTGTTTGTTTTGTTTTGTTTTGTTTTTTGAGGTAGGGTCTCACTCTGGTCCAGGCTGACCTGGTCTCAGGGTGGCCTCGAACTCTCGGCGATCCTCCTACCTCTGCCTCCCGAGTGCTGGGATTAAAGGCGTGCGCCACCACACCCGGCTCTTTGTGACTCTTAAAAGGACATTTAAAATTGAAAGTAGAGTATACCCAGATAAGTCAAGATGATTTTGAAAGACATGGTTTTTCTAAATGAGGTCTTGTTCCTAGGTTCTATTGACTGGGACATGAACAGATCTATTCAGAGACTACCATTCAATCCACTACCAGGAGAGACTAAAAGGAATAGCAGAGGCAATATTTTTTAAAACGGTGACTAAATATTGTTTTAGACTTGAGAAAAGCCAAGAATGCTCATATTGAAAGTGCACACCAAGAGACAGAAAAGATAAAATGATTCTATATTTACACATATCAAGTGAAATTAAAGGTCCTTTAACAGCTTCTTTTTAAAGGCTGTTGGGAAGAAAGGTCACCTATATACAAAACATAATTAAAACTAACAGCAGGGCTGGAGAGATGGCTTAGTGGTTAAGCACTTGCCTGTGAAGCCTATGGACCCCTGTTCAAGGCTCAGTTCCCCAGGACCCACATTAGCCAGATGCACAAGGGGCGCATGCATCTGGAGTTTGTTTGCAGTGGCTGGAGGCCCTGGCACGCCCATTCTCTCTCTCTCTCTCTCTCTCTCTCTCTCTCTCTCTCTCTCTCTCTGTCTCTCTCAAATAAATAAATAAAAATTTTTTTAAAAAAAGAAAAAAAACTAACAGCAAATTTTTACCAGCTATGCTGAACATCGAGATAGTAAGATACCCTCAAAATTATGAGGGAAAAGGACTACCAACATAGAACTAACATGAAAGTGAAAAGAAATCAGAAAATGTGCTACTAAATCTAAGTATCTAATGACTGAGAATAATACTTTGGGATAAATAAAAGTTTGGTGTTGGAGGTCAACATATTAACTTAAATAAGCCAGACCCAGAGAGAAAAATATATATGCTGTCACAGTGGTCTCCCCCCCACCTCTGTGTGTGTGTGTGTGTGTGTGTGTGTGTGTGTGTGTGTGTGTGTGTATTTACATATATGAGACATGAAAATATAGGAGAGTCTACTGGGGAAGTGGAAAGATACTACCAAGGCAAGGAGAAGGCAATTGGAGGTAAATATGGTAAATATGGCCTGCAAATCTGGTTTACTTGATGTGTTCCATACCAGGTAAAACAATGTAGTGATATTCTGTCTCAAAACATAAATAAGGGTAGAGCTGGGCACACACCTTTAATCCTAGCACTTGGGGGACAGGGATAGGGGGATCTCTGTGAGTTCAAGGCCATTCTGAGACGACATAATGAACTCCAGGTTAGCCTGTGCTACAGTGAGACCCTACCACAAAAAACAACAAAAAAGAATAGAATAGAATAAATGAAAAAAGGTAGAAAAGAAAGCAGAATAGAAAAATTGCACAGAAACATAAAAACCCTTTGAGTCAACAATTCCATGTTTAGGAATTTATCCTAGGAAATGAACTAATGATGAATATAAAAATTTAGAATTACACTGATAGTGTTTATTTAACAAAGACCTAATAATAGAGAATTAAATAAAGAAATTATTAAATATCAACACAAAGAATAGGGGAGATAGAGAAGCTGCTTAGCAATTAAAGATTCTTATTTGTAAAGCCTGCTGGCCTGGGTTCAATTCTCCAAGAAGTCACATATAGCCAATCAGGCACTAGTTTGAAGGACCAAGAGACCCTGATACACATGTACACATGCACTCACATGCATGCACACACAAATAAATATATACATAAATAAAATGGATTATATTTTTTTAATTTATTTACTTATTTATTTGAGAGCGACAGACACAGAGAGAAAGACAGATAGAGGGAGAGAGAGAGAATGGGCGCGCCAGGGCTTCCAGCCTCTGCAAATGAACTCCAGACGCGTGCGCCCCCTTGTGCATCTGGCTAACGTGGGACCTGGGGAATCGAGCCTCGAACCGGGGCCCTTAGGCTTCACAGGCGAGCGCTTAACCGCTAAGCCATCTCTCCAGCCCAATAAAATGGATTATTAAGACAAAACATTATGTAAATAAATATTTGTAACAATTCTATAACATACTGTTAAGTAAAAGAAAACCAATTACAAAATGGTATGTACCATTTCTATTTTTAGAATGCACATGCATACACTGTAAAATATCTACAAGTTTCTATGCTGATATAGTTATATGATATTCTCTGAAAGATGGCAAGTTTCCAAATATTCATCTACATACTTATTAATCTTTATTTCTGTTTTTTACAATAAATACAAGTTGCTTTTGCAATAATAGCTTCACTTTTCTTTCAGTTGCAATAATCTCTAGCTTGGAGTAATTAGAATGACCAACTGCCTCCTTAAAAGTTTCTACAGACCTCTATGATTGTAAACTGAGATGATTGGATAGCAAGGCATTCTCTATCGGCTTCCAGGTTTTTACTTGTGTGAGTTGCTGTTAGATATTCAACAGTATGTAGGGTACTGTCAACAGTCTCATTGTTTACTATGTATGTAGAAATTACATGAACAATTCAATGTGGAGGAAGTCACAAGTATTGGGACTGTAAAATGTACTTAAAGAATGACAAAATTGAATTGCTTTTCTATTCATCCTATCTATTCTATGTTCAGTAAATATTATCTTAGTATCCACTCTGCACCATGTTCTAGGACTGAACTTCACCAGCAAGCAAGAATAATGGTGGTAAATGAAAAATAGGTATACCAAAAAACTAATATGAAATCTTCCATAATATTAATGATGTGCTTTTCTGAGGTTTCCAGATTTGTAAAAGAAACATGTATATTTCTTTTGTAATTCTAAAATTAAAAAATGAAATCTAATAGAAGAACATACATGTTTCTTTCAGGGATCCTTAATTTAATTATTTGATTTAGATCAGGAACACAGATATTCAAAATATATCTAATCAAGACTTCAAATTATTCCTATGGGTTTTCCTTCTTTTTCTTGCTTGTTTACCATTCAATGTATCTATTCATATACAGGGAGCAACTCTTCCTAGAAGAAAGGAGGGTACATTAGTATTCCATTGCTCTATAGGAGAATACCACAAATTGAGAAGCTTAATGAAATATCCAGTTATTTCCTAAGCTTAATATTCTGAGCATGGACTAGCTGGGTTCTCTGATCATCATCTCACTGCTTTTAAATCAAAGTTCTCTCCAGAGCTGAGATCTTTCAGAGGCCCTAGTTGGTCTTCTGAGATGATGTGGTTATAGGCAGAATGCATTGCCTTGCAACTTTTGAACACATGATGGCTGTCTTCAAGCCAACTAGAGTATGCTTGCCTCCTCTGCTGTCTCTTATAAGGACTCTTTGATTAGGTCATGGTCTACCCAGCATACACTCCCTTTTGTTTAACTCAGAAGCAACTGGTTAGGAACTTTATTGTATTTGCAAAACCCACTTTACTATCATAGTCAAGGATTAGCCATAATCACAGGGAGAATGGTCATTGTTTTTAACTGCTATATGTTTTCTTCCAAACAGTGGGTAATGGTGGGGTGGGGAATTCACTGCCCTCAAAAGTCCATTGTTTCAAATGTGCTTTAGTTATTGACTCTTAAGAGAAATCTTTTCTCATTACATAGTTATTGGTGTGTGTGTGGAGAATTTCTTTATTTACATACAGGCACTGAATTGTTTAGTTATTCACTTATTTACTCAAGCTGAAAGCTGAATTGCCAAAAGAAATAAATCAAACGTAAAGTCTTAAAAACCAGGCTTATTGTACTAAAGTGATAGATACTCACAGAGAAGCAAAGCAAAGCACTTGACACTAATAAAGTTGGCTGAAATCCTAAAAGGCCCCAGACCAGTTCCTGGTTGACCTCTATCATAACCTAATATGATACTAAATTAAAATTGCATCTGAGTAATGTAAATTTATACATCCTTGGCATATATTCATCACAATCATAATGTTCTATGTAGCATTTATTATGATTTTATTCAGTTGGAAATGTATAGTGCACACACTCACAAAAGAAATTTAATATGGCATTTTTTTTCAAAATTGATTTGGTTACTAGAGGGTAATTACCATGTTCCCTAGCAACAGCAACATTGCGTGATTTATGAACACTGGCTTTAACCAGAAGAATCACACAAAGCAGTTTTGATGAAAGTTAAGCTGACTGGAACACTACATTGTAAAATACCAAATGAAGACCAAGAAAACAAGACTCATCAAATTATCTCTTTATTTTACATGGCTTTTGTTGCTGCTTTTGTTTTTCCTTCAGTCATGTCTTACAACCTGAAACTACGAACTTAATTATCTCTTAGGCTTTGTCAGTTTTTAAGAAAGTCTAACAGTGCTTTTAGAATATTTGTCCACTTATCAACAGAAATAAGTAGGATGATTATACCTTCAATTCATCATTGCATACAGAAAGTACCTGATGAACTCTTGGATCTTATTTACAAAGCTAATTTCCCTCCTTTGCATAGAGTTGCTTACGTGTATCAATCTCAACTCAAGGTCATGGTATGTAAAGCACAATAGAGATTGAAGTCACAAAAAATTAAACCATGAGGCCTAGGGTGATGGCTCGGTAGTTAAGAGTGCTTGCTCCAAGCATGAGTCCTGGCAGGGTCTGAAACCACCTGAGTTGGATACCTCAGCACCCACAGAAACAGCTAGATGTGACCACACATGCCTATAATTCCAAGCAGAGATCTGCTGAAGGAATCACTATGGCTTGTAAAAACTACAGCTCTGAATTAAGAGAGAGAGAGACTCCATCTCAAGGAAATATGCAGATGAGCAATAGAAGAAGGACAACTGATGTTCTCTGACATCTGCATGCATGCACATGGGTATGTGTACCTGCTCACATGTGTGCATGTACCACACACATACACACCACAAGTACTACACATGCACATACAAAAAAAACATGATTTCTGCCTTGGGGAAGTTTACAGTCTACCAGGGACGATAGATGCATAACATATCAATTACCATATGGACTATATGATGCAGACATATACAAAAATGTTATGAAAAAACAAAGGAATGATTATGATGAAACAAAGAAAGTGATAATTAAAGTTGGAAGAAGGTCAGAGGAATTGACTACTGAAGGGGGTCCAAAAATTATTAATCATGAACATCATCTTTTACATCACAGAAAAAAATGTACATTTTGTTTCATTGGTACCCCTTGAGATAAAGTGTTGCATTTGGTTTCATACACCAGCAAGCACTATAAGCAAGATTCTTTATATGTTTGTGAGTAGACATATAAGCATTAATCCAGTATTTTAAAAGGGTATTAAGTGAGGTATAAAAAATATTACTTTAAGCTAGCTATGATATACATATCTGTAATTCCAGCATTTGGGAGGAAGAAGTGGAAAATCAGAATTTCAAGACCATCTTTGGCTATATAGTGAGTTTAAGACCAGCCTGAGTCACATGAAAAATTAGTCTCCAGAAAAATAAATGGATGAATAAATAAATCCATGCCTTGTGTTTAAATTTCTACTTAGTGAAACAGAATATAGAGATGGAAGTAATATTTAGCAATTTACTGCTTTAGAGATATCCCAGAAGTATAACTAAAGGAGGTTTGTTTACAAAAACACCATAGGACAATGGAGTGACTGCAAATTAAGTGCCTAAGGAAATGTGTTGATAGGTTTTTCTATAGATATAACTACAGGTACGTAAAGAGGTAAAAAATAAAAGGTTCGAGCATGTTTTATTTCAATTTCTTTTAGTAAATTTAAAGAAGTCACACAACACAGATGTACTCATAAATGATTGTTAGAATTTTACAGGAAAGATGGTTTATATAAAAGTAGACAATAGCATGTTGATATTATCATGTGTAGGAAAGAAAAAAATTGCTTTAACCTCTTGTATTCAGTCACTGAAAGCATGTGAGTAAAGGTAATAAAAGACAGATCAGGGCTGGTGAGATGGCTTAGCAGTAAAGGCATTTGCCTGCAAAGCCTAAGGACCCATGTTCAACTTTCCAGATCCCATGTAAGCCAGATGCACAAAGGTGAGGCAAGTACAAGGTTGCACATGCCCATTATGTGGTGCAAGCGTATGGAGTTTGATTTCAGTGACTGAGGTCCTTACATGCCAATTCTCTCTCTGTGTCTCTCTCTCTAAAAAAAAAAAAAAGACAGATCAGCAAGACAAAAATAGCATCTATGCACATGTGCAGTACCACATATATGTGGGATTGTTCAGTATTTTTTTGAATTCACAACCTGTATAACAAACAGCAAGGGAAGAGGGGAGGACTTCTATGGCAAGAATAATTGAGAGTTTTAGGAAAAAATAAATGGGTTTCTAGAGGGGAAAACAATGGGTGGGGTGATCGAAAAATATGTGATATTGGTTTATTCAGGTGCAAGTGGTTTTTCTGCTTCATGATGAATAAACTCTCTCAGACAAGTGACTTAGCTTTAGTCTTTGTCTCTGACCTGGCAGGAGAACTCATTCCAAATAGGGAAGTTATGGCAGTACTCATTTCTCTGTGTCTGGTTTTAGTCAGAAGCTTCAAGCTTTCTTCATTTATTGAATCCAAAATATCTTCAGCAGGTAGAAACATTTGCCATGCAAGCATGTGGGCATGAAGGGGCCTCAGACCACATGAATTTGATTCTTCACCACCCACATAAGCTGCTGGACATCACCACACATGTCTGTAACCCCAGTCCTGTGAAGAACAAAGCCTGAAGAATCTCTGGAGATCATGAAAACAGCAAGGTCCAGAGTCAGTGAGAGACTCTGCCTCAAAAAAACACTCAGATTAGTGATGGAGGGGTTCATCTGACATTCTCCTCTGGATTCCTCACACATGCAAACACAGAGCACATGCATCTGTACATACATGTGCATACACCACACATCCAGTACACAAACTAGACACATGCACAAACACACACACAGTTAGAGCATTAACAATTATATCTCATTAAAGGTGAAAAAAAGAAGGCAGTTTTTCCCTAAAGGAATTAAGCTAACAGAGCAAACAGGTATAGAAATAATTGGGAATGGTGCAATGTGCATCAAACACTAGAAAGAACATAAAATAATTTCTTATACATGTATTAATAAATTCTGAGAACAGTTATATTTTTGTGACAGGGTCCCCTGTAGCACAGACTGGCCTAAAACTTGCTATGTAGGTGATGTTTACCTTGAACCCCTATACCTATAGCTTCCAGCACCTAAGTGCTAGGATTAGAGATGTGTGTCACCATGCCTGGGAAAATAGGCATATTCTCCTATCCTTTTGTGAAATAATACTGCCATCAGGACTGTTTTCTTGCTCTTAGATTTGGAGTACAAATAAAATTTTAGCTATTAGCTGGGTGCAGTGGCACACGCCTTAATTCCCAGTACTTAGGAGGCAGAGGTAGGAGGATCGCCATGAGTTCAAGGCCACCCTGAGACTACATAGTGAATTCCAGGTCAGCCTGGGACAAAGTAAGACCCTTCCTTGGAAAAAAAACAAAAAATAAAAATAAATTAGCTATTCCAGGAAACTCTTGCTCCTGGAAGATCAATTAACACAGTTTCATCATGAAAATTCACTTAAATCAAAACAGATTCACTTCCACATCATCAACTTTACTGTGTTCACCAATCCAAAGCTATGATGTCATATACTCTGCCTAATCAAGTCTCTGCTTTAAAACTGCCTACTGTAAGCTCTAAAATCTCAAACACCCAACTAATACTCTTTCCTAATTTCTCCATTTGGGGATAGCTCCAAAACTGTCATAGGTCTGTATTCTCTTGCAAGAGAATGTCTAATATATTTGGTAATTCTTGAGCAACAGACTGATATATTATCTGTTAAATGTGTGATGGGGAGGTGGTCCAATGTGTAAAATGAGCGAGAAAACCCAATGCAGATCTCCAGAACCCACATAAAGCTGGATACGGTAGCACAAGTGTCTATAATCATAGCCTTCCAACAGTGATATGGGAGGCAGAGACAGAGAATGCCCCAAAATCTCATAGGCCAGCTCATCTGGTATATGCAGTGGTGAACAAGAGACTGCCTCAAATAAGATGGAAGATGAGTACCAACAACTGAGGTTGTCCTTTGACTTCCACATGTGCATGGTAGCCCACATGCAGGCACTTATACACATACCATGCATGCACACACACATACACACACACACATACACACAAAGATTTTTTAATTATTTATTTATTTATTTAACAGAGAAAGAGGGAGAGACAGAGAGTGGGCACGCCAGGGCCTTCAGCCACTGCAAATGAACTCCAGATGTGTGTGCCCCCTTATGCATCTGGCTAACATGGGTCCTGGGGAATAAAACCTGTGTCCTTTAGATTTGCATGCAAACTCCTTAACAGCTAAGCCATCTCTCCAGCCCACACAAAGATTTTTTTAATGTGTTGAACATTGAAATAACAGGCAACCGTTACTAGGTATTTTTTAAAGAACTATTAAATGTTCCCAAGTACAATCTAAGGATTAACTGCTTTTATTAAAACATGTTTTCCACTCTGAGTATTTTATAATTATATATGTTGTCAAAACTTGATAGTAGATGTGAATTATTTTATCCATAAAGACATATTTTTTTTTCTGGTTGGAAATCTAATTGATTGAACAAAAGCTATTTTCACTATTAAATTTTATTACCTAATGGGCATTGATCAATTTAGTGTCTATGAGGAAATTCATTTATTTTCCTATATATGTCTGCTCTTTACATTCTCCTTTGAACCAGTTTTAACATTGCTGTGGCTTGAAAACAGTTTGACTGTTGCCCAGAGTGTTCATGTATTGAGAGCTTGACCCTAGTGTGGCATTGTCAAGAAGTGTTGAGATCTTTAAACAGGTGGAGTCTGATGAGAAGTCCCTTAGATGACTGAAGTAACTGCCTTCTTGTGGGCTCCTGTGAGAGTATATTGTTAAAAAGTAAATCCAGGCTCTAAATTGTTCATTGACTTCCTATCTTGAGATGTGATTTATTCCTCCTACGTGCATTGCAATTATTGAGACAACATCTATGCTTAAGCTATTATCAGAGGCCAAACCAACAGGGATGTCTGGTCTTAGATATGAACCTCTAGAAATATGAGCTCAATAAACTTATTTTTGCAGCTAGAACTAGCCTACCTACATCAGGTATTTCATTACTAATAATGAAAATGAATTAACACACATATTCAATTGATGAGTGAGTTAAATAAAAATCTTTGGTGCATGTTTATTGTCTATTTTTATAAATCACGATTTTATTTTTCAAAATTAACTCTTAACAATGTTAATCATTGGGGAAAGGTAAAAACTAGAACAAAACAACAAAATAAATGAGATTGGAGACCAAGGACATAGCTCAATTCATAGACCGCTTGCTGAGCATGCATGAAGCCCTGGGTTCAATCCTCAGAACCACATAAACTGGGTGTGGTAGTGCACACTTGTAATCCCAGTTCCAGGGAGATGGAGTTGGGGCAGGATGATCAGAAGCCAACAGTCATTCCTGACTACTTAACAAGTTAGAGGTAAGCCTGGGTTTCATTTTCTTTTTCTCAAAAAAGACAGCATCTTCAAAAAATGGTGCTGGAAAAACTGGATAACCATTTGTAGGAAAATGAAACTCAATCCACACATCTGACCATGCACAATAAAACAAATCCAAATAAATCAAAGACCTCAATATAAGATAGGAAACTCTACTACTACTGGAAGAAAAAATAGGGGGAACTTTCCATGGAATGTTCCCAGAATGGGGAAACACTTCCTCAACAAAACACCAGTAGCTCAGGAAATCAAACAATCACTCAATAATTGGGATTTCATGGAGCTGAAAAGTTTCTTCACAAACAAACATACAATAAGCAGAGCCAATAGATTACCCACAAAATGGGAGAAAAAATTTTCAGGCTATACAACTGACAGAGGCCTAATTTCTAGAATCTACAATGAACCCAAAAACCTAAATAATAAAAAGTCAAAACATGTGAACCGGTCATGCCAATTCTCTCCAATGTTTTGATCATGAAGTGATGTTGTATCTTGTCAATTCACTAGTCCCTTACAGGAAACACCTGAACCACAAGACACTGGAGAGGGTAGGATCAAGACTGACCTAAATCTCCTACATCTTCCTTCCCTCCCTCTCCCCCTCTCCCCTCTATCTCTCTCCTCTCTAACTCTTGTATATTAGTTATCTTTTTCCTCAATTTCTTAGTGGACACTGACCTGTAACCCCCACTTCCAGCTTGGGCCTACAATCCACAATGAGCTTTTGATCAGAGAAACCTACAAGGTTTCCCAAAACAATGACAGACTTCTGTCAGAGTAATTGATGACCCACCAAAGGCCAGTGGTAAGACCCTATTGCTGAAGACTCCATACACAGCTGACACGTAAAATGGAATGACATGGCTAGAAGCCAGGAGAGAGTCAGTCCCCAGACAGTCAGCGTGTCTAGTGCCAGAAGGCGCTACATAGGCGACTGGGGGAAGTGACCAAGATCTGTCCAAGCAACACATTGTTTAACCTAAGTAGCAACAATTAACCGGATATGATACCCACACAAGTGCAATAGTGGTACACAGCCATGGTGAGGAATCAATTGCTCTTGATTTGGCTAACTGATCCACTCAGTGGTACTAGACCCTTAACTGGAGCTGGGAAACAAGTCACAACCATACCCAAACACAAGCCCACTCTACAATATCAAGCTACCATCAATCACGGGGTATAAGAGGGCCTACACCTACCAAACTGTCTATCAAAAAAGTAAGTGTTATCTCAATTTTCCGGGTGCTAACTTACTCTCCGTTGGAGAATCTGCTTCTCTTTTCCAGATAGATGCAGATCCTAAGAAGAGAGCTGCCCCAACATACCTCAGAAGGGGCCCAACTGAAACTAAGGACAACTGGCGAAATAAGCAAGGGTGATGTTTTCCTGTGAACTGGATACCAGCACAAAGGGGAAGGAGATCAATGCAGAGAAAAATCAACTCCTACCAAATCAGAGAGCCAGAGCCTCAGAGGCCCCCAACACCTCAGCACTGAAGCAGACCAAAAATGAACCCAACATGGCTCAGGGAAATCTTGCGGAAGAGGGGGCGGAAAGAATGTCAGAGTTACATGTTGGGTCATGATTTTCAGAGACATTTATCATACTAATAACTGGGGGCTAACTCCACAATGCACGACCCATTTTCAATAACAAGGAGGGTCTAATGGGAGGGGGTAGATCACAGATGAGCCTAAATAATGGTACCAAACTGCCTGTATTTACTGAAAAGAAAACTAATAAATTAAATTAAAAAAAAAAAAGTCAAAACAACCCACTCACAAAATGGAACAAAGAACTTCACAGGGAGTTCTCAGAAGAAGAAATACAAATGGCAAGCACACACTTAAGAAAAACGTTCATCATCCCTAATCATCAGGGAAATGCAAATTAAAACAGCTATGAGATTCCACCTTAACCCCAGTAAGGATGGCAAACATCAAAAAATCAAATGAGGGGCTGGAGAGATGGCTTAGCGGTTAAGCGCTTGCTTGTGAAGCCTAAGGACCCCAGTTCGAGGCTCGGTTCCCCAGGTCCCACGTTAGCCAGATGCACAAGGGGGCGCACGCATCTGGAGTTCGTTTGCAGAGGCTGGAAGCCCTGGCGTGCCCATTCTCTCTCTCTCCCTCTATCTGTCTTTCTCTCTGTCTCTGTCGCTCTCAAATAAGTAAATAAAATATTTAAAAAAAAATCAAATGAGAACAAATGCTGGCGAGGACAGGGAGAAATGGGAACCCTCATTCACTTTTGGTGGGAATGTTAGATGGTACAACCACTATGGAAAGCAATATGGAGACTCCTAGAAAGGTTGACTATAGAGTTAGCAACAAACCCAGTTATTCCCTTACTAGGCCTTTACCATAAAAGCTCCATGCCTCAGTTCAGAGAGATTTGCTCAACCATGTTTATAGCTGCTCAATTCATAATAGCTAAGAGCTGGAATCAAACCAGATGTCCATCATTAGATGAATGGATAACAAAGATGTGGTATATCTGCACAATGGAATTCTACACAGCAGTAAGGAAAAATGACACAATGAAATTTAAAGAAAAATGGTTGAACTTGAAACAGATCATTCTCACCAAATTCACCTAATCACAGAAAGATAATTGTCACATGGTCTCACTCATCTGTGGCTCCTAACCTGAATCTGACTGAGATGCTGACATACCTAATAAGTATCTCAAGGACCAGACAATAAGGAGGGTGGGGTGGTAGGAGAGGGTAAGGGTGAAGGGGGACACAAAATTGGACCCAATGAGCTATTGATCAGAGAGACCTCCAAGGTTTCCCAAAAGAAGACTGATTTCTGTCAGAGTACTTGATGACCCACTAAAGGTTAGTGGTAAGACCCTACTGCCGAAGACACCATATGCTGTTGACACAGAACATGGAGTGACCTGGTTGGAATCTAGAAGAGAGTCAGTCCCCACACAGTTAGATCGTCTAGTGCCAGAAGGTACTACATGAGCAACTGGGGAAAAATGACCAATATCTCTCCAAGCAATTCGTGGTCTAAGCTACTCAGCAGCAAACAACCTGATGTGATGCTCACACAAGTGCAATAGTGGCAAACAACCATGGAGGGTAACCAGCTGCTCTTGATTGCACTAACTGATCTGCTCAGTGGAACAGAACCCATAGCTGGAGCTGGGAAACAAGTCCGAACCATATCCAGAAACGAGCCCCCTCTCCATTATCAAGCTCCCACCAGTTGTGGGCTACAAGAGGGCCTACACCAATTAAATTATCTCTAAAATTAAGCCAGGCATGGTGGCGCACGCCTTTAATCCCAGCACTCGGGAGGCAGAGGTAGGAGGATTGCCATGAGTTCAAGGCCACCCTGAGATGACAGAGTTAATTCCAGGTCAGCCTGGACCAGAGTGAGACACTACCTCGAAAAAAAAAAAAAAAACCTCTCTAAAATAATGATGGTTATGCCATTTTTCTGGTGCTGACTTCACTGTTCATTGGAGAATTTGTTTATCTATTTCATATAGATGCAGATCCTGAGGAGAGAATCAGCCCATAACATCTCACCAGGGCCCCAGCTGAAACCATTGAGTAATTGGGGAAATGAGCAAGAGTGCTGCTTTCTTGGTGATCCTGGTACCAACCAACACAAGGGTGAAAGAGATAGACACAGAGAACACTCAGCTCCTACCAAACCAGATATCCAGAGATGCAGAGGCTCCCAAGACCTCATCACTAAAGTAGAACTAAAATGCACCCAACATGGATCAGGGAAATTCATGGAAGAGGGGACATAAAGATTGTTAAAGCCGGGCTGGAGAGATGGCTTAGCGGTTAAGCGCTTGCCTGTGAAGCCTAAGGACCCCGGTTCGAGGCTCGGTTCCCCAGGTCCCACGTTAGCCAGATGCACAAGGGGGCGCACCCGTCTGGAGTTCGTTTGCAGAGGCTGGAAGCCCTGGCGCGCCCATTCTCTCTCTCTCCCTCTGCCTGTCTTTCTCTCTGTGTCTGTCGCTCTCAAATAAATAAATAAATAAATTTAAAAAAAAAAAGATTGTTAAAGCCACATGCTGGGACAATATGCACAGAGACATTACTCCCTACCCATAACTGATGGCTAACCCCACAATGCACCACCCACATTCCCAAATGTGGAGAGTCCCTGCAGAGGGGGAGGACAGGGAGTAGGCTAACGATGATACCAACATGGCTGTATACACACTGTGTACATAACAAATAAAAAATTCAAAAAAAATTTAGAAGGAAAGAAGGAAGGGAGGGAGGGAAGAAGGAGGAATATGAGGGGCTTGCAATGTATGTCAGTTGGTAGGTTGCTTTCTTAGCATGCAAAAAATCCTGGGTTTATTCCCTATCATCAAATAAAACCAGGCAACAATGGCACATGCCTGCAACCTTATCATTCAGAAGGTGAAGGCAAAAGGGTAAGAAGTTCAAAGTTACTGGGAAGAATGCTCAGTGGTTAAAGACACTTACCTGAAAACCTGCAATACCAAGTTCAATTCCCCAACACCCACATAAAGCCAGATACAAAGTAGTACACAGGTCTGTAATCCCAACATGACTATAGCAATGGTGGCAGAATGATGAAAATCCACAAGCTCATGAGCCAGCTAGACACACAAGAAGCAGCAAAATAAATATATGGCCAGCCATAAAGAGTTGTTTTGAAAAAGTACAGTTTTAAGATTTAATATCTGGGACCAAGATAAAGTCATATATCTCTAGAGAAATTGAACCAACAGCATATGCATGTAGATATAAGTATAGATAGATATAGATACACACATATATGCACATACATACATACATACATACATACATACATACATACATACATACATACGGATAGGGAGATTGAGAAGTCTACCAATCCACAGGTTCAAACAACTATAGATTTAAAAGATTTGGGAAAAAGATTACACCTATACTAAATATCATCACTCTCTGAGAAATACACTATAAACAACTACTAGCATTCACATGATATCAGGAAAAGTAATCTAGAGGTGATGTAAAGTATACGGTAAGCTATGCATAGGTTATATACAAATATTATACAGCTTTTATGAGAAATTTGATTTCTAGAGTCAATCTAGATCCTAAGGCATCATGTCTCTCTTCCCCCTCTCCCTATGTTTCTGTCTCTTTTTCTCTCTTTCCTCTCTGTCAAGATAAGAGGATGATAGAGAGGATAGTAGATAGATAGATAGATAGATAGATAGATAGATAGATAGATAGATAGATAGATGATACATAGATGCATAGATTTGGTTCATTGACTGTGAACTGTGAACCATGAACAATGAAAGTCTGATTGCAGTAGGGCAGGAGGAAGTTCAGGTAAGAATGACTGCTGCAGTCTTATGTATGACAACTAGCCCTAAACTCAGGTATGAGAACGCAGAAAGCCCACCGCAGTATAGGTGATGATGACCCATGAAAGCCACATCTCTGGAGCTCACTGCAGGACCTGCAAGCAGCTCTGCAATAGGGAGAGTCCCTTCCCCCCAGAAATTGGCACACCCATCCCCCCTCTCAATATTTTTAAAAAAGATTTTAATCATGAATTTACTTCTCTTTAAGGCCCATTCAGTTTCCTTGGCCAAAATATAATTGGTTGAGATGATATCCTTGGATAAAGAAATCCCCATTTGGGTTAATAAGTATCACAGGAAAATAAAATGAACGTCAAGCGAGTTCCAAATCAATAGTATTGCTTCCCCCTCTCTAGCCACCACTATTAAGTGCTCAGTCATTAAAGGAATGGTTATATGTTACCTAGCTACAATTTAGACAATCATATAATGTTTTCAGTACTGAGAAGGACCTTTAGACCACAGGTTTTTTTTTTTAAAGATTTATTTATTTATTTATTTATTTATTTATTTATTTATTTATTTATTTGAGAGCCACAGACACACAGAGAAAGACAGATAGAGGGAGAGAGAGAGAATGGGCGCTCCAGGGCTTCCAGCCTCTGCAAACGAACTCCAGACGCGTGCGCCCCCTTGTGCATCTGGCTAACGTGGGACCTGGGGAACCGAGCCTCGAACCGGGGTCCTTAGGCTTCACAGGCAAGCGCTTAACCGCTAAGCCATCTCTCCAGCCCAAGACCACAGGTTTTTAAAATGGTCATGTACACCCAGGGTGTGAACAAGATAACGTATGGGACACAGGATGAGAAATAGCTGAAACATTGCTTAATTTTTCATTTATTTCATTGTTAAGCTTTATTGAATATAATTTACACTGTATGAAGTTCAATAGTTTAAAATTTGAAAGCCAATGATTTTTACTGTATTCAGATTTGTATAAACATCACCATAACTTAATTTTAAAATATGTTCATTACTTCTCAACAATATCCCATTTCAGGCTGGGGAGATGGCTCAGTTGATGAAGTGTTTACTTGGTAATCATGAGGCCCAGAGTTCAGATCCCTAGCACCCAGGTAAAAGCTGGGCATGTCTGTATATGTCTACAGTCCCAGCACTAAAGAGGTAAAGACAGAAGAATGCCTGGGGCTTGCTGCCCAGCAAGACTGGCTGACAAGTGAGCTCTAGCATAAGGTGCAGAGCAAATGAGGAAGACATCCACATCAACCTCTACTCCCCTCATGGATTTTCACATGTGCAGGTGCACCTGCACATAAGCAAATACACCATACCCAGACCAAAAAAAAAAAAAAAAAAAAGATAATCTGTCTCTACTGGAAATCTTGTTTCCCTTTCATTTCCCAGCAACCATTAACCTCCATCAACCATTAACAACTATTAACCTATTCATTATCGCTATAGATTTTTCTGTGTCATATATTTCATAGAAATGGAATCATATAACATGTAGTGCTTTAATAAACTCTTTTACTTGTCATGAATTTTAAAAATATTTTATTTTACTTATTTATTTTAGACAGGGAAAGAGACACACAGAGAATGGGCATGCCATAGCCACTAGCCACTGCAAACGAACTCCAGATGCATGTGGCATCTTGTGCATCTGGCTTTACGTGGGCACTGGGGAATCGAACCTGGGTCCTAAGGCTTCAGTGCACTGGCAAGCACCTTAACCATTAAGCCATCTCTCCAGGCCTTTTCATGCAATTTTCAAGGTTCATACATGCTGTGAAACATATAAATACTTCTTTGCTTTAATGCCAAAGCATTCTGTTATATAGATAGAATTTTCATTTTCCAGAGTTTATAGTGTTGAATTGGAAAAGAAGCAATGAAATATGTTAATGTTTTGTAAAAAATTGACTGGGTTTCAGAGTGAGACCCTACCTCGTAAAACCAAAAAAAAAAAAAATTGACTGGGTTTTAATGTTTTTGACCATCATTTTTAAAGCTTGTGAAATTTTATTCCTAAAACGCATTAATTCAATGTTAGAATTTAGCTCTATCCATTGAAATGATGAATTGCAGAGGGATAGACATATAGATCAATGGGCTAGAATATAAAACCCATAGATGAATTTCCAAAACATAGCCAATTAATGTTTGATAAAGTAGTAATGGTAGTTTTTGTATTATTACTATTAATATTTGTTTGCGTATGCATGTGTGTATGTATGTATGGAAACATGCTCCATTGAGCATGCATAGAGGTCAGAAGATAACCAAACCTGGGATGTTGATCCTCTCCTTCCACCTAAGACAATGCTGTTTTGTCACTGGGTAGGCCAAACTAGTTGGTCCATGAGCTGTGGAAGCCTTCTGACTCTGCCTCTCATTGCTGTAGGTGTGTTGGAATTACATGTGCGTGCATTATTTGCATCTGGATTTTTATGTTGGTGCTGGGATCCTCTCTGGTTAGCAGGCTCGCTGAGCAAATGCCTTTAACCACCAAGTCATCTTCCCAGCCTCTAGCAATTGTAATTTAATGGAGAAAAGATGGTCTCAGGCTGTAAAGATGGCTTTGCAGGTAAGGTGCTTGCCTGAGAAGCCTAAGGACCCAAGTTCAATTCCCCAATACCAAAGTAAGCCAAATCAACAAGGTGGCATATGCATCTGGACTTCCTTTCCAATGTCTGGAGGCCCTGTTCTCTCTCTCTCTCTATCTCTATCTCTCTCTCTCTGTCTCTCTCTCTCTCCCTCTCAGATCCAATGTATAAAGGTGGAAATTGTGGTGGGCTTCTGTAATCACAGTAAACTGATGATGAGATGGGTGCTAGAGATAAGATCATTTCCTGGAAGTTTGTGGTGGCAAGCCCAGCAAACCACAACAGCAGAAAGAGATTCAGAGAGAAACCCGGTCTTAAGTGTGGCAGAAAGGAGAGGACTGCCCTGAAAAGTTGCCCTCTGACCACCACAAGCATCCCATGTGTGCTCTCACTATTACACACATGTACACATGCCCATGCACATACACACATACACATACTAAAGAAAAAAAGGGAGACTAATGGCAGTGTGTGTGAGGGGGGATCTGAAATAACATATCCAATAAAGGCCTTGAAGATATAAAGAACTATAAAAACTCAAAATTAAAACAACCATTCCAAAAATAAACTAACAAGGCAGTTAAGTAATGGATAAATAAAATATGGCATTGTGTCATACTCCTACAGTCTCAAATAGTAAGGTGACTGAGGCAGGGGTGTCATGAATTCCATGTCAGCAGGGGCTTAATAAGATTCCCAAACCCAGTATCGGAGGGGGAGAGAAACAAGAAGAACAGACATCAAAACGACATATGCAAATGATTGAGATGGGGAGGGGATATGATGGAGAGTAGAATTTCAAAGGGGAAAGGGGGGGAGGGAGGGTATTACCATGGGATATTTTTTATAATCATGGAAAATGTTAATAAAAATTGAGAAAATAAATAAATAAATATTTAAAAAGAGAAAAAAAAAACGACATATGAAGGGCTGGAGAGATTTCTCAGTGGTTAAGACATTTGGCTACAAAACCTAATGACCTGGGTTCAGTTCCCCAGTACCCACATAAAGCCAATTGCACAAAGTGGCACATGAGTCTGAAGTTCATTTGCAGCAGCTGGAGATCCTGTCATGCCCATTCTTTCTGTCTCTCTTCTTTCTATATCTCTCTACTTGCAACTAAATAAAAATATTTTTTTAGGGCTGGAGAGATGGCTTAGTGGTTAAGTGCTTGCCTGTGAAGCCTAAGGACCCCAGTTCCAGGCTTGATTCTCAAGGATCCACATTAGCTAGATGCACAAGGGGGCAGATATTTCTTCAAGAGGCTATAAGGATGGCAAGTAAATACATGAAAAGATGGTAAATATCATTAGGCATTAAATAAATGTAATATGTAATTGTGATGAGATATTACTACACATCTATCAGAATGGCCAATAAAAATGGTGATAACACTAAATGCTGATGAAAATATGGGAAAACTGGATTATTCATAACTTGTTAGTGGGAATATAAAATGGTGCAGTAACTCTGGAAAATAGCTTGACAGTTCCTTTCAAATCTAAAAATAGATTTGCCTTGTGATACAACAATTGCATTTTTGGCATTTATCCCAGAAAAACGAAGACTTGTTTTCCACACAGGAGTTTGTTTGTGAATGTTCATAGTGTTTTCATTCATAATTGTCAAAAACTGGAAACTATCCAAATACCCTTTAATGGGTAGATGGTTAAACAAACTATTGGCAGCACAATAGAATGAATTATTGATACATGCAACTAAATGCATGGATCTCAAAGAATTATACTAAGTGAAAAACATCCATTTGAAAAGGTCACTTGGGGCTGGAAAAATGGCTTAATCATTAAGGCGCTTGCCTGTGAAGCCTAAGGACCCAGGGTTGATTCCTCAATACCCATAACTCAGCATTATGATACAGCTAAATAGGAACAACTGCCATTTCAGAAGAGATACTGAGCCATTCCCAGGGAAAATTTGTGTAAATAATTTGGTATTCAGGTAAATATTTCTAAAATTACACAGCTTATGAAAAAGCACTGGAGACATGTCAATTTATTGTTAAATATGTTCTTATGTTTGGAAAAAACACTCATGAAACTGCTGAGAAATAGTTCAATGCTGTATGCCAATAGAGAATCTTACTCTTTGCCATTCTATTGGTAATCACATTCAATGCATCATAACTTCTCAGTCTCATCACATAGATTTTCACTACCTGGTACATGACTAAGGTCTCTACTATAAAGTATTGGCTGTAATTTGTGTTTACAAACAAAGGAGGGTGGTCCCAGAGGCTTTAAAATGAGGTGCTGTAAACTATTAATACTTTCAGAATAGATTTTGGGTTACTACTTTCTGAGCCAGCATTACTAAGACAGGTTTCCATATAATCAAATTGTGTGAGTTAAGAGATTTCAGGACTCCTTGTGATCTGGAAATAGACATATATCATGAAGGAAAAATGCTCATCCAAGATGCAATGAAACCAAAGGAAATAAGAGTTTAGTCTTGAAGGTTGAAATGGCTTTGGAGCCATTCTTCTATTTTTCTTGATGGATATAACTTGGCTTCCACTTATCCTTTATAATACCCTCATCACAATTTGCTGTACCACACCCTTAGTATTCTCACATGAATATTCCTCTTTTTATTGTAAAGAGCATTCCCCTGCTGTGGTAGTTTGAATAGATGGCCCCAATATATTCAGTTGTTTTTATTGTTTGTACTTTGCATCTGCAGCCACCTGGATGGAGGCAGTGTCACTGGTTGGATCTTAAGGTGTGGTGGTGGGTTTCAGATTTCAATCTAAAGATCTGCAAAGTGTGCCAAGCTGGAGTTCCTAAAGCGTGCTATGTGGCTTTTGGCTTTTTGGCTTGTGCTTCTATCTCTCTGTTTGGTCCTGTGAAAGCAGGCCAGTTTCTTCTGCCATTATGGAACTTACCCTGGATCTGTAAACTTCCAAAAATATCCCTTCCTCCATAACTGTGTCTGGTCTGAAAATTCATCTCAATGAATCTGAAGCTGTCTGCTACACCTGCATACCCAGTATATAGGGTTTTCTTTAAGTGTTTGGTAACCTCTGCTGAATAGAACTCTGAGCCATAGTTTCAAGGGTTGGGGGAACTAACTAGATGGCATAAAAAATAGAACATAGGGCCATATGTCTAAAGGGTATAAAAGTGAAATTAAGAAAAAAAATAATTTTTAAAGTGAATGGAATTTTATGACTTTTCTGAAGACCTCTTTATCCTTAGATCAAGTTTTCCAATTACTTTATAATTCCTTCAGGAATAAAAACAATCTTTTATATGTTGTGAAATGGTTTAATGGCAGTACTGCATATGTATTTAATTTAGATTATAGTTACTAGCTCCAATAACATTGGTAATATTTAAGACTACATTAGTTAATGTTATCTGAGAAGTAATTGTGTGGTGTCTTGGGAGTCTCTCCATTATATAGAGGGTAAAGCAATAATGCAATGACTAAATTTTAGACATGCAGATATTTTTAATGTTTCTTTTTTTATTCAAGGCAGGGTCTCACTGTAGCCCAGGCTTACCTGGAACTCACTCTGTAGTCCCAGGGTGGCCTCTAACTCATGATGATTCTCTTACCTCTGCCTCCCACGTGCTGGAATTAAAAGCATGTGCCACCATTCCCATGTAAGATTTAGATTTTTAAAACTTAATTTATGGGGAAAACAAACAAACATTTTAAGCCAAAAAGTTAGGAACCAAGATAGATGCTGCCAAAGTTGAAAGCAACTGTCATATAATGAATAACAGCAGGTTTAGCATAGCTATGCCATTTAAAAATACCCAGGAGACTTAAATGTACTAAAACCACTGAATTTTACACTACAAATGGACAAATTATTTGAAAATACCCAGGAAACAGAATAAATATTTCAAGGTACACAAATTTGTAGAAAAATCAGTGTCCTACTTCTTATGTTTCAAGTTGTGCTTTCTGATTTCACAATAGTATAAAAACAATACATTATCAGCAGAAACTACACTTCAAATTATGCTTGTTTTCCTAGCTAGTAATATTCCGCCCTAAACTCTCTTGTGATGTGTGTGACTTCATTCCACTGCTCATAACAGCCATACAATTACCAGTATGAACTAAACATCCTCCAAAACAGCTGCATCTACTTCTAACAAGGCTGATTTAATTGCTTACAACTTCTCGGATTGTGAAAAAATGGAATGTTACAGGTTCAGGCCCAAATTATCTGGGCTATCTTTACTCCCTTTAACAGCCATTTATTACCCACTTATGTGTATGACCTAATATCCTTGTGACTGTTGGGTAAATCCTTTTGGAATGTGTTAGTAGAACATTAACTTCCCTCAACACAAAGGGTAAGAATGCCATCAGATAACATCTAAAACCTATAGCAGAGATTTTCCTACTGAGGTTTCCATGAATGCATTTGAAAAGTGCCTGAGTTTATGACCTTTGTCTGTAACTATAAAAATATTCATGAAATTTAATATTTTAACAACCTTGTATTGGTTTACCTTCTAATTTCTGGGACAAAATACTTGAAAAAAAGAAAGATTGTTGGAGGAAGAAAAGATTATTTTAGATTGGTGTTCCAAGTTACAGTTCACCATAGTGGGTAAGGCATGGCAGCAGACGCTTGAAGCAAGGCTGTTAATGCTCAGCCTACAGTGAGGAAGCAGAGAGTGAAGAAGACTCATGCTCAGCTAGCTTTCTTTTTATACAGTCCAGGACTCCCACTCATGGAATGACACTGCCTTCAGAGAAAATGGGCCTTCCCACCCCAATTAACATAATCTATTCCTCACAGGCATACCCAGAAACTCACATAATCCAGGTAGTTCCTCACAAATGATACTAGGTCATGTCAAGTTGGCAATCAATATAAACCACTGCAACTCTGGAATGGGGAATCTGGGGTATTCTAAATCTGTGTGCCTGAGCCATGGCTGCTGATATTTGGTTCCAGAAAAAAAAAAAAAACTATTTCTTATTCCTTTGAAGGCAACAGCTGTGTTTTTAAAAATAAAATTAATTGACAACATTTGTAAATATAAACGACAGATCATGATCATAATCACTTCCCACCACTCGCCTTTCCCCCCTCCCAAATCCTCCCATCCATGGAACCCCTTCTTTCTTCCATCAAGTCTCTCTTCCATTTTGATGTCATCACTGTTTTCCTCCTATTATGCAGGCATTATATAGGTGGTATCAGCCACTGTGAGGGCATGAATACTATGGCCATTTTGTATCTGGAAGACATTGTTGTAAGCATTCCTCCCCTTCCATTGGATCTTAGATTCTTTCCACCACCCCTCTTCAATGGACCCTGCACCTTGGAGGGTATGATAGAGAAGTCTCAGTGCTGAACACACCACCGTCACTGCTCAGCACTTTGGTGACTTTTGAGTCACCCCAGTCTCTGCCTTCTGAAAAGAGAAGCTTCTCTAACTAAAAGTGAGAGTAACATTAATATTAAGGCATACACATAAATGTTTAGAGGACAGTATGGTGGGTAGAATATATGCATTTAGCCAGAAAATAGTGGCAGTTCCCCCACACCAAGGCTTATAGGAATTATGATCTCCTCAGCCATAGGTTTTTGACTAGGTTTTCAGTACCAGGCATGAATTCCCTCCCATGCAGTGGGCCTCAAGTCCAATCAGAGAGCTAATGGTTTCCTCCAAAACAGACATGCCACCATTGCATTTGATGCATTTTACCTGGCTGGCCATCTGTAGAGCTTTCAGGGTCCACTGCTGGTTAAAACTGTTAATGATTTTTCTCCTCCCAAAGACTGTGCACTACATAGTTCTTTCCAGCATCCTGACAGCGAATTAAGGAGGAGGCTCCCAAAAGAGCTGTGTTTTGCATCAGTATGGAGATGACTCCATTATCAGTTGAAGAACATATGTATTCAGATACAAAATATCAATTATAGAAAAAAATAAAAATAGGCAACCTGTTAGGTAGCTTATTTATTTCAAACAACTGTCTTTCACAGCTGTCCTTTAAGTATGGGTTTAGAGCTAGAGAAAGATCAGTGGATAAAGTACTCACCACTCAAGCTGAAGTACCTGAGTTCAGTCTCCAGACCCCAGATAAAAAGGGGGAAGCCATGGTAGGATTCTGTTATCCTATCATGTTGACACTGACAATGAGACACAAGGTCAAGCAGGAAAATTTCCTGGAAGCTCAAGACAAGCCCAGCAAAGAACAGCAGATAGTGAATTCAGATTTTAAAACACTGCCTCAAATAAGGTGTGTCTGTGAGGACCAACCTGAAAATTATCATCTGACTTCTACATGCATGCTGTGACACACACACACACAGAGAGAGAGAGAAAGAGAAAGAGAGAGAGAGAGAGCACATGAAGACATGGCTCCAATTCCTAGAATCTAAGTAAAATGTTGGGTCTGATGGTACATGCCTGTAATCCCAGCTCTGGGAAGGAGACAGGAGAATTCCTGGGACTTGCTCACCAGCTAGTCTAGCCTAAGCATTAAGCTCCATACAAATGAGAGATTCTGTCTCACATGAGGTAAATGGCAACCAGGGTTGTCCTCTGGCTTCCACATGCTTACATGCATGTACATGCACATGTGCACACATTAAGGAAAGATAGTAAGGAAATGTGAAACACATCAGTTTGAAATGGATCTTTCCCTGGGATAAGGTCTCATGTGGTACAGCCTGGACTTGAACTCAGTATGTAGTTGAGATGACTGTGAATTCCAGAACCTTCTTTTGTTTTGAGGTAGGGTCTTGCTCTAGCCAAGGCTGACCTGGAATTCACTTTGTAGTCTTAGAGTGGTTTAGAACTCATGGTGATCCTCTTATCTCTGACCCCTGAGTGCTGGGATTAAAGGCATGCACCACCACACCCAGCTCAGATCCTTCTGACATGGGGATATTGGGGTGTTTCTGAGAGTGGCAGAGCCTTTCTTGGCTCTTGGGTTGGCAATAATTCAGGAGCTTGGGTGCCAAACATTCATAGTAACACAAAGCTTCCAGAGTCAATAGTCTCTGAGTTCTTGTCTTCTGAATTATGAAGGATGAAACCTACTATTCAGAGAACAAACTTTAGAACAATTGTATTTTTATTTTATTTTAGAGTTTAGAGCTTAAGAAAAGAAAAGAAAGAATACCTGGTGCCTGGCCAAGAGGAGGCAGGAACGAGGTTCCTGGGAATGGGAAAGTGCACCTAGATACCTAGATCAGGGTGTTTTACAGAAATACTAGATGGAGGCTGAACTTGTTAGTCCAGCTCCATACTCAGGTTTTTAAGTAGGGGGTCAAGTTTTCTAGGAAAAGAAGGCAAACTTCCCAGGAATCTTAATTCTCCAGGAAATGGTGCAAACTTCTCAGAAGAGGGTAATCCTCTTCTAGGAAAGAGCAACTTTTTTAGGGATGAAAAGATAAGGAAAGAGGGCTGGAGAGATTGCTTAGAGGTTAAGGGGCTTGCTTGCAAAGCATAAGGACTCATGTTCCATCTCTCTCCAGATCCAACCAAGCCAGACTCACAAAGGTGAGGCAAGAGCAAGGTCGCACATGCCCACTAGGGGGCGCAAGCATCTGGAGGTTAATTGCAGTGGCTGGGGCCCTGGCATGCTAATTCTCTCTCTGTGTCTCTCTCTGTCTCTCTCTCTCTCTGTCTTTCTCTCTCTCTCTCTTTCTCGCTCTCTCTCTCTCTCTCTCTCTCTCGCTTTGTGTGTGCATCTGCTAAATATATGCAAAATATGTCACCTGTCCAGTACCTCAGGACAGCTTGTTTATAAACCAAAAACAAGAAAGGACATGTTAAATATCCCCAGCAGTACTCTCTGCATACTATCAGGCTTAGACATAAGGAAGACTGGTCTTTAAAGCAGTAAGCCAGCCAGCTACCAGACTGCTACTAAGTACAAGGGAACCAACTAGGGCTGGGGAAATGGCTTAGCAGTTAAGGCATTTGCCTACAAAGCCCAAGGACCCTGGTTCGATTCCCCAGGACCCATGTGAGCCAGAGGCATAAGGGGTGCACACATCTGGAGTTTGTTTGCAGTGGCAGGAGGCCCTGGCACGCCCATTCTCTCTTTCTCTCTGCCTCTTCCTCTGTCTCTCTCTGTCTCTCTCTCAAATAAATAAATTGATTAATTATTAAAATAAAAGGAACCAACTAGAATAACCCGTGGTCCATGAAGAAATAATAGTGTCTGCAGCCTCATACTCTGGGCAAATAAAATGGTTCCCTTAAAGTCAAATGTTTGTCTAGAGGGTAACAATGAATTAGACCCCATGCATTCTTCTTGATATTAATAAGAGAAGAATATTACTAAAATATTTCATCCTCTATAGCATATACCAGCTGGGACTCTCTTCCACCTTCTAACAATCACTCCCAGATGACGACCCAGTATCCATTTACTATGGTCACTATAGAAATCAGCCACGAATCAGGGAATAACTGCCTCAAGGGATCAGTCATGGGTTGCTGAGGATTGCACATCACATTATGTTTCACATGCAGATGAGGTTGCCATCTGGTGGATTTTCTAACTAACCACTATTAACATTTATAAATGTAAGCATGAAAGTCTTCTTGTAGATTGGGAATTACCATGGGATATTATTTACAATTATGAAAGTTGTCAATCAAAACAAACTAATTTTTTAAAGGCATAGGAAGCGAAAATAAAAGGAAAATGATGTGCTTTTCAAAAACATTAATTTCTTTGAACATTATTGGGTGTTCATTTATTCACTTTTACTGAAAAAAGTGTCTGTTTTAAGTGAAGTATGAGACCACTGTCAGAAAAGTATACTAAAGCTTAACATATAAAAGGCAATATGACTATTATTTTTAAATTTCCAAGTTCTTGTTAAATAAAATTTATGCTGATATTAAAAATGTCTGGAGGATTTATGATATTACATGCACTGTATCAAATGTTGAAGTGTCTTTTGATGTCTTATTTGTTTTCTCCTGATAGCCTTGTTATGGGGACTCAGGATCTAATGTTTCAATCTGTAATCTGTGATTGTTAATTCAGATATCACCACACAACTTTTCTTGTTTTTCCCTTTCTTTCCTCCTTTTCTTTAATGAAACACTCTTAAAATGATGATTTCTCAAATATTGAAGCATAACATTTAGGAGACGTGACAAGTGACTAAAATAGTGTGCAAGCAAACTATTCTTTGATTACATACAGACCACTTACCTGAATTATGTCCCATGGTCATCTCACAACTATATGTTGCTAATTGTAAAAGGGAGTAAGTAGGGCTGTGGATACTGCTTGGTGTTAGAGTGCTTGCTTAGCATGTAAAAGGCCCTGGGTTTGGACCTAGGCACCAAAAAAATATAAATAAATAAAATTAAAAGCATAATAAATAAATAATAAAGAGAATCAAGCAAATAAAATGTTTTTAAAGGTAACTAGGCTTGTGTTAGGCCTGGATTAAAATCTTATCTATGGGGCTGGGGAGATAGCAGGGTCAGTCAAGTGCTTATTTCACAAGTACGAAAACCTGAGTTTCACTCCCACTAGCTACATGAAAATGCTAAGCGTCATGGTGCATTTGAATGGCAGGTAACAGGAAAAACACTAGGACTCATTGGCCAGCCAGCCTACCCTAATTGGTGAGAATCAGACCAGTTAGAGACCCTGTCTCAAAGGAAGTGGATGGCATTCCTGAGGATGACACCCAAGGTTGTACCCTGGCCTCCACAAACATATTCACACATGTGGATGTGCATGCACCTGCACACAAGTGAACATGCACACACATGCATAAAAGTCTTACCTCTGTTGTTTTGCCACTATTTATCCTTCATAAATAAGTTCTCTGGTTCTTGTTTACTATGTTTAAGATAAAATTGGTGAAATGATACCATAGATGTGGGATTGAGCTGACATACAATGACAACACCTATGCAAAATTGTAGGTTTGAACCCATATTAAATATAAGGAATTTCTTTTGGAAAACTATGTATCTTGCTGCTTTTTTTTTTCTCTTGTCACTGCTAGGGAATTTACCTTAGACTGGCAGGATTTGCAAGCAAGTTCCTTTAACTGCTGAGACATTTCCCCAGTTCATTTGCTGTCCTTATGTAGTTGTCACATCAAATTTGCTGCCTAAAATACTTGGTGCTCTGGCTACTTTTCAACTCCAAAACTTTTGTTGTTGATGGGTTTTTTTTTTTTTTTTTTTTTGAGACAGGGAAAATTGGTCCATTCACACTAATGTATTTGCACAAAATAATTAACATTAAATCTTGTTAACAAATGAATGAACATATACATACCTAAAATAACAACTTTTGCTAATATATTGACTTTTTGGAGATGAAACATCACATTGGCAAATGTGGTATTATGTTAATGGGTACTTCTGACTTTGGATAAAATTTCATTGACAGCAAGGTGATACAAATTTTTTTGTGCATCAACTACGAAATTATGGGCTGGAGAGATTGCTCAGTAGATAAAGAATTTGTCACTGAAGCCTAAGTAACTGAGCTTGATCCCCAGACCCACATAAAAGACCAGAAGCTGTGGCAAGCTTCTATACTTCCAGCATACTGTTGGCATTATGGGGAACAGGAAACAGAATTTCTGGGAAGTTCAGAAAGAATAACAATGAAGCCGGGCGTGGTGGCGCACGCCTTTAATCCCAGCACTCGGGAGGTAGAGGTAGGAGGATCACCATGAGTTCGAGGCCACTCTGAGACTACATAGTGAATTCTAGGTCAGCCTGAGCCAGAGTGAGACCCTACCTCGAAAAACCAAAAAAAAAAAAAAAAAAAAGGATAACAATGAGAATGAGAGAAACTCTAGGTATATCTGAAGTTGTTCTCTGAACTGCACTGTAGCAAGTACACAGCCTTCTTCATTCACACATCTAAGCACACACACACACACACACACACACACACACAGCACAAAAATAAAGTGATCTAAAAATTTTAATAAATCTTAGACCTGAGGACAATGAGCTTGGAAAAACTGAGGTGACAGAAACAAATTCTAGTGGTGATATAGATATCGATGTTGAAAATGTAGGCAAATAAAGCAAAACATTTTAAGGAAGTAGGGGAAGCAATACAGCTAACTTTATAAATAATACATCCTCAAAGTATGTCACTAAACTGAAATTTTTAATGTCATAGGTAGGTATTTCTCCCATGTTTTATACCCTTAGGAACTTTATTGATACAGTTGACAAGAAAAAAAATTAGTGTCTGTGATAGTTAATCCTGATTGTCAACTTCATGAGATCTGGAATTAATAGAGACATGCCTCTGGGAAGGCCTATGAAGGTGTTTCCAGAAAAGACTAGCTGAAGCTGGGCGTGGTGGTAGACACCTTTAATCCAGGACTCTGGAAAATTGCTTTGAGTTTGAGTTCAGCCTGAGACTAATTCCAGGTCAGCCTGGGCTAGAGTGAGACCTTACAGCCAAAAATCAAAAAATAGGGCTGGAGAGATGGCTTAGCGATTAAGCACTTGAGAACCCCAGTTCGAGGCTTGATTCCCCAGGACCCACGTTAGCCTGATGCACAAGGGGGCGCATGCATCTGGAGTTCGTTTGCAGTGGCTGGAGGCCCTGGTGCGCCCATTCTCTCCCTCCCTCTCTCTCTCTCTCTCTCTCTCTCTCTCTCTCTCTCTCTCTCTCTCTCTGTCGCTCTCAAGTAAATAAATAAAAATGAAAAATTTAAAAAAAATCCAAAATAATAATTAATTAAATTCTTCAAAAAGAATAGCTGAAGTGGAAAAACCTTTTGTGGGCAGCACAAATATTAAAAGGTCTAAGGAAAAAGCAGTGCTGCTTACTGCCCTGCCTTTCCTTTATACTGGTGTGTGTCTATATAGTTGTTGTCACTGCTGCGGCCAGCCTTTGCTGACATCAGAATCTCACTTCTTGGATTTTCAATATAGACTGGAGACCAGTGAGACTCCAAAAATCTTCTAGGCCTCCAATGCCAGGTTGGAGCTACTGAGACATCCATCCCTATGAACTGACAAATTACTGGATTCTCAGACAATCCAGCCTACAGACAGCCATGTTTAGACTTCCCATCCTGTATCAGATAAGCCAATCTTAATAAAGCCCCATTATAATAAATATGCATTATATCAGTTCAATTCCTCTAGAGAACCGTGAATAATACAGTATATTATTATTGGCATCTTCTATATTTGTGGATCTATAACATACACTGATAACTTCTTGTCTTTACCTCCTGGCAAACTTTCTTGAACTCCAGACTTGTATATCAAAATATCTCCCAGATGGGCTGGACAGATGGCTTAGCAGTTAAGCGCTTGCCTGTGAAGCCTAAGGACCCCTGTTCGAGGCTCAATTCCCCAGGACCCACGTTAGCCAGATGCACAAGGAGGCTCACACGTCTGGAGTTCATTTGCAGTGGCTGGAAGCCCTGGCGTACCCATTCTCTGTCTCTCTCTCTCCCTCTTTCTCTGTCTGTCACTCTCAAATAAATAGAAAAAAAAATTAAATATCTCCCATACATCTTCATGAGCACAATAGGATATGGAAATTGAGAGTATTGGAGCCTTTCCTGGCTCTTGGGTAGACAATAACTCAGGGTCTATGTGCCAGACCCATATGGTCACTCAAAGCTTCCACTGAATTTGTGGCCTACGGTTTCTTGTCTTATGAATTTTGACAAATGAATTTCACAGAACAGAGGATAAAATTTGGAAAGATTTTACTATCATGCTTATGGAAATAAAGAATACAGACCCCCGCCGAAAAAGGAGGCAACAGGGGGTTCCCAGAAAATGTAAAAACCCACCCAGAGACCAAAATTGGGTCAGTTAAAGGCTGTTTTTGGATGGTATCTAGGTAGGATGTCAGGTTGTCTGGGAAAAGGGGAAAATCTTCCCAGGAATCCTAATCCTCCAGGAAAGAGTGCAATATTATCTCTTCGAGGACCCCAAAAATGAGATAAAGATGACCCTGATTATCTACCTATACTTTCAAGGACATTGCCCACTTTTAATTGTAGGTACCTCTCACTCCTAATCTGTTTTGGTTCCAAGAAGTAGTCCAGCCAAATGGCTGCATATTGGGAGTTAAAGAGATTGTGTGTAATGCCTAAATCTATAGCTTATCAATTCTGTAACTTTGGGCCAGCGACTTAGTTTCTCTTAGCCAAAGTTTCTCCATATGTAAAATAGAAGCAAAAACAATGTAGATTCCCAAAGTGTTATTGTAAAAATTAAATAATATTCCTAATTTTCATTGTTGAATGGACTCTACAAGACACTTAATAGTATACATTTCAGTAAAAGAAACATCAAATCACAATTTTTCACATAGGTACTGTATCAGTTACTTTGTAGTTGGTGTGAACAAAATCCTGACCCAAGCAGATTATGGAAGGAAAGCAGTTTAATTCAGCTAACACTTTCAGGAGTTTCATTATGGTTGGAAAGACATTGCAGGCTGGAATGGGAAGCTGGAGTCATATTTTCATGCAGGAAGCAGAGAAAAAACTAAGTATGGTGGGCTATAAAGCCTCAAGGCCTACCCTAAATAACCCACCTCCTCCAGTAAGGCTCCATCTCGTTAAGGTTCTACAACCTTCCCAAACAGGGCTACTACCGACTGAGGAGCAACTAGTCAAGTACTTGAGCCTATCGACAGCATTTCACATTAAAACCACCACAGCTGACATGCCTTTTTCTGGATTTATTGTGCCTATCCTAGACTTAATATTTTGTTGCTACTGTAAAAGATTGGCATTTATAAAAGGGTACTCAAAACCACATGCATATTATATACTTGGCATCTTATCTAAATAAGTCATTTTATTTATATTGCTCAGAGGTAAAGTTCCATAACACCTTAGAGAATTTAGTAGTTTTTTTTTCACATTTTATCTTCAATGTTGAACTATGAAGATATTAATAAAATGAACAGTATTCTAGACATTTTTCATCCTCATCTCCATGACATTCATGATGCCTTGCATAGAGCAAGTTTAGGACAGACTTATTATTTCACCTTCAACTTGAATTTTTTAAAAAAATATTTTTTATTTTACTTTTATTTATTGAAAGAAAGAGAGGGAGGCAGGAAGAGAAAGAATGGGTAAACTCGGGTCTCCTGCCACTGCAAACAAACTCTGCATGCATGTGCCACCATATGCATCTGGCTTATATGAGTTCTGGGGAGTTAAACCTGGGTTCTTAGACTTCTCAAGCAAGCACCTTAACCTCAAAGCCATCTCACCAGCCCCCTCAACTTGACGTTTTAAAATGTTTGAGCCCTCCTTCACCATCCATGATAGACCTAATATTGTAATGGTCCTGTACAAATAATGACAGCCATTGTGAGGTCATGAATGCAATGGTTACTTTCTGCCTGGAAGACCATGTTCCATAGCACTTCTTTCCATCCTCTGGCTCTTACATTCTTTCTACTCCCTCTTCAGTGATGTTTCTTGAGCCATCGAGAGTGTGGTACAGATGTCTCATTTACTGCTGAGCATTGTGTCTCAAGAGCAAATGGGACTTCACTGGTCATTTCCAGCAACAAAATGTCAACAAACAGATGGCTGTTTCTAATATTTTCATGCTGGGAAAAGGAACAGTATTAAGTTGGTAGTTAAAGTGAATAGTTCTCAGCAGGAAAAAAAAAATGAAATAAAACAAGAGAAAACAAAACCCAACTGTCCTGAAAGGCTCATGGTTATGGTCCAGATTTAAAGCACAGTAGACAGTGAACACTCTTTTGCCTTCAGAGGCAAAAGCTGCATGGAACACATATTTGCTAAGTGCCCCAGCCTGGAATGTGTACAACTGATAACCATAGGAAGTTTTCAGTAGTATCCTAGTCAGGCACCAAGGCTAGACTTCCAGATGTATTTTCAGTGGAGGATCTGTGTAAAAAGCTGAGTGTCTTCAATAACCAGTTGGAGATGAGCTTGGCACACCCATGGATTTCTAGCATGCATGCAATTAAGTAAGAGCTACAAATGTCAAGATGGGAAGCACCATGTTCTGAAGAGTGGGATTATTCAAAGAAACCTGATGTTGCAATCAGCAATGTATTGTTGGGATGAACATCCAGCCAGACACAGTTTATGGGATGAACAGGTTTATTTCAAGATTACACATCCAGGGGAAATTCCTTCAATGGTGAAAGAAGCTGGCTTCCTTTTCATAGATCCAAGCACAGAGAAACCACAAAACAGTCAGAAAAGACCAAAAATAAGTATGAACCTCTAGAGCTCAAATGCTCTTGCCACAACTTTGGGCTAGAATCAGACCCACCCCCAGTGACATGTCCCTCCACTCCATAGCAGGGATCTGCCTACTAGGGGCTGAAGTTGCTAACTCAATTTTAATAAAACACCTGGGTCTACAAAGCCATACATTTACACTACCATGTTCAAACTACCACATTTGCCCTACATCAAAACTTCCACTTGTTGCCTTTTTTAGCTTGAGAAGATTTTGGGCAATTTTTATTTATTTATTTATTTATTTTTATTTGAGAGTGACAGACAGAGAGAGAAAGAGGCAGAGAGAGAGATAAAGAATGGGCACACCAGGGCCTACAGCCACTGCAAACGAACTCCAGATGCATGTGCCCCCTTGTGTATCTGGCTTACGTGGGTCCTGGGCAATTGAGCCTTGAACCAAGGTCCTCAGGTTTCACAGGCAAGCACTTAACCACTAAGCCATCTCTCCAGCCCTTGTTGGCAGTTTTTATACATGTATTTTGATCATAGTCACCCAACAGTACCTTCTCTTATCCCCCTCCCACTCCTGCTGAAACCCTTCTTCCTCCCAACTAATCCCACTCTTACTTTGATATCTTTTGTGTGTTGAATTTAATTAGGTTTGCTTGCATGAGACAGGTTGGGAGAAATTTACTGGAGGATGAGCATCTTAGCAATGGCTACATCATGGAAGAAAATGTCTTTCCCTCCCCCAGCAACCATTGATTGCCAATTACATCTCAGGGAAGGCTGGGGAACTCAAGAGCCCCTCCACCATCCATGATGGAATGTTGAGACGCCTGAAAAATTTTTATGCATTTCCATATATATAAGGATCTAAAAGCCATAAATCCAGTTACTAATAATAAATCATAAAAAATATTTTAAAACAATTCTTTGGCATATATATATATCATATACTAAAAACTAAAGCATATTTGCATACTGAAATGGATGCATTTATTTATTTTTACATAAAAATTTAAATCTTGGCTGAACATTTTATACTGTAGGATACAGAGTTTCTTGGAAGTTTTTCAGAGTTGACTGATAATTTCACTTTATAGTTGTCCAGGCTAGATCCCTGATTCATAGTAATTCATAGCACAAAATGGCAAAAGTATGCTTATGACCATTTCAGAAGGTATAAAAATTCTCCCCTAGGCCAGGCCTGGTGGCACCTGTCTTTAATCCCAGCACTCAGGAAGCAGAGGTAGGAAGATTGCAGTGAGTTCAAGGTCAGCTTGAGACTACATAGTGAATTCCAAGCCAGCCTGGGCTACAATGAGACCCTACCTCGGGAAACCAAAAGCAGGAAAAAAAAATCTGTCCTAATCCCAAGCCAAAATTCAGCTGATTAAAATAAAAATATATTATGTACACACACACACACATACATACACACACACACATTTGCAGGAGGGAAATTTTATTTGGTACACTTGCAAGAGGGCAGAAATCTGGTTAGAATGCTGTGTAATGGGCTGAGAATGTGTGGGGGAGGTGATATTTCTCCATTTGTGACATGTACTTCTTTGAGGTTAGGAGGGTAGAGGTACAGTTCTAGAAACGAGAGTCATCGTGAGCTGTTGTACACATAATCTCTGCCATGCAAATCAGGGCCATTCAAATTATGGTTGTGACTAGGGCAGCAGGGGAGTTGGGTTTGGAGGATTGGGGCTACAATTCCATGGAGCAGTTTGTCAGAGTTCCATGATGAAGAATGACTCCATTTTCTGGTCTCTTAATTAATGGCTTTCTCTCTGCACACCTTCCTAGCCTAGACCTCAGGAGGGACAGGTTGGAAGATTGCTGCAAGTTACAGCCAAACCTCATAAGTTTCAGGAGAGCTGGGAGCTTTGGTCAGAGAATATTCTCTTTGCAGTTGGGGAGACTACTGGTGGGACTGAAAACTCATCAAAGTGCTCAGAATAAGTGACTGCTGAGTGCTCAGTGCTAAATAAGACATCTCTATCTCCCCTCCAAGACTCAGGGCACAGTGGCAATTGCAATGGTTTCAAAGTGACTGTCATTAACTGTACAATACTAGGCCCATGTGCCATCCCTGGGGATGTGGAAGTAGTATGATTATAGCAAGTTCAGGGCCAATGTAGGGTACAAAGTGCTGAATCCTCATGAAAAGAAAGAGTAGAGTGGGAGAGATGAGAAGCAACAATATTTTTATGAAGGTTAAGTCAGCAACTTAGCCAATTTTTCTTTTGGCTTTTGTTTCAGATAGTGTGTTAAGTAGCCCAGCCTGGTATTGCACTCACTATTTGGCTGAGGAGGACCTTGAACTCCTGTATTCACTGCATACATGCTGGGAATACAGGTGTGTGCCACCATGCCTGGAGAGAGTATGATATTTCAGTCTACTAAATAAATAATGTGAATTTGAAAGAAACTGTATATGGAAAACTGTAAAACAATTGAAAGATTTAATTTTGTTTATTTTTTTATTTATTTATATTTTATTATATTTTTTGGTTTTTGAGGTAAGGTCTCACTCTAGCCCAGGCTGACTTGCAAATCACTATGTAGTGTCAGACTGGCCTCGAACTCATGGTGATCCTCCTACCTTGCCTTTTATTCATTCAGACCTCAAAACTTTTCAATAGTTCAACTTCTTCAGAAGCCATGGTTTTAAATGTTACCTAACTTATTCTTTGGAATCACTGGGACTTTAGAGGTGAGTTCTTTAATTTTTTTCTCAATTTTTATTAACATTTTCCATTATTATAAAAAATATCCCATGGTAATACCCTCCCTCCCCCCCACTTTTCCCTTTGAAATTCCATTCTCCATCATATCCCCTCCCCATCTCAATCAGTCTCTCTTTTATTTTGATGCCATGACCTTTCCATGTGTGTGTGTGTGTGTGTGTGTGTTTGGTTTTTTGAGGTAGGGTCTCGCTCTAGCCCAGCCTGACCTGGAATGCACTGTGTAGTCTCAGGTTTGCCTCGAAACTCCTAGCAATCCTCCAACCTTGCTAGGATTAAAGGCATGCACCACCATGACTGGCCTAGCTCATTCATTTCTTATTCTGGATTAATTAATTAATTAATATTATTAACAACATATTTCATATGGATACATCATGTGCTGGTACCCTTTTCCCTTGACCCTGCCCCATTCCTCTGAGGACGTTCCTCAGAGGGGTTGCAGGTATTACCCATAGAGTTGTGGGCTATGCACTGTGGGAGAAGCAGTCAGGGTTTTTTTTGGGGGGGAGGGGAAATGCCTCTGGGCATGATGTCTCAACCTGTGGCTCTTACAACCTTTTACTCCCTTCTGCAAAATTCCCTGAGCTATAGTGGATGAGTTTTAAAGCTACTTCAGGAGTGAGCACTTACGAACCTCTGGATCTCTGCTTTGGTAGGTGTTGAGTATCCTCAGGGTCTGTATCCCTCACCATGGTGCTGAGTATCAGGTTCAGCATGGAAGTAGCACTCTTACTCATCTCCCCAATTTCTCTGTGGATTCAGCTGTGACTTGGTTTAAATTCGAGAGGTAATTTATCTCCTCAGGCCTCACTGCATTCTGAAAAAGAACAGATTCTCCAATGGGGAGTGAAGTCAAGATATTTTAAATGGGATAAGCATTATTAATTTAGGGAGAACTTGAAGTATGTAACCCCTCTTTTAGCCAAAGACTAGTGAGAGCTTGACACAGGAAAGCATAATCTTTGTCTCCATAGGATTCTGATCTGGTTCTCAATTCCAGATATGGGTTCCTTTACACCGAGCAGATTTCTTAACCAACCAAAAAGCTATTGGTTACCCACCAAGGCTGTGTGGCACTATTGCACTAACATGTACGTCCTGTCAGGGAGTTTGCCTCTGAGTAGTTTAGACCTCTGGTTGCTCAGACTGTTGTTGGCCACTTTCCCCAAGTAGCTCATGTAGCATTTTCTAGCACTAGATGGACGAACCGTCTGGAAACTGTCTCTCTTTCAGAATCTAGCCAAGTCTCTCCATGTTCTGTGTCAGCAGCATATGGTGTCTTCAGAAATAGGGTCTTAGCTTTTGCCTCAGGTGGGTAATCAAGTGCTTTGACAGAAACCTGTCTTGTTTTGGGGACCTCATAGGTCTGATCAACAGCTCATTGTGGATAGCAACAGATTTCTGGTTTGGGGGTTACAGGCCCAAGCCATTTCTCTTTAAAGTTTAGGCTTCATCCCACCCCCTCCAGGGCCCTTCTTTTCAGGTGCTCCCCCCATTACTCCTTCTGAGGGTTATATCTTTTAGTCTATCTCCAAGGATAAAGGTTTCTAAGATACCGGTTCAATTTGGATTTAGTTTGGTGTCTGCTTCTCCCCACTCTCCCCTTACATCCCATCAAACCCTGCACAACTATTGTCTAGGTCTTGAGTTGCCTATCAGGTATGTCAGCAACTCTAGCTGGTCCAAGTTAGGAACCACAGTTCTTAGCTATAATGAATTGAGCAGCTATAAATATGATTGAGCAAATATCTCTGGAATGAAAAATGGAGTATTTAGGAGAAATGCCCAGTGAGGGAATAAGTGAGTCTTTTGGTCGCTCTATATTCATCCTTTTCCAGAATCTCCATATTGAATTCCATAGTGGTTGTACAAGTGTACATTCCTACCAACAGTGGATGAGGGTTCCTCTTTCCCCACATCCTTACTAAAATTTGTTGTTGTTTGATTTTTTATTTTGATTGCCATCCTTAATGGACTAAAGTGGAATTCTATAGTTATTTTAATTTGCATTTCCCTAATGGTAAGTGATGTTGAACATTTTCTTAAGTGTGTGTTAGCCATTTGTTTTCTTCCTCTGAGAACTTCCTATTTAGTTCTCTGACCCATTTTTGGAGTGGGTTGTTTAATTTTTTTATTGTTTCTTTCTGGTTTTTTTTTTGTTTGTTTGTTTGTTTTGTTTTGTTTTTCGAGGTAGGTCTCACTCTGGCCCAGGCTGACCCAGAATTCACTAGGTAGACTCAGGGTGGCCTCGAACTCACAGTGCTCCTACTACCTCTGCCTCCCGATTAAAGGTGCTGGGATTAAAGGTGTGAGCCACCACGCCTGGCAAGTTGTTTTTTTTTTTAAATTCTTTGTACAGTCTAGATATTAGGCTTCTCTCAGTGGTATAGCTAGTGAAATTTTTTTTCCCATTCAACACGTAATCTTTTGGTTCTGCTTATGGTATATTTGTCTATGCAGAAGCTTTGTAGCTTCATGAAATTCCATTGGTTGAGTGATTGTTTAATTTCCTGAGCTACTGAGATTTTGTTCAGGAAGTCTTTCCCCACTCTTATCTCATGAAGATTTCCTCCTATTTTTTCTTACAATAGTTGTAGAGTTTCAGGTTGTATATCCAGGTCTTTAATCCATTTGTATTTGATTGCTATGTATGGTGAGATGAGTGTGTCTAATTTTATTTTTCTACACATGGTTATCTAGTTTGTCCAGCATCATTTGTTGATGATGCTGTCTTTTCTCCAGTCTATGTTATTGGCACATTTGTCAAAGATCAAGTAGCTGTAGTTACTTGACCTAAGGTTGGGGTCTACAATTGTGTTCCATTCATCTATATTTCTATTTTTTTAATGCCAATAACAGGCTGTTTTGTTACTATGGCTTTGTAATATAGCTTTAGATCCAATACGGTGATATCTCCATAGATGTTTCTTTTGCTGAAGATATGTCTGGATATCCAAGGCCAGCTGCCATTCCATATAAATTTTGAGATTATTTTTTCTATCGCTGTGAAGAATGATGCTGGAGATTTATTGGTATTGCCTTAAATCTGTATATTGCTTTTGGTAGAATTGCCATTTTCACAATATTAATTCTACCTGTACAGGAGAATAGGAGGTTTTTCCATCTTTTCAAGGCCTCCTCAATTTCTTTCTTGAGTATATGTTTTCATTATATAGGTCTTTCACCTCCTTGGTTAGAGTTATTTCAAAGTATTTATTGAGGGGGAAACAATTATTTGTCCTTGTACAATATTCAGTGGGTGTTCTGTTTTAAATGTGACTCAGATTGGTGTACAATAGGGTTATAACTGAAGGTGGGCAAATTTTGGAGATTGCAAGCACATAAAAGGTATCTAGGGGACTGGGAGGTGGGGAACAAACTGGAAACTCTGGCCTACTCACTCTGCAGCCACACCCTCTGGAGCAGGCAATCCAGGAGTTGGGGACCCAGGGGCCATTCAATCAGGAAGGCAGAGCAAGGGGCCTGCTTCTGCAACAGGTTTGCAGGGTCACAGTAGCCCCAAGCCAGCAGCAGAGGAACCAGACCAGTGACCTACCCATCTCTTTTCCTTCTGTCTTTCCTTTTTTGCTTTTAATTTTATTTTTATTGCTTTTGTACTAGTATAGACTACAAAAGGAATCATCAATTGGGCATGAACACAGAAGGACAAAAAGAATAAAAGACAGTAACAAACAAGCACAATCAACAAAAAGCTGGAGGCTGGAAAAGAATATGTGAGTTCTAAGCCAACCAAAAGCCCACAGAAAGCTAAATTGTAAAGCTGGTCATAGGTCATATGTCATAGGTCAGCTCTTAGAGGTACTTATTACTTCTCAGGTATGTGTAAGGAAGGGCTATAAAGAGGATCTGTTGAAAATCCAGGTAAGAAAACAAATATTAAGAGTCCAAGAGCCACATTCTTAGATCATTTGTCCTACTTTGAACACTAAATAAGTGTGAATTTGTTACAACAAAAGGAAACCAGTATACTAACCTAGAATTCTTTATCAGGACTGAGCCAATTAAGATGTGTGCATAAGGACAAAAAATCAGCACATACTTTGTTTTGAAGCAGGGTCTTAGTTTGTAGCCCAAGTTGTCCTAGAACTCACTATGTAATCCAGATTACCCTTGAATTCATGATCCTTCTGTATTTGACTTCCAAATTCTAGGATTACAGACATATGCCACCACACCAAGGTGTAGACATTTTGTTTGAAACAGGGTTTCATGTATCCAGACTGGCCTTGAACTTGCTATGTTGCCATGGATGACCTTGTCAATTCTGACTTTCTGGCCTAAGCTTCTGGAGTATAAGGATCACAGATCTGTGTAACCATGCTGTTTCTGTGGTGCTGAGTATGGAACTCAAGCCTTCCTTCATATTAGGTATTGTAGTTAGCTTCTCGTTGCTGGCAAAAAGCACCCGACAAAAAGCAGCTTATGGGAGGAAAGGGTTAATTTTGGCTTACAGACTCAAAGGGAAGCTCGATAGTAGCAGGGCAGAATGATGACATGAGCAGAGGATGGACATCACCTCCTAGCCAAAAGCTGGTGCACAACAGCAGCAGGAAAGTGTACCATACACTGGCAAGGGGAAGCTGGCAATAACATCCATAAGCCCACCTCCAGCAAAACACTGCCTTCAAGAGGTTCTAATTCCCAAATTGCCACCAGCTGGGGACCTAACATTCAGAACACATAAGTTTATGGGGGGCACCTGAATCAAACCACCACACTAGGTAAGCACTCTACCAACTGAGCTATATTCCCAGCCCAAATATTTTCAATAATCATAAGATATAAAGTTATAGATAATTTGAAGGGCTGGGACACAGAGGAGATGTACACATCTTTTGGTGAGACTTTTTTTTTTTTTTTTTTTTTTTGGTTTTCTGAGGGAGGATCTTATTCTAGCCCAGAATGTCCAGACTAACCTGGATCTCCAGGTTGGTCTCAAACTCACAGCAATCCTCCTACGTCTGCCTCCCAAGTGCTAGAATTAAAGGCATGCATCACCATACCTGGCTGGTGAGATATCTTTTTAAGGGTCAGAAGATTTTATTATTGCTTAGAGTTTTAGGAAAGGAAGCTTTAAGAGAAGGGGAGCTTAAGTGAAGGAATGAAGACATAGCTCTTGACCAAGGAGGCAAAAGGGGGTTTGAGAAGTATTGAATTTAAGGAAAGGCAGGAGAGAGAACAGTGATTTTCTGCCCATGAAAAGGCAGGTGATAAAGGCCCTTGGAAGACATTTTAAATGTGCACAATGATAGATTCATAACAAAAATACCAAGGAAGCTGGCGTGGTGGCACACACCTTTAATCCCAGCACTTGGGAGGCAGAGATAGGAGGACTCCCATGAGTTCGAGACCACCTTGAGACTACATAGTGAATTCCAGGTCAGCCTGGGGTTAGAGTGAGACCCTACCTAAAAAAAAAATAATAATAATACCAAGGGAAGAAAGTAAAATGTGCCAAAAAGTCTTATGGGGAGTTAGAGAGCTGTCTCAATGATTAGACACTTGCTTACAAAGTCTGATGGCCTGGGTTCAATTCTCTAGTATTTGTATAAAGCTGAATCAGAAGCAGTTAAGGGAAGGAAAGGGTTTATTTTGGCATGCAGGTGTGAGGGGAAGTTTCATTCTGGTGAAGAAAGTGAGGTAGGAAAAGACAGCAGGGGTGGGTGCATGTGTCACATCTCTACAACAGTTCCTAGCACTGGCAAGCTGGGATGGCACCTCTACTAACACATCTTCTCCATGATTCCACCTCCCAAAGGCTCTACCAGCTAAGGAATAAGTAGGAGGCTTAATCACAAACACTTGAGGCTACAGGGGACATTTAACATTCAAACCACCACCAACATCTTGTTGCATCTAAGCACTAGCCCTTTATTACACAATAAATTCAAAGCAATATTTAGAATCTGAGCACTTACTAATTAAAGAAGACTATACCTGAATTTATCTAGTTCGCTTAAGTCAACATCTAATTTAGTTATAATTTTATAAAACAGGAGTTAGGTAACACCGTTGATCCATACAAGACATATATACACATATCATCAGGTTCATAGAAATATCCTTCTTACAAAATACTTGACAATAATCTCTGTAAATTATGTTGTACTTGATATAATAGAATTGAATGCTTGATTGAAGTTACTTGTTCCACACTCAATTGTATTTTACTTTAACAAAGAGCACTTTGTGATTTTTTTTCACCTTTGTCAGCATGGCATGAGAGGGAATGAGGTAAAAACCACAAAAGTTCATTTCCACTCCTTTCAGTGATGGAGACAATATGATTCATAGTTTAATTTTCTGTGAGACCAATTTCATGTATACATAGATGTTTTTAAAATTTTTAAATTCTAGTTTGTTAAAACAGTATCAGACCTATAATATATCTACTATAGTATGTGACATATTAGGAGTGTGAAATAAAAATTGGTTTCTTACCCAGGCTCTGATGACTCCAAGCAGTGTTAAAGCCAATTATGATTTATTACAATCCATTAAAACTCCAGTTCTTTACTTACACAGTTGTATTTAAAAGAAACCCAAATGTAAGAATTTGGTCTGATTTTCCCTGATTATTTCTGCATTTTACTTATGTTTTTGTTTCTATTTCTTTTCCCTGATTGTTTCTATATTTTATTTATTTATTGTTTCTGTTTTTGTTGGCTTTCTTGTACACTTTTGGAAAATGAAGCCACCAGTAGGCTCTTGAGGAAATTAGGAAGACTGGAAATATGACTCTGTGGTAAGGCACTTGCTTAGCATGCACAGGGTCCTGGGTTTCATCCTCAACCCCACCACAGACAAACAAACACAAAGCAAAAATCCCTGCTACCTGTCCTGACTATATTTTAACTAATTGATTAATTAATTCGCAAGCAGAGAGAAAGACTGAGAAAGAGAGACAGAGAAAGAGAGAGAGAAATATAAAGAGAATATTGGAATGCCATTGCATCTAGCCACTGCAAAAGAACTCCAGATTCATGCACCACTTTGTGCATCTACTTTACGAGGGTTCTGGGGTATAGAACCTGGGTCTTTTGGCTTTGCAGACAAGTGCCTTAAACACTGAACCATTTCTCCATTCCCCTCTGAATACTTTTTTTTATTTTTTGTTTTATTTTTATTTATTTAAGAGTGACAGATTGAGAAAGAGGCAGAGAGAGAATGGGTGAGCCAGGGCCTCCAGCCACGGCAAATGAACTCCAGACGTGTGTGCCCCCTTGTGCATCTGGCTAACGGGTACTGGGGAAATCAAGCCTTGAATCAGGGTCCTTAGGCTTCACAGGTAAGCGCTTAACTGCTAAGCCATCTCTCCCCCCCCCCGTCCCCGAATATTTTTTAATTAAATTAAATTTATTTATTTATTTGAGAGAGAAAGTCAGATAGAGAGAAAATGGGCACTGCAAAAGAAGTCCAGATGTACATACCACCTTGTGCATCTGGCTTTCACGTATGCAATGGGGAATTGAATCTGGGTCCTTTGGCTTAATAGGTAAGTGCCTTAAATAATAAGCCATTTCTCCAGCCCTCTGAATATTTTAAATATCACATTAGCCAGATGCACAAGGGGGCATGCACATCTGGAGTTCGTTTGCAGTGGGTGGAGGCCCTGGCAAGCCCATTCTCTCTCTTTCTCTGCCTCTTTCTCTCTGTTGCTCTCAAATAAATAAAAATATTTTTTAAACCTGTTATGATTTATATAATATAAAATTTTAAATCAAAAAAGTTCACAGATCACCAGAGTTAGAACTAAAAGACTTTATAAATAAGGACAAGAAACTACATAGCTGAAAAATCAAAATAAGGGTCAGGAAGATGGCACAGTGGGGAATGGTCTTGTCATGAAGGCATAAAGACCCAAGCTCAGAACCTCAGAATTTACACTAAATGCAGGATATAGATCTTTTTGCTTGCTTTTTTTTTCTTTTTTTTTTCTTTTTTTGAGGTAGGATCTCACTCTGGCCCAGGCTGACCTGAAATTCACTATGTAGTCTCAGGTGGGCCTCGAACTCATGGCGATCCTCCTACCTCTGCCTCCTGAGGACTGGGATTAAAGGCATGCACCACAATGCCCGTCTCCAGGATATGCATCTTTTTAAAATATTTATTTACTTGAGAGATGGGGAGAAAGAGGAAGAGTAGAACAAGGGAGAGATACATAGAGAGATTGAGAGAAATGAGAATATGGGTACACCAGGGCCTCCTGATACTGCAAATGAACTCCAAATAAAAGCATAACTCTTTACATATGCCCTTTAACCTCTTAGCCATCTCCCCAGGACACCTTTTCAATTTTTCCCCTTTTAAAAATATTTTTTTATAAACTGGGAGTGGTGGTGCACGCCTTTAATCCCAGCACTCAGGAGGCAGAGGTAGGAGGATCGCCATGAGTTCGAGGCCACCCTGAGACTACATAGTGAATTCCAGGTCAGCCTGGGCTAGAGTGAGACCCTACCTTGGAAAACCAGGCGTGGTGGCACACACCTTTAATCACAGTACTCACTCAGGAGGCAGAGGTAGGAGGAACTCCGAGACTTCAATGTCACCCTGAGAGGACATAATGAATTCCAGGTCAGCCTGGACTAGAGTGAAACCCTACCTTGAAAAACAAACAAACAAACAAAAAAGTATCAAGCAAACATCAAATAAACTTTTGGGATATTTAACTATGGGCTCCTTCTTCCTTGTCACCAGCTGAAAGCATTCTGAATACTAAGACCTTATTTCTGTTATTTTTGTAGTCTAGACAGAATATAAGCACGTGATTGATCAAAGGAACCACACAACAGACCCTTTCAAAAGGAAAGTTTAGAGAAAATCGTTATTATATTTTTAGCTTTTCTAGGTAGGTTCTCACTCTGGTCCAGGCTGACCTGGAATTCAATATATAGTCTCAGGGTGGCCTCAAACTCATGGTGATCCTCCTACTTCTGCCTCCTGAGTGCTGGGATTAAAGGTATGCACCACCACGTCCTGCAAGACAAAAGTATTTTTAAAAGTAACCATAGTGAAACTGACCCTTAATGGGGGAAAGCCTTAAAATGCAGTTAAAGAATTACATTGTTTAGTGCCTTTTACCTATTTAAGGCTGATAACACCTTGTAGTATGAGACAGTTTATCACACTGGGTCCTTGTTAGTGAACCAAATTACTTGAATTATAATTTGAAATAATAGGGAATTGTCTCTAAATTGACTAGCATCACCCAACTCTTAGAGGCTTTTTTCCTCTTTATCTGCCAGATGTCAGCAAATCTTTTTATAACAAAACAGGGATCTGGTCAAACACTCATAGCAAGTTTCTCTCCATGTTTCCATCATTTTTCATCTTTAAGAACTAGTTCTTTTAAAGGCTTATGTGCAAAATCAATTTTACAGGTAACACGTTTGAATTTGCAGCTGTGGCACTTGTATATAGGAAATTGTGTTAATTTGGCATTGCTTGTCTTAGGATACTAGAACACTAGGTGTTTAATATTACCTATAGGGAAAAAAAAAAAAACACTAGCCAGTCCATGACTAAACCAAACACTAAAGGTTATGGGGAGGTGGATGTGACCACATATTCCTGTAGTTTTAGTTACTTGGTGAAGGTAGGGTAAGATCTAAGAAATTAACATGTTGCCTTTAGCTTCTGTAACCCTGCTTGCCAGCACTCCAGCTTGACAGTAGTACTGCCATATTAAAACAGGTAGCCATTGTAGTCAGTATGCTCAGCTTAACTTCCAAGAAATCCCCCTCCCTTGCAGATACTGGGAACTCGAGGGGAACATTTTATCACAAAAAGCCCCGGCCAAACTTGGTGGTTAGATCTGTAAAACACCAGACAGCCTAAGTAAAAAATCCCTAACCATGGGAACCCAGACACCCAACAACTCTCTCTGGCCATGAGCAGAAATAACCATGGGACCCCAAATACCCAATTAATGCAAAGGTCATGTTGTTATGCAGAATTGTAGTTTTTGCCTTTATAACCCCTGACCCTCCCCCGAGTCAGGGCTCACTCTCTCACACTCACTGTGTGGGTCTGTGTGGCGACTGGGTCGAGGCTTGGCTTGCACTACAATAAAGGAAACTTGCTGCTAATTGCATTGGAGTGACCATCTTGGTTCTTTGCGGCGGATCTCTGGGTGACATCCTGAGGATCTTGACCCCAGGTAAGGGGTGTTGGCAGTTCATTTGGGGGCTCGTCCAGGATCCCCAGAGAGACTCCCCCCCAGAGGATCTGAGACCCCAAAAGTTTCCTCCTGGGGTCTGGTAAGTTTTTATGTTCATTATTATTTTTTTGAGTGCTCTTCTTTTGTTTTCATTTTGCTGGCCAGCTACACTTGTTCTTAATTAGCTGCATCTGTCTCTGATTTCTGGTTTCTGATCAGGTCGTATGTCCTGGTGGACACACCAAAGAGGACAGACCTGGAGGAGGCACGAGTCGTCTTACCCCCTCATCTGAGTGGGTGCTCCGTCCCGGAGGACATAGCAAACCTGCTAGGGAGACCTGCTCCCATCCGTACTGTGTTTGGCATTGTTGAGCTGTTCTCTAAGGACTTAGACTCTTCTGGCCATCACAGACCTGTTTCTGCTATGCATAGATCTGTTTTTTGGGCCCTATGTGTTTGATAGTTGTGTGTCTCTTCATTGCCCTCCTCCTAGGAAGCTTCTGTCTTGAGTTCATATGTCCATTTGATATTTGTGTATCTCCTTATTGTTTTTTCTCTACAGACTTTTTTTTGTTTTGACTTGACTAAATAACATGGGAGAGATTCCTTCCTCCCCTTTAGGACTCTGCCTTGCGCATTGGAAGGACATCAAAGCGTTGCCCATAACAATGGGGTAAACGTTAATAAAGACAGATGGATTACATTTTGCTCTTCTGAATGGCCCACTTTTAATGTAGGGTGGCCACCAGAGGGAACCTTTCATCTAGAGACCATTCTAGAGGTTGAAAAAATTGTTCTTCAATCAAATCCCTTACATTGTGACTTGGAGAAACCTGATAGAAGACCCCCCCCCTCCTTGGGTAAAGTCTTTTATTCCCTCCTCACACTCTCCCTTCCAGGTATTAACAGCCACACAGAAAAAGGACGCCAGGTCAGCTGCAGGAGCCTCATCCCCAATATTATGGAACTGGTTGCAGTGACAGAGAAGGTTTTTGATAAGAGAGAAAGTCCGGAAGAAAAAGAGATAAGATGAAAAAGAGACAAGAAAAAACTTAACTAAGATTTTAGAAGTGCAGCAGGACAAACACCATGAGGAACTTAAGAAAAATTTAAAAGCTACAGGAAATCCGATGGGCACCATTTGGAAGGGGAAAAAAACCTAAGGTAGGAAAAAATCAATGTGCTTATTGCAAGGAAGAGGGTCATTGGGTCAGGGATTGTCAGGGAAAAAAAGGAAACAACTGAGCAAATATCCTGACAACCACCCAAGAAGACAGTGACTGAGGGGAACGAGGCTCAGCCCCCCCTCCCTGAGCCCAGGGAAACCCTTGAGGTGGAGGGGAAAAAGATAACATTTATGGGAGATACTGGAGCTGAAAATTCAGTAATATTACAGCCAGAGGGACCCATGACTGAGAAAACAGCATGGGTCCAAGGGGCTATGGGTACTAAAACTTATCATTGGACAACTACAAGAAATGTCAATTTAGGCACCAATCAAGTAACTCACTCCTTCTTGGTCATACCAGAGTGTCCATACCCACTGCATCAGAGTGACCATCTCAGTTCTTTGTGGCGGATCTCTGGGTGAAATCCTGAGGGTCTTGACCCTGGGTAAGGGGTCTTGACACTTCAGTAGGAAGATTTTTTTTGAGCCCTTGAATTTAGGGGTCAGCTTGAACAACTATAGCAAAGCCATGCCACTCAAAATAAAGAATTGGAACTTAGAGATAAGTCTGAGCCATTTGTGAAAGCTTGTTTCATTTAGCAACTGTACTTAGCTTTCTTACGAAGAGCTAACCACATGACCCACTTCCAAGAGGCAGCCATGATTACCAGTCTACATACCATACCACATTTGGAATACTTAGACAATCTGGATATATTCCAACTTCACACAGAATTTTCACTTATATCTGAGGCATCAAGAAAAAAATTTGAAAAGCATAATTACATCACCATGTTACTAAAGCATGTGGTGGCACACAACTGCCCAACTACCCCAGCTACCTGGGAAGCAGAGATGGGAATACTGAAAGTTTGAGACCAGCAGGGTAATTTAGCCAGACCCTGTCTAAAAGGGCTGGGACTCTGGTAAAGTGCATGCCTAGCATATTTACAGCCCTGAATTCAGTCTCTAGTACCATAGAAGAAAAAATGTTAACCAATACGTCAGGTGCTCCTTTGGGAATTTTGTTACTTTTGTTTACTGAAAACTTTTATACTTTGAAAGCCATAACTTTAAAACTACTTCTGGTCTGCATGCTGTTAATTTTTAACCCATGTGGGCTTTTTGCTCAATGCACATTTTTGTAAACTGATGACCTGAGCCAGAGAAGAAATCAGTACCTCACTTAACCAATACTATGATGAAAACAAACTAAACTAGAAGCATGCAGGTTAAACTTCTGACCTAAAAGCAGGACCAAGACACATGAGAATAAGAATGTACACCCCCATCCATGAAATACTTGGACAGCAGAATTTACCCTGATCTTGGCTCTCCCACCAAAGCTTTTCTGTTAATAAGGCTGACTATGTCATGCTCTCCACCCTCAGCCTTTATTAAGGACATATGAATATTAACCCACATAACAAAATCAGCAATAATTGGATGTCATGTATGAGTTAACTGAAAATAATGACTAAAAGGAAATAACATTCAAGCCACTTCTATCAGTTTTACAGCAAAACAAGACAAACTTTACATAATGCTCAAGTAGTCAATGGGCACTACACAGACACCCTAATAATTGCATTGTGCCTAGCAAAAGTTAAACTCAGCTGTAGTCATGACCTGGCTACTTTTACACCAGGAACAATTAATTAAAATGGTCAGAAATCTAAAAAGGCCTAGTACCTTGCCAACTTCACTGATTTGCATTGTCTTTTTTAACCCTGGGAATTCCTTGTCTCCCATATAAGGAAGGCAATTTGAAGGCAAGAAGCTATCAAACCAAGTGGCTGTGAGTTCCTGTCAATATTCTAAAAATGATACCAGGTAACAGACCTTGACAAGATGCAAAGTGAAAAATGGCACTTTAAAAAGAAGCAGTCTCAGGGTGGGCGTGGTGGTCCATGCCTTTAATCCCTGGTAGGAGCCTTTGTTCAAGGCTAGCCTGGGATTATAGACTGGGTGCCAGGTCAGCCTGGGTTTACGGTGAGACCCTCAAAAAAAAAAAAAAGAAAAAAAAATAGAAGCAGTCTCTTACAACATAAGGAATAAAGTTCTCGGCATCCCCAGTGACCACCAAGGAGAACCAAACACATATGCAAGGGCAAGGAGGTTTATTTCGGGCTTAAGCCCGGTCTCTTCACTTCAGCAGTGCAGGGGATCCATACAAGAGCCCGGAGTAGTTGAAGGGTAGGGTTTTTATAAGGATTTGGACATAGAAAAAGGGGATGGGTACATGATTGGTTGATTTAAACAGTAACTACACTTCTACTCTTTTGATTGGCTTGGGATTTTGGTCAGCAAAGTTGGGGGCAGGAGCTAGGGGAACTGTAGGCAAAAGAGGTAATCTCTATTGTGATTGGCTAAGCAAGCAATGGCAACATTTGTATGCTTTCGCTTGGCTGGGGCAAAAAGGCAGAAGGGACAGGTGTCAGGTATGTCCTGGGCATGTCTTGGGGTGACTCACGCACTTGGGCGGATATCTTTCCTGACTTTATGTCAGGGCAGTTTCCTTCTGCTTAAGCGGGACCCTGAGACTTAAGCCTAGCCAGGGCAGCAGCCTACTGAATCCCGTCATGGCGTCAGTTTAGTTTCTGGGTCTTTCAGTCCATGCCTTTAATCCCGGGTAGGAGGACTGCCTGAGTTCAAGGCTAGCCTGGGATTACAGAGTGAGTGCCAGGTCAGCCTGGGCTTACAGTGAGACCCTCAAAAAAAAAAAAAAATAGAAGCAGTCTCTTACAACATAAGGAATAAAGGAAACACTAGTTTGGAATTTCTGACTAGCAGTTTTAAGAGAACAGATATTTGCTTAAGCACTTTGAAAATATCTACTTCCCTTAAATAAAAGTTATGTAATTTTTTTTCTATTCATTAAATCCAGGCCCTGGTACTTGGCAAGAATGCTAAGAATAGCTTGTGCCAGATAACTGTATAAACTTGAAAGTAATAAAAATGTTTATTAAAGCAATAGAAGGGCTGGAAAGATGGCTTAGCAGTTAAGCACTTGCCTGTGAAGCCTAAGGACCCCAGTTCGAGGCTCAATTCCCCAGGACCCACGTTAGCCAGATGCACAAGGGGGCACATGCGTCTGGAGTTCGTTTGCAGTGGCTGGAGGCCCTGGCACACCCATTCTCTTTCTATTTATTTATTTATTATTATTATTATTTTTTTTTTTGGTTTTGTGAGGTAGGGTCTCACTCTGGTCCAGGCTGACCTGGAATTAACTCTGTAGTCTCAGGGTGGCCTTGAACTCACGGGCGATCCTCCTACCTCTGCCTCCCGAGTGCTGGGATTAAAGGCGTGCGCCACCACGCCCGGCTCCATTCTCTTTCTATCTGCCTCTTTGTCATGAGCATGTAAAGACAGGCTTGCCTGTCCAGAGTAGATAAGTTAGAAATTAAGAGTGACGATTTGCAGTGACGTAATGATAGATAAACAGACATGTGTGCATTAAGATTGATAAGCCTTTTTTTTTAAATTAATTAATTAATTTATTTATTTGAGAGCGACAGACATAGAGAGAAAGACAGATAGAGGGAGAGAGAGAGAATGGGCGCGCCAGGGCTTCCAGCCTCTGCAAACGAACTCCAGATGCGTGCGCCCCCTTGTGCATCTGGCTAACGTGGGACCTGGGGAACCGAGCCTCGAACCGGAGTCCTTAGGCTTCACAGGCAAGGGCCTAACCGCTAAGCCATCTCTCCAGCCCAAGATTGATAAGTCTTAAAGTGTATAAAAAGAGACCCGAAGAACCGAAAGCGTCTCTCTCTCTTGCCACGATGACTGACTGAGACACGCAGCTCATTAGTCCGAGACTGAGAACAACATCAGCGAGCCAAATCCGGAATGCTCACCAATGCAAACTCCAGATCGTCCTTAAGTCAATCCAAAGACACGCCAGCGGATCAAGACTGCAGCCGATCCGGTCACCGGAGGCATCGCTAAGGTGAAATTGAAAGTGAACGTCGCAGCTCGAACCTTGCTCGGAATCAGGTCGTATGATGTTAGACCTAATCAAGATATTGTTATGTTAGGATGAGTATTTGGATTTATGTGTTTTTGGCTTTAGTTGCCTTTTGCATGATATGGTCTTGCTTGTGTGTTATAACAACACCAGTAAACTCTCTTGCAAACTTACCAGCGTCTCTTGTGCCTTCATCTGCAGAATCCTCTCTGTGTAGTGATAATCTAGAGAGTGCTCGCGACACTCTTTCTCTCTGTCGCTCTCAAATAAATAAGCAAACAAAAATAAAATTAAGCTGGTCTTGGTGGCACACACCTTTAATCCCAGCAGTCGGGAGGCAGAGGTAGGAGGATCACCATGAGTTCGAGGCCACCCTGAGACTACATAGTGAATTCCAGGTCAGCCTGGGCAAGAGTGAAACCCTACCTCGAAAAACCAAAAATAAATAAATAAATAAAAATTTAATTTTTTTTATAATCATGGAAAATGCTAATAAAAATTTAAAAATAAATTAATTAATTAATTTTAAAAAACAATAGAAGAGCTAAACTACACCCAGTGATGTAGATCAATTGTAGAGCAAGAGCCTAGCTGGAGTGCCACAAAATTAATATACACACAATTAGGCAAAGATTTTTTTTAAATTTTTTATTTATTTATTTGAGAGCAACAGACACAGAGAGAAAGACAGATAGAGGGAGAGAGAGAATGGACGCGCCAGGGCTTCCAGCCTCTGCAAACGAACTCCAGACGCGTGCGCCCCCTTGTGCATCTGGCTAATGTGGGACCTGGGGAACCGAGCCTCGAACCGGGGTCCTTAGGCTTCACAGGCAAGCGCTTAACCGCTAAACCATCTCTCCAGCCCCCCTTGTTTTTTAGTAATACAAGGTAGGGTTTCATTCTAGCCCAAGCTCACTTGGAATTCACTGTGTATTCTCAGTGTGGCCTCGAACTCATGGCGATCCTCCTACCTCTCTGCCTCTTGAGTGCTGGGATTAAAGGTGTGCACCACCACACCCAGCTCTAAATTCTACATTTAACAAGAGCAACATCCTCATATTTTACAATTGATTTTGTTTGTTTTTTCGTGTTAGGGTTTCACTCTAGCCCAAGCTGACCTGGAATTCACTATTCTTAGGATGGCCTCAGTCTCGCAGTGATCTCCCCTACCTCTGCCTCCCAGGTACGTGGATTAAAGGCATGAACCACCATGTCCAGCTACAATTGATTTTTCACGAGTAATTTAATGGTATATTAAATAAAGATGGATGGGATGCAACAGAAAGAGAAGTATGCAATCCAAACTGAAGGGAACCTGGGAAGTTTGAAAATGTGTCAGTCAAAGTTGGCCTCCCTAATAACAACAGGGATTGTCAGGGAAGGAGGGAATAAGTCTTTTGGTAGGAGTTTTGGTTGCTCCAGGGTCTAGACTACATTGTGGAGGCAGCTAAATCCAACAAGATGGCTGGGATCTTGAAGCTCTGAATGGTAATCCAGGGGTAAGCATCATGATCTGATAGGGCTGGCTCTGTCCCCAGTGAAAGCAGTCAAGGCCATAGATGAGGGTAGGTGCACTACCTAGACAGCCTATGGGTAACACTTGGTCCTCATGGGTTTTGCCAATAAACTTTTCCTTGAAGCCTTATGGACTGCTGTAGACAGTGGGCCTAAAGCCTTCAAATGGGGGCTGTGATGCTTCAAGTGTCTCTGGAGTCAAAATGGGGAGTTGCCACAAAAACGGAGTTATGATGGACACAATTCCTATTGTTGTTGTTTGTTTTATTGTGGGAAGAGGAAGGTTTATTCACGCTAGCAGACTGACACCCAGATAAATCTGTAATGGCGTCAGCCCTGAGCTTAGGTAAGATGGGCTTATTATATCTTTCTTCTTACAAGCAAGGTTACAGAAGCATACATGGTGTGAGCGGGCAGCTACATAGTTTAAACTTCTTGCAATTTTGGTCCCAGTCAGCCCCAAACTATCAGTAATTCACAGCACAGGCAGGGAACTTGTCTTCATTTCCCTGATTGTTCCCTGTGGGCAAAAAACTTATCTCTTTGTTCTTTAGTTTCTTCCTGCCCCTCCCGTCCCTGGCCCTGGCCCTCCTCCCCTCCTGAAGGCTTGAAGGCTTGTGGGAGTTGACCTGGGTGGGTGGCTCAAGGGTCACCAGGGACTTACCTCTGCAAGTGGACTGCTGGCTCTGTAACCCAATATAAGTTTTCTTTTAATAGTCTATATTCTGCTAGAGTTTGGTGTTTTTTGTTTGTTTGTTTCTTTCTTTGTTTGTTTTGAGGTAGGGTCTTAGTCTCTAGCCCATGCTGATGTGGGATTTCACTATGTAGTCTGAGGGTGGACTTGAATTTACAGTGATCCTCCTAACTCTGCCTCTAAAATGCTGGGATTGAAGGCATGTACAACCAAGCCTGTCCACCCTGAGGATACATAGTGAATTCCTTGTCAGCCTGGGATGGAAAGCTACACCCTTCCTCAAAAACAAACAAACAAAAAAGCTCTCATTACTTGGAAACTTCCAGCTGTGGGTAAGTTTTTCCTAGGCTGAGCCTGGGCTGGCTTGGTCCAGCCCCAGGCCCAGCCAGGAGGGCCCCATAGCCTTTACTCTCCTTATGGCCTCCTTTATCCTCTCTAGCGCCCCACATGGCAGGATCTCCTTAAACTTCCTTTTCTCTTTTCTTTCCATGCTTTTTCCCCAGACCCTCCACATGGGATCTCTAACAACATGGGTGCTTCTCCTTGGCTCTCCTTCCCTCAATAAATATAATGATTTAACAATTATCCTTCTCAGTTTTTTCTTTATTCAATTCTTAGACTAAAATTAAAAACGAACCTAGGGTTTGGGGATGCAAGGACTATCCTGGACCCTTAGTGTAAGGTTCAGGAAGAACCAAGACCACACAATCTGAGGCAAAGATGAAAGGTTTTATTCAGGAAAAACATAAGCTGCCAGGGCTGGCTCACAAGAGTGGAGCACAGCCAACCTGAGTTTCAATATAGTGGGCTTTATAGGGCTCTTCAGTTGGTGGAAGGTGAGGAAGGGAAAAGAACAAATAGCTAGGGTGTGAGACCAGAATAGTGAGCAGGCAACTAGTAGATAAGGAAGCAGGAAACCATGACCTGGGGGCATTGTTAAGCAAGGAAGGGATAATGACTGTGCGGTTTCTTGAGAAATGTGGATAAGAATCTGTCACCATCCTGCTGTCCTTGGTGACTCCATTTTGGGAGCCTGTCCTGGCCTAAAATTTAGCAGCCTGTTACATTTGGGGACTCCAATTAAGGGACAGTCTTGAGAAGGAAATTATGATTATCATGTTATGGGAAAAGATGGGAAGCATGAATTGGGGTATTTCTACTACTTCTCTCCACTTTTAGGAAAACTGGTTTGCTTTATCTTCTGGCTGGGTGCTAAGATCACTATCTCTGGTTAAACTGGGGAAAATGAGTGACATGGGCCTGGAAGGGTATCTAGCCACTCTGCCTTGTCTGCTCAACCTTGCTGGGATTGGAGCCCTATTGAAATGTGCTATCACCTGAGTCCAAACTTGTATAATGCCAGTCAGGGATGGTTTGTAAAGGTAACGACTTTTGTAGGGAGATGCACTGGGTTGAGCTCCTCTGACCCCAAGGGTGAACTCCAGAGCTTGGGAGCTGGTTCTGCTGAGCGGAGGGGGAGGGGCTCATGGCCACGTGGAGGCTCTAAGAACCACAGAGCACTGGCCTGAATGTCTTTTAGGTTTTTTCCTCTTTTTTCCATTATAAGCCACTGTGCAGCAAGACACATGGTTGCCTGTGGGGTGTGAGAGGATGGAGCTCTGACTCCTGCTCTGGGCTCCACCCCTCCTGCAGCTAGGGTCTCTGCCCAACTAGAATATAGATTTGAGACCTCACCTCTTGAGTAGAGGGAGTCCCAGCCAGAGACTGTGGGTAACTGGCCACCTAAACAAAGGGGAGACTGAAAATTCTCCAACCAAGCCCCGAGTGCTTGGCTGGAAAGGTTTTTATCAACAGGCCTGGGTCCCAACCATATTCCTCCTTCTTGTGGCTATGTCAGCTGGGTGCAGGAAGTAACTACACTTTCTCTTAGAAAATAGAGACACAATGCAAAAGACATGCCTGGTGGTGCTCACAAACTGCCATGATTTTTATGCCAAATTGCTCTATGATAAATATATCTTTATATAACTAAATCATTTATTCATGCAGATATTATAAACAGTAAAATGAGCTAGGCCTTTTCAATGTTGGTGGGTGTGATAGGTTTGTTTAGGAAATTAACCTGCTCTGAGTTTAGCTTTGGTAGATGGTATGTGTCTAGGAATTTATCCATTTCCTCCATATTTTCCAGTTTTCTGTAGTAGAGGTTTTTGAAGTAAGACCTGATGATTCTTCCAATTTCACTTATGTCTGTTGTGATCTCTCATTTTTTGTTTCTAATTTTCTTAATTTGAAGTGTCTCTCTTTTGTTCCTTGATCAAATTTGACAAGGGTTTATCAATCTTGTTTATTTTTTCAAAGAACCAACTCTTTGTTTCATCAGTTTTCTTGTTTACTTAGTTTCCAATTCATTAATTTCTGCTCTGATATTAATTATTTCTTTCTGTCTGGAGCTTTTTGGGTTGGATTTTTTCTTGCTTTTCCAGTGCCTTTAGGTGGATGGGTAGGTTACTGATTTGGGATCTCTGTCTCTTTGTTATGAAAGCATATAGTGCTATGAATTTTCCCCTGAGGACTGCCTTCACTGTGTCCCATAAGTTTTGGTACGATGTGTTCTCATTGCCATTCATTTCTAGAAATTTCACAATTTAATTTTTTTTATTTCGTTCACTACCCATTTATTTTTTAAAAGTGTGCTGTTCAGGTTTTTAGGAGCCGATGGAATACTTGGTGGGTCTTTTGTTAATTTCTAGCAACATAGCATTGTGATCTGATATCATGCAAGGGATTATGTCAATCTTCCTAAATATATGGAAGCAGGCTTTGTGACCCAGTATATGATCGATTTTAGAGAATGTTCCATGAGCTGCTGAGAAGAATATGTAGTCTGTGGATTTTGGGGTGCAATGTTCTGTAGATGTTCATTAGGTCTAGATGTTCTATGGTTTTCTTGAGCTGTCTCACTTCCCTGTTGATTTTCTATTTGGATGATCTATCATTTGCTGATAATGGTGTGTTGAAGTCCCCAACTATGGTGGTGTTGGTGGTTATTTCTGTTTTATTGTTGAGTAGGTTTTGTTTTATGAATTGTGGTGTACCTGTGTTTGGTGCATAAAGATTGATAATTGTAATATCCTCTTGCTGAATTTTCCCCTTGATCAATAGGAAATGGCCTTCTTTGTCTTTTTTGATTACTTTTTGTTTGAAGTCTATTTTATCCAATATTAGTATGGCTACGCCTACTTGTTTCTTATTCCCATTTGCTTATATTATCATTTTCCACCCTTTCACCCTGAGGAGGTGTCTGTATTTAGTGGTAAGGTGGGTTTCTTGAAGACAACAGATTGAAGGGTCTAATTTTCTGATCCACCCTGTTAGCTTCCCCCTCTCTCTCTCTCTCTCTCTCTCTCTCTCTCTTTCTTTTAAAGTGGGTGAGGCTATGTAGGAAAAAAAAAACCCGCAGGGGGCCCCCACGCTCTGCCTGGATAAGGCGACACCCCAAATCACTCACGAGAAGCGGTCTTGATGCAAACTGCAAGAGGATTTTATTCCAAGCGCTCTGGGGCCCACAGTCGTACACCTCACAGGGGTAGAGGACTGCAGAGCCCCGAATGCAGGAACGGGACAGTTTTTATAGGGTTTCTAACAAAGCCTGTGCCTTAGACCAATCATTTTCTAATATTAGGAGCCCCGCAGGGTGTTAGCCAGTCAGTTGGTGCCACCCCATAGTTTCTAAGCCAATTAGTTTATGACCTTGGTGGTCAGCATTTGCGCAGGTCCTTGGGTGGGAGTAGCAGAGTGTGGTTCCAGTCTCCTATGACCTTGGAGGTCAGCACTTGTGTAATTCCTTAGGTGGGGGTAGCAGAGTATGGTATCAGCCTCCTATGACCTTGGTGGTCTGAGGCAGGCTGCTACAGCTTATGGTGCGAGCTACTAAGGCTAACAGTGTGGGCTATTAAGGCTTATAGTGTAAGGCCTATAGTGCAGGCTATTTACAGAAACCAAATAAGTGGTTCACTTCATTACTCATTTCCCATCCTTGAGGGCTATCTCATGCCCTTTTACCTAGTTTTATATTAGGAGTGGGCTCTGATATAATGAGAAGAGGGATTCTTTACTTGCTTCCAACAGAGAGTAAAGCCTGGAGTTTGAGGTATGCAGGGAGCCCGCTTAAGCTCCCCTTGGAGCGTGATAGTATTTCTGAGCTTCTGAATTCTTGGGCCTTTCAGCTACAGTTGGTAACCATTTTCTAATGAAATCCTTTTTCTTTCACCCACACACTTTCCGGCAGAGTACTTTTTTAATTTTTTTGTTCATTTTATTTACTTATTTGAGAGTAATAGAGAGAGAAAGAGGCAGATAGAGAGAGAGAGAATGGGCACGCTAGGGCCTCCAGCCACTGCAAACGAACTCCAGACGCGTGCATCCCCTTGTGCATCTGACTAACGTGGGTCCTGGGGAATTGAGCCTCAAATCGGGGTCCTCAGGCTTCACAGGCAAGCGCTTAACCAGCAAGCCAACTCTCCAGCCCAGCTTGTGTCTCTTGATGGATGAATTAAGGCCATTAATATTTAGGGTAATGACTGTGAGGTTTGATTTGATCCCTGCTATATTATGTTGGTTTATGTGGTTTAGTGTTTTCACGGACTTTGAAGTTTTTTGTGCCTTTTCTGAGTTTGGTCATAGTGATCTGCTTCTTGTAGGAACTTCAGGTTGATTATTTGTTTCTTCTGTTTGGAAAATTTCCTGAAATACTCGCTGTAGGTTTGGTTTTATGTTCATATAGTTGTAAAGCTGAGTTTTGTCATGGAAAGTTTTTCTTTCACTCTCTATTATGAGGAATACTTTTGCTGGGTAGAGTAGTTTTGATTGGAAGCCATAGGTTCTTAGAGTTTGCAGTGTTCCATTCCAGGACCTTCTGACTTTCAGGGTTTCCATGGAGAATTCTGAAGTAATTCTGATGGGGTTACCTTTAAATGTGATGTGTTGTTTCTCCCTAGCTGCTGTTAGGACTTTCTCTTTTAAATCAATGTTTAGAGTCTTAATGACAACATGTCTTGGAGAGTTTCTTCTTTGGTCCAATCTGTTTGGAGTTATGTTAGTTTCTTGTATCTTGATAGGCCTTTCTTTTTAGAGAGTGGGAAAGTTTTCTTTGATTATTTTGTTAAATAAGTTCTCCATACCTTTGGTCTGCATTTCATCCCCTTCTGGTTGGTATTCCCATGATCTGAATGTTAGGACATTTAAGGGTATCCCAAATTTCCCTCATGTTCTGTGTGGTGGTTTGATTAAGTTGTCCCCCATAAACTTAGTTGTTCTGGATGTTAGGTAGCCCAGATGATGGCGATTGGAAATTAAAGTGTCCTGGAGGTAATGTATTGTTGGGGTGGGCTTATGGGTGTTACAGCCAGTTTCCCCATGCCAGTGTTTGGCACACTCTCCTGTTGCTATGGTCCACCTTATATTGGCCAGGGGGTGATGTCCACCCTCTGCTCATGCCATAGTTTTCCCCTGCCATCGTGGAGCTTCCCCTCGAGCCTGTAAGCAATAAAAACCTCTTTTTCCCACAAGCTGCTCTTAGTTGGGTGATTTCTTTTTTTTTCTAAATTTTTATTAACATTTTCCATGATTATAAAAAATATCCCATGGTCTGCTTTCCAATTGGACTGGAGGCTCGCTCCATGGGGGAAACACATCCCTGATACTGAAAACTTAAAACAGGGGTAGTCATGAGCCCTAGTGGTGTAACATATCTTTTAACTATCTTTGGACATCATCCATTTTCTTTTCTTTTCTTTTTTGTTTGTTTTTTCGAGGTAGGGTCTCACTCTAGCTCATGCTGACCTGGAATTCACTATGTAGTCTCAGAGTGGCCTCGAACTCATGGTGATCCTCCTACCTCTGCATCCCAAGTGCTGGAATTAAAGGCCTGTGCCACCATGCCTGGCTATCATCCATTTTCTTACCTATTAGGTCTAGCATCAACACAATTATCAGTCCTTTGTTGTTTTTCTGCAAGTTCTACCAGTAGCTTCATCAGGGTTGAATTGCTCATAACTTGATTTTGGGATTCTGATCCTAATGTCTTTTCTATATTTTGATTAGAGACATTTATTGTAGAACTGGGAGATCTTATTGGATTTACTTACATTTGATTTTTTATGTTATTCCTTTTGCACTGTGGTCTGCCCATCACTGTATGGGTCTGTGGTCACCATGGGCGGGGTAAGTGGTGTCATTTTGCAGTTGGAGATGGGCAAGGGGCTGGGGGGAGGGTCAGCAGTCACACAGGGGTGGGGCAGTGTGAAGCAGGCTAGCAGAGTAGGTTTGAAGTTGGTGGGGCATTTCACCCAGCAGGGCAGTCAGAAGTTGTGCAGACTAGACTGAGCAGGGTTTCCAAAGTCATGTGGGGCAGAGCCAAGCCCAGCGGTTCCAAAATCCTGTGGGGGGGGCATGGAGTAACAGAGCTGGTCCAAAGTCACTGAGCAGGGGCAGGTGGGGCCAAGCAGAGTGGGTCTGAATTCACTGAAGGGGGTCTGTATAGGGGAGGGTGGCAGGTGCAGGTCAGAGATGAGTACCGAAGTTGTGGGGGCCAGGGTGGGGCCCGGTTGGGTGGGTTCGAAGTCATTGTGGCAGGGGCAGGGCAAGAAGAGCGAGTAGAAATGGGGAGGGGGTGCTGGGCCGAGGGGGCTGTCAAAAGTTGTGGGGGTGGGGCCGAGCAGGGTTGTCCAAGGGCGGAGCTGTCTGAAGTCACAAAGGTGGTATGTCAGGGCCGAGTGTGGTGGGTTTGAAGTTGCGGGGGAGGGGGTTGGAGGATGTGACATAGTGGGCCAGGCCCAAAGTTGTGGGGACCAGGAGGGTAAGTCCAAAATCGTGGGGGCAGGACCTGGTGGGGCAGTCCAAATAAATCACGGGGGAGTGGGGCCAAGTGGGGCATTACAAAGTAGCTGTGGTGGGGGTGGGGCCGAGTGGAGCCTGTCTTATATCACGGGGGGGGGAGGGAGGGGGGGAGGGAGGGGGGGCTGGGGGAGAGGCCCAGCGAGCTTTGCCCAAAGTCATGTGGTGCTGGGGCCCAGCTGAGCTGGTCCAAAGTGGCGGGTGTGGAGTTATGGGGATGTGGAGTGTGGTGCCAAATGTGGTGGGGCTGAATTCAATTCATGTTGGGGAGAGAGGGTCGAGTGGAGTGGTCTGAGTTTGTTGGGGGGATAAGGTGAGGCGGGGGCAGAGCCCAGTGGGGAGGTCTGAATTTGTGGGGGCGTTGGCAGGTTGAGTAGGACAGGGTCTGAAGTTGCAGGGGCTGAGACAAGGCCTAGCGGGCAATGCAAGTCAGGTGGGGGCGGGGCCGAGCAGAGTGGGTCTGAAGACCGGGTGGTGTGGGAGTGGGGCCAAGCAGAATGGTCTAAGGTCGAGGGGCCTGGGGCGGGGCCCAGTGAAGTCGTCTGAATTTGCCAGGCTTGGGCCTGGCTGAGAGAACCAGCCTGAAATCATGGGGGGGGCGGGGCCAAGCAGGGCGGGCCTGAGGTGCGGAGGCGGGCCTAGTGGAGCCTGTCCTGAAATCGCGGGAGGGGCCAGGGCCAAGCAGGGTGGTCTGAAGTCTCAAGGTGGGGCCGAGGCCGAGCAGAGTGGTCCGAAGAAGTTCGCTGGTGGTGTGGAGTGCGGCAGGTCCAAAACAGGGGGGCACAGAAGTGGGGTGGGTCTGAATTCGTGAGGAGGATGGTGGTTTGAGTAAGGGGGGTGGGGATGAGGTGTGGGAAGCCAGGTCCATCTAGGAGGGCCCCCTAACCTTTACACTCCACATGGGCTCCTTTACCCCCCCCCAACTCCCCATGAGGCAGGAGCTCTTTGAACTTTCTTTCTGTTACTTTTTCAGGCTTTTCCCCCTGACCCTCCATGTGGGATCTCTAGCCACATGGGTGCCTTTCCTTGGCTCTGCTTCTTTCAATAAATATAATTAAATAAAACCCCCCAAATTATATATATATATATATATTTTTTTCTAGGTAGGGTCTCTGGTCCAGGCTGACCTGGAACTCACTATGTATTCTCAGGGTGGCCTTGAACTCACAGTGATCCTCCTACCTCTGCCTCCCGCCGAGTGCTGGGATTAAAGGCGTGTGCCACCATGCCTGGCTAAAAGGATTTTCTTGTATACTTTTCATATATGTACCTGGTTTTAGTAGGTTTAATCAGTTGTGCTAATTAAAGTCTTTACTCCTAAATAGGAACCACTATTCTGTTGGTTAACATTATGTTGCAATGTTTTTTTTAGGCAGAGGTAGGAGGACTGTCGTGAGTTTGAGGCCACCCTGAGTCTACATAGTTAATTTCAGGTGAGCCTGGACCAGACTGAGACCCTACCTCGAAAAACCAAAAAGAAAAAAAAAAATAGAAATGTGTTTACACAGTCAAATGCAACAATGTATGCTGTAATCTGAGCACATGGGGAAGTGTAGAGAGATAAGGATCAGAATTTCAATGTCATCCTTACCTACATAGTGATTTCAAGGTGGGCTTGGGATACAAGCAATCCTGTCTTAAAAAGCAAAGAAAAAGCACGTTTATTAAGTCTTATTTTTTTCTTTTATTTTGAGGTCAGACTTAACAATTTTTTTCTTTTTTTTATTAATTAGTTTTGTACTCAGCGAATACAGTAAAATCACCTACTAGGAGCTGGGCATGGTGGTGCATGATCCAAGTGACAGCTACAGACCTGCCAAGTGTCCCCTGGGAGGGACAATTGGGAGGCAGATGTAGGAGGATTGCCTGGACTAGAGAAAGACCCTACCTCACAAAAACCTACAAACAAACAAAACAACAACAACAAAAAAAATCAAAAAACACCTACTAGCTATGCAACTTATTTATCAGTATTATATATTTGTATTTGTATTATATTTAACGTTAACAGACATGTTTAATCAGAGGAGTTACATGTTTATTTAATAAAGTTTGCGAACATTGCATAAACTGTAAAAGTAGTTGGGTTACTTATTTGTGAGAGCATTTAGGCAAATTTTTAAAAAATTTATTAGCATTTTCCATGATTATAAAAAACAAATCCCATGGTAATTCCCTCCCCCCTCCACTTTCCCCTTTGAAATTCCATTCTCCATCATATTACCTCCCCATCACAATCATTGTACTTACATATATACAATATCAACCTGTGATAGTTAAGGTGTTGTCAACTTGATCTGTTTAGTAATCCACAGGCTGCTTCTAGGAAGGATCAACTAAAGGAGGAGGTCTTTCTCCCAGGGTGAGCCCTTCCCCCAGAGTGGGCGGCCCCGCTCAGAGAGGGACTTGATATAAGGAAGCTCTGGGTAGAAGAGTTCCCTTTTTTCCTTCCTTCCTTCCACTTGGCTGCTGGAGCTGCTCCCTACCTTCTAGCGTGGATTGAAGACCAGTGCGGACTAAAGACCAACATCAACTGAAGACCCACGTGGATCGAAACCCAGCGACTCCTCAGGAAGCCTCCAGGCTTTCCGGCTCTTCAGGAGGCCTCCAGGTTTTCCGGCACCATCTGCAGTGCCGGTCGGGACTGCTGAGGCATCTGGCCACGTGGACTGAGCAGTTAGCAGGTTCGGTGATTCTCAGGCCTGCAACTGCTATTGGACTACTGTAAGCTAATCCAATAAATTCCCTTTATAAAATAATTCATTCTAGTAATTCTGTTCCTCTAGAGAACCCTGACTAATACACAACCTTACAATAGTTTCTTAAACAACTAAAAAAATCCCTATAGAATACTTTTATATTTGTATATATATAGATAGATATAGATATAAACACATACATACATACATACATATATAGTCACACATATATGCACACATATATATACATACATGTATATATGTATGTATGTGTGTGTGATATCACACATGCAAGCATTTATATATTTTCATGGTATCAAATTACCTAAATGGTAATATGATGGAGAATGGAATTTCAAAGGGGAAAGTGGGGGGGGAGGGAGGGAGGGAATTACCATGGGATTTTTTTTTTTATAATCATGGAAAATGCTAATAAAAAATAAAAAAAGGAAACTATTGTATAGTATGTGAAAAGTTCTGGGCTTGATCCCCAGCATTGCAACAAACAAACAAATCTACTACATGACCAGGTGACATGTGCCCATAATCCCAGCACTCAAGAGACTGATGCAGGAGGATCATAATTCTAGGCTAGTCCATAATAAGAGTATGCTTCAAAATAACCAATGTCTAGGGATGGATGTGGACTAGTGTTAGAATACTTATCTTGCATCCTTGGACCTAGATCCACCACAGACAATGCAAAAATAAAAATAAAAATAAAAAAAAATTAGACAAATAGAAAAGAAAAGCTTGCATATGAGTTGGTAAAAAACTTGCCTACCATGGGTAATAGCATTTGATTTGACTTCCATCATAGCAGATCTGGCAAACAATCCTCCATTTCATAAAAAGATAGCTAGACCCATCATAGAAAATACACACACCTGTAATACACGCACTTCATCTCAGCACTTGGGAGGCTAAGGCAGGAGAATAACCAATTTCAAGCCAATTCATAATTATGCCATATGTACAGTTTACACATTTTTCTCTTCACTTTTATTGAGGTAGGGTCTCACTGTAGCCCAGGCTGACCTAGAATAATTCACGTGCTGGACTTGAACTCCAAAATTTAATGAAACTAAATTTACTATTGGGTATTAGCAAAACATCTTTTTCAAGAGGCTGACCTTGAACATCTGATAGTTGTGCCTTTGCTCACAAGTGTTAGGATGCACCACCACTTTGGATTTAGGTTATATTTAAAGGGAAAAAGAAAAGAAAATATTAATTTCTATCAGGGTTTATCTGGGGTAGAAAACAAACACTTTAGTCCTTTTGTCTTCTTACATGTTTATTCTCTCTGTAGAAATTATTTAGCTTGATTCATTTTGATTAGGTAAGCCTTTCATTTAAAGATTTGGTTTATATTTACAGTATAGTAATAATTCTGTTTACTTCAGCCTTCACTTCTTGAAAAAGCATTGTTTTCAAAATACAAACTTCTAGCTGGGCATGGTGGCGCACGCCTTTAATCCCAGCACTCAGGAGGCAGAGGTAGAGGATTGCCCTGAGTTCGAGGCCACCCCTGAGACTCCGTAGTGAATTCCAGGTCAGCCTGAGCTAGAATGAGACCCTCCCTCAAAAAACAAAAAGAAAAAAAGACATTAAAGACATGAGCCATTTACACTTGTTTCTCATATTTGGTATCATGAATTTTTTAAAAATTATTTATTTATTTATTTGAGAGCGACAGACACAGAGAGAAAGACAGATAGAGGGAGAGAGAAAGAATGGGCGCGCCAGGGCTTCCAGCCTTTGCAAACGAACTCCAGAAGCGTGCGCCCCCTGTGCATCTGGCTAACGTGGGACCTTGGGAACCGAGCCTCGAAGTGGGGTCCTTAGGCTTCACAGGCAAGTGCTTAACCGCTAAGCCATCTCTCCAGCCCAGTATCATGAATTTTTTATATAGTTTCATTCTTTTTTTTTTTTTTTTTGAGGTAGGGTCTCACTCTAGCCCAGGCTGACCTGGAATTCACTACGGATTCTTAGGGTGGCCTCAAACTCACAGTAATCCTCCTACCACTGTCTCCTGAGTGCTGGGATTAAAGGTGTACGCCACCACGCCCGGTTTTTAATGTCTTTAAACACACTATTTTGGAGGCTGGGGTAAATGGCCAGTCTGGGCTGCAAACTGAGTTCCAGACGAGACCCTGCCTCAAACAAACAAGAGAGAGTAAGCAGGAACCAAAGCAAACAAATAAAAACAAACAAACAACAACAAAAAAACTTGCAACCCATGCCTCTTAAAATGCTTGCTTTGTGAAATATTTACAAATTGCACATGGGGTTGCAACCCACATTTTTGTGTGGCTATATTTGGAACAATATGCACCAAAAAAGTGTCATGACACATGATTATTATTTTCGTGTGTGTGTGTGTGTGTGTGTGTGTGTGTGTGTTGGGGTGTGGGGTGGTAGGGCACCAGGGTTTCTCTCCATTGCAAACGGACATGCATTGCTTTCGCCATTTTTTGCTTCAGGCTTTACATGGCAGGAAGACTTCAAGCAAGCCCCTATAACCAGCCCCCACCCCCCACCAAATGATGTTATCTGCCTGTGTGTATGTGGGTTGGAGCCTGGAGTGAGGGGACAGGGCTCAAGGTTATTGCTTCATTGTACATGAACACTAAGTCACTTTTTCCGTCAGGCTTTTTTTTTTTTCTCTCTCAAATAGGATTTCACTCTAGCTCAGGCTGACCTGGAATTCACTATGTAGTCTCAGGATGGCCTCAAACTCACCGCGACCCTCTTACCTCTGTGTGCTGGGATTAAAGGCATGAACCTCCATGGCCAGTTTATTCGTCTATTTTTTTTTTAAATTTTTATTAACATTTTCCATGATTATAAAATATATCCCATGGTAATTCCCCCCCTCCCCATATTTTTATTTTTTGAGGTAAGGTCTCACTCTAGTTCAGGCTGGCCTGGAATTCACGTCGCTGTGTAGTTTCAGGGTGGCCCCGAACTCACCAAGATCCTCCTACCTCTGCCTCCCAAGTGGTGGGATTAAAGGCGTGCGCCATCATCTGTCAGGCTTTCTGTGGTGGAAAGACTGCAAGGAAGCGTCTATGACCGCTTAACCATTTCTCCAGCCCCTTACAAATATTTATTATTTGCACCTGTGTGTTGGGGCGGACATGGGGATAGGACACCAGTGTTTCCATTGAAAATGCACATCTAGGGCTGGAGAGATGGCTTAGCGGTTAAGCGCTTGCCTGTGAAGCCTAAGGACCCCGGTTCGAGGCTCGGTTCCCCAGGTCCCACGTTAGCCGGATGCACAAGGGGGCGCACGCGTCTGGAGTTCGTTTGCAGAGGCTGGAAGCCCTGGCGCGCCCATTCTCTCTCTCTCCCTCTATCTGTCTTTCTCTCTATGTCTGTCGCTCTCAAATAAATAAATAAATAAATAAAAAGAAAATGCACATCTAGTCCTTGAGACACGTTTTTCATCAGGCTTTACCTGGTGGGAAGCCTTTGCAAGCAAGCGCCTATAACTGCTGAGCCATCTCTCTAGCCCTCTAAATTTTTGAAAAATTTACTTTATTTAAAAATATATTTTTCATATGATGGAGAATGGAATTTCAAGGAGGAAAGTGTGGGGGGAGGAGGGAATTTCCATGGGATATTTTTTTATAATCACGGAAAATGCTAATAAAAATTAAAAAAATATGTTTCTTTCTTTGTTTTTTTTGTTTTTTTTCAAGGTAGGGTCTCACTCTAGTCCAGACTGACCTGGAACTCAATATGCAGTCTCAGGGTGGCCTTGAAATCTCGGGGATCCTTCTACCTCTGCCTCCTGAGTGCTGGGATTAAAGGCGAGAGCCACCAATCTCTGCCAAATTTATTTTTCTTTTTTTGTGAAAGAAAGGACACAGAAAGAGTGGAAGAAAGAGAAAGCATGCTAGAGCCTCTAGCCACTGCAAAGGAACTCCAGATGTATGTGCCACTATGTGCAGCTGGCTTATGTGGGCACTGGAGAATTGAACGTGGGTCCTCAATTAGTAGGCAAATGCCTTAACTGCCAAGCCATCTAACCAGCCCTAAAATATTTAAGAAAGGCAGATAGAGAGAGAATGGGCATGGCAAGGCCTCTAGGCACCACAAAGGAACTTCAGATATGTGCACCACCTTGTGCATCTGGCTTTACCTGAGTACTGGAGAATCAAACTCGGGTGCTTTGGCTTTTTCAGTAGCTTTAACCGCTGAGCATCTCACCAGTCTAAAATTTTTATTATTTGCACGTGTGTGTTGTGGGGCGCTAGGGTCATCTTTCCCTTCCAAATAGACACCACCAGGATAGGAGGATTGCTCTGAGTTCAAATGCAGCTTGAAACTACATAGTGAATTCCAGGTAAGCCCGGGCCAAGAGCGAAATCCTACCTGCAAAAAAAAAAATTTTCTCTCCTTTTTATTTTTATATTTTTGAGCCATTGTCCATATTTTCCAGACTCAAGTCAAACTCACTACGTATCCTCTTAACAGGGCAAGATTTCTGGGACCGCAAAACTGACGTCAAAGTAAGGCTTAGCCAAGGGTAATTTTTAAGCTCCCATTACTAGAAAAAAACGGATTTAGCAATTCCCTACAACCTTTGGAGTGTCAGGAAGACACAGGGATTAGAACTGATGCTGGGAGGAGGGGCCGCGCGGATTGACACAGTAATTAAGTAGTCTTTGACCTCACTCCTCGTGACACCCGCCGGAAAGTACGGCGGTTTATAGGTGTTTTTGCCTCCTCCCCCACCACGGGCGGAGTAAGCGTGACTTCCGCTACGTCACATCCGGTCCGAGCTTTAGAATCTCGGACCCGCGGGATGAAGTGCGCATTTGTTACTGTGGGGACCACCAGCTTTGACGAGCTCATTGCGTCTGTGTCCACCGACGCCAGTGTGCAAGTGAGTCGCGGAGGCCGGCGGCTACCCCCGCCGCCTCGAGCCTGTCTTGCCTCGTGAACCCTGCCGGCTGTCGCGTTAGGGTAGGGAACCTTCGCAGTCCTCCGTCCGGGCGCCACGGCTTCTCCTCGCGTCCGGCGGGACCCAGGGCACCTCGGCGCGGCCTGAGGCCGCTGCGCCACAGGGTCTCTGAGGCGATTCCACCCCTCAGGCCGCTGCGCCACAGGGTCTCTGAGGCGATTCCATCCCTCCCCCTCTCGGCGGCTCTGCCTTTCCTAGCTGCCTGGCTTGGTCGGGGCGGGACGGGAACGGACGGAAATCTCCGCCCGTCGCTCCTGAGGTGCTGGCGGGCCTAGGGCTAGGTGAGGAGCGGCGGTGGGTCTGGGGTACTCGGTAGCCGACCGCGTCCTTGGGATGGCGTCGCGCGACTCTAGCTCGCTCCGGGTCTTTGGTCGTCGCTGTCCCTGTAGTTGGTTCCGCCTCTCTCAAAGGGCTTTTTCCTTCCCTCTGTCCCAAGTGTGGAACTGGGCTTAGTAAGAAGTGAGATTCTTTGTCGGCGGCAAGACGGTGGTGGCGTTGGTGGTGGTGGGGGGAACAAAACTGCCAAGCGTGAATTGGGGAAACTAACGGAAATTGGCCCCACGTAGGCCATCGGAAAGCGCGTCAAGGTCTGAGCGGTGAGCAATCTGGGCACAAGGTTTGGGATTGGTAACTGCGGGCTTCCATTTAAAAGTGCCGCTTTGTTTTGTTTCCTCTTTTAGATTTTCAAGAACCTTGGTTATACCCGGCTTGTCCTTCAAATTGGCAGAGGAAAGGTCATACCAGAACCAATCAATACTGAGTCATTCATTTTAGAGGTTTACAGGTACAAGAATTCCTTGAAAGAAGATCTTCAGCGTGCAGATCTTGTTATTAGCCACGCAGGTAAAGTGTTCTAGAATCTCGGGGTCGGTTTTTGATGAATGATAATTAAGCCTTTTCATAGTAAAATCTGTAGGGCTGTAGAGTCTGCTTACTTAACATTTGAAAAGCCCTGGGTTCAATATTCAGCACCATAAAAGAGAGGGAAAATTCACCAGGGGTCCTGGCTCAAAGCCTAACTCTGGAGGACCAAGGAGTTCAAGGCCAGCCTAAGCTGTGTGACACCCCGTCTTAAAACAAAGAAAACAAACAAAAAAACCCTCAATTAAGAGTAAATCCATTGCCACCTGATAGAATGTAATTCACAGTTTAAATAGAATTTAGTATTTCATGGTGAGAAAAGGATAGTGCCTTTTCATTTTAGCGGTTTTTGCTGTAAAAACCCTAAACATAGAGTAGCAAAATAAGTTACCCAGCGGCACATAAAATTAATATTTGAAAAAAATTAATATTTGAAGCTGGGTGTGGTGAAACGTACATGGAAATAGAAAGCAACAACAACAAAAAATTAGTATTTGAGCTTAGCTCTGAAGGTCTGTTTAGCCTTCCAGTGGACTGGAATAATCATGGAAAAACTAGCATTAAAAGATTTTTTTTTTTTAATTTTTTTTAATTTTTTATTTATTTATTTGAGAGCGACAGACACAGAGAGAAAGACAGATAGAGGAAGAGAGAGAGAATGGGCGCGCCAGGGCTTCCAGCCACTGCAAACGAACTCCAGACGCATGCGCCCCCTTGTGCATCTGGCTAACGTGGGACCTGGGGAACCGAGCCTCGAACCGGGGTCCTTAGGCTTCACAGGCAAGCGCTTAACCGCTAAGCCATCTCTCCAGCCCAACATTAAAAGATTTTTAAGGGGCTGGAGAGATGGCTTAGCAGTTAAGGCGCTTGCCTGCAAAACCAAAGGACCCAGGTTTGATTTCCCTAGGACCCACGTTAGCCAGATGTACAAGGTGGCACATGCGTCTGGAGTTCGTTTGCAGTGGCTGGAGGCCCTGCTGTACCCATTCATTCTCTCTCTCTCTGTGCCTTTCCCCCTCTCTCGCTCTCTCAAATAAATGAATTTAAAAAAGATTAAAAAAAATTTATTAGCATTTTCCATGATTATAAAAAAAACCCATGGTAATTCCCCCCCCCACACTTTCCCCTTTGAAATTCCATTTAAAAAAGATTTTGAACATTTCTTTTTTTTTCTTAAATTATTTTTTTATTTATTTGAGAGAGCCAGAGACAGAAAGAGGCAGAGGAACAGAGCATGATTGGGCGTATCAGGGCCTCCAGCCACTGCAATGGAACTCCAGAGGCATGCACCCCCTTGTGCATCTGGCTTACGTGGGTCGTGAGGAATCGAACTGGGAGCCTTTGGCTTTTCAGGCAAAAGCCTTAACTGCCCTCCAGCCCACATTTCTTTCTTTCTTTTTTTTTGTTTATTTGAGAGAGACAGAGGGACGGAAAGAGGCAGATAGAGAGGGAGAGAGAATGGGTGCGCCAGGGCCTGTAGCCACTGTAAACGAACTCCAGACACGAACGCCCCCTTGTGCATCTAGCTAACGTGGGTCCTGGGGAGTCAAACCTCCAACCGTATCCTTAGGCTTCACAGGCAAGCGCCTAACCACTAAGCCATCTCTCCAGCCCCCACATTTCTTTTTTTAAAGTGTCATCTGATTGTCTTTTTTTTTTTTTAAATAAATAAATATTTGAGAGAGAAAGAGGCGGATGCAGATAGAATGGGCATGTCAGGACCTCCAGCCACTGCAAAGGAACTCTAGATGCATTCTCCACTTTGTGCATCTGGCTTACATAGGTCCTGGAGAATCAAACCTGGGTCCTTTGGTTTAGCAGGCAAGTGCCTTAACCACAAACCATCTCTCCAACTCTCTCGATTTTTTTTTTTTGTTTTGTTTTGTTTTCCTGAGTAGGCCGACCTGGAATTGACTCTATTCTCAGGGTGGCCTTGAACTCACGACAATCCTACCACTGCCTCCCTAGTGGCTGTGATTAAAGGCGTGCGCCACTAAGCCCGGCTCCAGCTCGATTTTTTAAAAATTATTGTTTATTTTTATTTATTTGAGAGAGAGAGAGAGAATGGGCACTCCAGGGCCTCCAGCCTCTGCACACAAACTCCAGACACGTGTGCCCCGTGGTGCATTTGGCTAACGTGGGTCCTGGAGAATTGAGCCTCGAACTGGGGTCTTTAGGTTTCACAGGCAAGCGCTTAACCACTAAGCCATCTCTCTAGCCCTCCAGCTCAATTTTTAACATTTTTGTTGAGTGAAATAAATGCAGTAATTGAAGGTATTCTTTAACCATAAGTTGTGTAAACTATTTTTAGCTCTTAAGAGAATTACCCAGATAATATAGTTTCTGAGACTCTCAGTACTTTTAGAAAAATTGCTTTTGGGGTGAACTGAAGTTTTTATAGCTAATGTTTTTTTTTTTTTTTTTTTTGAGGGAAGGTTTCTGTCTAGCCCAGGCTGACCTGGAATTCGCTATACAGGGTACCCTTGAACTCATAACTATCCTCCTACTTCTGCCTCCCAAGTGCTGGGATTTTAAAGGTGTGTGCCACCACATCTTGCTGGGGGTTGAGTTTTTGATAAGTCTAGTTAGAGGAGATAATAGTCATTAGAAATAGATAGTACTAACAGATCGGTAATTAAAAATGTATAGAATAACAGTTAAGAGAATTTTTTGGCACTTGTCTAAATGCTTGCTTAATCCTCTTAAACTTGTTAACTAAGTTATTAGTGTTAGAGGTTAAGTAGTTCATGGATACTTGTGGACAGATGAAAATCTCATGCTGGAACAAAGAACAAACCAAAACAACAATCTCCCACAAACCACAGCAATCCCCCCCCCCGAACATCTGGTTATATCCCAGACTTGCTTCGCCTGGCTGATTTTTTTTTGTCATTTTGAATGTATAATTGAAATATTTTGTTTATATAGTTATGTTGACTCTATTGTTCAACTTTAGAATTATAGTAATAAAGTTGGTAGAGTACCTTAACTTTTGAAAAATTTGCATTAGTAATTTTTATTTTGGGGGTCTGGAGAGATTGCTCAGTGCTTAAGGGTGCTTGCTTGCAAAGCCTGACAGCCAGGGTTCCATTCCCCAGTGCTCATGTAAAATCAGATACACAAGGTGACACATGCATCTGGAGTTGGTTTGCAGGGTAAGAGACCCTGTCCTGTCCCTTCACACTTTGCTCTTAGCTTGCAAATAAATAAAAATATTTTTAGAAAATCACTCACTGGCTGTTCCCTGTAATTCAGGTCTCATATCAACTGATAGTTTGACAAATCCTTCCTTTGGGTTCTACTTACTTAATCCACACACTAGCTATCACATCATTCTTCTAATCCACAAGAAATACCAATAATCCCACCGAAGGCCCTCAGAATTGGGGTTGGGGAGAGGGTATCTGTGTGTGCAACCCTTTTTAAAAAGTCAATTAAAATTTATTTTTGTAGGTGCAGGAAGTTGTTTGGAGACTCTGGAAAAAGGCAAGCCACTTGTGGTAGTTATAAATGAAAAATTGATGAACAATCATCAATTGGAATTGGCAAAGCAGCTGCACAAGGAAGGGAATCTGTTCTACTGTACCTGCAGGTAGAGACTCATATTTGATCCCTTGCTTAAATTCATCCCTAGCTTTTCTCACTGACCCTCCTAATCCATAAATACATTTATCAGACATACTTGTCTTTTTCATCTATAGAACCTTCTCATTGGGCCCTTGCTTTGACTTTGAACTGTGCTATATTTTTTTTTTCTGTACTCATAGCCATTTCTTTCTATGTGAATATGATCATGTGAGTCTTCATTTAGGTGTGCGTCTTCATTTAGGTGTGCAGGTTTCTTAGATTTCCAGTGTTCATAAGTGTTGTCTTGATTGAATGAAACTTTTGCCTTTAGTAAATCCACTGGAATCTGTAAATTAAATAACTTGTTTATTCAGTTATACCTAATTAGTAGCAGGCACTGTTTTCAGTGGTGTGGATACAGGGGTAGACATAACATTTATACTGCAGTGATGGAATTTCACATGGTGAAATAGGCTACAAAGAAAAAAGAAGAGTGATGTGATAGCTAGTGTGAGGATTAATTAAGTAGAACCCAAAGGAAGGGTTTGTCAAACTATTTATCAGTTGATACAAGACTTGAATTACTGGGAACAGCCAGTCAGATGGCTCCTTAGAAGCAGAGAAGTCACAGTCACAAAAGACCTAATTTAGGAATGAACTTGGAGGTTGATGTACTTGACAAGTAGGGAAAGTTAGTGTGGTGAGAACATAGATGGTGGCCAAAGGGGAGATGTAGTATGAGGTTGGGAGGAGAAAGCTCATCTAAGACTTCTGATTTTATTCTGTTTAATGAGAAGCCACTGGAGCACTTACAACAAAGGAATTTATGGAAAGTAGTATTGTTTTGTAGATGTTTGTTAGAATTCAGTAGGAACTGACCAACATCAAAATAGAAGTATGAAGAAATTTGCTGATTTTCTGTTAGTTCTTCCTTGAGACTCTAGAAGCTTACCAAAGGGCCAGGTCAGTAATTCCTAATTCCTTGATTTTGAAACCTTTTCTAGTTGGATATGTTATAAATAATCTTAGAAGAATTAATTATATGTATGCATTCGTATATGGTATTATGGTATATTAAAGTTACTGTTAAAATATAAAACTCTAACTGGGTGTGGTTGGGTACGCCTTTAATCCCAGCCCTTGGGAGACAGAGGTAGGAGGATCACTGAGTTTGTGGCCAGCTTGAGACTACATAGTAAATTCCAGGTCCTCCTGGTCTAGAGTGAGAACTTACCTTTAAAAACCAAAAAAAAAAAAAAAAAATCAAGTCAAGCCTGGGCTAATATGAGTTCTAGGAAGCCAGGGCGACAAAGCAAGACCCTTTCTTTTTTTTATCATGTAGTATTTTTTTCTTTCTTTCTTTATTTTTAATTTTTATGAGCATTTTCCATGATTATAAAAAAAATCCCATGGTAATTCCTTCCCTCCCCCCCACACTTTCCCCTTTGAAATTCCATTCTCCAAAGACCCTTTCTTAAAAAAAAATACATGTACATGTGAGTGTACACACATACACATATGTGTGTATATAAACTAGAAGAAACTAGTTAGAACATAACAAACATTTTTCCCCCTACTTCATTCTCTTAGGCCATCAGTATACTCATGTTCATTCATTAAATATGGAGCACCTGTTGTGTGCCATGCACTTTCTAGGCACTTTGTAAATACAGAGCAGTGATTCCTGTTATCACTGGGAGGACACCAATTCATTGACTGCTCAAGAATAAAATTGTTGGTGTGCTCATCCACATATTGATGGAAGAGAGTGAATATAGGTTTGAAGTACTGTGAGTCAGAAGACTAAAATTATGTGTGCTTTAGATAATGGGTGTAAGTTGAGATTGTTAGAGGTTAGCATTTTTCAAAGACTAAATGTCATCTTCCTACCTGCTATATGCAAGTTACTATTTTCAGGTATTTTTTATTTTTATTTCTTTTTTATTTTCAGGTACTTTTGATGAGTATTTGCATTTAAAATGTTAAATCATTGCTATTTATTGAAAAGTTGCCATGCAGTCCAGGCCATCTTGAAAATCTATAGCCAAGGTTGTCTTGGAACACCTATTTCTCTTGTCTCAGTCTCCCTAGTACTGGGGCATGTTTGATTTTTATATTATTATATTATGAAAGTGAAAACATTAGGCTGGAGAGATGGCTTAGTGGTTAAGCGCTTGCCTGTGAAGCCTAAGGAACCAGGTTCGAGGCTCGGTTCTCCAGGACCCACGTTAGCCAGATGCACAAGGGGGCGGACAAGTCTGGAGTTCGTCTGTAGTGGCTGGAGGCCCTGGTGTGCCCATTCTCTCTCTCTGTCTCTCTCTCTCTCTCTCTCTCTCTCTCTCTCTCTCTCTCTCTCTCTCCCTTCCTCCCTCCCTCCCTCCCTCCCCATCTGCCTCTTTTTCTCTGTTGCTGTCAAATAAATAAAAATAAACAAAAATTTTTTTAAAGTGAAAACATTGATTTTTGTAAAGACATCTTGTTATCCAGGTTGAAGCAAACTGTACAGTTTTTTTTCAAGTTATAGTTTGGGTTCAGAGAAGATACAAAGGAAATTATTAAGCAGAAATTGCTTTTATTTTCACTTTAGGAAAATCATTTATTTTCATCAAACCTAGGCTGTGTGGTGATATGTCTGTTGTAATTTAGGTGATTGGTTTAAGTAAATTTCTGATGTAATAGCTTCATGGTGTTATTTAGAACCTTATTTCCAACATGCATGGTAATTGCATATTGCTTAATTATATATGATTTTACAGTAGTAAGTTATGAGTAAAAATTTTTTCGTAGCAAGTATGCATAGTTTAGTTGTCACCCTAGCTTACTTTCTTGTCTGTCTCCTGTCATGTTTGGTTTCATTTATTCTCTTTTCATAAGTAAATTTTATATCTTCGTGGTCCTGGGAAATGTTACAAAGCACGTAAGAACATTTTCCATGAAATGACATTTCTATATACTTCATTTGGCTCAAGAAGCAAAACAATTTTTTTTGTTAAATTTGACATTTGATAGTACTCTTAACATTGGCAGTATTAATTTTGGTTTGTAAACCCTATAATACTAAAATACATAAAAATTCACAATTCATCAAGTGGGCAAAAGATGACATAGGACATTTCTTCCATATTACCTAATACTTTTCTTCTTTTGTTTTAGCATGCTTCCTGGACTGTTACAGTCAATGGACTTATCAACACTGAAATCTTATGCTCCTGGCCAGCCAGAAAAATTTTCTGCATTTTTGGATAAAGTTGTTGGATTACAAAATAAAAATTAAACTCTAAACACTTTAAAAGTACCCTATAATCCAACTCATGGAGTGTGATTTAGTCAAATAAATACATGATGTGTATTTGCAGGAATATATAATTTAACAGCAGGAATAATATAGATTAACACATCTCCTACATCCATGCAATGTATAGGGAATTACATGATACAAAACATTGTGCCCTAATCCTAAAGGCAATTCAAGAAACTTACTAGGCATTTCTAACTTTTAGTAGGTAGTGGTTTTCCAATTTTGTCCAAGAACCCCAAATGGATCTGTAGTGTGTGGGGGAGGGAAAAATTAAAAGTAATGACAATCATAAATATACTTAGTTTGGTGTTTATTAGTGTAAAAAATGAAACAGTAACAACTTTACAGTGTTTTGTATGAGTCTCAGCATCTCTAGGTTTATAATTCAAGAGATAGTTGTTATAAAGCACAAATGATGGATTTTGTGAGGGGTGAATGTGTAGTAATTATCTAAAAAAGATGATTAAGATCAAAAGTTGATCAGTTATACTTGGAGTCACTAGTTTTTTTTTAATTAAATTTTATTTGAGAGAGAAAGAGGCAGATGGAGAGAGAGAGCGAGCGAGCAGATGGGTGCATTTGGGCCTTCAGCTGCTGCAAATGAACTCCAGGCACATGTGCGACTTTGTACAACTGGGTTATGTGGGTCCTGCGGGATCAAACCTGGGTCTTTTGCTTTGCAGGCAAGCACCTTAACCGCAGAGCCATCTCTCTAGCCCTTTTATTTAAATTCGTTGGAGTCACTACTTTTATCCTAAGGAATGAAGTAGAAAGCCAGGCATGGTGGCACATGCCTTTAATCCCAGCACTCGGGAGGCAGAGGTAGGATTGCCATGAGTTCGAAGCCACCCTGAGACTCCATAGTGAACTCCAGGTCAGCCTGAGCTAGAGGAGACCCTAGCTCGGAAGAAAAAAAAAAAAAAAAAAGTAGATAAATTCAGAGACAGTCTCTGCTATATCTCAGGCTGATCTTAAACTCACTGTATAATCCAGGATGGTCTTAAACTCCTGATCTTCCTGTCTCAGCCTCCCTAGTGCTGGGATGAACAGGAATGCACTATCATGTCTAATGACATTTGTTTTTTTAACATAGAAAGTGACAACATATTCATAAAGTTTGAGAGGAGAAAATAAAAGTATTCCAATAGGACTTACTGTTAGTTATGTACTGTGACACATTGACAATTTAGGGCCTATAAAAATTACTTTTACAAATGTATGATAATCTATAATACCTTTAAAGTAGTGTGGTTTTAAAATTATATAATCAGTCAAATACCTTGTAGAATTCTGATTAGTATGTAGTTTCAGGATCTGAAAGAATGCTCAGATATACTTTATTCACAGAAATAGTACATTCAGAATGGAAGATAATGAATGGTGCATGCCTTTAATCCTTACTCAGAAGAGGCTTATGTAGGTTATATATCAAGTTCCAAGCCAGCCCTGGATACATAGTAAGACCTTGTTTCAAAACAGTCAATAGGATATATATAGGATATAGGATAGACCTGCCTTTCCGTATTATACTATAATATTGAGTGTTCCAAACATTTTACTTTGATTCCACTGCATGGTGTTTTTATAGATTTGTTTTTTATTATGTTTTACTTGAGCTAATATTAAATTCTTTTGACTAATGTTAGAAGTTAGTGGCTAGAAAGTTCTTGGGGTACTCTTTGGGTCTTCTGTTAGATGTTAGTTCTTCTAAATTGAGCATGTATCTTTCCTGTTTTTATCTGTTCCATGATTCCTTAACTGTGAATTGTGTTCTGCTTTAAGTTTTGATATAGTACAGTTGGCATATTTCTTTCTTATCTTTTGTTTTTTAAGACCAGGGCCTCTCGCTTAGATTGCCCCAAACAAATGGCAGTTCTTCCTCAGCCTGATGAGTGCTAGGATTACAAGCACGAGTTGCCACACTCAGCCTGCCATTTAATCTTAGTTCTATAATTTTGACAAATGTATAATGCAAATCACTCAGTCTTATAATAATTTCATTGCTTCATTCCATTCCAGTTACCTCTTTGTGACAAAGGTAACTACTTTCAACTCTTTTTTTTTTTTTTTTTTTTGGTTTTTCAAGGTAGGGTCTCACTAGCCCAGGCTCACCTGGAATTCACTATGTAGTCTAAGGGTGGCCTCAAACTCATAGTAATCCTCCTACCTCTGCCTCCTGAGTGCTGGGATTAAAGGCGTGCACCACCATGCCCGGATACTTTCAACTCTTAACTGCTGGCTACAACCTACTCATTTCCCCCAGTTTTCCTTTTTAAATGTTTAAAAATTTTTTCCTGAGGTAGGGTCGGGATCTAGTCCAGGCTGACCAGGAATTCACTATATAGTCTCAGGGTGGCCTCAAACTCATGGTGATCCTCCTATCTCTGCCTCCTGAGTGCTGGGATTAAAGGCGTGCGCCACCATGCCTGGCTTTTAAAAAAAAAAATGATTTATTTTATTTTTATTTATTTACTATAGACAGAGGAGAGGCAGACAGAGTGAGAGAATGAGAATGGGCACACCAGGTCCTCTTAGTCACTGCAAATGAACTCCAGAAGCATGCGCCACCATATACATCTGGCTTACATGGGATGTGGAGAATTGAACCTGGGTCCTTAGGCTTCACAGGCATGTACCTTAACCATTAAGCCATCTCTTCAGTCCATATATCAGTATTTTTTTAAAATTTTTTTGTTTATTTTTATTTACTTATTTGACAGTGACAGAGAAAGAGGCAGAGAGAGAGAGAGAGAGAGAGAGGGAGGGAGGGAAGGAGGGAGGCAGAGAGAGAGGAGAGTGGGCACAACAGGGCTTCTAGCCACTGCAAATGAACTCCAGATGCTTGTGCCCCCTTGTGCATTTGGCTAACGTGGGTCCTGGAGAATCAAGCCTCGAACCTGGGTCCTTAGGCTTCACAGGCAAGCGCTTAACCGCTAAGCCATCTCTCCAGCCCAGTATTTCGTTTTTTTTTTTTTTTAAATTACTGGCTACTACTGACTGTGTGGGCATATCACTGTCCAGCTGATGGATGTTTAGATTCTTGCCAATATCAGGGATCATGACTGTATCAAGGTACTTATAAACATTTATATGTATATTTTCATGTGAACATTTCTACTGAGTAAATACTTAGAAGCAGGACTACTGGGTCATGTGGAAACTTTATTTAAGTTGCAGGAAACTTTTTCAGGGTGCCTTTATCATTTTATATTCTCACTAGCAGCATATGAGAGTTCAGTTATTTCCCATCCTTGTCAGCACTTGGTATTGCCAGTTGAGATTTTACAAATATTTTAGCCATTAGATAGATTGCTATGCCATTAAAGATAAATAATTGGAGTTAGAGTTTAGTATAGTGGTAGGGCACATGCCTACCATGTACAAGGCTTTCAGTTTGAGGGTTGGGCTGTGTATGGACCAGATGCCCCCCAAACTGGCTAATAAAAGATTATCAATATTAGGCACTGCTAAAATGCCAGTTAAAACCGCAGTAAAATTCCACTTCATATATGCTAGGATGGATATGGTTAAAGTAAGGAAACCTCAGAGTTACTTATGTTAACTACCAATTCCATGTTAAGTATGTATCTACGAGAATTGAAAACATATATCTCAGTAAGGACTTGGATAACATTGTTTATAGCAGTGTTATTCAAAACTCAAAAGTGGAAATTACACTAAATTTCTGTAAAATGATGAACAGATAAGTTATACAGTGAGTTGAAATGTTAGTGTATACTCTTACGTGGGCTAGTGTTGAAAAAATTATGCCAAGTAAAGGAAGCCTGTCACATAGGACCACATATTACGTGTTTATATTTCTTTGAAATGTGTAGAATAAGTATAGATCTGAAAGCTAGAATAGTGGTTACCTACAATTGAGAACAGATGATAAGGAGTGGATGGCTATAATATGTAAATTTTCATTTTGCCCCAATGGTCTAATATTGTGGTAATGGATGAATAACTGAATATATGAAAAATTGAACTGTATGCTTAAAGTGGTTGACTTGGGCATGGAACATATCAAGAACTGTTTTTTTTTTTTGTTGTTTGTTTGTTTTTGGTTTTTCGTGGTAGGGTCTTACTCTGTTCCAGGCTGACCTGGAATTAACTCTGTCATCTCAGGGTGGCCTTGACCTCATGGCGATCCTCCTGCCTCTGCCTCCTGAGTGCTGGGATTAAAGGCATGCGCCACCACGCCTGGCTTAATTCACCAGTTTTTTTTTTTAATTTTATTTATTTATTTATTTGAGAGCGACAGACACAGAGAGAAAGACAGGTAGAGGGAGAGAGAGAGAATGGGCGCGCCAGGGCTTCTAGCCTCTGCAAACGAACTCTAGACGCGTGCGCCCCCTTGTGCATCTGGCTAACGTGGGACCTGGGGAACCGAGCCTCGAACCGGGGTCCTTAGGCTTCACAGGCAAGCGCTTAACCGCTGTGCCATCTCTCCAGCCCAATTCACCAGTTTTTTAAGAAGCATGTTTCAATTTTAGTGAGTATGCAAACTTGTGTAAGCCACTGCATAAGTTTTGGAAAAGTTTTCAGAAACAATTTTGCTTTGTGTCAATGCGTCTTTCCACTAAAGCCCCATGTAAATATTAATCTGATGTTTTCTCTCCAGAATTGTCATTGTAGCATATTTCTTATAAATAGAATCATACATCTTAGAATCATACACTTTTTGCATCTGGCATTTTCTTTATATCCTTGCTAGCACTTGTTTATTAGTCATTGTAGTAGGTGTGTAATGTTGTCTCACTGAATATTTTTTAAATGTTTAACTTACATTTATTTAAGAATGGGCATGCCAGGGCCTTCTAGCCACTGCAAAGAACTCCAGACACATGGTCCACCATGTGCATCTGGCTTATATGGGTACTGGGGAATCAAACCTGGGTCCTTAGGCTTCGTAGGCAAGCACCTTAATCACTAAGCCATCTTTCAAGCCCCTGGATAACTTTTATTTATTTATTTTTATTTATGTTTTCTTTTTTTTTCTTTTTTTTTTTTTTAAGGTAGGGTTTCACTCTCATTTAGACTGACTTGGAATTCCCTATGTAGACTTCTGGAGGCCTTGAACTCATGGCGATCCTCCTACTTCTGCCTCCCAAGTGGTGGGATTAAAGGTGTGCACCACCGGCTCTGAATATCTTTTTTTGTTTAAAAAAAAAACCCTACTTTTATTATTGGGGGGGGGAAGAAATAGACAATAAGCCTGCCAGGAACTTTAGCCACTGATACGAACTCCAGACACATGTATCACCTTGTGCATCTGGCTTATGTGTGGGTACTAGGGAATTGAACCTGGGTTCTTAGGCTTCACAGGCAAGCAAGCGCCTTAACTGCTTAGCCATCTCTCCAGTCCCTGAATATCTTTTGGAGGTAGGGTCAAACTCTAGCCTAGCCTAGTCTTAAACTCACAGCAATTCTACCTTAGCCTCCTTAGTGCTAGGAATAAACATGTGAGTCACCATGCTTGGCTTCACTGTAACTTTAATTTGCATTTCCTACTGGCTAATGATGTACATGCTTCATGTACTTACCGGCCATTACAGTATCTTTGATGAAGCAGTAAAATCTTGCCTATTTACCAAACTGAATTGCTTTTCTTTTTGTATGTGTGTGTATATGTTCATGTGTGGATTAACACGTGTAGATGTGTGTGGAGGTCGGAGGTGGATGTTGGGCACCTTACTCAATTGTTCGCCACCTTATTTATTGAGAAAGTGTCTCACTGAAGTTAGAGATCATCACTTTGACTAGTTAACTAGCCAACCTGCCCTAGGAATCTGCTTGTTTCTGCCTCACAAGTGCTGGGATTACAGGTGGGCATTGCCAAGCCTGGCATTTATTTGGGTGCTGGGGATCCAGTCTTAGGACCTCATGCTTGTACACTAAGTGCTTTACCAATTGAACCATTTTCCTGGCCTTGATTTTTTTTTTCTTATTGTTTCTTTTGGAGACAGTCATGTCACAAAGGTTAGTCTCAAATTTCCTATGTAGCAAAGGATGGTTTTGAACTTGTGATTCTACTGCATTTACCTCCTTGTTACTGCTGAGATTGCAGACATGCATTACCATACTTGATTTATGTGGTACTGGCAATAGAGCCCAGGGCTGCATGTATGCTATAGCAAGTACTTTACCAAGTATGGTATGTCCCCAGACCCAAGTTTTTATTTTTAGTTTTTATGAGGTAGGGTCTCATTGTAGTTCCAAGATGGCCTCAAACTCATAGTGATCCTACCTCTGCCTCCCCAGATGTGGGATTAAAGGTGTGTGCCACTGTTCCTGGCTTGGCAATCCTTTTTTTTTTTTTCAAGGTTTTTTTTGAGGTAGGGTCTCACTGTGGTCCAGACTGACCTGGAATTCACTATGTAGTCTCAGGGTGGCCTCGAACTCTCGGTGATCCTCCTACCTCTGCCTCCCAAGTGCTGGGATTAAAGATGTGTGCCACCATGCCCAGCAGGCAATTCTTTATATACTTTCCATAATTTTTTTGATTAGATGTTAAACTGGTATTCAAGGCATGCACCAGCACACCAGGCTCCCAGCCAAAATTCTGATTTTTTTTTTTGAGGCAGTGTCTCACTCTATCCTAGGCTGACCTAGAGCTCCATCTGTAGTGCCAAGATGGACTTGAACTCACAATAGTGACCTAACCTCTACCTCCCCAAAGGTGGTATTAAAGGTGTGTGCCACCATACCTGGTTTAGCAATTTTGTATAAACTTTCCATAAATTAATTTTTTTGGTTAGATGTTAAGCTGAGATTAAAGGCACACACCACCATTCCAGGATTCAAGCCCAAATTTTTATGTATACATATATGTATAATTTCTTTTTCTTTTTGAGGCAGTCTCTACCCCAGGCTGACTTACACTCACAGTGATACTCCTCCCTCACCCTTCCCACAGTTGGCCTGGCAGTGCTTTATATACTTTCCATAATTTTTTTTTCTGATTATATGCTAGATATGATATGCAAATAATTTCTCCCAGTTTGTTATTTGTATTGTCAAAGACAGGATCATTTATAGATCAAAAGTTGTTAGCTTTGACAGTCTATAGTTACATTTTAAGTTGAATACTTTGTTCTGTTTCCTTCTAAAAGCTTTTTTAAAAAAGTTTAATTTTATACATTGATTTCTGTTTACTTTTAAAATAAAACTCAGGCAGTATATAATATGGCATAGAGAGAAGTACTCTTCTTAAAAATTAAAAAATTTTTTGAAAGTGCACGGGTATGCCAGAGCCTTTCAGCTGCTGTGAACGAACTAAAGCATGCTCCCTCTTGTGGGTATGCGAGGCATTGCACACTTGCATCACTGTTGTGACTATACATGGGATCTGGAGGATTTGAACAGGAGTTCTTAGGCTTTGCAGGCAAGCTCCTTACCACTAAGGCATCTCTCCAGCCCAAGAGAAAAGTTTAAAGTTGGCTTGCTAGGTGGTTATGATTTTATTTAAAATCATGCCTTTATTTAATTCTTTAATTACAATGTTTTTTCATGTTTAAGAAAAATAGAAAACAGTTGTCTTTGCTACTGATGCCACATAAAACGAAACAATTTTGGAAGCAGTTTAATACTACACTTCCCTAAGACATTTATGTATTCATTGATATGTCTGTGGTGCTGCAGGTTATCTGAACCCAGCCCAGTAGGCTGTCACTGAATTCTATATTATCTGTCCTTAAATTATTTTTAACAATTGAAGAGGGTAAACAAAGGATTGGATATTTCCATTTAAGTAAATTACAATGTTTGATACTAGAATGAAAAGATGTTTTCTTGACTTTGACCCTTTCTCTTTGCTTTTCTCAGAATGCAGAATTTTTCCAGAATAGGGCTCCAGTATTACATGAAACACACCTCTCATGCCCAACACTTCTTGTAGTGTGCCATTGCATCTTAAATGGGGGAAGATATTTTTATGCTGCTTCCCCTCTTTGAATTGTTAATGTTTGTATTTCCCCCTTGTTATTAGTGCTACATAATAACTGGAAGACAATCCCTCAAAGTTGGATCAGGATACCTGGCATAGCTAGTAGACTGTCCTCTCCTGGTAGGAAGTAGTTATCTAGAATTAGTAATTTACTTCATTCTCAAAATAGCCAATTGCTTGACATTTCTATTTCTTAAAATATTTATTTACTTGGAGAGAAAGAGAATGGGTGTGGCAAGGCCTCAGGCCACTGCAAAAGAACTTCAGTGGGTAATGGGCAATCATACCTGGGTCCTAGGCTTCACAGGCAAGTACCTCAACCTCTAAGCCATCTCTCCAGTCCATTTTGTTTGACTGTGACCTCTGCCCCTATAGATGAAAGGGGGTCCCTCTCCTTTTAAAAATATTAATACAAAACTCTTGAGTAGGAGTTAACACTTTCAACCCCTTGTTTTCCGTGACACTAAAGGGAGCAGTGATGTATCAAGACAACCAGAGACTTTAAAACATAAAGTGGTTGCATCTTATCCATCTGAACCTTATTGTAATCTTTACAGCCACGTGCAGCAGTTGCTCTGAGTTAAACTGCAGGCAAAGATTTCTGTTTCCAGAGCACAGGTGTATTTCTTAGCCTTGGTCTGATTGAAATAATCCCACCCTTTGGCAGCTGCCCTCTTCCTCCCATATTGCCTCAGGTTTGCTATTTTTAGGCACATTGGCGCTCTCTTTTGTTTTCCCCACAGAGTCCCATCTCGTCTGGAGGCAGCCAGCCCCTTGCTTTTCCTGCTTCAGGGAGGTGCCAAGATTCTGCGCTGCTCCAACTGGCTTCTGCCTAGACTTTGAACTGCTTTCTGGATACCTGCATACGCAAGAGCAAGCACTTACATCCACTGCAATATTCCTCCCTTGCTCTGTGTTTTCCTCTTTTACATACTTCTGTTCCTTCTTCCTCTCCACCCCATGCACAATGCATAAAGGGTGGAAAAAGTATTGTGGCCAGAAGTCTTTGAGTGAGGCATCAATGGATGAATATTTAGGCAACTTAGGGCTGTTTCGAAAGCTGATTGCTAAAGATGCCTCTTGCCTCTTTCGTGCTATTTCCGAGCAGGTAAAACCAAGAGATATGTCTGTTTTGTACTGAGTTTTTCAGAGTTTAAGATGTGCTATGCTCTAGTAACTAGATCTGTGGCCTACTAATAGAAAAATAATTGTATTGTGTTGCTGAAAACATCCAGGCCTGTCTGAAATTTGGCTGTATCTGTTCTCAGCACAAACACTGCAACAGTGTCTGCCATTGCTGATGAACTCAAACACACTGCTATATCATGGCTAGCTTTTCTGCTTTTTTAAGGCTAGTTTGTAGTGGAGGATGGATTAAGTTAATGTTGGGTTAATGAAAACTGAAATCACAATCCTTTGTATCTATCCCATTTCCTCAAGAGTTTTATGTCTTAAACAAAAATAATTTACAGACTGATCTCCTAATTGGGATAGGGGAGGGGACATGACAGAACAATTATCCCTCAGTAAGGATTAAAATGTTAAGATAAAGCATGGCTTCTCAGCCTTTTGGCTAAGCTCACATGGAGTAAGAGGAGGACTTAATTTCCTTATTTCCAACATGTGTTCTGGATTGGGAAACTTCAGTGTCTAATTCTTAATTTAAAAGTTATATTTCAAATATCTATCGACAATGAGCTGGTCTTTTCTTTTTTAGTTGTTTTACAGTCAGATCCATCATTTACAAGTCAGGAAGGCTTGTGTTTCATATATGAAAGAAAATCAACAAACTTTTGAGTCTGTAAGTACCATATATATCCTGGTTAATGCTGTTGCTAATGTATATAGCAGGTGGGCAAAAGCATTTAGTAGTTAACATACAAATATATTCTGTCATGTACTGTTTTTTCATTAACAAATAAATAACCCCCAGCTGGGTTTCTACTACCTAGCATGCTTCTGTACCTTTCCTAGAATTAGCTTGTTTTGTACACAATTATTCAAGCCTGGTATGCTGATGCTATGAATCCCAGCATTAGTCTGTAATACTAACATTCCACAGGCTGAAGCAAGAGAATTTGGAGGTCTAGGCAAGTCTTAATTATATTGTGAGTTTTTTTCATATACACACATGAAGTTAAATAATCTTTCTTTCCCATTTTTCCCCTGAACAAAACAACAACTACAAAAAATTCAAGCCCTAAAAGTTAACTGCTAGTTTTGTTATTCAAACCACTGCTTTCATGAAAAATTAATGAAAAGTTTGACTCTTCTAATATTTTCAAATGTACATTTTAGTCTGTACTCCTTAATTTGAATAGTCAGGTAAAACTGAATTATAAGGAAACATCTTTTTAAACATTATATATTGTAATTGTAGCTGTGCTATTAATGCTCAGCTTTATAGCTTTTAGAAGGCATCTCTATGCATATTCAGTATTTGAAATTTTGTTAAGGAAATGAGAAGTTTTATCAAGTTATGATACATAGTGTGCTCTTCAGATTTTTCCCTCTCCTTTCCATACTGTTTGTTTTTACTGTTTATTACAGGCATTTGCCTGCTTGCAGTTCAAGGTTTATTATTAATTATCTCCATATTTCAGTGGATTTAAAAATACTGTGAAGAGCCAGGCGTGGTGACACACGCCTTTAATCCCAGCATTCAGGAGGCAGAGGTAGGAGGATTACCCTGAGTTTGAGGCCACCCTAAGAATCCGTAGTGAATTCCAGGTCAGCCTGGGCTAGAGTGAGACCCTATCCTGAAAAGCCAAAAAAAAAAAAAAAAAAAAAAAAAAGTAAATAATAAATACTGTGAAGGCTTCTTGACTTTAAAACTTGTTGCCTTCAAGTTGATTATAGTGTTTGCCACATGTGGAGAAAGTATTTTTCCTGAAAATGCAAATGAAAGAGTATGGCATAAAGCAGCATGTTTGAAAGCATTTTTGTGCATATGCTCATCACTTAGGGGATCTTGTTAAACTAAAGGTTTTATTCAGTAGGTCTGAGGTGCGGTCTAAAATTTCTGCACTTTTAACTGCCTCCCAAGCAATATATATGTAGATTCCCAGACCACATTTTAAGTAACAAAGATATGTATAAAATTTTAAACTTACTGGGTGAATCTCAAAATAATCATACTGAATGTTAGAAGCCTGCATTACTCTTCCCAAGAAAGGTTTATATTGTGTGATTTCCTTTTTCCAAAAATTAGAAAAAATACAAACACATTATAATAGGGGCACAGGACAGTTAGGAAGGTGATAGATATATTCATTATCTCAATTATGATGGTGGCTTTATGGATGCATTTATATGGGAAAGTTTGATTGCACTTTTATACATTTTGTTGTCTATCTGTTATATTTTAAAACTACAAAATGGGGCTAGAAAGAAAGCTCAGCAGTTAAGGTGCTTACCTACAAAGCCTAATGACCTGGGTTCGATTCACCAGTACCCACATAAAGCCAGATGCACATGCTGGTGCATATGTTTGCAGTTCGTTGAACCCATTCTCTCTCTCTCAAATAAATAAAATATTAAAAAACACCTTTACAAAATAAAGTGAGGAAATTAATGTTTGATTTTTAAGTTCAGTAATTTATATGAATTTATATGCATGGAACTACAAATTTCTCAAGTTTAATCCAATGTCATTTTTACTGAGGTATATGCTACATTCAGTATGGTTTGCCATTTTATTTATTTATTTTTTTAAACATTTATTTGTAAGCAGAGAGCAAGAAAGAGAGAATGGGAGTGAGTGTTCCAGGGCCTCTAGCTGTTGCACACAAATTCTAGATGCATGTGCCACTTTGTACATCTGGCTTTCTGTGGGCACTGGGGAATTGAACCTAGGTTGTTAGGCTTTTCAGGCAAGAGCCTTAACCACTGAGGCATATCTCTACCCTAAGTTTAGTGTTTTTATTTATTTTTGAGGTAGGGTCTCACTCTAGCCCAGACTGACCTGGGAACTGTCTCTGGTTCCTGGCTGGCCTCAAACTCACAGCTATCCACCTGTCTCTGCCTATTGAGTGCTGGGATTTAAGGTGTTCATCATCATGCCTGTCAGGTATTTCTAGTTTTGATCTACATATAAATCATGCAACTGCCTTCAAAATTAGGATATGGAATATTTCTACCACCTCAAATTTCCTTGTGCCCTGTTTTTTTTTTTTTTTTTAGAATAATGAAATTATCTTTAAAGTTCCTATAAATTTGTATCCTGTCAAATTTTAGATACATAGTTTTCAGCCTTGCTTGATTTATGAAGATTGTTAAGATGATTTAAGTTGAGTTTTTTTAAAATTTATTTTACTTATTTGCAAGCATAGAGAGACAGAGAGAAAATGGGCACGCCAGGGCCTCCAGCCACTGAAAACGAACTCGAGACGCGTGCACCCCCTTGTGTGTTTGGCTAATGTGGGTCCTGGGGAATCAAGCCTTGAACCAGGGTCCTTAGGTTTCACAGGCAAGTGCTTTACCACTAAGCCATCTTTCCAGCCCTAAGTTGGCATTTTATTTTGGTTTTTCAAGGTAGAGTTTCACTCTAGCCCAGGCTGACCTGGAATTCACTATGGAGTCTCAGGGTGGCCTCGAACTCACGGCAATCCTCCTACCTCTGCCTCCCAAGTGCTGGGATTAAAGGCGTGCACCACCACGCTTGGCTTTAAGTTGGCATTTTATTTTTTTTTATTTTTATTTTTTATTTATTTATTTGAGAGCGACAGACAGAGAGAAAGACAGATAGAGGGAGAGAGAGGGAATGGGCGCGCCAGGGCTTCCAGCCTCTGCAAACGAACTCCAGATGCGTGTGCCCCCTTGTGCATCTGGCTAACGTGGGACCTGGGGAACCGAGCCTCGAACCGGGGTCCTTAGGCTTCACAGGCAAGCGCTTAACCGCTAAGCCCTCTCTCCAGCCCTAAGTTGGCATTTTAAAAGAAAGTGGAAGTCATAATTACAGTGCTAAATTGATGAGTAGATAGATAAGGACTAACCACTGAGGTATTTTCTCCACCCCTAACTTTTGTTGTATGAAGATCACCTTGAGGTGCTGCACAAACTAATAATTTAATACCATAATTATTAAGCTGAACAAAATATGCTTTAGAGGATAATATTACAGAATATAATCAGTTCTTAGTCCTGCTGTATATAAAGTCAAGTTTGTTTTATTTTTAAGTTTGTGGAAGGATCTTTTGAGAAATACCTAGAGCGGTTGGGAGATCCCAAGGTAAGATTATATATGGGAATGTTATGAAATGGTAATCTAAATGATCCCTTTTTCTGTGTGTCTATAACCAGATCCAAGATATTTTCCTAAGTAGCCAACTGTGTTGAATTGAAACAGTAACAGTGAAAAAAGCTGATTATTAAGAACTGTTGTAATAATCTCTTCTGAAGGTTTCTGGAGGTACACACTGGGAGAAAGGACATACTGAGAAATTGTAAAGCCTCATTTTAATGGGGATGGGGATGTTAATATTTTTATGTGTTTTAAACAGTTCACTTGATTTGTAGTTATCTTCCTTTTATGTGGAAGTAAAATCCCTAGCCATTGTTTATTTAAAAATAATTTTATGTGATCAAATTTGTTTCATTTTCTGTACTTAAAACATATTTTCTCAATCCCCAACAACCAGTATAGTCTTGTCCTAGTTAAACTATTATGCCATTTAAATTTCTCATACTGTCATTATTAATTGCTGATTGGTTCTTTTGGTTCATTGTTTTGAGATCAGTTTATATTGTTGAGTTGCTATCATATCGCAATACTCAGAACATTATAGTGTGTTATATATGCAACCGCTCTTATCAAAACAATGTTAAACAGCACCATAATGTTGAGCTTCTAAAATCTTCTTCAGTTACAATTTTTTTTAAACTCTGTACTTTTTGTGTTTAGGAAAGTGCTGGCCAGCTGGAAATAACAGCTCTTTCTCTGATTTACAAGTAAGTTGCATGTGACAATGAGAGAATGAATGTGTGTATGTAGGGCTTCTGTTAAAATCCTTTTAGGACTGGTAGAATTTGATAATGGTTACATTGATAAAGCAGAATGAAGGGGTTTAAGCAAAGTAACTTGATTTTTTTTTTTTTTTCTTGAGGTAGGGTCTCTCTCTAGCTCAGGCTGACCTGGAAGTCACTATGTAGTCTCAGGGTGCTCTCAAACTCACGGTAATCCTCCTACCTCTTCCTCCCAAGTGCTGGGATTAAAGGCTTGTTCCATCACGCCTGGTAACTTGATGTTCTTGATTGGAGAACATTGTTACTAATTTTGTCCTTACTTCTTGCATTTGTGTCTGTTTTAATAGGAAAATAAAGGGAATTTAAGAAGCCAGGAATGTTGGTGCATGTCTGATCTCAACAATCTTGAGATAAAAGCGAGACCTTGTCTCAAAACCAAACAACAACAACAACAAAAAACCAACCCTCAAAATACCTAGCAACTTGTATTTCCTGTAGAAAATCAGGATATTTGTTCTAAAAAATAGTTGAATATTTAACTTTGTCCTTTATTTTTCATGCAATCTCACTGAAGTGATATATCCAATAGAGAAATTGGTTTGGGAGGAGCAAAAAATATAATATATATTCCAGTGGTTTCTTGTCCTTCAAAGGGTCACAGTGCATTTTTGGTATCATAATTTCCTGGGGAAATTAAGAGAAGTCTTCAAGGGTCTTTAGGAGTATGATAATGGAGGTAGGGAGATGAGAAAATACCATTCTGTTGATTTGAAAGTTCTTAGTTTTATAGTGGAACAAAAGTTTGATAAATAGCAATGTACTATGGGTTTGGGGATAGTGGAAATCTTACTTCTGAAGAGTGTATAAAACTCCACAGTTCTCAGCATGCTGAGATGGTGAATTGTTCAATTCAGTGTTTTACATTATGATCTTTTCTCATAAAATCCAGTAAAATTTACAAATGAGATGTTGAACAGGTCACTGAAATCAAGAATCAGCTTTTAAGCTAGCCTGCTACACAGTTTTTTATGTTCTTTGATCTAAGAATGTTTCAATTTTTTTATTTTATTTTATTTTTTTGTTCATTTTTTATTTATTTATTTGAGAGCGACAGACACAGAGAGAAAGACAGAGGGAGAGGGAGAGAATGGGCGCACCAGGGCTTCCAGCCCCTGCAAACGAACTCCAGACACGTGCGCCCCTTGTGCATCTGGCTAACATGGGACCTGGGGAACCGAGCCTCGAACCGGGGTCCTTAGGCTTCACAGGCAAGCGCTTAACCGCTAAGCCATCTCTCCAGCCCTGAATTTCTTTTTTGACAGTCTCTGGAGCACAGGCTAGCCTCACACTCATTATGTGGTTGAGGATGACCTTGAAGTTCTGGTCCTCCTTCCTCCACTTTTTTTTTTTTTTTTTGAGGTAGGGTCTCACTCTAGCTTAGGCTGACCTGGAATTCACTATGTAGTCTCAGGGTGGCCTTGAACTCTCAGCTCTAGATACATGTACTACTTTGTGCATCTGACTTTATCTGGGTGCTAGGGAATCAAACCCAGGCAGTCAGGCTTTGCAAGCAAGTGCCTTTAACCATTGAACCATCTTCCCTCCCTCTTTCAAAGTAGGGTCTCGCTCTAGCCCAGGATGACCAATTCACTATGGAGTCTCAGGGTGGCCTCGAACTCACAGCGATCCTCCTACTTCTGCCTCCCAAGTGCTGGGATTAAGGTGTGCACCACCATGCCTGGCTTTTTGTTTATTTTTATTTATTTATTTGAGAGGAACAGGCAGAGAGAAAGAGAGAGAAAGTGAATGGGCGTGCCAGGGCTTCCAGCCACTGCAAACGAACTCCAGACGCGTGCGCCCACTTGTGCATCTGGCTATAAAGCCTAGAACCCGGGTCCTTAGGCTTCACAGGAAGCGCTTAACCACTAAGCCATCTCTCCAGCCCCTTCCTCCACTTCTTGGATTATAGGTGTGTGTTACCACACCGCACTTGGTTTTATATCGTGCTGGGGATAGAACTCAGGACTTTGTGTGTGTGCGTTCTAGCCTGGAGTACTACTCACTGAGTCACATCCTCAGCCCTGATTTTTTATTTTTTATTTTTTTTTGTTTTTTGAGGTAGTCTCACTCTGGTCCAGGCTGACCTGGAATTAACTCTGTCATCTCAGGTGAAATTTTTTTTAAGGATTAAAAATCAAAAGAATGTTTCATGCCAGTTGGAAATTACATTATATTCAAATTTCATTGTCTACAGATAGAGCCTTATTGAAGTATAGTCTACTTGCTCAGGTATATGTGGTCTGGGCCTGCTTTCAGACTATAAAACCAATGCTGAGTAAATCATTTTCTAACCTCTTTTTTTTTTTTTTTTTTTTTTTTAGTAGAGATTCCCCACAAACTCATATACAATGATCACTTGTTTTATTACTCTTCCCCCAAGTGAAGATACATTTGTCATATGAATGGCTAGCTTCTATTTGTTTAGGCTCTTAGGATGATTTTAAGCTAGTCATCAGGCTGAACATGAAGTTACTTATTTAATCTGAATAAGGTAGGCAGTTGAAAAGCACAAGTAATTTTTCCTGTAACTATACTAAGTTATTTTCCCTACCCACCTTTGCTTTCTTATATAGTCGAGATTTCATTCTTTATCGCTCTCCTGGAAAACCACCAACTCCTGTTACAGATAATGGCTATGAAGACAAGGTAAGGAGATTACTGAATAATTTTAATAATGAATAATGAAAAATAAAATTGAATAATGCTACTGGCTTGACAGGATATAAGAAATAACCTTTTCACCTGACTAATGAGATAAATATAGTCTAAATTATGATATATGCTTTTGGCTCTTTCTCATCAGTCATCCTCATTGATGTTATCCAAACAGATCTATTCTTATTACTCTCCTGTAATAGAAAAGGAACACCACCTAAAACCCTAGTTGGCTTCTCATTGGCCAGAAGATAATGTTTAATTTCATTGTCCTGGTATACATATCATGTTTCCATATTATCTAGCTTTTATACTTTCTGTTCCTTTGTACCTCAATGTCAGTTCCTTTAAACTGTCCTACCTCTAGGATCGCCGTGAGTTCAAGGCCACCCTGAGACTCCATAGTGAATTCCAGGTCAGCCTGGGCTAGAGTGAGACCCTACCTTGAAAAACCAAAAATAAAAATAAAAAAATAAACTGTCCTACCTATGCAGAAGTTGTCATTCCTATTTCATACCCCTAATCAGTTTTCAAATAATTATAAAATGTCTCACTTTATATTTACATTTGCTTCTCTTTCTCTTACTAGTCTGAATTTTTTTCAAGGGCACAGATTCTACTATTTAGTAAAGTATTTAGAAAATACTACAAGGTAGTTTTGTTGAGAACTGACAGCAGCTAAATAAATTGACTTTCAACAGTGTTTTTCTTTAGCAAAAAAGGCTTTAATAAAAAGTAATTTCAATATTTAATTAGAGAATATGGAACTATGCAGTATTTGCATTTTAGAAGTCTTCAAACCATGGAATACACTTCTGGCAACATTTTAGACATGTTAAGAATAGATAGACGGACTTTTATAATGCTGTAAGTAATCTCAGCAAAAGAACTGAAGTAATGATGTTGGTATCAGGGATAGTGGAAACAGTAGGAGATAACATTCAAGTACAAGTTGGGATACCAGTTACTTTAGCAATGACCACTATCTAGTTTATCCAGCAAAGTTATGAAGCTTCTATAGCATTAACAAGTACTTTTATGAGCTCTGAGGATACTAAAATGACTAATGAATCTTTATTATCCAAGGACTTACTCAGTGAAAGGATATATAGAGTTGAAAACTATTAATTGCAGTGAATTTTTTTTTTTTTTTTTTTTTTTTTTAGTTTTTTGAGGTAGGGTTTTGCTCTAGCCCAGGCTGACCTGAAATTTACTATATAGTCTGAAATTCACTATATAGTTTCATGCTGGCCTCAAACTCAAAACAATCTTGTGCCTCTGCCTCCTGAGTGCTAGGATTAAAGGCGTGCACCACAATAACCGACATGAAATAAGTTTTATAATAAATAGTATGTACAGAAAGCATAGAAGGAAAAGCTGTTTAGAGCAGGTTTAAAATGCTTCATGGTGGTAGTGACTTATTAAAAAATGAATTGATAGGTATGGAGAATAGTCTGTTAAGGAAAAACCCTTACAGGCAAGGCAAAGGCATAGAAAGAAGCACGGGGCCCTCCACTTTATGAAGGTGTATGTAGGCCAGAAGTCAATGTTAGGTGTCACTATCTACCTAATTCTTTTGAGACAGGGTCTCATTTGAACCTAATGTTCATCAGTTCAGCTGCCAGTCAGACCCAGGGAGTTCTTGTCTCTGCTTTTCTTGTGCTGGGATTATAGGCACACAGCATAACACATGACATTTTACATGAGTTCTGAGGATCTGTATTCAGCTCTTCATGTTTGCATAGTAAGCACTGAGCCATCTCCTCAGCCCAAGACACCCTTTGGGACTGAAGTAGTTGGATGTTGTGAAGGTGGTGCTTAAAAGATAAAACTAGAGTTGCATAAAGATTGCTTAGAGCTGGGTGTGGTGGATTGCATAGAATAGAGCATACTAAAGAATTGGCTTGTTATTATAAAGAATAATCAAGTGAAGCTTTTCTCAATATTTGTTTAAAAATTAGAAACATATAAACAAGTTAAAAGTATTTTATAATGAGCATACATATATCTAATACTACCTAAAGTCTCATGTTAACATTTTGTTATTCTTGAATTATTAGATATCCATCCTATCCATTCACCAACCCATCATTTTTGGTCTAGTTTTAAGTGAGTTTCAGACATTTGTATAGTTAACCTTAAACATTAATTGAAAGTATTTATTAAGATACTTATGTATTTCCCAGAAATTTTTATAAAAGTATTTAATTTATTTACTTGAGGGGGCAGAAAGAGACAGAGAGTAGGTGTACCAGGGCCTGTAGCCATTACATGTGCCACCTTTTGCATCTGGCTTTGTGTGGGTACTGGGGAATTGAATCTGGGGTCCTTTGGCTTTGAAGGTAAGCATGTCACTGCTAAGTCATCTCTCCAACCTGTTACCAGAAATTTTTAAACTATTTGTTCAGTTTTTCTCCCAACATTATATTTCGAAGTAGGGTCTCTCTCTGGTCCAGGCTGACCTGGAATTAACTATGTATTCTCAGGGTGGCCTCTAACTCATGGAGATCCACCTACCTCTGTCTCCCTAGTGCTGGGATTAAAGGCTTGCACCATCACACCTTTTAGACTTTTTTTTTTAAAGGATATATGCCCTAAAGAAATATAGCTGGGGTCTAATAGTAGTTCTGTTTTCAGCATTTTAGGAGTCTCTATACGGATTTTCATAGTGGCTCTATGAGTTGGCACTCTCCCTCAACAGTATCTCTTGTTTGATTTTTTTTGATGATAGCCATCCTGACCTGAGATGGGATCTCAAATTTGCTTTAATTTTTATTTCCCTGATGGCTAATAATGTCAAACCTATTTTAGATGTATATTGGCCATCTGTATTTTGTTCTTTGAGGACTCTTTAGTTTACTGCCCCCCCCCCCTTTTTTTTTTGTTTTTTCGAGGTCAGGTCTCACTCTGGCCCAGGCTGGTCTGTAATGCAACATGGAGTCTCAGGGTGGCCTCGAACTCATGGCAGTCCTCCTACCTCTGCCTCCTGAGTGTTGAGATTAAAGGCGTGTGCCACCACGCCTAGTTCCCTGCCCCATTTTTTTGAGAAGGTTAATTGATTTTTTTTTTGAGGTAGGGTCTCTAGCCCAGGCTGACCTGGAATTCACTATGAAGGCTCAGGGTGTCCTCGAATTTACAGTAATCCTACTACCTCTGCCTCCCGAGTTCTGGGATTAAAGGCGTGCACCACCACACCCGACGATTTTGGTTTTTTGAGGTAGGGTCTTGCTCTAGCCCAGGCTGACCTGTGAAATCTCAGGCTGGCCCTGAACTCACAGCTATCCTCCTACCACTGCCTTCTGAGTGCTGGGGTTAAAAGTGTGTACCACCATACTTGACTGTTTTTTTTTTTTTTTTGAATTCTTTGCATATTCTAGGTACACTTTCATCAGATGTATACCTGGTGAAAATTTTTTCTCCCATTGTGTTTTTTTTTTTTTTTTTTTTTGGTTTTTCGAGGTAGGGTCTCACTCTGGTCCAGGCTGACCTGGAATTAACTCTGTAGTCTCAGGGTGGCCTTGAACTCATGGCTATCCTCGTACCTCTGCCTCCCAATGCCCGGCTTTCTCCCATTCTTTATTGAATTCCATTTTCATTTCTTGGTTTGACTTTCTTAGTGTCTCTTCAAATTCATTCCCATGTTTGATCATGTCTTTTTAAAATTATTTATTTAGCCTTCTATGGTATTTGTCTTGGTTCTCTTCTATTTCATTCTTTTGCTTATTGAGTTATTTTTGATTTTCATATATTATTATTATTATATATTAACAACATTTTATATGGATATATCATGTGTTGGTGCCCTCTTTTCCTTCATCCCTGCCCCCATTCCGTTGGGGACCCTCCTCAGTGGGGTCACAGGTATTCCCTATGGGGTGGGTTATGCATTGTAGAAAAGTCTACTTCATGGATGAGCTCCTAGGAGTATATTTCCTTCACCCTGACAATGATTATCAAGTTCACCGTGGAAGCAGCACTCTTGCTCATCTCCCCAGTTCTGTGGTTTCAGCTGTGGTTTGGCTGAAGTGCGAGGGGTAGTATATCTCTCTGGTCTCACTATATTTTGAAAAAGAAGATGATTCTCCAACGGAGAGTTAAGCCAGCATAGTTTAAATGGGATATGCATTATTAATTTAGGGAGAATTTGGTGTACATAATCCTTCTTGAGATTTTTATTTTTGCTGGATCAAAGTGGCTAGGGGTTTATGAATCTTGTTTATTTTTTCAAAGAACTAATTCTTTGTTTCATTGATGTTTTTGTTTTAAATTGTTTTCTACTCTGATCTTGATTATTTCTTCCCATCTGGAGCTCTTATGGTTGGATTCTTGTTTTTCCAACGTCTTTAGGTGTCTTTATTATGCATGCATTTTTCATTATGCATTTTTCCATTAAGACTGCCTTCATTGTTTCCCATAAGATTTGGTAAGTTGTGTTTTCATATGTAGTTCTAGGAATTGTAAAATTTCTTTTTGATTTCTTCCACAATCCATTCATTTTTGAAAGTGTTCAGACTCCAAGAGCCGGAGGAGTTCCTGATATGTCTCTTGTTAATTTCTAGCTTAAAGCACTGCGATCTGATATGATGCAGGAAGGTACTTCAATTTTCCTGAATTTATGGAGGCTTGCTTTATAGCTTAATATATGGTCTGTTTTAGAGAAGGTTCCATGGGCTGCTGAGAAGAATATGTGTTCTGGAGAGTTGTGGTAGAAAGTTGTGTCCATTAGGTCTAGTTGATCTATAATGTTGTTGAGCTGTATTATTTCCCTGTTGATTTTCTGCTTGGATGATCTGTCTATTGATGATAGTGGAGTATTGAAGTTCCTGACTATGATGGTGTCTGGCTAAATGTATATAATATGCTCATCAAACTGCCCAGTAACCACTTCTTTTAATGTTCATACTTATATATTAAAGCTACTCTCACTTTTGGTAGAGAACCTTCTCTAATACTTTGTTGAGAATTTTTTCATCTATGTTCATGAGTGAGATTGGTCTCTAATTTTCTTTTTTTGTTCTATCTTTGCCTGGTTTTGGTATCAGGGTGATGTTGGCTTCATACAAGGAGATTGGTAGGATTCCTTCTTTTTCTTTCCTTTTTTTTTTTTTTTGGTTTTTTGAGGTAGGGTCTCAGTCCACCCCAGGCTGACCTAGAATTCATTGTGGAGTCTCAGGGTGGCCTCGAGCTCACAGTGATCCTCCTATCTCTGCCTCCCGAGTGCTGGGATTAAAGGTATTTGCCACCACGCCTGGCTGGATTCCTTCTTTTTCTATTTTCTGTAAAAGTTTAAGAAGCAATGGTGTTAGTTCTTCCCTGAAGGTCTGGTAGAATTTACCAGCGAATCCATCTGGGCCTGGACTTTTTTTTAGTTGGGAGATTTCTGATAACTGCTTGGATTTCCATACTTGTTATAGGTCTATTTAAGTAATTAATCTCATTTTTATTTAATTTAGGAAGGTCATAAAAATCAAGGAAATCATCCACTTCTTTCAGATTTTCAAACTTAGTGAATTATATGTTCTTATAGTATGTTCCTATGATTTACTGAATTTCTCTGGTATCTGTTGTGATGCCGCTTTTATCATCTCTAATTTTATTAATTTTTGTTTCTTCTCTCTTTTTTTTTTTGGTCAGATTTGCTAAGGGTTTATCAGCCTTGTTTATCCTTGCAAAGAACCAACTCTTTGCTTTATTGCTTCTTTGGATTTTTTTTGTTTCTATTTCATAAATTTCTGCCCTAATCTTTATTATTTCTTCCAGTGTACTGATTTTCAGTTTGCCTTGTTGTTTCTTTTTCCAAGGCTTTAAGGTGAAGCATTGGGTCATTTACTTGAGACCTTTCTAATTTCTTGTTTTTCTTTCTAATTTTTTAAAAAAAATTTATTAGCATTTTCCATGATTATAAAAAAATCCCATGTTAATTCCCTCCCTCCCTCCCCCTTCTTTCTTTTTTTTTTTTTTTTTTGGTTTTTCGAGGTAGGGTCTTACTCCAGCCCAGGCTGACCTGGAAGTCACTATGGAGTCTCAGGGTGGCCTCGAACTCACGGCAATCCTCCTACCTCTGCCTCCCAAGTGCTGGGGTTAAAGGCAAGCGCCACCACGCCCGGCTTCTTTCTAATTTTTTTTTAAAGATGTATTTTATTTATTTATTAGAGACAGAGGGAGAGAGAGAGAGTGAGAATGGGCACATCAGGGCCTCTAGCCACTGTGTAAATGAACTCCAGATGCATGCACCATGTTCATAAGGCTTATGTGGGGCCTGGAGAATTGAACGTGGGTCCTTAGGCTTTGCAGAAAAGGACCTTAACCACTAAGCCATCCCTTCAACCCCTTCTTTCTAATTTTTTAATATAGGTACTTAAAGCTATAAATTTCCCTCTTAGGACTGCCTTCATTGTGTCCTAAAGGATTTGATATATTGTGTTCTCATTATCATTTGACTCTATGAATTTTTTGATTTCCTTCTTGATTTCTTCATTGACCCATTCATCACTTAGTATATTGTTTATTTTCCATGATTTTGTGTATGCTCTATGGCTTTTCTTGATACTGATTTGTAGTTTGATTCCATTGTGGTCAGATAGAATGCAAGGAATTATTTCAATTTTCCTGTATTTGTTAAGATTTGCTTTGTGTCCTAATATATGGTCTATTTTAGAGAATGTTCCATGTGCTCTGTTTTTTTCTTGCCGGAATGACCTGTCAATTGATGAGAGTGGGGTGTTGAAGTCACCCACTACAACTGTGTTTGGTGTTATCTGTGACCTTAGTTCTAATAGCATATGTTTGATGAAGTTGGGAACCCCCATATTAGGTGCATATATGTTTAGGATTGTAATGTCCTCTTTTTGGAGTGTGCCTTTAATCAATATAAAGTGAGCTTACTTATCTTTCCTAACTAAGGTTGGACTGAAGTCTACCTTGTCAGATACTAGGATAAGCAACCCCTGCTTATTTTCTAGGCCAATTTGCTTGAAACACCGTTTTCCAACCTTTCACCCTAAGATAGTGTTCATCCTTTCTAGAAAGGTGAGTTTCTTGGAGGCAACAAAGTGAAGACCCAGTCTGCAAACCTATCTATATGTCTTTTGGTTGGGGCATTGAGGCCACTGATATTAAGAGATATTATTGAAAGATGTGTATTTATTTTTGCCATTTTTTTGGTAGTTCTTCCAGTTTTACCTTTGCTCTCTTGTATTAACTAGTATTTGAGTATGGTTTGTTTTTTCCAGGTTTCTTATGTGTGCTTTTCTTTCTCTTCAGCATGGAGGATCCTTTCAAGTATTTTCTGTAAAGCTGGTTTTGTCTTCAAATACTCCTTTAGCCTGCTTTTTTGTGGAATGCCCTTATTTCTCCATCTATTTGAATAGATAGCATTATAGGATAAAGTTGTTATCTTTCAGAACTTGGAAAACTTCACTCCATGCTCTCTGGCTTTTAAAGCTTGAGATGAGTAATCTGCTGTGATCCTGATGGCTAGCCTTTGTATGTAACTTGATCTTTCTCTAACTGTTTTCCATACATTTTCTTTGGTTTGTATGTCTGGTAGTTTAATTACAATATGCAAGGAGAGCTTCTTTCCAGTTTTTGTCTGATTGGTGTTCTAAAGGATTCCTGTATCTGTATTGACATTTCTTTCCCAATTTGGGGGAAGTTTTCTTCTATGATTTTGTTGAAAATGCCTACTATGCCTTTGGAGTGAAATTCTTCTTCTACTATATCCTGAATTCTTGTTTGTTTGTTTGTTTATTTATTTATTTTTAATTTTCATTAGCACTGAATTCTTTAAAAAAAAATTTTTTTTTTGAGGTAGGGTCTCACTCTAGCCCAGGCTGACCTGGAGTTCACTATGGAGTCTCAGGGTAGCCTTGAACTCACAGTGATCCTCCTACCTCTGCCTCCCAAGTGCAGGGATTAAAGGCGTGCGCCACCATGCCTGACTACCCTGAATTCTTATGTTTGATCTTTTCATAGTGTCCCGAATATCTTGAAATTCCAATTCATACTGTGCTATAGTTTGTTGTTCTCTTTGTTGGACAGATCTGCCAACTGGTCTTCTAGTTCTGTCCTTTCCTTCATCCATTGTACTGGTGAGATTTTCTACAGACTTTTTCATTTCATTGACTGTATTCTTCATTGCTAGTAATTCTGACTGGTTTTTCTTTATTATTTGTTTCCTTGTTTATGTCTTGTTTTGACCTCTTTATTTAATTAAATTGATTTCCTCTGTCTTTGATTCCTTTGATTTCTTCTTTGACTTCTTTGAGCATATTTATAATCATTCTTTTGAAATTTTTCTCAGGGATTTCCTTTAACTCATTCTCACTGGTGGCCACTTCTGATGCATTAATGCTTTTTTGTGGATTTATAACATTTTGATTTTGGTGTTTCTTGTGTTACAATGTACATATTTTTGCATCTTGGATTAATTTAACCCTTGGATTTTCTAATTAGCTGCAGTATTATTAGATATATCAATCAATCTGATGTTATATATCTTCATGGTAGGAGCTTAAGGTGCTTGGTGTGGCTCTTAAGGCTCTCAGAGTATCTACAAAAGAGACCCTTGATGTTGGGTTTGCCTGCTATGAGAGTATTCACATAGGCTGAGTGGAACAAAATACAGGCAGATTCTAAACTTTAATTAAACAATGCACACATTCAATGAAAAACAGCACAGAGTATTTATGCAAGAGTAGCTATTATGACAACCAGATCCTCTAACAAAGTCACAGTACCTTAGGATGTGTGTTGCCCCACAACCTTAATCCTGTCAACTAGGAGGTTTAAGATTTCTGGTCTATTGAGGGTTCCAAGTCAGCTTTTGACTGAGACCCTTCCCTAATGAGCAACAGAAGAGGAAATAAAGCCACTATAAATCAGGGAACAACAAATAACAAGCCCAAAATGTAGGCTATTTAAGAATGGCAAATCTGACCATCCATTAGATTTAACATATAACTTATCCTGATATGGAAGGTGCAATTAGGACTTCGGATTCAAACCTATATACCAGGTTTATTTGGTGGGTACTGACCTGGTGTAATCCCAGTTACCTTTTGGGATGATTTTGGTCTCAGTTATGCTGCATTCCTCATTGGGTCCCTCTTTGGTGTGCTGTGTGGGTTCAAGTAGGCAGCTGCGTCACTGGATTGCTGCTCTGGTCGTGGTGCTGTGTGCTGTGAGCTCTCTTCCCCAGGACTCTGGTGCTTGCTTTTGCTTGCGCTGGCAGTGTTGGGAGGGTAGGCTGTGGATGGTGGCTCTAGTTCTCCTGCTGGTCCATGTTATCCTATACCTCATGAATTGCTGCTTTGTTGGCCATTGTGGTCCTGCCTTGATGTTTCTTGAGTTTGTGAGGAGCTCCCGTGTGCATGGAAAATAACCTCACCTGTCTTTTCCTGTGGCTCAACCTGAGCCTTACCAGCTGTGGCCCCGTAGACCTGGTGCTGCCACTGCTGGAGCCACTTGTGCCTGCCTATGTGGGTTCTAGATGCTCTGGATTTCTACTACTTCTCTGCTGCTGTTGGCAATTTCTTACACATGTTACTTTTTAGAAGAAGAATGCATTTTGCTGTTTTATTTTGGGGGGAGGCTTTTTCTCCCCTAGGCTGCTGTGGCGTGGTTCCTACACCACCATCTTAACCAGATGAGCCTAGACTTCTATCTTAGAATATTTTTATTTGATACAGGTGGGGTGTAGGTGGAAGGTGCCAGAGCCTCCTGCCACTGTAAATGAACTCCAGATACATGTGCCACTTTGTGCATTTGGCTCTTCATGGGTACTGGGTAATCGAACCTTGGGTCTTTAGGCTTTGCGTGCAAGCACCTTAACCACCGAGATATCTCTCCAGCTCTAGACCTCTTTAATATTTTTATTGGCAAGGAAAGAGAAAGGGTGGGGAACAGGTGTGTCAGAGCCTCCTGCCACTGCAAATGAACTCCAGATGCATGCACCGCTTTGTGCATCTGGCTTTATATGTTTACTGTGGAATTTAATCCAGGCCATCAGGCTTTGCCAGCAAGTAACTGTAACCACTAAGCTATCTTTCCAGTTTCTAAATTAGACTTCTTAAAAGGTACTCATTTTTATACAATACCTGGCTCATCACACAAGATACAGAATTTCAAAAAACAAATTCCTTTGTTTTTAAATTTAAGAACATATTTAGTCTAGATGCATCATGTGCTGGTACCCTCTTCTCTGCCCTTATTCTGCTAGGGGTCCTCCTCAGTAGGGTTCCTGGTATTCCCCATGTGGTTGAGGATTATGCATTGTGAAAGCAGCTGCCAGTTTTTTTTTTTGTTTGTTTGTTTTTTTGCTGTGGGGGTGGTGCAATATGTGACATCCCAACCTCCAAACCTGTGGCTCTTACAATCTTTCTGCCTCAACTTCAGCAAAATTCTCTGAGCTGTGGTGGGTGTTATAAGTCTACATCAGTGAGCTGTGAGGAGTCTCTGGATTTCTGCCTTTGTATGTGTTTAGTATCCTTAGCATCTGTCTCCTTTACCCTAGTGTGCTGATTGTTAGGCTTACTATGGAAACAGCACTCTTGCTCATTTTCCCAGTTCCTCTGTGGTTTCAATTGGGCCTTGGCTGCCATGCAAGGGATAGTTTATCTCCTTGGGCCTCATTGCCTTCTTTAAATTAAAAATAGATTCTTCAACAGATAGTGAAGTAAGCATATAAGTTAAAGTACATACACATTATTTAGGGAGATTTGATGGATGTAGCCCCTGTTTTATCCAAAGACTAGTGGGAACTTCATATTGTAGAGCATAATCTTTGTCTCCATAGGATTCTGGCCTGGTTCCCAGTTCCAGCTATGGGTTCCTTTTCACTGAGTGGATCTCAGCCAATCAGAAAGCCATGGGTGACTTCCCAAGGCTTTATGCCACCATTGCATTGGTGTGTACATCTTACCAGGATGGTTGCTTCTGAGTAGCTTAGACCCCTGTCTGCACATACCGTTGTTGGCTACTCCCTCCTCCCCACCCCTATAGCTGATGTAGCACTTTCCAACACTACTAGACAGGCTAACTGTCTGGGGTCTGGGCCTCTGGAAGCAGCACTCTTGCTTGTCTATTAATTCATCTTGTGATTTTACGTAGGCCTTGACTGAAGTGTGAGGGGTCGGTTATCACCTTGGGTCTTGTCACTGTCTTCTGAAACAAACAAATAGATTCTCCAATGGAGAGTGAATTAAGCATGGAATAAATGGGATAAGCATTACGGATTTAGGAAGAATTTGATGGATATAGCCCTTGTTTTAGCTAAAGACTAGTAGGAGCTTTTCATTGGCAAGCATAATCATTGTCTCGATAGAATTCTGACCTGGTTCCCAGTTCTAGATATGGGTTTGTTTCCACTGAGTGGTCTCTTAGTGAATCCGAAAGCTACTGGCTACCCACCCAGACTGTGTGCCGCCATTACACTGGTGTGTACATCTTGTGGTCTTGCTTCTGAGCAGCTTAGACCCCTGGTTGTTGCCCATGTTGGCTACTTCCCCCCAGTAGCTCATGTAGCATAGAAAGCAAATTTCTTCTTTTTTTCTTAAATTTTTTGTTTATTATTTATTTATTTGAGAGTGACTGACAGACAGAGAGAGAGAGAGAGAGAGAGAGAGAGAGAGGGAGAGGGAGAGGGAGGGAATGGGTGCACCAGGACTTCCAGCCAGTGCAAATGAACTCTAGACGGCGTGCGCCCCCTTGTGCATCTGGCTAACGTGGGTCCTGGGGAATTGTGCCTTGAACCGGGGTCCTTAGAATTCATAGGCAAGCGCTTAACCTCTAAGCCATCTCTCCAGCCCCAAATTTCTTAACTATACAGCATGTATCAAGAATAAATGTAGCCAGGTGTGGTGGTGCATGCCTTCAATCTTAGCACTCAGGAGGGGTCAATCTTGAGTTTCAGGCCAGCCTGGGACTACAGAATGAGTCAGAAACAAACAAAAGCATAAGTGTAAAGTGAAAGAAAACACAAGACTGTGCATACATATGATCAAAATGTCATATATCTTGTCTCAACCTGGGCACCCAACATTTTGGGACAGAAAATTAAATTGTTTCTGGGCTGTCTTGTGTGTTGTGTTCTCTGGCCACTGCCAGAATTCCTCCACCACCCATATTGTATCAATCAAGATTATCTTCAGACATTGATAAACATCTCTTGGGGTGCAAAATTGCTCTGTTTAAGTGGGATAAGTCGTTAAACTAGATGATAAACTTTAAAAAACATTTTATTTATTTATTTGAGAGAGAGAGAAGTCAGAGAATGGATTCACCAGGGCCTGTAGCCAGTACAAATGACACCTTGCCCATCTGGCTTATGTGGGTACTGGGGAATCAAACCTGAGTCTTTATAGACTCCACAGGCAAGAGCCTTAACCAGTAAGCATTCTATCAGCTCTTTTTCGTTTGTTTTTCAAAGTAGGATCTCACTTTAGCCCAGGATGCTGTGGTGTAAGGATGGCCTTGAAATCTCAGTGATCCTCCTACCTCTGCCTCCTGAGTGAGTGCTGACATTAAAGGTGTGTGCACCATGCCCAGCTTCCTGCTTTAAAAACATATTTATTAGAGAGATAGAGAGGAGGCAGATAAAGAGTGATTGGGATTATAAGCTTTTTGAGAGCAGAAAATGATTTGTTCTTTGTTCCTTCACTACTGCTATTCATAAAAGGCACTAAAATATTTTAAATGAATGAAAAGTGTAATTCTCATTCCTTTCTTCCAAAGGGAGTATACAATTTGGTTTTCCATTACAACACACCAACTCCAAAAGTACCTTGATTATAGATAAACTTTGTCACATGTACTGCTTAGTCAGTCTCAAGTGGCAAAATCAGTATCTACCAGAGTAAATCCTCAACAGTAATTGACAGAGATATAGAGGATATTGTAAATTTTTATTAGATTTACATTAAATATCAGTAATCTGCATTATTTGTTTAGATGAGCTTATGCTACTATTCATAATAAAGATGAATGTGACTAAGGGTACACATTTCAAGTCTTTTGTATTATCCTACTGACACTGCCAGTGGTGTATCACACTGAGTTAAGATGTCTACTTATATAGTGTTGGAAGTATGAATACCCCAGATGTGGTATTAATAAACACATGTTACAAAATAACAGAATTGTGAAGGAAAATGAGTTTCAGAGTCCATAACAGGTATTGTTTTCTCCCCTCGTATCTGGAAGGTTTGTCATACTCTACTCCATAGAATTAAAATGGTAAAAATAGGCAAGTTGAAATCTTATAAAATTGTCATTTCTTTAGAGATGAAAAAAATATCATGATATGGATTTTTATAGTGCATTATATTTTGTGCACATATCAGTTATATTGATTTTATTCATCTTTATAATTGTACTAATGAGGGCTAGAGAAATGGCTTAGCCGTTAAGGTGTTTGTCTGAAAGCCAACGGACCCTGGTTTGATTCCTTAGTACCCACATTAGCCAGATGGATAAGGTGATGCATGTATCTGCAGTTCATTTGCAGTGGCTGGAAGTCCTGGTACACCCATTGTCTCTTTTCTGTATCTGCTTCTCTCTCTCTCTCTCTCAAAATAAAAATAAAATTGTACTAACTAACGTGCTCTGATGGTTTTTGAAAAGTTAGTTCATATAGGTAAAGTGCTTGAAATAGTTTCTGACACAGTATAAGTCAAAATAAGCTAGCTGTCCTATTTTTCTAGAAGACAAGATAACATAAAATAAAAGGATGCTAGAAGTATAGGAAGCCATCAGATTCTCATTGATTTAGTGTTCTTCAAATTATATTGTGAAACATTATGAAGGTTATGAATCCAATTTATTGGGGCAAAAGCAGCCCTTAAAAACAAGAAAAACACCCTGAGGCTATATAGTAAATTTCAGGTCAGCCTGCATTAGAGTGAGACCTTACCTCAAAAAAATTCAAATAAACAAGAAAAAAATTATTGCAAAAATACAAGAGTATATCTTCCATAGCAAATGCAATTATCACTTCATAACATTTAAAAAATTATTTATTTGAGAGAGAGAAAGAGGCCAATGACAGAGAGAGAATGAATGGAGTGAATGAATGAATGAGAATATGGGCATGCCAGGACCTGTAGCCACTGCAAATGAACTCCAGATGCATGTACCATCTTGTGCATCTGTCTTATGTGGGTACTGGGGAATCAAACTGGGTTCCTTAGTTTGTAGGCAAGTGCTTTCACCACTAAGCCATCTCTGCAGGTCCACTGCATAGTATTTTTATCTTTGTCTGTGGAGATGGTTCAGAGGGGAAGAGTGCATGCTGCACAAGCATGAGGGCCTGAGTTTGCACACATGTAAAAAAGCTGAATATGACTGTCTATGACTCTAAACCCAGCACTGAGGAGGGAGGAGACAAGAGAATGGCTGTGGTTCACCAATTAGCAAATCTGACTAAGAAGTGGTAGCATGCATTCCAGGTTCAGTGAGAGTCTAGTTATGGGAAATAAAGTAAAAGAACCATAGAAGGAGAACACTCAAAATCTTCTGTGACCTCTGCATGCATGCATGTGCATGGGATACATATGCATGGTATGCATATGTAACATAAGGCACATACATAAGAAAATTGAGTAACTTCATTTGGGTCTATTCTGTCATTCATTTGGCTACTTTTTTATTCATTTCTTTGAATAGGCAAATTATAATCATTCCGTAGGCTTGAACACTGGAGGTATTCTTATACATTTATCAAGTTCATAAAATTATGAAAGTATAAGAGTTGTGAGGGGGAAAATGAAAGGAAATGACAGGGTGTTAAAGGACTGTGGAGAGTTCAGATGCTGTTTCAAAGACTGGTTAGGTAAACTCTCCAAATATCACCAAGGTAATGAAAGGGCCTGAAGGTACCTGCCTGGGAATCAGAGCAGTACAGCCTTTAGCTAGTACTGTCCTTCAACAGGGCTTGACTTTCTTTCGCTTTCTCTTGACTGCTTTTGGTTTTTACTAAATTACTTCTATATCGAAGGTGAGTTTGATTTGCTTATAATGCTCCCTATTTCATTGGAATGAATAATATTCTCACCAACCAGCATGGCTGTATACACACTATATATATAACTAATAAAAAAGGAATGCTGTCATCAGATCATATCTGAGCAGATATGGAATATGGTTTGATTCATTTACTGTAAGTGAATGGAAGCAAGTTTTTTAAATTCTTTTGTTTATTTTTATTCATTTTATAGCAACAGACAGAGTATGAGGCAGACAGAGAATTGGTGCACCAGGGCCTCCAGCCACTGCAAACGAACTCCAGATACAAATTAAATGATACCCTTTTCTGCCCTTAGTCTTGAGTTTGGGATACTTGGGCATTGGAAAGTTTAATACATTTTTCCCAGTCACTCTTTAAAGTTAAGATTGGACTTTTGACATGTTAGGTTTCCTGTTCTGTTTAGTAACTCACTTTATAAAATGTAAAAGTTCCATTTTAATGCACATTATTGAATCAGGACTTGTTTAACGTATTCAGGGAATGTGATTGAAACTACGTATAACGTTAATATTGATTTTAATCTTAGCATTTAAAAATCATTGTCAAGAATGTCTCTGTTAGGTACAGCTTGTATTTTATTGTATTTAGATTTTTTAAATCACTTCTACAAATAATACATTCATTAGACATCAGTTGCTGATTACTGGCCTACTTTCATGATTGTAGGACATGTGATATTAACTTAATTGTTCTGCATTTTTTTTTCAGATTCTGCTGTGTTATTCAAATAATGGCCATTATGATTCTGTGTACTCAAAACAATTTCAGTCAGCTGCAGCCATTTGCCAAGGTATATAAAGGCTTTGTAAATATTCGAGTACAATTTCAGATGAGTGGTTGTCAGTCTGTAAGCTGAAAAACTCACTGTAAATTGGATCCTTTGGAAAACCTATATGCTCCCGTGTTACAGATGTTTTATCATTGTTATGAAAGTCTTTTGATAATTTGGTTCTCTTTCTTCCTTCAGCTATATTGTATGAAATTCTCTATAAAGATGTATTTGTTGTGAAGGAAGAAACGTTGAAAACTGCAGTTGAGTTGTTTCGAAGTGGTTCCAGGAGAAACAGAAACAATGCTCTGACTGGAAATGTAGAAGCCCATTCTGATCAGAAAAGCTCAACTCAGGACAGGTAAGAGTGGGGTTTCCAACTATATGATAGTCATGTTTTGTGCTTCTCTGAATTATCATCTGATAGTGGAAACACCCTAATTAGAGATCACACACACATGTATTGATAAATGTTATTTTAGGATACATATTATTTTGCCAAAGGAATATATTCTATTGTTAAATGTTCAGATTTTAGAGGTTCTGGTAAAAATCACAATCCAGTTTGTTTTGTTAGAAGAGACTTTAGAATGAGTTGAATGTTTTTCGAGTTTTTTTTTTTTTCTTTGATGTAGAGTCTCGCTGTAGGCCAGGCTGACCTGGAATTCACTATGTAGTCTCAGGATGGCTTCAAACTAACAGTGATCCTCTTATCTCAGTCTTACTAGTAGCTTGTATTAAAGGTGTGCACCACCAGCTTCATATTTATTTTTCTTTTCACAATTTTTATTAACATTTTCCATGATTATAAAAAATACGCCATGGTAATACCCTCCCTCTCACCCCACACTTTCCCCTTTGAAATTCCATTCTCTATCATATTGCCTCCCTATCTCAATCATTGTACTTACATATATACAATATCATATTTTATTTAGAAATTACTCATTGTTTATTAGATTGTTTTCTTTGCCTACTGTTCCAAAATTTGAGGTCAGACTGGACCCAGGAATTTGTTTTTTAAAAAAAATTCTTCTCAAGTATTCTGATGTAGGTAATGTATTGGCCATATGTTCAGAGAACCAGCTTTGTTATTTTGAAATGCTAGCAGATTGAGTTATTACTTGATACACACATTCAACAAGTATAAAAATCTTTCAAACAAGCAAAGAAAAGTCAGGAGGTTTTGAGTGTCTACCTTTAGTTTGTGCTCTGGGGTTTTAGGACTGGGGACATGGCTTAGCGGTTAAGGCGCTTGACTGCAAAGCCAGAGGACCCAGGCTTGATTCCTCTGCATCCATGTAAGTCAGATGCACAAGGTGGCACATGTGTCTGGAGGTTGTTTGCAGTGGCTCGAAGCCCTGGTATACCCATTCTTCCCCCCCCCCCCGCCTCTTTCTTAAATAAAAAAATATTAAAAAGACACTGGATTTTAGATAAGTTGAGTGTTGTCTTTCTGATTCTTAGTTCTGTCTAGAAATTAATGTTTCTTACCATTCAGATGTTTTAGCCTTAGTGTTTTAGTTCTTTTTGTTCAACATTTAATGTTTGCATACTTTTTCATTTTGATAGGAAAGAGTTTTTTAAAGCTTTTTTGGGACCATAGGAGTGACAGTCATTTTATCAGAGTAGACATAACTTCATTTTTTACTGATTCCTTAAGAACTTCAAGTTTGTGGTAGCTATATTAGTAGGAAGGTAATATTACCACAAACTGCCAGCTTTAAAACAACACATCGATGTTAGGATTTATGTAGTTTAGAAAGCTTGGCATGGACCTTCTGCTAAGGGTCTCACAGGCCTGAGTTCTTGACTGAAGTTTTTGGGGAAATATACAATTTCCCACTCATATACAGATACTTGGTGGTATGTATTTTCTTCTGACTATAGGAATGATAGCTTCAGTGGTTTTTTTTTTTTTTTTTCCTCTGGAAAGTAGGGAAGAAGTACCTACCTTCTGTGCCTTTACTCGGTTGGTGAACATAGTTGCCTATTTGCTTGCCAGTAGCAGGGGAGAGAGAAATCATTAAGGGATGTATTGCATTTTTTAAATCATTTATTTGCAAAAGTTATATATGATTAGAAATTAACTGGAGAATAGAACTTCAGAAGTTGTGAGTTAGGAAATGGGATGATTAGGGATTCTTAAAATTGTATTTTCACAGGTGTTAAGAAATATAGGATTTAATCTGTTAAGTAAGTATTTTGTTGCACGTGCTTGGAAAGGAACCATAAAACTATAAAACTACTTTACTACTGGGTGGCAGCATAGTTGTTAGACATGAGGAAAATAACTACTGCATTTACAATAAACTCTTTGCTTTAATTCTTTTCAATTAGGAATGAAGAATATGGTGCCTGCTGCAATATTGAAAACATACCACAGGGCTGTCACCAAAGAACAGAAGAATCAAAGGTTTGATATTTTCAAAGATAAATAATTTTTATACTTTACTCTAAAAGCATAGTCATAGTTAAAATTAGATAGTTCTAATTATATGTGTCTTGGGGAGGATTAGGTCATGTATTTGTGAAATTCTACCTGTTCAAAAGTATAAAATGTGAACTGTGAATTTTCATACCTAGGAAGTTTTTAGATTTTTTTCAAAACCAACTCTGAATACTTGAGAAACTTTAAAAGCTTTTACTTTCAAGTTAACCATTTGTTATAATCATATAATATTTAGCTTATAATTAATTTTCTGATGCTAAGGTTGCTTTATTTTCATTGATATTGGCTTATACTGATCCTATTCCAAGCAATTAGGTGCTATATCCATTCTCTTATGGTTGAAGAAATATGGAAAATGTTAGTTTCTTTTTATTTTATTTTATTTTTTTGGTTTTTCGAGGTTTTTTCTGGTCCAGGCTGACGTGGAATTCAATATGTAGTCTCAGGGTGGCCTCGAACTCACAGCGATCCTCGTACCTCTGCCTCCTGAGTGCTGGGATTAAAGGCGTACGCCACCACGCCCAGCTGGAAAATGGTACTTTCTGTGTAGGCATAAGTAGGCTTTAAGTTTTAGGATAGTAGAAGAGTATTACAAATCCTATTACAATCTCTCTTTGTGCTCTAAGTGCTGGTAATTACAGGATGCTATTTAATATGGTGAGATTCTAGGAAAACAGAAGAAAAATGGTATTGGAAATTATAACAGAATGTGATAAGACAAACTTTTTTTTTTTTTTTTCTTTTTTGAGGTAGGGTTTCACTCTAGCTCAGGCTGACCTGGAATTCTCAGGGTTGCCTAGAACTCACAGCAGTCCTCCTACCTCTGCCTCCCAAGTGCTGGGATTAAAGGAAGATAAACTTTTCAAATACTTGTAGGTGACTTTAGGATACACAAATACTTGTACATATCAAGATAGCACTTGCTGAATATAGGGACAAAGTTTCTAATCCTGTTCTATGTTACTTCCATGTGTTTTGGGTTATAGGTTGCTCAAGACAGTAGTATTTCTCATTTACTGTCTAAACTCTTAGATTATTTGGATTTTGTTCCTTTCATCATTCAGTTAAACAAAATGCATGGTCAAATTTATAGAGGTAGTTCTTATTAAAGAAAGAAAAGTAGGAATACACATAGTTTTAAAAGAAGAAAAGAAATAGTTCTTTCTCAGAAGGAAGAATTCAAAGATGGTGGGTTTGTAACATGACTATTTTTGTTTAAGGTTTCAGAAACTCCACCAAGGATGCTGTTCCCTTATAAGGTTCTGAAAGCTCTGGATCCAGAAATCTATCGTAATATAGAATTTGATGTTTGGTTGGATAGTAGAAAAGGTAATGAAATAAAAGTAGGGTGCTTTTTTGTTGTTGTTTGTTTTTTATTTATTTATTTATTTATTTTTTAACATTTTCCATGATTACAAAATATATCCCATGGTAATTCCCTCCCTCAGTAGGGTGCTTTTGAGTTCTGACACATGTAGGACATAATCTTGAAAGTTGTTTCTTGGGAGTTGCAACAAATTTAATTTTGTAATTGTTTTCTTTTTAACATCCTACTATCATTTGTCTTCTTACTCTATGTGTGATTTAAATTAGAAGGCAGAAACAAATGGGTTTAGTTGAAAAGGGTTCCTTTAGAGCCAGATGCTTATCTGAGACTTCAGTTAGCAAAGATTTTGTTGGGAGAGCCTCTAGATAGATAATCATAGGAGTACCAGAGACTTTTAGAAACAAGTTCATCCCAAGTGGTCAGAACTGTGAACAAGATCTGTCCTTCCACCTGTTTGGTCTGTATGGTAAGGAATAGCCCTTTCACTTTTTAAATTTTATTTTTATTAGATAGGGACATGCTATTATGTAAACAGCACATGTTGGTGCCATCCTCTCCCCCATCCCTATCCTTTTTCTGAAGAGGCCTTCCTTCTTGGGGATACAGGTGAACCAGATGGGGATTGTGGGCCATGCATTGTGGGAACAGCATCAGTTATGGGGGAATAGACAATGTCTCTGCAAAATGTCCCAACCTTTTTTTCTAGCAATCTTTCTGCCTCCCTCCTTTGGCAAAATAACCTGAGCCTTGTTAGGTGCGTTTTAAGTCTAGCTCAGTGATGGGCTCATAGGAGCCTCTGGATCTCTGCGTTGGTAGGTGTTGAGTGTCCTCAGTGTCTGTCTCTATCCCTTGTGCTGATATCAGGTTCAGGAGAAAATAGCACCCTTCCTCATTGCCCCAGTTCCTGTGTGGTTTCAGCTGGGGCTGTGGTGAAGTGTGCTGGGTCATTTTATCTCCTCAGTTCCAGCTCCCATCTGAAAAAGAGAAGCAGAATCTCCAACAGAGAGTGAAGTCAGCACCAGTTAAATGGGATAACCATTAGTTACAGAAAATTTAAAAGGGTGTAGACCCTCTTCTTGTACCAAGATTAATGTGTTTGACATTGGAAAGCAAAATCGTTAACTGGATATGATTCTAACTTGTTTCCCAGTTCCAGATATGGGTTCCTTTCTACTGAGCAGATCTGTTAGCCAATCTAAGAGCTGTTGGTTATCCACCAAGGCTGTGTGTCACCATTGGACTTGTGTGAGCATCAGCTAGGTTGTTTGCCTCTGAGTAGCTTACACTTTGAGTTGCTCAGACAGATGTTGGTCACTTTTCCCCGGTAGCTCATGTAGTGCCTACCAGTGCTATATGTAGCCCTTTCATTTTTAAATGGCAGAAAAAAGCCAAAAGAAGAACGTTACATTGTGATACATGAAAGTGACCTAAATTTCTAATCTCAGTATTCTTATGATGTTTAAAAGTAGAATTTGCTACTTTTTTGTTTTTGTTGGCATATATGTATGCAGTGTGCCTGTGTATATATTTTTGTGGGCACACGTATGTGAGAGTACAAGCATTTGGAGGACAGAGGTTGATATCAGGTTTCTTCCTCTCACTTTATTTCACAGCTCTGTGATTTGGCTAGTCTAGCCAACCAGTTTGCCTCATGGATCACCTGTTTCTGCCTCCTGAGTACTGGGATTACAGGCAGGCTGCTATACCCACCTGCCATTTACCTGGGTGCTGGAAATCTGAACTCTGATTCTCAGACTTGTATAACAGGCACTTTATCCACTGAACCATCTCCCCAGATCCAGAATTTTAATACTTTTAATTTTTTATAAATACTTTAAAAACATTTATTTGAGAGGGGGAAGTGGAAGAGAGAGAGAGGGAGGGGAAAGGAAAGATTGGACATGCTAGGGCCCCAGCCACTGCAGATCTCCAGACACATGCACCCCTTTATGCATCTGGCTTACATGAGTCCTGGAGAATCAAACGGAGATCCTTTGGCTTTGCAGGCAAATGCCTTAACTGCTAAGCCATCTCTCCAACCCAAAGGTAATTCTTTTATTTTTTTCATTTTCTTGGTGTTTCAGCCCAGGTGGCCTCGAACTCATAGCAATCCTCCTACCTCTGCCTCCCAAGTGCTGGGATTAAAGGCATGCACTACTATGCCTGGCCTAAAATTTATTTATTGATTTTTTAAATATTTTGTGTATTTTTATTTATTTATTTGAGAGTGACAGAGAGAGAGAGAATGGGCGCACCAGGGTCTCCAGCCACTGCAAACAAACTCCAGATGTGCACGCCCCCTTGTGCATCTGGCTAATGTGGGTCCTGGGGAACTGAGCCTCGAACCGGGGTCCTTAGGCTTCACAGGCAAGTGCTTAACTGCTAAGCCACCTCTCCAGCCCTAAAATCTATTTTTAATTTTAGTACTTTTAATACTGTTTGGTCCAAGAAATCTGTAATTTTATCTCTTCTTTCGAAGTAAGTTCATCAGACTAGGCCTTAAAGTACTGCCTAAAATAAACTTGCAATGTGTCATATTCAAGTCTGATCTTTGGTGAATCAAGTATAGTTAATTAGAATAATGTTAATGCTTTATCTGCCATAGTAGATCTTTGTTTTAAAAATGTACATATAGGGTTGAAGATAAGGCTAAGTGGATAAAATGCTTGCTGCACAAGTGTGTTTACCTGAGTTTGGGTCCCTAGCACGCATGTAAATGCTAGGTATATTTATGTTCTTATAATTATAGTGCTGAGAAGGTGGAGATAGGATCACCAGAGCTTGCTGCCTAGCTTGTCTACCTGAATCTGTGAACTCTGGGCTCACTGAAAGATTAAAAACAAATAACAAGGGGAAGTGTGTGTATGTGTAAGGGAGGGCTCTTACAAGGAGATACATAGTGTTATTTTCAAATTGTGCCTTTTAAGGGTAATATGTATTTATACCACTTTGTATCCAGCTTTACAGGCATGCTACAGAAATGAATCCAGGCTGGCAGGCTTTAGAAGCAAATGTTTTAGCTCCTGAGCTATCTCCTCAGCCTTCAAATGTCTTTTTAGTGTGTGACCAAATCTGAGATGAGAGTCCCTGTTTCCACTTTTTTTTTTTTTTTTTTTTTTTTTAATTTAATTTATTAGTTTTCTTTTCAGTAAATACAGGCAGTTTGGTACCATTATTTAGGCTCATCTGTGATCTACCCCCTCCCATTAGACCCTCCTTATTATTGAAAATGGGTCGTGCATTGTGGAGTTAGCCCCCAGTTATTAGTATGATAAATGTCTCTGAAAATCATGACCCAACATGTAACTCTGACATTCTTTCCGCCCCCTCTTCCGCAAGATTTCCCTGAGCCATGTTGGGTTCATTTTTGGTCTGCTTCAGTGCTGAGGTGTTGGGGGCCTCTGAGGCTCTGGCTCTCTGATTTGGTAGGAGTTGATTTTTCTCTGCATTGATCTCCTTCCCCTTTGTGCTGGTATCCAGTTCACAGGAAAACATCACCCTTGCTTATTTCGCCAGTTGTCCTTTTTTTTTTTTTTTTGAAGTAGGGTCTTACTCGAGCCCAGGCTGGCCTGGAATTTACCATGTAGACTCAGGCTGGCCTTGAACCCACAGGATTCTTCCAACATCTGCCTTTCAAATGCTGGTATTAAAGATGTGTGCCACTATGCCCAGCCACTTATCCTTTTTTTTTTTTTCTTAAAGCACAAAACTGGCACAGTGACCACAGAATGTACCCATCAAAAGTATTGGCATGATCCTTTTGGATCTTTACCTGATGTTGATAGCATTGGTAAAAGCACTTTGGCAAGTTAAAAAATTGAATGATGTAAAATAAGAAAGGGATTAATTTAAATGAGCTTTTAATCTTGTTTCTCTTTTAATAGAACTTCAGAAATCGGATTGTATGGAGTATGCTGGGAGACAGTACTATTTGGGAGACAAGTGTCAGGTTAGTTCCTTCTTTAATCAATTATTTGTTTCTCTCAAGATTATCTTTTTAGTCATTAATGTGAATGAGTCATGAAATTAGGCCTGATGATGCATGTCTATAATCCCAGCACTCAGGAAACTGAGGTAGGTGGATCACACATTTAAGGCCAGGGTGAGCTACATAACTATAGCAAGATTTTGTTGGAAAAAAAATGTTAGGTATGTAGCTCAACTCAGTGGTTGCCTGGGTTTGATCCCTAACCACAGAACTGGTATTGATCAAGACTTTGACAATTTTTAAAAAATTTTTTGTATTTTATTTTTTCTCATAATTAGATATAAAACAGTTTGTGCTTCTTCCATTGACCTATAGTAGCAGTCTTGATCTAATTCTAAAAAAACAAAACAAAACAAAAAACTAGACATTGAATTATTTGGGGGAAAAGTTGTATTTTCATTTGGTCAAAGATTCATCAGCAGATAGCACTTTATATATTAATACGTTTTCCTAAAGTTGTATCAATGTACTTTCTTATCGTTCAGGTTTACCTGGAATCAGGTGGAAAACATTATAACGCTCACATTCAAGAAGTTGGAAGTGACAAAAATTCAGTAACAGTTTTCATTGAAGAATTGGCAGAAAAGTAAGAATCTAATAATTTTAAGTGACTAAAATCTTGAGCTCGTGGTGCCTTTTCATAAAATTAAATTGTGAATTAACAGACACTAGTAAAAGAAGCAGATTTTTATTTTCTGGCCTAATTATTTTGAATTAGTAAAGCATCTGTTGAAGTATGAAATTGTAATATAGGTGTCCCACATGAAAAATTGCAAATTTTAGACACTGGCCAAATTATTTGAATTAGTACACTAGAATTTTTGTGTAAAACTATCCATAGTAATCTGAAAACTGGTTTGCTGAGTTTCTGCCAGTATCAAGAAAAGTTGCTCAAGTTCTTTAATATTTTTTTTCTCTTTTTTTTTTTTTTTTTTTTGGTTTTTCGAGTTAGGGTCTCACTCTGGCTCAAGCTGACCTGGAATTCACTATGTAGTCTCAGGGTGGCCTCGAACTCTCGGGGATCCTCCTACCTCTGCCTCCCGAGTGCTGGGATTAAAGGCGTGCGCTACCACGCCCGGCTTCCTTTAATATTTTTAACAAACATCTTTTGAAAACACAATGAACCTAGTCTCCTAAATTTCTCATTCAGTAATTCTGAGATGGGGCCCAAGAGTTTGAATTTTTAACAAGTTTCCATGTGATGCCAATGCTATTGATTAAGCTCAAGATATATTAAACCAGGGCTGGAGAGATGGCTTCGTAGTTGAGACACTTGCCTGCAAAGCCATAGGACCTAGGTTTGAGTCTCCAGGACCCATGTAAGCCAGATGCACAAGGGGTTGCATATATATGGAGTTCATTTGCAGTGGCTGGAGGCCCTGGTGTGCCTATTCTCTCTTATCTTCCTATTTCTCTGTCTCAAATAAATAAATTTTTTTTTAAAAAAGATATTACTAGTTCATGCTGACTTAATCCAAACATATTAAAGTAAAATTTGCTCTCATTTAGCATGTCCATAGAGAAACAGTTAAGGAGAGTTGAAACAATAAAAGCTCTTGATTTTTTTTCTTTTGTTCTCTTTGGTACTGAGGATTGAAATTTGGCCTTGCATTTGATAGTCAAGCACTTTACCACTGACCTCTATCTCCAGCCCTTTGATTTTGAGATAGGTTCTTGTTAAGTTGTTGCAGCTGGCCTAGAAATTTTAGTCCTATATATCACAGATCTTGAAATCCACGTATGTGTCATTTGGCTTGGGTAGAGGCTCTAGATTTTTGAGGCAGGGTTTACTATAGCCCAGGCTAGCCTCTAACTCATGGCAGTCCTCCTACTCACACTCTGGTGAGGCTGTTTTGGCACATGCTTTCAAGATTGTAGGCAAGGGAAAAAAATAGGAGCATGACAGCCCACTTACTTGCTCCTTAAAAGTTCTCATCTTTATTTGTATGTGTGTGTATGGTGTACATGTATGTATCCTTGTTTGTATGGGAGGGAGTATGTCCGTGCACATGTGTGCATGTACATTTTGTTATCTTTCAGAACACTGTATACTTCATTTTGAAACAAGGTGTCATTGGTTTGACTATCATCAATTAGGCTAGATTGACTAGCCAGCAAGGCCCAGGGATCCCTGTCTCCATCTTCCCAGCACTGTGATTATATGTGCATGTTGTCATGCCTAGTATTTTTTTAAAGTATTTATTTAAGAAAGAGACATAGAGAAAGAGAGAGAATGGGCATACTGGGGCCTCTAGCCACTGTAAAACTCCAGATGCATGCCCACTTTGTACACCTGGCTTTATGTGGTATACTGGGGACTCAAACCTGGGTCCTAACCTGGGTCTTTTGGCTTGGCCAGCAAGTGCCTTAACTGCTAATCCATCTCTCCGGTTATATGCCTAGTATTTTTACATGGGTACTGGGACTTGAATTCAGGTAGTCATACTTAATCTCACTGAGCTTTCTCCCCAGCCCAAAGCATCTATTTTTTATGGCTCACAGTTAGCGGCTTATATAGCTAAACCTGATGTGAGTGGATTGTGAAAGAATTATGATACTCCTTCAAGGAGGGCCCTGTAAATCTTTGTGAGCTAGTATATCTACCACAGTCTTTTGGATATAACAGGTGCTATAAACAGCTTTGAAATTCTACAAACTAGTTTTTATTTTTATTTTTATTTTTATTTTATTTGCAAGCAGAGAGAGAGAGAGAGAGAGAGAGGAGAGAGAGAGAATGGGCGCACCTCCATCCACTGCAAATGAACTCAAGACACATGTGCCACTTTGTACATCTTTATGTGGGTACTGGGGAATCGAACCTGGGTATTTTGGCTTTGCTAGCAAATGCCTTAACCATTAGGCCATCTCTCCAGCCCAAAATGCTTCTTCTTTATTTTATTTATTTGAGAGAGAGAGAGGGAGAGGCAAATAGACAATGAGAATAGGCACGCCAGGGACTGTAGCCATTGCAAACGAACTCCAGATGTATTGCCACCTTGTGCATCTGGCTTACTTGGTTACTGGGGAATCGAACCTGGATCCCAAGGCTTCATAGACAAGCAATTGCTAAGTCTCTCCAGCCCTCCCCCCCCCTTTTTTTGGTTTTGTTTTTTAAGGTAAGGTCTTGCTCTAGCTTAGGCTGACCTGGAATTTACTAAGCAGTCTCAGTGTGGTTTCAGACTCACAGTGATCCTTCTACTTCTGCCTCCCCAGTGATGGGATTAAAAGTGTGTGCCACCATGCCCAGCTAGCAGGTGATTTTATTGAGTGCCATCCCCCTCAATTTTTCAGGATACTGAAAAATTTCCCACTGGAAGGCTGGAAGGTTTTAGAAGCACCCGAACCCCAAAGGTCATCTTTGTGTTTCCCATAGTCCAGACAGAGGAAACTTTCTGTGCTGCTGCCAGGCCACGAGCTTCTTTGTTTGCTTGGATGTGGATCCTAGCACAGCACCTGACACTCAAAATATTACCTTATTTTCATTTATTACTTAAATTATTTATTTATTTATTTATTTATGAGAGACAGAGAGAGAAAGAGGCAAGGGAGGGGGAGGGATAATGGGCACGCCAGGGCCTCCAGTCACTGCAAACGAACTCCAGAAGAAGCATGCACCCCCTTGTGCATCTGGGTCCTGGGGAATCGAGCCTTGAACTGGGGTCCTTAGGCTTCACAGGCAAGTGCTTAACCGCTAAGCCATCTCTCCAGCCCATTTTCATTTATTGATAAGAGAGAGAGAGAGAGAAAGAGAGATGGGTATGCCAGGGCCTCTAGCCACTGCAAATGTACTCCAGAAGCATGGTACAAACTAGTTTTTATGTGTTCTAAGCCAAAAGAATTCAAATGAACTGGTAAGCTAATATGAACAGTTAAAGAAAATTTACTTGAAAATGAACCAGAAGGAATTCGGGGGGCTGTGTACACAGAATGAGAGTTAACTTTTTGTTATAATTGATTCATAATATCTTTAATTTTAAGGCATGTGGTTCCACTGGCTAACTTAAAACCAGTTACCCAAGCGCCATTTGTTCCTTCCTGGAGTGGCCTGCCAAGTCGCAAAGGAAGAGGTGGCCAGAAAATAAATGGAGGCTACTTGCCAGAAATGGGTTTGTATTCTAAAGGTGTTTCTTTTATTTTTTCTTTGTAGCAACTTCCCCTCCTTTAAATTTATTTTTATTGGCATTCATTGAATTAGTATTTCATAATGTTGTGTTACAAAAAATTTTTGTTTCCCCTCTCCATCCCCTTCCATCCTCCCCCATAGCCTACTTTCCACTTATATGTCCTTTTGCCCCCCTTCCCCTTATTATCTCTTGTGGTCTTCTATCTTGATTTATAGTCTATGCTTGTAGTTTCTTTGACTTAACAATACTATAGCTTTAAAGGTATTTCATATGTCCTGTTGTAGAAAATTTCTTTTTTTAAAAATTTTATTAGCATTTTCCATGATTATTAAAAAAATCCCATGTTAATTCCCTTCCCCCACACACACTTTCTCCTTTGAAATTCCATTCTCCATCATATTACCTCCCCATCTCAATCATTGTACTTACATAGATACAATATCAACCTATTAAGTACCCTCCTTTCTCTTCCCTTTATATCTCCTTTTTAACTTACTGGCCTCTGCTACTAAGTATTTTCATTTTCACGCAGAAGCCCAATCATCTGTAGTTAGGATCCACATATGAGAGAGAACATGTGGCGCTTGGCTTTCTGGGCCTGGGTTACCTCACTTAGTATAATCCTTTCCAGGTCCATCCATTTTTCTGCAAATTTCATAACTTCATTTTTCTTTACCGCTGAGTAGAACTCCATTGTATAAATGTGCCACATCTTCATTATCCACTCATCAGTTGAGGGACATCTAGGCTGGTTCCATTTCCCAGCTATTATAAATTGAGCAGCAATAAACATGGTTGAGCACGTACTTCTAAGGAAATGAGATGAGTCCTTCGGATATATGCCTAGGAGTGCTATAGCTGGGTCATAGGGTAGATCAATCTTTAGCTGTTTTAGGAACGTCCACACTGATTTCCACAATGGCTGGACCAGATTGCATTCCCACCAGCAGTGTAGAAGGGTTCCTCTTTCCACATCCCCGCCAACATTTATGATCATTTGTTTTCTTGATGGTGGCCAATCTGACAGGAGTGAGATGGAATATCAATGTAGTTTTAATCTGCATTTCTCTGATGACTAGGGACATAGAACATTTTTTTAGATGCTTATATGCCATTCATATTTCATCCTTTGAGAATGCTCTATTTAGCTCCATAGCCCATTTTTTGATTGGCTTGTTTGATTCCTTATTATTTAACTTTTTGAGTTCTTTGTATATCCTAGATATTAATCCTCTATCAGATATATAGCTGGCAAAGATTTTTTCCCATTCTGTAGGTTGCCTCTTTGCTTTTTTCACTGTGTCGTTTGCAGTGCAAAATCTTTGTAATTTCATGAGGTCCCAGTGATTAATCTGTGGTTTTATTGCCTGAGCAATTGGGGTTGTATTCAGAAAGTCTTTGCCAAGACCAATATGTTGAAGGGTTTCTCCTACTTTTTCCTCTAGCAGTTTCAGAGTTTCAGGTCTGATGTTAAGGTCTTTAATCCATTTGGACTTAATTCTTGTGCATGGCAAGAGAGCAGAATCTATTTTCATCCTTCTGCAGATGTATATCCAGTTTTCCCAAGAGAATTTCTTATCTTCCATATTACTGGTGTTTAAGATGGCAGTTGCTTTGTACTGTAGTGTGATCCTTGGCTTCTGCCCACTAGAAGTATGTCAGTTGCCCCTTGTGCCTAGTCATTGCAACAAAAATGTCTCCAGCTGTACTCCTCAGGAGGGAGGGGTAAACCTGTCCCTAATTGAGAAGCCACCTTGATGGGCAAGTTTGTGGTACATATTTTATATATTTTCCAAAAAACTATGAAGATACCTCATAGAAACTGCCAGAGATACTCAGCATAATTTCTTAGAGAATAAATAGTGTAGGAGATTGGATGGTGCAATAGTTTTTTTGAAAACCAAAGCTCCTGATAAGAATGAGGGCTAAAATGTCCGTTGATATAGAAATTATCTGTTCATTCAACTGTTTCAACTATAAGATCTAGTACATCTTTGAAAAACACAAGAATTTTCTCCTTATATCCAACTGTTTGATTTTACCCAAAGAAATTCCTCAAGACAATTTAAGGAACTATGATGGTGAAGGGACATGGAGACTCCCAAACTTTTGGTTATTGTTGCAGTCCGGTTCACATTGCTGGTAGAAATCACCCAACCAAGAGCAGCTTCTGGGAAAAAGAGATTTATTTTGGCTTCCAGGCTTGAGGGAAGCTCCACGATGGCAGGGGAAAGCGATGGCATGAGCAGAGAGTGGACATCACCCTCTGGCCAACATAAGGTGGACCACAGCAACAGGAGGGCGTGCCAAACACTGGCATGGGGAAACTGCCTATAAAGCCCATAAGCCCGCCCCCAATGATACACTCCCTTCAGGAGGCATTAATTCCCAAATATCCATCAGCTGGGGAGGTAGCATTCCCAATACCTAAGTTTATGGGGGACACCTGAATCAAACCACTACAGTTATGAAGCTTATACCATTTGTCTTTTAAAAGCTATGTCGGAGATGAGCATGAAGCAACAGAAGAAAATGTTCAAAAAAGTTCGTGGCAAAGAGGTTTATATGACTATGGCTTACAACAGGGGAAGCTCTCTCCTCCCACCCAGGCTTCAGCATAGTATGCATTACGGGAATGAGCCTCCACTTCACTACTCACAGACAGTTGGAAATGTTATGCCCAATGGACAATTTTATCCTCACCATTCATCTCAGAGACAAGGTCGGGGATATGGGATGCCCAGGTGAGAATTAATTGACTTGTGATCATGTACGACTTTGTTTAGATATTGGAAATAACTCCTGTACAGAATTACAGTGGAACTAAGAGACATTTGTACTATGTGCTGAAAGTGAGCATAGAGGTCATGCATACTTAAATTCTTGTCATTCGTTGGCAGATTTGTATTCTCATAGTCTATAGCAATATGAAGCAGTTGAAGAGCTCCTCAAACATAAGTGTCATCAAAAGATTATCTGTATGATGTATGGATCTATTATTAATAAATAGGCACAATATCAGTGCATAGTTCTTTCAAGTTGAATGTGTTTATAAAGATATATTGTCTTTAACTATAGATTGACTAAAAAAGTTTTTTTGTTTTTCATTCTAGGGATTCATCCTGCTTTATAAACCGGCAGAACATGCCAGGCCCTAAACTTGGCTTTTACTCTGCCCCAAATAAAAGGTGCTGCCAAGCATATGATAATGTGTCCTATAGGTCTCGGTAAGTGTTTTAAGGGTTGAAAGTCATAAATGTGGATGTGTTGTGTCTTATTGCTATGTACTAATCTTTAAAAGGCATAAACTTTGGGAATTATTTTGTAGAGATTGGAAACAGGTTACTGCCGTATTTTAACTTCTTTGTATTGCTTTCCAAACTAAGCTCTTTTAGACAGAGTCACCATCAGATGCATTGTATGAATAAGGAATGCCTATATGGCTATGTTCCAGAGAATGGTGTGGAAGAAACTCTTTCTTACTATGAACTTGAAGAAGGAAATGAGACTGCTTACCCAACTTTACCTGTAAGTGGATCAAAACTGCACTCAAAAACATTTTCCTTCTTTTTTTTCCCAGTCCCAAGGATCCAACTTAGGGTCTTACACATGCAAGACAAGTACTGTATTGCTGAGCCCTTTGTCCTCGACACACAGCCCTAATTTTAAGGTTATATGAACAAGTGAATAAAGCCTGCCACAGAAACATGAACTTATTATTTTGGAGCTTCTATAAAGCAGAAGAAAGAGATTTGTTGTTAAAGCTGTTTCTTAGAAAAAGGGGTAAAGGTACACAGTCTTGCCTATTTTTTTTTAATTTTTAAATTTTTATTAACATTTTCCGTGGTTATAAAAAATATCCCAGGGTAATTCCCTCCCTCCCCACCCCCACACTTTCCCCTTTGAAATTCCATTCTCCATCATATTACCTCCCCATTATAATCATTGTACTTACATATATACAATATCAACCCAGTCTTGCCTATTTGTGAGCTAACATTTCTATTTTCTTATTATTTCACATGCTGTTGGATTCTGGAGTATAATTTTAAAAGTTTACAAATTCCAACTACAGCAGTGATTCCTTGTGTTAGAAATTCCAATTACAGCAGTGATTCCTTGTGTTAGATTCTTTAGTCTTAGAACATTCCTCTAGCCCCTTTTTTTTCATGACTATATAGCAAAAACTATATGTGTGTTTTTGGGTTAGAACCATGGAAGTCCTCCTATGATGGTTCCTGTTACTTCAGGATACTGCGTTTTAAGGCAGGAACATAACCCAGGCAAAACCACTTTGAGCTCAGAAGAGAACAATGGCCAGTTTGAAAACGGTGAGTTAATTAATGTTTTAGTTTGTTTCAGTTGTCTACTTTGTTATAACTTCTTTTCTACATTCTGTGTACAATGGATTTGATGTGATGAGAGAGACCAGTATGTAGATCATGTATTTTTTATTAGTAAAGCCCTCTTCATGGTTATCCTTCTGCTTGTATACTTCAGGAATTTCTTGTGACTGGCTTATTTTCTTTTTTTTTAAGGTTTTTAAAAAATATGTATATTTTATTTATTTATGAGAGAGAAAAAAGGAGAGTGGCCTTCCGCCACTGCAAACAAACCCCAGATGATTGTACCTCTTGTGCATCTGGCTTATGTGGGAGATTTGAACTGGGATTCTTTGACTTTACAGGCAAATACCTTAAATGCTAAGCCATCTCTCCAGACCCTATTTTTTTTTCTTTTTTCCCTCCCTCCCTCCCTTTTTTCTGAGGTAGGGTCTTGCTCTAGCCCTGGCTGATATAATTTCGGCTGGCTGGCCGTGAACTCAGAGTGATCCTCCTACCTCTACCTCCTGAGTGCTGGGATTAAAGACATGTGCCAACATGCCTGGTGGGGGTGGGGCATAAAGAGAGAATGAGAATGAATGAGTGTGTCAGGGTATGAAATAACTTCTTTACCCAAACAAACTCCAGACACATGCACTACTTTGCATCTGGTTTTAAGTGGGTACTCCTTAGTTGCTGTAGCTCTTGTTTTCCAAGACTGGTATGAAATAACTTTTTTACCCAAAGCCCAAAGACATCTGCTTGGTGTTTTTTTTTTTTGGGGGGGGGGGGTTCAAACATATGGTCTCTCTCTAGCCCAGGCTGACCTGGAATTCACTATGTAGTCCCAGGGTGGCAGTCATCCTCCTATCTCTCTCTGTCTCCCTAGTGCTGATATTCAAAGGTGTGCACGACCATGCCTGGCTCTGATTTTTCAAAATTGCTATTTAAGTAATCCTATTTACCATCCATTCTTTTTCTGTACCCTTCCGAGAAGTATAAGTATCTGTTTTATGTATAAGGAAATTAAGATATAAGACACAATGATAATGGCTAAATCCATATCATACCCTTGGAAAATGACAGATGTACAGTATTTTGTAACAACCTTTTATTGAGATATAATCTATATGCCATATCATTTACTTCTTCAAAAAATACAAGCCAGTCTTCTAAAAAATATTTATTTATTTGAGAGAGAGAAGCAGATAGAGAGAATGGGCACACCATGGCCTGTAGCAACTGCAAATGAACTCCACACACATGCCCACTTTGTGCCACTTTGTGCACCTGTCTTATGTGGGTACTGGGGAATTCAACCTGGATCCTTAATGTTCGCAGGCAAGTGCCTTAACCACTAAGCCATCTCTCCAGCACCAGTTTCTTTTTTTAGTGTATTCAAAGTTGTATAATTATCATCACAGTGTCATACTCCTTCAAATATTCCCCTCATACTATGGAGTGTATTTTTTACCATTTGTTTGATGATATATGCTTACTGAACCAATTCTGGATGGAATGGGTAGCTTAAGGAAATGTGAGACATTTTAAATGATTATTAAATTATTTTCTTGTAATAGTATTTCTGCTCCTTATAGAAGAAACTAAAACACTAGGTATTTGTAGAAATTAATGATGATGAAAAGTATAGCACAAGGATTTTTGAAAACATGTGCATGGATGCCTATAGATATGCTTAATGATGCTTACTCTTTATGTTTTTTTTTTTCCAGCTAACACTGTTGGCTTACCTTTTACAAAAATTTTAGAGACAAGGAGAGTGGGTACACCAGGACCTCTTGCTGTTAGGAACAAACTCCACCTTCATGTACCACTTTGCACTGAGGATTGAACCTGGGCCAGCAGATTTTGCAAGCAAGGGCTTTTAATAGCTGGGTCATCTCCACAGTTGTCCTTTTCCTTTTAGTCGATTGATAGCTTTAAATATATTGACCTTTAGTGGCATATTTGAAATAATCAAATCTTTCTGTTTGTTTTCGAGGTAGGCTTGCACTGTAGCCCAGGCTAACCTGGAATTCACTATGTAGTCTTAAGGTAGCCTCCAACTCACAAAAGATCCTCCCAAGTGCTGGGATTAAAGGGGTGTGCTACCATGCCCTGCTGAAATAACCAAATCTTTATTTTCATGTTAAATCCTGCTGATGAGTTGCATGCTTGAGTCACTAATGTGTAGCTTATTTATTTATTTTTTTGTTTTTTCGAGTAGGGTTTCACTCTAGCCCAGGCTGACGTAGAATTTGCTGTGCAGTCTCAGGGTGGCCTGGAACTCACGATGATCCTCTTACCTCTGCCTCCCAAGTACTGGGATTAAAGGTGTGCAACACCATGCCTGGCTAACAAGTAGCATATTTAAGAATCATCCATTTTATGCCTTTGAAGTTCTGTTTTGTTGAAGACTATCCAATTGAAGATTGGCTTTGTTTCCTTTTCAGTGTTATAGAGATCTTAGAGACCTAGAGAACTTCAGTCTGTTGAGCTGTCCTTTGATGAGAATTTGATTTTACCTGTATCACTAAATAGGCTAAAACAAAGATGAGGCATGAAGTATACTATAGTAGTTTAACTCAGATGACCATTTGAGTGTTTACTATGGGTTGAAAAAACCATACTGGTTTTTTCGTCTTCTATTATCCATTCTTAAAACCCATCTGAACCAGGTACAAAGATGAGATAACTTGCCTGAAGTTAAGTAACCAATCATGATTTAGAAGTAGACAATTACAACTCCAGAGTACACTAGCTTAACACTTTACTGTCCCTCTGGAAAACATGGATACAGAGAAATTTGTGCTGTTTCCAGCTTCTCTGTCCCTTCGATGTCTGTTGAATACTATGAATGCTTAAATCACTTTGAATTATGCATAAATTTTTGTTTTGAATATATAACCAATAAAACTTGAATATGGGGCTAGGGAGGTGGCTTAGTGGTTAAAGGCTCTTCCTTGCAAAGCTTCTGGCCCAGATTTAATTCCCAAGTACCGATGTAAAGCCAGATGTACAAAGTGGAGCATGTGTTTAGAGTTCCCCTTTGCAGAATCAAGAGGCCCTAGTTTGCTGTGTCCATACTCTGTATCTTTTTTTTTTTTTTTTTTGAGAAAGGTGTTGCCAATGCCTTTATTGATCCACCAACAGGTATAAATCAAATATACTGTTAGCTGAACATTTCTGCTGATAGCTGTCCTTTTGTGCTTTTTCTGAAGTTTCTTCCCAACTGTATGCTAATGATCAGATGAGGGCCACCACTTTACTGATTATACAGCTCTTGGTCTACAATCAGGAACCAAAGATGTTAGGCTCTTCAGACTTGCCAAGAAACTTACGGATAACCAGGTCCTATTTTCTCACTGTCATGTCCCGTCTCATTCACCGTAACATAATCTTCAGAGACTCTCCATTGGGCCCAGCCACCACAGGGTGCGGGCCCGCAGGCTCCTGGGCGTCTCCCTGGGCATGTGGCCTTTGTGGCCTTGGGAGCTTGGTCATGTGGTGGGCTTGGCTCCTCCAGGCCGCACTCCACATCCTGCAGACCCTCCACAGAGAGCTAAATGGTGGGGGGGGGGGGGAGAAATGGGTGGAGAGCACGCAGCACCGCACCACCCGCAGCAGGAAGAAGAAAGGTAGTATCTGTTGTAAATAACTAAAATTTGTAGTAAAATGCTAGCAATTTGGTTCTGCTGAGTTAAAAAGACCTATGTAGACGCATTTGTATCTTATTGTTTTTATAGGAGGATATCATGAAGACTATCTTTATCCTTCAGGTCAGTGAGATACAACCTGTGTTTGTCATTGTATTGGAATTACAAACTAAATACTCATGTTTTATTTTACTTTGGCTATATCCTCTAGAAGCAAGCTATGAAACTTCTGGTGCATATACCACAACTGCATCAACAGCAAACTTGGTAGGTATCAAATGATATCAAATACTAAAAGCTGCTTTATAATAGTGCACTGCTTGAAGATCTGTACATGTAAATGAATTTAAATCAGAACTACTGTGAGTTACATAGTGTTCCCATTTTGTAGATGAAATGCAGAAATCAGATAACTTATGCAACATCATCCCTCTCTTATGTCTCAGTCAGAATGAGTCAAAAGTCTTAGGCAATAGAAAGTTGATTAGTTGTGCTGCATACACAGTGGAGGCCTATGGGAGATCATGCTTAGGGAAGTAAGTCTGGTAGAATCTTCACCTATGAGGTCTAAGGCAGAAAGTTAAGAGGTGCTAAATGGTGTTCTGGCTGTTACATGGTCCACTATAGATACTACATGCTACTTCCATTTCCTTTTTACTACCCAGAGCACATCCCACTGAAGATCGTACCTATGTGTGCTTAGAAAGCAAACTAGTCACAAATATTTTGCTAGTACTTAAAACCACCACATTCAATATGATTTCCTACCAACAGGCAAAATAATGCATTTTTACTGCAAAGGACACAACCTAAATGTACCACTTAGTGTAATAACATACTCATCCCATGATTTCTGGTTAATGTGTAGATCTGTATACTCACTAGATCCAGATAGGACTCTTCTTGATCTTGAAACCTAAAATTAAAATTATAAAATCTGACGCCACCCCTCTCCTGCTGTCCAAAGGACAAGTAGTTTTGTAGGAGGCAAAAATTTGCCATACTATTCTAGTCATAATTAGGTAAAATAGAAATAATTACTGATCTGCAGCAATATTGAGATCCCCTTCCCAGTTCGCAAATATCTCTCAAGTTCCAGTTGATCTGTTTTATTTTTCATATGTGAGAGGAACATGTAATGCTTTTTTGCCTTTTGCTTTCCTTTTTACCTCCATTAGAAAAACTGTACCTCCCTGCTACTACAATTAATCTCCACACATGCTTTTTTTTTTTTTTTTTTGGTTGGGGCAGGGTCTCTCAAACCCTGCCTGGCATGAATCTCATTGATGGTGATCCTCCTACCTCAACTTCCCAAGTTCAGGGATGAAATGTGTGCACCACCACACCTGTCTCCTCAGATTGTTTTGTTAAAACGTATTTTTATTTATTTACTTATGAGAGATAAAGAGGGAAATAGAGAGACAGAGAGAATTGGGTGCACCTGCAAATCCCTGAAGCATGTGCCACTCTGTGCATCTGGCTTTATGCAGGTGCTAGGGAATCAAACCCCATTTGTTAGACTTGGCAAGCAAGCTCTTTAACTGCAGAGCCGTCTCTAGCCCTTTAGGTGCTGGTGGTGGTTTGATTCAGGTGTCCCCCATAAATTTAGGAGGTGTTAATTTCCAAATCTCCATCAGCTGGCAACCCAGCATTAAGAACACCTAAGTTTACAGTGGATACCTGAATCAAACCACCACAGTGCTTTTTACAATTATTTATTTATTTGACAGAGAAAGAGGGTGAGAGAGAGAATGGGCATGCCAGGGCCTCCAGCCATTGCAAGCAAACGCCAGACATAAGTGCCCCCTTGTGCATCTGGCTAACGTGGGTCCTGAGAAATCGAACCTGGGTCCTTCAGCTTTACAGGCAAACGCCTTAACTACTAAGCCATCCCTCCAGCCACACAGTGCTTTTTATACTTTCTCTTGAAATAGGTATTCAAATAGAATGGACAAGTAAAGTCTTGTTACTAGGGATGAGTGGATAAGTGATTTCCATCCTGTTAATCTCATTCCTGATCTTTTTTGTTCTGAATTTATTTTATCCCATACTTTAATCATTTCACTGTCTTCATGATATGTTCCACTCCTGCTTTTTAGTCACCTGTGTCATATATGAATCTGAGCCTTTTAAAATCTTTACATACATAAAGTCATCATCATGAGCCAGAGGGAAATTCCATTTGGATTCTACTACATCTCTTACATCCTACTCTGTAGGATACAGTTGAACAACCAACTAACCTACTTTTGTCCCAGGTTACATCTTAAAATAAAAGTTTCTATTTCAAAATTACTGTTGGTCTTGCTATGTTTGAAGGATTTTTTTTTTTTTTAGCCAGAACTGCCATCAAGAAAGTGTTTAAATTTCAATCCTTGCTTACATTTTAATATTTACATTGTTTATATAGTTAGACCTGATAATCTCTGTAGATCAGTAAGAGAGATACCACTTACATTAGGCAAGCTATGAAATTATATACATAAGGGCTGGTGAGATGGCTTAGCGGTTAAGGCATTTGCTTGCATAGCCAAAGGACCCAGATTTAACTCCCTCGGACCCACATAAGCCAGATTCACGAGGGGCACATGAATCTGGAGTTCATTTGCAGTTTCTGGAGGCCCTGATGTGCCCATTCTCTATCTGCCTCTCCCCCCCCCTCCAATAAATTAATAAATAAAAATTTTTTAAAGTATGTTATATACATAATGCAGTTTCCCTCCAACTCCTGTTTTTTTTTTTTTTTTTCATTGTCATATTCTTTCTAGGTGCATCTTAAAAAGATCTCAAAGTAATCTGAGATCTTGTATAGAAATAACTGTACAGTTCTGAGTGGATGGCTTAGCTGTTTAAAGGTGCTTATCTGCAAAGCACATTGGCCTGGTCCAATCCCCAGCATCCATGGATGCAATCTGAAGCTTGTGGTTGTGGTGGCAAGAAATTCTGTCACAGAAAGAGCACAAACACCTCAAGTTTGTCTGCTCACCTCGAAATGTGTGCCAATATGTATGTGTTCACACACACAAATTATTTAAAAAGAAATATTCCTCTCTATACATGGTTTACATAAAGATGGACTTTTCAGTGCTTTATCAACACAGTTACAATTTCCTGAGAGAAACTAATACTGTTTGAGCAATCAAACTTAAATTCTCACCTTTCTTCTTTACAGGTGTTGGAGAATTCTGCAGCAATTGCATCTTCCTGTGCCAATCATGTTCCAGATCCAGTCATATCTAACTCTGCAGAAACTAATCAAGCTAATAGTAGTAGTACCTCATTGGTTTCCTCCACAAATGCTATCCAGCCTCTTTTTGTACCTCCATCTACACAAACCAGTCCAGGTAGGTTATTTATGGATGTTTACTTTGAAAACCACTTTCTCCATTAATATGCATATACAAGTATTCTAGGAATAAGATTGCTTAACCTGCTTACTGATTAAGTAACTTGGCTATGAAGGCTAAGGACCCAGGTTTGGTTTTCCCGAGCCCATGTAAGCCTGATGCATGTGGTGGCTTATGCATCTAGAGTTCATTCACAGTGGCTAGAGGTCCTAGCATGCCCATATAAAAAATAAACTAAAATTAGAAACATATTTTGTTCCTGCCTTATCCTCAATTTTACGAAAAAGAATTTCATGTAAATCTAAAACATAAAGCATTAAATTCAATTTTTTTTTTTTTTTTTGGTTTTGCAAGGTAGGGTCTCACTGTATCCCAGGCTGACCTGGAATTCACTCTGTAGTCTCAGGGTGGCCTCGAACTCACAGCAATCCTACCTCTGCCTCCCGAGTGCTGGGATTAAAGGCGGGCGCCACCACGCCTGGCAAATTCAATTTCTTTATACAGGTCTCCTTAAGGAAAAAAGGCAGAATAATACCCTTTCAGATGGTAAAACATGTCAAAGAGACCTCTTTTTTTTTTAAATTTTTATTTATTTATTTGAGAGCGACAGACACAGAGAGGAAGACAGATAGAGGGAGAGAGAGAGGATGGGCGTGCCAGGGCTTCCAGCCTCTGCAAACGAACTCCAGACGCGTGCGCCCCCTTGTGCATCTGGCTAATGTGGGACCTGGGGAACCGAGCCTCGAATTGGGGTCCTTAGGCTTCACAGGCAAGCACTTAACCGCTAAGCCATCTCTCCAGCCCACAAAGAGACCTCTTAAATAACATTGAATCCAATAAACTTAAAAACTGAAACATGAACCTGTGATGGAGCCCAGTAGATAGAGGACTTGCTTATTGCTTAACGTGCACAAGGCCCTGGTTCATTCCCTAGCACCACATAAACTGAGCATGATGGTTCATGCCTAGAATTCTAGCCCTTGGAGGAAGCAAGAGGATCAGGCATTCAAGGCCCATCTTTGGCTACATACTAAATTGGAAACCAGCTTGAGATATATGAAACCAGCGTACTTGATAATATCAACACAGAACAACCAACATCAGAATATTGTAGTAAACCTATTTGAGAGCTGGCTGTGGTGGAGCACGCCTTTAATCCCAGCAATCAAGAGGCAGAGGTAGGAGGATCACCTTGAGTTCTAGGCCAACCTGAGACTACCTAGTGAATTCCAGGTCATTCTGGGCTAGAGTGAGACCCTACCTCAAAAAACCGAAAAGAAAAAAAAAAATCCTTCGACTATCTAGCTATAAGCTATCCCTGTGGAATATGAGAGAAAATTATATTTAAACCTTTACCACAATGCTTTATGCTAGAAGAAAATTGAAAGACATACAAGATATTCAAAGTTAACTTGTGAAGCAAAGATTTTATAACCAAATTGATTTTCAAGCATAAAGTACAGCATGTAAGAATTAGAGTATTATTCCCATGAACTTCTCCAGATGAAATCTGTGAGAATTGTGCAGTGAAACAAAGAGTCATAAGCTGCATGTGGTAATTAAAATTAATTGCCATTAAATACAATCAAAGTTTAGTTTCTTAGTCATATTAGCTTTATGCTAAGTGATCAAAGCCAGATGTGACTCATAGCTACTGTATTGGACAGCATATAGAATACTTGTTTCATCACTAAAAGTTATATTGGGCAGCAATATACTAGAGAATGAGGTCTGAGATTTCGACTATCCTCCAAATTAAAAATATTGACATAAAACCTGATGTAGTATTAAATACCTAGTTATATATAGAATTTAGATAAAATGAGAAACAGCAGGTTGAAAATACAACTAGGTAGCAACCTGTGTTTGACAAAAGAAACAACTATTTTTTAAAGTAGGAAAATTGGGAAAACATATGCAAGATCACTAAGCATAATTATATTTAGATTTCACATAAAACTGAAACTTGTAAGTGCATTGAACATTAGATTCTATATTGCCTAAGCAATTGAACTTCATGGTTTAGAATTCTGTGTGGTCCTTATATGCTGCCAAAAGCTCTTGCAAGGATTGTTAAAATCTCAGCTCTGCAGTTTAGTCTCTGTCTTTTGCATCTTTTGATTTGACAAAGTGACAAACTGCTTAAAACTTTTTTACATTTGTATAGTGTAGCCTCCAAGTTTTGTTTTTGGGTCAAGCCATAAGAATTCAGAGTTCTTTGATTATACTAGAGCTTTAAAAACAACAGATAAGCTAACAGTTATTATAGTGTTAACTTGTATTTTGGTACTTCATGTTTTGTTTCTTTCAGTGATTATCTCACCATCCTACCCCTACCATTCTGCTCCTATTCCTACTGCTGAAGCCTGTCTGCCACAGCCCCAGCCCCCTCCACCACCACCAACTCCTCTTGAAGCAGGAGAGACTTCAAATTTACCTCCACCCCTACTCCCACTTTATTCCTATGATCCAAATGGTAATGATCTGCCTCAAGGTAAATGTTTATTTGTAAGTAATGTTGCTGTGTCTGCCCAATATCCAGCATCTAAACCTTGATTATTTTCTCTGTTCCTTGTGTCAAAAGTGTTTTTCTTCACCATATAATGCTGCTTTTTATTGTGAAGATATGCATTGTTGAATTTTAACATGGATATTTACACCACCACAACTGTCATTAATGCTCAGTTGTACTTCCTTTACCACACATGTGTTCAGCTTGCTCACTGCCCACTTCTCTGCTTTTATTTATGTATTTGAGAGAGAGAATGGGCATACCAGCGACTCTAGCCACTGCAAACAAACTCTAGACGCATGAGCCACCTTGTGCATCTGGCTTACATGGGTACTGGGGAATCAAACTTGAGTCCTGTGTCTTCACAGGCAAGCACCTTAACCACTAAACCATCTCTCCAGCCCTCTGCTCTGTTTTTGGTAGAGGGTAAAGAAAACATAGTGTATATGTAAAAAATGGAATGTTACCTATGTAAAGGATGGACTCTTGTCATTTTTGGTACTATGGATGAATCTGAAAGACATTATGTTTGGTAAAATAAGCTGGGCACAGAGAGACAAATACCATGTGGTCTCACTAGTTTGTGAAATCTTTTAAAAAAGCTTAACGAAATAACAGGAGAATGGTTACTTCTGGAGACAACAAAGTAAGGGAAGATGAGAGAATGAAGGGAAGATTGCTTAGTGGGTACACAATTGCAGTTACACATGAGGAATGTCTTCTGGTGTTCTAGTTGCACAGTAGAGGTTATATAATTTTCAAATAAGAAGCGAAGATTCTGAATGCTCACATTACAAAGAAATAATGAATGTTTATGGTGTTGAATATATTTAAATCCTATTTTTCTTAGACAGTGTATACATGTATGGAAACATCAAGCTGTAATTTACAAATATATGTTAATAGAGGCCAGCATATTTGTCATTAGCTTGTGGTCAGTATTTAGTATCTCCTTATACAATTTACACATAACAAAATTTAAATGAATACTAGCAATTTTATCAAATGTATGCATGCACTTGTGCACCCCAAATTTTTCTTCCCAGTCTTTTGTTGGTCTCACCCCCATTTTCCCCTAGATAGAGACAATGGGCATGCCAGGGACTCTAGCCATTGCAAACAAACTTCAGGCACATGTGCCACATTGTGCATCTGGCTTTTTACATGGGTACTGGGGAATCAAACCTAGGTCCTTAGGCTTTGCAGGCAAACACTTTTAATTGCTGAGTGTTCTCTCCAGCCCCTTTATTATGATTTTGATGGCTGATAATGAGCACCTAAAAACACCTTCTTTTTGTATTATAGTCTATTTATAGCAAATTGAAAGGGGATATGGTATAAAGATTGTTCATATTCCATTTGTTCTCACATGAGAATCACCACATTTCTTATCATCTCTCACCAGAGTGGTATACTTGTTAGTTAATTAATCTACATTGACATCATTATCACCTGAAAGCTAGTTTATATGTGTTCATACCTTTTTGAATTTCATGGTTTTAGCTAAGTATGTAATAAATGATAGGGTATTATACAGAGGATCTTAGAGCCCTAGAAGTCCTCTGTATACCATGTTAACATATCACCTTTCTCCAGGTTCTGACAGTCACTGACCTTACTGTCTTCATATATTTTGACTTTTCCAGCATGCCATCTAGTTGTGATCATATGGAGTATAGGATTTTTAAGTTGGCTTCTTTCACTTAGTAATATTCCTTCATGTCTTCTTATGAATTATTTTCTTTAATTTTTGACAACTTCATTAACGTATGCAATATGTTTTGTTCCCTCACCCTCCTTCTTTGCCATTACACTAAAATCCTTCTTGTTCCCATTAGAACCCCCTCCTGCTTCTGTGCTTTATTGTGCTTTGTTTTGACTGAATGATTAAAAGTTGCTTGCATCACCATGGGTAGGAGGTTCTTTACTGGAGAATGGTCATTCGTCCAGTGACTATACCACTAAAGGACATGGTTTCCCTCTCCAAGCAATCATCAGTTTCCACTGTTTACTCTGGCCAGTGTGGGGCATCATGGATGCCTCCCTAATCTATGAGGAGATATTGACAGGCTCAATCATGTACAAGAAACCCTATCTGCTGAGAATTTGTGAGTGAGTGTAGCAGACTGGTAGCATCCAGAAGATAGCATTTCATATTTCCACTTGTTATCTTCTTAATTCGTTATATTCTCTCTTTCTTGGCAGGGGTGGTTTAGATATCATGGTTAGGGCTGAGCACAAACTAGGAATTTATTCTTGGTAACATTGTCATCTATACATATGTATAATCACTTCTATTCTTTGTATAAAAAAATCTTCTAAGCTGGGCGTAGTAGCGCACGCCTTTAATCCCAGCACTAGGGAGGTATAGATAGGATCACCATGAGTTTGAGGCCACCCTGAGACAACACAGTGAATTCCAGGTCAGCCTGAGCCAGTGTGAGACTCAAAACGGAATAAATAAATAAGTAAATGAAAGAATTGTCTGTGTTTGCAGCTACGAGTAGTACCAGTTGGCATTAAAGGAGCAGCACTTGCAACTTGTTGACCTTTTTTAAAAAAAGAAAATTGAGAGAGAATTGGTGCACCAGGACCTCCAGCCACTGCAGTCAAACTCCAGACACATGCTACACCTTGTGTGCATGCTTATATAGTCACTTTTTTTTAAAGTATTTTTTTTTAAATTTTTTATTTATTTATCTGAGAGCGACAGACACAGAGAGAAAGACAGATAGAGGGAGAGAGAGAATGGGCGCGCCAGGGCTTCCAGCCTCTGCAAATGAACTCCAGACGCGTGCGCCCCCTTGTGCATCTGGCTAACGTGGGACCTGGGGAACCAAGCCTCGAACTGGGGTCCTTAGGCTTCACAGGCAAGTGCTTAACCGCTAAGCCATCTCTCCAGCCCTATAGTCACTTTTTGAATATCTTTTTTTCATTTCAACTTTGAACAGTATGAGTAAAGCTACTCTAATTAAATAAGTGTTATTTTTTGTGTTTGTGGAAATGTATTTTCTATTCTATATCAAGTACTATGTTTGGGAGTCCAAATAGTATTTTTTTTTTGAGGTAGGGTCTCACTCTAGCTTAAGCTGACCTGGAATTCACTATGTAGTCTCAGGGTGGCCTTGAACTCATGGGGGTCCACCTACTTCTGCCTCCTTAGTGCCGGGATTAAAGGCATGCTCTACCACACCCAGCTTGTTTTGCTTTTTTAAGAAACTGCCAAACTGGCCTCCATGGTAGCTTTTCCATGTTGTGTTTCCACATCCATGCCAGTATCTGATGTTACCAATTTTGTTATTTTTGGCTACTTGAGTAGATGTGGAGTGGTATCTCTCTTTGAATTTGCATTTCCCTTATAAGATGTGTGGAGTAACTTTTCATATTCATAGATGTTCTCATCTTTGGTGAAGTACTTTGCTCATTTAAATCAGATCATTTTATCATTGAGTTTGATAAGTTTTGTTTATTTTGGGTAACGCAGCTTGTCAGATACACATTTTTTCCAGTCTGTGACAGCTTTTTCCATTCTTCCGATGACATGTTTCACAGAAGACATTTTCAGTTTCAATGAAGTCTACTTTGTTATTTCTTTCATAGATTGTGGCAGTGTAGCTAAAACATCATCACTAAACTAAAGTCATTTAGATTTTCCTGATGTTATTTTCTTTGTTACAAAGGTGGGTGTGTGTTTATAAGCATACTAAGATCTATTACTGCTGTAAATGAACACCAGACACTTGTGCCACTTTTTTATCTGGCTTATGTAGGTAGCTTGGAAATTGAATGTGAGCTGGCAGGCTTTGTAAGGAAAAGCTTTGCTAGTGTGATGATTCAACTTAAATTATTGCTGAATCCATTCTTATATGCTCTGTACCCCGTAAGTGGCCACTCTTATTTCTCTTGGCCCTGGCAGCCAGTATTTTACTTTGTTTCCTATCAATTTGCCTGTTGTAGATAATTCATATAAATGGAATCATGTAAACATGCAGTCTTTTGTGCATGGCTTCTTTTCACCCATCAAGTTTTCTTCATTTCATCTATCTTTTTTAGTTGGCATACAAAATATTTATTCTGTCTCTTATACTTTAGCTCTTGCTCTTTCTGTCTGTGTTTTTCTCATTTAGACCAGGCTTGCCTGGAACTTGCTGTATCACAGGCTGACCTTGAATTTCTTACCTTCCTGCCTCAGTCTGTTAGGTGCTGGGAATATAGATATGCAGTATAACCTATCTAATAAAATAGATTCATTATGATATTTTGCACATAATATATCTGATCATATTTGCATCTCCCCTATCCTACTGGTATCGTCCCTCCACCAATTTACCCCTTGTGTTTTCATGCCTTTCGTATTTAATTATCTAAATATAGTTTAGTCTAGATTAATATGAAATATGTAGTACGTTGTCTTTTTTATTCCTCCATCACCTTCCTCTCTTGTTTACCCTTTCTTGACACATATGTCCCCTTTTATTTTTATGTTGTATTTTCTGATTTTGTCTTCCTAGAATATGAGATAGGGTTGATGTTTGTCTGTTAAATTTGATTGATTAATTTTAGTTAAAAAAATACTCGATTCTACATATGAAAGCAAATGCATTACACTTTCTGAGTCTTATTTATTTTGTGTAACAATCTTTAGTTCATTCATTTTCTGATACAGATCATGATTTTATTCTTTCTTATGTCTGAATAGCACTCCATCATGTATATAAACTACATTTCATTTTTGGAATAGCTGAGTAATATTGCAGGGCTATGTTCTGTTTTTGAATGTATCAGGCAATGGAGATTCCTGTTTTTTTTCTAACATTTGACTGTTAAAATAACTGCTATGAACATTTGTATACAAGTTTTTACATTCACACACACACACACACACACACACACACACACACACACACACACACAACATAACATACTCAGGAGTATAATTCCATACCACTGTGGTTTTACTTCTTGCTCTTACCTTCCCATATTCTTCAGCTTTAGCATTATGTTATACTCACAAATACAAGTTGATGCTTTTTATATGGCAATGAATGTATTTCCATAGTGTGATTCAACTTATAAGCAAAATATTTTCTAAGAATTCGTGTTAGCGAATTAGGGAGCTCAGGTTATATTATAAATGAGAATATGTAGAAATTATAGGCAAGTCCATTAGGGATACATTTATGAATATAATCTGAATACTATGAATGGTAGATGTTACTGATTGGCAGAATTCCTATTATGATGTGTTCACTTTCCTGGGATCAATCCCCAGGATTAAAAAACACAAGCAAATGAATATTCTCTCCTCTGCCATGCATCATTTTTGATTAATTTATGTATTTTTAAAATTATGTTCTATAATGCTTTAAGAAATTTCAGTACCTTAGGTTATAACTCAGTTTCATTTACCTTGCTCATTGCCCCTTCTGTTTGGAGTGCTAATGCTGACATGCTAGTTATGTTAAATAAACCAAGATGAATTGTTACATATTATGCTAGTTGTCTCAGGGCAGGTATTGCTAATTTCATTATTAATTAAGTATTGTGCTTGGTTTGGTGGTGCACACCTTTAATCCCAGCCCTTGAGAAGCAGAGATCTGAGGATTGTCATGCATTCTAGGCAAGCCTGGGACTCCAAAGTGAGTTCCTGATCAGTTTGGACTGGAGTGAGACCCTGCTCAAAAAATAGTCAAGGTTGGGCTGGAGAGGTCGCTTAGCAGTTAAGTGCTTGCCTATGAAGCCTAAGGACCTTGGTTCAAGGCTCGATTCCCAAGGACCCACGTTAGCTAGATGCACAAGGGGGTGCATGCGTCTGGAGTTCATTTGCAGTGGCTGGAGGCCCTGGCCCACCCATTCTCTCTCTCTCTCTCTCTATCTGCCTCTTTCTCTCTCTGTCTGTCGCTCTCAAATAAGTAAATAAAAGTAAACAAAAAAAAAAGAAGTCAAGGTTGATGAGCCCTTGGATAAGCAAGAAAATGCTTTTCTAAGTTATTTCATAAATACTCACCCAATAGCATTCCTATCAAATATGCCTAATACTAAGAATAGAAATGAAATTTGTTTTTTGTAAATCTTGTGTCAGAAAATAATCTCATCTATCGTGGTAGGTGAAAAATGATGACTTAACTGTACAGTAGAATTGAGGGTGGTGATAATATGGGAAGAATATATTATTATGTACTTTAATAATGTACAGAGAAGAGCCTTTAAGTGATAGTTCAAAGTGCTTATGTAACTCTCACTACATTTTTTTTTAGATACAAAAGTTTTGCAGTACTATTTCAATCTGGGATTACAGGTAGGAATCATGATAAAATTATCTTGTAGGTCCTATATTCAAAGTATAATCTGCAATTGAAAAATCAGACTGTTAAGCTAGAAAAGACAAGATACTGTGAGGGCCTAAAATAATATTTTTTTGTTTATTATTTGTTTTGGTGTGTGTGCATGCATATGGAAACTAGCGAGTAACATTGGTTGTCTTCCTCAATTACTCTCCACTTTATTTTTTAAAATATTTTTATTTATTTGTGAGCAGAGGAGGGAGAGAATATGGGTGTGTCTGGGCCTTTGGCTGCAACAAATGAACTCCAGATGTATGTGCGACTTTGTGCATGTGGTTTTAGATGGGTACTAGGAAAATGATCCCAGGCTGATAGGCTTTGCATGCAAGTGCCCTTTACCACTGAGTTATCTCCCTAGTCCACCACCTTATTTTTTGGTTGTTGTTGTTTATTTTGTTTATTTGAAAGTGACAGAGAAAGAGATAGATATAGATATCTATATCTGCCCCCCCCATGCATATATATAAATCTTAAGAGGGGGGGAAAGGGGAGAGGGAGAGAATGGGCACACCAGGGTTTGCACTCACTGCAAACAATCTCCAGATGCATGAGCCCACTTGTGCATTTGGCTAACGTGGGTCCTGGGGAATTGAGCCTCAAACCAGGGTCCTTAGACTTCAAAGGCAAGCACTTAACTGCTAAGCCATCTTTCCAGCCCCACCACCTTATTTTTTGAGACACAGTCTCTCACTAAACCCAGAGCTCACTAATTCAGATAGATAACCAGTGAGCTTCAGGGATCCTACTATCTGCCTCTCCAAAGATGAGATGATAGGCACGTACCACTATCCCCACGTTTTATATGGGTGCTAGGGATTTGAACTCATGTCCTCATGCTTGTGTGGCAAGTACTTTAAATATTCTCTTGTCACCCTAAAAATATCATTTCCAAGAGATCTCTGAAGGTAATGTAGGTTTACTTTCTAGTTTAGCTTTCTCATGATTTAGTTTTTCTGATTAAAGTAATGGAGAGTGGGGACTGGGCGTTAAGCAGCACAGCCCTCACATACACAACATACCAGCCCTTCACTGTCACAATGGATCAGTTTTTAATTCAATTTACTTATAATATTTATGTGGAAAAAAATCAAACTGACTCACAGGTATTGTTATATTTTAACATTTTTTTTTTATTAGAGGGACAGAAGAAGGAATGGGCACACCAGGTTCTCCAGACAATGCAACAAACTCCAGATGCATGCACCACTGTACATCTGGCTTTACCTGGTTACTAGGGAATCAAACCCAGGTCATTAGGCTTTGCAGGCCAACGCCTTAACCACTTAGCTATCTCTCCAGTCCCCTGACTCATAGATATTTAAATAGCTGTATTTTTTAAGTTTTTATTTTTATTTATTTGAGAGCGACAGACGGAGAGAGAAAGAGGCAAAGAGAGAGAATGAGTGCACCAGGGACTCCAGCCACTGCAAACGAACTCCTGATGCGTGCCCCCTCTTGTGCATCTGACTAACGTGGGTTCTGGGGAATGTAGCCTCGAACCAGGGTCCTTAGGCTTCACAGGCGAGCGCTTAACTGCTAAGCCATCTCTCCAGCCCAATAGTTATATTTTTAAAGCATTCATGTGGTCAGTGATATCTGTTATATACCTGTTTTGCAGATGTAGGTACTAATGTCTTGTTATCAATGCAATATTACTAGTTAGAGGGGCCAAAGATCATCTTTCCCCCTTAAATATACTTCAGTTCTGATAGAACAAGATGACATATTTGCTTAAAGGAATGATGCATCTTAAGATTTGGCAGATGAGACTGGGGATAGTGGCATACACACTTGGAAGGATGAGGTAGGAGGATTGCCATGAGTTCAAGACCAGCTTTGGCTACAGAGTGAGTTCCAGGTCAACCTGGGCTAGAGTGAGACCCTACCTTAAAAGCAAATTTTAAAAAATGATTTGGCAGACGAGAATAAGCTATGTAGCCTCCTGGATAATAACTCTGATGCTTCATTGTCCCTTACAGTAATTTTCCTAAAGCCTTTGACATATTAGAAAACTATCTTCCCCATGTTGTACACCTTTGTAAATTGAGGATTGGATAGATTTTGTTCTTAAGAGATTATTTTTCTCATAATGTTGAGAATTAATAAACTGTTTACATTAGTTAATGCAGTCATACTTGGAAGTAGCTTTGAAATATCTTCCACAATACCAAGGCATTTAAAAATGCTAACCAAGCATGGTGTCTACAGTATGAGCTACTCAAGTGGATGAAGTGGGAAGATCACTTTGAGGTCAACATTTCAGAAGTAGCATGGGTAACTGAGAGATTTCATCTAAAAAAATCTTGCTTTTACATATTAAGAGTACTAGGGAATGTATGATACTTTTTCATATGGAAAGTAATAGTGTTTATTGAAGTGTATTTGGAAACTACTAAGGAATTAACAGAAAAAAAAAGAAATCACATAAAACCTACTATATATTTTGATATATTTTTCTGTAGTTTTCTAAGTTTTGTGACAAAATATGGATCATGCTATATAATTTTCTATTCTTTTAACTCAGTAAAAGTTGCTTTTAAAAATCGAGGACTTAAAAAATACTTTTTGCTCATGTAGTGTAGCATTCCACATGGTTATACTATAATTCATCCATTTTGTTTGATAGTTTTGATTTCAGAGGCTTTTTTTTTCCCCGAGGCAGGGCTCATTTGTAGGTCAGGCTGACATAGAATTCACTTTGTAGTCCAGGCTGGCCTTGACTTTATGGCAGTCTCCTTACTTTAGCTTCCTGAGTCCTGAAATTAAAGACGTGACCATGTTCAACTTTTAAAAATGATGCTGGAAATGCTATCTTTGTACAAACTCTATATCTGATTTCCTTATATTGCTTTCCTAAATGAATTCCTAGGTCAAAATATGAGGTACATATGATACAAAATATCTTTTAGTTTTAGTAGAAAAAAATTGTCAGCATCAAATCTTATAAAACCCGAAAATTAAGGCATAATCTCTTTTAGCTAGAAATTAGACTAGAGACCAATGATGTGTTTGGAGGGTCCTTTTAGACTAGGGGACAATGAAGTATTTGGAGGGTTCATTAGGCTAGGTAACAGTAAGATGTTTGCAGTGTTCTTTAATTGTCACCTTTTCTTTTTCCAGTGCTATCACCACAACTACTGGCACTCCATGGCCTATATGCCACATATGCAGCAGCAGCAGCAGCAGCAACAGCAGTTTCATGGAGGGAATTATCCAGTCTATACTGAGCCACCTTCTCTGGTAGACCAAACTCTTCCTCAATTGTACAGTGAGGTAGGGAGAGCAGATGATATGGATGCAGAAACACCAACCAATGGTGAGTGTGGTATGAGCTTGCTAGCAAAGAGACATAATTGGATTTTAGTGTGTATTTTGTAGCCTTCTGATGTTTTATTAGATGGATGTACTTAGACCAGCAGTTCTGAAAATCTGATGTCTAAGCCCTTTGTGGTCCTTGAGGCTGTTTCAAGGGATTCATGAGGGTAGAAGTATTCAGTGTTGCATTTACCTTTATGTTATTGGGACAGACACCAACCAAAAGCTGCTTATGAGAGGAAAGGATTTATTTCAGGCTTACAGATTAAGCATCATAATGGCAGAGAAAGCTGGCTTACGTCATCATTCATCCATAGCACTGAAAAGCATGAACAACCAGAACTACACATCTAGTATGACTGGACTTAAGATCCACTCTCTGAGCTGGAGAGATGGCTTAGCAGTTAAGGTGCTTGCCTACAAAGCCAAAGTACCTAGGTTTGGACCCAGGACCCATGCAAGAAATGCACAAGATGGCCCGTGTGTATGGAGTTCGTTTGTAGTGGCTGAAGGCCCTAGCATGCCCCCTACCTACCTCCCTCCCTTCCTCCCTCCCTTCCCCCCCTCTCTCGCAAATAAAATAATCAAATAAAAGATCCACCTCACAGTGACAAACCTCCTCCGGCAGGGCTCTGCCTGCTAAAGAATAAGAAGGAAGCTTACTCAAAAATATCTGGGTCTATGGAGGACATACTTTTACATTCAAACCACCACGCATTAATATTATATTTTGTTTTGTTCTTTAAAAAAATAGGAACTATTTGTAAAACACTTCTACACACTTAATAAACTGTTATTAAGGGAGAAGACTTATATTATTGAGTTACTAGCTGAACTAGCTAACTCTTGTAGTGAAACACATTTTTACTTAAAAAAGATAGACAAAGTGGTTGTGTGACCTACGTTTTCTCAAACAAAATGAGCCTGTCACATGATAAAACAGGTTGTATTTGCTATCAAAGAAAACTTCAAGCCTCAAATATTATTAAATATTATATAAATTAAACTTTGACCCACCATCATGAAGTTTCCCAGTAATTTAAAACTGTTCTAAGATAGGTAGAGAGCTATTACTGAATGTAGCTTCTTAAATTAAATTAAATTAAATATGTTCACATTTGTAAGCTCTGTGTAACTCAGTGATAAAATAATTTTCCATTTACTAACTCATGATGTTATCCATCCATGACTTTGTAGAATACCTATCTGAGTACAAGATGGACCCAAAATGGCTCAGGGAAATCTGCAGAAGAGGGGCCGGAAAGGCTGTTAGAGCCACAAGTTGGGACATTATGCACAGAGACATGTCGCTTCCCCATAATTGATGGCTTCCCCCACAATGCATGACCCACAATCCCCAACAAGGAGGGTCCCTTTGGAGGGGGGAGGACAGGGATGGTACTAACATGGCTATTTATACACTGAGTATGTACATAACTAATAAAGGAAAATAAGAGAAAAAAAGAACAGTTAATTTGGTATATTGCAAGAGAGTATTGAGCTGGGTAGGGTTCTGGATAATGGGCTGTGGGAGAGTGACATATCTACATTGGAGACGTGTACTCATTTGCAATTACAAGGCAGTCCAGACTTGCTGGCATACAATTCTAGGAAAGAGAGGCAGCCAGAGTCGCTGTACATGTAGCTTATGACTTGCATTCTAAGCATGGTTGATCAGAGTTCAGTTCTGGTTTGTCACAGGTTGTGTAGTAGGACTCAAGGGGCTGCAGCTCCATGCTGTGAGGTTAAAGCACTCTAAGTTTGGAGTTTCTGTAGCAACCTTTTGAGAATTGTGTAATGGGAACTGGTTGCATTTTTCTTGTCTCCTTAAGTAATGGCCTTCCCTACACACAATCCCAGACCACCCAGCACTCAGAAGACATAGGCTGGAGGATTGCTGCAAGTTAGAGGTCATCTTGGTCTACATCATAAATTGCAGGCCAGCTATGAGCTGTCATCTCTGAGGATATGGATATGGATGCAGTAGGATTGCAGCAAGTTCAGGGCCAGTGTGGGCTGAATTCCAAGTCAACTTGGCTACTGTGTGAGAAAACTTTCCTGGAACATATCTTCAGCACAGTCACATTTTCTCTTGTTTTGCTTTTGTTACTGTCACACTTCAGTGATGATGTTATCTTATTATGTTTTTTCCTGGCAAATATAGTTCTTGATATTTTTATATCATTAAAACCCAACCTTGAAGCAAGTCTTAGAGGTAGTTTAATGCCAGGTTCTACAGAAATATGCTTTGCATGACAGGTGAGAGGGCGTCCCCCTTTCTGGCCACACCCAGTTTCCCAGGACAAAGAGCTTTCCACACCGGTCAGATGTGCACACCCCAGTGACAACAGGAGCATTCCTGCACACAGACCCATGAATATTGCCTATACAGTTTATTTTAGTTGTAATAGACTATGAGACTGTGGCAATCCAGTTTCACGGAATTAGCTAGTGTAAGCCCAAATAATGAAAGATTGCTTTTTGCCCTGTCTGCATAGTCACCATAACAATGTTGATTTCCACAGCAAATCATGGTAGCAGAGGGCTGTAAGATTGAAATGGTATGAGGATCTTAATGACATTTGTAAGAAGGTTATTCTTCAGAACTATACCTTTGAGTATACACCAGACTACATAGGTACTAGAGTTTTCATTGCTAGAGTAAACTATGGGGTGATTTAATTATGATCATCTCCTAAAAATAGCTTACTTGACTGGAAGGATTTTATATAAATATTTTATATATATATTTAGTGGGTACCAGAAAGCTGACATAAATAGTGTAAACCTGACACGTTTTTGTATTGGAATATGTTTACATACCTACAGATGCATGGCTTTTAATTTGGAAATGTTTGCATAATGTTTTAGTGGCCTTTTAATTGTATCTAAATGCACTATTTGTACCTACAATGTTCCCACTGTGGTTGCTGTGATCTTATAGCTAATGACATATTTAATTGCCACCTGCAAATATATCTATTTATGATGTCTATATATTCTTTGTTTCAGATACTTTTCCGAATGCTGATGCTGCCTCTATCCCTAATGGAGCAGTGTATTATCCAGTAATGTCAAATTCCTATGGGCAGCCACCTTTGTCAGGTTTCGATTCTTGCCTTCCTGTTGTGCCAGATTATGCTTGTGTTGCCACCTGGCATCCAGTTGGTGTAGCATATGGTGGTCCTTCCCAAATACATGGTGCTATAAATCCTAGGCCAGTCAATTATGTGGCTTCACCTCACTCACCTTACTTACCTTATTCACCTTCTCATTATTTACCTCACAATATGTAAGATTCAGCAATATGAAGTATTCTTCACTGCCATTTTCATACTCATTGGTAAAAGTGGTTTATGTTAGTACTTAAGTAGATTTGATAAGAATGTTTACTATTGTATTTGTCTTTAAGATTATTTTGCTTTTTGACTTAAAGTAAGTCTTTAAAACAAAGACATATTGCATTGAATTATTAATAAGGAAATACAAGCCCCATATTAGCAAGTTCATTGCAGTCACCTTCTTGTCAGATAGCTTATTGACATTGTATTAGCTGATGGTGCCAGTTCATAAAAAGTATAAATTATGTGGCCATTTTCTTGGTTAAGAAATGCCACATTAGCTATTTAAAATTGGAATAAATTTCCCTCTTCTAGAAAACCACAACAAAACCAGGAGGCTTTGTTTCTTTGTATTTACGTATTTTTAAATGAGAATATTCTTCAGATTTCTTTGAAGAATTATCTGCATTGTGTTCTGTGACATGAATCAGTTTTGAAGGCACATGGTGCTGTGCTTTAGATTCACTACATGTGCTGTTGTTTGATACTGGAATTCTGTAACAGCTTTATTGCACAGTATTGGTGTCCTTTGTACAATAAGCAGAAAATAAAAACCATCATTTAAAATTGCTAAAATGAGTGGCATTCTTTTTCTTGGTAGCAAAGAGAGCAAGTACCATACATTTGGTTGTTTCATTGTGTTTCCCCCAATATTTTGATTATAAAAGAATAAATTCATAGCTCAAGTTGGTGAGGAGTAGTTACAAGATTCCAAAAAGTTAATCTCAACTAATTGCAGTACATATTACCATATCTAGTTCCTTTCCTTTGAGAGTGTTCCTTTTTAGATTGTATTTCAACTTGTTAATTTCTGTTAATTCCATTATGTAGCTTTAACGTAGACTGACTTACCCATTGTTCTGTACTTGAGTAGTTGTCATCTCTTGACAGTTTTTGGTTTTAAACCTGTAGTCTCTCAAAGCTTGGCTTTGCTCTGACTTTTTGTGAGACAAACTTTATGAACCCTTTAACATTCTGCCTTTCCTGTATCCAAAGATCACAAGATTTATGTTAGTCACTTCTGGGGACAAATTGTCCTGCATATTTTTGCTCACCGGGGACAAAGCAGCCAAAGCTTATTTGTTTGCCACAGACCTATTTACAAATAAAATTTTTAAAGATTTTTGTGTGTGTGTGTGTGTGTGAATCAGCCCATTACCCTCACATCTACATCCCAGATGAGAAAAAAAAACCCCACAAATATTGGTAACAATGAGGCTTTTGGGGTACTTAAACAGAACTAGAACTAGAACTGAATCCATTACAAAAAAGATATCCCGTCTTCAGTGTCTTGTTCTCAAAATGATTGAAATTAATGAGTTCCAAATTAGCTAGTGTCCTAAAAAGTTCTGCTTCATAATAAGCACAGGAAAGCTATATTCTATAAGTTGGCATCTGACAACGTCAGTAAACAATGTTGGATATGAACGGTGTGAGGTGGAGGTTGAGGCAAGAGGATTAGGAGTGTAAGGCCAGCCTTGGTATATAGTGAGTTCAAGGTCAGCCTAGGTTGCATGAGACCCTGCCCCAGAAAGCAGAAAAGTGAGGTGATTTTTTTTTTTCACATTATGGAACAACCTTATTTCAACAGTTTTGAATATGCTTACATTGCTAACTATGCATAACTTACAGCAAGTGAATTCCTGCATCTTCAACATTCAGTAGTTCACCAAGTAGCTTTTAAGGAATATTTTAGAAAGAATTGGTCCATTTTGGAATGTGAGTCTGGAATTTAGCACTTCTTTAATCCCAAATGCTGGGATTAAAGGCGTGTGGCACCACACCCAGTCTAGTTTTTATTTCAGATGTGTACTCAATCTCTTCCCATTGCCTCCCCAGTAGTTTTTTCATGTATTTATGTATATACAAAACCATCCCTGTAAGTTCTCCCCTCTCCTCCCTCCCTTAGCACTCCCCCTTTTGTTTAGCTTACTGGCTTCTGCTGTTATTTTTATTCTAACTCACAAGCCTGAAAATAACTAGAAGAGACAACATGTGACATTTGGCATTCTGGGCCTGCGTTACCTCGCTTGGTATAATCCTTTCCAGATCCATCCATTTCCCTGCAAATACCATTATTTCGTTTTTCTTTACCGCTAAATAGAACTACATTGTTTAAATGTACCACCTCTTCATTATCCATTCACTATTTGAAGGACATCTAGGCTGGTTCCATTTCCTAGCTATTGTTAATAGAGCCTCAATAAACATGGATGAGCAAGTATCTCTAAAGGTAGAGAGACAAGTCCTTAAGATATATGCCTAGAAGTGGTAGAGCTACATCATATTATAAATCTATTTTTATCTGTTTCAAGAATGTCCACACTGATTTTCACAATGCTGTAGTAAACTACATTTCCACCAACAACATAGAAGAGTTTTTTTTCCCCCCACATTTGCACCAGCATTTATTGTCATTTGTTTTCTTGATGATAGCCGTTCTGACAGAAATGAGATGGACTCCCAAAGTAGTTTTAATTTGCATTTCTCTGATGGCTGGGAATGTAAAACATTTTTCAGATGTTTATAGGCCATCTGTATTTATTTGGGAACTCTTTCATTCCCTAGCCCATTTTTAAATTGGGTTGTTTGATTTCTTATTTAGTTTTCTGAGTTCTTTGTATATCCTAGGTATTAATCCCCTGTCAGAGGCATAGCTGGCAAAAGATTTTCTCTCTGTCAAACATGTAATTATAGCCTTGCCATGAATTTCCTTACTAGTTGGTGCAATATAACTGATAAATATTTGAAATCAACATGTTAACTTGTTAGCAAATAAAATCAACAGTATTTAAACCATATGTTGCTTGTGTATTTCAGTCAGTGTTCTCCTATAAAGGATTGAGCTTTGTCTTGTTTGGAGAGGGTAGGATAAGGGTTACCTGTATTGCTACAGAAATCTGTACTGGTTATTGAAGACAACTTAGAAAAAAAAGCAAAGACCTTTTTCTTGTAATTAAAAAAGCCAGACATTTCAATTAGCTTGTAACAGAAACAGTGATAGGTTATTTTTTATATATTTGGTCTTTGGTAGTGCTGATGCTGCAAAACATTCCTTTCCCAAATATTCATTTTGAATTATTGGAGGAAGGAGATATGAGGTACTGTGCTTGGCTTGGAACTCTACATCCACCTCTTACAAATAGAAATCTGGTTACACTAAGGTAGAAATCTAGGTAACTGCCCTAGCAAGGAAAAAAGAATAAGATTCACTTTGTGTTGTGTATATTTATTCTCAAAAATCAATTGTGGCTTTCTGTCTTGATTAAGAGCAGATGAAAATACTGAGTGTGTTTTACTGTTGAAATTCAAGACTTATGAATTTAAATCAGGTTTTATTTCTTTGGAGTTTATAAGCAAGGCATAACTTTTTAATTATCTTTGGAAATAAAAAAGTATAAACAAATTATTTTTGAATGCGAACACCAGACTTTCAATACTTCATTCAGACATAAATTTCCATGAATAAGAAAGTAATCCATTCAGAAAATGAACTTAATTTTGGCATGTGGGACTAATTTAGTTTGTTTTACATGAAACATACTTGAAGCATTTTATATTGCCATGTATAATAAAAGCTTAAGAATGTGAGAACTAATGTAGCAAAGGACAACCTCCCATTTTCCCAGCCTGTATAGAATATTAAATTTCAGTATAGGCAATTTGACTTATAATACGTGGCTTCTACTAGAACTATCAAAGGTTGCATTTCTTGTCAGAGACCATATGAGGTATGTAGTTTCAGAAAAAGTATGAGTTTAGTTAACTTCTGTGTGCTTAAACTACAATTAATTATTGAACCTTAGATTCATTATGATTTTGTCTACTTTTGGTTATACTTGAAATTTTTCTTATTATCAACTACCTTAGTAACTGGCCATGTGGAGTTATGTTTACTTACGAAGTTGGTAAAAGCTCAGGGCTTTACAGTGATATCTTTTAAAAAATATTTTATATTTATTTGCACAGAGGGAGGAGGAAGAGATTGATTGATTGAGTGCACCAGCACCTTCAGTTACTTGAAACAAACTACAGATGCATGTGCTACTCTATGCATCTGGCTTTATGTGGGTACTGGGGAATCAAACCTAGGTTGTTAGGCTTTGCAGGCAAGTGTCTTAACTGCTGAGCTATCTCTCCAGCCCCTCTTTTTTTTGAGTAGGATCTTGTTCTAGCCCAGGCTGACCTGGAATTCACTATGTAGTCTCAGGCTAGCTTCAAACTCACAGCATCTTCCTACCTCAGTCTCCTTAGTGCTAGGACTGAAGGCATGTACCACTGTAGTCAGCTTAAATATGTTATCTTGACTCTTGTAATGAATTAAATTTCTAAGATTTTATAGAGGCAATCATAGGGCCCATACACACCATTTGTAAGACATCCAGGGGGTTGGGGGAAACCTGTAGAATAGGGAGTAGGTCCTTGAAATTTTGTTTCTAAAGGGTATTGGGTTTTCACTGGCTATGTGTAAAATTATTGAGTGCTTGATATGTGTTTGTAGTGGAAACAAATTGAGGCAAGTGAACCATTGTAGTTTTAGTTGCTTTAGTAATTGTTTTGATGACAATCATCATTAGTTTTGAGTTGACTACCAGAATAGACTTATGACTACCAGAATAGATCTTGGAACCCAAGAAATACTTTAGTGTTGAATTGCTTAGACCTTATGTGAGGGGGAGAGGGTATATTTCAAACACTGAGGTTAAATGCAATAAATTATTTTAATTTTTTTTGTTTATTTGAGAGCGAGAGAGAATGGGCGCGCCAGGGCTTCCAGCCACTGCAAATGAACTCCAGGCGCATGCGCCCCCTTGTGCATCTGGCTAACGTGGGTCCTGGGGAACAGAGCCTCGAACCAGGGTCCTTAGGCTTCACAGGCAAGCGCTTAAGCCATATCTCTAGCCCAATAAATTATTTTAAATTCAGACCTGTCGAAGAAAAATGCTAAGATGTATTCTGATCAAATGTTATTGGTTGTTTACTAGTTACTAATATTATAGGTAGCCAGTCTCATAGTTATCAAATCTATTTTTCAAACTGCTATATAAAATACAGTTTAGATTTCATTTTTCACTCACTTTTTTTTGAGATAGGTTCTCACTGGTGCTACTTTGACCTTGGGCTTAGTGTGTAGCTAAGGCTAGTTAGCCTTGAACTCCTAATTTTTCCATCTCCACCTCCCAAGTGCTGGAATAGGCATGTACCCTGGACTAGTTTATACTGTGCTGGGGAACGAACCTAGGGCTCCATACATGATAGGCAAGCACTGTACCAACTGAACTACATCTCCAGCCCCTTCATTTTTTTTCTCTTCTTGAGGCAGTGTCTCACATAACTCAGGCTGGCCTTGAATTCACTATGTAGACAAGATGACCTCAAACTTCCGATTCTCTTCCTTCTCTAGTGCTAGGTAAAATACAGGTTTTTCACATTGTTTGCAAAATGCAAAATTGTAGAAAGAAAATTGACCCGACTATCAAGTCCCTAAGTACTGCATGTAAAGAAACTGATCTCTACTTGGCTTTAAGACACCTCAAAGTGAAAATTTTGACCTTAAGAAGCCACATTTTAATGCCCAATGCTTTGTTTTCTTTAGCTCTGCTATAGAATCCAGGAAGTTTTCTTGTAGGTTGTTATTGGACCTTTGCTAACTTAGTTTTTTTTTTTCCCCTTTACTTACTACTATTTTTTTCCCAACATTAAAAAAATGAGGCAATTTCACACAGACTGCCTTGGAACTCATTCTGTATCCCAGGCTGGCCTCAATAGCAAGGTAGTCCTCCTACTCCAGCCTTCTGAGCACTGGGAATATAGGCATGCACCATCATTTCTGGGTACAACATTGTATTAAGAAAAATTTAAATACCAAAATGTTGAGAAAATTGTGCACTGAACATATGTACCAGTTATGTTTCACAATTAACATTGAACTATAGTTAGTTTTTCAATATCCATCTGCAAATCCTTAATTTTAGAATAAAATTGAATACCCCTAGATATTTTAAGTATACATATTTTCAACTAGAATTTAGTATTTCTGTTTTTCCCCTTGAATTTAAGTTCATCTGCAATGCAATATGTTGATCTTTTTCTTTTATTTATTTTATTAGGGGTGGGGACCAAAAGAGGCAGATAGAGAATAGGCACATTAGGCCTTCAGCTACTATAAAGGAACTCCAGACACTTGTGCCACCTTGGGTCCTGAGGAATTGAACATGGGTCCTTTGGTTATGCAGGCTAGTGCCTTAACTGCTAAGCCATCTCTCCAGCCCTGTAATATGTTGCTCTTCAATGCTGAGTGCAGTGTTTTCTTATACCAATAAAGACAGCCCTCATCAAGATAATATATCCCCATTCTCTTTACATTTCTTACCAGTCCATAATACTTGCTTTTTTCCCACAGGTAATCACTTTATTTTGTTTGCCTTCATCTCAACATGCATTAGTTTTCTGTTAAACTGCATAAGATTGAACCAAGATATGTTCTCTAGTATAAGGCTTACTTCAGAGTAATGAAATTTGTCAGCATCAATAGTGTGTTCCTTTTGACTACTGAGTAGAATTTCCATTTATGAGTATCTCATAGATTATCCATTTTTCTGCTGGTGGACACCTGGCCATTTCTGGGTTTTCCATACTATTAACAACGTGCTATGAATATGTTCCTGCAATTTTTTGTGAGCACTTGTTTCTATTCCTTTTGAAACAGGCTAGGTATATGTTTAAGTTTGGAGCAAACTGCAGGGTATCTTCATAAAGCAGTTACAATATATCATCATCATTAGTAATGAAAGAGAATTCTAACAGCAAGGGTGTATGTTTAAATTTTTTTAAGTCAGAGCCAGGTGTGGTGGTGCATACCTTTAATTCCAGCATTCAGGAGGCAGAGGTATGAGGATTGCTGTGAGTTTGAGGCCACCCTGAGACTCCATAGTGAATTTCAGGTCAGCCTGGGCTAGAGTGTGGTCCTACCTTGAAAAATCAAAGGAAAAAATATTCTAGTGTAATAACTGGCATGCCATCATGGTATTTCATCCTATTTCATATCATTAGCTATGCATGTGTGTGTGTGTGAGAGAGGGGGAGAAAGTGTGTTCAAATTATTTATATTACTGTATGACAGGAACATTATCCTTACCTACTATGTCAATGTTTTGCAGCCATTCATGCCCACAATGAACAAGAAAGGGCCAACAGACGAGTTGTTACACTGTTCTGGTATTCTGTGGTGATCTAAAATTTAATTTGTGAAACATAAGACAATAAAACTTAAGTAATCTGAATAAATTAGGGGAAAGCTAATTGCTAAAGTTTGTTAATACAAAAACCTCTTAAGAATGTCAGATATGGGCCAGAGAGATGGCTACCTGTGAAGCCTAAGGACCTAGGTTACATTCTCCAGTAGCCATGGAAGCCAGATGCACAAGGTGGGACGGACATATGTCCAGAGTTCACTTGCAGTGACTAGCATCCCTAGTGCATCCATTCTGTCTCTTCACTCTGTCTCTCTCTCTGCTTACAAATAAATGAACATTTTTTAATGTCAGATACTTAAACTATTGTTCAGATGTACTTATACTAGGTTAATAAGGTTAATCTCTCATGTTTTTTGACAGATTGTATTTTGTACAAGATATAACATTTTGAGGTACTCAGTAAAAATTTCTAGGATTATATAAAGGTTTCCTAACATAAGCTACAGCTCTGTAGCAATATCAATCCCTTTATTTTACCATTTCAGAGCTACTTATGAATAATAACTAAATCATTTAATATTTAATAGGCATAGCTTCTTAAATTGGCAATATTAAAATTAGAATCATATGTTTTTTGAAATATTTTGTTTTGTTTTTTGCTTTTCGAGGTAGGGTCTCACTCTGGTCCAGGCTGACCTGGAATTAACTATGTAGTCTCAAGGTGGCCTTGAACTCTCAGCGATCCTCCTACCTCTGCCTCCCAAGTGTTGGGATTAAAGGCATGTGCCACCACGCCCGGCTTTTTTGAAATATTTTGGACTTCAGAGGTTTCCTGTTTGTTTCTGCTAGGCAAATTAGAGTGTAAAACCCATTGTTGTTCATAAATATTTATTAGTAGGTATAAACAATTACATTGGAAAAAAAGATGAACAAAACACCTTATTTCTACATAGCCATTCATTTTGGGCGTGAGGGAGTAAATGCTTTGTGTTTTTTACTAAAGCCAAAATACACAAAATTATTGTACAAGTTTCTTTTTAACACAGTTCAGGTTGACACTAACTTTGCACTTCTTACAGAAATTATTTAAATAAAGCAGCTACTCAAAGATTTTAGCTTATAAAATAATCTACAGAACCAAAATGCCATTTGCACAAACACAGAAGTTTCTTTTTTCATGAATTAATTTTAACCTTAGTTTTGATACATTTTCTGCATGACACTGAGAAGCCACCAACTAGGTTGAGAAAGTGAACGAAGCATATACTGTGTTTTCTAGTATCTCTTTCCTGTTGTTAACTGTTACTCTGTAGCTCCAAATTGCATTCATTGTTTTGGCTAGGAAGAAGTTACCTATCATCAGTTCTAACTTCTTTTTTTCAGAAAAAATATCTTGAAGAAATAGAATCTCACCGAGTTAAAAGACAGTCTTGACATTAAAAGACAGTCTTGACTGCTTCCTCTAGTGTACATTCCTGTATAAGAAGAAATAACACATTTGTCTATTGTCCCTAAAAGGGCTCTGTTTATGTTCATTTGAAATGAAATGTCCTGGACAAGGCCTGGGTCTTTTAGGATGAAATAAGAGAACATGTGGCTTAACTGTATTAAAGGAGTAATTTGAGTAGTGAGTTTTAAAGTTAGTTATTTATCAAATTGTTTTTCCTTTAACATTAAGCCATAGAATAATTGTTAGGTTTGAGTTTAGAGCTCTCCTTGGATTACACACAGCATTGATTCCAGAGATCCCAAAAGACACCTGGGAGTTCTGAGCACTTCTTCCCCAGTATGACAAGTAGAGTTGTTGCTGTGCTTGTTCAACTACAGGCCACTTCCCTTGCTTAAACTGATTATTTGATACTTGTAAAAGGAAGTCCTATGGGTTTTAACCCCAAAGTAGTGAAGCTGTACTTTCAATAATTAAATTAAGTTTGTCCAGGAAACTCCTAATCTGAATTTGGGATTTTCACATGACTTCAGAATTCAGTTAGCTGACATCTTCCCATAAGAGTCTTCTCTCTCTGCATGTGCTGCTAAGAATCATGTAGTTCCAATTCCTTTCTGCTTTTTTTGTGGGAGCTGAAAAGCTTGCTTTCTTGCTGTCTTTAGTGCCAACAGCCTGCTTATTCAAACCTGTACATTGTAAACTACGATTATCATTTAGTTTACAAGATAAAACATTGGAACCCTTCATGAATTTTATTGTTTGAACATCAGCATTTCGAGAATTACTTCGTGATTGTTCTGTAATCAGTAGAGGTTTTAACCTAAGAATGTTGTCCTTTAAAGTATCCATGGGAAGCTATATGCTTATTCCTATAAGGTTTGCAATGGTTCCAGCATGTGTGAAATGGATTATAGATTGCAGAGGAGGAACAAGGAATCTTTAGAAAGCCATAGAAAGTATTTTAATTAGTGGTTCCAGGGGTATACTAAACTGAAAACTCACCAAAGTGTTTAGTGTGTTATAGCACTTGAAAATGTTCATTTTTTTTTAACCCAACTACTGAGCTTGATTACCCAGCATTTTACCAATACTGGATTTAAAATTACTTTTGAATATTTCTAAAAACAATAATCTTAAGGGATTATGAGTTTCTGCAGTTGAGGTTATTCAGAGATGGTATTATAGATTTTGAGTGTCATCCCAAAAGTAGAAGTCCAAAATGGGGTAATTAATGGCAGCATCATTAGGTTAAGTTTTTCAAGGATGCAATTCATTTAGGAACTTTAATTCTGGCAAGGCTATATAGTTGTCTCATTACTTTAAAATCCCACTTTATTATTCCAAATTTATAAAGGTAAATACAAGGTAAGATAAGGTACATAGTCTGTTTTTTCTTCCATAATACTCTCCCCTAATTTTAGTTTTCTTTTTTCATGCAGCTTTAGAAAACTCATTTCTTTAATAGTCCTTCTAGTAGTTGGTTAAAATGTACATATTTATGAAAGCCACTGTATGCTATTACACAGTTTAAAGTACAGCTTTAGTATGGATGTAATGTACTGAATTTAGGATTACAGTGATCCCAAGTAAGAAATTGTTGCTTTGTGAAATTAAACTCAAATACCTAAAATTTGAAGAATAATTTTCATATTGTTCAGAGCTAGTTTTCATACATTGTTGCATTTCTGAATTTTGTCTGAGAAAGGAGTAATGATAATTTTGGGGGGGCTCACTCATGCTAGGCATGGGCTCTTACCATTCAGCTATGCCCCCACCCATAAGAAACAAGAAATGACATTTTGCTTTGTTTTGCCTTTTGAGGCAAGGACTCTCTTTAGAGCTCTAGGTAGCCTGAAATTCATCATGTAACCAAGCTAGCCTCAAACTTTTTTTTTTTTTTGAGGTAGGGTCTCACGCTAGCTCAGGCTGACCTGGATTTCACTATGTAGTCTCAGGGTGGCCTTGAACTCATGGTGATTCTCCTACCTCTGCCTCCCGAGTGCTGGGATTAAAGGTGTGCATCACCACGCCTGGCTCTAGCCTCAAACTTTTAATGATCCTTTTGCCTCAGCCTCCTGAGTGCAGGGATTGCAAGTGTGTACCACCATGTCTAGCCAGGAACCACATTAAAAAATTATTTGTGTGTTTGTGCATATTTGTAGCCATGCCAGGGTCTCTTGCCACTGCCAATGAACACCAGATGCATGTGTCACTTTTGGGTCCAGCCTTATGTGGGTGCTAGGGAATTAAACACAAGTTAGTAGGCTTTGCAAGCAAATAGCTTTTACTGGTGAGCCATCTCCCCAGTCAGAGAACCACATTTTAATAGTAAAAAAAACAACTCATCTGAGGTTACTCATCCAAAGAGTTGCACAATTTGTTGTTTGATCCTTGGTTAAAGTGCTTCTCCATACTTTGCAAGCTTTTGGCATTTTACTATCATTATCTAAGTCTTCCACAAACCCTGGTGAGGATCCAAAGTGTCCTTTCTGTTGAATCTTTTCAAGTTCTCTTTTAAGGATTCTGTAAGTCCAGAAAACTTGTCAACAGGGTGTCTTAAGTTGGAAGGCAAGTAGAAGCAATGAGATTTGGGGTATATATTGAACTTCGTGAGAAAAGGCATAATGACCAAGACCAGATTAACTGTTTTTCCAAGTGATTAGATACTTTGCCCTTCAGAAAAAGGCATGTGGCTCTATTCAAATGCCAATGAACGTGTGTTTGTGTTGAGGTAGAACTGGGATATTTGTTTGTCCTGCACCCTGCTAACATCAAAGGGCAAAGATTTACTGCAAATGGGTAAACATTGACCTTCACACCAAGCAATTTAAAATCACTAATTAGTTCTTGGTTTCATCAAGTGATTTTTGCAGTTGTAAGAAAGGCTTTTCTGAGGAGTAGGAGAGGATGGATTTATGGAAGCTGATTATAATGATCAAAAGGTAGTTGGTTGTCAACAGCTGAATGGCTAAAGAAAATATGGTACACAATGTTGGTTTACTCAGCTGTATTAAAAGTTTATCATTTTCAGGAAAGTGAGTGGAACTGGAGGTCATCCTGATGAGCAAAATAAGCCTGATTAACATTTATTTTCATATGAAAAATTCATATTTAAAACATGACATGAAATAGGGGCTGTTTGGTGAGAGGAAGAGCCACATGAGGGAGGAGGACAAGAGAGGATAATGGGTAATAAATATAATCAATGCATATGATCCATATGTAGGAAAAGGACACAGTAAAATCCATCCTATACAATGATTACATATTAGTACTAATAAAAGGTGATGAATTCTCTTCCTACAGAAATTATCTGCCATTCATATATGTAGTAACAGAAAATTTAGAGTTTTCACAACTCTGTATCAGCTACAAAGATTAGCTTTTGGCTGGCATAAGGGAACTCTACTCAATTTTGTTTTTAAATAGTATAGCTCTTAATGTGTATTTCTCAACTACCAGGAACACTGATAATTATATGTTTCGAAAAAAACTTTGGCAAGATCAGGTAGACCTAACAAATTGAGATCCAAATCCAATCTGGAGTGGGATAAGACACAAATACGGGGCTTGAAGATAATACAGCACCTAGGCTTGCTGACTATATTGGTCCAAATATATGACTCCCATTTCCTAAACAGCCCATTTTCTAAAGTCCTGCCATCAACTAGCATCATCTGCCTTGAAGAACCGAGCAGCATATTGAGGAAAATCCTAGGCCATGTTCCAACATTATGAATAAATTAGCTCATTTGAAAAAAAAAATCTTAACTTTGAGATGTTTCTTTTTTTTCTACAAGTGTATATATTTTACAGGAAAGTTGTCTTTTCTTTTGGTCTACATTTAGCTTTTTTTTTTCTTCTTAAAATCAGAATCCCCTAATCCTGAGCTATCAGGGTAGCATTTGCCCTCCAGAGGATGCTATTGTGATGATCCAGGTTAGCAATTCTTTACCATATCTTAAATGTCTTCATTGTAAAGTTATCCCTGCTTCCTCACCTTTGAGAATTCCCAGAAGGAAATCACATGTCAATGTCAGAAGGACAAAATGCTATTCAACTTTGAGTGTGTAAGTATGCATATAAGCAGTTTTCAATTTTTCAAACATTTCCAAAAATTCAAAGCAAGCCAAAGTCCCACATCATTTGGAAAAAAGCGACTGAAAGGATTATTGGTAAATCAGTAGAAATTTTCCGTGTACCAAAGAAAGACTGACATTTTGATGGGGGTACTTGGTTCCCAGTGGCTGGTTTTGTGCCAACAAAGAGGCTATTTGGAGCAATTAAAGAATCCCAACTAAAATCTCCATGATTTTGAGATAATGCTACAGAGGTTGGGAGTAGAGGGAGCTGTGAAGGAGCCAGTATGAAGATTTTATTTAAATGTCTGAGAAATCCCATGAGCTTATAGCGATGTATGAGTAATCTGGCACTGTTGAAAACTTTATTACCAAATCAAGTTATGAAATTATGAAAATGAGAATATCTGCCTAACTTCAAGAACTTTTAACCTGATAACAAAATCTAGACCACTAAAATGAAAACACCACTTGAGTCTCTTTCACAATGCAACATTCATGTTATGCCTGTTAAATAGTTTTCTCTACACTTCCCATTGAAATGTTCAGAGAATGTTTGTGCTGCTACAGGGACAAGAGAGGGTTTTTTTGGAACAGGTGTTTTTTTAAGTCATGCAAAAAATGTAAGCCCTAGTTTTTTTTTTTTTTAAGTCTTGATAAAATTATAGGCAGATGCTTAAATGCTTTGGATTTAGGTGAATAGCCAAAATTGGGTCATGGTGGAATGAAAAATGATTATGTTAAGCAGAATTAAAAAGTTTTCCATATTCTGCAGCTAAGTAGAAGTACAATTTGAAATTTAAAAGTATTTACTTTTTTTGAGATAAAGTTTCACCATAAAGCAGAGTTGTCTCAAATTGATGGTCCTCCTACCTCAGCCTCTTAGGCATTGGATTATAGGTGTTCAATACCATACCTCACTAACATGGAGTATATGTAATAGAAACAATGATTTTGAATTTAGAATCTGTCCTGTCTTTACTAAATTGGACTTAATATTAAAAGAGGAGGAGACATTTCAGCAATAATCACTTTCTAATTCAGACATTTCAGTATGTTAATTGTTACCAAGACTTTAAATATGTGACCAAACAAATGAATCCAGTGTGTCTTGAAACTAGATAAAGCATGATATTGTTGACTCGTTTATGTGCAGTTATTTTTGATTTGGCAGTACAGTTTTGTATTTTTTTTTATGAGAGAGAGAGAATTAGTGTACCAGTGCCTCCAGCCACTGCAGTCGAACTCCAGATGCATGCACCATCTTGTGTACATATGCAACCTTGTGTTCTGACATCACCTTGTGCATCTGACTTATGTGGGACCTGGAGAGTCTAACCTGAGTCCTTAGGTTTTGCAGGCAAGTACCTTAATCACTAAGCAACCTCTCTAGCCCTGCAGTACAGTTTTAATTTACATTTAAATGTCAGTGGGAAGTATTTGGAGTTCACCAAATTTAGGCACATGGAAAAATGTTTTATTTCTGTGGTGGATGTTTTATTTTCTCTCTCTTTCACACACACACACACACACACACACACACACTTAGAATATCTCTAAGTTCTAGAAGATTTGGGTTTATTGATCAGCACTGTGACCTGTATATTTCATATTCTCATCTCTCCACACCCTCTTTCTGTTTGTAAAATATGAGTGAGGTGGGAATCCAGTTGATACTTTCCATGATTCTTTTTTCGTTCATAAAGTTACTTCAACTTGCTTTATACTTGCTCTGTGGTCAGAGGACATTCTTAAGAATTTTGGTTGGAAATGCCATTTTTTTCAAATGATACTGGGGATAGATCTGAGGCCTGCGTATTAGGTAAGAGCTGTAACTCTGAACACCCCTCCTTGGCCTTGATATGTTTTTAAACAGTCTCTCATTGATAAGGTAGAAAAGTGAACACACACGTCTTTCCCCTCCCTATTTACTATTAGCTTGGAGTTGAAAAATGGTGATATTGCCAATGTGTAAGTTAGGATAATAGCTAATTAGCCTCAATTCCCAACCTAAACAAGGTGTCAACATAGCCAGTGGAGTCTTAAGCCTAATTCACAAGGATGATAACCCTGAGGAGATCTGCAAAAGAATATACTCCTAAGAAATCTGGCATGAGTCTCTAGTATGGGCATTATGATATATACTTCTCTCTAGAACAAAACTGACAAAAGTCTGGAGTATTGGATCATGTTTCCATGCCTGGCTACCCTTGTTTTCTGACAAACTAATAAAGCAGCTGTTAATGCAATTATACCTAGAGAAAAATATGTTTTTGTTTTGAAAAAAGTTACATATTGGCTATGTTGTGCCATCAGTGTGATCTTGGAGTGTAGCTCAAGTTCATTTATTATTCTGAGTGGATTTGACAATTAGAAAAATTGAATCTAACTATAGAAGCTCTCTAGAAACCATATCTAGTGTTACAATTGCTAATGATAGTCTCAGTGAAGTAGGAAGAAATGAGATTTGAATAAATGAAAACTTCACATGATACCAAATATTATTATGGGACAAAACTTTGCCACATGGGTCATGACACAGCTTATTGATGGCAGTTATATTCTTCAATACCTCATCCTGCTGCCTTTACCCCTTACCCCAAATTATCCCTTTTCTACAGAACACACTTTGGCCATGATTCACTAATGCTAAGGAAAGAATAGAGATGGGAATCAGTTCAAGTAGCAGACTACACTGTTGATAGCAAGTATCAAGGCACACCTGCATTGTTTAAAAATTCCTCATTTCACTTGCACCAGAAATTTCACATAAGAATTTATAGATTCTTGTTTCTCTTGACATAAAAACAGATGATGCCCAACTCATTTTCTTATACTTTTCTGGCATACCTTTAATCGCCAAGAGCAAGCATATGGCTGTTTCAGGTAATGTTAGACTCTATATTGAGGAAAATTTTGTTAATGTTGATTTTAAAAAAGCACCCTTGCTCAGCAGGTTGTTATCAGGTCTAAAATGATTACCATATGCATTCTAACTCATTTTTAATTTGAACCTTTGTATTTTGATTAATTATTCTCAATCTGTTGGAAATAGTTGAGATATGTAAATGCTGATTTCTTTGAAGATAGTAGAATTTAGATCGCATGTATAGTGTCATGAATCCCATTAGGGTTATTAAGTTATATATCTAACAAAGGTGCACATGCAGTTCCACTGTCCCCAATGAATATTTATACTATAACTTCAACTTGGTTATCTAGTCTTAACATTGTTTTGATCCAGAAATCAATTGATTAAATTGTTGATGCTCTTTTTCATGTTCCCACACCTCAGGAAAATGTCTTTTACCTAATTAAAAAAAGATTTTAAGTCCAGGCTTTTGTCTTAGAAATTCCTTGATAGCAATGATGATTAAAACTATCAACAGTAGGCAGGACCCTATAAATAACCAGATAATTGTTTTTTTTTTCTTGCCAATGCATGAGATGTAGTAACTATTGGTTATAGTAGCGTAGAATTTTTTTTTAAAACATAAACAGTACACATCCTAAATACTAATTTCAATACTCTCAAAATTTAAAAAATATAGTAAATTAACTGAAATACACAAACACAGGAAAGGAAGTCACCTAACTTATTAGATATGACATATACTATAGGATAAATATATCATTGGCACAGATTAAGAAACTGACATATCTTTTAAGAAATAAGAACTCAACAGCCCCCACAATTAGAAGTCGTGTTTCAAAACAAAGCAAAAACATCCTTTCTACCTAGAATACCACAAGCTGATAGTTCTTTGGAGTCTGTTTAGTCTCCCTTTGGTGCTGTTCATTGAACCAGCATGGGCAGAGTATAGCACTGCAGGGCAACAAAGATAGGCAGGTTAGTTTGCCTTATCTGACAGCTGGTGGGAAATGCTCACCACATCTCTCAACCCTGTGAGGAGATAGCGTGAGATCCTGAGGAAACTCAGGAATCTGTGCTGCAGCTACAGTAGCAAAGTGGCACCTGGAGCTTCAAGGAAGCAAGGGTTAGAAAAGAACAGCAAAGCAAAGGGGTAAGCACCCGACTGCACCTCTGCTGATTAGGGGAAATACCCCTTCAGTTGGTAGTGAGATGGATTTAGTGTGTATCTGTATAAAAAGGCAAATCATAAGAATAATAAAACAAAATATGGACAATGTAGCTATAAAAGACATTGGGGGGCAGTGAAGGAATCATATCCTGTGTCACCACTGAGAACAAGGAAATTACAAATTTTCTCTTGAATTCCAGACTAGATGATGGGGATTTGACTTAGAGCCGAGTTGTAACTTGTTCTTCCTGTCCATCACCCCATTTGTGCATGAGCAAGTCGCAAGCCTCTCCCCAAGTTTCAAATACATCCTCCGAGGAGTCTAACAGTTTAGAATTGGAGGAGCAGATGCTGGATGCACAGTGAAGAGAGCTGGAACAGGCTAGAGGGCATTCACTGCTCTGAGCAGCGCCTCGGACTTCACCTAATTCTACCTCACTGAGGTCGATTTCACTTTGAGAACAGGCCTCTGCTTTCCCTTTCTCCATCTGTGAATATCTGATGTCCTGCCACATATAATGCTGCTGAATGATTCCATCAGAAATTGTGTACATGGGCTCTGCACTGGGTTCAGACATATGACCATTAAATTTGGAGAAAAGGAGACCCAGTTTCTTGAGAGACGGACCCATGAAGGAACGTTTGCTTGATGACTCAGCTTTTGACTTCCCTTGGGTACCAGTGGTTCTTGGCATGGTTCTGACGAGAGGTGGCCCATGGCAGGCCTTTTTCTTGCAGCCTAAACTGAAAGAAACACTCTTGGATTTGGCCCGAGCCCCACCACTACCATCATTGGGATCATCCCTCTGAGGGAGTTCAGTGCTGCTAGTTGAAAAGCTTCTCCTTGGGTGCTTTCTATTTCCTAAGAGGTCAAGTACTTCATATCGAAAGCTGGAGATGTCCTGCTTTAATTCCTAGGGAAAGAAGGGAGACATGTTTTGTCAAGAAGGTACATAAAATATTGGGGCATTTGGAGATCTTATATGTTGTCTACTTAGTAAACCATACAATGCACTTAATACTAGAAAAAATCCCCTGTTATTCAAGCACAAGGAAGACAATTCTATCACCATTGGACAAATGGTACAATGGATAAAGTTGATTTCAGATCATCCTGGTCAGAAGTGCAGTGAAAGTGTCATCCTAAATAAAATGTTTCTTGATAGACAAAATACTAGAATACTGACTCCTCACAGTTGTCTGTATAGGAAAGGATCACTGAAGAAGAAAAGTCTTTCAGATTACAAGGAAGGAAACTAGGAGTGCCATAAGCAAAGAGACTGCTGCTTGGGGACAGTGGCTGTTATTCATTCAAGTCCCTTTAAATTGTCTTCTAACTGGCTGTTTAGATAGGAAGTTGTTCCTTTAAAGGTTATCTCTCAAAGCATAAATCTGATTATGTTACCTCCTGCTTAAACATGGTAGTAACTTGTCACTAACCTTAGGAAAATGTAGACACACCATACCATGAACTAAAGGATTTTCTAAGCCCTGTGTGTCTTGATCTTTTCAATTTCATTTCTTTTTTCCAAAAAGAAAAGGGCTGGGGAGATGTCTCAGTGGGTAAAACATTTACAGTACAAGCATGTGGACTTGAGTTTGGATCCCCAGAGCCCATATAAAATGCTGGGCATTGTGGTGCACACCTTGAATCCTAACCCTGGGGAGATGGAGACCGATGAATCCTCAGGGCCCCTTGGTTAGATAGTCTAGCCGAATGAAACTGAATGAATGCAATTTAATTTCATTCCCACTTTTCCCAGTTGCTCTACTGTCTACCTACCTAGACAAGATTCTTGCTTGCCTTGGAACCTCTGTCTGATTTTTTCCTGTCTTGAACACTTCTCCCCAACTCCCTTTCATCTAGCTCTTACTTCAAGCTTAAACATTTCTTCAGAATGCCTGTCCTGACTCTACATGTTCAAGCTGAAGTATCCCACTTTTTGTGTGTGTTTGTGTGTGCCCTCAACAGATGAATTATATCTATGGAGTAGGATAAAAAGTTTGAGAAAGAGCACACTCATTTATTGTAGGATGTTTTGTAGCAACCTTCTCTCTACCAACTAAATGCCAGTGTGACAAAAATATCTCCAGCCTGCTAAATGTGCCCTGACAATAAAATTGCCCTTGGTTGAGAATAACTGTTTTAGGCTGGCGCTAATAATAGGAAAATTTTACTATTTAGTTTAATATGACTTTAACAATAGGTGTTTTTTACTTTATCTTACATCTTTTAAAAATATTTTATCTTTATTTATATTAATTATTAGAGAGACAGATAGAGAATGGCCATGCCATGGCCTCTCACCACTGAAAACCACCTGCAGACACATGAGCCACCTTGTGTATCTGGTCTTATGTGGGACCTGGGGAATCGAACCTGCATCCTTAGGCTTTGCTGGCAAGTGCCTTAGGCATATCTCCAGTTGTATCTTATATACTTTAGTTAAATGTCCTTAACTTTCCAGACAGTTTCTCCTATCCAAGGACTAGCCAAACCCTACCTTGCTTAGCTTTTTGAGATCAGAAAAGATTGGACACACTCAAGGTGATATGACTTAGTCCAAGATACTTTTTGTTTGCTGTCACATACCTCACTATGCATCCTATTCACATAATTTAGGGCAAGCAATTCCCACACAGAGAAACACCAGAATATTAAAAGAATACATAGAACAAATTTCTAAAGAACTGATTGTGGTGTGACACACATTGGTAAAAATATCTCCATCTACCAGTTTCCAAGTGAGATAAGAGAGAATAAGCAATTAGAAATGATATTGCTGATAGGCTTGTGAAAATTAAGTTATACTAAAGAACAAAATTACGACTGGGATGTAGCTCTTATTGGAGAGAGAGATAGACAAACATAGACACAAAATTCAAGGTTAAATTACCTTGAAATTTTCTTCTGTTAGCCCCTCATTTGTTTTGGAATTTCTTATCATAGCAGCCACATATCTTTTGACTAAATTCCTGATAACTTCCTGGAATTGAGAAACATGAAAATACATTCAGTTGCCTTCTCAGGCTATCAGGGAAATCAAATTTGAAGCAAGCAAAATATGCTCAGACCATCTTTGTAACAGAAAATCCTCACAGAATCCAGCAAGGTTTTTCCAAAAAGAAAAGGGCTGGGGAGATGTCTCAGTGGGTAAAACATTTACAGTACAAGCATGTGGACTTGAGTTTGGATCCCCAGAGCCCATATAAAATGCTGGGCATTGTGGTGCACACCTTGAATCCTAACCCTGGGGAGGTGGAGACCGATGAATCCTCAGGGCCCCTTGGTTAGATAGTCCAGCCGAATTGGTGAGCTCTAGGTTTAGTGAGAGACTTTGCCTCAAAAAAATAAGGTGGAGAACTGAGGAAGACACCATGTACACACCACACACACACACACACACACACACACACACACACACCCCCAAAAAACAATTAGGCTCATTGAGTGATAGCTCCAATTTGGTGATAGAGGGTACCAGTAATATTGTATTCAATCCAAAGTACAAATTTTCACTGAAGTATAAGATAAACATGTTTCCAAACATAGAGAAGAATGAGAGTAGAATAATCCTTTCATGGTCATGTTAATATCCATTTCCATTTGGTTGGATTAAGCTTTAACACCTAGTGAAATGAACACTTTTTTTCTTTAAAGTTGAGTCACTAACTCTGCAAGCAATTTTAGAATCAAAATACTTTTATTAGAGTCAACCTATACTGACATAGGGTTGGCCTTTTAACCTCTGGGAGAATGACACACACATGGTCATATGATGATGATGATGATAGCTGCCATTTACCACAGCATCTCAGCCAATATGAGGCAACACCCACACTCACTTTTCCCAATACTGTATATTAAGTTTTACTCTTGTCTCCAGAATATAGATGAAGAAGCTGAGGCTCAGTGATGGCAACTGACCCCTTCAAATCACCAACTATTAAATGACAAAACTAGATTTCACTTCTCCAAGATGATTTGAAGGCCTATAATAATAACAAAGCTCTTATTGTTATTTCTGCTTCTTGGTGAACTTGTAGAAGTCACTGAGTTGCTTGGGAGCTTTCTTAAAAAAATTAGGCCTTCTGAAGAAATTGAAGGCATTGAATCCTAACTAAGTTTCATTATTGTGAAAATAATTAGAGTTGGTAGGATTGGTGAGAGAAGCAATATCTATCAAATTCTGTATTTCCTGTTTCTCTTTGTCAGCTATGGCTTAAAGAAGAAAACTGGAGGAAGGAAGCTGTGGAGTACTTTTTCTACTTTGGATTTATTTTGATCCAGAAGTTAAGAGACTGTTGTCTCTTATTTGTGATTTTTCAATGATTACTGTCAAGAGACGTCTCACACATTTGGGTGCTCTGTGATCTTCTGGCTGGTGGGATAGATCTTCTGGCTGCTGGGTCTATTTCTCTGATTAAAGTAGTGCTTGTAATTTAGAAAGACCTAAGTTCCTAGCATTTTATCTAAACATTTACTTAATTTCTTCTTGTTCTGTGTCCCTTATTCCCATTACTCTATGTGCTTTTCATTCCCAGCAAGTTTTACCCTTATAATGACTTGATTTTAATAGTTCTAAAGACTATCTTTCATGACTGCTAGATAATAAACTTCAAAGGATAGAAAGATTGTCTCTTTTTTTTGGAGGTAGGCTCTCACTCTAGCCCAGGATGACCTGGAATTCATTATGTAGTCTCAGAGTGGCCTTGAACTCATTGCAATCCTCCTACCTCAGCCTCCTTAGTGCTGGGATTAAAGGCATGCATCAGCATGCCCAGTTTAAGATTGTCTTTCTTATTCAGAGTGCTACTTTGTGAAAGTGTATGTTTGATTGTTGTGTATGTGTGTAGTATGTGTGGGTGGATGTATGTGCAGGTGTGAGTACACATATGTACATGCGTATGTAGAGGCCAGAGGTTGATATAAAGTGTCTTCTTCAATCTCTCTCCACTTTAGTTTTTGAGACAGGCTCTCTCACTGAACCTACATACTAGCTGGCCATTAAGCCCCAGGGATTTCTAGTCTCCACCTCCCATGAATTGGGATTACAGACACACACTACCACACCATGCTTTTACATGGATCTTCGGGAATCTGAACTCAGGTCCTTATGTGTATGTGACAAGTATTTCATCCACTGAGCAATTTTCCTAGTCCCAACACAATGATTTCTGTACTGTGTGTCTGATTATAGTAGATATTCAAGTACTTATTGATTGACAAACTACATTTCCTGTTTTCTTCAATTTCAGGGAAGCTAGATTTCTAAGTTCCAGATGTTACTGATCCAGATGAGGCAGTGTTAAAGGGCTAGGAACAGAGTCATATAGCAGGCAATTTTACACTGACAAGTTACTTCAGCCTTCAAAGAATTACAGCCTCGCCAGGCTTCCCACTGGAGTCATGTCCAGACGGCCAGAGTGTAGTTTGCTTCTACTCCACAGAACTGGCTAAAGACTAGTGTGTTTAATCCCCATGAGGAAGAATTACCTGGTAATGTTGATTTTGTATGAGGCTATCAGCATTACGTTCCTGTAATTGAGAACAGACAGTTTACATCAGTAGCTTCCCAGCACCATTCTAATCTCTATGTAATTCTGAATAGTAGGACTGGAGAATGACACGGGAGCTCTTGACTGACAATACCCAAAGCACAAGCAGGCTGAGGTGATTTTTCCCTCTTTTTATTTTTATTTATTTAATTTTCTTTTTATTAAGAACATACTTTGTATGGACACATCATGTATTGGTGCCATCTTTTCTGTCTTCCCTGCCCCCATTCCCCTGGCAAACCTCTTCAGTAGGTTTGCTGCTATTCCCTTTGGGGTCATGGGTTATGCATTGTGGGAGCAGCAGTCAGTTATTGGGGGAGGCAATGCCTCTGGGCATGAGGTCTCAACCTGTGGCTCTTACAAACTTTCCACGCCCTCTTCTGTGAAATTCCCTAAGCCTTGGTGGGTGATGAGCTCTTAGGATCCTGAAGCATTTTTTTTTTTTGATGTTTAGGATAGAGACTGTCATAAAAGAGAGAAGAGAGGAAACAGTTTTGTTTAGAAAGAAACATATTTTTAAGGTCTTACTGTAAAGCTCCTCAAGTTGTGCCTCCTTCGTCTACCATCAGGGTCTCTTTTGGGGCAGAAGGTATTGTTGAACCAGTTACCAAGGTAGAGAAACGATTTGGGGCTGGGGATAATGTTGAAAGGAGGTGGCAAGGTACCACCTTCATCAAAGTAACTCATCCAGAGCTTTGTTCTTGCAAACTTCCACTCAATATCAGCATGATCCTGTGAAAGACAGAAGTGCGAAGTTTGGGGATAGGAAATTGAGAAAAATGCACTGATGTCTCATTTTAACATTTTTTTTTGGCAGTGGCTATATAAATGCAAATTGCACATATTCTGTTAATCCAAATCACACAGAACCAGCAATATACTTTTAGAAATGATATAAAGGATGGATATGGTAGTGAATGCTTCTCAACCTAGTTGAGACAGAAGGATCATGAGTTTGAGGTTGGCTCAACCAACATAGTGAGATCCTGTCTCAAAATATAGTAAGAGCCTATGAAGGTATGGCTCAGTGGTAGATTGCCTAGTATGGTCAGGGCTGGGTTAAACCACTAGAGCAAACAATAAATAAAACAAAATAGAAGAAAGGAAGGGAGCTGGGGAGAGAGGAAGAAAGGGAATTGTAGAAGATTATGCACAGGACTCTTCATGCTAATGTGGCTGATAATAAAAACAGATATTAAAAATATAAATAACAATGGGACGCTAGCTAAATAAATGATGTTATCTCTACAAAACTACATACAATTCAATTTAAAAAATATAGTAGATCAATGTCAGGTGTTTCCCACAGTCAATCTCCACTTTTTTTTTTGAGATAGCATCTATAACAATCTATATCTCACCAATTTAGCCAGCCTAGCTAGCCAGTAAGCCCTAGGGATCCTCCTGTGTATACTGAGCTGAGTTAACAGATAGGTGTCACCACCACATGGGTAGTGTGAATCCAAACTCAGGTCCCTATGCTTGTATTGGAATTACTTTACCCACTGAACCACCTCTCCAGTGCCCAAAAGAAACTTTTTGAGATATAATTCACACAAATAAAATTTACCAGTTTCAACAAGTATATATGCCTATGTGTGGTGGTTTGATTCAGGTGTCCTCATAAACTTAGGCATTCTGAATGCTAGGTTCCCAGCTGATGGAAATTTGGGAATTAATACCTCCCAGAGGCAGTGTATTATCAGGGGTGGCCTTATGGTTGTTATAGACAGTCTGTCCTTGCCAATATTTGGAACACTCTCCTGTTGCTGTGGTCCATCTTTTGTAGGCCAGGAGGTTGATGTCCACCCTCTGCACATACCATCATATTCCCTTGCCATCATGGAGCTTCCCCCAGAGTCTGTAAGCCAAAGTAAATCCTTTTGCCTCCAACAAGCTGCTCTTGTTTGGGTGATTTCTGCCAGCATTGCAAACCTGACTGCAACACGGTGTAACTACCATCACAATCAAGACATGATACATACATATATTGTTATATGTTTCTAGAACTTTTGAAATAGAGTCTTGCTGTGTAACCCTGGATGGCTTGGTACTCACATTATAGACCAGATTGGCCTCAATCTCATGCCAATCCTGCTTTAGCTTCATGAGTGCTGGGATTACATGCATGTGCCACCATACCTGGCTTTTTCTAGAACTTTTAAGACTTGGGTGGACTGATGTAACCACCAGCACAATCAGGATGTCCAACTGTTCTATCACTTTTCAATATTGTATAATATTAATCTGTTAGAATCAAATCTTCCCTATCTCTCAGCCCCTGGCAACTGCTACTCTTCTTTGTTGCTATAATTGGCCCTGTCCAAAATGCCATATCACTAGAACCATATACTAGTCAACCTTTTGAGACTGGCTTATTTCACTCAGCATAAAAGCTTTGAGATTTACATGTGATTTTGTATGTATCAGTGCATTTTCAATCTTACTGCTGATTAGTTTTCATTACATTGGTGTATGATGGTCTATTCATTCACCCCTTAGAAAACATTTGGATTGTTTCCAATATTTAGTAAATTTAAAAGTTTTTTATTTTTATTTTTGCACATGTGTATGTGTGAAAGTATCAAGGTCTTTCTCCTCTGCAAGCAAATACCAGAATCTTGTACCACTTTTTGTATCCAGTTTATGTGGGTGGCTTGGGAATTGAACTCAAGCTGGCAGGCTTTGCAAGCCAACTGCTTTCATCTGCTTAGCTATCTTCCTAGCCCCATATTTAACAGCTTTGAATAAAGCTTCTATTACTATTACAGGGTTTTTGTGGAAGTAAATTTAATTTTTCTAACTTAAACAGAAGTGGTATTACTTGATCATGAATTAATCTATGTAGAAATTCATAATAAACTGCCAAGCTATTTTTCAGTCATGAGCTTTATATCCTCTTCCATGCTGGTTGGGGTTTTTAATTTTTAGCCACTAGATGGTATATAGTGAGATCTCATTATGGTTTTAAATTATATTTCCTATATGGACCAAAATGTTGGATTATCTGTCTACATGCTTATTAGCCATGTATCTATCATATGTGATAAAGTGTCTGCCCACATCCTTTGCCTACTTTTATTGGATTATGCACATATTTGCGGCTTTTCTAAATTCCTAGGAATATGTTGGAAGTTTTCAAAGCCTCCCCACTTAGGTATCATTTCTCAAATTTTTCTGTACAGTTTTGGTCAGCCTCTTGTCAACCCAACTGACCTCATTGTCTCAGCAATTTTAATGTACCCCCCTTTTTAAATAAATCAGATATCCTAAGGACAGCTCTCCTCCTTGAATGAGCTCAGAATCAAGTACATAAAAATAATCCCTGAAAAGGAACCTTTTTTACTGGGGGAGCTGCTGGACATGGTAAATGGATTAATTATCTGGATGGGGGTATGGGCTGTAGCTCCAAACCTATTCTAGCTCTTCCAGTAGCTGCTAGGATGGTGTTTTTCACAAGTACCATGGACCTAAGGCAGCTGGTTCTCAAGGCTAGAGTGAAAAGAGTAGAAAAGGATGGCAATACAGCAAGTTTAAATACCATAGAGCTCCATTGTTCTCATTGTAATTTAGCCATTTTTTTGCAACAGAAGTTTCTCACATTGTTGCAAGCCTTAACTGAATTTCCAGAGTTCTGAAAATGTTGACAGAAATTTTTGGTAAAACAAAAAAATGGTCTGGAGAGATAGCGTAGCAATTAAGATGTTTGCATGCAAAGCCTAAGGACCCAGGTTTGATTCCCCAGTACACATGTAAGACAAGGTGGCACATGTGTATGGAGTTCATTTGTAGTGGCTGGAGGCCTTGGTATGCCCATCCTCTCTCTCTCTCTCTTTGTGTGTGTGTGTGTGTATATGTGTGTGTCTGTGTGTCTGTCTCTCTTTCTCACATAAATAAAATTAAAAAGAATGAAAAAATGGGATTCTACTTTTCATGATTTTTGTGCCTTCAATCTAGAAGTAAATCTCCATAAGTCAAAGTCAATGGTTAAAGGTGCTTCCAGGTTCAATTCTTCAGCCACCCACATACAGCCAGACAGATGGACACACACTCATTTGTCACAGCAAGAGACCCTGGCGTGTGATGCACACACACACAAATAACTTTAACTTTAAAAAAAAATCTCCCAAAGTCTTTTCTTTTTATTGAAGTATTTTATTTATTTATTTATTTGAGAGAAAGAAATAGAAAGAGGCAGATAGAGAAAATGTATATACCAGGGTCTCTAGACACTGAAAATAAATTCAAGACACATGCACCACCTTGTGCATCTGGCTTATGTGGGTACTGTGGAATCGAACCTGGGTCTGTAGACTTCGCAGGCAAGCATCCTAACTGTTAAGCCATTTCTTCACCTCCCCCAAGTCTGTTTTTAAGAAGCAAATACGAACAACTCCATATTTTTTTTGTCCTAAAGTCTTAAGGTCACAGAAGTGCTGTAAGAAAAGACCTTGAAGAGAAAAAGGAATCAGTGCTATTATTTCTCTTCCCTCCAGGGGTCCAAGTTACTTAGAAGGGACTGTGATACAATCATCTTGGAAGGCCATCAGTAGATGATTCATGAACTTCTAGTAAGTCTATATTTTTAGTTGATTGCCTTATTCAATGCCTGGGTCTTCAGTGATATTCCCATGGAGTCACTCAGAGCATCCCTATGTTAAACTTCTGAAATGGAGATCAGGAAGAAGTAAGAGTACTTCACCAATCTATAGTTCCTGAAAAAATGCTTCATCTGCATTTGATCATGAAGAAACCATCAGATAATCCAAATTGTGAAACTTTATACAAGACAACTGGACTGGACTGTAGGTGTGTGTGTGTGTATGTGTGTGTGTGTGTGTATGTTTGTATGTGATTGCTGGTATGTGTGTGGAGAACAAAGGTCAACTTTCTTGAGTGGGTTCTCACCTTCCGCCTCATTTTTGAGGCAGAGTTTCTCTCCATTCTTCCTGCTGTTCTTTGCTGTAAAGTGACAGTAGGTGAGTTTTTCCAAGTTCATTGGAATGATGGTTGACAAAGTCCAATTCTTCATAGTCTACTGGATTTATTTCTTTGCAAGCTACTGGGCAGAAGCCATGTAAGCCTCTCTATAAGGCAGTGTATAGAAAATACAAACATTTTGCAATATAAACTTGTAAATAGCCTCACTTTTTATTTATTTTTTAATTTATTTGCAAGTAGAGAGAGAAGAGACACCAACAGAGAGAAAGAGAGATGGGGTATAGAGGGAGAATGGGCATGCCAGGGCCTTTGTCACTGCAAACAAACTCCAGATGCATGTGCCACTTGGTGCATCTGGCTTTATATGGGTACTGGGGAATTGAATCCAGGCTGTTAGACTTTGCAGGCAAGTGCCTTCACCACTGAGCCATCTCTCCAGCTCCTGACCTCAGTTTTGATCAGTTATTATTATTATTATTATTAGTTTTTGGTTTTTCGAAGTAGGGTTTCACTCTAGCTCAGGCTGACCTGGGATTCACTATGTAGTCTCAGGGTGGCCTTGAACTCACAGTGATCCTCCTACCTCTGCCTCCCGAGTGCTGGGATTAAAGGTGTGCACCACCACACCCGACTGTTTATTGTTATTTTTATTTCAGAGAGAAAGAAAGAGTGAGAGAATTGGCATGCCAGGGCTTCTGCCTCTGCTATTGCTGAACTCTAGATGCTTGTGCCACCTAATGGGTATGTGGGATCTTGCACATGCCTCACCTTTGTATGTCTGGCTTACGTGGGATCTGGAGAGTCGAACATATGTCCTTAGGCTTTGCAGGCAAGCGCCATAACTGCTAAGCCATCTCTCCAGCCCTTAATAGGCTTTTTTTGCCTCTTCTAGGTTTTTAAAGGCATAATTGACAAAAGTTGCATATTTTATGGCATACAGCATATTTGATATATATGTACATTGTTAAATGAATAAATTATGCTAATTAACACATCTATTACCTTACACATTTAAAAGTGAACATTGAAGTTCTACTCTCAGAAGTTTCAAGATTTCATACAATATTGCTTCTAGAAACCATGCTGAATAATACATCTTCATATTTGGCCATAGTTTCTATCAGAAGTTATTCTGTACGTCCAGACCACTCACACAGGAAGAAGATTGCATAAGGACCAGTAGGTGGAACTCAGGGTCCCTATCCAAGGCTACCTACTACAGTAGCATTTCACATGAAGTGGAAAATAGAATGACTTTAATTTTGGGTAAAAAAATTCTTTCCTAAGTCAGCTGGTTTCTAATTCTTTGCCTTTATTTAAAATTTAAGAACCTAATCAAGTTGTCAAGATGATAGATTGTTAAAAATAATATTCTATGAAAAATTTATTATGTAACAATTTGGCACAAAACTGAGTTTAAAAAATAAATGACAATGACATCACACTATCCATTCACATGTATTTATTTAAAAAGGGTTCTTAGCAATTATTTTGATAAAAATGAAAGTCACAAGTATAATTGATGCTGAATTTTCTTCCCAAATATTACTTAATATTCATGCATGAATATAATATGTAGTTCGAATGAAAGCCCCATTCACATTTCAAGAAACACATTTCTAACAAAAATGTAATTTTATGACTAATGACTACCAAAATTCATATAATATTTGTATTCTTTTAAGCAGTTTCATACTACTGTAAGTGTATGATTGGTAAACTCAGAAGAATAATTTTAATACCCTCTCATGATTACAGGGAGATAAAGTTAAATTTCAATTTGTATTTTGTTATTAAAAAATGACAAAGTAGGGTTGGAGATCAGCAGGTAAGAATGCTTACTGCGTATGTGTGAGGGTCTGAGGGGCCTGTCTTATAGTTCAACTCCCCAGCATTCATGTAAACAGTTGAGCATGGCTATGGATATTAGTAACCCTAGTCCTGTTTGAGTGGACTTCAGAGAATCTTAGAAGCTCCCAAGATGGAAATCTCTAGAATCAATAAGGGCTCCCCTCTCAAGCAAACACATAGATGAACAATGAGGAAGACACCCCAAATTCTTTGGCTTCTGCATGCATGTTCGGAGCACATGCATCTTCACACATGCATGAATACACAATATTCCCACCATACCACACCACACATAACACACATACACACAGCCCCCCCCACACACAGAAATTACACACTAATCAAAAATAACAAGACTGGGCTGGAGAGATGGCTTAGCGGTTAAGCGCTTGCCTGTGAAGCCTAAGGACCCCGGTTCGAGGCTCAGTTCCCCAGGTCCCACGTTAGCCAGATGCACAAGGGGGCGCACGCGTCTGGAGTTCGTTTGCAGAGGCTGGAAGCCCTGGCGCGCCCATTCTCTCTCTCTCCCTCTATCTGTCTTTCTCCCTGTGTCTGTCACTCTCAAATAAATAAATAAAAAATGAACAAAAAAATATTAAAAAAAACAAGACTTTAAATGCAAGAAATATATATTAGGATGAATTTTTATGCCCTTATTTAATGTAAATGAAGAGAATGATGGAAACTTTCTATCCCTAAAGTAGAATTGAGCCATTTATTTTTCAAACATATGGTTACTCATGAGTAACAAGTCACTATGGCATTCTGATTCCATTAGCTATCCTTAACTGAGTAATTGGAGAGTTTTATTTTAAATGTCAGTCTACCATACTCCACAAGTTATATCCTTAGCAACTGTTTAAACTTATGATGGAAAACTTAGATGTCAACCAAAAAATATAGAAGATACATAAATTTTGTTTCTTTAAGCCATCAGTGAGTATGCCAGTAAAATGTCTTAATGGCACCCTGAGCTGTGACAGCATCAATATATAAACTGTACACCATGCACAAAGACACATTTATGAGTGTAAAAAAAATGAACACTGCTCTGACATCTTGCTATGAGAGGTGATGTCGATGCTCATGCTTGAGGGTGCAGAGATAGATAGGAGGTGGCAGCAGGTTGAAGCAGCGGCCTGCTGTTGGGGAATGAACAGGTATTTTGGGAGTCAAGCCAAAGTTTAGAATAATGCTATTTAACTGTGTGATTTCAGACCAATAAACTCATATCTTTGGGCTACAACTTTCTCAGCTGAAAAAATTGGAAGGAAATGCTTACTAAGTCAAACTGTTGCAGAAGTCATGTAAAATTCCTAAGTTACTGCCTGGTATTTAGGAAGGGCTATGTAAGAGCTGTCGGTTCTGAGACTGTAATATTAGGAATGAAGAGAGAGAGAGAGAGAGAGAGAGAGAGAGAGAGAGAGAGAGAGAATTGGCATACTAGGGCCTCCAGCCACTGCAATTGAAGTCCAGACATGTGTGCCATCATGTGCACATGTGCAACCTTGCTCATGTGTCACCTTGTGCTTCTGGCTTATGTGGGATCTGGAGAGTCGAACATGGGTCCTTAGGCTTCACAGGCAAGTGCCTTAACAACTAAGCCATATCTCCAGCAGCCCTGTTTTACTCTTTGATGGCACAGAATAGGCAATCTGTCACTCTTGGAAATACATTTGTGTTTCTCTAGCATAGCTCTTGAAATGAAGTAGGTATTCAATAAATATTTCTTAAAATGAACTGAGGTTCATTGTCAAACAAATAACTCTATCTCTAGACATGTTGAAAGATGGAGAATAATGATATAACTCCCATTGGTAACCTTTCTTTCCTAAGATTCTTAACTATATATCCTGGTAACTGGAAATTATCTTTTTCATTTATTATTATGATTATCTGTATGTACTGTATGGTATAGTGTGTTATGTGTGGAATATAGATGTGTTTTTTGCAGATGTGCCCATGCAGAAGGCCATGGAGAACTTCAGATACACTTCTCTATTGCTTAACTGCATACTTCCTTGAGACAGGGTATCTCACTCAAAAGACCCAGTGATTCACTAGTCCCTGCTCCCTGTGAACTGGGGTTACAAATTATCATGAGCACACCCAGCCAATATGTGGGTTCTGGGGAGCTGAACTCTGGCCATCTCAGGTGTTTCAAGGCCCTTGTGCTTAAATGTCAAGTGCTCTTAACTGCTGAGCCATCTTCCTAGCCTGTGATCTGTCTTTTGAAAAATATTCCTCTGTCAGTTTAGGTATTTGTTTGTTTTATTTTATTTTTTACTTTATTTTTTGCTTTAAAACTATTATATTTATGAGCTGGAGATATTACTCAGTGGTTAAAGGCACTTGCTTGCATAGTCTTATGGCCGTGGTTTAATTCTACACTACCCAGATAAAGTCAGATGCACAAAGTAGCACACATGTCTGGAGTTTGTTTGCAGTGGCAGAAGGCTCTGGCATGTTCATACTTTCTCTGTCGCTTTCTTGAATAAATAGTAAAAATTATTTTATTTATTTATTTGTGGGAAGAAATACAGGACAGAGAGAGAGAGAGAGAGAGAGAGCAGGGGGAGAATAGGGACACATCAGGGACTTTTGCCACTGCAAATGAACTCCAGATACATATATACCTCTTTATGTATCTGGCTTTATGTGGGTGCTGGGGAATTAAAACCAGGCCAAGAGGCTTTGCAAGCAAGCACCTTTAACCACTGAGCAAGCTCCTCAACCCACTTTCTGTTTTTATGAGACAAGGTGTCTCTATGTAGCCTCAGTTGACCTCAATCTCATGATCCTCTAGAATCAGCTTACTGAGTTTTTATGTGAATTAAAAAAGTAGGCATGCCCTATAAAAATAATTTGCAGCTGGGTCATGGAGTTCAAACCTTTAATCCCAGCCCTTGGAAGCAGAATTTATTGAACTGTTGTGAGTTGGAGTCCAGCCTGAGCTACAGAATGAGTTCCAGGTCAGCCAGCCCTAGAATGAGACTCTGCCTCAAAAAGCAAAATTGCTAAAGGTCTAGGAGAGAATGTATTTTTGTACAATAAATGCAAATATTCAATTGCTAAGTTATGACCCATAGATTTTTGTTTAAGTTTAGAAGGCGCCTCATTGTATCTATTCCTTTTATAATTTTTGCTAAGCATTTTGAAAACATCACAGATCCCTATTCCTATCATTTAATTCCCCTAATGCTCAGACAACCTCAGGTTGAGAATTACTGTATAATACGTTAATGAAGAAGCTATTACAAATAACCCTGTCAACAGTTTTTTTCCATCCGTTATTTATGAGTCAGTTCATTATTTGCCACGGATTCAGTCTTCAGTTCCTGTGTTGAGCGAGTACCAGCAGCCAGGCATTCTGCTTGGGGTGGTCTACACAGAGTTGACTGTCAAATAGCCATAGTGGTATAGAGGTAGCCTTTGAATCCTAAACACTAGCAAAAACAGGACACATGACATGAGCTGCTGATTGATAAATAAGATAGGTATTTGTATATTTATTTATTTACATAACAGATATGTGTTAGCAGGACGATAGGTGTTGAGATTGTGACCGTTTATAATATGAAAAAAGCTTCTGATTTTATAAATATAATATACATTATATATTTCTGTTGTATTTCCAGCCCTAATCTACACTGAATTTCAAGATGATGTATAATTACATTGTATAATTACATTGATCTAAAACTTCCCTAAGTATCTGATACTGAAGAGGTTGTCATTGGGCTTCAGAAATGGCTTAGTGGTTAAGGCGTTTGCCTGTGAAGCCAAAGGACCTAGGTTTGATTCCCCAGGAGCCACATAAGCCAGATGCACGAGGGGCACATGCATCTGGAGTTCATTTGCAGTGGGCAGAGTCCCTGGTGTGCCCATTTTCTGTCTGTCTCTCTTCGCTCTCTCTAAGCTTACAGATAAATAAAATAAAAGAAGAGAGGTTGTCATTTACGTGCATGAGACTAGCCTTCCACCTTATGTGATTCACCAATCATACATTGACTCTTTCCTTGCTTACTTTCAGTATCTGCTGGTGACACCCACTTCTCTGCCCTACCCTCTCATCTCAACTATGAGTTTGGAATATTTTCTCAGATCCACCTCCAGTTGGCTGCTTTGGGGTAAGATATAACCTACACAACTACAGAGAACTCCTGCCTTTTCCCAGTTTTCTGAAACTTAGGACTTCTGTGCTACCACTATGTATATTAGTGACACTTTAACAGTTCTAATGCATGTGTCTGCTCTGCATTGCCTTTGTGGTTGTGATCTCCTACAGAGCAGGCCAGGGATTTTATTTGTTTTAGCCCCTTTTACTATGCCAATAAAACATCCTCTCATGGTAGAGCATACCCTCAGAGGTTGTAGACTTAGTCTCAGCACATGACCATAGCTAGGTCAAATGAATATGTCTATTCAGTTTCACATTTCACAAATCCAAGCTCAAGGTTATTTTCCTTGCAATCAGACTAGAAGGCCAATTTCTTACCAGCTTTTGACAGACTCTTATGCACTCTCTCAGATCTCCTGCCAGCAACCATCTTGCTTAGCAAATTGGAAAAGTTTTGAACATGATGCAAAGGGAAAGCAGCAGGCACAAACTCAGTGACAGCAGAGCTAATAATAGCCCTTAAAGGGAAAGGCTGTGCCTTGGAATCTCGGGCTTCAGGTCTGACTGATTGGATGGCTATTTTGGGAAGGGGAAATTTTGGCATTCTTTGCACGAATTATCAATAGCTTACTTCGTTTGAGCATAAGATCAGCTCTATTTCCCTTTGATGGGATAGCAACAAAGACCACTGTGGCAAACACACCCCAAGCAGAAGTGAGACAATTAATTTTTCTGGATCTTAAGGGAAGTCAATTTCACTTGAAATGCCTTCTTTTCCAAGGAGAATTCAGGGCTCTCTTTGGTATTTATTAGAACCATATGGGACAACTGTCAAAACGCAGATTTGGAGAGCTAATCAGAAGGTTAAACATTGCATTATAGTATTTATTTTTTTGCATCAAGGCTAAGAATGCAATTTTTATGTATTTTATTTTAAAGAGATCATAATTTAATCCCATTTTATTTCCTTCCTTCCTTTTCTTTTTTTACATGCTTCTCCTCATATGTACAGCCTAGATTTATATATACATGTATCTGTAAGACATGCTAGCAGGACAGGAAGAAGGATACTGGTGTGAGGTGGACAGAAGAGGGAAATGGGAGGCCAATATAGTCAAAGCACATGAGATTATTGAAGGCAAATATGCCATGACACCATTTTGTACAATGAATATGTGCTAATACATTAAAAAGAAGTGATATTCTTTTTATATTTTTATTTATTTTTCTTTGATTTTCTTAGATAGATCCTTGCTCTATAGCCTGGTACTGCTTACCCATACATGTTCTGCCCTCTAATATCACATATGAGCAGTATTTATGGAAGTAGTTGATCTTCTTTCACTAAATAGTCAACAACCCTCTCCTCCCCAAGGCTTTCTGATGGTTATAATTAACTGTAAGAATCATTCTGGACCCCAGTGGTAATTGCTCTGATTGGTTTATCTTCTGTTGAAGTAGCAGTCTCAACTGAAGTATGCAAACAACAAATCCATCAGGACCAAAGAGAGAGAACTCTCCAGCTCTAATTCGCTGCCCACCCATTGTCTACAGCATTCATTTGCACACTAGTACTGATGTCTCAGGATAGTATAATAAACACTTCTGAGACTGAGAGAATGATTGTGACTTGATAGGTGTGGTGAACAGGTCCTCTTCCCTACTGAACATGTGTCGTGGTGTACTAGACATTGTGTCTCTATTTCTTTAGAACCCCTCTTCATGCAGGAAGCAACTGCTGAGCATCTTCCTTGGCTATGATTTCTAGGTGGTTGGAATGATTCTCTGACCACTCAAGGATTTAGTATGCAGTACTTTTGTTTTTTATCTGTTTACCTGGCATATAGCCCTTTTAATAATTATACCCAGGACCTAATCTCAGGTGTCAAACTCAGAGATAATTTAGATACCATGTTCCAGTTCCATTCTAGCTCTCCCAGTCCCATTTGGTACTACTGATCCCAGCCACTGTCTGTCTCACTGCCTTAAAAGTGATCCTAGCTGTTTGCAGGTAATGGAAAAAAAGCATTGTCAGCACATTGTATTTGAGCTGGACCTTGCGAGTTTGGCAGAATATCTCCAATGGAATGATCTTTCAAGAAAAAGGCCACAGTATATAAAATCAGAAAGAGTAGATAGGTTGAAAATACATTTTCAGCCAACTGGATTAATCATAATCAATATGCTTATAGCAGTGGTTCTCAAACTTCATTGTGTATCTAGCCTATGTGGACACTTGTCAAAATGCAGATTCCTGGGTCTCACTGCAGATCTACAGAATAGGTATTCTGGGGATTGGAAATCCAAGAACATACATTGTGTGACAGCTTATAGATGATGTGGACACAAGTAGTCAACTATGCCTAGTGAAACACTAATGTAAGAGGGATTCTCTCTGATGCTCCAAATATATTCTGAAGTGAATCCATTAAATGAAAATCGGCAAAGAACCTAATTGGGAAGTTATTATGATGATATGGTTATAAAGTGGTAGGTAAAATTACTAATGCTCCCATTACTTATCAGTAAGGTAGTATTACTGGAAACTACTTGTCTACCACTGAAGAACATACCCTGCCCCAGCAGCCATTATCTTCCAATAGCTCTGCTGAGAGTAGTGGGATTTTGTGAGTCCCTCTTCCATCTGTGATGGAATGTTGATGACCCCAAGTTCTTAAGCCCTAAGACATATAGTCAAGGGGCAGGACCCTGGGTATTGGAGAGGTACTAGCAAAAGATGTAGAAACAGAACCTGATCAATGTTTTGAGAACCTGAAGAACAGATGCCTCTGTACACTGAGATAGGTCTCAACTGTCCAGGTTTCTCTTCTGCTTATGTTTCCTGTGGAAAGCAGTCTTCTCTATTCAGAAGTGGCTTTTGCACAGGTTCTGCACTCAGCAATGTAGGCTAAATGCTATTTGACTCTGAGAACACCTGACTATGTGATTGCTGGGAATCCCAGTGGACTGCCTGTCATTTTTTCTGGGATTCTCCAGAGATGTATGTGAACACTTAAGTTCACAGGTCTGATAGTTCACAAACCTAAGCTATTTACTATCTGGCCATTTGGTAACTTTTGTCCAAAATGCTTCAGGCTTACAAATATTCTGGGCATCCCTATGCATTGAAAAGTCATTAATTTGATCATTTATACAATAAATATTAAATGAGGGCCTACAATATGCTAGATTTTGTGTCCTTGTTAGGGAAAGAGACCTTTCATCACATAATATATATCTGAGTCAATTAGTTTGCCTGTAAAATGTATGAATGAGGTATTAAGAGAAAAACCCTGTGGAATTACTTCCTAGAGAATCCACCAGGTGATGGAAATGTTTCTATACCTCTAAGAATCTCTAGGACTAGACCATGAGAATCTTTATGGAGTTAGTTGAGAGGGTTCTAACCACATTAGATCAAGTCTTCTTTAATAATTGATGCTGACTTCCTAATGAATATAGAGGCCTACAATGTTTGTTTTCTACCATTCTTCCATTCTGGATGTTTCTGATATGCCATACTTACTAGAAGAGGCTTTGAAATAACTACATGTTTCATCTAGTCTTTGTGAGTAGACCACAGTCTTACAGATCCATGTATCCCAAATTTCAATTACCCAGTGAAATGTGGGAAAGAGAGCAAAGACAAAAAAAAAAAACAAAAAACAAAAAACAACAACAACAACAAAAAAAAACCACCTGTGAGAAAGCAAAGACAAGACAAAGCAAGAGATATGGACATAGATCAGTAGTACAGAGATTGTTGAGCATCTTCGAAGGTCTGGCTTCTTTAAGCATAGTAACAAGAGAAAGGGAGAGATAGAGACTGGGAAGATAGATGGATGATAGATAGATAGATAGATAGATAGATAGATAGATAGATAGATAGATAGATAGAAGATAGATAAAGGCCTTGAGAGATGGTTCGGTGGGTTAAGCACTTGCCACTCAAACCTGAATATATAAGTTTTAGCCCCAGATTCCTGTTGGGCACTGCCAGACACAGGCTGGAGCCTTCAGGAGAGGGGCCTGAGCTTCCAGGCATAGCTAAGGACCCCCAGGCTACAGGAGGCAACTCCCTCTCCAAGCCTGGCAACCTGAATTTAGGCTCCCCATATCCCTGTGACCTTTGGCCAGTTGCCTAGGAAACTCCTTATCAGCCCTCACACAGCCCATCCTCCTGAGACCCTAGAGCACCTGAACCCCCCTGACATTGCCTACGTGCTAGAATGAATGTGCCCATATGCTAATTAGGCATCATAAATGAACTTGGTACTTCCAATCCCCTTAGGACCATTCCCCCCACCTTCAGATGCTTATAAACCCATTTCACTGACAATAAACTGAGAGTTGTTCAACTATCTCCTGGGAGTGTCTCACTTCTCACACGCTCACACACCCCTGGTTGCTTGGATGCCAACTGGGGGAACTGAGGCTGATCCCCTGGAACAAGAATGCAGGAGCCCACTTATTCCACATAAACCTCTGGTAGCTGTGGCACATCTGTAATCCCATGATGCTGACACTGAGTTGTGGGGGGGGGGGGAGGTTAAGACAAGAATTTCCAGGGAGGTCAGAAGTTCACAGTGATCATCACAGTTAGCATAAATGAAGGAGACTGAGAGGCAGACTGTGCCTCAAGGTAGATAAAGGACAAGGACCAACCTAAAAGTTGTTCTTTGACCCTGTGCCTTGTCACATATGTTCTGCCTCACTCGCGCAACACACACATCTATATGTACAAAAAATAGTTTAAAAAAGATAGATAGAAAACCTTTTTTTTTTATTGTTTGGTTTTTCAAGGTACGGTCTCACTGTAGCTCAGGCTGACCTGGAGTTGAATATATAGTCTCAGGGTGGCCTCAAACACACTCTAATCCTCCTACCTCTGCCTCCCAAATGCTGGGATTAGAAGTGTGCGTCACCATGCCCAGTTTAGAAAAATATTTCTTTCCCCAAATTTCCCCCCTGAGGTTTCCTTCTCTTTCTATTTTTTTTTAAATTAACACCATCTGTACTTACAATAAACCATGATAATTCCCTCCCCTCCCCATTTTCCCCTTTACAACTCCACTCTCCATCATATCCCCTACCTCTCTCCATTAGTCTCTTTCTCTTTTAAATAGCAGCAGACTTCCCTTGATGGCTGAGATAACGTGCCTACTGTGACATCTCAAAAAAAGGCTGTTAATTCAGTAGGGTGTGACCCCCAATGCTCCTGTAGGTATTTTGTTATTGATGCTGGTGTTCATTTTACTTTTGATATTGAGGAGGGCTATGACACAGGTTTTCAGAGCCCAAAGGAAGAGAAAGTCCTTAATAGTAATAACTCAGACCTCACATTAATTGTGAAACCTGAAACAGAAACCTATCACCCCAGCACTTCAGAGGTAAAAACAGGAGGATGGAGAGTTTCAGGCCAGCTTAGGTAAATAGTGAGTCTCCATCTCAGAAATTAAAGAAATAAAAAGCAAATGAACAAAAACTCTCAAGGAGCTCAGAAATTAAAGAACATTGGTATCATTTGGCCTTCTGATCTTCCTGCCTCAGCCTCTTCAGCAATTTCCTCCCTGTGTGTGCCACCACAACAGGCTCATTTGGATTTGTAATCAGTTGGTCCATGGTCTTCAAAACAGACACTGTGTAAATAATGCAGAAGCCAACAAGAATCATGCTCCCGGATAATGGCCCCTGGGACTTGGGAATGTCATGTGCTCACAGATATAGTTTGTAGCCTATGAAGAGAACATCTGAGATCAATCTTCAGAATGGCCCATTCTTCACAAGAAACAACCCATTCTGAATCTCAACCCTGAAATGTTTTGAAACACAAAAGTAGTCTTTTTAAATCTCCAAAACGTTGATTGGTAATTGTTATTTTACGTGGAGGCTGACAGCATCTTTGTCTTGAGAAATGTAGCCTGGATATGAGCTGTGACAAAGCTGTGATAATGTCAATGTTTTCCTTCTGTGCCTCTAATATCTTTCTCCTCTTGGTGTCTCTCCTGGGTCTTCAGGTACACTTCCCTCATGGACACTCTCATTTCTTGCCTAATGGGATAAGGCCCACTCATGCTGTCATAAGTGACAATTTAATACACACATCGCATTTGTATCAGGAACATTTGTATGCAGAAACAAAATGTTAAAGGGGAAATTTCTGAATGGTATTGGGAGATTGAATGTGGACCTTCTGGCATTTCATGCTGAAGTTTATGTATATCTGCTCATATTGGTATTTTCCTTGTTTATATTTATCAGATTATCAAAGATCTCCACGACATCCAAAAGAGGTGAAGGGTGGTCTCAAGGCAAAGAAAGAAGTGCAAACTAGTGAAGTTCGAAATGATAGTGCCCTGATTGTAGACTCCATGAGAGTGGGCAGCAAGATGGCCAGCCTCACCTGTTACTACTATGCAGCCGGGATTAAGACTATAGTAGGAAAACCAGGTGTGGTGGTGCAGAGGTAGGAGGATCGCTGTGAGTTTGAGGCTAGCCTGGTACTACAGAGTGAGTTCCAAGTCAGCCCGGGCTAGAGGGAGACAAACAAACAAAAAGAATACAGATATAGTATGGCACAAAGAAGTCTCTCAACAAATACTTATTAAATCCATTCATTTATTTATCCAGGAGATATTTATTGTTTATTAATAGTGATCTGATGGATGAAGAGTAAAGGGTAAGGGCTAGCTGAAATGACATATCTTGGACATTGGGGCTATTCTGTCTTTGTGGTGGTTTGATTTGGGCGTCTCCCATAAACTCAGGTGTTCTGAATGCTAGGTTCCCAGCGGATGGGGATTTGGGAATTAATGCTTTCTGGAGGGAGTGTATTGTTGGGGGCAGGCTTATGGGTATTGTAGCCAGTTTCTCCTTGCCAGTGTTTGGCACACTCTCTTATTGCTATTGTACATCTGATGTTGGCCAGGGGGTGATGTCTACCCTCTGTTCATGCCATCATTTGCCCCTGCCATTGTGGAGCTTCCCCTCAAGCTTGTAAGCCAAAATGAACCTCTTTTTCCCCACAAGCTGCTCTTGGTTGGGTGATTTCTGCCAGCAATGTGAACCTGACTGCAACAGTTATATGTCATCCTGTTTCTGTTGGATTGAGCCAACAGCTGTGCATATTCCTGATGAACACTAAGGACCCGTGAATTATGGATACAGAGGAGCAGTTCAGGAATCTGCCTTGTTTGGTTGACTTTTAGCAACAGAAACAAAAATCACTACCTTTTATGTGTATTCTTTACATACCCCCTTGCCTCTCGGTCAGTCACCCAAATCTGCAGGAGGCATAGCAGGCAGACTGCAGTTGCAGTTGGAAGTGGAAGCAGTGGTTGCAGCTCAGCAAAAGCCTAGGAATGTGAGCTGTGAGAATTTCAAGGGCACCAGATGTGCTGACAAAATCAGAAGCAGTGAAGAGAAATTATGTTTCTATATCAGACCACCAGGGGGAGAGCTAGGCTAACCTAGACTCAAACCAAATGTGGAGGCTTGAGAAGTGTGATTGGTGTTCGCTACATCCTGTTCTTTTTCTTTCTTTATTTGCACGTAGAAAGAGAGACAGAGAGAATGGTCTCACCAGGGCCTCTACCTACTGCAGACAAACTCCAGATGCATGTGCCACTTTTGTACATCTGGCTTTATATGGGTAGTGGGGAATTGGGCTCTGGTTCTTAGGCTTTTCAGGCAAGTGCCTTAACAGCTGAGCCATCTCTCCAGCCCTGGCTACATGTTTTGAGAGAATTCTGAGGCCTCTTCTGCCAGAACTTGGTGTTGGACAGTTTGTTTACTGGTGTTGGATAAGGCTTCACATGTGCCCAACCCATGGCCCTGGGGACACATGCATTCAGGATAGCTGTGAATGCAGCCCAACACAACACAGAATGGTAAACTTACTTAGAATATTGTGGAATATCTTTGAGATTATATACATACACACACACATATATTATATATATATATATATATATATATATATATAGAGAGAGAGAGAGAGAGAGAGAGAGAGAGAGAGAGAGGAGTTTTTCTTCTATGGCTGTGATGGTCTTAGCTTAGTTGTATGAAAATTAAGGACAGAGGTGAGGAGAAGAGAGCTAGATGGTGTGGGTGAGGTCGTGGTGATCACTTCAGCTGAGACATTAGGATGCTTAGTAGAAAGAGGAGGAAGGTTACTTGGAGGAGCTCTTTGGTTAGAAGTCAGGGAACAGTCAGTAAGTAAATGAACCTAGTGGAAGGGTAAAGAAAGGGAAGTGTGAATTTGAGGGAGGGCTGAGTGTGGTGTGTGCTTCAGACATGGGCACGAAAGGGCTGCAGGTGGGAGAGGAGGTGTGATATTGTTGCCACTTTGGCCCAGGAAGAAAAGATTGGGAACTTGGCCTTTGTTATTATCGAAAAGAAAAGAAATTAAAAAAAAATTGTGGTGAGGGCATAGAGGAAAATTCTCATACACTGTTGACAGGAATGAAAATCGGTTACAGCCATAATGAAGAACAATATGGAGGTTCCTCAAAATGTAATGGTAAGGCTCCCAAAATATCTACCTATCTTACATTTGGATATATACCCAATGGAAATAAAATCAGCATGCAAAAAATATATCTGCACCCCAATAATTATAGGGGAAGTATGCACGATAGCTAAGATCTTCATTCAGCCCAAGTGCTGCCAAACATATGAATGGATAAAGAAAATGTGCAAATATATGCACTGGAGCATAATTTAGCCATCAATGAAATCCTCTTGTTTGCAACAAAATGAATGGTACTGGAAGACCTTATTAGGTGAAATAAGCCAGACACGAAAGTAGAAGTACCATATGCTCTCTCTCTCATAAGTGAAAGCTTTTAGAAAGGCAGAATTTGTGATTGCTAGAGGAGGAAAATGGGTTGGGCAGATAAACAGAAGCTGGATTTGATTAGTGCACGCTACATGTATGTGTTGACATATTACACTAAGCCTCATTAATATGTGTAATTTACACATGCTAATCAAATGAAACATGGCTCACTGCTTAAAGGCACTCTGTAAGCCTGCCAGCTGCAGTTAAATCCCTAGCACTCACCTAAACCCAGATACAAAGATGATGTACCCGTATGTAATACTAATTGGCCTGTGGCAGTGGAAGATGAAGTCAGGAGAATCCTAAGTGCACAGGAGCAGCTAATTTCATCTTCCCAGTGACAAAAACTGAGGCCTTGTATCAAAACGAAGCAGAAGGGGCTTTACCCTGTTTCCTCCTGCTCATGGACAGGAGCTTTCTTTCTTTACTCTCTCCTCTTTCCTTCCCTTAGTCTAATAAAATTTCTCTAAACCTTAAAAAAAAAAAAAGGTGGAAGGAGAAGACCAATATGTCAAGGTTGTCCCGTGACCACATGTGCGCCATTGTACACGTGCCCCCCACAAGCGGCCATTCTCTCTCTCTCCCTCTTTCTCTCTCTGTCTGTGGCTCTCAAATAAATAAATAAAAATAAAATATTAAAAAAAGAGGCTAGAAAAAGAGCTCTAAACCTTTGATACCTCTCCTATAGACATGTGTCTTCTACATGTTCCTCCTCATTGTGAAATGTATTTCCTGTTGAGACAAAGAGGACTTCATTCCCATTTGAAAGGGTTTCCCACAGAATCAAAGAATGAGAAGAAGAGAGGAGTGAAGGCAATCCTTAAGTCTTACTGCCTCTATTAAAATCCGCGTATCTCGGCTGGTGTACAAGTTGTTTCATTGCATAAAATCTAAGCTCAAACTTGCAGCCATTTTTCTATCTTTCCAAATTTGAACCCACCCTTCAAGGCCAGGTTCACTTAAACTTCACAAATAATAGTGCAATCAAAGGGCACAGTCAGGAGAACAGAAATCACTCTTGAGTCTTTGAAACAGTGGAAATTTATTATAGGAAGTATTTATGTAGGTGATGGAAAAGTTGAGCTGCTGAACAGGGGCGAGTGAAGCAACTCAGAGTTTAGTAACCACTGGAAGTGCCTCGTGCCCTTCGACTTCGGAGGGCAACAGGAAGAAGTGTTAACAAAGCCTAGCGATCAGGGTTCGGGTAAGAGCTAGTAAGAATATGGGGCCAAGGAGGGTGGGGATAGCTGGTGGCCAGTGGAGGTGAAGCCCAGAAAAGACCAAGAAGCTTCTAGAGGAACTACACGTGAGGCTGAGGCCAGGGAAGAAATATTCTAGCTTCTTGCCTCTACCTACTTTCCAGTGGCCAAACTTACCCAGAAGCCAGATGGAAAGGCATTGAAGGGGAATAGGTAGTTCTTTTGTACAAGGAAAGGATCTGAATAAGAAACAGAAGTCAAATGAGGCAGAGAAAAAGGTCAAATTGTTCAAAACCACACCCAGTTGTAGTCCTGGTCTCAAACCCAGGCAATGTTAACTATTTTGGGGCCCATGTTTTTGGAAATCTCTGCTAATATATTCATGGTGACCGTGTCAATGTTACACTTTGCACATCAGGTTTGCCTCATGAACTCAACTTCAGGCTCCCTCATGGCATCAACTGTTTTCTCCCCGCTTTTGTATCTCTTACAGAACCTACTGAAGAAACAAGTGGTTGATGAAAATGGAATTACCATCAGGTATTCTCAGGTTTCACACTACACCAAGAGAAGGGGATATATTTGTTGTCTTTGATGGTTGGGTGGATTGCTTTCTCATCAGTGAAATGTTACCATCTTTGAACAGATTGCAATGAAAGGTTTGGGAACATGGACAAGGAGAAGTTGAGATGAGAAAAAAATCAGCATGGAAATTGCTTGAGGGCCTCACAAAGGGAAACGTCTCTGTGACAAAATAACTTAAAATAACTACAGCTTGCACTAAGCCAGTCCTTCACTTTGAAAGTGGCTATGTTCTTCCGTGGACTTATTACAACCTTCAGGGTTTGGGCTGTTCAGGAAAACTGGAAGTTAGTGAGGTTTATATTGTCTTTTATTTTCTTATAAAACAACTCTTGTGAGCTGAGCAGAGACACAGGTTCTTATAGTTGAAAAAGAAAAACCAGATAATGGACCATAATGAAATCTTTCATCATTGGACAAGAACAAAGAAATTGGCCACTTCAGAGCTATGGTGCAACTGAAAAAAAGAAGCTGGGTGAAGGTTTTGTAGAACATGTGATCTCAGGAAAGGGTCCATGAGTAGATCTCTGTATGGATTACACTACCCTAATCTAAATCCAGACTGACCAATTAACTAGTATATTGTGAACAAGGGCTATGTGAATAAGGCAGAAGCCAAAAAGAATTGCACTTCTTGACAATGGCTCCTGGGACATGGGCATGACATGTCACCACAAATATAGTTTGTAGCCCATGTAGAGAACATCCTGAGATCAATTTTCAGAATGGCCCATTCTTCGCAGGAAACCATCCATTCTGTATCTCAGCCTTGGACTATTTTGAAAAGAAAATTAGTTTTTTTTAATCTCCAAAACATTGATAGGCAATTGTTATTTCATGTGGATGCCGAAGGCATGTTTGTCTTGGGAACTATAGCCCTAATCTGAGCTGTGACAATGCTATGATAATGTCTACATTTCCATTTTGTGCCTCGAATCTCTTTCTCTTCCTGGTGTCTCTCTTGAATCTTCCTCAGGTACATTTCCTTCATGGAATGTCTCATCACCTGCATAATGTCAGTCAGGTATAAGACCTACATAAGTTATATGCCAATACACATCACATTTGAATCACACCCAGGAACAAAATATCAAAGGGTAAATTTCTTTTTTATTTTTGTTTATTTATTTATTTATTTTTTGGTTTTCCGAGGTAGGGTCTCACTGTATCCCAGGCTGACCTGAAATTCACTCTGTAGTCTCAGGGTGGCCTCGAACTCACAGCAATCCTTCTACCTCTGCCTCCCAAGTGCTGGGATTAAAGGCGTGTGCCACCATGCCTGGCTTAAAGGGTAAATTTCTTGATGACAATGGAGGATTGACTGTGAACCTTCTGGTATTTTATACTAAATTTTATGTATGTTTGCTCATATGTGCATTTTCCATGTTCACACTCATCAGATCATTAAAGGAGTAGAGCTCAAGTCTTCCTGGCACTATTACCTGGTGTGTTTGAGCTTTGAACTTGAATGGACACTGAATAGATTCCCAGTGATACATGTTGATAACTGCATCCCTATCTAGACTGAGCCAGCCTGTGATATGTTTTGAAAGAGGAGAAATTTGGGCTGGGGAGATTGCTCAGTGGTTAAAAGCACTTTCTTGTGAAGCCTTCATGCCCAGGTTCAATTCCCCAGTACCCATGTAAACCCATATGCACAAAATGGTATATTTTTATGGCGTTTGTTTGCAGTGGCAAGAAGATCTGGCATGCCCATTCTCACTCTCTTTCAAAAAAATGAAAGAAATTTGTCTTCCGTAGTTATTCTTTCTGTAGCCTTTCCCTGCATATCAGTGCTTTCTAAAAATTGTGTTTGCAGCTGGGTGGGTGTGGTGGTGCACACCTTTAATCCCAGCATTGGGGAGGCAGAGGTAGGAGGCTCACCATGAGTTTGAGGCCAGCCTGGGACTACATAGTGAATTGCAAGTCATCCTGGCCTAGAGTGAGACCCTACCCTGCAAAACAAACAAACAAACCAAAAAAATTTTTTTTTCTACTGAATTAGAGACATTGTACATGACATTAAACCTATGTACTGGTCTTCAACACTTAAGCAGATCAAGGTATTTGTGTCAGGCTGCCCAATATAAACACCCCATTGAATCCATTTTCAAATACAGAAGTTGCAAAGAAGCAGAATAGTTAGTTGTCACTCCAGATGTGCCAGGTGCTCTAGATTCCATTCAGGCCATCTATTCCAGGCTCCCTCCCTGGAGGGGAGCCAAAGTATTTTCTTCAGGTGTAGCAGCAGGTGGTATTAAAACCAAACCTACTACCAGCAGGTGGTGACAGAAAAGCTAAAGTTGATGAATCCCATCCTTATAATAAAATGTCACTGATCTAAGTGGGATGCACTCTGGCCTAGCATTAGGTGACAAGAAAACTTCTGTCTTTTCTACTGAAACTAGAAATAATCAACTGCTATACATTTAGTAAGTGTGGTGTTTGATTCAGGTGTTCCTCATAAACATTGGTGTTCTGAATGATAGGTTCCCATCTGATGGAGATTTGAGAATTAACACCTCTAGGAGACAGTGTATTGTTGGGGGCAAGATTATGGGTGTTATAGCCAGCTCTCCCTTGCTAGTGTTTGGCACACTCTCCTATTGCTGTTGTCCACCTGATGTTGGCAAGGGGGTGATGTTCACCCTCTGCTCGTGTCGTCATTTTCTCCTGCCATCATGGAGCTTCCCCTCGAGCCTGTAAGCCAAAACAAACCCATTTTCCCCACAAGCTGCTCTTGGTAGGGTGATTTTTGCCAGCAATGCGAACCTGACTGCAACAGTAATGTTGGTACCACGGAGTAGGATTGCTGCTAGACACCTGACTATGTGACTTTTGCCTTTTGCAGCTGATTTTCAAGAGGAATGTGGGAGAATTTGAAACCTTGGCCTAAGAGATGCCTTGAAGTACTATAAGTACAGCTTGATGAATTATTCTGGTCAGAGTTGAAAGACTTGAATGCAGTAAGAACTGTGGAGTGTGAGGTTTAACTTATGAGGGTGAGAAAGAGCTTTGCTTTGAATAGGCTAGAAGCAGTTTGTGTGAGAAGTTTGCTGTTATGCTCCTGTTCTGAGAACTTGTGCAGGGTTGCATTGTGTAGAAATGGACTGGTGTGAGCAGAGGGATGTGGCACAAAAATGAAATCTTTGGGCTGAAACTTCTGCCTGTTCAGCTGCAATTATATGTGATTACAACCTTTCAGATTGGGCCAGCTGACCTGCACTGGGGCAATAGGAAAAATGTAGATTCTTTTTAAGGGGCCTGAGTGCTTAAAGAGTGTTTTGTTCTTCAAAGCCTCCTTTATCTCACCCGCCCCCCCCCCCGCCTTATTAACAAATTGGTGCCCTACCTGGTATTGTGGAGTATAAAAATGCAGAAAAGAGAGGCCATTGAGTTTGCAATGCAGTCTTGTGTTTTGGAAATGGCCATGTGCAGTGTGTAGCAGGTTTGCTGGATGCCTGCATGGAGACCACATGGAGCCATGAAGATGAACCATGGGTTGCAGTGGAGACTCAGTGGAGATGCCAGGAGCATGAGATGGCTGCTAAGGAGAGCTGTCTGCCTCAGGTGAAGTTTTCCAGGACTGTGAGTAGCTTAGCTGCAGGGGTATAACTGGAACTCTAGAGACTTGTTGCTGGTTAGAATTATCAGACTTGGAGATTTGTCACTGGCTAGAGTTGTTGGACTTGGTGCTACAGAGTTCGACATTTGCCTTGTTTAAATTTTGTATTGGGTCAGTACTTTTATTTTTTTGCTATGCCCAATGCCATATTTTGCAATGTGAAGTTTTATTCTGTGCCATTATGGGTTTGGGGAGGAATTATTTTGGTATTATGGCTCAGTTAAAAGACCTTGAATTATGGGGCCATATGAACATCATTGGAAATGATAAAAACTATGGGGACTTTTAAAGTTGGATGAATGCATTGCATTTTACATCATGTATGGTTATCAGTTTATGGGGGCCAGGGGTGGAATGTGGTGGTTATATTCAGGTGTTCCCCATAAACTTAGGTGCTTTGAATGCTAGGTTCCAAGCTAATGGAGATGTGGGAATTAACACTTCTAGGAGGCAGTGTATTGTTGGGGGCAAGCTTATGGGTGTTATAGCTAGTTTCCTCTTGCTAGTGTTTGACACACTCTCCTATTGCTGTTGTCCACCTGATGTTGGCGAGGGCGTGATATCCACCCTCTACTCATGTGGTTGTTTCCCCCTACCATCATGGAGCTTTCTCTTGAGCTTGTAAGCCAAAATCAACCTATTTTTTCCCATAAGCTGCTCTTGGTTGGGTGGTTTCTACCAGCAATGTGAACCTGACTGCAACAGTAATAAAACTACAAATGCATAAGCAGGCATTAGGGGAAGAGTAAACAGCCTTTGGAAAACCATTCCTGTCCTCACTCCTTCTAGAGACACCTTATTTGGGTGCATAGACAATTTCATGGCTTTTGCTGGCCAGCTAGTCTAATTGAATCAGTGAGTTCCAAGCTCAGTACAAGACCTTGTCTCAAAAATGATGATGGAGAATGAATGTGAAAGACTTCTAATGCCAACCTCTGTCTGCCACCCCCACATGCATATGCACCTACATATATAATGCACCAATACACATATGACCACACATACACACATGCACACACACCACACAGACACAGCAAAACAAAAAAAAATCATTAATGTCAACTTCCTCACTTTTTGGATAAAGAAACAAAGAAAGTTATCCAAATTTGCTCCATTATAAATGACAGAACCAGTTAGTGTCCTTGATCCTTAAATTCTTAATATTTTTTTTCTACTATACTCATATTCCTTTTCAGTCCCCTAAGCACTTGGGTTCTAAACTATCCTAGCAGAAAATTTTATGTATTATATTTTTTAATTCTCCAATGACAAAAATTCTACAAATCTGCCTATTTTAGCTCTCTGTTACTGTGACAAATACTTGAAATAATCAATTTATGGCAAGGAACAGTTTATTTTGGCTTGTAATTTCAGAGGTCTCAATCCATAGTTGCTTGACTCTGTTGCTTTGTGCCTGTGGCACCCTAGTACAACGTGCAGCGAATGCATGACCAAGAAGACCAGTTCACCTCATGGCAGCCAGGAAGCAAAGAGGAAAAGAAAGAGTTGGAGTCCCACAATACAGTTCAAGGGCATATCTTTTCTGTTGTGTAGCAGATTCCTCCAAGTTGAAGAAAGGATAGAGACTCTGATTCAGGAATTCAAGTCTGGAAGAGCTAAAACTTAAAGGTCACTGAACCACACTCCTCAAGCTTGTTAATTAGAAATGGAAACATTCCTTCCTGGGAGAGCCAAGAAGTTCCAGAGACCCAAGAAGCCAGCAAGTTTGGGAAAGGGTTGCAAGACCATGCCCTAAGGCTATATAAAAGGGGGAAACAACTGCTTGGGAGAGACACTCTCCAACTGAGTTGCTTGAAAGTGTTGCAGTGTGCTCAAGTTGGAACTGTCCAGACATATGTTCCCATCTCCTCAGGGAAAAGTTTTTCCCATTCCATGATGCTCCCAATGACCTACCTTCCTCTATTAGTTCCCATCTCTTGAAGGTTCCATCATCTCCCAAAACTACCATGGGATGGGGACCAAATTTTTAACACCTGGACTTTTTGGGGGATATTTCAGGTCAAAAGTATACCACCATATGTAACTCTTTAAAATCTCTTGTTGTAGTATGTATCTATTCCTCTTTGGCTATGTTCACAGTGAAAATGGATCACAGATGTTCACTATTACCGATAGTATTTGAGAAACGTGAAAAATCTGTGTGGAGGCACACACACACACACACACACACACACACACACACACACACGTTCATATGTAGCCAATATTTTGAGCTAAGCTATAGGCTAAAAAACCTTCTATGGCAAACAAAATCTGACAGTAGCATATAGGAAGGAAGGCAAGACTTGCATTTCATCACTGTATGGGTTCTTTGTGATAGCAAAATCTTTCAGCAACAGATAGATTTATAGGAGATTATTTTGCATCTTAGTAGGAGGTAAACTAGCCCTCAGATAACCATAACTCATTTAACAATATTCTTTCTAGAAATGATAGGGATATGAGAATATAAATGAAGATTTGACATAAAAACATTAAATAAGGGCCTGAATAAATCCTGTATCCTTGGCCCCCACCATTTCTAGTATAGAAAACCCAACACTGCTGATTGAAAGGGTAATATGGTGGAAAATTTGGCACTGCAGTTGAGTATAGTGGTCCACATGCATAATCATGGGACTGCAGATATTTAGGTTGGTGTATTGCAGATTTGAGGCAAGTCCGGGCTACACAATGAGACTTTGTCTAAGAAAAACCTGAAAAGAATCAGCAATGAGCTCTACCTGAGAGCAGGAATAGCTGAATGCAAAAGTGTACAGCAGGGAAAGGGGAGCAGGGAGAAAAGGGAGGGGAAGAATGTTGAACAAGCAACTAAGTGAAGCATGTATCAAAATGCTACAAGGAGACCTTAACTTTGTAAGCTAATCAACAAATAAAGAATTACATTATGATGAGAACAACAACACAAACCCTAGGCCCTCTCTTTCTGAGAAGGTCACTGTCGCAATGGGCTTCCATGTTTTCATTTGACGTGTTCTCCCTAAAGAGTTCAGCCTGGATTAGCAAGACACCAGTTGTGTCTATATCCCTTGGGCTTCCCTTTCTGAAACAAGAAAATGGACTCAAGGATTTAATTTTTTTTTCTACTGATAGCAAGAAGTTCATTAACCAGAATATCCTAGTCTAGGTTACTGAAGCTCAGTAGACCAAGAATCCACACAGAATTCCTTTGGACATGACTAAATCAGTGTAAAGATTGTAAAAAATCAATATGCATTCATTGAGGCACACAAGTCTGTTTCATTGAGCTTGCAATGGCTCCATGTCATCAGGACTCCACCCAAAGCTCAGTCACCCATTGTATCACACAGTACTCACAGCGATAAGCTGATAGGAGTTGTTCATCATGGCGATGAGCATGTTGAGCAGCACCACCAAGGAGATGACATTGTATGTCCCAAACATGGTAGCTCCCACAAACTCGGTGAACTCATGTCTGGCTTTCACATTGGTCACATAAAGATTCAAAAGGCCAAATACTGACCAGAAGAGTGACTGAAGTGTTTCAAAGAGCCTAAAAGAAAAAAAAAAAAAAAAACCAGGTGAATTCTCTAAGAAGACAAAGTAAGGAGAGAAAATGTGATGTCATCTAGAAGAGGGATACCAGATTTGCAACAGGTGTCCTGAGGAGCTCATGCATTTTGGTCTCTTGTCTAACACAGCTGAGGGCCAGGTAGGTCGGTTGTTTGTGCACTTGGATCTTCCAGTTGGAAAGCCATCTATTTCAGTCCAACTTCTAAATGGCCAAAAAATGTTCAGGGCTTACTTCAAGGGCTAGTTCCTCCATAAAATCATCTCATAGATTTTCAGAAATGATCTTCTACCTTTCTAAGTTTGTGGGGGGGCAGGAATGAAATGCTTAAGAATGTAGAGATTGGGCTATACTGCAGCTGGTTGAATCTCAGCAATGACACTTACTATTCCCTTCCTTTTTGGTGCTGGGGATGGAATGCAGGACCTCACACATGCTAAACATGGTCTTCACCACTGAGCCACACCCAGCCCACAAGTTCCCATTCCTGACACTTCTTTTGTGACTCTCACAGGACTCACTCAGATGGTACTAACTTCAGTGGAGAAGTTTTACAAGTCTCAAATTAACAATTTATACTTTTTTGCATGTATATGTGTGTGCAGTGTGTTTGCATGTATATAAGTTGGTTTGTGTGTGTGTGTGTGTGTGTTGCACATGTATGTGGGTACTTGTGTATATGTGTGCACATGCATGTAGAAGCCAGAGACTGTTGAGTGTTTGCCTTCATTGCTGTCCACTTTAGTTACTGGGGCAGAGAGGTTCTCACTTGAACCCAGAGCTTACTGATTTGTCAAGTCTAGTTAATTGGCTTCCCCCTCAGGGAATACTTGTCTCCATCCCTGAGGGCTAGGATTACCCACACCCACATGATCATTATGCTTGTTCTGGAGATCCAAACTCTGGTCTTCACACAGCAAGTGCTTTATCTACTGAGCAATTGCTCAGGACTAATTTATATGTTTTAATGATATATATTAAGTGTTATTGAGAACTTACTATATAGAAGCATGTCATGCACTTTAACACACATTATCATTGTGACCCTTATAAAACTTTATTGTAATTGGTGATGTCACATTCAGAGATTGAATGACTAGCTCAAGGACACCCAGTTAGTAACTACTGAGTCAGAATTCAAAGCCTTGTCCGTGTGACCTCACCAAGTTATTCCATTAGTCTATATTAGATGGCTTCACAAATTATTGCTTCCTGGCTTGATCTTCAAACCCAAATATGTAACTTTGCAATGATATACTTTTAGTACCTAGAGATCTTGGGATTCTTTTTGTTTTGCCCCCAGGAATCTGCAAACAGCAGCACATGGGGGGGGGCACACACTAGCCATTTTTCAAGCACACAAAAGAGGTAGAGAACATTAAGAAATGCTGCTTTAAGAATGCATACACTTTTTCAGTTTGCTCAAATCGTCTTCATTTGGGAGGGTGGAGGCAGGAAGATTGGGATTCAACATAGTTCCAAACCAGCTTGACATATGAGATCCTATTTCAAAAAGCCAAAATAAATGAATAAATTAAAAAAGGTTGCTATTACACTTTTTTCTTCTGCAGTGCTGGGAATGAAACCTAGGGTCTTGTGCATACTAGATAAGTGCTCTGCCACTGAGCTAATAATCCCCTAGCCACCAATTTATTTTCCTTAAAATATCTGGGGACTGGGGAGATGACTCAGTTGGTAGATTGTTTGCCATATAAGTATTAAGGCCTGAGTTTAGATCCCCAACACCCATCTAAAAAGTAAGGCAGCCAGGTGTGGTGGCTCATGCCTTTAATCCCAGCACTTGGGAGGCTGAGGTAGGAGAATTGCTATGAGTTTGAAGCCAGTCTGAGACTACAGAGTGAATTCCAGGTCAGCCTGCTACAGCAAGATTCTACCTTAAAAAAAAAACCAAAACCAAAACAAAACAAAAAACAAAAGCAAAATCAAGGCATAGTGGCACATGCCTGTAATCTCAGCATTGAGGAGGTGGAGACAGGAGGATTTCTGTGGCTTGCTGACTAACTTGTCTAACCAAATGATGAGCTCTAGGTTCAGTGGGAGACAGTGTCTCAAAAGAATATGGTAAAGAGTGATTATGGATGATACCTACCACTGACTTTTGCCCCTCCCCCCACTTGCATGCACACCCAACGTACATATAAAAATCTGATTCTGGGGCTGGAGAAATGGAATAGCAATTAAGGCATTTACCTGCAAAGCTAAAGGACCCAGGCTCTCTTTTCCCCAGGACCCATGCAAAGCACATGGTGGCACAGGCATCTGGAGTTCATTTGCAGCGTCTGGAGGCCCCGGTGCGCCCATTCTCTTTCTGTCTATCTGCCTCTCTCTCTCAAATAAATAAATAAAAATGTTTAAAACAATCTGCTTCTGTTTCTCTATGCCTATTTTATTTTATCACCAATTAACACATAATGATTTTATGAATTTGTGTTGCATAATGTGAAATTTTGAGACCTGTCTATACTGGGTGCTGATCAAATCAGAGTAATGATCATCTTTACTGCCAGTAGGATTTGCCATTGCTTTGTGGTGAAACAGTCAAGATCCCTTCTTGTCCCAGTTTGAAATATTCATTATCCTTATCTGGAGTCATCCTTCCGAGGACTGGAACATCAGGATGTTTTGCTCCTGTCTAGATGCAACACTGTACCCACTCACCATGCTTTCCTATCACTCCCTCCTCCTACTCTTCCTCAGTTCCAAAAGCCACCATGCTGTTCTAGAAAAAACTTCAAGAAACCTTTTGTTGTTGTTGCTGTTGTTTGATGAAGCATTTGGGAATCAGCAGTAAGAGTCTAGAGTGCTGGGTTCAGGGCATGAGAACCAGAAAATATTAGTTAGAAAATGAAGCTAGACCTGTCATAGGCTCTGGATTTCCAGGAGACTGTACCAGAGTTAGGCAATGCAGTGCATCATACAGCATAGCACAGAACCAAAACATAGAGAAGATACCAGTTCCAGAAACCTGACCATCCTAGGAGGACATAGGCAGGACCTGGTGGTGTTTGTCACATCAGCAGCCAGCAGAGTCAGGAGGACAGTAATGGCATCAGCAGCTAGCACAGCAGCTGGATAACAGAAGCTAGCACAATCGGGGTCCAGGGAAAGAAAACAGCTGCGGCAAATAGAAATGGCATTCTGAAGCAGCAGATTTCCTGGAAACAGAGTGGACTGAGACACAGAAGGGATTCAGTTTGTGTCTGTTGGTTGTACAACATAAAGAACGACTATAAACAGGGCAAGTACATCGCTGGTAGGGTCTGACTGGATTGGTTGATTCTCCCAAACAGACAATGTTAAGTTTTTCGCCCACCCTTACATGTGCAACATGGGTATCACTAGTTGTTCCTCTGACTGGTACAAAGATTGCCTAGAAGTGGACATTTTGGCATTTAAAATTCACCTGCAACTGGAATGTTCTACTTAGGAAGACCTAATGGGCATGCTTGGACAAAAGGAGAAAAATGAGAGTGGTAGGAAATATCCTTCTGCAGTGGTAGGTAGTGAGAGTGCTCTCACCATGGTGCATAAAATGTCCCAGTAATCTAGTCACCAGGAGAAGCTGGCTTGCTGTCTGACATGCTCAGGTAAAATAAGAGACTTGCGTTTGAGAAGGATAAGGATAGTCAGGAAAAAGAACTGTAGGAAGCCATGTGGCTTCCAGACTGAGTTGAATTCATAAGGAAATGTGGCATTATGGGTAAGGGCATTGTTTGGTAAAATCATTACAGGAATGGAAAAACTTGTTGGCCAGACCACAGTATTCTAATATCAGAATGATATCCTTTTCAAATTTAAAGGTGATTTTTTTTAAGAGAAGTCATTCCAGTTTTATTTAGCAGCAAATAAACAACCATATGGAACACACTAGCTCAAGAAGGGGCACAGACTGAAGATACAAAGATTCAAGACTTGATATTAAAAGCATGGAAGGCAAGTCCACACACACCAGGTGGTTGAGACATAACTTGCACATGTGGGGACCATCCACAAATAGAATATGAAGACATTGGGGGGGGGGCAGAGGCAAAAGGAGAGAGGAACTACAGTCTTCCAGACATTTGCTGAAAATCTCATCTTTGTGATGAGCAAATAATCTTTCAAAAGGAAGCATTATGGAGAGGATTTGTCCCTCTGGACTTACAGACTGGCATAGAAAGATAAACAGGTGAACTAGAAGAGAAAGGCTGCTTGAGAGAAAGTGGTAACATTGCCCTGTCTGTGTTCCACAAATTGTCTTTTGATAGTCTGTTCAGCAGTTCCCTGGATCAGCTCTTAATATGCTTCTGGCCAGCCCTGTCTCGGGATAGAATGCTCCCATCCTGTTCCTATCTGTACCCTCCACTTCTGTTGCCCTTTCAGCCAATGTCTTGTTTAACCTTCTAGGCATAGTAAAAGCTCAACCTCCTCTAAAAGCCTGGCCCTCAGTACTCTTCAATAAGATGGGGTTGAATATGATTCTTTGTCCTCCAAAGTATCCTAGTCTTCTTCCACACTAGAGAGGTAATCAAGAAGAGTTAGGGTTCTCCACCTGTTAAATGTATGACTTTGGGAAAGTTATAGAACCTCCTTAAACTTGAAATTTGCTCAATTCCAAAATGGTAACTGGTAGGAGAAACACAAATTGCTAACATTTACTGTGCACTTAATCCTTTTCTCTGCTTTTAATTATTTTTAAGTTAGCATGTAAGGTAATAGGGTTCATTATGGCATTTTCATATATATATATGTTCTTATACTTTGTTTTAATGTGATGGTTAATTATGATTGTTAACTTGACTGGATTGAGAAGTACGTTGGAGATTTGCAAGAAACTCCTCCTTGTGAATGTGAGAGGGGGTTTTCAGAGAGGAGGAAGGCCTGTTATGAACATGGGCTATACTATCTCACAAGCTGGAGGCCTGCATAGAATAAGGGGGGCAAAAGGAGGAAAAAAACCCGAGTACAGATATTCTCTCTCTTTCTCTTTCCTGGTCATCATTATATGAGCTGTTCTGCTTCAATATGCCCTCCATGACATGTAGTACTGACATCGTAAGACAAAATAAATCTTGCTTCCTTTATGTTGTTCCTCAGGTATTTTTATTTATTTATTTATGTTTGTTTTTTCCAGGTTGAGTTTTACTCTAGCCCAAGCTGACCTGGAATTCACTCAGAATTCTCAGAGTGGCTTCAAACTCAAGGCGATCTTCCTACCTTTACCTCCCAAGTGCTGGGATTAAAGGTGTGTGCCACTACACCCAGCTCCTCCAGGTATTTTTAACAGTGACACGTTTATCACATGCCAAATATTGTGTTAAGTGCTTTGCACATATTAAAATATTCAACAAGAGTCTATGAAATGCCTGCTATTATTCTTCCATTGTCCACATAACAAACTGAGGGACAAAGAAGCCACACACACACAGGAAGTGACAGAGGTGGGTTTTGTTCCCAGCTCTCTTGACTCTGAAGCCCACACACTTAACCACCTTACTCTTTTCTCTAAAATGCTGCATGTAAATGAAGCACAGTGTTTGCCATATGCTAAATGTGAAAGATGGCATTGATTGGGGTTGGAACTGAACTCAGTCACAGAGTACTAGTCTGGCATGTATGAGACTCTGGGTTCAATTTCTATCAACACACACATACACACACACACACACTATAGAATTTGCTCCAATTGTTATAGTTATGTTCTCCACTATGAGCTTTAGGATGAGTACACCATCTTATTTAGCATCCTTCTTGTCTGCTTTATAGGAGTGGAGGCCATAGCAGGTTAAGTTTGTTGAATGAATTTGCAAAAGATTACAGGAGAAGTGCATAACAAGGAAATTTCAAATGAATGACATCATCCTGTGACAATTGTAGCAACAGGTGTGGGGGGGACTGTAGACAACAAAGATCCTTAAAACCTGATCAGAATAAAAGTCTTCAATAGGGATCAAGCTGGTATCTAAATGAATAGGATGGGAAAATATGAACTAAATAATGAGTGGAAAAATCACTGAATATGTAGGAGTAGATGCAAATAAATTTCAATAGTCTGGAGGGAGGTGGCTCTTGTCTGCTAGGTCATGCTTCTATCCTTGTTAGCTCTGCATCTGATCATGACTATTGTAATTTTATACAAAAAAAATCTCTCTCTCTCTCAATCTTTCTCTCACCTAGGCTGATGTAGAACTCACTAGGTATTCCAGGCTGGTATTAAACACATCTTTCAAGAATAAGGATTACTGGTATGTGCATCCACCATGTTTGGCTCACAATAAGTCTTGTATAATTACATGGAAGCAGTCTTACATCTATACCCCTGGATAAAAGTGCCAATTGGTGACTGTGTAAATTTTTTGATGTCATGGCCCTGCCACTTACTACCTATGCAACTGAAGCAGCCTACTTTACTGCTTTATCCCCATTTCTTCATCTATATAGTGGATAATAGTAATAATAATTTCCATCCCATGACATGGTAGTGGAGATTAAATGTGTTAATTAATTAGGTTAGATTTTTAAAATTTCTACTGTTAATCTTTCTATCTTGCATTTCTTTTTAACTTTGTGGACTATTCGTTTAGTACTACATGGTTGTGATATAGGATATCTGCTTTTTATGTTATAAAATGTTTGTACTTTTTAGATATAGACAACTTTTATGTATATACAATCTTCATAGGCATCATTTTCATTGGTGCCCAAGACCTCATACAGCAAGACAAATCTTACCAGTTTTATCCATACTTTGGAAGAGAATCAATGACATGCTTCGTAGATTTTTCAAGTGACACAGACTGAGCAAATTGGATCACAGCATCAAGATTCGGAACAATTTCATCAGCTCAAAGCAACAAGCTGAAACTAACAAGATAGAATACAATAGGGATTCATGTAGAGCATCACACTGGAGCCAGGTGCCCAAATGCAGGATGAGAAAGATGGGCAAAAAGCCATGGGGTTTTGCAGAAAAACAAGCTCAGAATGACAGAGCTGGATATATAGCTTTGCTCATCCAAGGAGGCAGAAACAGAAGCAAATTATCTATAATTATAGGTAGACTCGCTCCAGCACCATCCATGTTGCAAATGACTTCCATGTAAAATTGATGAATCTGAGTGAGGTCTATGGACTTACCAATGTTTATTACCTGATTACAATATTATACACTATATGCAAGGTATTACCACTAAGGAACATCTGGTGAAAATAATAGACTTCTATGTATTATTTCTTACAGTTGTGTGTCAATCTACAATTATCTCCAAGTTGAAAGCTAAAGGACAAGATTGTTCTTGTTTTTGATCCTTTCACTCAGATATTTGGTAGGTATTTTGAACACCTATATGTCATAGACCCCTCTATGGTAAGTGGAAAGCTGACTAAGATACGATTCTTGATGTGTGTGTGTGTGTGTGTGTGTGTGTGTGTGTGTGTGTGTGTGAGAGAGAGAGAGAGAGAGAGAGAGAGAGAGAGAGAGAGAGAGAGAGGAGTAGGTTATGTTTTGTAGTAGATATGTACTTACAATGCCATAGGAAACAGAACAAGTCTATTGCTGAAAGTGGGCAAGAAAAGACTTTAGGTAACACTGTTAGACGCTGGAAGGCTGGGGGACAGCATGCTAAATTATCTAGTTAGGGTTGGGCATTCCAGGCAGAGGGAGTGGTACATCATAGATAAAGGACTGTGGGGCTAAGGTGAGACCTTTAATGTATCTGGGGAACAGACGATGTTGAATATTAAGGAGAGCAGTGAAAGATTGGAGGGACCTGGTTCAGAGTTTTTATACCTTGTGTGTTATGGTAAAGAGGTGTAATTTATGGAAAAGGCTCAGATACATTAATGAGCATGAAGCCAATGGGTGGCGAAATGAGGATGGCATTTACTTACTAATTTGTTTGTATATTGATGTTTGTGTATGGGTATGCATGTGCAATGGTGAATATGTGGCTGAAAGAGGATAACCTTGGAATATCAGTCATCTCCATCCACTCTTTTGCAGACAGGGTTTGTTTAATTATTGTTGTTTTGCCTCTGGGAAGGCCAGAGTAGCTGGCTCCATAGCTTTTGGATTTCTCCTCACTCCAAATCCCATTGTCATAGGTATGTTAGCATTACAGATGGATGTGACACTTTTGCACCTGGCTTTACATGAGTGTTTGGATCCAAACTATAGTTGGCAGGTTTGTAGAGCAAGTGCCTTTATTTCTGAGCATGTTATTTAAAAAGAAACTTCGCCATGGCATGTTGGAGATTGTTAGGAGGGGAGACAAGACTACACACAGGGAGACCAGTTAAAAGGCTATTGCAGTAATTATGGGAGAGATAATTTATACCTGAAACTTAAGAGCTGTGTGTGTGTGTGTGTGTGTGTGTGTGTGTGTGTGAGAGAGAGAGAGAGAGAGAGAGAGAGAGAGAGAGAGAGAGAGAGAGAGAGAGAGGGGGAGGAAGGAGGGATGGGGGAGGGAGGGAGGGAGGAAGGGAGAGAGACAGAGAGAAGATAGACAGAAACACACACACCAAGAGACTATATGATGTAGAGCTGAAAAAAAATGAGTGAGGCACTATGTGCTTCATGAAGAATAGTGTAAGAATTGTAGCTAGATGGCTAGAATTTTTTGTCAGTATCATTTAATGAACTGAGAAATTAAAGGGAAACTAGGTTGCAGTGACAGCAGGGAGGTAAGTGACTTAGTTGTGGACAATGTAAATTTGAGGAGGTCTGTGGAACAGCCAAGTATTTTCAGGAGGCATCTGGAGATGGGGCGCTGGGTTACCAAAGACAGGTGCAGAACAACAAGTTACCATCTTTCTACTTTAACTCTTTATTTCTTAGAAGTGGGGTGCCCGAAGAATGATGGTGCTTTTCTTATTGCCTCTCTTGACAGCAAATGAAGGCCAGGCATTCCGAGTATGGAATGAAGAACCTAAGTAAACAGCTATGTTGCCATGTGGTTGTTAGTAAGGACAATTGCTTTCTTCTTAAATTGTACACCAAGGGAAAAAGGACCTTTCTTTTGTTAAACAATGTAATCTCTGGAGAATCAGGAAAAGCATGGTATTAAGCAGGCACCAACCTTTTTACCACATACCTAATCAAGCTCCCACTCCCTTCATATGGTGTCTGTCTTGTGCTCTGGCTGAGTAACATTTTTTTTTTTGTTTGTTTGTTTGCTTTTTCTAGGTAGGGTCTCACTGTAGCCCAGGCTGACCTGGAACTCACAGCAATCCTCCTACCTCTCTGCCTCCCAAAAGCTGGGATTAAAGGCGTGCACCACCATGCCCGGCTTGTGTTTTTTAAATAGATACTACAAATGCCCATGTTAAAGTGTTTAAAAACAAGTGATAAATCTGAGTCAGGACTCCATGAAGGAAAAAATAATCAACAGATACAAGAAAAGTAGAGGTGACATTACTCCTGATTTGACCCAGCATGACAATGCTTCTTCATACCCAATACCCTAAGATGTAATTTTGTGTAGGACAGGTACCCATTCTTGTCAACTGTCCCTGCTGAGCAAGTAATGGGAACAAAATGTCACTTGGCAACATGGGTGTTAATAATCCCTACAAACCTGCAAGGAGGCATTTCATATACTCCCTCAGCATAGTTGACATGAAAAAGTAATTGGCAAGGACCCAGGCTCCTGGAAGGCACCTTGCATTTATGTGTTCCATCTTGCTGAATACGTTGAGGACAACAAGTAAGTACAGTTTGCTGATGATAAAGATACTGGAAATTTATGATTTCTATTGGAAATAAGTTGATGAAAGTTCTGTCTCCAGAGTCATGCAGGAGAGAAAGTTTCTAGGGAGGAAACATGAGCTAGGTGCTAAGCTAATATTCTTCACTTAAGGTTGGCTTAAGAAAACAGCACACACTCATGGCCAGCCTATACTGGACTCTTTCTCTTTTTCACTGCTCTGGGTTTCTCAGCCAAGATTTTGCACTGATTTCAGGGAAGAGAGACAAGGGTATAGTTTAGTGGAAGTGGAGAATGTGGCAGTGGGAAATGGAGTGAACCAAGACATTTCAAATTCAGTTTACTGGAGAGGTCACTGGAAAGATGAAGAGGAAGGGAGTGTCTATAGACAATATGTTTGGGAAGCCTTCTCCCTATTTTGGAGGTTCATAGGAGGAAGGACTCTCAGAAGTCCTGCAGTGAAGACACCTTTCAAAGTTTATCCCAACATTTCCAAAATGCATTTCATCCTAGACTCCATTTTCACTTCTCCTGGCATGCCACTAAAGTGCTTTGCTTTTGTAATCCATTTTAGAAAAAGCTGATAGAGGCAAATAATATGTGTAGGAAAGAAAGTATTTTTTCTTCATCAGTGCAATATTTGTTCAAGAAAAACCATTTTGCCTCTGGCCTTTTGTTGCTGTTGCTATTGAGACAGGGTCTTACTATGTAGCCTAGATTAGCTTGGAACTTGTAGTCTTCCTAGCTCAATCTCCAAGTGCTGTGATTACAGGCATGCATGACTATGCTTGGACTGACCTTGGGTAGTGAAGACTTCTGGAATGACTGAGTCCACTGAACTAAGTTAAAGAGTTAATGGAAAATAATTCAACAAAATATTATTTGGCCATAAAATGATGAAGTTCTTTCATTTGTAGGATCATGAATGAACCCAAAGGATATTATGTCAAGTGAAATAAGCCATCTGAAAAAATATATGGACATATAGGGAATGTAAAAGAGTTGATCCCATAGAAGAAGGGTATATAATGGTGGTTAGTAGAGACTAGGGAGAGTGAGAGATGAAGGAGGGATGGGAAAACTTAGTCAATGTACAGTGTTGTAGTTGGGTAGTAGACAGAAGTTCTGGTGACAGGTTTTGAGTGGGGTGACTATAGATAAGAATATTGTACTGTATGTTGCTAATTGGTAGAAGGATATTTTCAGTGTGTCACAACAAAGAAATAAATTCTTGGGGTAACATAGATGTGAATTACCATGATTTGATCATTAGATCATTCAGAAATGTACTAATACTTCATATTGTATCTCAGAAATTTATATGATTATTATATGCATAATGTTTTGTTAAATAAAAGGATGCATTTTTCGTTTAGTTTAGTGGATGTGTATTTCGCACAAGCTTGAGGTCATTGCTATTAATGTCAGGGAAGAGCTGCACCCCCCAGAATGAGTGTGGAGACAGACAAAGTAGAGGACACTGAAGCCAGGGTCAACCCAGGGCAGCTTCTGACCTGTTGAATTTCATGACTTATGCTTGTTCTCTCTCTTTTCCCCATCTTTCTTTTCTTTCCTTCTTCCTTCCCTTTGTTCTCTTCAGACAGGGTCTCCTCTGTAGCTGAGACTAAACTCAAACTTATGATCCTCCTGCCTCAGCCTCCAGAGTGGTAGAATTATAAAGCATGTGCCACCATACCAAGCTGTTTATTTTCTTTTTCTTGTCTATTTAACCTAAAGTTTATTCATAAGGAAAAAAAAAAAGCCTTTCTGTAGGGTGGAAAGCCTCAAAGAGGCAGGAAGTTAAGGCACAAGAATTCTCTGTCCAGAGGTAGTAATTCCTAGACAAAGAGCGACAATCTGTCTCCTATGCCTTAAATTGGAGTAGGAGGCATTCCCAATCCACAATTAGTCCAACAGGCAAGCTGCTTGTAATATGCCTTAAACCTGTCCACCTTCTATGAAAAGGAGTATGTTGAGATACTTTTGCCTCCTGCCTTATTGTCAACTTGACTCACAGTGGTAAGGTTGATGCCCTGGTCACCTGTTCTGAGGAACAAACATGTAATTTCATGTTCTTGGAGGTTGCCACTTTTAGAATGAGAAACTAACCATCTCCTTTAATCCTTTAAAAAAATATGGAGCACTACAAACACTGTTCAGAACTACCTCTTGCAGAGTCACTGGAAGCTTATATATATTTATTAAGTTTCTTTCCTCCCTCCTCTAACTCAACTTTCCTAGTCCCCTGTATTGACAGAAGGACTTTTCTCCATCCAGACACTTTGAGAGTGTAGATAGTTTTGTCTACAATGTCAATAGGCAATCACAAAGCTGTGCATAGCAAATTAAGATAAAAAGAAGATAACAGAAAAGAAGGCAAAAGAGGAGGGATGGGAGTCTTACGTGGAGAAGGCATTGTTCTGTTTTTCACAGCGGATCCCCTTGCAGTTGTTAGGCTCATCGATAGCTCTGGTCTCATAGTAAAAGTAAAGCTGGTTCAGTCCATTGGCAAAAGCCAGCAGTACCAGGCAGTAGATAAAGAGAAATTTGAGGATATCAAGCAGCATACGTCCCAAGGAGATCTGCAGAGGCCCTAAGTGGGAGTTGGCTGTGAACAGGGATATGAGTCGCAAGGAACTTAAAATGTTGGATATTGCGAAGAGTGCCTCTGCAATCAGAGTTGGGTGCCACATTTCCCATTCTTCCCTTGGACGAGAACCATTATACTGGAAAAAAAAAGTGCATGAAATGAGAAGTATAGTGAGTATTCATACAAATTTTCCCTCGCACCCTTCCACACCCAAATAAAGCTACCAAAATATGCATCAAGCTCATTTTCTTAAAAGACCCTGTCCAAGGCACTGTTTGTCTTTTTGCCCCATTCAATCAGTACTTGGTGCAAATGACTCTTTCTCTCCCACTCCTATCCAAATATATTCTGAGAATTTATACATAGCAGAAAGAACTTCAGAGCAGTCTTCTGCAGCCGGCATTTTCTAATTGTTGGGGAGTGTGACTGATCAGAGCCACTGGGATGCCCAAGGTAGTAGCTACCAACCACACTGCTTCCTAATGAGACTGCAAATCACACCTGCTTCCATTAGGTTTTACGTGCATTGGTGACTTGCAGTTACTGAAGGATGAGAAGTAGATGCAGCTTCCTAGGTGGGAGTTATTCATTCTCAATTTCCCATTGGCTGCAGTTTGGGGCTGACAGAGGATTCTTAGGGAGCTTTTAATCAGCGGTTCTACTGAATTCTTAGCAGTTTGCAATATATTCTATACTATTGCAAATGGTATGTATTTAGTACTTCTCCACACAGTAGCATATGGATGAATTTTATTGTTTCTTTGACAACTCTACAAGTTAGAAAGACTATCCTGAGTAAATGAACAATGGGGAGGGATTGAAAGAAGGGGAATCACCAGTATTTTTAGAGTTAGTTGTCCATTTTCAGGCCCATCCAAGGTTTCCATCTTCTGGAATGAGGGGAGTAGCCTTGAAAATAGATGACTTCTCTGTCAGATATGAGTTGTTACTTAAAACTGTACCAATGGGGCTGAGGAGATGGCTCATGGGTAAGATGCTTGCCATGTAAGCTTGAGGACTCCCAGGACTCACATAAAAATGCTGTATGTGGTGGTAGGCCCCTGGGGAGATGGAGAAAGGCAGATTCCTAGGGATTACTGGCTTGCTAGTGTGGCAGAATTAATGAGCTCCAGGTTCAGTGAGAGACACTATGTCAGAAAGTAAGGTGAAGAGTTACTGAAGAGGACACCTGACATCAACTTCCACACATACATATGTGCCATTGCACTCTCCCCACATGTGCATGCACACCACATACACAAACACATACACACACCTTCCTCAAACTGCCTCTCACTTTCACCTTCATCATAAAGTAAGGATAATGTTATTTCTATTCTTTGCACATATTTTTGATTATGTATTCATGTGCAAGTCTGTGTATTCCATAAGGGGAGATATTATGGAAGTTAAAGGAACATTTGTTACCTTCCCCAGGACTGAAGTAGGTTCTGCCTGTGACTCAATCTGAAACACATTCCTTTAAGCTCTCACTTAAATATCACAGTTTCTCGGGATTAAATGTAAACAACATTCCTGAGAAAATGTGTTAGGGTTCAAATTATTCATAAGACTTGCTTCATTTACAAAAGCTGATGACACTGGTGGTGTTAAACTCTCTTGTGTGTTTCCAATATTCTCATTGTCAGCAGGATCAGAGATGTGCGCTTCTGTTTTAAATAGAATTTTAGGTGGCCAGTTTTGTGTACTCTTTGCCAAATCTCTTACTTCTGCATTTTTTTCTTCAAAGAAAAAAGTAAATGTAAAGAAATGACTGCATTGCTGTGAGTGGTAGGCGATAGGTCTATTTTACAAATAGAGAAACTGAAATGCAGAGAAGCAGAATGACTTGCTAAAGATCTCACAGCAAAGTTGATGGCAATGCCAGAAAGAAACTCTAGGTCTCCAAACACCAAGTCTAGCACTGTTTCCATGAACTATTACTCACATAGGAGTTGTTCTCACAACCCTAAGGTTTTAAGGTCTATGTGAGAGATGGAGACTTATTGCTGATAACAAAACAGACCTGTTTTAAAACTAGAAATAATCAGCAAGACTGTGTATAGTTTGTCATTTGTTTTTGTTCTCTCTCTCCACCCAGAACTGCAACTACAGGGAAGTCTGTTGCTCATAGGATGGCAAATCTTTGCATGTATACATCTGGAGAAGGACTTTTTAGCACCTGGATACAAAAATCAAACTGGGAGCTCATCTAGCATAGAGGTCAGAAACCTTTTTTGTTGTTGTTTACTTTTTCAAGGAAGGGTCTCACTATAGCCTAGGCTGACCTAGCACTCACTCTATGGTCCCAGGCTGGCCTCTAACTCACAGTGATCTGTTTACCTCTGCCTCCCCAGTGCTGGGATTAATGGCGTGCACCACCACATCTGGCCTTTCTTAATGTCATGTGCCAGATAATACATATGGTAATTTGAATGTGGAATATCCCCCATAGCCTCATGTCTTTTGAATATTCAATACCCAGCTGGTGGTAGTCTGGAAGGTGGAGCCTTGCTGGAGGAAATCAATGTTGCTGGGGCAGTCTTTTGGGTTTCATAGCCCAGTGCTCCCTCTAGTCAGAGCTCAACTCACTCTTGCTTCTTTTTTCCAAGCGCTATAGGAAGACATGATGTCCAGCCTCTGCTCTGCCTTCCTTTCCCTGTCATACTCTTGGACTGTAAGCTGAAATAAACCCTTTCTTCCCACCAGTTGCTTTTGATTAGCATTTTTGTACAAGCAATAAGAACATAAATATAACAGTATATATTTTTGGCTTTGTATGCTATATGGTTCCTATCCCAATTATCCAACACTTCCACTGTAGCATTAAAGTGGCCATAGATAGTATATAAACAAATGGATGTAGTAACAAGACCAATTTGGTTCAGAGATCATAATTTGCTGGTCCATACTCTAATATGGTATTTTCATTTTATTTTGTTGCCATTTATTTAATTTTATTATTCTATTTTTATTTTTGAGACAGGATCCTGTGTAGCCCAGTCTGACATCAAACTTCTGTACCAAAGTCTAGCCTTGAACTTTTGATTTTCTTGACTCCACCTCCTGAGTTCTGAGATTACAGGAATGTGACACCACACCTGATTAACATAGTAGTCTTCAAACTGAGTTTCTTAGAGCCTCAGAATTCAGTGGAGGCATCTAATGGCTGCTGTTTAAAGAAAAGAGGAGGCTTAGAAGACTTATTCCTTAAGTCAAACTTGGCCTCTTGGGTTCCTTTTTTTTTAAGATTTTACTTTTATTTAGTTATTAGACACAGAGAGAGGGAGAGTGAGAATGGGCATGCCAGGGCCTCTAGCCACTGCAAACAAACACCATGTGCATGTGCCACCATGTGCATCTGGCTTATGTGGAATGGGGAGAATTGAACCTGGGTCCTCAGGCTTCACAGGCATGTGCCTTAACCACTAAGCCATCTCTCCAGCCCAGGTTCATTATTTATTTAGGAATTCTGTGTAAGTTTTTGGTTGAGGATGTACATCCATAGAATAAAGAGGAAAGTTAGCAAACCACTAAAATAGACTAATGAGCTTATTCAGCAGAGGCAGGACTGAGGCATAGAGAGGCAGAGGGATTGCTGGTAGTGAAATAGCACACAAATATAAGTGGGAATTAAATGCAGCTCTCCAGAAACTTGAGTTAGTGCTTCTGGGAAGCAAATGCTTTTTCATATACTTTGAGGTTGAATGCAGTTGAAAATTGGCTTTGCTTCCTTTCAAAAGGGTGTGAATTGCATTCTGCTGAAGCACAAGCAAAATTTTCAGAGGGTCAGTCTAAAGTGGATGCCAATGATAACATGAACTTGAGAGGTGCTTGCGTCTGCAGTCAAGCAAATGTTGAAGAAATGAACACAGCTCAGTGCAGTCCACAGTTTGTCTATGTCTATATTAAGGTGGTGGAGAGATATATCTAAGACATGCTATCCTGGAAGGCAAAAGGTGATTAGTCCTCATTTAAATATTATCTGGGACACTTAGAGGTAACCTAACATATATATGTTCTTCTGAATTACTTTGGATTTTACAATTTTAAACCAAAAGAGGTGAAGCACACGTTGCTAACTGATTTTTTTTTTCACTCTTAACAAATAAAGGGTTTTCTTTAAAGGCAACTCATCTGATGGCACTTCAATAGTATTTGACAACAGTGATTTGATATGTTCCAAGGGTCCTTACAGTGGGTTTGTGGGTTCTCCTCCTAGCAGTTGCCCCAGTTTGCTTGGGCCAGGACTTCATAGGCTGGATGTACTTTTGTGGATAAGAAGACTAGACTTTATCCACTGAAAAGTTTCCACTGGGTTGAGGATATGGCTTGGTGCTTGCCATGCAAGATACAGACTTTATAGTGCCTGAGTTCAATCCCCAGCACCCACTTAAAAATTTGCATGTAATCCAGTTGTGGTTGCACACACATTTAATCCCAGCACTCGGGAGGCAGAGGTAGGAGGAAAACCATGAGTTGAAGGCCACTCTGAGACCACATAGTGAATTCCAAGTCAGCCTGAGCTAGAGTGAAACCCTACCTCAAAAAAAAAAAAAAAAAAAAAAAAAAGCTGTATGTGGCCACTCCCACTTGTATAATAGTTCCATGAGGGAGTATGGATACAGGAAAGTCACTGGGGTTCACTGGTCAGCCAGTATGACTGAAAAAAAAAACAAACAAAAACCAGAAGCTCCAGGTTCAGTGTGAGAAACTGTCTTAAGGAAGGAACATGGAAGTATGGTAAAGGAGGATACCTCACATTTTCCTCTGGCCTCTGCTTATTGAATATGGGGCCTGTGCAGTTGCATACACACGTACATAAACTGTACATACACATTAAATATCTAAATTTTGCACTGGAGCAATGGCTCAGTTGGGAAAGTGCTTGCCACACAAGGATGAGGACTTGAGTTCTGACCTCTACAACATTGATAAAAGCTGGGCATGGTGGCATGTACATAGAATCCTAGCACTGGGGAGGCAGAGACATGGAATCTCTGGGGATCCCTGACTAGATAGTCTACACAAATCACTGAGCACACGTTCAATAGGTGATGCTGTCTCAAAAACTAAGTTGGAGAATAACTGAGGAAGATACCTGGTTGACCTCTTGCTTCCACATTCACATGCACTTGCCCACACATATTCATGCCAAAAAATAAAATTATTCATGTGATATGTCTTATGCAGGCTTTCTTGAAGTGTAAAGAGGGGGGATTTGCCAGCTTACTAGAGTGGGTATATTAGACTTTGTGATGAGAAAAGTGTTTTAATCTTTGTAAGCCTCAGCAGTGAAATTTTACTGGTCCTGTGATTAGCTAATATTGAGCACCTGTAGACACATTTTAATATCCATAAGCATTCATCTTTTTCATCATCATTTATTCTAAGCTTTCTTGTTTAAGTAAAACCTAGCAATTTCAAGATTGATAATTTATGGTTTCTCTAGTGCATGAATAACACTGTTAAAGGAAGAGGATTATTGTTATTTTTTCTTTTTTTTTAAGGAAAACGGTTAGTCAGCAGAGTGCCAGAATGACATGGAGTTCATCCAGGCATATTAATAATAGATTTATTTTCCTCACCAGCTTTTTCTTTTAAGGAAGTTGTAAGTATGTGTTAAATGATCACCACATCCATAAGGCATACTCTTGGGCTCTTTTCAAAAATGTTTCATGAATTTATTCAATATTCATGAGCTATATAACTCCCAAGGTCTTAAAATTTATGCAACATGAATATTAAGGATGCAAAAATAAACCAAGTTATTGGAGATTTGGTGGACAGCCATGCTATCATTCTAAAAGTTCTTAATGTGGAGTTTAATACCAAAAGCCATGACTTTAGACAATTTTGAATGAATTGTCAGCCTTCTCTCATGGGGGAAAAGTTCAACTTAGGGTAGAAGGAGCATAGTCATCAATCCCATTATTAAGTACCAAACTAGAACTCAGAGCTTGTGGGTACCCAAAGTGAGTCATCCAATGTGAAGCTATTTTCAGGGTATTTTTACAGTGTACCTTGTGTGGGGAAAGCATCAAGTTGGTGGGAGTGTGTGTGTGTATACATTTTCTGAATTGGTAAGGAGACATAGATTGAGCAATACACACAAAGTTAATTTTGTAACTATTTGAATAATTATCTTAATGGTAAGAGTGATAAAGAAAGAGGAGTTATTAAAGGTTTGTCTCCTAAGCAAAGCTTCAGGACTTCTGCTACTTGTCATATGAAGAACAGGTGAGGGAAGTGGGACTATTTGAAACATCCTTTTACTCCAATGCTCTAAAAAAAATTAATGATCAATCTGCAAGACGTTCCATTCTCCATTTTATTTGCTTAGGGTAGATACTGCTTTCACCATTTAAAGAGGATGACTTTATATAGAATTTTCTCACATTGATGGAACTGTTATTACTTTTCCTGTAAACTCCTCCTGCTTTCAGTGCAAACGTTTATTGATGTAACAAAAAGAAAAACAAAACAAACAACAAAATAACAGGAAGTGGTAGACATTCCAATTTACCTTGACATAGGCCACAATCTTCAAGGAAATAGTTGCCAGGTAGAGAGAGTTCATTGCAAAGTCCATCAAGTTCCACCAGTCATGGATGTATTCAGTGAATCCACCATCCCACATCTCCTTAATCTCCCCCCAAATGAAACCTATAGAATGGAGGTAATATGTTGATTTCTATAGAAGGGTAGTCCTGATCACCATAGTAGGATCCCACAAGTGAATAAAGATAAGTTCCCTGAAGGATTTGGGGTCACTGAACTGATAATCATCTACCTCTCCTTTCTCTTCTTCATCATTTCCCAGTCTTGAACTTATCAAACCCAGTATACATTTCTTGGTGGTGCCCCTAAGTTACATTTTTCTTGGTATTACTTGTGCCATTCTTACTGGATATTGTTGCAATTTTGTCTTAGTTCTTTTAGCTGTTGCAAATTTGGGCACCTGTTTCTCCCTTCATGCCATGTTGGGATGCGAGTCATTTCATCCATAAATTGATTCCATCAATATGATTCTATGAGTTTTGAACTGAGCTAATTGACCATGGACCAAGTTGCCACATGTTGGGCCTGAAGGTAGGCATTCGGGTTCTGAATAGTATACAATCTTCTTTTTTTTTTTTTTTATTTTGCCTTTCTTTGCTCATTGTATGGGTTTTTGTGGAATTTTGCCTGATGTGGCTGTTGTCTAGGGGCTATTTATATTATAAATGTGAGTCATCTGGAGACAATGTTAATATTCAAATCCAGGATAGGACCTAAGATGTTTGACAAACTACAAAGGAGTGCTGACATTTCTGGTTTGGGGATCACAGTTTGAGTGACAAGGACTTAGTGGTTGGTGAACACTGATAGATCTGCTTTCACCATGACTTGTGTGAACTTCCTAGGTTTCCTTATGACTGTGGAAATTGAACAAGGGGTAGGATTTCTGTGAAGTAGCTCAGAGCAAAAGATAGTAGTAGGATTCATGTACCTGCTGGGGTGGGAAAGGGGACTTTGAATACACTGCTCAGTACTTGCCCTGCTAGCTTTTCTGAAGCCTGTACCAACTGACATTTGCTATTTCTCTATAGGCAAACTGACAAGTTCTTTGTCTTAAAATGTGTTAGGTGCACAGAGCCAATCTCTGAGCACACTGCGAGTCTCATAGTGGACCATGTAATAGTGAGTGAGCATGGGTGGGGACAAAAGTACCCACATTTCTCAGACTCCCAACAAAAGGTCACTGTACTGCACAGAGTGGAGATGCCCTGGTTCAGAGCTAGTCTGACAGCCTGTTCTAGTATTTTCTTTAGACAAGACTAGAAGGCAATCTTGCATTCATTTCTGGCTCCTTTCACTTACCTAGAACCCAAGGCAATATCATCCATTCCACAACAGTTGGGGGAGGTCCTTGAACATGGAGGTCTGTTCTGACGATGTGCTGGGAAGCCAGGAGAAGCATGAAAAGAAAGGTCAAATAGGAGGCTGTGTGGCAGATGAACTTGATAAAGGGTTTCTTGATGAATAGCCCGAGGTTGCTTCTAGGTGAGATCAGATAGGCTATAGATAGCATAGGAAACAGGAATCCAATGGTCATGCAGGTCAAAAGCTTGACTACCCAGTGTTTCCGCCGCCATCCAGGAAAGCCATCATACCACAGGGTGGCAAGCAACTGTTGGCAGTTGGGCTGAGCGACAAACTAGAAAAAGAAGGGAAATGTTAGGCACCTGGTATGTCCAGAAAAAAAAAAAAACTACATCCATTAATACCTCTCCTATTTACATTCAGCTTTAGCAAGCAGTGATACGGCTAATTCCAAGAAGAGGCTCATGTTCCATATTCCCAAGAATAGGTCTAACCCCAGAGCTAGTCCTTTATGTAAAGCCATAAAGCTAGTTTTGCCCTAAAGTTTTTTATATTTTTCATCTCTTAAAACTAAGTCAGTCTATTTGGTTTATGCCCTGGCATGCTTCCCTGCTTCCCCTACGTTTATGTTAGAACTGTGGTTCCCCAAACTTGGCAATATCTGAGAGAATATTGAAAATCCACATTCTCTGCTCCAGGTGGACTGAGACTGGATAGGGCATGGTAGGGTAGAACCTGGGAAGCATTTTTCCAGGTTCTCCTGAGAAAATAACATGGGGATATACAATTTCAAATTGAGTCCTTTCTCCTTATACCCTCAGCCTAAGTGAGGTCATCATCAAATGTGCACTCTCTCTGGGGAAATGCAAAGTGGCAGAGAATAAGTCCATGCCCGTGCCTACGGTTTGAAATGGAAATGAGTTCCATTTCTGATCATGTCTTTCCCCCACCTTTTGTTTTGAGTATCTCTCCATTAGCTTGCAATGGATCAGGTCGCTACTTTGCCATCTTTTAAACACCCTCTCTAGTCTAGACATGCAACACAGGAAAATAATATTTGGAGTCAACATTGTAATATTACATACCATCCCAGTTGGGATTTTACTGAAAGGCAATCTCCAAAGTGTTTGTGATCAATAGTTAAGGAGCCATCAGCATTATATCCAATTGCTAATTCCTGGTAAGTGACTCAATGGGAGTGCAATTTTCAACCATGGTTTTAAATATTGGGTATACTTAACTATTGGAGCTTCCTCTGGGACAGAATAACAGAGCTAGACAATGTGGCACACTAGTACAAAGGAGATAATCCTCTTCCATCACTTACCCAACACCCAAGGTGAACTAACCCAAACTAACTTTCCAAAGCCCCCAAATTTCCCATAAAAAACATTCTCAGATTGCTTAATGGTTAAGCTGCTTGCCTGCGAAGCCTAAGAACTCAGGTTCAATTCCCCCATATCCATGTTAACCAGATGCACAAGGTGGTGCATGCGTGTGGAGTTCATTTGCAGTGGCTAGAGTCCCTGGTGCACCCATTCTCTCTCTATCAGCCTCTTACTCTCTCTCTAATAAACAAATAAAATTAAATATTAAAAAATGAAAAAGGCATTCTCCTTGTTGAGTGTATGGATGGATGACGTCTCCCAGTATCCCTTGCAGTAATTAAGTTCTCACTAAAGGAATGTGAAGAGAAATGATGTGGGGCACTTCCAGAATTGGTCAGTAGAAGTTTTCCATGTGTCTCCATTTAGGGGTGGGGGACTTTTGTTAGCCCATTTTCCTCAATATTCATGTGGAAGAATACGATTCTAATGACCAAGAATATCTGTCTTGAATGATTTCAAATCTGAGAAAATTCTATTGTGTTTAATTCATTATATATTTGGGGGTTTAAAGCACTTGATTATGGAACTATTAAATCTATGCTGTAAAATGATTTAATCCATCAACTCTTTTTCTCCAATATATTCACAATCCTTATTATATACTCATATCTCCTTTCTACAAATTCACACACAAATGACAAAATCATATAGTCTCTCATCTTTTCTTGCCATTATAGACTTCTACCTATCAAAGGCTGGAATGAGCCAGGTGTGGTGGCACATGCCTTTCATCCCAGTACTTGGGTGGCAGAGGTAAGAGGATCGCTGTGAGTTTGAGGCCACCCTGAGACCACAGAGTGAATTCCAGGTCAGCCTGGGCTAGAGTGAGACCCTACCTCAAAATAACAAAAAACAACAACAAAAAAGGGAGTCTGGAATGAAGTCCAAGAAAACATAGAGATAACAATGTCCATCTTTGATGAAATGGTAACTCCATGAGCTGTTCTCAGTGGAGGGAGACTGATATGCACAAAAAGATAGTTTACAACTATATGAGAGGAACTTAAAGAGATATAAACAAGGCATCATTAATGGGAAGACAAAGTAGTCATCTGGGAGGGGCAATAACTTAGTGGAGTATTAAAGGAATATAGAAAGTGGCTAAGTAAAGGAGAGGAGGGGAGAATGGGAGTAAAGAGCAGACATAGAAGGGATAACATGGCTAGAGGTCTAGAGAAGAAAAGGAGTTTCATTTATTTTTGAAGCAGTGTTGAGGTGGCTGTAGCTTGAGCTATGAAGCTGTAAATGGCAAGAGATGACGATGAAGAAATAAGAAGGGGTTAGAGAGGATCAAAATAATTCAACCAGCCAGGCATGGTAGCACACACCTTTACTCCCAGCACTTGAGAGGCTAACGTAGTAGGATCTCTGTGAATTTGTGGTCACCCTGAGACTATAGAGTGAATTCCAGATTAACCTGGGCTAGAGAGATATCCTACTTAAAAAAAGAAACAAAAAAATTTAATCTTGGGACATCATAAATACTGTTGACTAATTTTAAGAGCAATGAGGAACCATAAGTATTGTGTATGTGCTCATGTGCATGTGTCTTTAGAGCAGTAAAACAGAGTGGAGAAAACTGTAGATTCTATAATCTACTTTGACTCAGTCACTGGCTTCACTGCTTACTAGTTGTAACTCTGAACAATATTGTTTTCTAGTGCATCAATGTAAATGTCTTTCTATTTAATTTGGTTTTCAGTTTCTTCCAACAATGTCTTGTAGTTTTCAGTGTGCAGCCTTAAACTTTTGTTAATGGTTTTGTTTAGCAGTTTATTCATTTTGATGCTATTTTAATTAGAATTTTCCTCAAATTTAGGTTTGGATTATCTATTGATAATGCATAGAAATTGTGAAGAGATGTGATGGTATGTTTTTAATCCTAGAACTCGGAAAGCAGAGGTAGGAGGACTAATATAATCTCAAGATCAGCCTTGGACTACAGAGTGAGTCACTCCCTCACAAAAATAAAATTGTGAAGAGATAAAATTACAACTTTATTTCTAGTTCTAATAGGCTCTTATTCATGTTTCATAAATTGAGACAACATGCATTGCACAAAGTGGAATGAGAGCTCCCCCTGAACAACAGCAGATCTACAGATACCATAAAGAAGAGAGAGGAAACAAAATGAAAGGGACAGAGTTCATTATTTACCTCAGGCTACATCAAGTTACTTTTTATGGTGAGGGTCAATATGAAGGTAACTTTCTTATTCCATTGACTCAGGTGGGCTAAAGTTGCCCTCTTTTAAGAAAATGTCATCTACTTTGGGTACTGTCTGGTTCCTTAAAGTGGGGGTTTGATTATGTGCCATTCAACATAACTGACTATTTTGTTTTGGTCTGATGTGTTAAAGCCTAATAATGTAAGAACTCAATTCACAATATTAACCTAATAAAGTTATTTACTGATTTTGTACATTTATCTTATATTTTATAGTCATATCTGTCTAATTTTTAACACTATTAGTTTTGTTGTTATCAATTTCTTAGAATTTCATCTATATCAGATCATGTCATCGGGAATATAGATTTAATTGTTTCTTTCCAAATTGTATGCTTATTCTTTCTTCTTCTTACCTAACAGAGCTTGGTAGGATAGCCAGGAAAAAGATCGCTGAGGTGGAAAGAGTGAACATATCTTATCCCAGGTTTTAGGAAGAAAGCCTTCAGGTGGTTTTCAGTTCAGCATGATGATTGCTAAGGGCTTTTCATAGTTTGCTTTTATCAGGTTGAGCATTTTTTGGGGTGTGTGTGTGTGTGTGTGTGTGTGTGTGTGTGTATTTTTGAGTGTGGGTGCATATGTGTCACAGTACACATGTGAATTGCAGAGGACAACTTTCACTTGTCTATTTTTGCATTCTACTTCCTTTGAGGCAGGGTCCCATGTTGTTCAACACTGCTTTTTGAGCAGCCTATCTGGCCCTGAGCTTCTCATGGATTCTCATGTCTCTTGCTTCCTTCTCATCCATAGGTATGGCTGGGATTACAAGTGTCTGCTATAGAGTCTGGTTTTTTATTTAATATATTTAATTAATTTATTTATTTCAGAGAAAGAAGGAGAGAGAGAGAGAGAGCGAGAGCAAGCGAGAGCGAGAGAGGGAGAGAATGGGCATGCCAGGGCCTCCAGTCATTGCAAATGAACTCCAGATGCATGTGCACCTTTGTGTATCTGACTTACATGGGTACTGGAGAGCTGAAACAGGATCCTTTGGCTTTGCAGGCAAGTGTCTTAAGCACTAAGCCATTTCTCCAGCTTTGGATTTTTTTTTTGGGGGGGGGGGTTTGAGGCAGGGTCTCATTCTAGCTCAGGCTGACCTGGAATTCACTATGTAGTCTCAGAGTGGCCTCGAACTCATGGCAATCCTCCTACCTCTGCCTCCTGAGTGCTGGGATTAAAGGCGTGCGCTACCACTCCTGGCTGTTTTTTTTTTTTTTTTTTTTTTTTTTTTTTTTTTTTAAATGTGAGCACTAGGGTTCTGAACTTGGGCACTCATACTTATGCAGCAAGCACTTTATCCATAGAGTCATCTCCCCAGCCCCCTTTGAAAAAAATTATTTATAAGCAGAAACAGACAAAAAGAGAAAATGAATGAATGGATATGGGCATGCCAGGGCCTTTAGCTGCTGCAAACAAATTCCAGGTTCAAGTGCCAGTTTGTGCATCTAACTTTACATAGGTACTGGGGAATCAAACTCAAGTTGTTAAGCTTTGCAGGCAAATGCCTTAACCACAGAGCAATCTTTCCAGCAACCTCCAGCCCCTTTTCTGATCCTCCTGCCTCCATCTCTTCCTACCAGTGTGCACCACCACAACGGGCCCCCAGCCCCTTTTCTAAGCATTTTGATGATGAAAATTTCTTTTATTTTTATTTTTATGTTTTTTTGAGGTAGGGCTTCACTGTAGCCCAGGCTGACCTGGAATTCACTATATAGTCTCAGGGTGTCCTTGAACTCATGACAAACCTCTGACCTCTCTGCATCCTGAGTGCTGGGATTAAAGGCATGTGCCACCACACTGGGATGAAAGTTTCTTGGATTTTGTTAAATGCTTTTTTCTATGTCAACCAAAATGATCATGTGGAATTTGTTCTTCCTACAATTAGGGCAATGTGTTGCACTGGTTAATTTTGTTATGTTCAATCACCCTCAACATTCCTTCTAGTTACAGTATATAATCCTTTTATTTTCTTATTGTTGCTGGATTCAGATAGTTTTGTTTAGCCTATTATTTTCTCCAACTACTATGTCCTGCCTCAGGCACCCCTTTGGGTTAAATAGCTGTTGCATATATTTTCTAAAATGCCTTGGGAGAAGGGCTATGGGTATGGAGTCAGATCAATAAAGACAGGCCCTATGAATGGCATCTTTCTACAGAGATGTCTTACAGATGATATAATAATTCTCTAAGAATGAGTTTACTTGGGGTGATCTAAAACCAATCTGTGGGATGTGGTGGTCTGGAGTGAATAGGCCAGACCCCTTTTGGGGCTCCTCCCACCTCCCCAGTCTGAGTTCCTTGCGCCAGTGTGTGGTAGGGTGAGGCAGTCTGGAATCAGTACACCAGACCCATTTCTGGGCTCTTCTCACTTCCCTGATCTGGGTTCCCTATGTTAGTCTGTGTTGGAGGGCATGGCACAAAGTAGGGCAAATCCCTGTTCCCTTTCTCCTCCCAGTCCCCTGGTCCTGGTAGGCCCCATTGTCTCTTGATTGGGGAGGCCTGGTACCTTTGTGAGCTGTGGAATCAGGCCTTTTGCTATGGTATCCTGACTGCTACCAAAATCTCTGTTCACCTGGATCAGAAGGTAAACAGGCCAAAGGACAAAAACTTGCTTCCTCCTCAGCAAAATAAAGAGTCTTCCTAAAATGGGTAGACAACAACCCAAAAAAGCCAATGAAAGTCAGAAAACTGAGAGATCTCCACCAAAGAAACCTAGTCCTACAATGGAAGCCTCCAATGAAATCATAGAGAAATCAACATAAATCTATTCCCCAAACAAAAGCACAACCAATGAGACCATGATTAAAAAAAATCTCTGAACTAGAAGCAAATTATCAAAGAACCAATAATTATATCATTGAAATTGAACAGAATCATCTCCTAGGGCATTCATCTTTTAACACTAGGCTTAACTTGATTGAAGAAAACGTTAGAATCCTCAAAAGAGACATGCAAAAACTGATAGTAACCAAGAAATGGAAGATTTCAACAACTGATTGATTAAGCTTAATGAAGACTTGATCAAATGCAAGAATGAATTCCCAGAAACATTAAGAAAATCGGAACTCAAATTGAAATTGTACCCCCCAAAAAGAGAAAAGGACATGATGCAAAATAACACAAGGGTAAACAAAAATCAAATAGAAATTAAAAACATCTCTAGAATCCCTCACAAATAGAGTTATTCATGTCGAAGACAAAACCTCTGACCTGGAAGAAAAGACAGAGACATTGACCAGGAGGCCAAAAACTTTGCTAAGTTCAAAAAAATCAAGCGGATAGGATATGAGGGAAGTGGGGGAGACCCTAAAATGACCAAACATCTAGATCATGGTTATACCAGAAGGAGAGGATATCCAGGCCAGAGGCATTAAGAATATATTCTAATGTGATGGAGAATGGAATTTCAAATGGGAAAGTGTGGGGGTGGGAAGGGAGGGAATTACCATGGGATATATTTTATAATCATGGAAAATGTTAATAAAAATTTACAAAAAAAAAGAATATATTCAACAATGGACTGGAAAGATGGCTTAGCGGTTAAGCACTTGCCTGTGAAGCCTAAGGATCCCGGTTCGAGGCTCAATTCCCCAGGACCCACGTGAGCCAGATGCACAAGGGGGCGCACGCATCTGGAGTTCGTTTGCAGTGGCTGGAGGCCCTGGTGCACCATTCTCTCTCTTTCTCTCTCTCTATCTGCCTCTTTCTCTCTCTGTTTGTTGCTCTCAAATAAGTAAATAAAAATTTAAAAAAAAGAATATATTCAACAAAATTGTTGAAGAAAACTTTCTAAATCTCACAAAAGAGAGGCCCATCCAGATGCAAGAAGTCCACAGAACACCAAACAGACAGGACCAAAGAAGAAACTCTTCAAGACAAATCATAGTTAAAACTCTTAACAATGAAAAAAAGAGAGTGTTAAAAGCAGCAAGACAGAAACAACTCACAACATACAAAGTGAATTCCATCAGAGTTATGTCAGATTTCTTAATGGAACTCCTGAAAGCCAGAAGGGCCTGGAATGGAACACTTCAATATCTGAAAAGCTATGGCTTCCAACCCAAGCTACTCTACCCAGCAAAAGTATCCCTCATAATAGATGTTGAAAGAAAAACTTTCATTGAAAAATTAAACTCTATAGATATATGAACACAAAGCCAAACCTACAGAGAATACTTGAGGGAATACTCCACACAGAACAGTCAAACAACCAATCTCAAAAGCCAACAAGAAGATCACAGTAACTAAAACAGACCAGGCTCAAAACAATACATAACACAGGAAAGAACCAGTCCCCATAAAACACCTCATCATGGCAGGAATTAATTCAAACCTCACAATAATAACCTTAAATATTAATGGTCTTAACTCACCCACCCAAAGACACAATTTATCAGAATGGATCAAAAAACTGGATCCTTCTGTTTACTGTCTTCAAGAAACTCAGCTCACCACTAAAGGTCAACAACTCCTCAGTGTGAAAGACTGGAAAATGATATTCCAAGAAAATGAAAATAAAAAAAAACAAGCAGGTGTTGTTTTTAATATCTGATAAAATAGACTTCAAATCAAAAGTATTCAGAAGGGACAAAGAAGGCCACTCCTTATTCATCAAGGGCCTGACCTAATATAAGCACATCACAATCATAAATAGATATGGGCCAAACACAGGGGGACCACAGTTTATAAAACAAAATCTACTAGACAATAAAACAGAAATAAACAACAACACCATCATAGTCAGCAACTTCAATTTTCCACTATCATCAATAGACAGATCATCCAAGCAGAAAATCAACAGGGAAATAATAGAACTCAACAACATCATAGATCAACTAAACCTAACAGATATCTACAGAACATTCCATCCCCACTCTATAGAATACACATTCTTCTTGGCAGCCCATAGAATTGTCTCCAAAAATGACCATATATTAGGCCATATAGTGTGCCTCCATAAATTCAAGAAAATTGAAGCAATTTCCTGTATCATGTCAGATCACAATGCTTTAAAGCTAGAAATTAACAATAAGAGACACATGAAGAACTCCACCAGCTTCTGGAGACAAAACAACACACTTTTAAACAATGAATGGAACATGGAAGAAATAAAAAAAAAAGAAATTGGAACTTGGTGTGGTGGGGCACACCTTTAATCCCGGCATTTGGGAGGCAGAGGGAGGAGGATCACCATGAGTTCAAGGCCACCCTGAGACTACATGGTGAATTCCAGGTCAGCCTGGACTAGAGTGAGACCCTACCTTGGAAAACAAAAAAAACAAAAAAAAAAAAAGGAAAATTCCTAGAATTGAATGATAATGGAAACACAGCATACCAAAATTTATGGGACACAATGATAACATTCCTAAGGGGAAAAATACATAGCCCTAAATGCTTTCATTACAAAGATAGAGAAATCCCAAATTAAGAACCTTACTGTCCTCTGAAGTCACTGGAAAAACAAGAAGAATCTAACACAAAAACTCCAGACAGAAAGAAATAATCAAGATTATAGCAGACATTAATGAATTCAAAACTAAGAAAACAATTTACAAAAAATGATGAAATGAAGAGCTGGTTTTTTGAAATATAAACAAGATTGACAAACCCCTAAGCTAAACTGATCAAGAAAATAAAAAGAAGAGAAGTATTAAGTTAACAAAATCAGACATGAAAAAGGAGAGATCACAGCAGACATCAGTGGAATTGGAGAAATCATTAGGGTATATTTCCTAAAACTCTACTCCACAAAATTAAATAATATGGAAGAAATGGATGAAGTCCTAGACACATATCACCTATGAAACATAAACTCAGAGCAGAGTAATATCCTAAACAAGCCTATCACATCTATGGATATTGAAAAGGTGATCAAAAACCTCTCCAAAAATAAAAGTCCAGGACTGGATGGCTTCTCAGCTGAACTCTATCAAACCTCCATGAAGAAATCAAACCAATTTTTCTCAAACTATTTTGCATAATCTGAGACCAGGGAATCCTCCCTGACTCCTTTTATGGAGCTAGAATCACCCTAATACCAAAACCAGACAGAGATTCAATAAGGAAAGAAAATTATAGGCCTATATCCCTAATGAATTTAGATGCAAAGATTCTGAACAAAACCCTTGCAAACTGAATTCAACAACACGTCAAAAGCACTATCAACCTTGATCAAGCACACTTCATCCCAGGGATGCAGGGGTGGTTTAACATACAGAAATAATTCAACATAATACACTACATAAATAAACTGAACCATAAGAACCACATGATTATCTCTTTTGAGGCCGAGAAAGCCTCTGACATCACTTCATGATCAAAACACTGTAAAGAATAAGTATGGAGGGTTTATGTCTCAACACAATAAAGGCTATATATAAAGCCTCAAAAGCCCAAATAATACTTAATGGGGAAAAACTCAAGGAGCTTCCACTGAGATTAGGGACAAGAAAGGGGTGCCCACTCTCACCAATGCTCTTCAACATAATACTAAAAGTACTAGCCCAAGTAATAAGACAAGAGAAAGAAATAAAAGGGATTCAAATAGGAAGGGAAGTGGTCAAGTTACCCCTATTTGCAGATGATAAGATCCTATGTATAAGTGACCCCGATGTCTCGATCGCAAAACTTCTAAAGATAATAAATTCCTTCAGCAAAGTGGCAAGATACAAAATCAAAGCACAAATAAGTAGCCTTTCAATATGCAAAGGACAAATATACAGAGAAAATAATCAGTGAGGCTGTCCAATTTTCAATAGCAATACAAAAAATTAAATACCTTGGAATAACACTAACCAATGATGTGGAAGACCTATTTAGTTAAAACATAAAAACACTCAAGAAAAAAATAGAGGAGGAATTGAGAAGATGGAAAGACCTCCCATGCTCTTGGATAGGTACAATTAATATTGTGAAAATGGGAATCTACCAAAAGCAATATACAGATTTAAAATAATACATATAAAAATACAAATATCATTCTTCACAGAGATTGTAAAAGGATCTCAAAATTCACATGTAATGGCAGATGGCTTTGGGTATCCAAATACATCCTCAGAAACAAAAAAAAATAAAATAAAATAAAAAAACACCTCTGGTGGTATCACTATACCTAATCCAAACTATATTACAAAGCCATAGTGACAAAAACAGCATAGTACTGGAATAAAAACAGAAACATAGACCAACAGAACAGAATTGGAGACTCAGACCTTAGACCATGTAACTACAGCTGGTTGATCTTTCACAAAGGTGCCAATAACATAGACTGGAGAAAAGGCAGCATCTTCAACAAATGGTGTTGGACAAATTGGATGACCATATGTGGAAAAATGAAATTAGACCCACTCATTTTGCATACAGAAAAATCAAGTTCAAATAGAATAAAGACCTCAATATAAGATTTGAAACTCTCCAACTACTGGAAGAAAAATTAGGAGGCACTCTCTATAATATAGGAATAGGAAAAGATTTCCTGAAAAAACAAAACAAAACAGTAGCCAAGGAAATTAAACAAGCACTCAACCAATGGGATCTCATGAAACTAAAAAGCTTTTGCAAAGACCAACATACCATAATCAGAGTCAATAGATTACCCACAGAATGGGAGAAAATCTTTGCCAGTTATAACACTGACAGAAGCCTAATATGTAGAATCTACAAAGAACTCAAAAAACTAAACAATAAAAAATCAAACAACCCACTCCAAAATTGGGGCAGAGAACTAAATAGGGAGTTCTCAAAGGAAGAATTACAAATGGGGCTGGAGAGATGGCTTGCTGGTTAAGCACTTGCCTGTGACGCCTAAGGACCCCGGTTCGAGGCTCGGTTCCCCAGGTCCCACGTTAGCCAGATGCACAAGGGGGCACACACATCTGGAGTTCGTTTGCAGTGGCTGGAGGCCCTGGCATGCCCATTCTCTCTCTCTCTCTCTGTCACTCTCAAATAAATAAATAAAAATGTATTAAAAAAACTTTTTAAAAAAAGAATTACAAATGGCCAAATGGCTAACACACCCTTAAGAAAATGTTCAACATTCCTAAACATCAGGGAAATGCAAATTACAACTATGAGATTTGGGTATCCAAATACATCCTCAGTTGCAAAAAACAACTATGAGATTCTACCTTACCCCAGTAAGGTTAGCAAACATTAAAAAACCAAATGTAGGGAGGGAATTACCATGGGATATATTTTATAATCATGGAAAATGTTAATAAAAGTTTAAAAAAAAATAACAATTAAAAAAAAAACCAAATGTAAACAAATGTTACTGAGGCTGCAGACAAATAAGAACACTCATTCACTGTTGGTGAGAATGTAAGGTGGTGCAACCACTGTGGCAGTCAATAAGTAGACTCCTGAAAAGGATGAATACAGATTTACTAACAGACCCTGTCATTTCCTTCTGAGTATTAACCCTAAACGCTCCACATCTCAGTTCAGAGAGATTTGCTCAACCATGGTTATAGTTGCTCAATTCATAATAGCTAAAAACTGGAATCAACTCACGTGTCCATCATTAGATTAATGGATAACCAAGATCTGGTATATCTACACAATAGATTTCCACTCAGCAGTAAAAAAAAAAAAAAAAAAAAAAAAAAAAAAGACACATTGAAATTTGTAGAAAAATGGTCGAACATGGAAGAGATCATTCTAGGTGAATTCATCAAATCACAGAAAGACAACCGTCACATTTCATTCACCTGCAGTTCCTAACCTGGATCAGCCCAAGTTGCTGACATAACTGAATAGTATCTTGAGGCTTGGGGGAAGGGGAAGCATGGGGGGCACAACACTGAACCAAAATTGAACTGGTACCATAGAATCCTATATCCTGGAAGTCAGACTAAAAGGTGGAACTCTGAAGAGGACCTTACAGGGAGCACCTGAATTGAAGGGCCCTGGAGAGGTGTCACTGTCACCCAGGAGAGGGTGAGAGGAAACCTAACCTCGAATTTCTCCTGTTTCTCTGTTTTCTCTTTTCCCTTAGCACTGGCCTGTAATTCCCTGTACCAGGATATGTTCTACTTCCACAATGAGCTGTTGTTCAGGACTTACTAGATATTCCAAAACAAACAAGACAGAATTCTGTTGTCAGAGCACTTGGTTCCCCACAAGAAGTTAATGGTAATACCCTGCTGCTGAAGACACCATACGCTGTTGGTACGGACCATGGAGAGATCTGCTTGGAATCTGAAGAAGAGCCAGCCTCCGTACAATTAGCCCATCTATTGCTGGAAGGTGATACATGAGCTTCTGGGAGAAAGTGGCCAACATCTTTCTGAGCAACTCAAAGTCTAAGCGATTCAGAAGCCAACAATCTGATGTGATGCTCACACAAGTGAAATAGTGGCACACAGCCCTGGTGGGTAACCAACTTATCTTAGATTGGCTAACAGATTTTCTCAGTGCGAAGAAAACCATATCTGGAACTGGGAAACAAGTTAGAATCATATCCACATAATGATTCTGCTTTCTATTGTCAAGCTCCCACTAACTTTAGACTATAATAGGGTCCACATCCTTTAAATTCTCTCTAAATTAATAATGTTTATTCCATTTAACCAGTGCTGACTTCATTCTTCGTTGGAGAATCTGTTTCTCTTTTTCAATGGGAGCTGGACCTGAGGAGATAAATGACCCACTGCACTCCCCTCCAGCACCAGCTGAAGCCACAGAGGAATTGGGGAAATGAGCAAGAGTGCTGCTTTCTTAGTGAATCTGATATCAGCACAAGGGTGAAGGAGATAGACACTGAGGACACCCAACACCTACCAAAGCAGAGATCCAGAGGCTCCTAAGTGCCCATCGCTGAAGTAAGCTTAAAATGCAAACAGCATGGTTCAGGGAATTTTGTGTAAGAGGATGCATAAAGATTGTTTGCACAGAGACATTGCCTCTCCACCATAACTGCTGCTCTCATAATGCATGACCCACAATCCCCATGGGGTTGTCCTGCATCCCCAATGAGGAAGGCCTCTTCAGAAAAGGGGCAGGGAGGGGGGGAAAGAATGGTACCAACATGTGTTGTTTACATACTAAATATGTCCATATCTAATAAAAATAAATTTAAAAATTTTTGTTAAAAATAATCTGTTAGGAAGTAGCACTTTCCAGATATGGTATCAAGGAGGTTTTGGTTTTCAATGCTACTGTGGGGTTGGGTAAAGGAAGTTTGGATGAGGGAATGCTAAAACACTGCAAATTGTACTTTTATTATTTTTATTTTTTATTTTTTTGCAAGTTGTACTATTCCAATCAATATTTGGTTTGTTTACTTAAATAAATTTCCCTCCAAGTGTACATTTTTGGTTAACTTCTAGAGTTGTGGAAAAAAGTAGCTTTTCAAAAATTTTCCAGTTCCGTGGTGTTATTTTGGTTGAGTGGCTATTCAGAGGTCTTTCCTCTACTATTCTAGAAATGGTTTGTAACTTTTTTTTTAAAGCTTTCTTTTTTTTTGTGGTTAACACAACATTTATTCTTACAGAAAATTAGAACATGCCAGATATACAGTGTGATTCAACAATGTAATACCCAAAATAGGAAAGAAAGAAATTTAGAGAGCTATCAGTGAAAATGTTTTGTTGATAACTACTGGGTGATGGAATCAAATCTATAGACCAAAATAATGTAAATGAATTTTTCAAGTCAGAGTCCCACACTAGCCTAGGCTAACCTGGAACTCACTCTGTAGCCCAGGCTGGCCTTGAATTCATGGCGATGCTCCTTCTTCAGCCTTCCAAGTGCTGGAATTAAAGATGTGAGCTGCAGTGACCAGCGTGTAAAGGCCTTTTATTTAAGTGGTTTGTTCAACATTTTATTATGATACAGTACTCGGTCCATGATGGTCGCATAGTTGGTTGAAAGAGTATCTGTAGGATTCCAATGTCTAGAGGGCTTCTTTGACTTCCATAAAAGAAGGCCTGAGGGAATGATGCGGATCAGGGTTTGGGGTTTGCAGAAGGCTCCTGGCCCTATTCTTATTCGCTGCTCTTCTTTCCCATCAAATCTTCACTCCCAGTTCAATGGAATCTCCTCAGACATGCTTTTCGTTATGGGCCCACACCATCCATGCCCCAGGTCTAAGTTCCCTGCCCCCTAGTTTTACCCCCTTATCTCTCAGGTCACCTGGTCACTGTTCTGGTGTCACACCCTGGCTATCTTAGATCTCCCCTAAATGAACCTTTTTATTTCCCCCTTCCTCACCTTCCCCCAACAGAAGATCTCTACATAGCCCACTCTCTGTAATCTACTGCTCTGCTCTTGAGAGTCAGTCCTGGTAGCTCATGTTTTTCCTGAAGAAAAGCTTCCATCTGTGCCTCAGAGTGGTCTCTGTTGTCTTGGTCACTCCTGAACCTTACATCTGGTGCTTGCGACTCAGAGGAGGCTCCCAGTTGCCCTCTTGGGTGGCCTGACCTCCTTTCTCCTGACCAGACCACCGAGCTGCCATTTGACCTTCTGAAGGCCTCGGACCATCTCTGTCTGATACAGGTTCTCATACCCACCATTATTCTGTCTCTCTGTTCTTCCTTCTCCTTCCTCCTTCTTGGTAAGCATCCCTCTTGGGTTGGCCTGTGCTCAGGTTTTGTCCCTCTTTGTGGAAGCCATGCCAGCATGCCAAGGTACATCCTTTGGCTAATAGGCCCCAACCCCAGGTCTTGAGAAAGATGCACTCTTGAAACCTCAGGTCGGATCTTTCGCTTTCTGGTCTACTGTACCCTAAGGGGCCCTTTTTGGTTTGGTTGCACCATCTCAGGACACTCCCCCTCCCTCCCTCCTCTCCCTCCTGAGCTCTTTCACTGCCAGCCTCTTTCATCTTGCACAGCCAGCTGCTTTCACCATCAGGAGTACAGTTGCCTCCTCACCCACTAACAGGTTAAAAAGCCAACAGTTGAGACCTGTATGGGAGGTGGAGGCCCCGTTTACCCTGATGGGCCAGGGGGTAATATTGATGTTTTGTGTAAACCCAGCTTGAGCTCTGGTTTATTTTTCTCTCACCCTTGTTTTCCTCTTTCCCTATCTCCTTAAGAACTCAATGCCTCTATGACTTTTGGATGATATCTTGTCTTTCTCTGCAACTCTACTTGGCCATATACATCAGCTGGACAATGGGTCCAAATGGTCTCACAATGATACTTTTGATTTCCAAATTCTCACTCATTAAAAAAAAAAAGAAACTTGGGCTGGAGAGACGGCTTAGCGGTTAAGCGCTTGCCTGTGAAGCCTAAGGACCCCGGTTCGAGGCTCGGTTCCCCAGGTCCCACGTTAGCCAGATGCACAAGGGGGTGCACGCGTCTGGAGTTCGTTTGCAGTGGCTGGAGGCCCTGGCGCGCCCATTCTCTCTCTCTCTATGTGCCTCTTTCTCTCTCTCTCTGTCACTCTCAAATAAATAAAAATTAAAAAAAAAGAAACTTCTGCCAATGTACAGGCAAATGGTCTGAAATAACCTATTTTTCATTCTTCATGCATGGCCTTCTCTCTTCTCTACCTGATCTCACCAGGTCTTTCTAACGACCTCACCCCAACAGCTCCTCCAGCTCCCCCAGCTTCCTCAGACTCTCCTGCCACCCTGCCTGGTAACAAGGTTTGATTTTAGTCTCCGGAATTGTAAATAAAATAGAAATTTAAAATTGGAATGCATAACATCTGAATAAATGAATGAATGAATGAATGTGTGAAAGGGAAATGGTTGCCTAGAATCTATATGAAAAGTAGACTTGAAATGAATGTGTGTGAGTATGTATGTGGCTCACAGCCCTAAGGCTGCAGAATGATTTCTGTTCTGAGCACTGTCATTTCATTGTGGGGATGTTTTTCACATAGACCACTGTACTAGAGTGCATAACCAATTTTTACTGTTAAATGTACCCCAGAAGGAACACTAAAAATAATTCAGATCATAGAAAAAAATGCAAGATTCTCCTACTCTTAAAGAGTTGTAAAATGGCAGTATCGAAAAGCAGCCTATAACCCTGAGGGAACTCTCTCTGGAACTTAGGGGGAAAAATGGTTCTTTCTTAGCTTCCCTGCAAGCACAGGGAATCTCAGGATCCTGGCCCAGCATGATGATAAGAACAGGCCAAGTCATTATAAACAGGTGGGGATGTCTTATAATAAGTTTGTGGCCGGATGTGGTGGCACACGCCTTTAATCGCAGCACTTGGGAGGCAGAGGTTGGAGGATTGCAGTGAGTTTGAGGCCACCCTGAGAAAACATAATTAATTCCAGGTCAGCCTGGGCCAGAGACCCTCGAAAAAAAAAAAGAAAGACATTTGTAACTGTTTTATGTTTACTTTATCTTTCTATGCTTCTGTGGAACTACTAATAGACAGCAGCCTCAAGATTTATATTTAAATTTAGAAGTACTCGATACTAAATTTGTAAAAACAAATTAAAATTTCTAATAATGTTCAAATCTGCTTTCATACTTTTTAAAATGTGTTTCAGGAAAGTTACAAGAAACAAAGTTCCAAAATCTATATGTTTGTTCTGGGTAACTAGCATAAGTCAAATCTGATCTATTCTTTCTTTTAAAAAGTTTTAAAAAGGCCTTCTGAGGAAAAAAATGGTCATATTAAAAGTACCGTGGTAAGGACAATAAAACTTTTTGTTGGTAGTTATGAAATTAATTGACTAAAAAAGATAAACTGGAGAGAAAACTTTATATGTTGGATGTTAAATGATTAATGAAAAATATTGTTACAGAGTGGTTACATAGATTGTAAAAGTATGTAGATTAAGATATGAATAAACTTAAAAAGAAGGTTAAAGACAAAGTACTTAATCAGATTACAGGCTTCTTGATATATAAAGTGACTATTAGCCTAAGGCTTAGATCAGACTAACAAAGTATGGCCCTGGCTGGTAGCAGGTTACTATGGTATTCAGGTTGTAAACTTAACTCTAACTTATTGATATTAATCTTGTCATAATAATGGTCATGAAAGACTGAATTTAGAGTAACCCAACCAAGTTAACCAGGATCCTCCAGTTTTCAACCTTTAAACTAAGTTTTAAGGTTAAAATTCACTCATTAATATCTCTCCTAAAGTTATTATATCTAAAACCCTGCCTCAAAAAAATTCACAGAGGAACTATTTACTCTTTTCCCCCCTATTTTATAAGGTAAAAGACCACATATGAAACATTAAACAGTATTTATCTGTCACATGCTTGAAAACACTGTTTATTTCATGGTAAAAAGTAAAAAATAATTCTAAACAAAGTTATGTTGTGATTTAAGATGTAATTCCTCAATTCCTCCAACAATCAGTCTTAATACTTATGATTTGACTTATGTCATTACTGAACAAGTTTACCAAAGTACTACAGACAGAATTATAGAGTTGTTTAAGGTTCAAATAGTTAAAGATTGTGTCATACAACTTTGTGCATGTTAAGAGATTAAAAATATTTCTTTTTTTGGCTTAGAAGTTAAAGGTGCTTATTTGCACATAGTGGAGCATACATTTGGAAATTGTTTGTAGTGAAAAGTGGCTCTGGCATGCCCATGCTTTCTCTTTGCCATCATACTTGTCTCATTTTTTCACTAAAACATGTCAGTTTAATCCAGTTCCTCTATTCATTGGGTATATTAAATATAGCTTAATTAATTTCAAAAACTAACTTGTAGATGAACAGACATCTTATTTTGCTTTTAAGAGTGCTAAATCTTCTCAAAATGTATGTATATAAAGATATCCCAATTATGATAAGCTTAAAAAGTTCTAATTTTTCATGTCTTCATATTTAAGCCAAAAATGTCACTACATAATACAAATTTCTTGTTTATTTTAAATTCTGTCAGCAGATCTTTTGTTTGTAGTTTATTCTCTGTAGTCTCATGTGCCTTAAATATGTTAACTCTGATTTTTGTTAGTATCAGACATTTCCAAATATCAGAATGTTGTAATTTGGTTTATACAAAGTCCATGATGGTTGGCTATCAATAAACATGCATCTCCATGCCTGGCTAAAACTCTGTAATTTTAAGATGGTTCTTATCTTGTTCATGCTGGTTTTGCTAGATTATTATCACTGAGGTTATAATCTAAGACTTATAAAAAGTGACTTATTGTGATTTTGTTCTTAGAAAAACTGAAAAAGCTCCCCATGTCTTAGAAAAATCCACTGTATACAATGTTAATATAGTTTGTGTAAGCTTCATGTAACAATCATAAATATTTCTTTAGTTAAGCCTTAAAAATTGTTCAATGGTAAAAGGTACTTATTTAAGAAATTGCTTTGTGTCTGTCATATTGTCTCTAATGCATGTTAAAACCAGGCTTGCTTAACTCAACAATGACCAAGTTTTATTTTGTATCCTTTTTTTTCTTTTTTTTTTAACTCTTTTTTTTTAAATTTTTATTAACATTTTCCATGATTATAAAATATATCCCATGGTAATTCCCTCCCTCCCCACCTCCATATTTTGTATTCTTAACCGATGTATAATCAGTTTCAAAGTTTCACTTAATTAATTGTCTTATTTCTGGCATTGTAAGTTCACTACTTCCAGTTTGGAGGATAATTGGTACTTGCATTGGTATAGAGACTAGCCAAAGTTGTTTTCAAACACAGATGCTAAGTTTTATACTGTCTTGTCTTTTCCCAACATACAATTTCCAGATTAAATAAATTGCCTTAAAGTTATTGATAAAACATTGTTCTCAGGGCTACTAAAATGTTCTGCCTATACTTATAACTGACAGATACTTAAAAGATAAAGTGTATATGTGCTCTATGTCCCAGATATAGCTTACACTGTCACCTAACAACTAAACTTAAATAATAATCAAAATAATTTTAAACTATTGTGTCATTCTCTAAGCAGATCTGCTTGGCTAACCAGATACTAATATGTTTTGCTAATCAAATATGTACAGTCTCTCTGAGTGAGTAATAACTATAGGTAGTAGCCAAAATAAATTGGAAGTATTGGAGTTAAAAGGATAACCAATATTTTGGTTTCTGCTCCTGTGTCAAAAGGCTGCAGGAGATTATGGGACACTTGAACTTCTAGCCTCTGGTAAGTTACCTGTCTTATTGATAAGAGAAGATGTGGAGACCCAGAAATGAACTCCAAGTCAATGTGTCTGCAACAGGAAGAGTCACATTGGAGGTAAATCAGTCCTCCAGGTGTCCCAAAAGAGGGAGGGCCACTTGGTCATCATGGCCTTGACTTTTCCTAGCAGATGACAATGCTGAGAGTCATAGAACTCCTAACAGGTCCCTAAAAGTCTCTCCTATAGCGCCATCATAGACTTACCAAAATATACAGTTAATTCTGGCAGCCTACATGTTCTTAATCACCCAATGAGAAAAATATAACTACAAAATATAGCTATGATATAAACAATAATTCAGACTCATAGGCTCTCATGTTTGATGCTGACTTGCAATACTATATTCTAACAGTAATTTATGCCTTCTTCCTCTGCCTGTCCCTGTTTAACTTCACCTATCTTGACCCCAGCTCCTCCCACTTGCCTTAGCCAGAATCAAAGTTATTCCTTGGGCCCCCCCTTGCTTATCCCTTATGCGAACTCATCCAAGGATAAGTACACTGCCAATAGACACTCTCAAACTTGTCTCCTTGTCTCAAACACCTAAATGAATGGATAATTAACTAAATAGGAAACACATATTTCAGCATAAAACAATAAATGAATAAAATTTTGTTTTAAGGTGGGGTCTCCTTCTAGCCCAGGGCAACCTGGAATTCATTACATAGCTTCAGTCTAGCCTCAAACTCACAGTGATCCTCCTACTTCTGCCTCCAGGGTGCTGGGATTAAAGGTGTGGGCCACCACACCTAGCAATGGATAAAATTTTGACCTTTTTCTTGTGTCCTATGCCATCTGATCCTCTCTGGGATCCTCTCTGGCAATAATAGCTAAGCTCCCAGTCAGCCATGTGATTATGAAGATAAACAATGGATTCTATACCTTCATCTGGGTTTCTATGCTAGAATATTGACTAGGGTCTGTGGAGCCAATTCAGTATTTACATTTTTCAATATTTATTTATTTCAGAGAAATAGAGAGAGAAAGAGGCAGATGTAAATATTGAGAATGGACATGCAAGGGCTTCTAGCCACTGCCAACTTCGGAAGGATGTGTTACTTTGTGCATCTGGCTTTATGTGCATCCTGGGGAATCAAATGTGAGTACTTTGGCTTTTTCTAGCAAGTGCCTAAACTGCTAAACCATCTCTCCATTCCCCAACTCATTTTTGACTTCTGATAATGCCAGCTTGTGATATTTTCAACTTCCCAGAGACTCACTTGGACATAACTCCATTGTAAGTGGGGGTACATCTGTATGAACAAGCGTATGAGGCTGGTACTGTTACTATAGCCATTTTACTGGGGCTGAACAAGGTTAACAGTAAGAATGATAACAGAAATTAACATTTGAGTACCTACTGGACATCAAGCTTTGTAGGAAGTGCTCATGGGAGAATAAAGTTAGGGACAGACTTCTCTGGTTATTGGCAGAGTTTCTATCATCTGAAGAGGACGTGGAAAATTAGTGGGGGAAAAAAAAAAAGAAAATGAGGAGAAATCCTCTTGGAGTAGTAGAGGACCCGGAGGTCAGCATAGAGCTTTAAGAATTGAGCCAGGCTGTGGGGAGAATACCAAGCCAAGAGCACTGAGCTTGTAGTAGCACCTTTCTGAATGAAGAGTGGCTGAAGGAGAGAAATCTTTCTCAGTGCCTTCCTTAGTCCATCCTGATTCCTGCTATAAAGCCTGCAAGGCAAGAAAACAGTTCTTTCAGGTTAATACAAGTCAGTCCCACACTGATTCACCTCACTGGCTCTTCTCCGATCATTTGAAATCATTGGGTATGGACATAAAATTCAAAAGGTAAGAGCGGGATGAAGGTTGTTCTGATACATGTTAAACATTCAGAAATTTGTAAAGTAGCACAGTTGGCAACCCTGGATTCAGACTAGCAAGAATCAATTTTTTTAAATAAAATGCATTTGGGGCTAGAGAGATGGGTTAGCAGTTAAGGTGCTTGCTTGCAAAGCCTAATACCTGGGATCAATTTCTGAGCACCCATGTAAAACCAGATGCATAGGGAGGCACATGAATCTGGAGTTAATTTGCAGCAGTTTGAGGCCCTTGGTGTGTCCATTTTCTCTCTCTCCCCTCCTTCTCTCTGTACTGAACATGCATTGGCTTTTTTCTTTTCATTCCCTAAACACAATACAACACAACACAAAACTATCTATATAGTATTTAAATTGTAGTAGGTATCTGGATGATTTAAAGTATGGGCTATATAATTATTATTTTATGTATGTATTTGAATATAGGAGGGGTTTAGGATGCCAGAACCACTCCCTGGCTGTACAGGGCCAATTATTCTCTGAAGGCATTAACAATGAGTTATTTTTGTATATTCCTACAGAAAATAAGCTGACCAAACTGGTGAACTTAATAGCTTGCAATACTTCTTTCTTTCTTTCTTTTTTTCTTTTTTCTTTTTTTTTTTTTTTTGTTTTTTTGAGGTAGGGTCTCACTCTGGTCCAGGCTGACCTGGAATTAACTCTGTCATCTCAGGGTGGCCTTGAACTCACGGTAATCCTCCTACCTCTGCCTCCCAAGTATTGGGTGGCGTGCACCACCACACCCTTATTCTTATTTCTTGCTTTTTTAATTTTTTATTTTAAGTTTTCATTATTTATTTATTTATTTGAGAGCGACAGGCACAGAGAGAAAGGCAGAGAGAGAAGGAGAGAGAGAGAGGGAGAGAGAATGGGCACGCCAGGGCTTTCAGCCACTGCAAACGAACTCGACACGTGCGCCCCCTTGTGCGTCTGGCTAAGGAGGGTCCTGGGGAATAAAGCCTCGAACCGGCGTCCTTAGGCTTCATAGACAAGCGCTTAACCGCTAAGCCATTTTCTCCAGCCCTATTTTTTTAAAACTACATTGACAATTTCCATAAGTATAGACTATAAACCATGATAATTCCTTCCCACCACCCTTATTTCCTGCCTCCCAAATTCACCCTTCATTGAATCCCTTATTCTTTACAATCAGTATCTCTTCTATTTTGATGTAATCATCATTTCCTCCTATTATGAAGGCCTTGTGTAGGTAGTGTCAAGCACTGAGAGGTCATGAATACCAAGGCCATTTTGTGAATACTTTTTTCTTTAGTCCAATTGGAGAACAAGAAAAGTTTCCCAGGTGGGGAAGGTGAGGAGCAGCCATCGGTTACAGTGAGATAGAAGATAAAGACATTGCTGGGTAGTTTAAAAAAAAAAAAAAACTGTTGATCTTTTAAGAACCACTTTCTAGAGCATCAGACCTAAAGGATAGGAAGGAGTGCCTTAGAAGTGTCTTCTGGATACGTAGTGTCCATTGCTTTCATGATCTCACAGTGGCTGCCATTACTTGCACAATATTGGCTCCATCTTCATGTGGTCATGGAGGATGAAGGGGGACAAACTAAAGACATCAAGATAGAAGAGGGACTAGTTAGAAAGGAGAAGTTTAATGGAAAGGGTTGAGAAAGGGGAACAAAGGAAAACAATGAGAGGGTATTGTCATCAAAATCTATTATGTCCATGTATGAAAACTGTCAATAAAAAAGATCCACCTATTCCACCAGTAAATGGCTCCATGTAGTAAGGGTCCCCACTTCCATTGTGTCAGAGGTTAGCGCTTCAAAAGATAGTTTGTGAACGAGGCTGTATTTCAAAAGCAGGGGAGCAGAAATGACCTGAGGTACAATGACTTTTGTTTGTTTTGTAGTTGCCAATTAAGCTGGGCTTCAAAGAGGAGAAAAATGGAAAAAAAAAATACTGGAGAAGGAAATCAGTGACAGTGCAAATTTTCCGAAGCAGGAGGAATGTCACAGTACCTTCCTTAATTTATCAGCTCAGTGAACTTGCTTAACTGTACTTTGGTTAAACACATCCCTCACCCACACGTGGCAACAGACACTTGAGATCAAGAAACAAGTTTAATAAGGAGTTTGGGCCCAGAATAGGATTGGAAGTAGCCTCTACACTTTATAGGTAGTCTCTATCACAATTTGAAGTTTAGTTACTTAAATCACTAATCCATGGGAAATGTTATGACAAAAGAGATGCCTGCTTATCTGGGGATCACTAAGACATTTTGTACAAAGCTAGCTCTGTTGTTGCAATTACCTTGCAGACTTAAGTCTGGAGTTGGACTGTTAATATCAAGGACAGAGTCACAAAAGCAGAATCACAAGATGAGTTGACTGGAAACCATACTTCTAATGTCAACCTAGAGTCCCACTTATTTGAATGAAATGGAACAAAGTGAGGCGAGGAGCTGAAAACTATCTCCACACACTATTTTTATTTATTTTATTTGTTAATAAGTCCACATAGCAGTTGGAATTAGCTCAATGGGATTCTCTGGCTGCTGTTCTAATCCTCTTGTGTTGTGTGTGGTAGTTGGTCACTGAAAGAACTAGAACAGCTGAATTAACACCAATCAACTGGATTATTCTAGTGGTAAATTGGCAAGAAAGGATAGTGACAGCTTACTTCTTCCAACGGAGTCTTCTAGAGAGAAAGGGAAGCCTGTCTTGGAAAAGTTCTCACCAAGGAAGGAAGCAGTGACACAGGGTGGCAAAGCAACTAAAGAGGTAAGCCTGACTGTTTAGCTAAAACCAATCAAAAAAATCCAAGGGAACATTGTGGAAGAAAAATCATGTGTGTTGCTTATTGTTGCTGGGACAAACACCTAACCATAAGCAGCTTGTGGAAGGAAAGGATTTATTTCAGGCTCACAGAATCCAGGGTGCAACACCATTAATGGTGGAAGAAGCTGGCTCTCTTCCATAGATGCATTATCCACAGAAGAGAGAAAACATCCAGTGCTGGCAAGCACAAACAGCCAGAGCTCAATCTGGCTCTTTACCCACCCAGAAGGGCTGGAGTAAAAGAGCTCCCCTGCAGGGCAGTGACACTCCCTCCAGCAGGGTTTTGCCTGCTGAAGACTCAAGTTGCAAACTTAATTGAAAATACCTCAGACTATATGGAACATACATTCACATTCAACCCACCACAGGTCAGAAGGAATATAAGAGCCAGAGGATGAGGAGGAATGCTGGGGAATTCTGACTTCCAGACATATTGTGGCTGTTGCATTCATGCACTCACAACAGCTGTGATTTGCTACATAAAATTGGACCTGTTGACACCCTGTCATGGGCAGAGAAGGGGCTCATGAGGCCCCACCTTTCCCTGAAGACCTATTGGCAGTTAATGGTTGCTGGGGGAGGGGGACACAGTTTCTTTAGTGATGTAGAACTGGTAAGTTGCCTAATCTCTAGCAGATGCCCCCCATGCTTACACAAGCAACTCTAAATCCACTGAGTCACACAGAAAAAGACATGAAAATACAAGTGTTTGGAAGAAGGTGTTCAACTGGAATGTCAGGATAAGAAAGGGTAATGGGGTGAATATGATCAAAATACATTCTACAAATACATAAAATTGTCAAAAAGTAAATATACCCCCCCCAAAAGTCATATGAGATTTGGATAGGTCAGCTGGGTGCAACACTCCTATTGTTTTAACTTAGCAAGCTGGAAGGGGAAATGCATGGGATAACACAGACATACTAAAGCAGATGGCTAGTGACACATGAACCCAGCAGGGGATCTGATGAGATCCAAATTTGTAACTGATTTGGTGCCAAGTCTTTGGGAAGTTATCAGTTTTTGAGAGTTAGGTCCCCATAAAGGACCAAGCTCAATATCCAATCTAGAAGTTGTTAACTCCCCTTGGATAGATGCGTGTTGGAATTCTAAGTTTGTCACCTTTCAGAAGAGTAATGTGCTAGCTGTATCCTATGTTATGTAACCTCAGTAAATTTGAGGCACTCCTATAATCAGGGTTGCCAAGATTAACAAATAAAAATACAGGATGCACAGTTACATTCGAATTTCAGTTAAAAATAAAGGCTTCATAGCATATGTAACAAATGGCCCTCAACTTACAATGCTCTAAGCCAGACCTGGTGGTTCATGCCTGCAATGTCAGTACTGGGGACGCTGATCCAGGAGGATTGTCATAAGTTCAAGGGTAGCCTAAATGGGCTAGAGTGAATCCTTTGTATCAAAACAACAACAACAAAAACCTAGCTGGGTGTGACATCCAATGTCTTTTATCTCAGCACTCAGGAGGAAGAGGTTGAATGATTGCTATGACTTGGAGGTCAGGCTAGAACTACAGAGTTAGTTCCAGGTCATCCTGGGCTATAAAGTGAGACCCTACCTCAAAAACAAAACAAAGCAAAAACAAAAACAAAGGCCTTCAAATGGTCCAATATATGAATTTTCAGTGTTATGATAGTGTAAAAGCTATATACATTTAAGATAAAGCATTTTGAACTTTGAATTTTGGTCTTTTCCAGGGATCTGAACCACTTCAGTTGCTGGGCAGAGGTAGTAGGTCACAGCTTCTCCTCAGCCCCACGATCACAACTGGAAGTAACAGATTCTTTTTGCAGTGTACTATATAGATAAGCTGGAATGATGTGTGGGTTTTATATGCAGTTTTGATTTATATATTCAATTTACCATGAGTATGTTAGGACAACTCCACCTTAGAGGATCATCTGTATTGAACTATGGCTCTGGTTTGGCCTCTAATTAGTAGGGGGGACTTGGAACAAGTCTTTGTGTTTTAGTCATTAGCTATGTAATGGTGATATTGCCTTTGTATCAGGACTGTTGTGAACAATTGAATGGATAATGGGTGGAAAGTGCTTTGAAATATTCTCAACACTGGAGATTTTATATGTATTTGTCATATATATATATATATATATATATATATATATATATATATATATATATATTGGCATAACATAAATTACAAGACCCAAAGAAGTGTCTAAAGAATTGATAGTATGGTATAGTCAGGGATATTGTCTTTGTAGTCAGACAGATGGACAGATCTGGGGATCAAATTATACCTATGCAACTGCCTGGCTGGGCGACCTTGTGCAAGTTATTTAATTTCTCTAGTCCCTCAGTTTCCTCATGTACAAAACAAAGATTATAATGGCAATCCCTATCTTAGGGATATTATGAGGCTTTTGAGAGTGTGCATAACCGCTGAGAAATATTTTTTCATGGATTATTATGAGGATGCAGTCAGTGCTTCACGCAATTACAGGGAGCTAGTTTCATCATTATACACCAGCTTTCCTTCCATTATAAGATCATCTGAATACTCAAAAGATGTGTTCTGTTATAGTAATCAATGATTTGGAATTCTGGGAAGGACATTGATGGTGTTAGCAGGGAGAAAAATGAAGAGGCAGGGGAATGCTAGTGTATTGAACTGCAACCAATTGGAGTAAGGGCCTCATTGGAGTCTGATGCCAACAGGTATAGAGGATGGAGGACAACTTGGTAGATAAAGGAGAACATTTTTGTTGTGAAAAACTGGCAAATTGGGATGGCAGAAAGGTTGGTTTAGGGAGGGCTGACTAATGAATTGAGCTATCTCAGGGTTGCTTTTAAAGCTGAGATGGAAGATTGCACAAGTATAGTTTTGACCCAAAGTGAAATACTTGCTTGAAGTAGCTTTTATTGGTAGATATTTCAGAAGCATGGGCTGAAGACTCCAATGGAGTGTGGTTGTCCTTTGTTTAATGTGATCCAGAAACAGTATGTTCTTTTCTGCCTTGTCCACCCATCCATCTCAACCACTCCTACACATTTGCTCCATTCTCTTTCTCTGGTTAGAGAATGAAGGGATTCTTAATGCTTGAAGGGCTTATAAGAAGTTCATTTACAATTTGAGGATATGGCTTAGTGGTAAATGTTTTGCTTAGCACGCATAAGACCCTAGGTTTGATCCACAGTACTATAAAAAAAAGTCACTTTATCTGTTTCCAGGTAGGAACAGTCTAAACAAAGCCAGCTCACTTAAACCAGAAACATTTCCTGAGAAGTTACACTGCCTCTGACCTACCATGCCAGGCATTTGGGACAAAGTCATCACAACCCTCTGCAGATCCCTGAAGCCAGAATCTAGTTTCTGAAGCATACTCCCAACAACTATGTTACTAAACAATCAGACTCCTGACTCCCAGGATGGGATTTCCAAGGTCTTACAAAAGCTACAATGAAGCCAGGAAGCTTCTAACTCATGACTGCAATAGGGGGTAAACTCACAAGAGCTCATTGTTCCTGCAGCTGAAGAGGGAAGGAAACTAGCTGGAACTTGTTAAGGAGTGGTGATCATTTTTGCTGAGTATGAGGACCAGTTGGATGTTGGTGGATTGATTTTAAAGACAGTGGCATTTATTCTAGCTCATTTCTTTCCTCCTCCCTTCTAGAGACAATCCTTAGTGGAGATTTTACCTTTCCTCTCTTTCTCCACTTTAGCTCCCCTCACCCCCCACTTTCCAGGGCCAAGGATTGAACCCAGGGCCTCATGCATGCTAAGCAAGTGCTCCACCTCTGAGCTAAACACCCAGCCCCAGTGCTGGGCTTCTAATGATAGTGACTGACTGAGAACATTAATATGTGCCAAGTGCTTTGCATTTATTCATCCCTTTCATTCTTAATTCCCCTAATAATGACCCTAATAAGGACATATTACTGAGGAAGAAACTGAGACACATAGACTAGAAGGTTTATTTCAGTCAGTGGTGAGAGCCAGGTCTTTAAGCCTGGGTCTGGTTTATTATACCATTAATGCTCTAATACCCTGTGGGCCAAATTCCAGCCCCTTACTGTTACTTCTATTTTTAAAGGAAGTTTATGGAAACAGATCCTTGCTCATTTCATTAGATGCTGCCTAAGGTTGCATTTGCAGTAGGATGGCTGAGGCAAATACTATAAGAGACCATATGGTGTACTTGCTATCTAGCCCTTGCAGTAAAAGGTTTCCCGCTATTGCTATAACCACCATACTACACAGTCTCTAGGGTTGTTGGAAGACAGATCTGAGGACAAACTCTGGTTTTGTCATTTAATTAGTAGCATTTTCTTGGACAATTCATTTTATATCTTTTTGCCTCAGTTTCCTCATTTGTAAAATGGGACTGCTAACACTGTATTGCTTGGCAATGCTATAAGGTTTTTTTTTTTTCTTTTCAAAAAATTTTTATTAGTATTTTCCATGATTATAAAAAAATACCCCATGGTAATTCCCTCCTTCCCCCCCGCCCCCACTTTCCCCTTTGAAATTCCATTCTCCATCATATTGCTATAAGGTTTAAATGAGACATGTTAAAGTTCTTAGCACTATGCCTGGTTACCGGCTACATAGTTGATTCTTTTAACATGGTGGTTAAATTATTTGCAGTAGCAATGGCAACAGATAGAATGTCATTGCTTTGTGCTGGAACACAGTGGATGTGCACTTGAATACCAGCTATCTCCACTCTTCTTTTTTTTTTTTTTTTATTTTTCGAGGTAGGGTCTCACTCTAGCCCAGGCTGACCTAGAATTCACTATGGAGTCTCAGGGTGGCCTAGAACTCACGGCAATCTTACTACCTCTGCTTCCCGAGTGCTGGGATTAAAGGCATGTGCTACTACACCCGGCTTTTTTAATCTTTTTTTTTTTAATCTCCAATTTTCATTTTCTTATTCTTAATTTATTTTCTAGGATCTTGAGCTGCTGATGAAAAGACTGCAGTTTTTTGTTTTTTGTTTTTTTTTTTAGTGTTACAGCAATTTCTGTTGCTCAGGTTTGCACATTTAATAGTATCTTTAAATGAACATTTAATTCTCATGGGCAGTAAAATGGAACAGAAGAGCTGCAATCAGCACAGATCTTAGCTCACCCTTCCAGTACGATGAAGGGAAGCAACTCTATCATTGTAGGCTCTGTGCATGGGCCTTAGAATTATGCAAATGTAAGAGATTAACAGAAACAATTCATACACATTTTATTTAATACATTTATATTTTAACGAACACTTCAGGAAACAGAATTCATAACTTACATACCTTCTTTTCCGTGTGTGTGTGTGTGTGTGTGTGTGTGTGTGTGCAGAACACGTGTGGTGTGGGATGTGTTGTATGTGTGGCATATGCACATGTGTGTGCAGAAAGCATATCCATAGGCATACATGAACAGTCCAGAGGAGAAAAGACTGCAGTTTTGAGTTGGACATAGAGGTAGGGGGCTGAAGGTCAGGCTTATGAGCAGGTGATTTAGGCTAGAAGCAGGTTGGCAGCAGGAGTCTCACTTTGGATTCATTGTTCCACATCATATGGCCAAAGAGAGATGTATGCAAAGGATAGAAAGAGAATCCTCGTGTCGATTTCCTGATTTCTTTCTCTCCTTTTTGATATTTTTCATTTGTTTTGTGAGGTAGGGTCATGCCTTAGCCCAGGCTGACCTCTATGCAATCTCAGGGTGGTCTCAAACTCATGGTGATCATCCTACTTCTGCCTCTCAAGTGCTGGGAATAAAGGAATGCAGCCTAATATTTACTTATTTATTTGAGAGAGAGTTACATGAAGGCCTCTAGCCACTGCAAACAAACTTCAGATGCATATACCACCAGTGCATATGGCTTACATGGGTACTGGGCAATTAAACCTGGGTCCTTAGGCTTCACAGGCAAGCACCTTAACCACTGAACAATCTCTCCAGCCCCTTTCACTCTCTTCTTTTGTATTTTTTATGAGAGAGGGAGAGAGAGAGAGAGAGAGAGAGAGAGAGAGAGAGAGAGAGAGAGAGGAAGGGAGAGAATTGGTACAACAGGGCCTCCAGTCACTGCAATCAAACTCCAGACCTGTGCTACACATTGTGCGCATGTGTGATCTTGTGCACTTGCATCACCTTGTGCATCTGGCTTACATGGGACCTAGAGAGTCAAACATGGGTCCTTAGGTTTCATAAGCAAGCACCTTAATGGCTAAGCAATCTCTCTAGCCCTCTTTTTTAATATTTAAAATCACTATGCTTGCCAGGTGTGGTGGCACACACCTTTAATCCCAGCCCTCAAGAGGCAAAGGTAGGAGGATCACTGTAAGTTTGAGCCCAGCTTGGAGCTAAAGAGTGAGTTCCAGGTCAGCTTGGGCTAGAGTGAGACTCCACCTGGAAACAAACAAACAAACAAAAAAATCTCTGTCCTTGTATCAGACAGGAATGGACTGTGATTTAATTTTGCAAATCTTTAGCTTTCCTAAAGATTCTAATGTTTTGCTAATGTCTTCATCTCCAAGTCCCTATAGCAAATACAGAAAAAAATGCACACACACACACACACACACACATCAAATCATTGTTCCTAGTTGTGCTTGGTTGGTTTCCCTAATGAGACTCTAAATTTCTTTAGGGCATAGACCATGTTTTATATCTTTTTTTTGTTTAGAGCAGAGAGTGTTGCTTCTATTAAATCATGAAGGGGGCTAGGGTAGTTCAGTGGTAGAGCATACATGTGCTAGGCCCCAAGTTTGATGCCTAGGATCAAAACAATGCAGGGTTGCATGTGTGTGGGTGTATGTGTGTCGGTGTGTATGCACATATGTGCACACACACTTCTGACTGGAAGGTACCTAAAATGAAGGGAGACTCAATTTGTAATGCAAGATCTTGGTGAAATTAAATAAAATGGTTTAATGTTTTATTGAGTGACAGAAACTAAACTGGCAAAAAAAAAATAACAAACAAACATGGAAAGAAAAAAAAATGGCAGGACCCTACATGGAGGACCCTTCTGCTGGGAGGGGCTTAAACTCTTAATTACCTGGCTAGAAAACAATGCTACCTCTAGGATGATGTAAATTCCCACTACCAAAAAGGTGATTCTTGGGGTGACAACTATTCTAGTAATTTTTTTCTCATGCCTCTGTGAAGGTCAAAATCTCAAGGTGCGTAAGTTCATAAACAACTCACTCCTTGCTAATGCCTGAAAGGAGATAGAAGATAGGTATGTTTCTCAGAGGTAGAAGGGCTCTTTCCCCCTCTTCCTTCATATGGCAATATTCATAAGTTACATTTGGAATCCCCCTCTCTCCTTATTTAAATGGGATATGTACTTCCAATAACTGACAAAAAATGTCACTCAAGCTAATTATCAGCTTTCTTGCCAGTCTGGGATGGAAAATCTATGGCGTCTTGCAACAGGAGTTATTTGGGAGCAAGGCTACAGATGAGTTAAGATGTAGCTGCCTAAGGGAGTAGACAAACTTTTTTTCCCCAAGTTATCTTTGTTTCTACTGAATGTAACATCCCATTGATTCTGTTTTAGATGAATATCAACGGTGTATAAATAGCTGGTCTGCAGCACTCTGGAGTTCTCTGGCAGTAGGCTTTGCCTCCACTGAGGTTATCATCTGCTACTCTGAAGAAGTAAGAAGACACAAAACTCTACCTGACAAACAGAATTATTGGCTTCTCAAAGGGTATAGTTATTGTTTTATACTCTTTTACCTACATTATTGATTGGTGTACTTAAATTAGTCCGAGTTATATTTTTTAGTTACTATTCTGCATAGTTAATCATTATTAAAGACTTGGGAAACTTGGCTTCATATTGTTCTTGGGATTCAGTCTTGGGATTCAGTCTACATGGCTTCCATACGGATGAGCTGATGACCTATGCATGAGTGGGCTTGTGTTTTGGAATGATCATACTTTATAGCATGGCAGATGAATTGGCAAAGGGGACAGGAGTTGAGCGATCAGGTGTTTGGGGGTAGATGGACTGATGTGGAGTCTGTTTTATCTGTCTATATGACAGAACTTGGGGGTTGAAAGGAGAAAATGATAAAAGAGATATATTGGAGACAGAATGGAAAATATTTAACAATCATTCATATGAGGAAGTGGAAGTGAGGGGAAAGTTGAGGTTTACACAGAAGGGGAATGTCTCTGCTAACAAACGGCATGAGGGAATCAGGAGGAAGATTTGAGTTTGCAATCAATAGAGATGAGTTGATTTTCATGGCTATGATAATTATGGAAGAAGATATCACATGAAATTATAACTTCATTAAATCCCTTGTAAAATTAAAAAAGATAAATAAATGAATAAGACAAGAGGGAATATATATTAGTTTGAACATATATGATATGAGAGTGGGAAAGGAGCTGCTGGAGAGGAAGAAGACCATCAGGAGAGGCAGGTGTTTGGGGAGCCCACAAAAGAAGCATGAAACCTGGGCGTGGTGGCGCACACCTTTAATGCCAGCACTTGGGAGGCAGAGGTAGGAGGATCACCATGAGTTCGAGGCCACCCTGAGACTCCGTAGTGAATTCCAGGTCAGCCTTGGCAAGACCCTACCTTGAAAAACAAAACAAAACAAAAGAAAGAAACATGAAATTCTTGAATCATGAGATTCCTCATTAATAAAAGCACCTTAAAAAGAACACAGAGGGCTGGAGGCATGGCTTAGTGGTTAAGGCATTTGCCTGCAATGCTGAAGGACCCAGGTTCAATTCCCCAGCACCCACGTTAGCCATATGCCCAAGGGGGCGCACGCATCTGGAGTTCGTTTGCAGTTGCTGGAGGCCCAGGTGTGCCCATTCTCTCTCTCTCTCACTCTTTCTCTGCCAAATAAATAAATAAATAAATAAATAAATAAATGAATAAATGAATAAATAAATTTTTTAAAAGTTTAAAAAAAAAACCAGAAAACAGGCTGGGCTGAGCTACAAGAGATCATAGGGGAATTCAGAGCCTAGGGATATAGCTCAGGGGTAGAATGCTAAGCTTGAAGAAACTCTAAATTCAATCCTGCATGTGCACACACACACACATGCACACGCACATGCACACAAACACATACACATACCAAGAACCAGAACAAAATGATAATGTCATACAGATAATGGAGAAAGAGATATTAAGGAAAGTATTTATTAGTATTTGCAAGCATGGAGAAAGAGAGAGAGAGCGAGAGAGAGAGAGGGAGAGAATGAGTGTGCTAGGGCCTCTTGCCACTGCAAACGAACTCCATATGTATGTGCCACTTTGTGCATTTGGCTTTATATGGGAACTGGGAATTCAAACCTGGGCCATCAGGCTTGCAAGCAAGTGTATTAACCACTAAGCCATCTCTCTAGCCCCTTGGGAGACATTTTTAAAATTTTATTTATTTATTTAAGAGAGAGAGAGAGGGAGGCAGATAGTGGGAGAGAATGGGTGTGCTAGGACATCCAGCCAGTGCAAATGAACAAACTCCAGACTCATGCGCCACCCTGTGCATCTAGCTTTACGTGGGTACTGGGGAAAGGAACCTGGGTCCTTTGGCTTTGCAGGCAAGTGCCTTAACCACTAAGCCATCTCTCCAGGGTGGAAGAAATATTTGTAAAGGCAGTGGTTAATGAAGGTTATTATTGTTGAAGACTGGTGACTGGCTGTGCCTAGTCCTTAATCTCAGCACTTGAGAGGCTGGGCAGAAGGATTCAGTGTTTAAAGCTAGCCTTGTTTACATAGTGAGTTAGAGAACAGCTTGGGCTATGTGAGACCATGTATCAGTGGTGCACACCTTTAATCTCAGCGCTCAGGAGGAAGAGGTAGGTGGATGGCTGTGAGTTTGAGGCCAGCCTAAGACTACATAGTGAATTCCAGGTCTGTCAGGGCTGACCTTACCTTGACAAAACAAACAAATGAACAAAAAAGTTGAAAAAACAAAGTATCCAGGTGCTATACAATACCATGGCGCCACATAGAAGTAAGTAACTATTCCATGTTCTTACTTTTCTGGCTGCTTCAGTGTGCTTTGTTGGTCTCCCAATCACACTTTAATCCCCTTTAGGAGAAAGATCATGGCTTCTATCTTCCCCAGAGCTGACAAGGAAGGCCTTTAAGCAGGTTTTGCTAGTTTCTAGGTTGGGGATTGATGAGTTTCCAGGTCACATATTCTCACACTATCCTGGATAATCTTTTTGTTCTGGGAGACTTTCATGAGCACTGTGGGAGGTGTGACCTCTAGCCACCAAATGACGGTGCCCTCCACCACCACCACTGGGCCTCAACTGTGACCATGAAAAGTTTGTTCAGATATTGCTAAATGTTCCACTGCTTTGGGTGGTCCAGATGGTAGACACCTGGTCTATTTATCTCCTTTCTGTAGTAGAGGCTATCCAAAACCATCAAGTGAGAAGCATCACTACTCAGTTCCCAGCTCCTACCTCTGCAAAGAAATATCTAATTTTTTTAATTACTTGTGCTCAGTTCTAGGATCATTGAGCTTATTCCTTTTTCTGTTTCTCTTTGTAGTCAGTGAAGTACGCCATAGTTGTACTTAAATACCAAACACCAAAATGATGCCATTGTACTTCTCTAACGATTCTGAATATCAAAGCAAAGCTGGAGAGGTATCTAATTATAGTAGTGGTTGGTAAGGGAAGTCTTTATGACTCTCTTTGCAAAGAACAAGTATGTTAACAATGCTCTTTTCTTTTCCGAGGTAGGGTCTCACTCTAGCCCAGGCTGACCTAGAATTCACTCTGATTCTCAGGGTGGCCTTGAACTCACGGCGATCCTCCTACCGCTGCCTTCTGAGTGCTGGGATGAAAGGCGTGAACCACCATGCTTGGCTCTTAACAATGCTCTTTTTAAAAGTCTCTTTAAAGTATTAGATCATAACCAGTAGTAAGCCCCCTCAGAGACTGTTCAGAAGATGGAGAAGCTAGAGAAGGTGGAAGTGTTTAAAATGGAGGCAGGGACAGCTCATTTCTCAAGCAGAACAGAGAACTCAGAGTCCTTGGCTTTCATTCTAGTTAAAACTGAGGGCTGGAGAGATGGCTTAGTGGTTAAGCGCTTGCCTGTGAAGCCTAAGGATCCTGGTTCGAGGCTCGGTTCCCCAGGTCCCACATTAGCCAGATGCACAAGGGGGCGCACACGTCTGGAGTTTGTTTGCAGCGGCTGGAGGCCCTGGCTCGCCCATTCTCTCTCTCTCCCTCTATCTGTCTTTCTCTCTGTGTCTGTCGCTCTCAAATAAATAAATAAAAAATGGACAAAAAATTTTAAAAAACTTGAAATGTGAACATTACAGAGAAAGAGGGTGGGAGGGAAGGATAGAGTGAGAAAGGGAAAGAAAGATGGGGGCAGAGAAGGAATAATAAGCACATAAAAAAGCCAAAAAAAAAAAAGAAATAAAAACAGCCTCTGAATAGTATCCCCGAGCCTTTGATGTGTAATTTTAATGGGGGCTTGTGGCTTCTAAAAAGTGTTTCTTTGTTGTGGTCACAGGGCATAAATGGATGTGAGTTGAGCTAGAATGAGATGAAGATAAGGGGAAAATATGGTCTCTTATCTTGTTATATCACGTTTTTCAGACTTCATAAATTGCTCTGTGAATCCTTCTACTGCTCTATGGTAAAGTCCAATAAACTGGTTAGCAATTGAGGTAAATAAAAGAAAAAAATGTGTTTTACTGTAAAGTAAATATATATAAATACATACTCTTAAACTAAATTCTATAGTAGGGATTTGGAACAAATTACTATCACTAACCATTCATGAAACCATTAGACCCAGGTGATTTCTCATGTCCTGGTCTGTATTTTATCATTTTGATCTTGAGTCATCAACTGAGAACTTCAATGTCCCATAATAAGGCAAAGAGGTACATATCAAGCTATTTACTCCTCACTATAGGATTGATGTGCTAACTGGGCAGGGTTCATAAGGCTCACAGGTCCCTAGGGGTCAGCCCTGTGAAACATACAAAAAGCCTTTTAAATTCTAGTCTAAGAGCTATTTCTCTTCTTAGCTGTGAATTGCACATCATGGGCAAGAGTGATAGCTACATCTTGGCTATATGGGAATACTATCTTCCAAATCTATTACAAATTTGTTACAAAGTCTAGGGCCTTGGCTGAGTCACAGATCATGTGACTGGATGGAACTTAGGGGTTGAGTGTGACATCACATAATACCCTTGGTTTCTTGAGGGATGTTACTTTGGTTACTGCTGGCTGTACTACTCTACAAACACTGCTGGGTTCAATGAGTTTAGAGGCAGTTTCTTGTGGCAAGGTGGTAAGATGCAGTTCATACACTTACCCTTTCTATGACTCAGTGAACAGCCTAAAGCTGCAGATTCATTGAAGTAAAGGCAGGTACAAACGAAGGGAGTAGAGGGCTAGAAGGAGCATATAACTGAAATATTCTAAATAAATAGTACCTGCAAGTTATCCAAGGCCTTTCAAGTTTTGAATTAAGGAAAGAACTCACACTTAAACCTAATTATGGCCTATTCAGTCTACTTAAGATCTGGACAAAGCCTAGCCTTTCCTAAAGCCTAGCTATCACAGTTAAAGTTTACTCACATAGCTAAGGCTTAACATACTGTTAAGATCTATAAAGAACATAGGTAAATAAAGCCAGATGCTCAGCATAATTTAAAAATGAGTATGGCCAATTTGTAGTGAACATCTTTGTCTATTTAAAAAGAAACCCTATAGCTAGGGTTAATGGTATGCCTTTGTAATCTTAACAATCATGAGCCTGAGGCAGGAGGATTACTGTGAGCTTGAGGCCAGCGTGTCTCAAAAAAAGACAAGTGTTGGGGATGTAGTAGAGTGTTTGTCCAGCATATACAAAATTCTGGATTTGTGTGTACTTCCCTCCTCACACCAGTATCATTATTAAAAATAAATAAATAAAAATACAAAAGATTATCTTCAAAATTTTGGTCTGGTTTTTTTTTTTTTTTTTTTTTGGTTTTTTGAGGTAGGGTTTCACTCTAGCCCAGGCTGACCTGGAATTCACTATGGAGTCTCAGGGTGGTCTCGAACTCAGAGCAATCTTCCTACCCTGCCTCTCGAGTGCTGGGATTAAAGGCATGCACCACCGTGCCCGGCTAAAATTTTGGTCTTATTTAGATCTAGTCCGAGTTCATTAGCCTGTTGATAAGCCAAGTTAATAGATATTGAGAGCTCAGTTAAGTCCTAGCAATGACCTAAGATTTGTTTAGATCTCTTCAGTGCCAATATCATGGAAGTCCTATCTGGTGATTATATAGTTGGAGTTTAATTAAGATCTACCAAAGGTCGGGCATGGTGGCACACGCCTTTAATCCCAACATTCGAGAGGCAGAGGTAGGAGGATCACTGTGAGTTCAAGGCCACCCTGAAACTACACAATGAATTCCAGGCCACTCTGAGATAGAGTGAGACCCTACCTCTAAAAAATAAAATAAAAAGATCTACAAAAGGCCTATGTCTATTTTATTTACAATTAAATATAGTTTGGGGATAGGTAGGGTCTTAGCATAGTTAAAATACACTTAAGGACTATAGAAGTTTTAAGCTTGTTTTGTTATTATTAGAAACTTTACTCTAGTAAGGTCCTAATCCTAATTTAGGTCTAGTCAGTGCCCAGTTAAACTCCAACAAACAACCTTAGTCTTAGCTTTCTTCTAGATAGAACCTATTTTTGTACACCTCTGAGAGCCCAAGCCTAGTTTAAGACATGTTAGAGTTCAATTATACCCAACTAATTGTTAAGCATAGTTAAATATTAGACTCCATTTATGCCCAACTCAGGTCTTAAACTAAGACTTATATGTAATTTATGTTTGATTAAAGCTGAATTAAATGTTAACAGTTGCCTTCTATGTCTATATTAGGGATATTCAGAACTCATTTAAGCCTCAGCTGTTACCTAGGGCTAATTAATTGCTAGAATTGTTACATCTTAGCAAGTTCATAAACATGGTTTAGTCTTAGTCGAGGCTTAATTAAAACATAGGCAGGGCCACAGCCTAGTTAAGGGCTAATCAGCATCCACATAACAATTTTATACTACCTAAGTTTTATTTCCACTGAGGCAAAGCTCATAGATAGTGCTCAATTTGAATTATGTCTAGTTAGAGCTTAGTTAAGACTTAGTCAGAATTTAAGGCACATATAAAATTCTTTATGCTAGTTAAGGCTTAGGCAGAATATAGTGAAGCCCAGTCAGAGTCCTGTCCCACTGAAAGCCTATCATTTTCAAGATGTAGATAAGGCCTGGTTTTAGTTAAAGTAGTTTGTTGAGAACATCTTCAGAAACTTCTTAAAGCATAACTAGTTCATACCAGGTATCCAAGACAAAATTGTAAATGTACTGAAAACAATAAAAGACTTGTGTGCTTGTGTGTGTGTGTGTGTGTGTGCATTTTCCAACTTGATTGTGCTGTTCTCAAGCATGAACTTTATAGATGTCATTTTGCAATGTCAAAAGGCTGGACACACCAGGATAGAACTGTTTTTAAAAGAGTAATAAAAATCTAGTTAAGTGCATACCCATATAGATGCTATTCTCACTTTTGGTTAGAAAAGCTTCTCTTTTCAGATGGTGATGACCACTGGGATGACCCAAAAGGTACCACAGTGCTGAGAAGATGTGACAGAGTGTTCAGCACTGAAACATCTCTATCACACCTTACAAGGCTCAGGTTCAATTGTGGAAGAGGTGGTGGAAAGAATGTCAGAGCCAAAAGAAGGGTTGGACTGCTTACAATGCAATTGTCCAGAAAGAAATTGGCCTCGATATCCATGACCATGCAGTGCCTAGCATTACTTTCACAAGACTGTCATAATAGGAGGAAAAGATGACATCAAACTAAAAGAGACTAATAGAGAGAGGGAGGGGAGTGTGGATTTGTGAAGGGAAAAGTGGGGGAGGGGAGGGAATTATCATGGTTTATTGTTTGTAAGTATGGAAGCTGTCAATAAGAAAAGAACCTAAACAAACAAACAAAAAACACAACACCCAGTTAAGCAACTGCTAAGGCCTAAACCTAGTCTAGATCTATTGAGGACCTAGGTAAGGCCTAACCACTGTCTATGCCCAATTAAGTAATAGTAAGAAACTAGTTTAGTCCTAGTAAGTACATAATTCTAGTTTAGGTTGTTAGAACCTAGTTGAGCACTAATCAGAGCCTAAGCTGATTCCAGATCTGTCTACTCAAGCCCAACTAAGCCTTCAAAGTGGCCTAAGTATATAGTTAAGTTCTATTCATGGTACTGTTAAATCCTCATGAGGTCATTAGCATAGTTTAGACCTAGTCAGAGTTCAGTTAATGAGTTCTAAAAATGATCTGGGCAGGATCTCAAACTAGTTAAGAGTTAGAGCTTACTTATTTTGTGGTATAGCCACTGGTAAGTAGTAGAAAGGAGAAGGGCTTCAGTTGGACTGGGATAGGGTTAAAGGAAAGTAGTATATGATCAAAATGTATGTGTATGTATATATATTTTTTCCAAAAGTGAACAAAAAAAGCTTAGGGGGCATATTTCTAGTGAAAAAATTAGAGCCCATTTAGTGCCTAGCCATAACTTAAACCTAGTTTAGCTCTATTGATCTCAGTTAATCTTTAGCCAGAGTTTAACCATAGGTTTGGTCTAGTTAGAATCCAGGTAATCCTTAGCCAGGGCCTGGGCCTACATTGGTTAATCTGAGCCCAATTATGTTCTAGTCAGAATCTAAGACTAATTAAAGTCTAAAGAGAGCTTTGTTAATATTTTAGTAATGAATAATAAAGTCTGGTTAATTCTAGGTATAGTCTGGGCTTGCTTAAGTATTAGTTAGAGCCCATTTAAAGTAGGACATAGGGGCTGGAGAGATGGCTTAGCAGTTAAGCGCTTGCCTGTGAAGCCTAAGGACCCCGGTTCGAGGCTCGGTTCTCCAGGTCCCACGTTAGCCAGATGCACAAGGGGGCGCACGTGTCTGGAGTTCGTTTGCAGAGGCTGGAAGCCCTGGCGTGCCCATTCTCTCTCTCCCTCTATCTGTCTTTCTTTCTATGTCTGTCGCTCTCAAATAAATAAATAAATAATTTAAAAAAAATAAAGTAGGACATAAACCTAGTTATCTACCAGAACATGATTAAGCCCTATGAAAGGGCAAGCCTAATTAACTTCTACTTGTAGGTGATTTTGTTCTTCCCAGGTCGTAAACAGTTTGGACTTACTCAGATCAGAGTTAACATATACCAGGGCCTAACAGTCTTTAACTATTATTAAGCATAGTTAACATTTATTATGAGCATCTTCTGTTTAAGTGTGTTAGTAAGGGCACAATCAAGTCATATTTAGGACTTTGCAGCCTACTTTAAACCTTGCCAGGTCCTCGTTGAGGCCCATTCAAGGCCAAAGCCTATTTAAGGCCAAGCTACAATCCAGTGAAAGGGCCCAAACATACTTACAAACTATCCAAAGCATTTTCAGGTCTAGTCAGATCCTTAGCCAAGTGAAGGCTTGTTAGAATCATTAAGAATTAATAGAAATATTAAGGTGCAACCTAGGCCTATGTATGTATACCAAAGAACCCCCTAGCTTGGTTAAACACCTATTCAGAATATTCTTTTTTGAGGGTTTTAATTTTTTAACAATATTTATTTATTTGAAAGAAAGAGGCAGGGAGAGAGAGAGAGAGAGAGCGAGAGAGAGAGCGCATGAATGAGTATACCAGAGCCTCTAGCCACTGCAAATGAACTCTAGCTGCATGTGCTACCTTGTGCATCTGGCTTTACGTAGGTCCTGGAAATCAAACATAGGTCCTTAGGCTTTTCAGGTAAGTTCCTTAACTGCTAAGCCTTCTCTCCAACCCTAATCAGAATATGCTTAAAGCATATCCAAGTCCTAAATCTAGTTTATGTATAGTTAGAGTCTAGTTAAGCCCTAACTGGTTTGTAAGTTTAGTTAGATAGTATTCATGGCTCAGACAAATGCTAGTCAATGCTTAAACCTAGCTTAGGGGGCTGGAGAGATGGCTTAGTGGTTAAGCGCTTGCCTGTCAAGCCTAAGGACACTGGTTCGAGGCTTGATTCCCTAGGACCCACGTTAGCCAGATGCACAAGGGGGCGTACATGTCTGGAGTTCATTTGCAGTGGCTGGAAGCCACTGGTGTACCCATTCTCTCTCTCTGCCTCTTTCTCTCTCCCTCTGTCACTCTCAAATAAATAAATTAAAATACACCTAGCTTAGGACTAGTCACAGCCCAGTTAATTCTTTTTAAAAATATTTTTATTTTTATTTATTTATTTGACAGAGAAAGAGGGAAAGAGTGAGAGAATGGGCACACCAGGGCCTCTAGCCGCTGCAAACAAACTCCATACATGTACGCCCCTTTGTGCTTCTGGCTAATGTGGGTCCTGGGGAATCAAACCTGGGTCCTTTGGCTTTGCAGGCAAATGCCTTAACCTCTAAGAATCCCTCTAGCCTCCAGTTAATTCTTAGAAAAAAAAATGGACTAAGTCTTGTTTCAGTTTATAGCACAATAAATTGTTAGCCAGTGAGAGGCCAGTTAAGTCCGAATCAGTACCTAAGCACTGTTTTACATTGGTCATAATAGAACTAAGCTCCACCCAAGAAACAAGACTAGTGTAGGTTTGGTTGAGCAAGTAAGGCTTATGTGGCAGACATATTCAGGTTCACTGAGATGAACTTTCAGACCAGGCACAGTTATGGAGGAAGGGATTTATTGAAGTTTACAGATCCTGGGGAAGTTCCATAATGGCAGAAGAAGCTGGCCTGCCTTCACAGGCCCAAGCAGACAGAAAGAAGCACAAGCCTAAAAGCCAAAAGCCACAGCACACTTCAGGAACTCTAGCTAGGCACACTTTGTATATCTTTAGATTAAAATCAGAAACCCATCACCACAATTTAAGATCCACCCAGTGACATTGCCTCCAGCCAGGTAGCCAGCAGATGCAAACTACAAACAAGCAACTGAATATATTGGGGGCCATCTATTCTATTCAAACCACCACAGCTTAGTTATAAGCTAAGCCTAGTTTAGCCTACTTTGAGCCCAGTACAGCCCTAGGCTTAGTATAAGCTGTGTTTTGTCTAGTTTGAAACATAGTTTAGATTGTTTGAGGGAAATTAAGCAGTAGCCAGGGCCTCATCATTGTAAAATGTTAGGTTCCTGTTAAGTACTAACCAGGGCCTATGCCTAGTTCAGGTTAGTCAGAGCCCAGCTACACCCTAGCTAGTTTCTAAGCCTAATCCTCTTTCATTCAGAATCTACTTAAGCTCTCTTCTGGTCCTAATTCTAGGTAAGATCTAGTCATGGTATAGATATGTCATAAACATAGTTTAGTAGCAGTCAAGGTTTAGTTAAGACCGAGCCAGAATCAATACCTTGTTAATTCACAGTGTAGTTAAGGCCTTAGCCAGTGTCCAAGTTTTGATAAGCTCTAACACCTAAACAGGGTTAAGCTTTCCTCAGGGCCTAAGTCTGATTTAGGACTAATTGGAGCCCAGTTAAACTATAGTCAAGTGGGCTGGAGAGATTCTCAGTGGTTAAGTGCACTTCTTGGAAAAGCATGAGGATTGAAGAGTTCCTGAAACTGCCTGAGTTCAGAACTCCAGACCCACATCAACAGCTAGATATGGCTGCACAAGCCTGTAACCCCAGCCTCACAAAGAGAAGCCGAGACCAGGTAATCACCTAGGCTGTAGAAAAGAGTCTCAAAGAGACTCTTGCTCAAACAGGATTGGGTAGGAGAGTGATGAATACCAAATATTCTACTTTATCCACCATAGACAACTGGAGTGGGGGGAGTGTCACAGGTGAGTGCATGGGGCCCTGTAAGGGTAAATACACACGTACCCCCCCCACACACACACCAGATTACATACACAAAAGCAGAAAAACTGTACTCAAGTACTAAGTCTATTTTGGGTTTAAGCAGTAGCTAAGTCCTATGGCTAGATTTCGTATAGTCAGAGCTTAGTTAATATTTAGCCATAAGCTAAATTTAAAGTTTAGGCAGGCCCTAGTTAAGTGTAAATCTCTGCCTATTTCTAGTTCAGATTATCTAAGCCTAACTTAGCTTTAGATGCTGCTTACTTTAATCCTGGCCAGTATCTGAATGTTATGTCTACACAGAGTTTAGTTAGGACTTAAAAAACTTTTTGGTTTATTTGTTTATTTATTTATTTGAGAACGACAGACAGAGAAAGAGGCAGAGAGACAGAGAGAGAGAGAATGGGTGCGCCAGGGCTTCCAGCCACTGCAGATGAATTCCAGATGTGTGCGCCCCTTGTGCATCTGGCTAACATGGGGAATCAATCCTTCAACAGGGGTACTTAGGCTTCACAGGCAAGTGCTTAACCACTAAGCCATCTCTCCAGCCCTTAGTTAGGACTTAAGACATTGCTTAAGACTCCTATGGCCTGGTTAACCCAGATAAAGTCCAGTCAGCCCAGTTATAACATAGTTAGGTACTAACTAGCGCTAGTCAGGGGATAGTTAGCCCAACTTTGAGCCTTAGAATTGTTATTAAAATATAGCAAAGGCCTCAGTACAGTCCAGTTAAAAGCTATGTAGCTAGGCTAAGAACTGTTCAGAGTTCAGGCAAGTCTTAGGGAGTACCTAATCCTAGCTGTTAGATCATGCCTGATTAAACTGTAATCAGAGACTCTAAGACTATTTTGAGTTCAGTCAGTGCCTACTTTAGTTCTAGCTAGGAGCTAAGCTTGGTTATGGTCTAACTAGAGTCTTGTTAAGAGGTAACTAGAGCGTAGGCCTAAGTCTTAGCCATACTGTACTTTAAGTTCTGACAATGGCATAAACACTGTTTAGTCCTACTAAAGTTAGTGAGGAGTCATCCAAGGTTTGAGACTATCTAATATATAATAAAATCTAGTTGAGGTCCAGGTAGGGCCTCAGCCGATTCAAGTATTTATTTTTTAATTTTTAAAAATTTTATTTATTTATTTGAGAGAGAAAGAGAAGGAAAGAAGGAGAGAGAGAGAGTGAGAGAGAGAGAGAGAGAGAATGAGCGCCAGGGCCTCCAGCCACTGTAAATGAAGTCTGGATGCATGCACTCCCTTGAGTATCTGGTATATGTGGGTCCTGGGGAATTGAACTGAGGTCCTTTGGCTTTGCAGGCAAACGCCTTAACCACTAAGTCATCTCTCCAGCTGCAATTCAAGTATTTATTTATTTGAGAGAGATAGAGCAAGAGAAAGGCTGATTGGGGTGGGGGGGAGAATGGGTACACCAGAGCCTCCACCCAACAAACAAACTCCAAATGCATGCCCCACCTTGTACATCTGGCTTATGTGGGTCCTGGGGAATTCAACCAGGGTCATTAGGCTAACCACTAAGCAATCTTTCCTCTTTTTTGTCCAAGTCAAGTATTAATCAGAGCACAAAGAGGGTGTGGTAAGTATCTAAGCCTAATTTATGTCTGTGGTCAGTTAAACCCTGGCCAGAGTCTAAGCCTGACTTAGGTTTAGACAAAGCCCATTTAAGCTCTAGGCAGGAAATAAATCTGGTTCAGTTCTATTAATATCTTAGTTAATATTTAGTCCTCAGAGTTTAATTTAATCCTCAGAGTTCAGAGTTTTGGAGTAGGCAGGGACTCAGTTTAGATAAGTGATGGCTAGAGCAGATTGAAGGCCTATATAGTGTATAAGTCTTATTTAGATCTAGTTAGAGGCCATGTTGGTCATACTAAGGGTTTAATACTAATTTACATTCTGCTAGATTCCAGGAAGCTCACATTTACTTAAAACACACTTAAATCAGTATGATAACATAAGCCTAGCTCAGGTCTTATCGAATACTAGGGTAAAGCCCTTTGCAGGGTGTGAGCATATTTAAGTGCTATTTATGGTGTAATTAAAACATTACAAGGTCATAAATATAGTTTACTTCTCCTAAAAGCTTAGTTAAAGCCTTGTGAGTTTATAAATATAGTTTAGTTTTCTTAAGAGCTTAGTTGACTCATGTAGGGTCTAAGCCTCATTAAGAGATAAATGATGAGTTTGGAAATACAGTTCAGTCTCCAAAATGCATGAGGACCTGAGTTCAATACCCAATGTAATACCTGTATAAAATGCTGGGTGGGATGCTATGTGCCTCTAATCCTAGTTCAGGCATAGGCAGATACCTGGAGTTCCCTGGGAAGCTAGTCTAGCCTAATTGGCGAGCTTGAGGAAAATGAGAGATCCTGTCTCAAAAAGATCTGGGTAGTACACATGAGGATTACATGTAAGATTGTCCTCTGGCATCCACACACATACATACACAGCTGCACACACATGTATGCCCACACCCTTCTCACTCATATGTGGATCCTAACTTTTGATGTTTGTATGTATGTAAATAAGGGGCTGTGAGATTGAGTATGGGCTATTATTTGAGATACAAGACCATGAGAGGGGAACAAGAGCTGATGAGAAGGGGGAAGGGACAAAAGGAAACATGCTGATGAAAGCAGAAAGGAGGGTAAGTTGGGGAGAGGGAAAAAGAGTGGAAGGGAAGGGGGAAAGAAGGGAAAAGGCAAACCTACCTCTTGCTCTCTGATGTTCATCCTTTCCACCACCTTGCTCTTTCTCCAGTGTTGAAATACTTCTGTACCTGTCTGTGTGGCTGAGGTTGTTATAAGTAGCTTCATAGTTTAATGATGTTTGTATTCATGTATTATTGGAAGTCCACCAAACATTTGGTAGATTGTTTGTATTGACAATTCTGTTCAGCCTGAAGTTTGTCAACTGATTGTTTCCTGTTTCACTCGGGGATATTTGTTCAGCCTGGTAGCAGAGCTAACACAGTAGTAGAGTTAAGCTTCAGCCATTCAATTTACCACTATTTTGGAAAATACACTAGGACAAAACTGGTCTACTCAGTAATTCTTGGAATATATCCCTGTATAATGACATTTTAGGGGACAAGGAAAGAGATCCAGGCCTCCCTGTTTGATATTATGGATTTAGCTGCCAGAAAGCACTGAAGACTTGGCTTGCCTTTTTCTAGCTGTGCCATTTCTGTCACCTTCTGTGAGCTTACCAGGGGTGACAGGCATTTCTATTAAAAAGCCTATACATAAATATAGCTGTATCTTCCACTATGATATCCCAAGGGACAACATAGTTGCCACCCCTGCAGATTGCAGCAGCTTCTGGATTAGATGCCAATGGTAGCAGTATGCCAAGCATGAAGTGTCCTGTTCTCCTTCTGTCAAGTGAGCACTATTTCCTCTTTGGTGATACATTTCAAAGGACATGCTCCACTTTTATTGTGAGGCAGTGGCAGTGGAGAAAGATTTCAGTATAGACAGTTAGTAGCTAAGAGTTAGCACAGTGGAAGAGGCCACTGGGATGTACTTCAGGTCATAGGTCACAGATAATTTCTTAAGCTCTTATTCCCCCATTATGTTATTATATTGTTGTGGAGGATGCAAGAGGAAGGTCAATATGGTTAGAAAAAAGATCCATTCCACCAGATAGCCAACAGTGTCAACTCGTGCTTTTTCTTTCTTGGAAAGAGTGCCAATGAGAATTCTGTTCTCTGATTTTATCATGAAAGTTCCCCACATAAGGTCTTCATATGACTTTATACTTGCATTCCCCATATGCTGGTGAAAAAAAAAAATTGCCATTGTGTTAATGACACCAGTAGGGTAGGTCTCTGTCCTAACAAAGAATTTGGAACATTTTTCCTTAAGGATTAGGGACTTTGAAGTATATTGTTGGGAGCTATGAAAAGAGATCATCAGTCCAGATTCCTGCTTCTACCACACACCAGGTGCTACATTGGATCACTTTGTTTCCATAGATTTGATCTTCCTAAATATAAGCTCCTGGTCTCCCTACCCACATGACAGTAATTCCAAAGATCAAATGAGATATGATGGGAGACACTCTTCTTGAGTTTTCATTTCCTCTGTTCTAAAATCATCCTTGCTACCCAGGACTGTGGTAGGTTAATTAGGTAATGTGCTGGAGTCAATAATAACCAGAAAGAGCCAATGATAAAATACTGGAATGAGCTACAGAGAAGGTTTATGAAATAATATTTTGAGGTCATTAAAAACACAAAGAGGAGCTGGGCTGATGGATTAGTGAACAAAGTATTCGTGGTGCAAGCATGAGGAACTGAGTTTGGGTCTCTAGCAACCCATGTAAAAGCCAGGCATGGTAGTGCATGGCAATCCCAGTGTGGGTGATAGGTTCCCTGGAGCTCGATGACTAGATAATCTAGTACAATTGGTGAATTTCAAGTTCAATGTCAGACTTTGTTTAAAAATATGTGGAGAATGAGAAGGAAGAGACCTGATGTTGACTTTTGGTCTACATACACATTTTAAAAACAGTCTCACTCTTTGGTAGAAAGCTGAAAGCACATTTGTAGGCAGAGGTAAGGAGTTTATGATCTCTGATCTTTCCAGTTGGTGAAATGGATGAGTTTATTTTCTCTTGGCCAGCTGACATTTGCTTTAGAAACAAAGAGCAGGAAAGGACCCAAAGGCTTAGTCTTAACTCTTGTCAATTCTCTAAAAGGTATTCCTGAAGTTCAGAACAAAATCCAGCCTGGGACAGTAAGGGGTAAAAGGCATAGTATTCCTTCCCATTTATACTCAGGTGATCCACATAGGAAAACTTGAAAGTCTGGACTAGTTGGGTGAAGTTTTCTTAGACATATGCTAACAGATCTTCATTATCTTGTCTCAGTGATCCTAAGTGGGTGTTTCTACGAATGGCTGGTTAACGTTTGCATGAATCATTGCCCTAATACCAAGCAGAGGGCCTTCCCTGTGCAGCCAACAGTGTGTTGCAGGTACACCCAATGCATTGCCCACAGTATAGTCAGTCTTTACCAGCCCAGAAGCAATGCACATACAGTTACAGCCCTACAAGAGCTCAGAACAAAAGTGAAGAAATACTTCAAAGAAAGGTGAGAAGAAGTCACGTTAGGAGAATTTATATTCATCCCCAAGGATGCCCTACAGTGTTTGATTATCCTCTGTATCCATGTTAAAGGTACTGTCTAATGAGTCTTAACTATAAAATGAGTTGTGTCTCTGGAACTTCCAGTTTTTGTAAATCCTACAGGCGTCTTCTCTCCTGCCTTCAGGGCTCACTAGCAGTAACTGAGATTTGCTACATACTGCTTTCTGGATCCCAGGATTTCTTCAGCACAGTTATATCATCTGGCATTTATTATAAATCAGGTACTATTCTAAACTCATTGCATGTTTTACTTGCGTAATTCTCATGATCATTATCTTCATCCTACAGATGGAGAAACCAAGGAGCATAGTTTAGAAACCTTCTGAGTAGTAAGTGGTAAAGTTGGAATTCAATACATAGATTTGCTTAACACAATATACTACCCTTATAATTACCCTTATAATTATCATCATTTTGATGTCTCTCCCAAAGTGACTATACTTGTAATAAATAAACACAACTTTCCTTCTTCCTGTCAGAAAGCTGTGGGAAGAATTCGGAACAGAGATAGTTTTCTTATTGCCTCCATGTTCTATTGTTATTTTGCTGTTTTGAGACCTTGTCTTCTGCATTGGGCAAAATTTAAAAACCAAAACCAATCTTTCTAGAAGTGTTAAATCTCTCTCTGGCTCCCGGGGGACTGTCATAGCTGTCAAGCTTCAGAGACAACCCTATATTAGTCCCACCAAACCAAGATAGGGTGGCTGGCCCCATATTTGAACAGTGTTTTGAAAATCTATGGGTCTGTCTAGGAAAATAACTGAGAGAGATTTTTAAAAGATGCTGTTTTGTGGAAGTGACTGAGTTGTTTTCTGAAGGGGAAGCAAGAATCTGCTATTCGCTCTGCAACAATGAACAAATTTAAAGAAGGAGAAAAGAAATTCAGTATAACTTGCTTTAAACTGACCATAAGGACACTTCTACTATCCCTTATTTCAGTTTCTGTTTCGAATTTTTCATATATTTTCAGGAAGGGGCCATGTTTAGCTCTTCATCTGCACAATTCTTTCTTTTTTTTTTCTTGATAAAGATGGTTCATAGGGATTTTAAATGTCAGATCCTATAACTGGCAAATGCCTTATTGCACACAGTTTCTTTAAAAATAGTTTAAAGGGCAAATGCTGTTTATTCATTTTTTGTTATATTGCCCCCATGCTCCTGCTTTGTCAAAATGATGAAATTTGCCCTTTGGATATAAGGTCCTCTTGATGCTTCCTCAAGGTGGGAGGGCAATGCAAAGTTATGTATGTGTAAGACGCACTGTTTTCCACATTAAATGCATGTCATCCAAATGGTTCTGTGCCACTACAGATGGGAAGCAATGGGGAAAAAAGTCTGTTTGTGACTAGGAAACTGGCGCCTGTGCTCAGCAAAGGCATATTTTAATCTCTCCCACGTAGCTGCCTCTGTTCCTCTTGGATAGGAACTAATTTACCTTGCCTGTTGCAGAGAAGCTTATCGACTATAAACATGGACCCTAAGGATTCCGATTCCTTTGCTCCTTTTCGTTCCTAGTGTGAGTCACTGATTGCCAGATTTCCAGTGGGAAACAATGCCAAATAGCTGAAATAAACTTGAATAGAAGAAAACTGGTGGATGTTGAGTAGCTGTGCTACAAAAATGAAGGAGAGGTAGATGAGGGAGATCCAACCTAAAAGGGGGTATGGTGGTTTCATTCAGGGGTCTCCCATAAACTTAGGTGTTCTGAATGCTAGGTTCCCAGCGGATGGAGATTTGGGAATTAATGCCCCCTGGATGCAGTGTGTTGTTGGGGGGCTGGCTTATGGGTATTATAGCCAGTTTCCCCTTGCCAGTGTTTGGTACACTCTCCTGTTGCTGTTGTCCACCTTGTGTTGGCCATGGCCAGATGTTCACCCTCTGCTTATGTCATAATTTCCCCCTGCCATCATAGAGTTTTCCCTCCAGTCTATAAGCCAAAATAAACCCTTTTCCCCTACAAGCTGCTCTTGGTCAGGTGATTTCTGCCAGCAATGCAAACCTGACTGCAATAGTAAAGTTGTAACTGAGGAGTGGTGTCATTAGCTGCAAGACATCTGACTGTGTGGTTTTGGCCTTTTGGAGCTGATTTTCAAGAGGGATCTGGGAAGATTTGAAACCTTGGCCTAACAGATGCCTTGAAGTGCTGTGAGAACAGGCTGATGGATTATTCTGGTAAGAGTTGAAAGACCTGAATGCATTAAGAACTATGGACTGTGAGGTTTGGCTTATGAGGGCAAGAAAGACCTTTGCTTGGACTGGGCTAGCAGTTTGTGTGAGAGGCTTGCTGTTATGCCCCTGTCCTGAGAATGTGTGCAAGGTTCTTTTGCATAGAAATGGACTAGTGTGAGCAGAGGGATATGGCAATGAAATCTGTGGGCTGAAACTTCTGCCCATTCAACTGCAATTATATGAGAGATTACGACCTTTCAGATTGGGCTAGCTGACCTACATTGGGACAACAGAAAGAATGTAGTCTTTTGGAGGGTTCTGAATGCTCAAGGATTGTTTGTTCTTCAAAGTCAGTTTTACTTCCCCTTGGATTCACAAATTTGTACCCTTCCTGGTATTATAGAGTATAAGAAATGAGAAAAGACAGGGTTTTGAATTTTCAAAACAGTCTTATGTTTTGGAAACGGCCATGGACAGTGTGAAGCAGGTTTGCAGGATGCCTGCATGGAGACCCAATGGAGTCCTTTACTGTTGCAGAGGAGACCCAGTGGAGATGCCAGGATCACAAGATGGCTGCTAAGGACAGCTGCTATCCCCAGATGAAGTTTTCCAGGAATATGAGTAGCTAAGCTGGAGGGATGGAATTGGAATTCTAGAGACTTGTTGCTGGTTAGAATGATCTGACTTGGAGATTTGTCACTAGCTAGAGTTGTTGAACTTGGAGCCATGGAGTTTGATGTTTGCTCTGCTTTAAATCTTGTGTTGGTTGAATATTTCTTTGGTATGCCCAATGGCATCTTTTGCAGTGTGAATGTTTATTCTGTGCCATTATGGATTGGGGGGGGGCGATTTTTTGGTATTATGGCTCAATTAAAAGACCTTGGACTATGGGAATGTTTGAACATCACTGGAATTGATAAACACTATGGGGACTTTTAAAGTTGGATGGATGCATTACATTTTAAATCAGGTATGATTATCAGTCTATGGGGACCAAAGGCAGAATGTGATGGTTTGATTCAGGTGTTCCCCATAAACTTAGGTGTTCTCTATCCTAGGTTCTCAGCTGATGGAGATTTGGGAATTAATGCCTCCTGGAGGCAGTGTATTGTTAGGGATGGGTTTATGGGTATTATAGCCAGTGTCTCCTTGCCAGTGGTTGGCACACTCTCCTGTTGCTATTGTCTACCTTATGTTGGACAGGAGGTGATGTCCACCTTCTGCTCATGTCACTGTTTTCCCCTGCCATCATGGAGCTTCCCCTCGAGTCTGTAAGCCAAAATAAACCTTTTTTTTTTTTCCCTCACAAGCTGCTCTTGGTAGGGTGATTTTTGCCAGCAGTGTGAACCCAACTGCAACAGGGGGTTAATCATTCAAGTTATCAGATAGATATCATTGTCTCCACCCAGCTGTCTTTCTGAACTACTTATAAGGGGCAGGTCTGTTATGTCACATAAATTAAACACTGCATGGAGATCAAGGCCTTTTGTCTTAGCACTGCCATGAAGCAGTGAGCCATACACCATGGAAAGGGACCAGGCATTGCCCATTTGTGCTTCATTCCATTTTCATTAGTTTTGGGGACTGGCTGGCCAAACCCTGACAACACTCTCATCAATGTCTTACTATCTTTACTAATTTTGTAAGCAAGAGACCTGACATTAAGGAAAAGAGAATATTTTTTGAGGAGAATTCACAAACTTTAAGGGTGCAGCTCAACACATTTATTTTGTATTATATCATATCAAGATAGAGAGCATTTTCAGGACTCACAAAAGACTTCCTCATAGCTCTTCCTAGTCATAACCTGATGCTGAGAGGTAACCACTCTGCTTACTTCTTTTCATTTTAGTTAATCAAATGTTTATTTTTACTGTGTGCTTTCAGAAATTTTTAAAATTTTTTTTCCTTTTTAATTTGCTTTAAGAAATTTTTATATTTCATTGGAAAAACATGATAGAAGGTGTACTCATATGAAACATGTAATTATTAAAGACTGTATTGTCCTTTTTTCTTACTGCTTCATAGAATTCCATTGTGTAGATATACCACATCTTAGTTATCCATTCTTCTAGTGATACGCAGAGACATTTATCGTACCAATAACTGTGGGCTAACTCCACAATACACGACCTGTATACCTCAACAAAGAGGGGCCAATGGGGAGGGGGTAGGTCATGGATGAGCCTAATAATGGTACCAAACTTCCTGTATTTGCTGAATAGAAAACTAATTAAAAAAAAAGACATGATGAAAAAAAAAAAGACTGTATTGTACTCAAAGCTGAACGATAGCAAGAGTCATAATACTTTAGAAATTCCTAATGGTTAATACCAAGCTTTGATCATATTATCTAGAGTGCAAAAATAGCTCATAGTCTCAGTTTTGTCCAGAGACATGCTTCACTTAGCCTAGAAAGTATTTAAGGAAAAACGAATGCTTTGTCAATATTTTTAAAAAGATAAGGATATTTCATATAAACATCCATATTCTGACCCTTTTTTGTGGTGCTAGGTATTGAGCCTCAGACCTCACACACACATGGTAGGCCAGGGCTCTATCACTGAGCTATATCCCCTGCTCTTTTATACTTACTTTGATACATATTTTTTCAGTATTTGATTTATTTGCTACCGGAGATCGAAACTAGGGCCTTTTTATTAATTTTTTATTTATTTTATTGAGAGAGAGGGAGAGAGAGAGAGAGAGAGAGAGAGAGAGAGAGAGAGAGAGAGAGAGAGATTGAGAGAGAGAGAGAGAGATAATGGGCATGACAGGGTCTTCAGCCACAACAAAAGAACTCCAGAAGCATTTGCCTCCTTGTACATCTGGCTTCCATGGGTCCTGAGGAATTGAACCTGGGTCCTTTGGCTTTGCAGGCTAGCACCTTAACTGCTAGACCATTCCTCTAGTATGGCCTTTTATATACTAGGCTCATGCTGTTCCACTGAGCTTGTACCCTAGGCCTCTAAATATCTTTTACATCTGCAAGAATTTTATTTTACTTTTTGATAGATTCATATATGTAAATAGTGTATTTTGACCACAGTCACCCTAATTAGCTTCTCTTATTCCTTTCCACTCCTGCTGAAGCCACTATTCTTCTTTCCAACCAGCTCTCCTCCCACTTCCATGTCATTTTTTGTGACCCACAGAATTTAGTTAGAGTTGCTTGCATGAACATGTGTAGAACATGAATTAATGAACCATGGGGAACATTCAGTGGCTACATTGCTGAAATAAATGACTTCTCCTCTGCCCCTGCTCACATCACTGTGTAGATGCATTCACATATTCTTGAATTTATTTTAATTGTAATGACATGATGTATATATATTGTACTTTTAGGGTTTTATTTATTTATTTTTTTATTTGAGAGCGACAGACACAGAGAGAAAGACAGATAGAGAGGAGAGAGAGAATGGGCGCGCCAGGCTTCCAGTCTCTGCAAACGAACTCCAGACACGTGCGCCCCCTTGTGCATCTGGCTAACGTGGGACCTGGGGAACCGAGCCTCGAACCGGGGTCCTTAGGCTTCACAGGCAAGCGCTTAATTGCTAAGCCATCTCTCCAGCCCTATATTGTACTTTTATGCATCCGGCTTCTTTTGACATTCTTGTACATACATTTTCATGGATGTTCATGCCCTGTTATGTGTGTTATATACAGGTATATGAGATACAGATTTTCATAGTTTTAGTAGATACTGCCCAATATGCTTCAAAAGTTCTTGTATCAGGTAATAATTTCATCAACAATATTTGAGAATTCCAGTTGTTCATGTTCTGAATGTTTACAATTGTTACTCTTTTCAAATTTTGCTATGCTATTGGGTGCTTTAGCTCATGGTTTTCATTTGGATTTCCCTGATGAGGAACAGTGAAGAACATCCTTTGTGTGCTTGTAGGCCATTGAAGCTAATGCCTTAACCACTGAGCAATCTCTCTAAACCTTGCAGGTTTAGATATTCTTTTTCAAAAACATTTCTATTTTACTGATTTACTTGAGGGAGGGAGTGAGGTATGGAGGGAGAGAGAGAGAGAGAATGAATGAATGAAGGAAGGAATAAATGAATATGAGCATGGCAGGGCCTCTTATGGCTGCAACAAAAACTAAATGCATGAGCAACTTTATGCATCTGGCTTTACATGGGCACTGGGAAATCAATCCTGGGCCAGCAGGCATTGAAAGCAAATGCTTTTAACCACTGAGCCACCTCCACAGCCATGGATATTCTTTTTGGTATGGTATCAATTCATTTCTTTTATCTTGGTTTTAAAAATCATATAATCATTGTTTCTTACTGATTTGTAGACATTGAAGAAACATATGTACAAAATAGATAAAACTCTTCCACTAGATCTATTCATTAGTTTGTTTTTTCGAGGTAGAGTCTCACTCTAGCCCGGGCTGACCTGTAATTCACTATGTAGTCTCAGGATGGCCTTGACCGACTAGATCTATTTTGTGACTATATTTCCACCCCATAATTGATATTTTTTATGGTTGTAAGGTATTTTTGTAAGATGGAAGCTATTAATTGAGTGAAGATATTAACTACTAATTATTTTCTATTATTTCAGCTACATTTTGCCTTCTTAAAAACATGAAGCTTTTTTTCCTGTGGTTGGATCTAGATATTAGATTTACCTTCCATATTTAGATCTAACATTAATTTACAATTATTATTTTTATTTTAATATTGGGTGTGTGATGGATTTCTTTTTCCTTGTGCCAGTGCTTTTCTAGCTTTAATATAAATACCTCTGATAATTTTGGTTTTATTTTTTGCTTAACATGCATATCAATTACATACTTTCTGTGCTAGATATCTGATGGTTTATATTCCTCAGTATTGCTCTTCTTTTTTTTTAAAGATTTCATTTTTATTTATTTATTAGAGACAGAAATAAAAGGAGAGAGAACAGGAATACCAGGGACTCTAGCCACTGTAAGTGAACTCCAGATGGCATGTACCACCTTGTGCATCTGGCTTATGTGGGGACCTGGAGAATTGAACCTGGGTCCTTAGGCTTTGCAGGAAAGTGCCTTAATGGCTAAGCCATTTCTTCAGCCCAGTATTGCTCTTCTTTAAGAGGTTACATATGCTTTCATGGTTCAGAATAATTTGGCTCAAAGTATACTTTGAAAGTAGTTTTGATTTTATTTATTCATTGACCCTATCTATCTATCTATCTATCTATCTATCTATCTATCTATCTATCATCTATCTGTAGGTATCTGTCTATATGTAGGTAACCTTCTGGGGAGGAGACCCAGCAACGTGTTTGTGATAGTACCTTTACCTGAAGTGACAGCTTGGTTCTAAAGTACCAGGAGATAGTGGGAGATTTCACCCTGACTTCTTGTCCAGGTGCCAGCCTAAAACTCAACTAACTTCAGGTAACACATATTAGTTCTAATACTATACACTGTTGGGAAGAATGTAGACTAGTTCAACCAGTATAGAAATCAATATGGTGGTTCCTTAAAAAAAAAAGAAAAACAACAACCTAAAAGTAATCATATTACATGACCTAATTACACCACTCCTGAGTATTTACTGAAAGGACTTCAAGTCAACACATGACGGATATTTGCACATCAGTGTTTATTGCAGCACTATTCACAATAACTAAATTATTGAACCAACATAGGTGTCCAACAACAGAGGAATGGACAAAGAAGATTATATATATATGATTATTTTTTCGTTTTTTTTTTCAGGAAAATAGAGGCAGGCAATCAGAAATGATCTTATTAAGTGCATTAACTCAGAATGACAAATATTGTTTATTTTCTCTCATTTGTGGGTCCTAGACTTTATACATAAAATCATATATGTACAAATGACATGAAAATAGAAGTGAACTGTCTCTAGAGAGCAAAGATCACTAATGGGTGGGGGAAGGAAGAAAGGGAGTATAAAGGGGTATGCTTAAAGTATGTTATGTACTTGCATGAAAATGGTCTTATATAACCTTTTATAATAAAATTTCTAAAAAAGAAAAGAAAGAAAATGATACTGTTATTAACACCTTCAAATCATAAAGGCATATGAGGCTATTCTACATCTTTTCTTACAGTTGAGATGTGGAAAACTGATTTTTGGTGATGCATTCTAAAAGTTATAGATGAATATAACTAATTTTAGTTACTTTGAAACAATGAAAAAACTAGCCCTGAATGTCTCAGATTTACAATCCATTATTCTAGTCTCTTGCCATTGCCAAAAGTTATGCTGATTTCTCTTACTACTCTTAGTACAGTCCCTCAGACATATGACCAATCTTATCTTCAGCTTGTGCCCAAAACTGGCAAATTCCACAGGGAAGAGAAATGCCTTTTACTGTCTTCTCACATAGGAGGGGCTCTTTGCTCCCTGAAATGTTAATACATTTTGTCCTTTCCTTGTTTTCACAAACTGTTCATATTCCAAAACTTATTAATTTGTAATTCAACATTATTTTGGGGATAGGAATTGTGTTGTAACCGGAAGTGTTCCAGCCTGTTTGGAAGTGGAAGTTGAGAAATTGTCTTTGAGGCACATCCTTGAATCTCTGATCCAGCCCAGCTGTATCACAGGTGAGTAGCTTATGAACGTTTAGGTCAATTCCACAGGTCAAGGGAAGGGCAGCCAATGGAGGATATATTGTGGACCCTTCTTGTCACAGATGATAGAAACTCTGTTGGGATACTTGAATCTAGCTATCTCCATCCCTCTGCATTAGTCACATTCAACTTTGAATTCCACCCATTTGTAGGAATAGCAAATGTGATAAATATTCTCAGTTTTACTTCTGTTTAGGAGAATGAGAAGTCAGCTCTGGACTTACTAAGGGAATGTGCTAATATAGGTACTTGAATTTGTACCCTTTGATACAGGACTTTAGACATCAGACCTAGGTATATCAGACCTAGAAGTATAGTTTTGCCTTTCTGCTCACCATATGGGAATTACTTAATCCCTCTCAACTTTTTTCCTTCTGTAACTTCATATAGTTATTTTATTGTGAGGCTAATTTCTCCTAACATAGGAAAAATGTGTTTCACAGTGCTTTATATTAACATATCTTCATTTGTTAAATGTGAATATTTATTACAATATTTATGAGCATGCCATCTCTTTTGGTACATACTTTTTTTCATGCAGGGAATTACACTTGGTTACCTGTGGGTGGGTACAATTTATATATAGTGAACCCACAAATCTCAAGACAACCAATCAATATTTTTTTTAACAATACAATTACAAGCATAACCCACAACATTATCTAAAATACAACCATGACCATCACCCTCCATAGTTTTCTTATGTTTCTTCTAATAACTTCCAATTACTGTCAATGCCATCACCCTTTTACTTTTTTCTACTGTGAGTGGTCTTGAATTTTCTAGAATTGTATAGAAATAGAATTATACGATATTATTCTTTGGTTTGGGCAATAGTTCAGTTAGTAAAGTTTTTTTTTTTTTTGTATAAGCATGGGAACTCATGTTCTATCCCTAATGCCCATGTAAATATTCTCTGTGTGATGGTTCATGCCTGTAATCCCAGCACTGAGGAGACTGAGACAGAAAGATTCCTGGAGCTTGCTGGACAGACAGCCTAGCCTAATTGGTGAGCTCTTGGCCAATTAAAGGTACTTTCTCCAAGGAGGTAGAGGATGTTCCTAAGAATGATACCCAAGGATATCCTCTGGCCTCCACATGAACACATACATAAGTACACATACATTACACAAACACACACATGCGTGCGCGCACACACACACACACAAATATAGATTCTTTTATGTTTAGCTTCTTTCATTAAGGAAAATGCTTTTGTTATTCATACATATTTTGTTCCTATTCATAGTGCCTTTCATATATATATATATATATATATATATATATATATATATATACATACATACATATATATATATATACATATATATACACACACATATATATAATTTATTTGAGAGAGAGGAAGAGAGAGAGAGAGAGAAAGAGAGAGAGAGAGAGAGAGAGAGAGAGAGCATGCCAGGGACTCCAGCCCCTGCAAATGAACTCCAGATGCATGCGCCCCCTTGTTCATCTGGCTTATGTGGGTTCTGGAGAATCAAACCAGGATACTTTGGCTTTGCAGGCAAAGTGCCTTAACTGCTAAGCCATGTCTCCAGCCCCATAGTGCCTTTCTTTTATATTGATGGTTAGTATCATATTGTGGGAATATACCACAATTGTCCATAGTCTGGAAAAATATAAAGAATGTGAGACTTTTACTTAGCACACATTCCTCAAACATCACCAAAATTTCTGTAGGTCCACTGGCCTTATTATATACTTGATCATCACCACAATCAAGTCAACATCTTTATTTATCTTCTAAACCAATGAAAGAAGAATCGTCAGCTATATAGAATCCAGTACCATCAAGGATCCATTTACTACAGCTTTTAGTAATATTTTATCTATTTATAATATCACTGAGGCATGGATTGGGTGTCCATTTCTCTACTAGCTGGTAGACTTGTTGATTAGGTAGCCTGTTGATAAGAATAAATAAGGAGCTTTTGTAATTTATTTCACAATAACATCTGTCCCCTGGATGCAGAACAATTGGGATATTTAATGAATTGATAATTAAAAACACAGAAAACATTTAGCAGCTCCAGATAGAAATTGCAATGAGGCAATGATGCTAATAAAAACAGAGTTAATTGAAATACTCTGAGTGAATGTATGTTTCCTCAATAGGAGAGATAAACTACCTATGCTCAATTTATTCTGAAATCCATTAAGAAAAAATATGGCAAGAGAAATACAAAGGAAAGAGAGGAAGTCAATCATTTTAAGGCTTTCAAAAAAGAGGAGCAATCCCTAAGGATCTCCTTTCAAAATCATGGATAGATTTTTTTTTTTTCGAGGTAGGGTCTCACTGTAGCTCAGGCTGACCTGGAATTTACTATGTAATCTCAGGGTGGCCTTGAACTCACAGTGATCCTCCTTCCTCTGCCTCCCAAGTGCTGGGATTAAAGGTGTGCGTACCATGCCCGACACATGGACATATCTTTATGAGGATATTCTGTAGTTATATCCTGTAATATGGATAAATGATCAAGGATACTAATTTCTATATTTGTCCTTTCTATTATTAGATCTGCTTTGCTGTTTTCCTTTGCCTGTGACAGTCTGTCTGACAGTCATTATAATAGCCATTCATTACTGGTATAAACAAGAATATTATTTGTATACTTGATCACCATCAACACCACATCAACACTGTCACTGTTCATCTAAAACAACAAAAGAACCATCTTCAGCTCCACAGGGTCCATTACCATAAGGAATCCACTTAGTAGTATTTGATCTATTTAGAAGAGTAGTGAACCATGGAGCCTGTGTCAATTCCTACACTTGTTGCTGGTCTCATTGATTGTGTCGCCCAGTTAATCAGAATAGCCGAAGAGCTTTTGGAGATTATGTCTCAGGAACAAGAAGCTGCTCCTGCACAACAAAATGGTGAAGCCAAAGAGGCAGAAGAAGGTGCATCTGCTCCTGATGATGATTCCCTTCCAGATCTCGCTGATCTTTCCGACTTAGAATCAATACTTTCAACAAAAGATGAAGACCTTGTCATTGACGTGAATGAAGCTATGATAGATATGAATGAAATATGTGAGGGTTTGCTCCCTGGCATACGGAATGAGAGAGAAAGTAACTAAGATATAATGCTTTCTACCAAAGATGTGAAAAAAATTATCACCTTTCCTTTTCAAATATAGTCATTTTTCTAAATTTCAAATATAGTAATTTTCCTAAATTTTAGCAATGATTTTTTTCTAATTCTGCAAATTTTAATTTTTAAATTTATAGAATAGGTAAGATTTTATTTCCTTCTGGAAGACATTATTTTTATTAAAATTGACCCCCTTTAGTGATGTATTTGTACTCTTTATTTGTACTGATATGATTCTTGATGGTAGGAGCAAACAATAGCAGAGAAAACCTACTCTATCTATAGAGTGAAGAACTGATGGATACCACTACTTTTGATATGCATTTTCACTGCTGTGCAACAAATGGCAAGTAAAAGGGTAATATTCCCAGGATGTTATTACAGTGAATATTTTGACATGAACAATACAATTTAAGGACACTGCATCTTGGCAAAGTAAGGAAAATAATTCTGAAAGAACAATATTTACCAAGCAATAAGACTAGAGAAAAATTTCCCAGATTTTATAGGGCAACACCTTTGAAAATGCTAAGGCCAAGAATGGGGAATGAACTGTTTCCACAAATGCTGACACATGTTGCAACAATTTTACAATACTGTTCCTCCAAGGGACAGTTCACATTATTTTAAAGTGATTTAAAGACTTTGTCAATGGAAAGTAAACCATCACATCAGCCCGGAGATGATGGTGCAAGAAAGGAAATGGAAAAGTATACCTTCCTGAGTACAACTAAGTTTAAGACAAATAGTTGGAAGGTTGATTACAGTAGGACTGATAAAACTTCAACCCAGCAATATTTATTATTGAAGATAATTAATAATTTACAAATAAGATGTAGACTGGTATTATGGAACAATAGTTCTACACATGCCAGAAAGGGAAAATGCCATCATTAAGCAAAACAGAAAGGGACCAAATAAATATGTAAGAATTTCACTGATCATACCAACCTCACGTCATACAGTACTCTACTTCTGTCTGGGAGAAACTGACTGTTGTATCATGCATGATTGCTATATGGAACAGAATTAGAATGAGAGTTAAAAGTTATAAGCAATAAGCTTAGACAACCAGAAAATATGAACAAAAACTAGTGAGGAAGTTGTTTTCAGGGGAGAGATTACTAGTAGCCAACAGTTATGCAGCTGTTTGGGCTGAAGTTATTTTCTAAGCAATTTTATTAGGCCTCTATTTTTTATCTTATGTACACCACCCAACTATAAGATGTTGACATAAATATCTAGTTGACAGTTCATATAGGTTTCATATTTAAAAGGCTTAATTTGAGGTAGAAATATCAATATCAGATGCTTCTGATTAAGAGTTTGAAACCCCTTCTATGAGAGTGGAGTTAGTTCCTTTCTGAATCTTCTTAAAGTCAGCACCAAAGCCAGTTTTTGTGTGACATAGTAAATTAAGAGGAAGAATGGTTCATTATTCTGAGATAAACTGAGAAGTGTTAACAACATAGATGGAAGTGAAATAGGTGGTACAAATATTTACTTACTAAAGTGTGTGAGCGCTCTAATTACATACCTTCATCCTTATATGTAAATAATACTTCCATTTATTAGATTATTATTGTTTATGATCTTTATTAACTACTGTTTCAGACCAATTAAACTGTTTTGTGAGATTTTTACTAATAAATTTCCTTTAGCAAACTAAATAACTTGTTGTAATCTAAAATTATCTAGTGGTCAATATCAAGGCACGAACAGAATCTCACTCTAGTAGAAGGTAGGGGAATCTAATCAGTGAGAATGTTGTACCAGGAGTCTGAAGTTCTATTTCAGGCTTGCCAAATGGTCTCTGACAAACTTCTGAACAGAGTTCCTTGTCACTTTAGAATGAGGGTTATAAAGATTTTACTACTTACCTTTGATGCTAAAATGGAACAGATTAAATAATAGTTTTTAAAGTCTGGTATATCTGACAATGAGATAGAAAACATGGAATAATGACATTTCAGAGATGTCTGAAAAGTCTGTATGAGAATATCTAAAAGTCAGCCAATTGTTTTACACATGTTTTCTAAGAGACAAAAGCTTCCTCATTCGATCATTTCATGTCAGGTTTGTAATTTGAGAACAGCTTTTGTTTAATTCTTTAGAGTTTATTTTTTCACCAAATTAAATCCTTCTGTGGAGCCAATTTGAATATGAGTAGGAATAATAATGAAGAAAAGCAATAATGGAAAAGCTGTTCAGGGTATAATGAATTATATTCCACTTAGCACTAAGGTTTTATTTGGGAGGGGGATATTGTGTTAGTCACTTTTCTCTTTGATGGTTGCAGTCCATCATGACGGGGAAGACATAGTAGGGGGAGAAACTCTGTCTGGTAGTAGGTGCTCATATGGCTGGGAATGAGGAAGCAGAGACCATGACCAGTACAAGGGGTGAGTATAACCTTCAAACTCTGCCCTTTAGTGATTACTTCTGCCACCTAGGTCCCACTGCCTAAAGTCTCTGAAGCCTTCAAAATGGTGCCACAAGCTGGAGACAGCACTCACAAAAGGAATCTTTGGTGAACATTCCATGTTTGATCCATAGCATTCTGTCCTTAGCTCTCAGAGGCTCATAGCTAGTTCATAATTCAAAATGCTTTTCAACTAACTTCAAGAATTCCTTAAGTCTTAACAGTTCTAATACTGTTCAGAATCCCAAACTCCAATGTCTGCTGTGAAACTCCAGGTAATCTTGTAACTGTGAGCCCCCATGAAATAATAAAAATGTTACACACTTAAATGCAATGGTCTCTTATAAGCATTCCCATTCCAAAGAGAAGAAAATGAAATATTGGACTAAGACCAAAACTCAGCAGTCCTTTATCCCCATGTCTTTCATCCAAAGTGGAGGCATATGGTTACATGATGTGAACACCAACAGGCTTGTTCACCTATATTCCTATATACCTATGGCTCTGCCAGCTCCATGCAGTGTCTCTGGATTTCCTTGTCAGTTTTCCACATTTCTAGTAACTCTAGCATTTGTTGTCTCCACTACACTAAAGCTTCACTTCCCCCATCTCAGCCATAGTTTGCTCTGGGAAACCTGCAGAGAATAAGACTTTTGCACACATTGCCTGGCCTCACAAGCTTTTCTATAACCTGTCATTGTGCATGCCTACATCAGTACCAGATCTATGATGATGTCAAATTCTACAGCCATTTTAAAATTTTATTTTTATCCCATCTGTAGTGGCCTCTGAGTACTTAGTTCACTGAACCAGAAAAATACTTGTCTAGGTGGCCTCTTTCTAGCAGGGCGTCCTAGAGGCTCCCTCATATCAGTTTTTTTGGCATTCTCTCTTTAAATGAATTTGCATTTGATGGGACAATTTTCACCCTCAAGGCTTCTTTACCAGTGCCCTTGTGCAACCTACATGACTTCTATTCAATGGCAATAATGTATTTAACATCATAAACACTTTGTCCTAAACGTTAAATGCATTCACACTCTTCTTTGCCAAGGTTCATGTTTTATTTTACATCTTTAGTGCCACCCTCATCACTGATTCTCAGTGTAATTTGCCTAAAAGTGGAAAGTAATAACCATGTCAGAGCCCATTATCCTGTGCAAACAAACTATAGACACATGATCTACCTTGTGCATCTGGTTTATTTATGTGGGTACTGGGGAATTGAATCTGGGAACTCTGGCTTCTCAGGCAAGCACCTTAACTGCTAAGCTATCTCTCATGTCACAGCCCATTGCTTTTGAATTCAGCCATAAAAATATTTTGAACATGGGCAGAATGTAGCCAGAAAATAACACAAATGATCTTTACCTAAATTCTTAACAGAATACTCATTTCCCTCTGAACCATTATGATCACAGTATAGTATTTAGATTTCTGTTGGCATTCTGATCTTTCAAACTGACAGCAAAATAACCTATTAATCTCTGCTTACAGTATTCTAGGACTTCTCTATCAAATATCTTCAAACTTCTCTACATTCTGCCCCCTAACTGGTTCAAAATACTGTGCATCATATTGACAAGCTTAATCATATCTACAACTCTATTCTTGGTATCAGTTTTAGTCACATTTTAAAAAACTGTGGGGATGACCCATCTGACAGAAACAAATTAAGAGAGGTAAGGCTATTTAGGTTCATGGTTTTAGAGGATTATAGTCCATCATGGTGGGGGAGGGCACAGTGGTGGGAGTGGTTTCATCTGTTTTGGTGATTATACACATAACTGGCGACCAGGAATTAGAGACTGCAAGCATAACAGAGGATGGATATCAACTTCAAAGGGCAGCTCTTAGTAAACTAGTACCACTAATTAGTCCCCACCTCCTAAAAGCTACACAGTATTCTAAAATTCAAAATAGGACCACAAGCTAGGGAACAAGTTCTCAAAACATGAATCTGTGGGGGGGCATTTCAGTTTCAAATAACAGTTATGCAATTTTGAACATTATTAGCACTCCATGATCTAACCAGATTCATATAATTATCATTTCACAGCATAGCTGAAAATTGTGTTTTATAGTTAGCCTTATGTGAGTAGTCTAGAAGTAATTAATGAATCCCTTGGAACTTTTTCCCAGTACCCACATAATTTTTTTTTGAGGCAAACCCAACAGATTGGCTTTTTTATGCATGAGAAAGAGAGAGAGAGAGACAGCAGGAGAGAGAATTGGCACACTAGGGCCTCTAGCTATTGCAATTGAACTCCAGATGCATATGCCCCTTTGTGTGTATGTGCAACATTGCACTTTTGTGTCACTGTGCATCTGCCTTATGTGGGACCTGGAAATTTGAACATGAGCCCTTAGGCTTCATAGGCAAGTGCCTTTACAACTAAGTCATTTCTCCAGCCCTAAAATTTGTTTTTAAATAGCACTCCAAGAGTTTATAAACCCACCAACTCATTCACCAATCTACCCACAAACCAATAAACAAACTAATCAGCTCACTCACCCATCCATCAACCAAATAAACAATCAACTTGTGCACCAATCCACCTACCAAACAAATGACATATCAATGGATTCACTAATCCATCCATCCAACAATCAACCAATTCACTCACCTAGCAACCCACCAACAAACCAAGAAACCCACTCACAAAATCACCACCCAACAAACCAATGAGCCAACTCATTTTCCCATTTACTCCCAATATAACAAACCACCAATTCACTCACCAATACACCCCCAAACCAACTAAACAACAAACTCACCCATCCACCCACTGATCAAAGAACAAAACAATTTATTCAGCCATCCATCCACCAACCAACCAACAAACTAACCAACTCATTAATCCATCCCCAAACCATCCACCAAGCCAACCCACTCACTCACCCATCCATCCACAAACAAACCAATTCACTCACCCATCCACCCACCAACCAACAAACAAATCAACTCACATATCTGTCTACTATCAAACCAAAAACCCAAGTGACTCACTCATTCATCTATTCAAAAATGAACCAACAAACTAACCAACTCACTCAAACATCCACCAACCAACTATAAACTAACCAACCAATTCATTTACCCATCCATACAACAACCAACCAATACACTTGAACATCCACCCACAACCACTCAACAAACCAACAAATTCACTCACCCATCAGCCAGCCAATCAATCAATAATCCAACAGCTCACTCACCCATTCATCCACCAATGAACTAATAAACAAATTGACTCACCAATCCACCCACAAACCAACCACCAAACCAACCATCTCATTCCCCATCTACCCACTAATCAACCAACAACCCAAATCACTCATACACACACACCCCCAAACCAACAAACCAAACCAACACTCACTGACCCTAACAACCACCAATGAACCAAAAACACAACCAACTCACCCATCTACCCATGAACCAAGCAACAAACCAAACAAAGAAAACCAAGCTCACTCACTTATCCATCCATCCATCCATCCATCCAATCAACCAACAAGCCAACTGACTCACTCACCCATCTACCCACCATCCAATCAACAAACCAATCAACTCAATTACCCATCCACCACCAACCAATCAACAAACCAACGGACATACTCACCCATACATCCCCTCCAAAACCCACATACCAACTTACTTACTCAGCCACCTACCCACAAATCAACCAACAAACCAATCAACTAACTCAATCATCCACCAACCCATCATCGACCACCAACAAACTGCCTCACTTGTGTCCAACTCTGGTTGGCTTAGAGCTGGACACACTTGCCCATCCACCCACAAATTCAACAACAAACCAACCATTTCACTCACACCCACCCATCCATCAACCAACCAAAAACCCAACCATCTCGTTCACTCACCCACCAGCCAAAAACCAACATACTCAGTCAAACACCCATCAACCAAGCCACAAACCAACTGACACCCTCACCCATCCATTCCTCAACCAACTAACAATCCAAACATCTCACTTACCTTTCCACCCTTAACCAAGCAACAAACTGGCCAACACACCTGCCTACCCAACCACCAACCAACCAACAAACTCAGTCAGTCATCAATATACCAACCAACCAAAAACCAATTCATGCACTCATGCACCCACCAACCAATCAACAAACCAACCACATCACTCACCCATCCATCCACCAACCAAGCAATACACCACTCAATTCACTTATTCTTCAACCTACCATCAAACAAACCAACCAACTCAGTCCCCATTTTCCAAACAACCAAATAACCAACAAGCCAACTAATTCAACCATCTAACCACCAACTAACCAAACATCCAACATACCCATCCACCCACAAACTATTGAATAAAAACCAATTCATTCATCCATCCACCCACCAACAAACAAACCAATAGACTCACTCACACATTCACCCCCCAACAGACTTTAAAAAACCAAACAACTAACTTATCCATTCATCCACCAAAAAAAAACTAAGCACCTCAAACACCCTTACACCCAACAACCAAGCAACAAACAATTCACTTATCTATTCAACCACCCACCAACCAACAAAGCAACAAGCTCACTCTCCCATTCAGCCACTGTCATAGTCAGGTTCACAATTCTGGGATGAACTTCCAAACTAGGCACAGTTTATGGGATGAAGGGATTTATTGAAGCTTACAGCTCCAGAGGAAGTTCCATAATGGTGGAAGAAGTTGGCCCCCTTTATCAAGTCCACACAAAGGGAGAAGAAACCACCACCAGCATCACTAAAAGCAAAAGCCAATACCAGCAGCCAAACAGTAGGAAACACAGATAGATCCAAGACTGCTCTCTGCACACCTTAGGCTGGAATTTCATATCTACCCCCAAACACACCTTAGTTCTGGACCCTAGGTTCCATACACAGTAACACTTCCTCCAGCCAAATAGCTGGAAATCCAAGTTATAACCTTGATAAAAACTCCTAAATCTATTGGGGGACATACATTGAAACTACCACATTCCACAATTGGTCTTCAATAGATTCATAACTGTCTCATACTGTATATTATTTTCAGTCCAAATTCAAAGGTCCATAGTCTTTACCAACTTAAAATTGCTCCAAAGTCCCAAGTCTCATTTGAAATATAAGACTGTCCCTTAACTGTGATTCCTGTTAATTTAAAACAAGTGACATACTTTTAACACATAATGGCACAGAATAAACATTTCCAATTGCTACAAGGTATAACAAGGAGATACTGGACCAATGAAAACTCAGTAACCATCAAGAAAACATCAAACTTCTGCACTTCACATTTGATATCATAGCCAGTGACAGTCTTTGGATTTTCCAATTACACTCCATCAGCTGGGCTAAGTAGCCAGGGAAAACTTTCATCCTGAGCCAACAGTGCTCCATAGTAGCCCCTTCACAGTCTTGGTATGTCCAAAACATCTTCAGGTCTCCACTGCAAACTACAGTCCATCTTCAACTCCATATACTTGCCTTTCCAGCCTTTAAAACAGTAATATCCTGTTTCCCATGTTTCATTTCTGCAGAGGCTCCTGGAACCATATGCACTTTATGACCCACCCTATGCATTTTTCATGCTTCCAAAACCAATACCAGGTGTTCAGGACACAGTCACATTCTTCTTTCAGGGACTAACTCAATAAAAACCTTGAAGAGCAGGATCCTTACTTTTTAAAGAGTTTGTATTCCTAACATTTAGTCTTTCTGGGGTGGAATATCCTCAGGCATTCTTTCCATTGTTTCAATGTAAACCAGTTGGGCTGTCCTTCAGCAATAAGTCTCAGTGCCAGTAATTTTAAACTGGCTTGAGTTTTTTCAAACTTAAATCTTAAATATCTCAGTTGCATATCTTTAGCTAGGCATATCAGTCCATTAGAAATTTAACCTTGGTCAAACTCTGTAGGCATGGGCATCTGAATTCAGCCAGCCCTTATGCCAATAGCCCAGTTCCAACAGAGTTCTCTGTGGTCTTTTCTCTTCGTTTGAAAGTTCATAAGCAAAGCCTCCACATGCAATTCTCTCTGTGCTTCCTGTCTTTAAACTCTCGCCAGAATAGTCCAAAAAACTTGTTTTACCACTCTGGAAAGCATCTTGAGTTGCAAGTATCAAGTCCATGTCCATTCTTACAAAACAGAAGTTTCAAATGGCCAGGCATGGTGACACACACCTTTAATCACAGCACGTGGGAGGCAAAGGTAGGAGGATTGCTGTGAATTCAAGGCCAGCCTGACACTGCATAATGAATTCCAGGTTAGCCAGGGATACAGCAAGACTCTACTTCAAAAAATAAAAATAATAAAATTGCAAAAGTCCAAAACCCACATGGTGAGACTCATCATGCAGCAACAACCCACTCTCTGGTACCAATTTCTGTCATAGTCAGCTTCATGTTGCTAGGACGAACCTCCAAACTCAACACAGCTTATGGGATGAAGGGATTTATTGAAGGTTACAGATCCAGAGGAAGTTCCATAATAGCAGAAGAAGCTGGTCCCTTTTTACCAGTTCCATGCAGAGAGAGAAAAAACCACCACCAGCACCTCAAAAGCAAGAGCCAAAACTAGCAGTCAAAGAGTAGGGAGCCCAGGCAGAACTCAGACTGCTCACTGCAGAGGTGAGGATGGAATTCCAGATCCATGCCCAAACACACCTTAGGTCTTGACCCTATGCTCAACCCAGTGACACCTCCTCCAACCAAGCAGCTGAAAAATCCAAGTTACTACCATGAGTAAAACTCCTGAATCTATTGAGAGGCATCCATTAAAAGTACACACCCACCAATTAACCAACAAAGAAACCAGCTCACTCACCCATCCACAAACCAACCCACCAACAAACCAGCTTACTTACCCATCCACACACAAACAAATCAACAAAACAACTTGCTCACTCATCCACCTACCAACCAAACAACAGACCAACTCACCAATCTACCCACAAACCAAGAAACCAACGTACCCACCCACACACAATCCAATCAATAAAATAACTCACTGACCCATCTATCCACCAACCAACCAACAAACCAACTTACTTGCACACCCATACACCCACAAACTAACCAACAAAACAGCCAGCTCACTCACTCCCCTACCCAACAACAAACAAACTATCTAGCTCTTTTACCTATCCACTCACCAACCAACCCAAAAGTCAATTCCTTAACTCATCCACTTAACAACCAACCAACAAACACACTAATTCACTCACCCATTTACCCATCAACCACACAGCAGGCCACCTCACTCACACATCCACCCACCAACCAGCAAAAGAACTAAACAACTCATTCACCCATCCACCCAGCAACTAATCAAGAAAGAAAACAACTCACTCAAACATCCATCCACCAACCAATCAACAAATCAATCAAATTACTCACCCATCCACCCTCCAACCAAGTAACAAATCAACCAGCTCATCTATCTTCCCATCAACCATCCAACAATATATACAACTCACCCATGTAACTACCAACCAACCCACCAACAAACTCATTCAACCACATACCAACCAAGAATCAAACAAACCAACTAATTTAGCCATTCACCCACCATCCAACAAACGAACCAATTCACCTCTCCATCCACCAACCAATGAACAAACCAACCAGCTCACTCACCCTTCCACCCAACAACCAACAACTTCAGAAGCTCTTTCATTTATCCCCCACCAACCAGCCAACAACCCAAGTCACTGACCCATCCAGCCAACCAACAAACAAATTTACTTACCCATTCATCTACCTACCAACCAACAAACCAACTCACAAACTCATCCCCCACCAACAAACCACTTAATCAAGCTGTTCACCCTTACACCCACCAACTAACCAAAAACATCAAATTACTCACTTATCCATCTACCCAGCAACCAACCAACAAATCAACCTACTCACTCAAATATTCACCCACCAATCAATCAACAAATAAACCAACACACTCACCCATCCACTCTCTAACCAAGGTTAAAACCAACCAACTCACTTATCCATCCACTCACCAGTCAACCAACAAATCAACAAACTAACTCCTCCATCCACCTCCAACCAAGCAACAAACCAACCTTACCTATCTAACACCAACCAAACAAACATCCATTCAACTCATCCACCCACACACCAAATCAAACAAAACACAAAATCACTCACTAATCCACCAACCAAGTATCAAACAAACCAACTTACTCAATTTACTCACCCATTCACCCACTAATCAATAAACCAAACAACTTATTCATCCATCTATCTACCAGTCAACCAGCAAACCAACTCACACAGTCCTAACCCACTAGCCAACTAACAATCCAACTCACTCACCAAACCACCCACCAACTAACCAACAAATCAACTACTCATCCATCCACCCACCAACCAAATAACCAACAAACCAAAAGACTAACTCATCTACCACTCACAAATAAACCAAGTGACTCATTCACCCATCAACCCCCAACCACTCAACAAACCAACTCACTCACCTATACACCAGCCCACCAACCAATAAACTGAGCAGAAAATTTCTAACAGAAATAAAAACAAGTCCTAGTTTCTGAAGTCATTTTATAATTATTTGTATTGATAAATACAACTGTCCATTGGTTTGCATATCAGATCTCTTCAGGGTACTAACAAATCCATGAAGGTTGGCTGTAGAGATGGCTCAGCAGTTAAAGGCACTTGCTTTCAAAGTCTAATGGCCTGGATTTGATTCCTCAGTAGCCACACAAAATCAGATGTACAAAGTGGCAATGCATCTGGAGTCTGTATGCAATGGCATGAGACATTGGCATGCCCATTTTTTCTGTCTGCCTCTTTTTTACTCTCCCTTTCTCTATCAAGATAACCCTAAACTCCTTATCCTTTGTCACAATTTGATTTTAAAGTTCTTATGAAAATAATTAAAACATCTTAAAAATGTATTTTATTACTTTAATACAGGAATTAGTATATAGTAAGGGCCACAGTTCCAGGAAAAAAAAAAAAAAAAAAAACCTTAGTATTTCAGATTATTTTTAAAACCCTCTTGCTCCTCTTCTTTTTCCCCCTCTTTCTGCCTCTGTCTCTCTCACCCCCTCTGTGTATGTGTTTGCATGTGTGGTATATACATGTATGTACAGGTCTCTCTGTCTCTCTCTCTCTGTCTCTCTCCGCTCTCTCTTTCTCTATATCCCTGTGTGTGTGTGTGTGTGTGTGTGTGTGTGTGTGTGTGTGTGTGTTATATGTATGTGTATGCTCATGGTAGAACCCAGTGTATATACATTAAGAGGCCAATGGAGGATGTCAGGTGCCTGCTTCTATCACTTTTCTGCCTTACTTTCTTGAGAAAGTCAGTCACTGAAACTGGAGCAACAAGCCCCTGTGATTCTTCTATTTCTGCTCTCTTCAACTCTGCATTTACAAGTCACACTCAGTTTTTATGTGGGAGCTAGGGATCAAACTCAGTTCCTTATGCTTACACAGTTAGTGCTCTTACCCACTGAGCCATCTCTCCAACTTAGGTATCTCAGATGTCATTAATAAAATGTGTGAGAAATACATAAGTTTACATTTTTCCCCATAGATTGTTGCTAGAAAATTTTCAGTGCCAGGAATGGGATACCTTCCAGTGAGTTGTTGGCCAGAGAGGTCCCTGATGCCCCCAAAACATATGGCCAAGGCCCTTGGTTTCCCACCAGGAACAGATGATAAGACCCTATTGTTGAAGACTCCAAATACTTGGGCTGCAAGTCCACTGAGAAATCCTGCTGGAACTGAGCTGATAACCTCCTCCATGTAGACCAGCTGACAGGAAGCTGGAATAAGCTATTCTGCATACAGTTCAATGGGAGAGAGAGAAATCACCAGTGAAGATATTCAACAGTGAACACTGCAAACTTTATATTTTGCCAGCCAGGCCAAATGAGCCAATGGCGGCAATAGTGGCATGTCTGTCATAGTGGAAACCAACTGTCCTCTAATTGGAGTGGAGGCCCACTCCAAGGGAGGTAGTACATCCCTAATACTGAAAACTTAAAGCAGGAGTAATCATGAGCCCTAGGGGTGTAACATCTGCTGCTGTCTAGCTAAATGTATATATTGTGCTTATCAAACTGCCCAGTAAGCACTTCTCTTAATGTTCATGCTCATATATTAATGATACTTTTAGTTAGAGAAGCTTCTTTTTTTCAGATGGCAGTGACCTTGAGATAGCATCATAGTGCTGGAAAGAAGTGACAGAAGTGCTCAGCACTGAAATATCTCTATCACACCTTCTAAGGCTCAGGGTCTATTGCAGAGGAGGTGGCAGGAAGAATGTAACAGCCAAAGGAAGGGTATGACTCCTTACAACGTGCTCCTCCAGACACAAAATGACCTTGATATCCATGACCTCACATTGCCTGACACTACCTACACAAGACCATCATAATGGGAGGAAAAGATCATGACATCAAAATAAAAGAGTGACTGATTGAGAGGGTTAGGGGATAGGATGGAGAATGGAGTTTGAAAGGGGAAAGTGGGGGGGGGGAGAGGGAGGGCATTACCATGGGATATTGTCTACATTCATGGAAGTTGTTAATAAAAAAATTCTGCCAATCTTGACTATTTATTTACTTACTCTTTTGTGAGCTTATTGGATTTTCTGTGATGGGGTTCTCACTGCATAGCCCAAACTGGCTCATTTATAGCTCATTATATAGCTCTGTCTAGCCTCAAAATCATATTTTGACCTCAGCCTCAGGAGTGCTGGGATTGTAAGTGGGTGCCACCACACCCAGCTTGATCTTGATTGTTTTAAATATTTTTGTTCTTAGTTAAACTTAGGGAAACACTGGATTGTTTTAAAATTGTATCTTGTAAATTTTATTTTTATAATTTTATTTATTTACAAGTAGAGAGAGATAGAGAGTAGAGAGACAGACAGAGAGAATAGGCACAGAGAGAATGGGCACACCAGAGCCTCCAACCACTACAAACAAACTCCCAGATGCATGTGCTACTTTGTGCATCTGGCTTTAGGTGGGTACTGGGGAATTGAACTCAGGTCATTAAGCTTTGCAGGTAAGTGCCTTAACCTATATCTTGTAAAATTTTAATGCTAACAATATCCTAGCTGCCAGCTTTAGAAATCAGTTGTGTTATAGCTCATTTTTATAGGGAAATAAAAAGCTTGAAATTAACTAATTTCCTTCCTTCATTCCTTCCCTCCATTCATTCATTTATTCCTTCCTTCCTTTCATACTAGGGATCAAACCTAGAGTCTTACTTCTTAGCTACATCCTAGCTCTTAGCCTTTAAAAGATAGTACATTGTTGTCTCTTTGAACATTGAGTAAAGTATAGTAGATATATCTTTGATCCTTTGCCCAAATGTATACATTCCTGATGTTCCTCTGTCAGAGAATCTCTAACTCATTGAAAAAAAATCTAACTGTGCTGGGTATTTTTCACTTTTTCTACTTGCGATCACAGCATGTTTTAAAAGAACCTTAAATAGGTTGTTCTGAGGGATGGCACTAGAGAATGGAGAAGTTGGGGGTTGGGGAGATGGCTTAACTATTAAGAGCTTGCCTGTGAAGTCTAAGGGCCCATATTCGACATTCCAGATCCCATGTAAGCCAGACACACAAAGGTGAGGCAAGCACCAGGTCACACATGACCACTAAGTGGCACAAATGTCTGGAGTTTGATTGCAATGGCTGAGGCCCTGGCACACCAACTCTCTCTCTCTTTCTCTGTTTCTAAAATAAAAATTAAAAAAAAAAAACTACAAAAGTAAAGAATGGAGGAGTTGGGATGTCCAAAGGACACCAAAATATTATAAGGTTTTTCTATTTCCCATAAATACCAGCTGATAGATCCCTATTACTTAAGACACTACAAACTGTGGTTGTAGGACATAGGTAAATCAAGCAGGAACTGAATTAGAAGTCTCTTCTCTGCAGGCTAGCTTTAATGGTGCCAGAAGCTGCTATGCAGGTTGCTAGGGGAGAATTATCATCAGCACCCTTACTCAGCTGCAGGTGTTTTGTGTTACACTACTGACTTGCCAGGTAAAATACACCTACTGGTACAATTGTGGCATAAGTTGATGGGGGTAACCAACTGATTTCTAATTGGATTTGAGGCCTGTTCCACAGGAGAAAATTTATGTCTAGTACTATGGTCAAAAGCTCATGTCTTGGAGGCCATAGGACCTAGATGAGAACATATCACTGCTGTTATGCTAAAAGGACATGTAAAACTGCATTTTTAAATATTTATTTATACCTGTAGATTAGTGCTACCTCAATCACAGAATCTTCTTTTCCAGTGGACAGTGGTTAATACAGAGATCATAACTGCTCAAAATGATGAGAATCATTGATAATTGAGTTCACAACCATGAACAGGACATCTATAATGTCCCCTCCTAGGCTCAGGGAACATGGTGGTAAAGGGGATTAAAAGAATGTAAGAGCTAGAAGGTGGGGAGGAGTGCAGTGGAATGCTGTCTTCTGAACATGGTGTGGCACTTACACGCATGAACACACTATTTATAATTTCCTACACAAATTGACCCATCAGCATTCCATAATGGATGAAGGTAGAGCTCATAGGGGCCCATGTTTCCCACAGAAGCTCTTGGTTGTTGATGGTTGCTATGGAAGGGGGGTGGTCATGTTCTTCAGTGGTATAATTTTCCACTTCAATTTACATTGAAAACAGCTCTAACAGACCATGTTAGAATCTCTAACACAAAGTTAAGTAAACAAAAAGAAATATAACCCTTTGGTCCATGTGTTGGTATAATAATGAGTGAGAAACATTGTTGTATGAACATATATTAACAAAGATACTCTATAATGGCAGTAATAACAGAAAGTATAATAAGAACATAGGCCGGGCATAGTGGCGCATGCCTTTAATCCCAGCACTCGGGAGGCAGAGGTAGGAGGATTGCCATGAGTTCAAGGCCACCCTGAGACTCCATAGTGAATTCCAGGTCAGCCTGGGCTAGAGTGAGACCCTACCTCAAAAAACAAACAAACAAAAAAGAACATAGGCAGGAAAGTTTCATGACAGTAAAAGGACCAAGAGAACCAATACACTATATGTTCATATAGTAAATGTTGCAATTAAATAACAAAAAACCTGCAAAAAGCAACTAAGGCAAGGAGAAAAATATGGGGGAATTCAATGTTGGATCAAGGGCAGTTATTGTAGAAATCAAGGATGATTCCATGGCTATATGCCAAATATGTCCCATAAAGTGAGAAAGGAATGTGCAGTTTCCAAATGAAGCAGTAACTAAGACTGACTACCAAAGATGATATAAGAAGAAGGGTTCAGGTCATAGGAGAGTTGGAAGATATTCTAACAATAAGAAAAGTGATGAGATAGTATAACAAAATTGTTTGAAATTAAATATTTGCCAGTATTAGGTGGAGGTAGAAGGAAACTAAAATAGTGAAGTTCATTTTATGCTGAGTGAGGCGGAGACAACCTTTAGTCATTCTGCAATACCTATTTTTTTTTATTAAGTAGAAACTTTGTATGGTTATATCATGTGCTAATACCATAATTTTCCTCCTTCCTGGCCCCCAGTTGTTATTACCATTAAACATTCTGTCATTTAGAAGCAACTGACATTTTGAATACATCTATTTTTTTCCTCAATCATTATAACAATTTATGTAAAGTGAAAAATCATCAAAACTACAATATGCATTATTAATTGAAATATGTAGTATTTTTGTTAAAGAATGGAAAATATATTAGACTTTATAGTAGAGTATATAACACAGTAACTAACATTACATACATCTCAGCTATCCAGCCATGAAAAGGAGGGAGGGTGGATAAAGAGAGTGGCACACCTTGGCTACATGTATTACTATAATTTTGATACAAAGACTCAGACTATATGCTGTGGATTTTTATTATGTACACATGAAAATAAGTAATAATTGCCAATATTTCTTAAATGCCTACAATATGCTCACCATTGTATCATGCATAAGCAAGTTGTTTGTTTTGACTTAATTTTCCCATTTCTCAAAGGCGGTAAATGTTCCTGTTCCTGCCACTATCCTCATTTTTCAGAAAAGTGAGATCAAGAAACTCCAGGCTTAGGGAAATAACTTAAAGAAAGTAAATAGCAAAAATAGTGTAACTCAAGGGTGAGCCTATGCAATTATATGATCATCCGGTACAGCCCTTTCACTCTCCATGTTGCTCCCTTGTCACTTTTTATCCTCTTAAACATTGTCTATTAAACCTGTTTTTATCTTATTTTTAAAGCATAATTTTTTGTTTGAGTGAAAGGTACCAGATGAACACACCATGTGATTTCTTGGGAGCCTCAGTCCAGATGTCTCAGTTCCACATATCTAAATTTGATTCCAGGTAGCATGGAATAGAGATGTAGATGGACGTTAAAGCACTTCCTGTGCCAAGCATTGAGTATCACTGTTTCTCATTTATTTCCTCAATGCCTTTACACTGTAGAAACTATTGTCTTCTCCACTTTTTGAAAATAAGAAACTGGTTTCCTGATGATTTGCATGACTTGTCCCCAGTCACAAACTATCTAGTGCCTTAAAGTTTCATCCTCAGTTGCTTTGGTTCCACAGCCCCTAATCTTTCCAAGGTACTGTGGTGCTTCCTTAAAAGAGTTAAATCAGGCTTGCTAAGACAGTCTCAAAATTGCTTATAGAATGGCATAGAATAGTACCTGCTAGATATTGCCTTGCTGGAAAGCAGAGCCTCTCCTGTGATTGGCTTGGCCTGACTTTACTGAAAGAGGTAGACCATAACAGTTTGGAGGGCACACCATAGCAGATAATCATCCAGTGCTGTGTAGAATTACTGTCATTGAGTATGTCTCTGTGTTTAAATGCATAGCTCAGCCTTCTTCATAAGAGGTTATCATGGTCTCAATTACATCAAGAATTACCAGCAATGGGCTTGATATATGGCTTAGCGGTTAAGGCGCTTGCCTGTGAAGCCTAAGGACCAAAGTTCGATTCCCCAGGACCCATGTAAGCCTGATGCACAAAGCGATGCATGAGTCTGGAGTTCATCTGCAGTGGCAGGAGGTCCTGGTGAACCCAGTCTCTCTATCTGCCTCTCTATTTCTCTGTCTCTCTCAAATAAATAAACAAACAAAAATTCAAAAAAAGAATTACCAGTGTCCGAATAATTTTCCATGATCAATGCCTCCACAGCCCCAGCATATAGGGTAGTATATTTCCTATGTTTTTTTTTTTTTCACAGAACACTGTTCCTTCAGGGTACTTATCTTATTTTGTAACTACATAGTCATTAAAGTGATCATTCACAGAGTACTCACCACTATCTTGTATGCCCTATGAAAGCAGGTCTCCTGCATTGCCTCCATATCCCAAACACCTGGAACAGGTGCTCAGTACATATATTGAATGAATGACTGCTTTCCTTCCAAAGAATCAGGTGGCTACTTTCTGGTCATGAAGGAAATATACAGAGGCTAACTACATTATGGGTAAATAGACCTGTTTTTAAGATCTGCATTTGTTTGAAATCAGAGTGGTAGAAAAATATCTATTCATGCTTTCATGCTCAGGATACTGGAGGCCTTAAATTTTCCTGAAAGCATAGATGGCTTCAGCTTACCTCTTTCTGGTGATATTTGATTGCCACCTTCAGCTTGGCCAGGTCATGGTACTTTTGGGGGTCAAGCTCTTCACTGTGGTCATCTCGATGGTTGAGGATGATCTCCAATTCTCGGGAGCTCCGAGCTTGGTCCAGCAGGTCCTTGGCAAAGAGCTTGCATTGCTGGGAGAGCTCTTCATATTCAGCTTTGAATTCATTCTCCACTTTGCTTAGCTCCTTGAGCTCCCAACCTAGCCGGAAGGCAGTGAGGATGGGGTCTTCACTTGATAAGGCAATGAGTGAGGGGCTTGCCAGAGCCTTATAGATGTTGAGTCGGGAGCGGGAGTGACGCAGGCTGTCTACCTCTGAACTTGATACACACTCCACACAGTTGCAGCGGATCTGGTGGGGTCGTGGAATAGTAACTCGCTTTTGGACAAGCAATTTGATGATTTCATAGTTGTTGGTGTGGGCAGCGAGCATAATGGGAGTGATGTCTGGTGTGAACTCAGAGAACTGTGTATCCATCATCAGAGTAGGAACCTACACACAATAAATGAGAAGCACAAAGGGATAGGATCAAAGTTAGGAGGCAGAAGGAGAATTGGGTCCATCACATGGTTATTCAGCACTTAAGTTTCCATGTTCTTGTCACACCTTTAAAAAATGTTAATTTATTTATTTGCAAGAAGAGAAGGGAGAAAGAGAGAATGAATGAAGGAATGAATGAATGGGTATGTGTGTCAGGGCCTCTAGCCACTGCAAATGAACTTTAGATATATTTGCCAATTTGTATATTTTGCTTTATGTGGGTACTGAGGAATCAAACCCAGGTTGTTAGGCATTGCAAGCAAGCTCCTTAAATGACAAGCCATCTCTCCAGCCCAATATTACAATTATTTTTATTTATTTATTTGCAAGATAGAGAGAAAGAGATCACTCCTTTTTACCAGAATAGCTAATGTTGGTGGAATGCTATGTTCCACACACTTTCCTAAGCATATTTCATGTATTTACTAATTTAATATAGACAACAACCCTGGTTGGCAGATATCCTTCCCATATGAAGAAACTGAGTGAGTTTAATGAACATACCTAAGTTTACAAAGCTTTTAATTTCAAACCCAAAATTCAATTCTAGTTAATGTGGTTGTTGAGTTTGGCTCTTAAATTTATGTCACTGTAACATTTCCAGTTCTGTTTGAGGAGAGTAAGTAAAACATAAATAAAAGATGTTGTTCATAACCTTCTGGAGTTGAGCTGAGTTGATCAGACCTACATAAATTTGGGAATAAAATGTAGCAGTTACCTTCTCATTGCTAGGATAAAACATTTGATGAAAAGCAGCCTATGGGAGAAAAGGGTTTATTTCAGCATACAGTTTTGAGGGAAAGCTTCACCATGGCATGAAAGCATAGGAGGAGCCTGAGTAGGAAGCCTGGAACCCACCTCCTCATCACTGGGAAGGAAATAGTCTATCTATTGTGCTTAGAGCTGGACTATATTACTTCTAAGCCCACCCCCAAGCCACACACTTCCTCTGATTGAGGAGCAAGTTTTAAAAACACATGAGACAATGGGGGGCATTTCATTTAAAACATCATGCAGTAAATGTTAGTATGCACTCAGATTCAACTAATAGAATGCTGGAATTGAAACACTTCCGACAAGCAACACCTTGAAGACTGTTCAACTAAATCCAACTCTGATGGTGTCATTGATTTTCTATTTATATGAAACTTTAGGGTACTAAAGGCCAGATAGGGTTCATTCAACTTCCTCTAGGTCCTAGTATGGCAGGAATTTAGGGATTAAGAGAGGGCAACATCAAGATTAACATGTGAGCTGAGAGATGGTTAAAGGCATCTGCCTGTAAAACCTAATGACCTGGCTTCCATCCCCCAGTACCCACATAGGCCAGATGTGCAAAATAGGCATATGCATCTGGAGTTCCTTTGGCTGGAAGTCCTGGTGCACCCACTCTGTCTGTCTCTTTCTCTCTCTGATTGCAAATAAATAAATAAAAAAAGATTCACATGTGAAAGAAGGTGATGGCAGTAGAAGATTTAAAACTTTCCAAACTGCTTGATACATGTAGCAAGAGAACATGTGTGAGAAAAGGCAGGAGAGGTGGATGCTATGTAAATGACCTATAAAGTGGCATGAGACTTGGCATACTGCTTTTGAGTGTATACCTTTTCTCAGCTGGCTAGCCCAATTCTGTTCTCAGGAGTGTCTTCTTTTTCTTTTCTTTCTTTCTCCCCCCCCCCTTTTTTTATTTTTGGAGGTAGGGTCTCACTCTAGTCCAGGCTGACCTGGAATTTACTCTGTATTCTAAGGGTGGCCTTGAACTCATGGTGATCCTCCTGCCTTTGCTTACAGAGTGCTGGGATTAAAGGGGTGTGCCACTATGCCTGGCTTATTATTATTTTTGGTTTTTCACGCTTTTTCTTTCTTAATAGCCTCTATTTCTAATGCCTTACTATGTATCTCTGGTACAATTGTTTGTGCTGGAACCCAAGAACCTGGAAGATTTAGCCTCTCACCCTACCCAGTGAGACCTTCAGACCTGTGCCTATAACATTGGGAAGGTAGAGAGAATTTGTTATTGTCAGGAAGAAGTGCTCTTATAAATTAGGATTTCTAGGCTTGGGGAGAGGTTGCTAATTTTGAAAGAACCTGTGATATAACTTCCATGTCTGTGGTACAATGTTTGGTGTAAATGGCAGGTGAAGGTGAAAGGTGCAGATATATTAAGGTATTCAGGATCACATCCAGGGAAGTTTGCAAAATCTGTTCAATGAAATTTAAAATCTTCCAACTTGAAAACATATCTTTTGAGACTTACTCTCTGCCAGTCCAATAAAGAAAATAAGAAGGGCTGGAAATGTAGCTCAATTGGTAGAGTGATCCCTAGCATTCACAAAGTGCTGGGTTCAGTCCCCAGTACTGCATAAACTACGCCTGTTGGTGCATGGCTGTAATCCCAGTATTTGAGAGGTGGCAGAAGTTTAAGATCATCCTCAGTTACATAACAAATTTGAAGCCAGCCTTGGATACATGAGGCCTTACCTATAAAAGAAAGAAAGAAAAGAGGAAAAGAAAGAGGGGTGGGAGAGATGACTTAGCTGTTAAGGGCACTTGCTTGCAAAGCCTGATGGCCTGGGATTGATTTCCCTGTACTCACACAGAGCAGATGCACAATGTGACACATGCATCTGCAGTTCATCTGCAGTGGCAAGAGGCTCTGGTGAAGGAGAAATAAGAGAAAGCTTGTTTCTTTTAGGCAGTTTCTGTTAGAGACTAGCCCAAAGAGAACAGATGCCACCTCATCCTGGCATAAATGGAACTCATGTCTGATGGAGACTCAGCTTCACTACTCTCTGCTGTCCATAGTCTAGCACTTTGCCTTCACTACCCTTCAAATCTACAAACAAATGGGGTCTTTCCCTTGTATACCTGAATCTAAAGAGAAAGAATAAATTTTCAATTACTGTAAAGGCTGCATACCTCTCCACCCTTGGCTGTCTGGATTCCCTCTCATCCCTGCTTGGATATACGGCAGTGGCTTCCCCTCTCACCCAGCTTGGCTGGTTGTGTGCATGTGTGTTGAGGGAGCAGAATGCTGCTTCTTTCTCTGGGTGTTTTTTTTTTTCTGCTAGTCTCTGTTTTATAGTTTGGCATAACTTCTCACTTTAATTACATGTGTGATTATCCTCTCATCTCTGAATCTATCATGTGTATATTTTTCTTACAATGTAGCTGTACCATGTGGGTGCTTTCTTTAATTCTAGGCCTGTTACTTGTGTAATTACTTTAAACTCAGGGTAACTGTGAGTATAAATCTCTTAATTACTGATTTCTCATCTGAGTATTTTCTGTGTGCTATTCTTTCTTTAGCCACCACCACTTGCCCTTTCAACTTTCTTCAATGGTGAAACTCAGGGTGGATACTATGTATAATTCTTCTAAATCTCCCTACTTAAGCACCTACATTGTAGCTTCCACATATTTATGGTTCTGCCCCAGACATTTCTCTTGAAACAATCTCACAGACTATGCTGCGTTTTCCACGTGAGTGTGTGTTTCCTATTTCCCACCTACATATGTATGACTTTCCTCCAGCCTTCTTCCTAGGTCCCAAATTCCCTAATTTGTGATTTCTCCCTTAAAAACTTAATAATTCATAATTAATCCTTATTGAGTTCATTTATGTCAATTCTTTGTTAAAAATAGAACTTGACCCAAAATCAGGGCTCATAAACATGGTGAACCCCTCTTGAACGCCAAAGTCCTATATAACTGGTGTGCCTGTTCTCCCTCTTCTCCTAGCAACTAATAAATTAAAACAAGAGAAAAAGAGAGGAAAGAAAGAAGGAAGGAATGACGGGTGGAAGGGAGGAATTGGAGGACAGTTCACTGGACTCATAGAAGAGGTAAAGTATGAGGAAAGATTAGGACAGTCAAGGGAAGCTTTACGGAAGGGGAAACTAAGTATTGAAAGCATGGATAGGACTCCAGCAGATAGGAAATATTGGATATTATTACTCTTAAGGAAATAAAAGAATATAGTTCCCAATACTCATACTCATTTTCACAGGGGACAATTGGGATTTTTGCAATATAGGGAAATATTGTTATAATAAATAGGTTTCTTTAATTCTTTTGAACACCACCACCAATAATAACACAGATATGTGAGACTTTATAAAAAGGATAGTTGTAATTTTCCATCACTTTTGCCTCCCTCGCTCCAAAGAATAAGACATTCCTAAGCACAGAAATGGCCAGAAAGTGGGAGTGGGAGGCAAGTGGAAGAAGATGAGTTTGCAAGGAGCCTGCTTCCTTCCTGAGTGATTGCATGAGCCATGAATAGTTGAAAGCTGGCTGCACATAGGCCATCAATTGCTAGGATGGAGAAGAGAGCAAACGTTGTAAAACATTTTGAGGTAGCAGCTACAAACAGCGGGAAGCGAACAACTTGGCTCATAAAGTAAATTGGACACAGGAAAGAATAATCTCAGAAATTAACATAAGCCTACAGGCTAAGGAAGAAGCAGGTCTGAGTGGGCCTGGAAATGAACATAAACAATTGGCATAAAGCCTGGGGTGGGGAGAGAAGGAAAGTGCACAATTTGTCACAATCTGCCCAGGAAGAAGAGAGCTTAGATCTGGAAAATATGTCCTTTCTTTGGACAGGGACATTCCTCAATTTCTGTTACAATCTGAAAGGTTCGGGGGAAGTGGCAGTTCTCAGAGTCCCAGAGCTCAGTATCCATCCCTTTTTCTCTGCCCTACCACGTGACCCTGCTAGTTTTTGGGACTCTAGGATGTTTGAGGTAATTGAGGGCCCCCCTGGGCTAAGGTTATCCACATTAATAATAGTCTTAGCAGTTATCATTCAATGACTGTTTATTGTGTACCACGTCTTATTCTAATGAGCAGCTGCTAGCTTGAAAAGTTATTGAGAGTTTTAGGAAATATATATCATCAAAAGAACTGGCACAGGATCAGCCTTCTAGGATACTGTACCCCAGGCTCCTCCTTCACAGGGCACTTTCCTCTTCCCCCCAAACTCTCTCCTTGGCGTTTACTCTCCTTTTCCGCTTTTCTACTTCAGGTAATTGCACCCACTTTTCTCCCCTCTTTTCCTGTCCACCCCCCCACTCTCCTCTCTCTTTCCTTCTTCCTTTTCCCTGTTACAATAAAGTCTTGGATCCAAGAAATTGTCTGACCTGAAGCTTCCTTCCTTTTTATGGATCATGTCCGTCTATCCCGAGGTTAAATAAGATCTTGCACTCAAGAAACTGTCCATCTTGGTCCACTATTGCAAGCCCCGAACCTACCAGTGGTAGGGGGTGAAACTGTGTTGGGCACGCTTCCCTGGGGTAGAGTGGATGAAATGTCTGCTTTGTAACATGTTTCTCATCTTGTCCTCTGTGTTACCTCTTCCCTACTCTTTCTACGTTGTTTTTTCTCCTCTTTCATTTCTTCTCTGCCAGCGCTTCCAGGCCCACTGAAGCACCATGAGTATTACTCAGCATGTTGTGAGCTGAAAGGTTGCTGCTTATACCTAGAATATGAAATTCTTTCTGGTGAGATTTGATTCTTCTGTCAATAAGGGGCATTCTCTCCATGAAGTTTTCTGAGAACTTGAGACCAGAGAGGAGAATGTTTCCCAAAATGCCTTTACTCCCCCAGTCATTGTTGTACATCGGAGGTTACTACACTCACCTCATTCACTGCACTCTGTATAGATCCTTGAGGATCTCTGTGTGGAATGGTCTTGCCAAAGTTTTGGTTAGTCAATGGCCATGGTAAATTATTTCTTTTTATTTTTTTTGAGAGAGAGAGAGAGAGAGAGAGAGAGAGAGGAGAGAGACAGAGAAGTGGCATACCAGGGTCTCTGCCACTGTAATCGAACTCCAGACGCTTGCACCACCTAGTGGCATGGGCAACCTTGCACTTTCCTCACCTTGGTGCATCTGGTTTACATGGGATCTGGAGAGTTGAACATGGGTCCTTAGGCTTTGCAAGCAAGTGCCTTAACCACTGAGAAATATCTCTAGCTCTCTACTTTGTTTTATTGCTTTTATGTGTCTATTTGATCCACCTTTGGGCTGTGCACTCAAATATTGTGGGCACTAGGTTACATCTAAGACAGCCACTTTACTGATGCTGCTAATGTATTGCCCTCTATTTCATACATATTCTTCTTTGTCTCCCTCAGTAAGCTTGGGAGCTCTGTCCCAAAGGCATAGGAAGCCATAGCAAAAAGAAATGACATTAACTTAATCTCTCTCTCTCTTTTTATTCTGAAACAGAATCTCATGTAGCCCATACTGTCCACTGTGGCTGAGACTGGCCTTGAATTAATCCTCTAGCCTTCACCTCCCAATTTTTGGGTTATAGGCATGTATTACCATGCCCTGCTAACATGCTTGCTTACAAAACCCAACCAGGGCAAAGGAAGCAGGGACAAGGGGGATAAAAGAGTATATACTGTTTTATACATATATATATGTATATATATATATTTTTTATATATATATTATTTTTTTTGTGAGGTAGGGTCTCTTTGTGGCCCAGGCTGTTCTGGAATTCACTATGTGTTCTCAGGGTGGCTTCAAACTCTCAGTGATCCTCCTACCTCTGCCTCCTGTGTGCTGGGATTAAAGGTGTGCGCCACCATGCCTGGCTTATAAATTTTTTTAAAAGTGAAAAAAATAAAAGAAAACCAACCTTCACATTCTGGGGTCAATGTGAGATAATAATTTTGGAGGGGTAAATCTCTTGCCATGTCCAGTTGAGAAGGTAGATATCACAAAACTCTAAGGGGGTGTAGCTGGCTGACTCTATAGGGAATTACATTGAGTTCTCCTAAACATTGGGTATCTCTGGGTTATGATTTTCACAATACCACTGTTTAAATTTAGAGATTTTGACCCACAGTCCAGACTGAATCATTATGGAGAGACCAGGTCTGAAACTATAAGGATGTGGAAATGTTCAGGTAATATCAACTACTAAGTTGATACCAAAGAGTGGATGAGATCAGCCTTTATATGCCTTCCCATCCTGTATAGTTGTACCCACTGGTACAACTCAAGGACTCTGCACAGTCCCAGTTTCCAGAGAACTTGAAGCTTGAAGTAGTGGAACAGTGCAAGTGATAAACATCAGACTCCTCCATTCCAAATCCCAATTTTTAGGGCACTGTCCCTGTTCTGTCAATTTTTGAATTGCAACATCTTCCCCATTTGTGCCCCAGTTTATAAACCACAACATTTCCCTGTATTCCTAGACTTATTTTCTGGCCTAATACCTCAGGACTTGGTTAAGAAACAGGAAGTGGCCCTGAGGGAAAGGGAAGAAGTTGGAGCTAGAGCTTGAGCTCTCTGCCTGGATTTGAGGTAGATATCGGGATTAGGATAGAAGTTACAAGGAAACAAGGTGCTGGTGGGTAGTTCAAGATGCTCAGGTTATGAGGAGGTAAATCCAGAGGAAAGGTGGTGTGATGGTTAATCTTGATTGTCAATGTGATAGAACTGAGAAAAGCATGGTGGAGATGGGCAGAAAGCTGTAAATTGTGAACCAAAATATCCACCCCTTATGTTTATGTTAGGCATTTTGTTAGAGTGTTGTAAAAGTAATTAACATAGTGGAAATAATATAGATTGATCTTGGTCTGAAAGAAAAACGTTTTATCTTCAGAGATTTTAGGATCAAGGAAGAATGAATGGAGCAGTAGGTAACTGCTGCTGGAAAGGGATGGCTTCCATCTAAAAATATTATTTCTCACGGAAGTAGGAGGTGAGATCAGATGCTATGAGTGAAGCTGGTATGGTCCATGGGGAAGAGCTGAGGGTGTGAAGGATTTGTTTAGGAGAAAGACAGGAAGGTGGCCAAGACAAAATGAGAAGAATGACTAGCAGCGCTGAAGTCTCAGATCAATCTCAGGCTTTGGACTTATAAAGGCAGCCATACAGGGAAGCATGTAACTTTCCCCTTGTTCTAGCAGCTTTGAGAATCCAGATGTTAGGATGGAGAATTCAAGTTGATGGATTGATCCATGGTTGAAGTTGTGCCAGGAGCCAGGGTAAGTACTTCAGGTGAATGAGCATGAGGCCTGAATTAATTTATCAACATTGAAAGCCTATAAGGAAATAGAGGTATCAAGGGACCTGTAAGTATCCTGGAAGTCAAGGGTAGATAGAGGCCAAATAGGGAGGATAGGAGACTGTCTTGAAGGTGGGAACTGGAAGACATGATGTCCAGACAAGAATAATACTGAATGATGACCTATGATGGGTTGGCCAAGAGCAGAGAGAGCTGAACTGGGGTGGACATGGAGGTCAGTAGAAGTGGGGAGACCTAAAAGCTGACAGGCCAGGAAACTGGTTGAGTTGTCAACATAGACAATGAAATCATCCAGGTTAATGGCACATTTTAGACTGAAGAGGACAATTGTGATCTAAGATTCAAGATAATCAGATCCTTCTAATGTAGCAATTAAACCATTATGTGATTAGGAGATGAAGAGACAAGGAGCTTTGGTTATACTATTCAGAAGACGTCTGTCTCTGGGAGAAGAAGGTTTTAGGGAAGAAGGCTGAAGGCCACAGAACACAAGAGATAGAAAAGGAGACTGAAAATTACAGTGTTGGAAGAGTACAGTGCGGAAAGATGGACAGGAAAATAGGGCTGAGAAGTGGTGGTTGGTGTGATGATTGCATTGGAACATGTTCACTTTTCTTGTCATTATATTTGGATAGTACTTTCATTGTATTAGATATTATAAATAACAAATAAGAGTTCTCTCTTGTAGGGAAATTTAGGCATACTTCTCTTGCTGTGTCTTTTAATATCCTGTCTGTGCATAGAAAGTGGGAAAACAGGAACTGGACAAAATTGTGAGGTATAAATGTGATTTGCATGTATGTTCTACATAGGGTTTAGAACGTACAAGGTTCTGAACAAAGGTGACCTCTATCACCATCGCAGCAAATACCTGATAAAAGTATCCCAATATAAGCATACACTCTAGTAAAATTTAAAATTAGAAACATTTATTTTTTGAGAAAAGCTCTCACTATGTACCTAAGGCTAGCTTCTAATCCAACTGGAGATCCTCCTGCCTCATTCTCCCAAATGCTGAGATTTGCCATATAGTTTTGCTGTTGATGATAATGATGTCCTGGGTAAAAGTGTGACATATGAAAAACTGTAAGGACCCTCATGGTCTTATGTGTGCTTTTTAATGATCCCCCTACATTAATATAAGTTAACCTAGAACTTCTATCCACCCTCACCTTGATCATGTAAGTCTCTATTGTGGTTTGAATGTAAAATGCCCCTTTCCATAGGCTCATATGTTTGAATATTTGTTAATGGTGCTATTTGGGAAGATAGAGGAAACTTCAGGAAGTGGAGCCTTGCTGGAAAAAGTATACCACTAAGGCAGGGCTTGGGGATTTGTAGCCTGGCCCCACTTCCTGTTCTTTGTCTCTGCTTCCCAATTGCCTAGGCAATGTGACACACTGGTTTACTGCTCCTGCTTTTCTTTCCTGCCACGATGAAACTTGACCTCAAAATTGTAAGGCAAGTTAAATGTTCTTGCTTCCAAGTTGCTTCTGGTTGGGTATTTTCTTTAGATATATTATTTATTTATTTATGAGAGAGAGAGAGAGAAACAGAGAAAAAAAAAAGAGGCAGAGAGAATATGCACTCCAAGGCTTCCTACCACTGCAAACAAAGTCCAGATGCATGTGCCACCTTGTGAATCTAGCTTATATGGATACTGGGGAATCAAACCTGCATCCTTAGGATTTGCAGGCATGTGTCTTAACCACTAAGCCATCTCTCCAGTGGATGTTTGGGTATTGTTTCACAGCTATGAGAAAGCAACTGATAGAGTCTTCCATGTGAATTTAACTAGCACTGACTTCTTTGGGCTTCTCCATTTTAAACTATTTCTGTGTAGATTACATTGACTATGCACTTTATAAGTTATTCACATAGGTCCCTGGACCCATTCTTGTAGGTGACAGGTCTGCTAGGCTCTGGAAAATAACTCTTCATACTAAATTGTTAATTTCTGGTAAACATATCTGGAGCTGTCCTTGGCACAGGGTATTTGTATTTTAACTGATGACACTAAAAAGAACATGTTGTTCTTGACTGAAAGGTGCAGATTTCTAGAAGAGGACTAGTGGGGATGTAGGCAAAGGTCTTTTTGGGGCCTTACAATTCACTATAGCATGATCCCTATTTCTTTTTTTCTGGCAGACTGAATTCTGCTACTAGCAGCGGCTATGTATAGAACATTTTCTTAGCGAGCAAAATCAAGAAAGACTTCACATTGTGCAAAAAGAGAAAATTGAAAGTCCTGTGTAGTATCTCTATTTTCTAGGTTATCTACACTTTTTTTTTTTTTTGGTTGTCTTTTGACTTTTTTGAGGTAGAGTCTTGCTTCAGCCCAGGCTGACCTGGAATTCACTATGTAGTCTCAGGGTGGCCTCTAACTCACACCAGTCCTCCTACCTGTGCCTCCCTAGTGCTGGGATTAAAGGTGTGTGCCACCATGCCCAGAATACCATACACCATTATTTTTGAGTTTACTACTCTATGACACAAATAGTTCCTATGTAGTGGCATGTAGATAATTGTGCAGACTGTTGACTATTTTGTATGCACATATCAATTTATTTCAACATTTTCTGATTGTCTATAGCAAACATTTCCTGTGAAAGGTCAAGGAGTGACTAATTTTGCCCTTTTAAACTAGAATTTGGCCATTGCAGCCAAAAATTGCCATAGGTAATATTGTAATGACTGGATGTGACCATGCTTCAAGAGAATCTTATTTATTAAGTCAGGTAACAGTTGTGATTTTCCATGCAAACTATAATTTGCAGACCTCTACTTTTAAATCTCCTTGTTAATGAGCAAAACAAACTCCATGAAATGTGTTCATTTTAAATATGTATGAGGATCAAAATTTAATCATTTGAAAAATTGTAGGGTTAGAGAAATTGCTTATTGGTTAAACCACTTGCTTGTGAGGCCTAAGGACACAGTTTGATTCTCCAGATCATACAAAAGCCAGGCACACAAAGGTGAAGCAAGTACAAGGTGGCACATGCCCACTAGGTGGCACAAACATCTGGAGTTAGATTGCAGTGGCTGATGCTCTGGTGTGCCAATTCTCTCTCTAAGATAAAAAGAAATTAGAAGTATACTTTTGTGTTCAGATTAAGGTCAGGGGGAAAGTTCAATTATTTTTTCTTAACAAAATTTGAGTTATCTTTGAACTCCACAGTCATGCTGAGCAATACTCGGCTTCTAGTTAAAAATCATATTTTTCATGGGTAATAAAAAAAGTTATCAGGGCTTGGGGAAGAAGAGAGAAGGAAATTATCAGGCTATAAATTAGATTGACTTCATATTATTTACAAGTGTATTTCTCAGGAAACCTGTCCCATCAATTGGCTTTATTAAATTTGAGAATTTACAGTGATGTGGGCTAAGGATATGACCACTAAAGAAGTTAGATTGTTGGTGTCCTACATAGGCTTTGCATTCAGGCCCTAATGAGTTTGTTGCTGGATTTGCCCAAGGACTTCTTGCTGAAAAGATAAGTATATATGCTAAGATTCTTCTATATTAAAAGGTATGAGTTAGAATGGATCTGTTAAGAGAGCATCACTTCAGTGTAGTAAATAGAATGAGATAAAGTCACCATCTTTATATTTTCAGCCAAAGTTTGTTGACAGAGGGTAATATGAAGTGATGGATGATCCTCAGTTTCCTTACTTTTAAGACTGGCTGAGCTTTTACAAAGTTATTGTTCATAAAGGGTCCAAATGATACACTCATTTACATTCATCTCATCACTGGCTACAGTCTCATCATTGGATTTTTAAAAATTTATTTATTTACTTATGAGAGAGAGAGAAACAGAGAGAGAGAATGGACACTCTAGGGCCTCTAACCACTGCAAACAAACTTCAGACACATGTACCATCTTGTGCATATGGCTTACGTGGGACCTGAAAAATCAAACCTGGGTCCTTAGGTCTTGCAGGCATGTGCCTTGAATGCTAAACCATCTCTCCAGGCCCTAGTCAATGGACTTTTGTCTGGAGCCTGTTTTTCCTTTGTAAGGTTTATTGCAATATTCTGAAATTTAAACCTCCCATGTGTAATGAATCAGAAGACCTTTTCCATCCATACCCACAATGTGATGTCTTCACAGACCCAACCTCTGCTTTATACTTCTTCACACAGTTGATCTGATAACTTTTTATTGGAATTCCTCTTTTTCCACCTGTTCAACCCTCCTAACTGCTAGTAAAAACTATGTTCAACATTTTTTAGCAGTCCAAGAAATGATTAGGAATGAGAGTCCATTGCTCTCTATTACACAGAAATGAAACATTTCAGCATTTAATAATGGTATTCTGCTCTGCCTATGTATAAGGTTAGTTAGTTACTCATGTGAATGCATGAGCTACAGTGGAGACAGGCATTGGCATCAGATAGTAAAGAATCTGTTTCCCAGACTCTGGTTAAAGAAGAATATTCAGGAGCAGTATTTTCTGGATCATGTTAGCTGATTTCAAGATAAATGTATATAATAATCTAGATCGGTAATTTTTTTTGGGGGGGTGTTCAAGGTAGGGTATCACTTTAGCCCAGGATGACCTGGAATTCACTATGGAGTCTCAGGGTGGTCTTCAACTCACAGCAATCCTCCTACCGCTGCCTCCCAAGTGTTGGGATTTAAGGCATGCGCCACCACGCCTGGCTAGATGGGTAATTTATATTAGATAATTACAATATACAAAATTTAATTGAGGATTTTATTACTCAATTTCATGTTAATCAGAGGAATTCCTGGGATAATTCATTTACAAAGAAAAAAAATATTAGCTCACAGTTTGGAGTTTCAAGCCCCAGAATGGTACATTTATTTGACCACTAAAGGAGAAGTTGGCAAAAGTATGAGCACATGTTTTAAGCAAGTGGTCACAGCATGATCCAGGAAGTAGTGAGAAACAAAGAAAAAAGACTATAATATTACAAGCCCTTTGAAGGTATGCCCCCAATCTCCCATTAGTTCCTACTTTCTGAAGGTTCACAGTACCTTCCAATAATCCACCTCAGAGACCAGGTTTTTAGCCTGTAGACTTGGGGAGCTTACTCCCTATATTCAAATCATGGCAAGGGTAATGTTCCAGAATTCACTTGATTTAAAACCAATATCTGTCTTGACATATAAAAATAAATTACATATATGTAAACTGATAATTTCTGGGAGAAGGCAAGTCATATCCTTCATGGGGGTAACCGCTAGGGGATTGATTGCCTGTTCTCTAGAAAATAACCTCCTACCCCATGATTGTTCAAGTTATCCTAACTTAAATTAGTGGTCAACAAATAAAATAAACAACAAATGGAAGAAAGATGGGGATCTAATGTGAAGAAGGGTTTTAGTGATAGGGGAAAAGTGGAAGAAGCAGAGTAGGTGGAAGGATCACAGTGTATTGTGTACATATATGGAATTGTCAAAAATAAAAAGCAATAGGGACACAGCCATGTGGAGCCAATAGGCCAGACACCTGTTTCCTGGCTCTTCCCAGTTACCTGTTCTGGGCTCCCTAAGCAGAAATGTGCAGGCACCACAGTGTGAAGCCAGTAGGCCAGATCCCTTCCATCTCTCTGATCTTGGTTCCCTGCACATGTCTGTCTATGGATGGGTAGATGGGAGTGGTGGTATGGAATGAATAGGGCAGACCCCTGTCTCCTGATTCCTCCCAGTTCCCTGGTCTGAGTTCCAGAGCAGACAGTGTGCAGACAGGCATGGTGGTGTGGAGAGAATAGTCCAGTCTCCTGTTTCCTGACTCCTCCCAGTTTCCTGGTTCAGGTTCCTTGGGATAGACTCATGTGGGCAGGTGTGGTGAAGAGTTAAGTAGGCCAGATCTTTGTTCAGGGACTCCTCTCAGACTCTGGCCTTGGTAGGTCCCACTGTACCTTGCTCAGGGAGGTCCGGCCCCTGTGTGAGTTGTGGAATCAGGCCTTTTGCTCTGGTATCTTGATTGGCCACTGGGTACCAACATCCCTGTTCACCTGAGTGAGAGGGTGCATGGGCCAAAGGACAAGAATTTACTTCCTCCTCAAAAGAATAAAGTCTTCCTAAAATGGGTAGACAACAACACAAAAAAGCCAATAAAAGTCATAAAACTGAGATCTCCATCAAGGATGCCTAGTCCTACAATAGAAATCATCAATGAAGTAATAGAGAAATCAACAGAAATTCATTCCTAAAATGAAAGCACAACAACCAGAAAAACCATCAAAGAACCAACAATCATATCAATTAAATTGAACAGAATTGTCTCCTAGAGCATTCAGCCTTTGACAGTAGGCTTAACTTGATGGAAGAAAATGTTAGAACCATCCAAAGAGATACGAATAAATTGAAGTGAGTCAAGAAATGGAAGATATCAATAACCAGTTGATTAAGCTTAATGAAGACTTGATCAAATCAAGAATGAGTGATAAGAAGCATAAGAATTTGAATTTAAATTGTACCTCAAAAAAGAGATTGACATGATGCAAAATAACACAAGAGAAAACAAAAATCAAATAGAAATTATAAAAACCTCTCTAGAATTCCTCACTAACAGAGTTACTCATGTGGAAGACAGAACCTCTAACCTGGAAGACAAGACAGAAGAATTTGATCAGAAGGCCAAAAACTATCCTAAGTTCAAAAAACCAAGTGATCAGAATATGAGGGAACTGTGGGATACCCTAAAACAACCATACATATGGATCATGGGTATACCAGAAGGAGAGTAAATCCAGGCCACAGGCATAGAAAACATATTCAACAAGATTATTGCAGAAAAATTTCCCAATCTCACAAAAGAGAGGCCTGCCTGATAAAAGAAGCCCGCAGAACACCAGACAGGACCAAAGAGAAATTCTCCAAGATACATCATAGTTAAAACTCTTAACAACGAAAACAAAGAGAGAGTGTTAAAAGCAGCAAGAGATAAACAACTCACAACATACAAAGGCAATCCCATCAGAGTTACATCAGAGTTCTCAGTGGAAACCCTGAAAGCCAGAAGAGCCTGGAATGGAATACTTCAAAGTCTGAAAAACTGTGACTTCCAACCCAAGCTACTCTGCCCAGCAAAAGTATCCCTCATAATAGATGGTAAAAGAAAAATTTCCATGAAAAAGTCAACTCTATGATCATATGAACACAAAGCCAAATCTACAGAGAATACTTGAGGGAATACTCCACACAGAATAGTCAAACAACCAATCTTAAGAGTCAACAAGAAGATCAATATAACCAAAATAGGCCAGGCTCAAAAATAGTACAAAACATAAGAAAACACCAAATTCCATAAAACATCTAATCAGGGCAGGGATTAATTCAAACCTCATATCATAGTAACAACCTTAAATATTAATGGCCTTAACTCACCCATCAAAAGACACACATTATCATGGTGGATCAAAAAATTGGACCCTTCTATCTGCTGTCTTTAATAAACCCACCTCACAACTAAAGATAGACAACTTCTCAGGATGAGTGGTTGGTAAAAGATATTCCAAGCAAAAGGAAATAAAAACAAGAGGGTGTTTCCATATTAATATCTGATAAAATAGACTTAAAGTCAAAAGTAATCAAACAGGACAAAGAAGGCTGCTTCCTACTCATTAATGGAATGACCCAACATGAGTACATCACAGTCATAAATATATATGTGCCAAACACAGGTGCACCACAGTTTACAAAATAAAATCTACTCAACAATAAAACAGAAATAAATACCTACACCATCATAGTCAGAGATTTCAATACTCTACTATTAACAATAGACAGATCATTCAAGCAGAAAACCAACAGGGAAATAATAGAGCTCAACAACATCATATTTCAACTAGACCTAACAGAGATCTACAAAACTTTCCTCTCCAACTCTACAGAATACACATTTTTCTCAGCAGTCCAGAGAACCGTCTCCAAAATTGATCACATATTAAGCCATAAAGCATGCCTCCATAAAGTCAGGAAAATTGAAATAACTTCTTTCATCATGTCAGATAACAGTGCTTTAAATCTAGAAATTAACAACAAGAGATATATAACAAACTCCAGCAGCTCCTGGAGACTAAACAACATACTCTTAAACAATGAATAGGTCTTGGAAGAAATTAAAAAAAGATATTGTAAAATTCCTAGAATCAGCCGGGCGTGGCGGCGCATGCCTTTAATCCCAGCACTTGGGAAGCAGAGTTAGGAGGATTGCCATGAGTTTGAGGCCACCCTGAGACTAAATAGTTAATTCCAGGTCATCCTGAGCCAGAGTGAGACCCTACCTCGAAAAACCAAAAAATAAAAAAAATAAAAAAATACCTAGAATCAAATGATAATGAAAATGCAGTTTACCAAAATTTATGGGACACAGTAAAGGCATTCCTAAAGGGAAATATCATAGCCCTAAATTCCTTCATTACAAAGACAGGGAAGATCCCAATTAATAACCTAACTGTCCACCTAAAGGTGCTGGATAAAAAGAAGAATCCAACCCAAAGAGCTCCATATAGAAAGAAATAATCAAGATTAGAGCAGAAATTAATGAATTGGAAACTAAGAAAACGATTTTAAAAATTGATGAAACAAAGAGCTGGTTCTTTGAAAAAATAAACAAGATTGATAAACCCATGGAGAACTTGATCAAGCACAAAAAAGAAAAGTCTCAAATTAACAAAATCAGAAAGGAGAAATTGAAACAGACATCAAAGAAATTGGAAGAATCATTAGGGCATACTTCTAAAATCTCTACTCCACAAAATTGAATAATCTGGAAGGAATGGATGAATTCATAGACATATATGACCTACCAAAACTAAACTCAGAGCAAATTAATCTCCTAAACAAACCTATCACATCCATAAAGATTGTAAAGGTAATCAAAAACCTCCCCAAAATGAAAATTCCAAGACTCAGTGGCTTCTCAGCTGAATTCTATCAAACCTTCATTGAAGAACTGAAACCAAATTTTCATAAACTGTTACATACAATCAGAGATCAGGAACTCCTCCCCAACTCCTTTTATGAAGCTAGCATTACCATAATACCAAAACCAGGCAGAGATGCAACAAGGGAAGAAAAATATAGGCCTATATCCATAATGAACTTATGTGGTGGTTTGAATAGATGGTCCCAAATATATTCAGTTTTTTGTTTGTAGTTTGCATCTGCAGCCACATGGATGGAGACAATGTCACTGGGTGGATCTTAAGGTGTGGTAGTGGATTTCAGATTTCAATCTAAAGATATGCAAAGTGTGCCTAGCTGGAGTTCCTGAAGTGTGCTGTGTGGCTTTTGGCTTTTGCTTTTAGGCTTGTGCTTCTCCCTCTCCCTGCTTGGGCCTGTGAAGGCAGGCCAGCTTCTGCCATTATGGAACTTCCCCTGGGTCTGTAAGCTTCAATAAATATCCATTCCTCCATAACTGTGCCTGGTGTGGAAGTTCATCTCAGTGAACCTGAAGCTGTCTTCTATAGAACTTAGTACCAAGGAGTGAACTAGGATGAACCTGATCATGTGGATGTTGATCTTTTGGAACCTTTGTTTTGGAGGAATAGGCATGGACTTGGTGCTTGCAACTGAAGATGCATTCTGGAGTGGTAAGCCAAGTGTTATGGACTATTCTGATGAGAGTCTGAGAATGCTAAGTGCAGACAGCATTGAACTTTGAGGCTTGGCTTATGATCTTTCTAAGGGGAAGGAAAGACTACAGAGGACTTTGTTGGAACTGGGCTGCTGGCATAAGGGTTGGCTGTATCCTGCTGCCCAGGCCCAGAGAATTTGATCAAGGTTAAATCTGTAATGGACTGATGTGCTTGGCCAGAGATATTGGACTGAGTGATTTAAGATTTTAAGCTAGAAAACTTTAAGCAAGTTAAATTTACTGGCAGAGAGATTGGCTTTAGATTAATAAAACTGCTATTGTCAAGCACATTAGCAATCTTAAAGGAAGATGGTCCAATTGCTTTACCATGGAAAGGATGCCTGAGGAAAGACTATAATAGAAATGCAAATACTTTTGGAAAGAGTTGACTAGAGAAGAAACATGCTTTTCAAGATTATGATTTATTTTGTCTGTGAATTAAGAATATGGCTGTGTCCTGCACACCTGGTATTGGTTTCAGAATCATGAAAAATGTGAGGAGTGGTTGTGAATTGCACATGGTCCCAGGAGCTGCTGCTGAGATGCAGCATGATGTAGGGCCTGATACCCTGATAGGCTGAAAGAGCCTTTGGAAGATGGACTGTGGTTTGCATGAAGACCGCAAGATGTTTTGGATATACCAGGACAATGCAAGGGCTATCATAGAGTGAACTGTTGGCCTAAGATGGAAGTGTTCCCTGGATACTCTGCCCAGCTGGAGGGGCAGAATTGGAAAATCTGGAAACTGTCAGTCTTTGGTTGTATTGGACTTGAACTGTAGGTCTTAATATCTTAAATTGGTCAAGACTGTGCAGACCTTTGAAATTGAACTGAGTACAATTTCCAATGTATGATGGTTATAAATCCATTGGGGTTCAGGGACAGAATGTGGTGGTTTGAATAGATGGCCCCCAATATATTCAGGTTTTTTGTTTGTAGTTTGCATCTGTAGCCACCTGGCTGGAGGCAATGTCACTGGGTAGATCTTAGGTGTGTTGGTGAGTTTCAGATTTCAATATAAAGATATACAAAGTATGCCTAGCTGGAGTTCCTGAAGTGTGCTGTGTGGGTTTTGCCTTTTGGCTTTTGGTTTTAGGCTTGTGCTTCTCTCTCTCTCTCTGCTTGGGGTTTGAAGAGCCCCTGGATCTGTAAGCTTCAATAAATATCACTTCCTCCATAACTGTGCCTGGTTTGGAAGTTCATCTCAGTGAACCTGAAGCTGTCTGCTACAACTTAGATGCAATGATCCTGAGCAAAATCCTTGTAAACCAAATTCAACAAAACATCAAAAGCATTATAGACCTTGAGCAAATGGGCTTCATCGCAGGGATGCAGGGATGTTTTAACATACAGAAATTTGTCAATGTAATGCATCACACAAAATTAACTGAACCATAACAGCCATATGATCATCTGAATTAATGCAGAAAAGGCCTTTGACAAAATAAAAAAAAAACCACTACATAAACAAAACATTGGAAAGAATAGACATGCTGGGTTTATATCTCACCACAATGAAGGCTATATATAAAGCTCCTAAATCCTAAATAATATTTAATGGGGAAAAGCTCAAGGAGTTCCCACTGAGACCAGGAACAAGATGGAGTGCCCATTCTCACCACTGCCCTTAAACATAGTACTAGAAGTACTAGCCCAAAAGTAAGACAGGAGAAAGAAATAAAATGGCCTCAAATTGGAAAGGAATAAGTCAAGTTAGCCCTATTTTCAGAATACATGAATCCTATTTATAAACGACCCCAAAATATCCATCTCAAAACTTCTAAAGGTGTTGTGATGCTCACACAAGTGCAATGGTGGTGCACAGCCATGGTGGGAAGCCATGTGTTCTTGTTTTGGCTAACTGATCCACTCAGTGGAATGGGACACATAGCTGGATTTGGGAAACAAGTCATAACCATATCCAAAAATGAGCCCACTCTCCATTATCAAGCTACCACCAATTGTGGGCTACAAGAGGGCCTACACCTATTATATTCTCTCTGGAAAATAAGGGTTATCCCATTTATCTGGTGCTAGCTTTACTCTCTGTCATAGAATCTGCTTCTCTTTTGAAGATAGATGCAGATCCTAAGGAGAGAAAGACCCCGTCATACCTCAAAAGGGCCCCAGCTGAAACTAAGAATAATTGACAAAACAAGCAAGGGTGCTGTTTTCTTGGTGAACTTGGTACCAACACAAGGGTGAAGGAGATCGACACAGAGAACAATCAACTCCCACCAAATCAGATATTCAGAGACACAGAGGCTCCCAAGCCCTTATTACTGAAGCAGACTTAAAATGAACCCAACATGGCTCAGGGAAATTTGCTGAAGAGGGGGCGGAAAGCATACCAGAGCCACACGTTGGGTCATGATACACAGAGACATTTCCTCCTACCCATACTTGAGGGTTAACCCCACAATGCATGACCTATATACTTCAACAAGGACGGGTCATGGGAATGGGGAGACAGGGAGGAGGCTAACAATGGTACCAATTTGACTGTATTCACTGTGTCCAAAACTAATAAAAAATGAAAATAAAACCTTCTAAAGGTGGTAAATTCCTTCAGCAATATGGCAGGATACAAAATCAATGCAAAAAAGTCCATAGTTTTTCTATAAGCAAAGGACAAATACACAGAGAAAGAAATCAGTGAGGCTGTTCCATTTTCAATAGCAACAAAAAAATTAAATATCTTGGAATAACACTAACCAATGATGTGAAGGACCTATATAATGAAAACATAAAAATACTCAAGAAAGAAATAGAGGAAGGCTTGAGAAGATGCAAAGACCTCCCATGCTTCTGGGTAGGTAGAACTAATATTGTGAAAATGGCAATTCTACCAAAAGCAATATACAGATTTAGTGAAATACATATAAAAATCCCAGCATCATTCTTCACATCAATTGAAAAAAATGATCTTGAACTTCATATGGAATGGCAGAAGACCTTAGATATCCAAACAAATTCTCAGCAAAGAAAGCACACACACTTCTGATGGTATCACCATATTCACTCTAAAGCTATATTAAAAATCCATAGTGTCAAAAATGGCATGGGGGCTGGAGAGATGGTTTAGCTGTTAAGTGCTTGCCTGTGAAGCTCAAGGACCCTGGTTCGAGGCTCAGTTCCCCAGGTCTCACGTTATCCAGATGCACAAGGGGCACGCGCTTCTGGAGTTTGTTTGCAGTGGCTGAAAGCTCTGGCATGCCCATTATCTCTCTCTCCCTCTGTCTTTCTCTCTGTGTCTGTCACTCTCAAATAAATAAATTAAAATAAATGGCATGGTACTGGAATATAAACATAGATAAATGGAACACAATTTAAGACCCAGAACTTAAGTCAAGTAACTACAGCTGCTTGAACTTTGACAAAGGTTCCAATAATGCAGACTGGAGAAAAGGTAGCATCTTCAACAAATGGTGTTGGACAAACTGGATGACTATATGTAGAAAAGTGAAATTAGACCCACTCATTTCGCCATACACAAAAATCAACTTCAAATGGATTAAAGACCTCAATATAAGATCTGAAACAGTTCAACTACTGGGAGAATAAATAGGAGGCATTCTCCATGATGCAGGACTGGGAAAAGATTTCCTGAACAATAACCTAATAGCCCAGGAAATTAAAGAAGCACTCAACCAACGAGATCTTATGAAGCTAAAATGCTTTTGCACAGACAAATATTCCATAAGCAGAGCCAACAGATTACCCACTGAATGGGAGAAAATATTTGTCAGCTATACCACTGACAGAAGCCTAATATCTAGAATCTACAAATAACTCAAAAAACTAACATCAAACAACCCACTCCAAAAGTGGGGCAGAAAACTGAATAGGGAGTTCCCAGAGGAACAGTTACAAATGGCTTACACACACTTAAGAAAATGTTCATCATTCCTAATCATCAAGGAAATTCAAATTAAAACAACTATGAGATTCCACCTTACCCCAGTAAGGATAGCAAACATTAAAAAATCAAATGAAAACAAATGTTGTCGAGGATATGGAGAAATAGGAACACTCATCCACTGTTGTTGGTAATGTAAGCTGGTAAATCCACTATGGAAATCAATATGAAGACTCCTAAAATGGATGAATATCGAGTTATCAACATATCCTGTTATGTCCTTCTAGGTATTTGCCCTAACAGCTCCACATGTAAGTTCAGAGATATTTGCTCAACCATGTTTACAGCTGCTCAATTCATAATAGCTAAGAACTGGAATCAACCCAGGCATCCATCATTGGATGAATAGATAACGAAGATGTCATATATCTACATGATAGAATTCTACTCAGCAGTAATAAAAAATGGCATATTGAAATTTTTAGAAAAATGGTCAAATTTGGAACAGATCATTCTAAGTGAACACACACAATCACAGAAAGACAATTGTCACATGGTCTCACTCATATGAGGTTCCTAACCTGGATCATCCTGAGTTGATGACATATCTGAATGGCATTTCAACACTTGGATAATAGGAAAGGTAGGGCTTGGGGGAAGAAGAAAGGGGACATAACAATTCATGCCAATTGAACTGGTATCATAGAATTCTATATCCTGGAAGTTAGGCTAAAAGGTGGAGCCCTCAAGAGGACCTTAGGGGGAGCACCTGAACCAAAGGGCCCTGGGGAGAGTGAGATGAAGGCTAAACTTAAATTTCTTCTATTTCTCTTTCTTCTCTGTCTTTTTCTTTTTATCTCTTTTCCCTTGGTGCTGGCCTGTAATTCCCTGTATCAGGATGTGGTTTACATCCACAATGAGCTGTTCATCAGAGAGACTTACTAAATCTCCCCAAACAAACAAGACAGACTTCTGTCAGAGAACTTGATTACCCACCAGAGGTTAATGGTAAGACCCTTCTGCTGAAGACACCATATACTATTGGCACAGACCATGGAGAGTCCTGGTTGGAATCCAGAGGAGAGTCAGTCCCCAGACTATTAGCCCATCTATTGCTGGAAGGCACTACATGAGCTACTGGGGGAAAGTGGCCAACATCTGTACAAACAACTCAAAACCTAAGCTACTCAGAAGTAAACATCCTCATGTGATTCTCACCAAGTGTAATAGTGGCACACAGCCATGGTCAGTAACTAATTGCTCTTTTATTGGCTAGTAGATTCTCTCAGTGGAAAGGAAATCATATCTGGAACTGGGAAACAAGTCAGAATCATATCTACATAATGATTCTGCTTTCCATTGTCAAGCCCCACTAATCTTGTGTATAAGAGGGTCTACACCTTTAAATTCTCTCTAAATTAATAATGGTTATCCCATTTAACCAGTGCTGACTTCTCTCTGTGTTGGAGAATCTGTTTCTCTTTTTCAGATGGGAGCTGGACCTGAGGAGATAAATGACCCAGTGTACTCCACCCCGGCTCCAGCTGAAACCACAGAGGAATTGGGAATATGAGCAAGAGCACTGCTTTCTTAGTGACTGATATGAGCACAAGGGTGAAGGAGATACACCCTGAGGACACTCAACACCTACCAAACCAGACATCCAGAGGCTCCTAAGTGCCCATCACTGAAGCAGACTTAAAATATACCCAACATGGCTCAAGGAATGTTGCAGAAGAGGGTACAGAAAAATTGTTAGAGCTACAACTTGGGACATGTTGCACAGAGACATTGTCTCTCCCCCATAACTGACTGCTGCCCACATAATGCATGATCTATAATCCCCATGGGGTTGACTTGCATCCCAGCGAGGAAGGACTCTTCAGAAAAGGGGCAGGGAAGAGGGAAAGGGTGGTTCCAACATGTGTTGTTTACATACTAAATACATCCATATCTAATAAAAATAGATTAAAATGATAATTAAGCAAATATCAATATAAGTATAAATAATTATTTTAAGTATATATTGAAGCTTTTTGGATATTATTATTTCAATTCATTTTATATTTTAATGTCAAGTAAATACAATATAGTATTGTTCAAGGTCTAGTTGCCCAAAATAATACTCTTTATTTATCATCATTCAGGGTCTCTTAACTTTTCAAAAATTGATGCTCACTTAAGAGAAAAACATCTATAGCTAAGTCCATAGGTTGTGAGAGTTCATAATTGCAGACAGAGTTACAGGAAACCAGAAAAGGCAGTTCTCTCAAATCTAGATTGCCACAAGGGGTTAAATGATATTTTATCTCTGCAAAATATGGGTTATAATAAATATGTGATAGAAGTCATTGTTTTTTTAATGTAAGGTGTGTTCTGGAATGGATAGTCATTAGAACATGAAAACATAAAAGATAAGGTAGGTAGGTGAGGGTATACTGTGAGTATCCTTCGGGATGGCAGACCTCTGTTGAATATGAGTAAAGAATGTAAGTAAATCAGAAGATGTTAATAGTTATTGAGATGTGAAAATGTTAGAAGTGAATGTTCTAGTATTGCATAGAAAAATGAAGCTATAATTTGCCAATGTGAGCAGTACTTAGGCTAGCAGAAAGGCCTGTTGGCTGGGTTTAATACAAATGGCCTTCCAAGAAAGCCATATTTCTTGGTTCATTTTCTGTAGGTCACTCTGTGATTTTTAAATTAAATGTCTCTTATAGATTGTTTTACTAGAAAGAGGATAGTGCTAACCTAATTTAGTTTTCCATATCACTACTTGTCACATGATTTGTGTGAGTTTGGATAGCATAATGAAGTTTTCTGGGTAGGACTGAGAAGCCCAGACACAGTATAGGGTCAGGGAGCATACTAATCACATTGCCATCAACTATATCATGGGATTATTTTGCTATCTTTCTGCAGGCACATATTAGCTAAGAACATATTTATGAGAAAAATGAAATCAAAATGACAAATAAGTGGGCATTTCATGTGATCAGAGGAACTGAGTATCTGTATTTTGTTTAAGCGGTTTGCAGCCATACAATTGAAAGATGGTAGTCATCACCAGTTTTTTCAGGTTATGCCTAAAAGAACATAAGTGATAAAAGTAGCTCATTTATATTAACTAAAAGTTACTGTAAACAAGAGACAGGTATAGGATGAAAGAGCATGGCAGAGTCCGTTGAAGTCACAGAGGGCTTCAGCTTCTCAAAGACAAAGGGGGGCTGGAGAGATGGCTTAGTGTTTAAGCGATTGCCTATGTAGCCTAAAGATCCTGGTTAGAGGCTCAATTCCTCAGGACCCACATAAGCCAGATGCACAAGTTGGTGCATGCATCTGGCATTTGTTTGCAGTGGCTGGAGGCCCTGGTGTGCCCATTCTCTCTCTCTCTCTCTCTCTCTCTGCCCCTTTCTGTCTGTCACTCTCATATAAATAAAAAAAACAAAAATATTAAAAGACAACAGGAACTTCTTGCTTTCATAACTTTTGTGGGGAGGAGGGAAAGTTTTACTCCATGTGGCTCAGTGTTCATGCTAGGAGCTACAGAGGCATGAACAAGGCCATAACCAGGTAGACTAGGGTTGTGTTGGTAACAGGGATTTGTTCTGTGGGCAGCAGGGCTAGAGGCATTAATTCATAGAGATAACAGAGTAGTTTATGTTCCAACATTGCCTCAGCTTAGCTTGGGAATCAGGGGGCGCTTAAAATGACTACATATGTTACAAAAATTTGTTTCTTAGAGTATATAAGGAAAGTTATATTAATCTCAAAAGCATTGAATAAAGAAAATAACCTAAAGTAGGCTTATTGTAGGTAAGTTATTCTCATTCCAGAAGTGAGAAATAGCCAAAAAAGGAAGATGAGGAGAATAAGTTGGAGGAGGAGGAGGAGAAAGAAGGAAGAGCAGGAAGGGGAGAAGGAGAAGGACAAGGAGGAGGAGAGGTGACAGAACTCATCATCTATAAACCCCAACAGGGAAATCATACTCAGTCTTAAAACTTCAGAATAATCTTCCTTGACTTCATGTTCTACTACTTACACATACTGAATAGGGGATAGACCTCCGAGGCCTTAAAAAAATCTATCTCCTCTTGTTTATTTTAGCTCTGAATGGTTGGAGTTGCACCCTGGTATCTCCCCAATTCTAGGATTTACATGACAGTCCTACTGAAGCTCCACCAAGCATTGCCCTGGTAGGCAATCTCTATGGTGCTCCTGTCCCACACTTCAGCACAACATTGGTCTAATATGGGATGTCTGTGGTGTCTCTGATCTTGCAACACATTATGTCTCTCCTTGGATCCTTAAGTTCTTTGAGATGTGCTTTGAAATCTAAGTAGAGGCTTTCATGTCTTCATAGGTTATACAATGAATCTGTAATTAAAGAATTCGCACCAGGTGGACATTGCCAAGGCTTATACACTTTCTAAAGTGGGCAGATTGAACCACACTTGGGTCTACTTGAATCATAGCTGAAGTGGCTGGCTGGGGAATGTTGCACTGGAATTTGGGTAGTAGACACTTATCATTTTTTATTGACAATTTGTATACATGTACATAATGTATTTTGATCATATTCATCTACCATTATCATGTCTTTTCCCTCATGCTGAACCCCTTCTTCTCAACTAGCTCTACTTTAACTTGGATGTAAATTTTTGTGGCCCAATGAGTTTAATTAGAGATGCATTCATAAGCATGTCTGGAAGGTTATTTGCTGGAGTATGGGCAATGTACTAGTGGCACACCACCGAAGAAAATATATTCCCCTTCTCCAGCAACCTCAGGGAGGGGTGGGGACTTCATGAGCCTCTTAACCATCCACAATGCCAAATTGATGGGCTCAGTTTTGTGCAGGTCTTGTGAAGGTAACCATAGTTGCTGTGAGTTCATGTGGGGACTTGATTCTTCAGGCAGTCCAAGGCATAAGCCTGTGGATGGGCCCCTGGCCTGTCTGTCACAACCATTCTGTCCTCTATAACTCTGGCTTGGTGGTGGGAGAGTCAGCCTAAAAGATCTCTGAAATGCCTAATGTGTTTTCCTCTTTTTATCTTGATGATCACTTCTATCCTATTCATCTTAATCTCTATAAAACAGTTGTTCAGCTATACCTGTGGTTTCTTCTTTTGAAGACAATCTTTTAGTGACCACATGGGTAGGCTGAAAATGTTCCAAATCTTTTTTCAATGTTTTCCTTTTAATTATAAGTTCTATTTTTATGTTTTCTCTTGGACCTTCCATATCACTTTAAGAGTTACAAGTAAATATGCACTAGCCTGAAGGTTTTGGTGCTTCAAACTTCCTTCTGTCAGAATCCTAATTCATTGCTTCATTCATTCATGGATAGAAGTCCACCAAATTATTTGAAATTGTTTAACAAATATGGCTTGTACTCCAGTTTACAAAACATTTTTCTTAGTTCCAATGGAGATCACATGCAAGTGGCCTTTTATCAGTTTTGATTCCACACTTGTGTTTGACATTGTTAGGGTAGGGAATCTCTGTGATGGCTCTCTTAGTGGCTCATGACTATTTAATCTCTAAAAGGTTAGTTTGGACTTCTGTGTGAGTAGGAATAAAACTCAGTGGCAGAGGCCAGTAAGCTAGAAAGGGAGGAAGGGGGGACTTAATAGGATAGTATTGCATATATTTAAGTAGAAGAACAGATTTATGGGGGTGAAAAGGCCTAATAGAGGCCAGGGGAATACATTGAGTAAAGGAAAGGTAGGGAGGGCTAATCAAAATCTAAGAGGATATAAATAAATCATATGTAAACCTACTTTTTTGGACAATGGAACACTTGGGAGCCATAGATTGTCACTAGAATATTTTCAGTGACAGGGATGGGATACCTTCCAGTGAGTAATTGGCCAGGGAGGTCCCTGATGCCCCCAAAACATTACAGACCATTGCTAAGGCCCTTGGTTTCCCACCAGAGAAATACGGTAAGACCCTGTTGCTGAAGACTCTACCTACTTGGGCTGCAAGGTCACTGAGAAATCCTGCTGTAGATGAGCTGAAAGCCTCCTCCATGTAGATCAGCTGACAGAAAGCTGGAAAAAGCCACACTGCATGCAGTTCAGTGGGAGAGAGAGAAATTACCAGTGAAGATATCCAACAGTTGACACTGAAAGGCTTACATTTGGCCAGCCAGGCCAAATGAGCCAATGGGTGCAGTAGTGGCATATCTGTTATGGGAGAAATCAACTGCCCTCTAATTTGACTGGAGGCCTGCTACATGGGAGAGAATACATGCCTGAGAGTGAAAACCTACAACAGGGGTAGTCATGTGCCCTAGGGCTGTAATGTCTGCTCCTGTTTGTCTAAATGTATATACTGTGCTCACCAAACTGCCCAGTAAGCACTTCTCTTAATGTTCATACTCATATATTAATGTTACTCTTACTTTTGGTTAGAGAAACATCTTTTTTTCAGAAGGCAGTGACCTTGGGATGACTCAGAAGGCACAATGATGCTGAGAAGAAGTGACAGAGGAGTGTTCAGCACTGAAATATCTCTATCACACTTCCAAGGCTCAGGGTCCATTGCAGAAGAGGTGCCAGAAAGATTGTAAGATCCAAAGGAAGGGTAGCACTCCTTACAATGTGCTTCTCCTGGCACAAAATGGCCTGGATATCCATGACCTCACAATGTCTGACACTACCTACACAAGACCATCATAATAGAAGGCAAAGATCATGATATCAAAATAAGAGTGGCTGATTGAGAGGAGGAGTGAATATGATGGAGAGTGGAGTTTCAAAGGGGAAAGTGGGGGAAAGGAGGGAATTACCATGGGATATCATTTACAATTATGGAACTTATAAGAAAAAAAAAAAAAAGAAAAGCAAACAAAATAGTTAGTTTTCCAGGGGTTGTGGTGGTGGTGGGGAGGGGAAAGGGGTGGAAGGGCATGGGGGAAAGATCAGGGGAAACAACATCAAACTTGGTTTGAAAATAATTTTTTGTATGCTGATAAAAATTAAAAAAAATAAATAACAGTTATAGAGTTTTTCTTCTTCTGTGCTGTCACCAAAATCAGCCTTAATGCTTTGTGCACAATAGTATACAATAGTAGAGGCTTTTTCTACCCTGGTTATTTTGGCTCTCCAAAGTCCTCCAGCCTTTGTCTATGACCCTGTCCCAAAGCCATTTCCATCTTTTTAGGTACTCATTATCAGAAAGAACCTCATTTTTTGGCTGCAATTTTCTGTCTTAGTCTAATTTCTGTTGCTATTACTGAAAACCACAGGCTAGGTAAGTGAAAAATGCAATGTTTTATTTATCTCATAGTACTAGAGGCTGCAAAGTCTAAGAACATGGTGCAAGTATCCACTAGGCATTCTGGTGAGGGTTTTTTTTTTTTTTTTTTTTTGCTGCAGAATGCAGAGGAGGGCAAGTCATGGTTATGGTCAGACCGAGCAAGTAAGTGAAAAATAGCTTGCTTTAGTAACAAAGCCACTCCCACAATAATTACCCATTAATTCATTAACACATGCATTGGTCAGGCTATTGATGAGGCAAGATCTCTTATAACCCTACCACTTCTCAGAGGTCCCAGTTCTTAAATAGCATTAATATATCACATTGGTGATTATGTTTCCAATACATAAAGCTTGGGGACACATTTAAACCAACCAAACGACCAAATGTCTCCTAGGGTGCGGGCAAAATTGCCTTTAGTTTAGTATAGTATGAAGCAGAGGCTTGGTCACATGCCAACCAAGCAAGGCCTCAGGCTTTGGCACCAAAATATACAGAGAAGTGATTAGATGCTTGGCTGACTTGCTGAGCTATTGGCTTCTTGTTCTGAGAGTCCTCATAACTAAGAACAGAGTTAGTTCTTTGTCCTGGCCTAAAAGAGTCATGTCATGGAATAAGAGTTAATTATCCCCTGTGACAGTTTGACCCCACTCTATTTTTCATTCTACTGTAATTTATTTGGGGGGGGGGGAAGAGGCAGATAGAGAGAATGGGCATGCCAGTGCCTCTAACCACTACAAATGAACTCCATATGCATTTGCCACTTTGTGCATCTGGTTTATGTGGGGAATTGAATCTGGGTCCTTTGGCTTTGCAGGCAAATACCTAACCACTAAGCCATTTCTCCAGCTCCCCTTGTGGTAGTTTGAATGTGAAATGTTCCCCATAGCCTCATGTGTTTGTGAATAAGTCTCACACTTAATACTCAGCTGGTAGAGACTTTGAGAAGTGGAGCCTTCCTGGAGAAGGTTGTCACTGTGGGTAACTAATAAATTAGCTCAGCTCCAAAGCCAGTACTTAGACTACTTCCACTCACATATATGACATGATGTGAACCAGCTTTCTGCTTTGCCATACCAAGATTAAATTTTCCCTTAAGATTGTGAGCTGAAATAAACTCCTTCCTCCCATAAGATGCTTCTGGCTGGGCATTTTGTCCCAGCAATGAGAAGTAGAAGGTTAACTGCAACATCCCTTGAGAATGAAACATCTCCATCTGGAGGTGTAAGAGGCTGTGGGAAGACAGCAGGGCAACAATTGTAAAGGACTTGGCAGGTCATTCAGGAGATGGCCTTTTCCTGGAATGATGTTATTGTTCTCTGCCACCCCTAAAAGGAGTTAATGAATATGCATCTCACATCAAGAAAATGGCCAGGTTGCTGATTATAATCATGATGGACACTTCATGAGTTCGGGATGTTCTAGTCAGGTAGGAGACAACTTACAGTGACTGCTGGAAATATATTTATTGGTTGGCACTGTGGGAGGCACGCTGGGGCAATTTCATAATCAAGACCTTTTTGCTTAAATTCCCACCTGGGATTTATAAGTAGTTTCTCTTCAAACATCCATGTAGCCAGGAACCCATCTCTCTGTAGTAGGAATTGACTGAAGCTGAGAATTCTTTGTGGAAAGGTGTCTGAACCTGAGTAATGCCAAGAAGCTTAATACCACTTAGCACAGACATGTCAGTGGGACACATTTCGGAACTATGTATTTCTTCTTCAGCATATTTTCATATATATGTTAAGTGACCATTAAAGCATTAGAACTTATTTTTCAATACCCAGTGGTCAATGTTAAATCACTGGCCCATTGACAAAATAGAAGCCATTAAAACACTTAATCTTTGATGGATAGGAAGGTGGTTTAAATCATTTTGTGATTGAAATTATAGCTATGATGTTGACTTCTTCGTTTTTAAGCAGGTTCTTTCCAATAGAGTAATTGACAAGCAAACGTTTTCTAATATTCTTTTTTATTATTTTAATTTTATTGTTGACACTTTCATATAGCTATAATGTATCTTGATTTCATGCCCCCCCCAATTACTCTCTCTTATCTGCTCCACCCTCCCACTAAAATCCTTATTCCACCCATTCGATCCCCATCCTACTTAAATGCTTTTATTTTGGCTTCACAGCTATGCTTTTATGCACAATACAAGCCTACTATTATTTTAGCTAATATTCTTATAATGTACTGCTTTGATTCATTATGGTTAAATATGAAATGACCCCCAGAGGATCATTCATTGAATGCTTGATTCCCAGCCTTTGGTGCTGGTTTGGGAGGTGGTAGAAACTTTAGATGTGGGTCTAGCTGAACAAGTAGGTCACTGGGATATGTCTTTGAAAATTATATCTGGTCCTTATTTCCCTTTGTTATCTGCATCCTGTGTTCTATGTGGTGAAGAAGCCACTCAGACACATGCTACCACCACCATGATGTTTTGCTAAAGCACGTGGGTCAGGTGACCATGGACTAAACCCTCTCAAACCATGAGCCAAATAAAGTCTTTCTCCTATAAGTTATTCTCTCGGTATTTTTTCATAGCTAAGCAAAAGGAACTAATGCACTCACATATGTTCTCTTTATTACATTTAAAGATGTTCAAGAAAAATGTTTGTACCTCACAATTTCCATCTCCTTCCCTCCTCCTTTTCTTCCATTCCTTCTCTCTTCTGTCTCACCTATGACTTGTGGCTGCACTATCAACAGTACCATCTCAGATCTCAAGAATGATGCTTACTGTTCTTGTCAGAACAGATTTAAGTATTAAAGGAACGGATCATATTTTCTCTGCCTAGGGATGGGGAAAGCAAGCTACTGGGAGCTTCTGCCTTTACTGCTACTGTGTCTTGGCTGCTTCTCTTCTTCCATACTCCTGTACCAAAGTAATGGGCTGATGTTTCTCCAGAGGAAGGTAAGATAGGTGCTGATCACTATTGAATTATGAAACATTGGCTGCTTTGCTTGTTCGTACTTCTCTGAAGTCAAACATGCCCCCAAACTTGAAACTCACAAAGGCAAAACATTTTAAGTAGAATGATGACTTTTCAGTCATTTGAAAAATGTATACCTGTATCTGAAAGACATATGTAGCTAGATGCCACATAGCCTCTGTGCCATCATTTCACTCTGCAGTCTCTTTCCAGGAGCACAGGCCAGGGCTAAGCCAAAGGAAGCCTTAAATGGGACTGAGGATCCAAATTAAATTTACTAAGTACATACATAAGGAGGTTAATTGGGGGATGGCACAAGGGAAAGTGGGGAGGGGAAAGAGGGAAAGGTAAATAAATTTTGTTTGAAAATGCCATAATTAAATGTAATTTCTTATATGCTAATGAAAAATAAATTTAATAAAAATTAGAAATTGCTTAATGTTGTCTACTGTTTTCAGCTACCATAGGGTAAAGATCTCAGTGAAGGTTGAAAACTTACAAGTTGGGAAGAAAATACAGTATCCAGCTCTTAAAATGCTCCTTGACATAGAGAATGCTTATTTTTTTGTCAGAAAAGGTCAGCAGAGGACCAGGTATGTAAAGAGGAGCGTCATCTTAATTTGTGGTCACATTTATAAAGTTGACACTCCCTGGAGGCCCTATTCATACATTTGAGAATTCTGAGCAACTGGCACTTGGCACAGAAATGCTGATTAGATGTGACAGAACATTGGCATTGGGGTGTCCTGAGGCTAAAGGTTAATACACCTGGAATGGATTGCCGTGACAGAAGAATGGACTAGATTGTCACTGTGTTTCATTTAATCCTAATGATTCTATGATTAATAGACTATAGGCAAACTGATATCCCCAAGAATGCTAGAGGTTTTATGCTAAGGAAGGTGTCAAGGGTAACAGTGCCTGTGGGGTTTTAGTGAACTCCCCTGCAGTTTCTTTTTATTTACTGTAGCTTTGTATGCTTGCCTCTTGACTAAGCCAATTATGTCAGTCACAACACTTATTTAATGTGGGCTTATAAAGTACATTGAGAGTAATTTAGAAGCATTGCTCATGTCCTCACAGCATTCCTATGAGATCATTTCGTATTCCATCCCTTTTCAATGGACAAGGCTAAGCTATAGAGAAGTTGAGTAATTTGTTTCCGGCTGCCCAACAAATGAAGGATGGAGTCAGCCTGAGAATTTCACTCCCACACTTTGCTCATCATATCGTATTCTCATACTGCAAAACTGTAGTACTAGAAGAGACCTAGGAGATAATATAATCTAGCCTTAGGTGTTCAGTACTTAGGATGGCATTCCTAACCAGTAAGCCACTCAGCCTCTGCCTAAACATGCTATGTGATAACATGTCATAGTACTTTGAAATTGGTGGGCAGACATATTTCTTTATTCCCCAGCAAAAACTATTCGATGCCTTCAGAATTGTTCCCTAGTATGGAATTTTATTTTTATTTTTTTAAAGTATTTATTTGAGAGGGAGGAGGAGGAAGAAGAAGAAGAAGAAGGAGGAGAAGGAGAAGGAGAAGGAGAAGAAGAAGAAGAAGAAGAGAAAGAAGAAGAAAGAGAGAGAGAGGATGAGAATGGCCGTGCCAGGGCCTTCATCCACTGTAAATGAACTCCAGATGCATGCACCCCCTGGTGCATTTTGTTTACCTGGGTCCTGGAGAGTTAAACCGGGATCCTCTGTCTTTGTAGGCAAATGCCTTAACCGCTAAGCCATCTCTCCAGCCCCTGGAATTTTATTTTTATTAAGAATACTTCCTTAGGGCAGGAAGAATGTCAGAGGCACATGTTGGGTCAGGATATGCAGAGACATTTATCGTACCAATAGCAACTGTACAAGGCATGACCCATATACCTCAACAAGGAGGGGCCAATGGGGAGGGAGTAGGTCATGGAGGAGCCTAATAATGGTACCAAACTGCCTGCATTTGCTGAATAGAAAACTAATTTTAAAAAAAAGAAAAAAAAAAGAATGCTTCCTTAGCAGATAAGGTAGTGCAAGCCGTTAATCCCAACATTCAGGAGGCTGAGGCAAAAAGAATGAAGGTCAAAGCCAATCTATATATTGAGATCTTGTTTCAAAAAAAAAAAAAAAACCAAAAAACCAAAAAACCAAAACAAAACAAAACCAGAAGAGAGGAAAAAAATGAATGTTTTCACAAGCATTGGTGAACATGGTTTGGTAGCCTGCATCTAGCTTTTGGTCGAGGTCTAAGAGCTGCATGTCCGTAAGAAGGCTGGGATGTAGAAGCTTGGATAGATTTGTGCAGCATCACTGGCAGATTAAGTGGTACTCTTAGCAAGCATGCATATTTAAGAAAGATAACAATGATCCTTGGCCATTGGGATAACATTTGAGATAACACTGATCCCAAAAGTAGCCAGTTACATACTCAGAGATAAAAGCCTATGCTTTCTGCCCTGTGCCTGGAAGGCAAGAAGTCAGACTACTAAACTGTCCCAAAACAAAAGAGAAAGACAGAGGGGAGCCAAAGGAGATGACGTCTGGACCAAGAAGTAGATGCAGCATAATCACATCATTAATGTGTCAAATTTTAGCAAAAAGATGGGGCCCTAATATTAAGTTTTATTTTTAAATTTAAACCCCAATCTTCCATATTTTTAGTTATTTATTTGAGAGAGTGGGGAGGATAGGAGAGTAAGAGAGTATGGGCACCCCAGGGCTTCTAGTCCCTGCAAATGGAATTCCAGACTCATGTACCACTTTGTCCTTTATGTGGTTACTGGCCAATTGAACCACAGCCAGCAGGCTGTTCAAGAAAGCACCTTTGACTGCGGAGCGACTCCCAGGCCTCTAATGTTAAATCTTAAATCCTTTGTAATCCTAGATTTCTGCACTTGGTGCAGTCAATCCCCCAAATAATGCTATCCTATCTTGCAGTTTGTTGATGTAGGCACAAGGTGGCGCTGTGTTCATCTGCTCAACTTGTTGGATTGCTAAACTCAATGGTGTTCAGGAAATAGTTCAGTTTGGTTGGAAGGAAGTAGCTCAGGATTGACAAGTTCACTGTTCTTATTAGGCAAAGCCTTCTGGCAGATTATGTTCTCAAATCTTGAAGACAAAGAGGCTGGAAATGACCGTACCAGTTGAATTTCTTCATTCAGATTTGCTTCTAGGTAGTTTAAGTGAAAAAGGAATAGGAATGACCAGAGAGCCATTTACAGTAAAGTTTAGCATCATTCCATTTGAATACCTCCCCCCAAAGATCTAAGTCATTTTCTCCCAAGGAAGTTCCAGGAGAAAACTCTACTTCGGTGAGATAAACAATTTCCCAGAACAGCTGACCATTGGCAGTAGAAGACGCAAGCCTACTTCATGACACTTCCTGGTTTGCAAATGGGAGCCAGCTACTATAGAAATCATGGCCATTTGATTTAAATGGTAATTTAATGCAGCAAGAAAGATACTGGGCTGCAAAAGGGAAAGCAACAAGACAATGAATGACACCAAAGCCATTCTAGGGCTCACCACTGTCACTCCTTCAAGGGAATGCTAGTTGTTCAGCAAGAGCTCAGATTTACAAATACATCGGCATCATGAATGAATGTCTTTCATCCAATTCCAGGAGTTGTGGCTAAAAACTAAATAGATTTTGCTTTTAAATAAAATGATGCTTTGTTTGTAGAGGACATGTTCTATTGCTCTCCTGCCCCAGACTGCACTGCCAGGGAATCAGACACTGTCACTTACATAGCCTTCCAACCATGTGTCTCTACATTCTTGCTCTGTGGCAAGAGACTTACATTTTGGTACTAATATCTTTTCTAGCACCATGGAGGTCAATAATTTGCATTTAGTTTTATCTAGAAGTATCAGCTCCTTAAATAGCAAATAATGAAATGAAGAAAGGTTTGTACATCTTTAGAATGGCTTTTCTATCAAGGGCTGAAATAAAGGAGTTTGTTTGGCTTATAAGATGTAGGATTTAAGTTAGGTACAACTAAACCTATTCAAGGTAACGAAGTATATCTCAGACACTCAGAATGGCTTTAGTGATAGAAGGATTAAATTTCAATATCATGGAAATCATACTCAGTTGAAAGACAGGAGTTATACACTGTGTGGCTCTGTTAAAATTACCTTCTTGAGCACGGATAAATGACTTTTTCATTTTCTTTGTTTTTCTCTCTCTGTGTTTGTGAGGGTGTGTGTGTGTGTGTGAGCGCGTGCATGCATGAGATGCTAAAACTTATTTCTGTGCTAAAGACCCACCTCTTTTCCTGTCTCTATCTCTTTTTGATGTCTCTTGGGCTTCAGGTTGTACCTGCAGGCCTGTCTGGTCCCATTCTTCTCTTCAAATTAAGACACTAAAGCACTGATCTGTTAACTTAAAAAATAAATGAGCTATAATGCTCAAATTCTCTTTTATACTACAGAGATACTAAGATAGTTTCAATATCACTTAAGACAGACTTGTACTTACATGCATCAAATTAAAGGTTCTAGAACACAATTAGCTTTTCTGTTTACTCCAGAATAGGTGTACAACTCTGCACAACTTATAGCTTTTTAAATAAATCATGTTCAACAGTTTAAAAAAGTGAATAAGCTTAATGAGTTTAATATAAAATAGCCTAGACCAATCAGTAAGAAAGTGTGAAAACAATAATGGAAATAGATCAACCATATGATCAGTTGTTTGCACAGGAATAAAATAACTGGCTTATATGTTTAAAAGATGTTAAATTTCCACTTGCAACAAAGAGCAAATGTGGGTTGGAAAGTTGGCTTAGTGGTTAAGGTGTTTGCCTGCAAAGCCTAAGGTCTCCAGTTTGATTCCCCAGGACCCACATAAGCCAGGTGAACTAGGTGGCACATACATCTGAAGTTTGTTTCCAGTGGTTAGAGGCCCTGGCATGCCATTTTTTTTCTCTCTATCTGCCTCTTTCTTTTCTCTGTGAAGTAAATTAAAAAAATAATTAAATTTTTTATGTAAAATTATAAAATACCATTTATGCATACCATATTGACAAAGATTTTTAGTTTTTAATTTTTTTGTGATGGCTAATATGTGAGAAATAGGCCACAGTTTTAAGTATCTGGAATCAAAATTTAAAAAATAAAAAAAAATTCATGTTTCCATAATCCCACCAGTAAGGATTTACCTGATAGATAATAATCATTCAGAGGTTTAAAGGCATATATAAGAAGATATTCGTCACAGCATTGTTCACAAAAGAACAACTAAACATCTACCCAAACTTCTCTCCAGCCCTCTACCCAAACTTGGAACAACTTAAATGCTGATTTATTAAAGGACTGGTTAAATCAATGCTGCACATGTGTACAATAGAACATTGTAATTGAAAAAATGCAGCAGAGATAAACATTTCCACAGAGAGAGATACCCATGATCATTGTTTGGGAAAAAACATTTGTAAAACATGCAGTTAAAAACACTCTTTGTTTTTGTATTTGAATGTGCACGGACAATACCTAGGGGGCCCAAATAAATTGTTCCTACCAATGGCATCTAGGGTGTTAGTTTTAAAGTAGGAAACACAAGATGTTTTCATTCTCAGGTTTTTATGTCAGTTCAGCTCTTACAGTTGACATGTATTACTTTTATGACAAAAACTCAAAAATGAGCACATGACTGTGGAGAATTGTAGTGGTAACAACCAGGGAGCCTAAGTACATATTTTGTCTTGAGAGTTAAGAAATCAGGGTGTGGAGGGAGAACTAAAATATAACATCCCTTCATTTTGTTTGAGGAGACAAAGCCCAAATTGTTCTAATCTTTGGCTGTCAGAGTGAGATGTGCTGAATGCTGGGGAGACACTGTCTACCTGGTGGTCCAAATATAAGTCCTAATTGATACCAAGAAGATGAATTGGAGTATCATTGTTAATCAGTTTTATCCCAAAGTTTTACCCACAGTTCTGAGATGGACAATGGAGCCAGCCAATAGTGGCTGGAAACACACATCTCCCATCACTGTATGCTGACCCAGAAGAGGAGAGAGAGAGAGAGAGAGAGAGAGAGAGAGAGAGAGAGAGAGAGAGAGAGAGAGAGAGAGAGAGAGAGAGAGGTTTGGCATTCCTCCTCTCTAGTTTAAGAAAGTGTTTGTTAACAGGTCATCGCTTCACATCCCTGGGCTGGGGAGGCGAGGGAAACATGGCACTCACAGAGATGATTTTTTGGCATCAACTTCCTCTTTCTTCTATTTGAATCTATTTGGCAGGTTTTCTCAATGCCAATTTTATTTCTTTTTGAACTCACAGCTCTCTCTAACTAATGGACAGGTGACAATAGTCTGAGAGCAAGGTGAAACAGAAAGCCTTCCTTTATTCAACTTCTCATCATTTGCTCTTCCCCGTGCTCTGCTGAGAATGTCAGAGAATTTACATACTTCTGAGAACAGAGAACAGTTTGTGGATTGGAGAATCCTGGGCTTCCTCCATGAGATGAATCTCATGAGGGAAACAAGAGTCCCAAACATTGTTTTCATTATCAACTCTTCATTCTAGCACCTACTCTAAGAAACTAGTCATTTTCATTATCCGCATCTGCATCCTTGTTCATTTATATCCCCTTGGTCAGGTCTTCTCTTTGTATTTCCAGCTCAAAGAGAATTTCCTTTCATAAATACTCCTAATTTCAAAGATTTTATCTATGGTTGTCCAGAGTATATTGTCAATGTCACATGTTTTGGATGATGTAGTGTACATTTTCTTGCACTGTCATATTATTGTCCAGTGCTTATTTTTAGGATATAGAAAGGAATTTGAACCAGGTCCCGTGCTGTGATAGGATAGTTTGTGGCAGGGAGATGGAAGGATGACTCTGAATTTTATAGTCTTTCACACTTGAACTTGAATAGGTTATAGCAACAAGAGTCATAAGCTAGAAAAGTTCACAAAGGCAATGTTGATGGGTCTGGGGTGAAAAGGAGATAGACATACTATAATAGTCAACTGCATATGTGAAGTAAAGGGAGAAGGCTCATATCTTTTGGGTCACACATACATTTCCAGGATCGAGGAGAATGGGAAACTTCCTAGCTAGACGTGTTTTTCTTGGGTTAGCATTATATACAATCATGAGCATGTGGTTTCAGGGAAAGAAACCCTGAATTGAGGGTAACCATGAAGGCAAGGTCATGGCTAAACAAAAGATCTTTTTAAATTTTTTTAGTTTCATGAATTTTTTAAAATTTTTATTAACATTTTCCATGATTATAAAATATATCCCATGGTAATTCCCTCCCTCCCCACCCCCATACTTTCCCATTTGAAATTCCATTCTCCATCATATTACCTCCCCATTACAATCATTGTAATTACATATATACAATATCAACCTATTAAGTATCCTCCTCCCTTCCTTTCTCTTCCCTTTATGTCTCCTTTTTAACTTACTGGCCTCTGCTACTAAGTATTTTCATTCTCACGCAGAAGCCCTATCATCTGTAGCTAGGATCCACATATGAGGCGCTTGGCTTTCTGGGCCTGGGTTACCTCACTTAGTATAATCCTTTCCAGGTCCATCCATTTTTCTGCAAATTTCATAACTTCATTTTTCTTTACCGCTGAGTAGAACTCCATTGTATAAATGTGCCACATCTTCATTATCCACTCATCAGTTGAGGGACATCTAGGCTGGTTCCATTTCCCAGCTATTATAAATTGAGCAGCAATAAACATGGTTGAGCACGTACTTCTAAGGAAATGAGATGAGTCCTTTGGATATATGCCTAGGAGTGCTATAGCTGGGTCATATGGTAGATCAATCTTTAGCTGTTTTAGGAACCTCCACACTGTTTTCCACAATGGCTGGACCAGATTGCATTCCCACCAGCAGTGTAGAAGGGTTCCCTTTTTTCCATATCCCTGCCAACATTTATGATCATTTGTTTCTCAGTCTACTTAAGATCAAGATTATTCTAATACATTTTTTCCTTCTGAGAGACAACTATCAATATCTACTAAGTCCTTTGTGTCCCTTGGCTACTTAAGAAAGTTGATCTGGCTGTACAATATGTGTATATTAGTTCTTTTCACTAGACTGTGACTTATTTGAGGTCATTAATGATATACATCCAGTTAGTGAGAGATACTTAAAAAAAAACAAACTAGTAGTGCTGGAAATAGCTATGAAACACAGAGTCATTTGGGACAGAAAAGTCAGTAACAGTCTTAACCAATAGTGGATCCTGCAAGCTTTAGGGCTGGCCAGCCAGGCCAAATGTACCAACTGGTACAATTGTAGCATGTTTGTTGTGGGGAAAACCAATGGCTCTCTGATTGGACTGGAGGTCTATTTCATGTGAGATAATTCATCGTTGGTACTATAAACCTAGTCAAAACCTATGTCTGGGGAGGTCATAAGCCCAAACAGGGAAAAAGACTACTGCTATTTGGCTAAATGTGTGTATTATGCCCACCAACCTGCCCTCTAAACACTTATGTTTATGCCCCTATATTAATGCTACTCTTAGTTTTGGTTAGAGAAGTTTCTCTTTCAGATGGCAGTGACCACTGGGGTGACTCAAAGCTCACCATAGCAGTAAGAAGTGATAGTGGAGTGTTCAGCACTACATGAGACATCTGTATCACACACTCCAAGGCTCAAGGACCATTGTGGAAGAGTGATAGAAAGAATGTAAGAGCCAAATGAAGGGGAGGGCTGCTTATAATGCTGTTTTCCAGACAAAAAGTGGCTTTGATATTCATAAACTCACAGAGGCTGACTTCCTATATAAGACTTGCATAATAGGAAGAAAAAATGATGACATCAAAATAGAAGAGAGGATAATTGGAAAGAAAAAAGAATTCAATGGAGGGGAGATTTGGATGGAGAAAAGCAGGTTGTGGGAGAGGATCATGATCATGATATGTTGTCTATATTTATGGAAATTGTCAATTTAAAAAAAAAACAAAAAATGGTACTGAATAGTATTAATCATCTGCCAAAATTCTGTCATGAATGAATTGCTCTAGATAGACACTTACAGTTATTATTACATCTGATGTCCTCATAGCATGTATGAAATGTGTAAAGAGGGGCTGGAGCGATGGCTTAGTGGTTAATGTGTGTGGCAGTCAGGTTTGCATTGATCATAGAAATCACCCAACCAAGAGAAGCTTGTGGGAAAAAGGAGGTTTATTTTGGCTTACAGGCTTGAGGGGAAGGTCCATGATGGCAGGGGAAAATTATGGCATGAGCAGAGGGTGGACATCACCCCATGGCCAACAGAAGGTAAACAATAGGAACAGAAGGATGTGCTAAACACTGACAAGAGGACACTGGCTATAATACCCATAAGCTGCCCCCAACAATGCACTGTCTCTATGAGTGGTTAATTCCCAAATCTCCATCAGCTGGCAACCTAACATTCAGAACACCTAAGTTTGTGGGGGACACCTGAGTCCATACACCACAATGTGCTTGCTGCAACGCCTAAGGACCCAGGTTCAACTCTGCAGAACCCACATAAGACAGATACACAAGGTGACATAAGCACACAAGGTCACACATGTGCACAAGGTGGCACATGTGTCTGGAGTACGATTACAATGGCTACAAGCACTGGCATGTCAATTCTCTGTGTGTCTCATTAAAAAAAGAAAGACTATAGAGTACTTTGGGAAATTAGAGACATTTGTGTTATTTCAGATTAACCTAAGTAATCTTGATCATATCACTTCAGAACAAATTATATTCTCAACCATTCCACTCTGTGACTGAGGTAGCCCACATCTATTGAAACTCAGCACATATACACAAGATGTGCAAGTCAGTTCATTCATTTGGCCAGTATGTTGCAAATTCATTCTGTTCTTTCTCCAAATCAGTCCTGGCTAATTTATTTTCTTGACTTGATTGACACAGACCATTGTTTTGGCTTAGAGTTTGAATTTTGGAATAAGAATTAAAGGAAATAAGATGTAAATATTATTTAAGTAATTGACTAAATTCTCCATATTCTAACATTGAGCAGTTTAAATATCATAGTTAATTATAATATTGATAATATTTTGTATGAGTCTTCATAATGTGGGTATCACACCTTGAAAGCTATGGCTACAAATTATGCCAAATGTTAAAAGTAATTCTCACTTAGATAAGTACTCTACCATGAGCCATTTCTCTAGACCCAAACTGTCTCATATAAATTGCACAGCAACCTGTAGTATAGTTACTATCATGAACCTCACTATACAGATACAGAATCTGATGCTTAAATAGGCTAAATGACCTTTCCAAGCTCATTCAGTTTGAATTCTTAAACCACTATGTGCAGTGACATTTTTGAGTAGTAAGTGGTATTTGCCAGCAGATGATATCAGCCTGACTTCAACTAATAGGAATAGAAGTAGGACTAGCTGCCATTCATTGAGTACTTTTTGTACATGTCAGGAGCTGTTCTAGTTAATATACACATATTATTTCATTTCACTCTCTATATAACTCAAGAGTAGGCTCCATTATTATTCCTAGCCACAGATGAAGAAATTGAAGAGCAGAGAGTGACTTGTCCAAGGAAACACATCTAATAAATGGCTGACTGCAAAGCAAATATCTTTCTGTCAGTGCAGGATGATTATAAATACCAGAGGAACATTCACAACCTATACTTTCTGAGCCCATAATGAGTGTTTGAGACTTATAAGCTCCTTAGCTCTCCTCTCTATTTTGTGGTCACATTTTTGCAGGTCCTCAGTGTCTCTCTCTATACTGTGCAATCTCCCCTTCAGACCAAGAGCCAGATAGAAGCAGAAGTAAGTGGACTGCCCTGTTACTGATTTTCTATAATCTCAACACAAACACTTACCAGTGTTGTTGGGATTTATTCTCTCTAGCTCATCTGTGAGACCAATTTTAATTTGGAGCCATCTGCCACAGACAAATGAGTAATTATGACAGAGCCCAGAGGGGTGGGCCATGGGGAGATAGTTGGCCTAACCTTTTTTTGGCTGCATGCATTGACGTAAGTGACCAAGAAAGAAAATTACTTGGGTGGACTGCTGCTACAATGGCCAAAACCCTTTCCTTCCTGTTGTTCAAATCCTTTAAATTTCAGGACAAATGAAAGTGTGATTTTGAGGTCATGCAGCTTCCCTGGTAGCAGAAGGAAGATTATTGACACCTAGACCAGACAGGAGGAGGTGATATGTGAATGGACCAGCTCATTCTTCAGCCTTCCCACATACTGTACAGGTGGTGCTTTGTGACTAGGGCCACTTGCCAGCTGGACCCTCCACCCACTATGCCTGGCTAAGGCCAACTGAAGGAGTAAATCTGAAAATGACAGTCATTGACCTTGGCCCAAAATTTACATTTTTTTTCTAAAAAGCGTTTGACATATTTCATTCATCCTTAAGAGAGGTGGTTTAGGTATTGTTAGTTTCATTTTACAGAGGATGAAATTGAGCTATAGAATGATTCTTATAGCAATAAAGATACTTAAGGTCACCCTATTAGTTACAGGCTGACTTACTTCATGGACTCTGACTTAGAGTCTGCCTTCTGTTCTATAGATAGGGTTTTCAAAGTGTGCTTGTTCCTCAGTGGAAAAGGAGATGTGTGTGTATGTACAAGTGGGGGTTTGGGCTCCCACCTGAATTTAAATTAGATAATATAGCTATATTGGGGCTGATTGTTTTGCATCTGAGTGTGAAAAAGTCTCTGCTATTAGAAATGTTTGAAGACCATGTATGTACTCGTATATAGGGATGAATTGCATACCCCCCAAAAGCTATGTTCAAGTTCTAACCCTACTAATTGTGAGTGTGACCTTATTTTGGAAATGGGTCTTTTCAGGTATAATTACATAAATATGAGATCATCCAGATTATGGTGGGTCCTAAATCAGATAATGGGTGTCTTCATAAGAAAAAAGAGAGAGAAATTTAGATGTGCATATAAGAAAGACAAGAAAGGACTCTGACAATAGAGACAGAGATTGAAATGATATAAATATAAGCAAAGGGTTACAAGCTACCATCAGATCCTTCACATAGAAGTAATCAGCTTTATGGTTACTTTTATTCTAGATTTCTGGTTTCCTGTCTAGTGAGATGATACTTTTATCTTGTTTTAAGCTATCCAGTTAATGTCAATTGGTAATTTCAGCCCTAGTACATAAACACAGAGTACATGGACCTCTTACTGAGAGACTGGTGGGGTGAACTTATTCAACTGATGGTTGCCAGCCTAACATCAAGATTCTGATTCTGTAGGTATGAATTCAGGCTCAGGAACCTGCATTATGACAAGTTTCCCACCAGCAAAACAACTGATTCTGAACTGGTTTTGTACATACACAGATATTCTCTTCTCTGAACTGCAGTTGGATTTGCTTTCCCACTGACAGCACTCCTCTAATGCCTCCTACAGCCAATGGCCTGAAGGTAGCAAACAAAGTAGTTAAGAAATAGGCTATCACCATTCTATGCTTTCTTTTTAAATCTGAGATTTTATTATAATTCAGAGAAGGAGAACAGGACCAAGAGAATAAGAAGGCGATAGAAAAGAGAGAAAAGGGGTTCATGCATGAGAGATAAAGTGAGAAAGAGAGGCAGATAGAGGGGGGAGAAAAGAGGGGCATGCATGCACTTGAAAAGCAATAGAGCTGTAAGAAACTCACTAATTTTTTTTCACTAACTTTGAACTCTGACACTACTTTTAATGAATATTTACCTCAAGGAATTACAAAATTTCCATATCAAAACCTGCCTCTAAATAAATATGCCATGGTGTGTAGAGGAACAACATATAGTAAGACAGAGTAATAACACACACACACATACACACACACACACACACACACACACACACACACTCACACAACAAATATACCTGTTAGAATATCACTACTTTTATTTTACTTTTACACTGGCTCTATTGAAAATGCAGGTTTCCATATATGACCACTTATCCTTGAAGACAGTAATAACCATTATGCTAGGCCTCTGCTTTTCATTGAAGAGTAGTTTTTTTTTTTTTGAGGTAGGGTCTCATTTTAGCCCAGATGGACCTGTAACTCACTCTGTGGTCCCAGGCTGGCCTCAAACTCACATTGATCCTCCTATCTCCACCTTCACAATGCTAAAATTAAAGGTGTGTGTCATCATACCTGGCATTGAAGAGTTTTGATATACCTGAGGAGGAGGAAAACAAGAAGGGGAGGGAGTCAAGAAGGAGCACAGGGGGTTTTGTTGCCAGCCTGAAGCTAAAGTTTTTGCCCGATAAAGATGAAGAAGGCCACACTCATTTATCTTCTCCAACCCTGTGGAGGTCAGCTGTGCCTCATCTCCTGTGGAACCAGGGTAGATCCTCCGTGGAGAATGTCAGCTGTCAGGAGTGTATGGAAGGAGTGCCTTCCTTGCCAGTGGTCTGTCCAGCTGAACTCAAGGCCCTTTAGGAGGCCTGCACTTGCTCAAATCCCTGATTGCTCCCAAGAAACAAATCTTGTTTCTATCTTGCAGAAAGACAGGGCTCCAGCACTATGACAGCTGTTGTTACAGTTACTGACATATGACTTACCACAGCACTTGTCAGATCAATGGAAGAAAATGAAATTTAGTAGAAACCAGTGAAGGGGGGCTGGGGGAGAAAGAGGAAAGCTGCCAAAGAGAGTTGGGAATGGAGGTGACGGCTTTGTGAGTTTTATGTGCAGTCTAATAGCCAAGTATGGACAAAGCAAGGCTTATACAAGCAGTGTGTTGCAATTAGTCCTGACCAAAGACAGCCTGTTTCAAGTAGCTTCACCCAGGATCCACATGCTTGATGTTACAATCATGAGTGACTAGTTCCTATGAACTAAGTTATGCCATTGCCAAAGAGACATTATGCCATGGATTGCATTTGCCTAGGGCCTTCCATCCTGACTTGCATAGCCTCAGTATTTGCTATAGCACAGGGAAAGAAGAGGAAAAGTATCCAACAAACAATGGCTTGGCCTACATTCAAAACTTAGTTAGCACTGCTAGCCCCTTTTTGAAAACTGTCCTATGCTGTCTTCTTCTTCTTCAAACAGTTATGAGGCTAAATGTGATTGAATATGAAAATCTCAAAGGTCTTATTAAACAGCAAGGTATGTACTTTTCTGGGAGATATTCTTAACTCCTTGTGTTGGTCAGCAGATATTTATATATCACTGTTATTTGCTAGGCACCGATTCGCTACGGATGGGGTAAGTATGGAAGAAGTTGGGTATTAGGCTTATATCTCACATTTAAGAAGACTGCACATTTCTACAAGAAATGCTAGCCAATAGTCCAAAGTGGTATATGATTGGTGTTAAGTGAAAGGAAGAGCCAGCGGGCTGCAGAATCATCGAGTTGGGCAATGTCATCATGGGACAGGATACTGGGGAAAGCCTTCATGAACATTAACATTAAATAACTCAGATATTTAGCATGGTTTGGGTAATGAAACACAGAACAAATCAGCTTTGACTGGAATGATGAGGTGGACCAAGTAGAAAACACACATGTCTCTGCTTTGCTATTCATCCAAATCCTTCAGGCCAATTCTTTCCAGAGCACTCATCCATCTTCCATTAATTTGCACTGTCTCTGAATTTCTGTGAGGGGAATCCTAGCATTCACTTAGACATCCAGGGAAGCAGTGGTGCCTTCTTAAACTTTTTGCACTTGTGACTCCTTTTAGCCCAAGAGATTTTTACACAACTTCGGGTGTATAGGTATGTAAAATAATCATATGGATCAAACAGTCACTGATACTAAATCATTAACAAAATTTATTGACAATTATACATGTATACAATGTATGTTAATCATAATCCCTTCTCTTATTACCTTCTCTTAACCCCAACTCTTTTTCCCTTGAGCCCTTACTTCTTTCCAGCTAGTCCCTCTTCTACTTTGATGTCTCTTTCTCTTTTTGTGTGTGGGTGAGACCCACTGAGTTTAAATAGAGTTGCCTGTATGGGCATTAAGGGGATAATTTACCAGAGTATGTACAACTTAACAATGGCTCTACCACTGCAAACAAATGTCTCCAACTACCTCAGTCATCGTGAATGGCAAAGAACTCCCAAGAGAGGGATGTTGGCATTATGCCCTTCTCCTTCACCAATGACATAATATTCTAGTAAAAAATCTTTGGCTGGGATGGTCTTAGGCCCTAAGAGGAAAGCTACTACTGTTGTTGAGCTAAATGTATGTGTTGTGCCCATCAACTTGTCTTCCAAATATGTAAGTTTATGCTCATAGATTAGTGCTCTTCACAGCTTTGGTTAGAGAAGCTTCTTTTTTCAGATGGTGGTGACTACTGAGGACACTCAGGACTTTCCAAGGTGCTGAGAAAATTATTCTAAAACAATCATTTGATATATATGTATATAATTTTACCATTTATTAAAGATGTAAAGAAAGTTCCATACTAATGAGATAGGTATGCTTATTATTTATTTTAACATAAATAATTAAATCTTGGTTGTATATTTGGTACTGCAAGATGTAAAGCACCTCCAAAGTTCTCCAGTTGACTTTATAACTGTGAAAACTGAGAACGTTACTTCACTTAAATATGCACTTTCAGTACATACTGGCAGTAGTACGTCTGGGGCCATTTTAGAAATTACTAGAAACTCTATCCTTATCCTAAGACAAAATTTATTCAACGATTTTTGTAAAACTCAAGGCAACCAGTCAAACATTTTAAAGATATATAACACCCCAAAGGTATGCATGCATACACACATAACCCAAGACATACTAATTTGATACTCACAGGCTGAGGAATGATGGCAGGAAAATATGAATGTCTTTGTTTTTCATAATTAAATCAGTATGGCTCTATAATAGCAAAAATATTGTATGTATGGTAAAAACACTTCAGCTAACAATGCACAACAGGCTTAAATCTGAGCTGAGGTGTTTGAGGCATTGTGAATTGGCTTTTAGTGAATACAGTGCCAAGTGTGCATGTTGTATTTTCAGGCTGCATTGAAGTCACAGAATGCAAATTTTGGTTGTTTGGCATTCAGCAACCTCTTACTGCTGCCAAATTTTTGTTATCCCCAGTTCAGTTACACAACCTGGGGCCTCGTGGATAAGAGGGTATTCAGGAGCTTGACTCCTAGCTCTGATACTTACTGTGACCTTGAAAAACTAATCTAACCACCCTGAGGCTCAATTTCTCTCATTGTCAAAATGGAAATGAAGCTAGCAATGTGTTCCTCACAGAGTTGCCTGCAGGATTAGATGAGATAAGTCATGTTAAGGTACTTAGCACAGTGCTGGTTGCATGCTACTCATTAATTAAATAAATATGTATTTAAGGGTCTTTGACTTTTTATGCATTTTTCTGGTGATGTGATACAGCAGGAAAGAGGAGAGACAAAAATCCCTTCCATAATGGGACCATATTAAATTCTGATGGAGATGGAGGGGACATAGGCCCTTCAATTAAGGAAATGTTACCTGTCATTTCTCAATTTCTACTCTGTTTTCTGTCAATTTTAAAAACTTGGGAGTAAACATCATATATATATATATATATATATATATATATATATATATATTTTTTTTTTTTTTTAAGGTAGGGTCTCATTGTAGCTCAGGCTGACCTAGAAATCATGACATAGTTTCAGGGTGGCCTCGAACTCACAGTGATCCTCCTACCTCTGCCTCCCAAGGGCTACATTTAGTCTATTTCCAATTGTTTTTTGTTTAACAGTACAAGTAGTCAAGATATTGACTTTCCTGAGTCCAAGCATTGGCCATATTTCATAAGATTGATGTTGAGGGGATAGGGTGGTGGCTCAGTGGTTCAAAGCATTCACTTCACAAGTATGCTTATCTGAGTTTGTTCCTCAACATGCATGTAAAGCCAGATGCAAAGGGACATACATGTCTGAAATCTCAATACACCTACAGAAATTGGAAGCAGAGTCAGGAGAATTCCAAAGCTTCCAGGCCAGCTAGACTGGCCTCCTAAGTGGCAAAACAACAGCAAGAGATACTCAGGCTCAAACAAGGTAGAAGGATAGCACCAGTATACTGAGGTTGTCCTCTGATTGCCATGCATGTGCCATGTATCATGTTCACACCTATACAAATACACATACATACACATGTGTAGACATACACAAATAAAAACAGATTTGATGCTGAGTGTTTTCCTTATCAATTTTTATAAACTAAGGCCAGGGCACATGCTCGTTTGACCCTTCTCCATGCAGCCAATTCCCATTCCATTTTCTCTATGTGTGACTCAGACAAGGAGGCCTTCATCTGAGGCTGAACAGATGGGGCCATCTGGTCATATCCAACACTGTGAGCACAACATGCCTCTTATAAAGTATTCAGCTTCAAGTGTTTCATCATAATTACAGAGAACACACTTATATAAGACTTTGAAGTTAGTGAAAGTATGTTCAGGAATGATAGGCTCATTATCCTAATTTAGAAAGGATAGATCAACTGCATTGTTCTGCATGGCTTGAGAGAAGGGCAACCTTTTACACAGGGAGCCCTATGAAAACATTTTCACATTAGTCTACGACAGTGGTTTTCAAATGTGAGCACCTTTGACTATTTCTGGAAAGCTTGTTAAGGAACAGCTTGTTGGGCTCCTTCCCAGAATTTGTGATTTAGTACACCTGTGGTGGGTACCTAAGATTTCAGCTTTTTAAAAATATTTTTATATATTTATTTGCAAGCACACACACACACAGAGGAGGGACAGGTAATGCATGAGCCAGGGCCTCCAGCTGCTGCAAATGAACTCCAGATACATGCGCCACTTTGTGCATCTGGCTTTACATGGTTACTGGGGAATCAGACCCGAGTCATTAGGGTTTGCAGGCAAATATCTTAACCACTGAGTCGTTTCTCCAGTCCCAGCTTTCATTTTTCATACATTCTCAGCTAAAATGGATGCTGTGTGTCTAGGGGCCACACTTTGAATATCACTCATTTAGGAGAGAGATAGTAAGAATTGAGCCATAGAAGTGGAAGGTGGGCCAGCAAAGAAATAAAGTATATGAAAGATATTGAGAAGGAGAAAGCATAGCACAAGAGTTAGAAATTAGCCATGGAGGCAAGATTTGATTTAGGACTCAGAGATGACTATAGAGCATTGGAGAATATGAAAATATGTGAGACCTTCACCATGACCCTCAACTTAATATCTTCTTGTTTGCAGAAGAGAAGCTTGTTGGAAGGAGAAAGCCCAGGTCTACGTTTGTTCTCTTCTTTTCTAGAATGTAACAACTGAGTGAAAGAAGAAAACGAAGTAGAAGTGGGGTTAAGGAAAGTGGAAAGAATTTGCATTTTCTAGAAATAAAGAATTTATCTTTGAATTGTTCATTATTGACTATATCCGAGTAACTACTAACATGAAAAGGAAAGCTTGTGCAATTGAGCTTAGGGCCATGCAGGGTAACCCTGGAATGATACCTGAAAAAGCTAATGTAATTTCTGAGATAGAGCTTATCAATTCCAGACTGTCTAATTTCTCCTTAGGACTCTGGTCCCTTAATGCTGTATTTCCCAGCCTGCCGGAATTCTCTTACCTGCTTCTCTCCACTGGGCTTTCTGTAGCTGAGCAGGAGCTCCACAGCGCCTACCACTTCTTTGCGGATGGCATAGAGTAATGCATCACCCACATACACGCTGTGGTTCAGCAACAACTCCATGATCTCCAAATTCTCATTCTCAATGGCGATAAGCAGGGCACTGCGGCCCAGTGGGTCCATGCAATTGATGTTGACATTATAGTAAATCTCGGCCTCCTGCAGGGCCTGCTTCACAGTGGCATAGTCCCCCTTCTCCACAGCATTGAGGAAGGCCTTCTCTTCTGCAGACAGCTCCGTCTCAGCCCTCACAATTTGCAGGGGGATGCGGTCTCGGTATGGCGAGTAATTGACCTTCTTGTAGTACAGCTGGGCCATGGCTCATAGCAATTTAGAAAGCTAAGTGAGGAGAGAGAGGGAGAACAATGAGATATTTAGTTACCGCAAAATTTCAAATGGCTACTTATCGAGGGTAGCTTTTCTAATGGGTAGAGAAATCTGGAAATGTTTTAAATGATATTATTTTTCTCTTGCCAAGGGGCATGACAGCAAAAGCTCAGGATTTTGGGTGAGAAAAACTTGTCATCAAACACTGAGTTAATACCAGTTCTGTGACTTTGGACAAGTTTTTCCAACATTTGAACCTCCTTTGTTACCAAGGTTATCCATTTTAATAATATTATTAACAGTTATCATTTAGTGACTGCTTACTGTGTACCACATCTTATTCTGGAAAGCAGCACCTATCTTGAAAAGCTATTGTGAGTGTTTAAGGAAGTACACACCATCAAAGGAACTGGCACAAGGTAAATCTTCTAGGATACAGCACAAGTTGGACTTTCCCTTCCTTCTCTTCTGCTGTCTGGAATCACTCAATGCTAATTTTCAAGATTAAATTTCCCTGTCTCAGATAAATATTCTAGATTAAAATACTGTCTTAGTGCTAACTCTAGGCCTGCTTTTTGCTGTTGCTCACTGGAGAAGAGGTATTGACTCTAATAAGCAAAAGCCATCTGCAAAAACAAAACAAAACAAAAAACATGTACCCCTCATCCCTAATTTCTTCCTGCCACCACTTCAAACTCAGAAACGAACAGATCTGAGAACTGATTTGATTTAATTCTGAGAAGTGAATGGCCTGTTTTGTTTGTACCAGAACTAAAGCCAGATCACACTTAATAGAATTGATCTTAAAGTAAAAACGTATTTACTGAGCTCCTACAATATGTTTAAACTTTCTCTGGGAGAAAAAGGGGGGAGAGTCTTTGCCCTCATTCTCATAGAGTAAATCACAGGACAGTGTGCTTGCCTTGTATTTTACCGATCAAATTTACTCACATTCCTCATTGATTCCTTCTATTGGCCCAGTGAGGTAGTAATGATGATCCTCTCTAGGGGGAAAGCAAGGCTCAGTTCCATTAGCTGATTGGCTGTTCCCTCTCATCCTCTAGGTCACAGTAGAGGCCCAGTTAGGGTGGGGTGACTTCAGTGTTTTTCATTATGGAACTGTTTTGCCCGTGAAAGGAAATAGAGATGTGATAAAGAGCCCCTTGTCTCATCTCCTGGATGTAAGAGAAGATGAAGACATGAAGCTTCCACAAACATTTACCTCACTCTTTCAGGTAATTACATCCCTACTTTGGCAGAGGGAGAAGCATACATTATGTCAAGTGGCATTTGCAATTCATGTACTTATGATCTTCTGGGAAGTTAGCATTTAAAGATGAGTGTTGCTTCTTGCTCTGAATAGGCTACAGGACAAATTCTTTTGTGTCCAGCTCTCAAGAGAACAGGGTGCTGCTTGGCTCTTCAGAGAAGCATTGCTATTTTCTTTCACAACTTTCAAGTAACTCATCAATGGCTAAAGGAAAATAGCACTTACAGAAGCATTTGCCACTAAATAGCAAGTGACTTTCATCATACTAACTGCACATTGTCTTTCTGCCTCTATGTTGCCTACAGAAAGTGGGAGGGCAGAAGAGATAGTGAGAGACCCTGGAGGGAGACTCAGTCAACCTCCAGGCTTCTGTTATAAACAAAACCCATTGAGGGGTTCCAGTGTGCCCAGCACTCTGCTAATCACTATGTGGGAATTTGGCAGAAGAGATCCTACCTCCACTATCTTTTACTTGCACCACTGCCACATCTTGAAATTGACTGATCATCTTGATTCTATCCTTTCCCATCCAGACCACTTTCTATCCTGCCTCCAAGTTATCTCCTGAGGCACAGACTGATCCCATTTCATTGTCCTTCCTTACTTCTGCTGTTCTTGTGCTGAAATCAACATTGTTTAATGAGGTCTGCAAGGTCTTGGCTCTTGCTAACCTCTCCACCCTCTTCTTAAGCCACTCTTTAACTCCTGTGCCATGACTCTTCAGCCCTTTGGAGCCTCTTTCAATTCTTACAATATATCAAAACTTTTCCTATCCCATAACCTTTGATCTTTGCCTAGAACCCTCTTCTTCAGCTCTTTTCATTTTTCGGGCCTCTCCAAAATATTGCTTCCCCAGAGCTGACCTCATTAATCACTCTCTCTAAAATAGTCCATTCACATTCCTCTCGCCATTGTGTTCTGTCCTCTTATTTTCTAATGATTGTCATAATTTCTACCTATATATCTTTTTTAAAAATTATTTATTTGTTTATTTGAGAGCGACAGACACAGAGAGAAAGACAGATAGAGGGAGAGAGAGAGAATGGGCGCGCCAGGGCTTCCAGCCTCTGCAAACGAACTCCAGACGCGTGCGCCCCCTTGTGCATCTGGCTAACATGGGACCTGGGGAACAGAGCCTCGAACCGGGGTTCTTAGGCTTCACAGGCAAGCGCTTAATCGCTACGCCATCTCTCCAGCCCCCTATATATCTTTTTGTCTTCTGCAGTAATCATCCTGTGCAATTAGCCTTAAAGCACAAGGGCAAGACTTGCATCATGATCCTATTTGTCTGGCACCTGGTGTATACTTATACTACATGAATAAAAGACCAACTTCCTGGGCTGGAGAGATGGCTTAGCAGTTAGGCGCTTGCCTGTGGAGCCTAAGGATCCCGGTTCAAGGCTCGATTCCCCAGGTCCCACGTTAGCCAGATGCACAAGGGGGCGCACATGTCTGGAGTTCGTTTGCAGTGGCTGGAGGCCCTGGCGCGCCCATTCTTTCTTTCTCTCTATCTGCCTCTTTCTCTGTCTGCTGCTCTCAAATAAATAAATAAACATAAAAGAAAAAAAATTAAAAAAAAACAACTTCCATTCTAGTCCCTTGTCTCTCTGTGTCCCCTCTTGAGTTACACCAGATTGTGCTATGTTCTGAGCTGTTGCTTGCTCACAAATTCTAGGCAGGTGGCTTCATCCCATTCACTCCTCTGTCAGCAAACTCCTTTTTGTGCTTCAACACTGTGGTCATACATCCCTTTCTCTGCAAAGCCTCCACCTACTCAGTGCCTCCAGGAAGCCAGCCAGTCTTGCAGTTCTCTACTGTTACTTAAATCACATTTCATCGATAGCGCTAACCACGTTTATATTCCTTCTACTACGACAGTAGTACTTTGATCTCTGCATTCCCAGCACTCACAGAGGTCTAGAACATGACAGATATTCAGTCAACTGGAATTTCAGTGTTGAGAACAAATGAGGAATACTGGCAGAGCCAAGTGGTAAATGAGTGGTACTAATTTGAGGCTTTGTGATCTTAGAAAAGACTAAAGATCTCAGTGAAGTTTTCCTGAAACTGTTAAGCCAATCTTTGGGGGCTGAATTAAATGTGAAAAAATTAAAGGCAGTCCTGCCCTACAGAGGACAAGAATAAAGGTGGTGAGATTTGATCATGCCTTGGTTGGAGGAGGGATGGGAAAGCAGGAAGGGGCTATTTTTCATGCTATAATAGGATGCAGGAATTGGAAGTGAGGTTAAATTCCAGGGTCATAGTTTATAACCTCAGTTTTCCCATCTGAAAAATGGTTTTAAACATTTTCCCACTTGTCACTTAAGAGGCCATAAGAGAAAAAAATCTACATAGTCACTTTTGATGATGTTAGGCTAGGGAAGATGTATGGCTATCCTAGTAAGGTATACTGTGAGGGAAACAGATGAAATATATCCCAGGGAAAGATGAAAATGAAGGAAACTTATTCTATCACTGTCCTACTATGTTCCAGGCATTATGCCAGGAGCTGGGGCAATAAAATATTAAAATAATTGTTACAGTTTGAATAATGTTTCCGAGGCACTGTGCCAGGTACTGGGGCAGGACTATCACTCCAACTGCCTCTCACAATAAGAGCAGTGAATGTAGTAAGGCTGCCATTCACCAAATTCTCATTAAATGCCAGATGCTGGCTACATGGGTTAAAGTTGGAAAGGGAGATAACATGAAACTCATGATATCTGAGACTTGATGTAAGTATAATTGGATGACATATAGTCAAATCAAAGACTAGATGTGCTTTTCTTACATTTGCACTAATCTGCTCTATTTGCCTTTCAGTGAGCTGTGTTATAAGATGTATCATAGAAATCTTCTGTAGCAAAGACTATCTCCAGAGTTTTGCATGAGATTGTGCCTTTACAGAGTTACTCTTTTGCATTAAGACACTGCATCTCCAAAATGACCCCTGGAAGGAATAAAAAAAGTCACATGGCTAACAGCTAGTCATCCTTTAACATGAATTCCACCATTAAAAAAGTGGCTGTGGCCTTTTAAATAAAGACATATCTTTATTTAGAAAGACAGGGCAGATGTGGTGGGGGAAAGGAGAGGCTTTAGTGTCTAGTCTTGGGATTTTTTTTTTTTAAGTAGCCATGCTTACCTCTAAACTATGCATGAAGAATGGCACAAAAATTCCTTTCCTGTGTTATCTGTTGATATGTAGGCTCATATACATGTTTGATGACTTGCTTCATTTCTTGTGCTCTTCCTGACCTCTAGCTGAAGGCACTTGACCCTCACAGCTTTGGCCTCACTACAGGCTGAGAACAATCCCTTATCCATATGCTTGCAATTCATTTTCCTACTCTAAGTGTCATTATTCAGGGAATAAGGAAGTAATGATGGCAATTTCTGGTGCTTGCAAGAGATTGTTATCAGGAAGATTCCTTCTTGTCACCTTTTCCTTTCATATTTGGCAGAGTGCAGTCAGCTGCCATCAATCTAAGCCAAGCCTTAAGGTGTATTCTTAATTTAAGAAAACAAAACCAGCCTGTTTTTCATGCCCCTTTGCCAGGAAACCGCATTGCCAGTGGAGTCTCCTAAACATGAAAGATTAAGAATTTTCTAACCAGCTGTCTCAGAGAGCTTATAGTGTTAGCTCTTTTCTTTGATGTTGGCCAGAGGAGTTTGTCTAATGGTATCTGTGACATCTGTGAGATTAAATCATGTGATTTAAGGAGATGAATCAATGGGCTTGGTAAAAGGCCAGAGTGTAAAGTGGCTTTACCAAATCCCAGCCCAGATTATTGCCCAACACATAATGTTGTCTGTGAGAAGGCTGGCCTGGCTTTCCACCTAACCCAAAATTAGTGCTGCTAGAGGAACTTGATACCTGTGCATAGCTTGCACTTTGTATCCAAAGGATTAAGGCTTACACAGTGAAACCTGTGGTCTCTCACAATTACCCATACTTACCTCTTCAACTGTATATGTTTTAAGGCCCTTCTAAGGCTAGATAGTTTTAATCTTATAAATTTGTACAAATTAAAGTATGAATAGCTGACAATTAATACATACAATAAATGATTTCTACTATTTGCTAAGCACTATGGTCTAAGCTGATAGTAATGACCGAGTGGCTTAAATCCGTAACTATTCCAGGTTTTGCCAAATCTAAAGAATGAGTGCAATGAAAATTGCATGGTCCACGGTCCTGGTGTGTATTACTTAAAGGAAAGTTGTGGGGTCCTGATTTTCAGAACATATTGGCTCCTTTCTAATTATCACTTTGCTGACATTTTTGTTGTGTGTATGTGTATATGTGTGTTTGACCTGGTGTGAGTGTTCATGTGTTTGAGTGCAGGCATGTCTGTGCCATGGTGTGTATATGGATGACATCATGCAGCTTTTGAAGGTTGGTCCTCACCTTACACCTTGTTTCAGCAGAGTCTCTTATTGTTTACCATTTGGTTCTTTAGGCTAGCTGGCCTGTGAATTTTCTGGAAAATTCTCCTATCTTCACCTCCCATTTTACTACAGATATGCTGGGATTAGAGAAGCCTTCCACAGCTTTTAGATTTTACATGGGGTCAGAAGATCTGAATTAAGTTACTGTCACTTGCACAGAAAGCACATTGTCCACTGAGCCATTTCTCCAATCTACTTTTCTGACTGTTTAGTTTCATTTCATTTCATTCATTTATTTTTTTTTTTTCATTTTTTGAAACAAGGTCATAGTATCTAGCCCAGGCTGGCATTGAACTTATTAAAGTTCTCCTGCCATAGCCTCCTAAGTGCTAGGATTATAGTAACACGTCTTTCTCTGATAAGTCCATATCCTGGTCCATCAACAAGGCATTCCACAGGTCATCATGTATAAATCTGGACCCAATGGAAAGGTTTTTTTTGTTGTTGTTGTTTGTTTTATGATATCTTTCTTTTCTTTTCTTTTTTTCTTTTTTCTTTCTTTCTTTTTTTTTTTTTTTTGTTTTTCGAGGTAGGGTTTCACTCTAGCCCAGGCTGACCTAGAATTCACTATGGAGTCTCAGGGTGGCCTCGAACTCACAGCAATCCTCCTACCTCTACCTCCCGAGTGCTAGGATTAGAGGCGTGCACCACCACGTCTGGCTATGATATCTTTCTTAATGACAGTCTGGTTAATGAGTACTGCTGGAAAACCAATCACTTTTTCTCCCGCATGGTGAGTACCATTTTTGAGTAAATCCTTTTCTATTTTAAACTGAAATCCTAAGCCTAGAACTTTCAGTCTTAGGCCCTTGTTCCAACTAGAGCAATATGAAGAAAAGCTCTGTTTTTTTATGGAAACCCTTCAAACATTTGATGCCAGAAAGCACGTTTTCCTCTGCCTACATTTTTCTTCCTCCAGAATTAACCTGTTTCTTCAAGACTTCTGAATAGATAGCTGCTACATTTTGGAGCATCTGCATGGTCTATTTCTAATGATCCTATCCTTTGTTTCTCTTAAAGAATGGTGATCTGATGTGACACACTGCTCTAGACATAGTCAAAACAGCACAGATATTACATTGTGGGTACTTTATGTACTTATTTACTTACTGATTCATTCACTCATTGAGAAATGCATTATTGAGGTTATGGTGTAAAATTTTATTGACTTTTTCATAAGCTAATGTTTAGTACTACTAAACATTATGTGCACTAAGTGCATAATACATACTATTTGCATTAACCTGCACTTCAAGACCATTGCCTTTATTTTATTATATGTTACTGATTATCAACATGAAGCATGACAGGGTAAGTACATTTTTAAGGCGATACAGCTAGTTAAGTGTGGTGAGGCTCTGCATCCATTTTTTTTTTTTTTTTACTCCAGGGTACATATTTTACTTACTTATTTATTTGAGAGAGAAAGAGATGAGAGAAACAGGCAGATAGAGACAGAATGTGCATCCCAGAACCTCTACCCACTGCAAACAAACTCCACATGCATCTGCCACCTTGTGCATCCATCTTTACGTAGGCATTGGGAAATCAAACCTGGATCCTTTGGCTTTGCAGCCAAGCACATTAACCACTAAGACATCTCTCCAACCCAAGAGTACATTCTTAACTACTTTAAGGAAGGTAGATTCTTTTTTTTTTTTTTTTTTTTTTTTGGTTTTTCAAGGTAGGGTCTCACTCTGGTCCAGGCTGACCTGGAATTAACTCTGTCATCTCAGGGTGACCTTGAACTCATGGCGATCCTCCTACCTCTGCCTCCCGAGTGCTGGGATTAAAGGCGTGCGCCACCACGCCCGGCTCAGGTAGATTCTTTTATATGTTTGATAGAGTCTATAATGCTATACTATATAGCATCACCAACAATAGTAGATATTGTATGTTTTACTTCATGGGTACTTGTCATTCAAGTACTATTTGGTAGCAGGAAACACAGACATACATATACAAATGACATAGCTCTTGTATAAGTCAAGTGTGTGAAAGGGAGGCTAATCTAAAAAAAAAAAAAACCCCAGTCTAATTCTACTTGGAGAGGTAAGTTGCAGCATCACAAAGGAAGAGGTATTTGTGCTGTGTCTTTAAGGCAGATGGGAACTTTCTTGGTAGCTATGCAAGATGAACATTATACACAGTAGAATAGCATTGCTAAGTCATAGGTATATAAAACACAGTATTTACAAGAATACTGGTGTTGTTTCTACCCTTCAAACCTGTCAAATGTGTGATTACTTTAGGGCCTTTGCATCTGTGGTTTGGGGCTTATCATATTTTCCCAAAGTTATTTAGTTTCTTTCTTATCATATAAATTTTTCAGATCAAATATCATTTCTTCAGTGAAGCCTCTAATACTCCATACATATCACTCAATACCCTGACTTGATTTGCCTTAAAATCAATTGAACAATTTGTTATTATTATGGATTAAAAGAGGTAGATGTTGAAATCGTAACCAAATAACATATGGTCAATTCTAGACAATATCATTACTTGAATTGTTACTTTTTCAATATTTAGTGCTGCCAACCAAAATATAAACTCACATCAGCTAGAACCTTACCAGTCATGTTTCCTACTCTATTCTCAGTACCCATTATATTATAGGTTCTCAATAAATATATATTGAATACATGGAATACTGATAGGGATAGCAATAGGGGAATACTTTGTTTGCAGAACCTATCTTTTATGTGTACATATGGTCTCCTCTAATGTCATGTCCTCATGCAATAAGTGCCTCCTTCACCTTAAGCAGAATCTGTTCCTTTTTGTAGGTGTGTGGCGTTTATGCACATCAGTATGTGGCTCATATGTGTATGGGTGCATGTGCATGTACAGACCAGACTACAACTTTACGTGACATGTACATCATCCACCTCTTTGAGACTGGGTATCCCATTATCTTGGAGCTCACCAATTAGGGTTGGTGGCTGTGAGCTCTAAGTACTCTATAACTTATGCCTCTTCAGCTGGGATTATAGGTGAGCACCACCATGTCCAGCATTTTATGTGGGTACTGGTGATTGAACACAGGTCCTCATGCTTACATGTTAAGCATTTACAGACTGAGCTCTCTTCTTAACTCCAGGACCTTTATAAGTACAATGTTAAATCCATATTAATAATTATATTTATTTGAAGAGTAATGAAATTGGATTTGGGTATTTGATGTAATTTCTGGCCAATAAGATGTACAAGAGGGCTTCTTTCTGTTGTTTTGATTCTGAATATTGTCATTTGCATGTGACACCAAAAATTTGGCAACCATCTTGGGACTATGAGGAAATCCAACTAAAGAGATGCAGCCTACATGTTGAGGATGGCATTAATTATCCTTTATAATTTCTTTGAGTAATTTAGTCAACATATATGAGTCCTGCTCAACCTCTAGACTTTTATGTATGCAAGATGAAAGCTCCCTTTTGTTAATCTACTTTTAGTCTCATTTTTGTTTTAAGAAGATGAAGAAATTAAAAATGATAGCATTTTCTAAAATATAAATTACCAAAATCAAGCCACAGAGAGATAGAAAACCCAAACAGTGGTCATAAAGGAAATGAAAGGAGTCTGAAATATTTACCAATTAAAAGCCTCTCAGCTCAGATGACTTTATAGCTGTATATAGAACATAAAAATACACCCAATTTAATTGATAGTAAAAATATTTCAGATCATGGAAAAATGATCATCACTCAAATTAATTCTATGGAGATACAATAATTTGATGTCAAAGCTCATAAAGATGCTCCCAAATTCAAACTATATATCAGTTACAACTGTGACAATTGCCCTATGAATTCTGAATAACATGTTAGAAATTCAGCACCTGCTTACTTTACAAATCAAAGTTAACTTTGTTTTTCATATATATGTGTGTAGTGTTCATGGGTGTATACATGCTTGCATATGTGTGTGGAGATTAGAGGTTTTGTGGGGCATCTTATTCCATTGCTTTCCACTTTAAACTTTTTATTGACAATTTTCATATATGTTTACATATTGTATTTTGATCATAATCCCCTCCCATTGCCTTCTTTAGTCCCTCTCCCCTATTCTCAACTCCTTTTTCTTCCCAACTTATCTCCCTTCTAATTTTTTTTTTTTGAGGTAAGCCCAACAGAATGCACGAGACAGAATTAGAATTGGGAGGGCCTCCAGCCAGTGCAATGGAACTCCAGACAGGCACACCCCCTTGTGTGCAGGTGCGACATTGTATGCTTGTGTCAGTATGAGTCTGGCTTACGTGGAACCTGGTAAGTTGAACATGAGTCCTTAGGCTTCATAGGCAAGCACCTTAACCACTAAGCCATCTCTCCTGCCCTCTCCCTTCTATTTTGATGTATTTTTTGCCTTCCAACAACATGGTGGAATGGGTCCAATATTGAACAGGTCTAGGCAGATAACAGAAGTTGCTGTCAGGTCATTAATTCAACATCCAACTTATTTCTTGAGACAGGGATTCTCACTTGAATTCAGCTAGAGTAGCTAGTAACTTTGCCTGAGGGTTCCCAGTACATCCCAAGTACTGGGATTCCAGATGAGGTGCCATGCCCACCTGGCATATATGAGTGCTCGGGATGAATTCAGGTCCTCATGCTTGAATGGAATGCTCTTTAAAAAAACACTTTATTTTATTTTTTGAGAGAGAGAGACAGAGAGAGGGAGAAAGAGGGAGAGAGAAAGAGAGAGACTGAGAATGGGCATGCCAGGGCCTATCAGCCACTGTGAAAGAATTCCAGACATGTGTGTCCCTTTGTGTGCATGTGGCTGCACGCTTGCATCACTTTTGTGCCTGGCTATATGTGGGACCTGGATATTCCAATAAGCATTATTAGGTTTTGCAGACAAACGCCTTAACTGTTAAGCCATATCTCCAGCCCAAATGAAATGCTTTTTATCCACTGATTCATCTCTCCAGCTCTCTATGTAAAATTATAATGGAAGTGAAATAATTATAGACAAAAACCACTACTCCAAATCAATAATAAATATGATAATAAATGGTGAAATACTCAACCCATTACCAGTAAAATCAAGAACAAGATAAGGATGCTACTACCATTGCTGATATTCAGTGTTAAGGTCCTGTCTAACTTAATGACAAGTAAATGAAACATAAATATTTTAACTGAAACAAAGTTACATTTATATTCATAAAATATACTTATATAAGAAAATACCCAAGAAACTTTTCAGAAATATGTTAGAAATATGAGAATTTGTGATGATAGAATTCAAGAAAATTTACAAGTATCTGTTTTTAAACTATACCAGCAAGTATCACTATCAATTAGAAATTTAAATGAAAAGAAATTTAATTCGTATTAAGGATATTGTTTTATGTAGGATATGTAGGACTACCTTTTTTAAAAAAATATTTTTGTCCATTTTTTATTTATTTATTTGAGAGTGACAGACACAGAGAGAAAGACAGATAGAGGTAGAGAGAGAGAATGGGCATGCCAGGGCTTCCAGCCACTGCAAACGAACTCCAGACGCGTGCGCCCCCTTGTGCATCTGGCTAATGTGGGACCTGGGGAACCGAGCCTCGAACCGGGGTCCTTAGGCTTCACAGGCAAGCGCTTAACCGCTAAGCCAACTCTCCAGCCCAGGACTACCTTTAAGAAGGAATGTTACCCATGTAAAATAACTTATTTAATGTTATAAAACAAGACCAAAGAGAATAGATATGCATGTTACTGAATAGACTCTATCTAAAATATATAACCTCCCAGTATTAGAGTATAACTTTTATAAGTAAGATAAAATAAGGATACGATAAAAAATGGTAGAGACTTCAGAAAACCTAGCCATCCACTTAAACATCAGTCAGCCTAGTGGAAACCATCATAATCAACTTTCTCTGGGTTCTGAAATCATCATAACATCATAACAAAGAGCATAACTCTGGATGAAGGAAAAAAGTTACTAACTTTTGCAAGAGTTTTGTGGCATTTTTAGTAAGCTATCTGTTATGGCCTGTTCTGTAGATGACCATGAGCAGAATGATTCACATTCTTAGTGTAGTTTGCAACAAAAGGCAACCCGGATATTTTGATAAAGAATTTGTGATTGTATACTGTGTATGTGTATATATATATATATATATATGTATGTATAATTTAAGAGAGATGGAATGGGCATGCCAGGACCTCCTGCCATTGCAAATTGCTTCCAGAAGTATTATGTACATTATACATCTGGCTAATTTATGAGGGTACTGAGGTATTGAACCTAGGCCATCAGGCTTTGCAAGCAAGCATATTTTAAGCAGTGACTCCTCCCTCCAGCCCTGTAATTGTCATATATATATATATATATATATATATATATATATATATATATATGAACATTCATATATATGTATGAACATACATATGACATAATATGTGATATATAATATTTAATAAATATATGGTCAGGATTTGACTGGAACAGAATATTATATATACATTCATACCTGGGTGAAAATGAGGAATTTGTTCAGAAGATTGTCTTTAATTTGTTGCTTGTTCCTGCAGTAGTCTCAGAATATGAGTAACTTCCTCAGCAGTTTTTACAAAATACTTAACAGCTTATTTGAGATGGTGCATGAAAGAATCAATGAACTTGAAGACATACCATTTGAAGATATATTAAGTCTTTAGAGCAGAAAGTAAAAAGAATGAAGAGAAATAAACTGTCTCAGCGATGTGTGAGACACTATCAAACATCCCAAGAGAAGCACAATGGGAATCCCAGTGAGGTGAGAATGAAGTGCGATAGGAAAGGGAGCACAACTTATATTTGAAGAAACAATAGCCTGTAACTTCCAAAATTTGATGACTTATGTGAATCTATACATTCAAGAAGTGCAACAATACTAATTGTAATTTTCAGGATAACCATTAAGAAAATAACTAAAAATATATAGAAAAAGAAATGAGAAGTTAATTCAAATTATATACTACAAAAGTCAATTTGACACAAAAATCAGGCAGTAATGAAGGTTTTGGCAACAAAGAATACATATAGAATACAAATATCAAAACTGCAGAAGTCTAATTTCTATAATTTGAAGGTTCTGGGTGAGAAAAATGAAAGATAAATGCATCATATTTAGGTGTGTTGGTTTTTGAGATTTTTGTTGGGACATGAGGAGAGATGTAATTAGCATTTGGAACGGTGTTGAGAACCAGAGATACAAAATTAAAAGTCATCAGTATTTTGATCCAAGGTTTTCTGTCTCGGTGGCACATTAGAAATATTTGAGAAGCTGTTAAAAATACTCATTCCTGGATCACCCAGGCTTCCCCAGTGAATCTAACATGCATTCAGGATTGACTTGCCATCATTATAAATGGTTACACAGCTGTTGGGAGTGGATATGGCTATGAGTCAGCAGAATGGCAATCCCTGTTTTGCTGGGGAAAATTTTTCTACATAGGGTAGAAAAGGGCCACTTCAGTAGCCAATGATAATATGCAACTAACTACATTTAAATGAATCAAAATGAAATAAAATAAATGCAATTCCTCAGTAGCACCACAATAAATTTATAGCCACAAATCGTTCATAGCTACTATATTAGACACTACAGGTATAGAGCATTTTGACACTGCAGAAAGTTCTGTTGGTCAGTAATGGATGACCTCTATTTCACTTCTAAAGTATCTATAATAAAGGAATCGTTTCAATTTTTTTAATTTTTAAATTTTTATTAACATTTTCCATGATTATAAAAAATTATCCCATGGTAATTCCCTCCCTCCCCCCTGACACTTTCCCCTTTGAATTTCCATTCTACATCATATTACCTCCCCATCTCAATCATTGTACTTACATATATACAATATCAACCTATTTTGTTTCAATTTTTAAGGACAAATATACATCTTTTTTTTTTAAAGGGTCATATTCATTTTTACTTATTTGAGAGTGACAGAGAGAGAGGCAGGCAGAGAGAGAGAGAATGGGCTGGCCAGGGCTTCCAGCCTCTGCAAACGAACTCCAGACGCGTGCGCCCCCTTGTGCATCTGGCTTACATGGGTCCTGGGGAATCGAGCCTCGATCGGGAGTCCTTAGGCTTCACAGGCAAGCGCTTAACTGCTCAGCCAGCTCTCCAGCCCCCAAATATACATCTTATGTGTTAAATTTCTGTACTTTCATTTGTATAATGTAATTTTATGGCTATAGATATATAGTGCTTTCATTCTTGTCTCTGATGTTCAAGGGAGTATTTAGAACTATCAGCCACTGAATTAAATCAATACATTTCATTTTCACTAGTAAAAGCATGAGCAAAGATTTATATATTTGTATCTATATATTTATATCTATATCATCCCTATCTATGTATCTATCTTCTTCAAGTCACTCAAGTGCACAGGGAGTTAGGCTGTCATTATCACATTGTCAGTATGATGATCCTTGAAGTAGTCAAGGGGAAGGCAGAATGGAATGACACTGTGGCAAATGTCAGACAATGTTATTGGTTAAAAGTATTGCATCTGATTATTATTCTCAGAGTGGCTTTTATTCCTGATTTCTGAGGTCATGACAAATGAGTGTCTCTTTTCCTTGAACTTTGAAATCTCAAGTGACAATGTTCACACAGTAGATTCTGTCCAAATCTCCTTAAATAGGGCAGAAATACTTCTTGAAAAAAATGTAATCAATATTAGAGATTATGAGTGAAGGAAACACAAGAGTTCTCTGGGCTAGTTTTTTGAAATTTTCCTATGGCTATGAAATAATTGCAAAATAAAATCAGAAAAATTTACCAGGAAAGTATGAGTCCTTTCTTACAGAAGTCAAATAATCAAAATAAATAATGTATCTTTCCCTCCATGCATTTTCAAATGCTATCTACTTTAATACATATTGTCCTACTTGGTTTTCTTTACTTAAAATTTGTATGAATTTTGTACACATTATTTTCTACAACAATCCACACCTCCTCCCCTCTCATCACCAATTTCCTTTGCAGGAAAGTATCTCTGAGTTGAGAATGAGAGCATATACTTCATATTATCATATGTTAAGACGTATTACTACATGGCTGCATAATACTTCACTATGTAAATCAGTAAGTAAGTAAAGAGGAGGGCTGAAGAGATTGCTTAGTGGTTAAGCCTCTTGCCTGCAAAGTTTAAGGACCCAGGTACTATTCCCTAGTACCCATGTAAGCCAAATGCTCAAGGTGGAGCATGTGTCCAGACTTCGTTTGCAGTGGCTAAAGCTCCTAGTGCACCCATTCTCTTTCTCTCTCTCTGTCACTCTTTGTCTCCCAAATAAATAAATAAAGTAAAATAATCAAAGTAAAGAAGATGCCTGTATCTTGAGTATTGTTGTAACTAAATAAAATTATCATGATTAAGTTTAACTGGAGTTACTGGGGGATGTGGTTAGGAAAGTATGTGGAAGAGGTATAAACTGAGTTGAGTCTTTAAAATTGGATTGGATTGAGCTGGAGCTGGAAGGTTGGAAGACACTTTTGTTATAGAGGGTGAACATCAAGCATGGGAGTTGGCACTGTCTTGAATAGGACTATGTTTGCAAAGAAAAGGAAAAAAAAATGTAAGAATAGGTAAGGTTTATGCCATATAGGAAGATACTGAACTTCTGACAAACTACGCATTGGGAAGACACCCTAGGTTCTTAAAACAAGAAGGCAATCAGGAAAGATGTATAAAGTGACTCCATGATGAACTAGAACACAATAGAATAAGAATTTTGTGTAAATGAAAGGAATCCTATCTAAACTGGGAAAGAGGAGAGTTGTAGTTATTTCAAAGGAAAAAAAAAAAGCAGGACTTGATAATAGACAGCATAGAAGGCAAGAGGCATGCCTTTACATGGGGGATCCACAATAGAATATTCAACTTTTTTTTTTTTGAGGTAGGGTCTCACTCTAGCTCAGGCTGACCTGGAATTCACTATGTAGTCTCAGAGTGGCCTCAAACTCATGGTGATCCTCCTACCTCTGCCTCCTAAGAACTGGGATTAAAGATATGCGCCACCATGCTTGGCAGAATATTCAACTTTAAGCTTCAGTGACTAGAGGGTTGATAAGTTCCTTTGTTATCAAGAAAGGTACTCAGTTCACCCTGACAATGTGAGGGCAAACTGAGTTTCTGTTGAAGGGATGCTATTTCTTCCTGACTTTCCACTGTTACTTCAAAGATGCTTATTTTGCCTTTTTGGTCTTCATTTGGCAGTGACTCTTAACATTTTAACTTTGTTTTTCTGTCCCAGAGGGTTCTGCCAAGTAATGATCTTAAATGCTTAAATGCACTCAGGAAGTTCTGCTGAGTATTCCCTTATAAATGCAATCACATTCAATGTGACTGTTTTGTAACTTTCTCATTTTGCATATTGGGTTCTCTAAAACCAGGTCACCCTTGTTATTACCCAGAGAATTTTACTTTTGTACAAGGTCATGTATCTTGCAAAGTTATTTAGCTTTGTACTTCCTGTCCTGTCCTGTGCTATAACATTGGGACTTGCAATGCTACAAATGACTATAGCCTTAAAATAAAAGACAGAATTTTGTCATGGAGGTGTGCATGGAAGTAGTGGTGTATACCTCTGTGTATAAAATAAACACAGACCAATTTAATTAATGTCCCAGGAATTAAAAATTTGGTATCTAGTCTCAACTCTCCACATACTTGAAGCATGAATTCAGGGAAGAGATAAGACTTTTACATTGCATCTCCATTCATTTTAGTGGAAATTGAGGAGGATAAGCAACACCATTGCTAAAATTAATACCAAGAGTGAAACCAATTAGTAGTTAACTATTAGTGCAACAAATTTCTACAATGTATTAGCAACAAGTCTAGTCCTTAGAAACCAGTGAATTAGGTATACCACCAAGTGAAGGACACAGCTGTCATTCATCTACTCCACGAACTCTGCAACAAGGATAACGAAAGCTAAAAGGAATGAAGTTTAAGACTCATATGTCAGCTTATGCTGTTCTTATTGATGAAATAAAATAGATACTCCGGATAGAATCTCTACATTCTGACATAGGGGTCAGTCTAGCATAACATTATGAACATCCTCCAAAGGTAGAAGGGAACTAGCTCCCAAGACAGGGTTGGTATGATTTCCTGAGGTTTGTGATTAGCCCTTTGAGTCTTGATTTCCAGAAATAGTCACACTGCCCAGAGCCATGTTAATGCATCATTGTGATTTTTGATTTGCCTTGTAAAATGAACCACTCAAGATCTTCCCACTGCTGGAGGATGAGGACCATGTTGGGAACACAAACAGTTCTCCTCCACTGTGTCCCTTGTAAGAATGAAGAGAATTCCACAGTAACTCTGGACAGCAGGTCATTTATTTGTCATGATGAGCTCTAGGCCTCCTATTATATTGCTGTAAGCTTATTCTGTTTATGTGTATGCTGTATTGCTTGCATGCATGTTATATCTGTGTGGATGAACATTGTGGGGTATACACACATGTGTGCATGCATACGGAGACCAGGGTATCTTCTTTAGTCATTGTTTATCACATTATCTTGACATGATATCTCTCCATGAACCTAGAGTTCATCAATTAGGTCAGACTAGCTAGTCCCACAAACCCTAGGGATCCTCCAGTCTCTCCTTCTCAGTATTAGATTAAAGGTACTTGCCATCACATCTACCTTTTAAATGGCTGCTGAGAACACAAACTCAGGTCAACTCATGCTTACATGACAAGCACTTTACCCACTGAGCCATTAACACAGCCCATCTTATTTCAATTTTTAAGAATTCCATTTAGTTCCTTAATATGCACCCTGTTTAATATAGAGGAACATGTTAGCATGTGCAAAAGCCCACTAACAGCTAACAGAAAGTGTTTCATATCCTGACTCCTCTCATGCTATTTTCTCAGCTACTTATCCCATCCACACCTTGTTCTCTGGATTAAATACTGATGTAAACTGTGCTCTTCTTGGCTGCAAATCTTGGCTTCTTTTCAGATTTTCTGTCTCCCAGACACTCAGGTTACAATTGCTCCATCTCGCATCTCCTATCCTTTATCCCACACCACTTTTCTTGTGGGGGAAAAAAATCTTTTGTAGTTGGGATCGAGACTGTATGCTATTTACCATGATAGGTCTGTAGGAATTTTTATGCGCAGTTTAAAGAGAAAGCACAAGTATGTGACCATGAAAAAAGCAAGCTGTCAATAACACCATTGATGCCTGATAGAAATCACTAAAGGTATAAGAGGAGTTCATAAGTAAGGAACTTGAAATAGATAAAATTCTATCCATGAACTAAAATGATTTCTGTAAATACAATATTAACTTCCTCAGATTGATTTTTTGCTGGCAGACCACCTTGGTGCAAGCTGAAGAACACCAGCAATTTATGGAGCCATAATTTGACAAATGTCAGTTGACCTGAACTTTTTTGAAGAGGTCTTTAGGTAGTTATTATGCTTGATTTTTTTTGTTCATTTTTTATTTATTTATTTGAGAGCGACAGACATAGAGAGAAAGACAGATAGAGGGAGAGAGAGAGAATGGGCACGCCAGGGCTTCCAGCCTCTGCAAACAAACTCCAGATGCGTGCGCCCCCTTGTGCATCTGGCTAACGTGGGACCTGGGGAACCGAGCCTTGAACCGGGGTCCCTAGGCTTCACAGGCAAGCGCTTAACCGCTAAGCCATCTCTCCAGCCCCTATGCTTGATTTTTTATGGCAAGCAGTACAGTGAGTTAAGCTCTATAAGTAATGTTTTTCTTAAAAGATTTTTTTCCCATTCCAGTTGTTGAGGTTCTTTTTTTAAATGAAATTTTAATTAATTAATTACTTTAGGAGAGACAGAGAGAAAGAGGGAGAGAGAGAGAGAGGCAATGGGCATGCCACCAGTCCCTGCAAACGAAATCCAGATGCATGTGCTCCCTTGTGCATCTGGCTAATGTGGGTCCTGGGGACTCAAGCCTCGAACTGGAGTCCTTAGGCTTCACAGGTAAGTGCTTAACTGCTAAGCCATCTCTCCATCCCTGTAAGTAACTTTTGTAATGAACACTATGGGATTTCTATTAATACCAAGATTTGCTTGGATATTAGTATCTGGGGATTTGGGGGCCTTTTATTAGAAAGGTTTCTCATATCTATGTGGTTGAACTATGTGTGAGTATGCCTTTTATTAGAAAGGTCCTACTGTCTCTCCCAGACGAAAAGTAACTCCAGAGTCTTGAAGCTTTAAAATTCTCCTTTTAGTTTATGGGTCCCTAATACATAGGCCATTTTAGTTAATGATTTCTCTTCCATATATTGTCTCAGTGAATTCTTTCACTTATCCAAATCAACTTCTGATTAATTATCTACCTCAAAGGTTTTTAGCATGAGAGAAATTAGTAATTTGCTCCAAGATCCAAGTAGTAAAGATGGCAGAATCAGGATTATCACCCAAATTTCCTGGCTCTACATTCTATTTTTCCACTAATCAGACTGCTCAGTGAATGTCTTTTCTTTTTTGTGTATGCACAGTATATGTGGTGTGTGTGTGTGTGTGTGTGTGTGTGTGTGCTGTATGCACTTGTGTACATGCTGTGGGTTTACTTGTAGCAGCCATGGAACCCATCCATTACTTACCTACCTGTTTTTTTTTTTTTTCTTGTGATGGAAACTTTTACTGATTCTGGAGCTTGCCATTCAATCAATGAATCCCAGTGATTCTATCTCTGCTTCCCACAGGCCTAGAATTATAGATGTGCATAGCCACATTCGGCTATTACATGGGTCCTGGATATTTGAACTCAGGTGGTCTTAGGCTCCCTTGGCCTTCACACTTATGCAGGAAGTGCACTTAACCACTGATCCTTCACTATAGTCCTGTGCAGTGAATTTCTGTAAAATGCAGCAAGCACAGCCAAAGTCATTGTGGAAGTTATCTCTGCAGCCATTTCAGGGCTTGAGTTCATGCTGTGTTTTAAAACAGAGATAGTATGCTTCATCTAAGCACCAGAGAGAAGTATGGCCTTGGAGTTTTGCCAAGTTGCAACATGCTCTTCCTTCCTTCCTCCCTCCCTCCCTCTCTCCCTTCTTTCTTTCTATAAAATGTTGGATGTTATCTTCTATCCCTCTCCTGTCTGATTTCCTTAAGAAAAAAATCTCTTGGTTGAAGAGATGGCTTAGCACTTATGGCACTTGCCTGCAAAGCCTACCATGTTCTACTCTCCAGATCCTGCATTAGCCTGATGCACAAAGGTGAGGCAAGTGCAAGGTTGCACATTACCACTAGGTGGCACAATCAGCTGGAGTTCGATTGCAGTGGCTGAGACCATGATGTACCAACTCTCTCTCTCTCTCTCTTTGCCTTGTCTCTACATCTAAAAAAAAGAAAAATAAGAAATTAAAAAAAAGAGAAAAGTCTTTCGCAGACCATGGAGATCATCATTTTTCAGTTCCACTGGCTGATGACTGAGCCCTAGAGATCATGTTCCTGCCCCTCCTCAGTGTTGGTGATACAGGTCTGTGTAGCCATTACTGGCACCTTATATGAATGCTAAGGATTGAACTCAGGTCTTCACACTTTCACAGTAAGTGTTCTTATTACTGAAGCATCTTCCCAGCCTCAATATTTGTTCGTCTGAGACTATCTTAATTCATTGAATATGGTTGTCTCTGACAGCATCCTTATTTTTTCACATGACAAAATTTCAATGTTCTTTATGATTGAAAACAATTTCACTGTTTATATATGCCACAGTTTCTTTATCCATTTCTCTGTGGTAGGACATCTAGATTGGTTCCTTAATTTAGCTATTGATAAATGTGCTACAATAACATTGATGCTCAGGTATCTGCAATAAGTTGACTTGGAGTCCTTTGGGTACACAACCAGGACCTTATATATACCTGGATCTTATAGTTGATCCATTTCTAGTTTTTTTGAAGAAGCTCCATACTGACTTCCGTAATGTCTCAACTAATTTACATTCCCACAGCACTGTCTGTTCATTTCATTTGTGCATTTATTGTCTGTTTTGCTTGGTTTTATAAAGTCATTGTATATTTTAGATATCAAATCTCTGTCAGATATATAGCTTACCAAGATTTTCTCACATTCTATAGGCCCTTTTTCTCATTTCACTTCTTCCTTTGCTGTATAGAAAGACCTTTTAAAATTTCATGAGATAGTATTTTTTGATTGCTGGCCTTATATCTTGACTGGTTGGAGTCCTATTCAGAAAGTTCTCACCTATGCCTGTATCTTTAAGTGTATGCCCTATATTTTCCTTTAGCAGTTTGAGTTTCAGGTCTTATATTAAGGTTCTTTGACCCATTTGGAGCTGATTCTTTGTACAGGGTGAGAGATAGGTATCTAGCTTAATTCTCCTTCATGTGGATATATAGTTTTCCTAGAACCATTTGTTGAACAGGCTGTCTTTTTCTCATTGTATGTTTTGACACCTTTGTCAAAATTCAGGTAGCTATATCTACGTGGGTTTATATGTGGGTACTCTATTCTGTTTCATTAATCTGCATATCTATTTCTTTGCCAAAACATGCTATTTTTGTTATTGTGGCTCTGTAAGTATAAGTTGAAATCTGGTATGATGATACCTCCAGCAATTTTTTTTTTTTTTTTTGTTTAGGATGGCTTTGGCTATATGGCATCTTTTGCTCTGCCACATACATTTCAAGTCATTTTTCTATTTCTGTGAAAAATGTCATTGAAACTTTGATGGGAATTATATTGAATCTGTAGATTGCTTTTGGCAGGATGGACATTTTCACAATATTTATTCTTCTAGTCCATGAGCATGGGGTGTTTTTCCACCTTTCAGTGTCTTCCTCAATTTCTTTCTTTGTTTTTTAAAGTTTTAAAGTTTTCATTATAGATATCTTTTTCTTCTTAGTTAGGATTATTCCAATGTATTTTTAGGCCATTGTGGATGAGAATATTTTCCTGATTTCTCTCTAAGTGTGATCATACTTATGTTTGGTTTTTCATTATTATTTTCCTGTTTTATATTAACTGCTGGACATTAACTATTTTAGCTCTGTTATTTTTGTAAAGTTATTTTAAACTTGTGAGGTTTATATTGGCCTTAACACTTTTTTCTTCCTTTGAATTTTTCTCCTTAATCTTAGAATGTTATCTCAAGAAGATAGTTAAGACAGTTGGCTAGTAGTTCATGTAACCTCCCTGCTAATTTGTTAATCAAACCAAGAAGAGAAATAGAAAACATCAAGCTATTTACTTAGCATTCTTCAGTAGATTCCTGTATGTGAACATACCGGAACTAACTTTCTGAACTAAAATGAAAAGGGCAGATTTAAATTTGAATATTGCTATTTTCCATTTTAACTTCCTCATATAACTGTCTCCTGTTTCTTCCAAGCAAACAGAGCCTATGGGTCAATGCACAGGGCTTTTTGGCTTTGTTCTTACTTAGCTTCTTAATGTCTTTAAAAGTGTTAGCAGATTAAAAGGCTTAAAGTATTACTGTTTAGAGGAAATACCTAGCCATTTTATAAAATGACATTTAGAAACTGAAAATATTTCTCAAGATCTCTATCAATGAACTTAAAAACATTTGTTTATTTATTTGCAAGCACAGAGATAGAGAGAAGTGAAAGAGAAACAGAGGGATGGAGAGAAACAGTGGATGGAGAGAATGGGCACACCAGGGCCTCCAGCCACTGCAAATGAACTTCAGATTTGCCACTGTGCATCTGGCTTTACGTGGGCACTGGGGAATCAAACCCTGGTAATTAGGCTTTGTAGGCAAGCATTTTAACTGCTTAGCCATCTCTCCAGAACTTAAAGAACTTTCAATGACAAAATTTTGTGCATAAATGTTTTTCTAAAGTGAAAGAAGTGGTCAAATGTTTGCTTTGTGTATTTATTTTATTTTTATTTATTTATTTGAGACAGTGATAGAAATAGGTAGAGACAGAGAGACAGAGAGAGGGAGAATGGGAGCACCAGGGTCTCCAGCATTGCAAATGAACTCCAGATGTGTGTACCCTTTGCTCATTTGTCTTACATGGGTCCTGGGGAATTGAATCTGGGTCCTTTGACTTTGCAGGCAAGTGCCTTATCCACTATGCCATCTGTCCAGCCCCTGCTTTGAGTATTTTCATGGTAGCTCTACATACTTGGTAAGCAAGGACACATGAATTATACCCTTTGCATGCTGGCTCACAGTGACACCTCTACAATGCTTTTGATTGCTAGACATGGAGGCAGTTGTGTGATACAGATGCCTAAGTAGTTGATTTTTAAATTTTCAAAGCTGAATTTTAAGTATGGTTAAGACTGAAATTAAATTATATAAACTTTTACTTAAATAAAATATGTAAGAACAAAAAAATCTTAAACATTTACTATTCTTTAACCCATCATGTACTGTTAACTATACATCTGAGGCTATTTTTATCATATCTTTGTGATAAAAATATTAGATATTTGGCAGCTCAAAATTGGTCATAGAGGCTGGGGGTTTTGGCCCACACCTTTAATCCCCACACTTGGGAAGCAGAAGTAGGAGGATTGCTGTGATTTGAGGCCATCCTGAGACTATGTAGTGAGTTCCACGTCAACCTGGGCTAGTGTGAAACACTACCTTGAAAATCCAAAAAGGAAAAGAAAAAACAATGGTCATAGAGATATTTGAAGTTCTCTTGTACTATATGACCTGGCAAATGCTCCCAATCAGGGCTATATTTAGTGCTTTGTTGATAGTCTAGAATTTAAAAAGTTATGGAGAAAATGCTAATACAGATAGTACTTCAAAGGGTGTCATAGAATGTACTTACACTTCTAACCAAAATGGAATGATAGGAACTGAATCTAACTTTCCACTTGAAACAAAGAAGAAAAAAATGAGATGGAATGTTTAACAACAATTTTCTGGACTGTGGATGTCAGCCAGTGAAGGGCAATACTCACTGAAAGATGGAGAAAAATGGTAAAGAGAATTCCATGATTATCCAAGCGTAACACCTAGAGAGAGTATTTAGGTCATGACTCATGAAGAGGGTACTGAGGCAGAGCCTGGCATCTTCTTTGTGATGGACAGACTGAGATGAAATGGAAATCACAAGAACTAGAGATCATAGGACAGAATGAGATTTGCATGAAAAGAAGACCCCAAATATCTGCATCGGGTCCCATTAGGTATGAAGGGGAATATTCATTACTCTCTGTGTGTGAGAGAAGATAATTCAAGGCTAGAGAAAAAAAATAGCACAATGAGATGGACCATTACCTAGTGCTCACACAGAACAAAGAGTAGATGTTATTGGTACTGCCAAGATGGGTGATTTCATGAATCATTGGGCACTGAGTTGACAGGTAGGTCTTGCCTTGGTCCTGGGAACAATTAGCCCTAAAATGACTCTCTGGAGTCATTTAGAATTTTAACCATTAGTTAAAGGATTATTTTGTTTCTAAGTATCTTACCTATGTGCCAAAGAAAGATGAAGAATATTTACTGGAATGTGAACACACCAGTATATGGAAGTCATGTTTGGCATAATGGTGTAGTGGTCCCCAAAGTTTGACCCTCCCCAAAAGTGATGTAAATGCTGGGAAAAATTGTTAAACATGATTTTTCAGAATTTTGGACATTAATCAAAGTCTTGTAACAACGCAATAAGCAGTTATTTAATAGAAACAGCTAAGTCTTGATAGAAAAAAGGAGAGCGGTGGCAATTTTCCTTACCCTAGTCCCATAACACTCTGCACATTTATCACATCCTTGAAGCGACAACTTTACAAATACACTAACCGAAAAGTTCAACATCCTTGTAACCACTGGAGAGAACAGGAAAGGTTGGAATCTACCCAAACACCCATCCCAGACAGTTATTACTGTATGTTCAGCCTGAAAAAAAAAATCTATGAAGGATCTATTTTTCTGGCTTGTATTTATTTTAACCTTACTCCAGAGCTTTTCCAATAAGGAATATCCTATCCCTGAAATGTCTATTAAAGAACTTGGTGGCAAACATTCAACAATGTATTCTCTGAAGCAGCGATACTGGTTGGGGCAAAGAAGAGAATGACTAAAACGCCTTATAAGAATATATGGGAATGAGATGAATACAGGAGACTTTGAAGACCTCTGGAAATTTCCTGGATTCTAAAAGATTCAAGTACCTATTCATCACTGTAAGGTTTCTCAGAAATGACTGAGGAGGCCTTTGTTTCTTATGTCTATGAATGACCCTGAGGCTCTACACAAGCAGGAAGTTGTTAATATAGAACTGTTAACTGCCTGCTAGGACAGTGAGGTCTGCTGCAACTTACACTTAGAGCCCCTCAGGCAAATGTAGGCAAAGACGACTTCAAGACATTTTAAGAAATCTCTGTCCAAACTTTGGCCACCAGGCTAACTTAGCAGAGACTAAAGTGGTTTAGCATGACATAAAATGCAGATAATATAGAACTAGCCTTGAAGTTCACTAAGTAAAGTATCAACAACAAAACAAACAGTGATATTAACAGACATTGAGAAAGGAGTGCTATATGACTTCCTTAGGCTCTACATTTTATTACTTAAAGTGCATATCTTCAACAAAGATTAGTAGATATACAAGTTGAAGCAGGATTTTGGAGAGATGTGTATTACCATTTTCACTTTAGTATTTTTTGTAATGTTCAAAACATGCAAATTACCTAAATATTCATTGACAGTCAATTGAATAAAAAAACATGATGCATACAATGTAATATTATTCAACTGTCAAACTCAAATAAATTCTTTATTTGCAACCTGGAGATACCTGAAGGAAAGATACTAAGCTAAATTCTGTAAGTAATATGCAGAAGGACAAATATACAACACCACTAATATGAGGAATATAAAACAGTCAAATTCATTGCAACAGAGAACACTGAGGTTATTGCTAGGGAATAGGGGTAGATACTGGTCAAAAGGTACAAACATAAGTTGGTCCTAATGTCTGTTATACAGCATGATGCTTAGAGTTAACACTGCTGCATCCCACACAAAACTTTGCTTACAGAGAGTGAGTAGGCCAGAGCTCCTGGTTCATTCCCCATTTCCCAATTTCCTGGTCTCAGTACCATTACTATTGTCTTGGGGCTGTTTGGACCCTGCATGTATGCTGTGAAAGCAGACTACTTGCTCTACTTTCATGATTGAATGGCCCTTGGGTCTCCAACTCTCTGATCCAGAGGGTGTGTGCTGAGAGTGAGTAGGCCAGAACTTCCAGTTCCTTCCCCACCCCCAAGTGCTCTGGTCCCTCTATCCCTGCTCATAGCTTAGGGTGGTCTGGAACCTGCATGCCTCATAAAGAAGCAGGCCTTTTGCTCCACTTTCCTCATTGACCTGCCCTGGGTCTCCAACTTCTGGATCCCCTGCTCTAGAGGGTGCCCTCACAGAGTGGGGAGTAGATCCGAGCTCCAGGTTCATTCCCTACCTCCCAATTCCCTGGTCCTGGCACACCTGCTGCTGGCTTGGCGTAGCCTAGTCCCTATGTGTGTGCTACAGAAGCAGGCCTTTTGCAACAGCTTCCTGATTCACCAGGTCCCTGGGTCTCCAAATACCTGTTCCCCTGAGCCAGAGGATGCACAGGCTACTATTGGAGCTGGCCTCTTGCCCCTGGCTGCACAGCTTCCTAGTTCCTAGTTCCCTAAACCCTGGGTCCCTTGTGCTGAAGAGTGTGCAAGTGGAGTTAGTAGGCCAGATCTCCCAGTACCCCACCTCCCAGTTCCCCAAGTATATTTGATGTACTTTTAATCTCCATAGTCTGCACACCTGTGGTTATAACCCCATCGTACATCAATATGGTTCACATTTAAAACAGAACACCCACTGAAGATCTTACAAAGGACAAATAATTGCTTCCCTCTAAATAAATACCTTGGAACAACAGTAACCAAGGATGTGGAATACATATATAATGAAAACATAACCTCAAGAAAGAAACTGAGGAGGACTTAAGAAGATGGAAAGACCTCCATTGCTCCTGGATAGGTAGAATTGATATTGTGAAAATGGAAATTCTACCAAAAGCAATATACAGATTTATTGTGATACTAATAACAATTCTAGCATCAGGGCTGGAGAGATCACTTATTGGTTAAGGCCTTGCCTGTGAAGCCTAAGGATGCAGGTTCAATTTCCCAGTACCTCATGTAAGCCATATGCACATGGTAGTGCATGCATCTGGAGTTTGTTTGCAGTGGCTAGAGGTCCTGGAGTGCTTGCAGTGGCTAGAGGTCCTGGAGCACCAATTCTCTCTCCCTCTCTCTCCTTTCATAAATAAATAAAAATAATAAAATATTAAAAAATAAAAAAAATCTAGTATCATTTTTCAGAGACAGAAAAAATGACCTCAAAATTCATGTGGAATGGCAGCAGGCCTTGGATATGCAAACATATCCTTAGCAAAAGAATAACCTATGGAGGTATCACCATACCCAAAACCTAAATAAAAGCCATAGTAACAAAAGCAGCATGGAACTGGCATAAAAACAGAAATATGGACCAATGGAACAGAATGGATTAAAGTTCTCCATATAAGATCTGGAACTCTTCTACCACTGATAGTATAAATAGGAGGGATTGTCCATGATATAGGAGTGGGGCAGGACTTCCTGAACAATAACCCAGGAGCTCAGGAAATAAAACAATCACTCAGCCAATGGGATCTCTTTAAGATAAAATGGTTTTGCACAGACAAACATACCAAAGGTGGAACCAATAGATTGCCAACAACATGGGAGAAAATTTTCACTAGCTATACCACTGACAGAGGTCTAATATCTAGAATCTACAAAGAACTCAAAAACCTAAACTATAAAATCAACCAGTCAAAAATGTGGTAGAGGGGCTGAAGAAATGCCTTAGCAGTTAAGTCACTTGCCTGTAAAGCGTAAGGACCCCAGTTCAAGGCTTGATTCCCCAGAACCCATGTAAGCCAGATGCACAAGGGGGTGCATGCATCTGGAGTTTGCTTGGAGTGGCTGGAGGCCCTGGTGCACCCATTCTCTCTCTCTCCCTCCCTCTCTCTCTCTCTCTCTCTCTCTCTCTCTCTGCCTCCATTCTCTCTCTGTCCCTCTCAAATAAATAAATAAAAATGAACAAAAGAAATTTTTAAAAATGTTGTAGAGAACTGAAGAGGGAGTTCTCAGAGGAAGAAATATAAATAGCTAACACACTAAGAATGTTTAATATCCCTTACCATCAGGGAAATGCAAATTAAAACAACTATAAGATTCCACCTTAGACCAGTAAGGATGGCAATCATTAAAAATTCAAATGACAACAAATGTTTGTGAAGATGTGGGTAAAGAGGAATCCTCATTCACGGTTAGTGGAAATGCAAACTTATACAACCAGTATGGAAATAAATATGGAGATTCCTGAAAAAGATGCATATAGAACTAGCAACAGAACCCCTTATTCCCTTACTGGGCATTTACCCTAAGTGCTCCTTGATTACTACAAACATATTTGCTCAACCATATTTATAGCTGCTCAATTCATAATAGCAAAGAACTAGAATCAACCCAAGTGCCCATCATTGGATGAATGGCTCATGAAGTTGCTGTACATTTACCCAACAGATTTCTACTCTGCAGTAAGAAAAAAAAAATGATTCCATGCATTTTTTAGCAAAATGTATGGACTTAAAACAGATCATACTCAGTGAACATACACAATCACAGATAGACAAATGACACATGCTGTCACTCATCTGTGGTTCCTAACCTGTATCAGCTTGAGTTGCTGGCATACTGGATAGGCAAACTTGAGGCCCAGACAATAGAGATAGATGGGTTTGTATGGGAGGAGGAGGGGGTTATAGGAGGAAAGAATCCCAAAACTAAACCCCAAATTAACTGGTACCATAGAAACCTTTCTCCTTGAAGGTAGACTAAAAGATAAAACCTTCAACAGGAGTATGGGGGCACACCCAAAAAGAAGGTCCCTGGGGATGGTGGGATGAAGCCTAACCTTAAAAATATTTGGCTCTGATCTGTAATACACAGTATTAGAAGTAGGTGCTACCCACATTGAGCTGTTGATTGGGGAAGTCTACAAGGTCCCCAAAACAAGACAGGCTTCTGCCAATGCACTTGCTTATCTGCTTACCCTATTGCTGAAGTCACCATATGCTGCCAACACAGACCATGATGAGACCTGGCTGGAATCTGGAAGAGAGACAGTCACCAGACAGGGAAACACTACATGAGCTACTGGGGGGAAAGTAGCCAAGAATGGTTTGAGCCTTGGGATTCTAAACTTATCAGAAGCAACCAGCCTGAAAAGAAGTACACAATGGTAGCACAAAGCCTTGGTGGGTAACGAATGGATTTCTAATCTGCTAAGAGATCCTGTCAGTGGAAAGGAATTCATATCTGGAACTGGGAAGCAAGTCTGAATCCTAGAGAGAAGAAAATTATGTTCTCCAACTTCAAGTTCCCACTAGTCTTTTGCTAAAAGAGGGACTACAACCATCAAACGCTACTGACATTAATAACGCTTTTCCAATTTAACTTATGTTGACTTCACTCTCAGTTTGGAGGTTCTGTTTTTGTTTATCAGAAGTTAGTATGACCCAAAGAGATAAACCACCCCTCACATCTCAGTCAAGGTCCAGGTGAAACCACAGAGAAAATGGGGAGAATAGTAAGAGTGCTGTTTCCAGGATGAGCCTGTCAATCAGCATCAGGGTGAAGGAGACAGATGCTGAGGATAATCAACATATACCAAAGAAGAAATCCAAAGGCTCCTGAGAGTTAATCACTGAAGCAGACTTAAAATACAACCATGAGGGACTTCTGGGTAAGATGGCTGCATAGAGTCACACCAATCCAGCCTAGGGAGGGATTTGAGCAAAACTACAGCAAAATACACTTGTCATCTGAAAAGTGAAGGGGTGTAGGTTTTTAATTGGCCACAGTGGAGAAGAGGAGAGATTAAGACCTATCAGAAAGGAGGAAATCAGCCAGAATCTCACTGAGGAGCTTACAGAACCAGACCTGATCCATGTCCGATGGGTGCCAGGCTGCAGGAGCAGAGACCAAACAAGGAAAATTTCCAACCTCATCAGCCTCCTTTCAAAGTCAAGAAATCTGAAGGAGAAACAGTGGGACACAGGTAGGACCAGCTGAGCAGTTCCAGTACAACTCCAGGCTCCCTGCACTCTCCTATCCCCAAACCTACAGAACCATGACCCTCTGGAGAACACATTCAGCTCCTGCCAGCAGGGCATCCACCACAGCTGATCAAAGCATCACGTTCACAGCACAAGCAGGGGTTGCTATCCTAATATCTGACAGGATATACTTCAAACCAACATTAGTGAGGAAAGATAATAAAAGTCACTTTATGCTGATTAAAGGAACACTCCAGCAGGAGGACATTATAATCCTAAACATATATGCACCTAATATGGGGGCTCCCAATTTCATCAAACAAACACTATTAGACTTAAGGTCACAGATAACTCCAAAAACAACTGTAGTGAGTGACTTCAACACCCCACTCTCATCAATTGACAGGTTATCCTGGCAAAAAATAAACAGAGAGACATCTGGATTAAATGATGGCATGACACACTGTCCGAGGACTGACTGTCTTCCAGCTTCCAGCCATGCCACTCCATGTTACGTGTCAACTGCATATGGTGTCTTCAGCAGTAGGGTCTTACCACTAACCTTTGGTGGGTCATCAAGTACTCTGATAGAAATCTGTTTTCTTTTGGGACACCTTGTAGGTCTCTTTGATCAAGAGCTCATTGTGGATGATAGCCACCTGCTGGTACTGGGAGTTACAGGTTGGCGACCAAAGCAATAAGAAATCAAACAACCCAATTAAAAAATAGGCTATGGACCTAAATAGAGTTTTCTCAAAGGAAGAAATACACAGGTGATATAAACATCTAAAAAGTGTTCTACATCCTTAGCCATCAGAGAAATGCAAATTAAAAGTACTTTGAGATTCCATCTCACTTGTGTGTGAGCTAGAACCAAAAATCGATACTAGTGGCCAATAAGCTAGTAAAAGGCTATAAAGGAGGGAAGAGAGAAAAGGACTTTAGGGGATGGTATTGTAAATATGTAAGTAGAAGAACAGATTACAGGGAGTGGTGATGCCAGGGGAAGAGATTGAGTAAGAGAAGAGTGGGGGAGGGTCAATCAAAATTCAAGATATTCTGAATAAGACATATGAAAGCCTACTTTTTTGGATAATGGCACATCCAGAAGCCATAGACTGCTACTAGAAATTTTTCAGTGTCAGGGTTGAGATGCCATCCAGTGAGTTGTTAGCCAGGGAAGTGCTTGTTCCCTCCAAAATATTGCAGGCTATAGCCAAGTCCCTTGGTTTTGAATGAGTAACAGATGGTAAGACCCTATTGTTGAAGACTTCCCATGCCTGGGCAGCAAGTTCACTGAGAAATCAAGCTGGCATTGAGCTGAAAACCTCCCTGTAGACCAGCCAACTGAAATCTGGAAAAAGCTGCACTGCATTCAGCCCTATGGGAGGCAGAAGTCTTCAGCAGTGAAAACATGGACACTGGAAGCCACAAGTTTGGCCAGAAAGGCCAAATGACTGAATGAGTGCAATAGTGGCATGTCTGCTCTGGGGACAACCAATTGTTCTGTAACTGGACTGGAGGCCTGCTCTTAGAAGAATGGTTATGGTGGTAACCAATTGCTCTGTAATTTGATTTGAGGCAAGCTCAACGGAGGGAATTCATGCCTGGTAATTCAAACTGAGTCAAAACCCTATGACATGCAATGTTATTTGTCCTTGGGCAAAGCTACCACTGTTCTTAGGCTAAATAGATATAAAGTACCCACTCAATTGCCTTCTAAATGCCTATGTCCATTTTCACAGATTAAAATATTTTTCAGTTTTCATGACGGAAGCTTCAATTTTTCAGATGATTTTTACCATCATGGATACCCAAGACACACCAAGGTGATGAGAAGTAACCATCAAGTGCTCAACTCTGGAAGAGACATTTCTATCACATCTGCCAGGGCTCAGGCAATATTGAGGAGGAGATGGTGGAAAGAATGCATAGGTGAAACAAAAACCAGTAAATTGTATTTTATCAAAATAAAAAGGTTTTATGCTTTTTAAAATATTTATTTATTTATTTGACAGAGAAAGAGAGAGAGAAAATGCGTGCCAGGGCTTCCAGCCACTTCAAATGAACTCCAGATGCTTGCACCCCTTGTGCATCTGGCTTACATGGGTACTGGGGAATTAAACCTGGGTCCTTTGGCTTTGCAGGCAAATGCCTTAACCACTAAGCCATCCCTCCAGCCCAGATTATATGCTTTAAATAACACCTACAAATGCAAAGTTAGTTCATAGAATGAGAGAAAACATTTGAAAATCCCAGTTGATAGGGGATTTATTTCTAGAATGTATAGAACTTGTATAAGAAACCAGTCATAAAGGCTACACAGTGGGTACAGATACAAAGTATAGTGTTGAATTTTCTGGGTCGAGGGAGATGTGAACTTGGAAGGCAATACCTAATGGGCATGTAATTGCTTTTTTCTACATTTAAATTATTTTTAAAATTTATTTAGCAAGTGCCTTAACTGCTAAGCCATCCCTCCAGCCCACGTGGTTGCTTTTGAAGTTGCATAAAATGTTGTAAATTTGCTGTAGTGGGTTGCTGAGATGGCTCAGGGGTTGAAGGTACTTGCTTGCAAAGCCTGATGGCCTGGGTTCAATTCCCTAGTACCCATATAAAGCCAGACACTCAAAGTGGCTCATGCATCTGGAGTTTGATTTCAGTGGCAGAAGCATCTGGCACCCCCATACTCTCTCTCTCAAATAAATAAATAAATAAATTGGGCTGGAGGGATGGCTTATCAGTTAAGGCATTTGCCTGCAAAGCCAAAGGACCCAAGTTCAATTCCCCAGGACCCACATAAACCAGAGGCACAAGGTGGCACATGCGTTTGGAGCTCGTTTGCAGTGGTGGGAGGCCCTGGCATGCCTATTCTGTCAGTCTCTCTCTCTCTCTCTCTCTGACTCTGTCAAATAAATAAATAAGGTTTCCACTTGGGAGGTCTCAAGCCCCTTCAGGCCTACATGTTTTGTACAATAGTGCACTTAACCATTGAGCATTCTCTTCAGCTTTACTTTTACCTTCTTAAATATTTTATTTATTTATTTATCTATTTATTCAGGCTACAGAGAGAAAGAGGCAGGAGAGAGAGAGAGAGAGAGAGAGAGAGAGAGAGAAAGAGAAAGAGAGAGAGAGAGAGAGGGAGAGGGGCAGAGAATGGGTGTGCTAGGGCCTCTGTCCACTGCAAATGAACTCTAGACACATGCACCACCTTGTGCCTCTGGCTTTATATGGGTCCTGGGGAATAGAACTTGGGTCCTTAGGCTTTGTAGGCAAGCGCCTTAACTGAAGAGCCATCTCTTCAGCCTGATTTTTAGCTTTTTGAGGAACGTTCATGCTGATTTCCATAATGTCTGTAATAAGTTTCATTCCCACTGACACTGTATAGGGACACATCCTAACTAGCATGCATTTTCTTGATGGAAGTCATTCTGTATGGTGTGCCACTGAATCTCAAGGTATTTTATATTTGCATTTTTGATGGCTAAGAGTGTTGCTCATGTTTTTCATGAATTTATTTGTATTTGTACCTTTTTATGATTGTTGAACATACATGTAAATATACTAAAAGCACCCATTTGCATGACTTATGTGCCAATTTGTTGTGTATGCCATATGTGACTCAATATAGTGGCTTTAAGACACAAGTTAAGTAGACACATTGAAGATTTAAAGGGGAGCTGGTAATATGGATCAGTGGATAGGTCCTGCTTAGCATGCATGAAGCCTTGAGTTCAATGTACAGCACCACCTAAAACCAGGCATGGTGGTACATGACTGTAATCCCTATATTTGGGAGATAAAATCAGCAGGATCAAGGTCATTCTCAGCTACATAGTGATTTGGAGGCCAGTCTGGGACTACATGACACCATGTCTCAAATAAAAATGGAAGGGAGGACTTAATGGGATAGTATTGTACATACATAAGTAGATGCACAGATTACTGGTTGTGGAAAGACCTAACTGAGGTCAGGAAAGGGTGGGGGAAAGTTAATCAAAATCTAAGTGGGTATGAATAAGTTATATGGAAAGATATTTTTTGGACAATGGCAGGCCCAGAAGCCATAGATTGTTCCTAGAAAATTTTCAGTGCCAGGGCTAGGCTACCTTCCAGTGACTTGGTCCATGTTGCCCCCAAGACATTACTGGACATTGTCAAAGTTCTTGGTTTCTCATCAGGAATAGATAGTAAGACTGTATTGCTAAAGATACCACATGCTTGGGCTATAAGATCACTGAGAAATATTGCTAGAGCTGAGCTGAAAATCTCCTCCATGTAGACCAGCTGACAGAAAGCTGGAAACAAACAAACAAACAAACAAACAAACTATGCTGCATGCAGCGCCATGGGAGAGAAAGAAGTCTTCAGTGGAGATAAACAACAATGGCTCTGGAAGCCTTAATATGGGCCAGCCAAGCCAAATGAGCCAACAGATGCAATAGTGACATGTCTGTTATGGGAGAAACCAACTTCTCTCTCTAATTGGACTAAAGGCCTACTCCATGGGAGGGAATACATGCCTGATACTGAAAACCTATCATGGGGGAAGTCATGAGCCCTAGGGGTGTAATGCCTGCTGGCGTCTGGCTAAATGCATATATTATGCTCACTAATCTGCCCAGTAAGCACTTTTCTTAATGTTTATACCCATATCTTAATGCTACTTTCACTTTTGTTTACAGAATCTTCTCTTTTCAGACAGCAGTGACCTCTGGAATGACTCACAAAATGGCCTCAATGCCCATGACTTTGCAGTGCATGACACTACCTACACAAGACCATTATAACAGGAGAAAAAGATGATATCAAAATAAAAGACATACTGATTTAGAGGGGGAGGGGATATGATGGAGAGCAGTGTTGTGAAGAGGAAAGTGAGGGAGGAGAGAATTGTCATGGTTTATCGTCTATAATTATAGAAGTTGTCAATAATAAATAAAACTAAATATATAACAATAAGAAGGGAATCCCAGGACTGGAGTGATGCCGTAGCGGTTAAGCATTTGCCTGTGAAGCCTAAAGACCCTTGTTCAAGGCTCGATTCCCCAGGACCCACATTAGCCAGATGCACAAGGGGACACAGGCATCTGGAGTTTGTTTGTAGTGGTTGGAAGCCCTGGCATGGCCTCTCTCTCTCTCTCTCTCTCTCTCTCTCTCTCTCTCTCTCTCTCTCTCTCTCTCTCTCTCTGTTGCTCTCAAGTAAATAAATAAAAATAACAATAAAAAGGGAATCCCAATAGAATACTTAGAAATACAATTTTGGAAGTGAATAGTACATCTTAGAATATTCATGACAATTAAACAACAAAGAATAAAATAAGAGTATATAACAATAAATTTACATAAAATTATATACTGAGAAATAAAAATATATGCCAGTAAACTGAAGGACACTTTCATATTATACATCACATTTATAATTGAAATTCTCATAGTATAAAAGAAAATGGGGTTGATAAGAAAAGTATTTGGCAAGTAATGACTGAAATAACTTCAATCAAATTAAATTTTATGGGAAGCATATATGTGTAGATCCACGAACCTTAAGTACAAGAAACATGAAGGCGACTATTTCAAGACACATCAGAATAAAACTTCAAAATTATTGATAAAAAATATGAAAGCAGTCAAAGAAGGGAAATCTTAAGTTCAGAGTTACAGGAATACATTCACAGCAGATTTCTTCTCAGAAGTAGCACATTAAGAAGGAAGGAAGAAATCTTTAAAATAATTAAATACAATAAGTTAATCTAGAATCTTAGAAAAACATCTTTCAAAAAGACGACAAAGAATTCTTTTAACTAAAAATTCTGAAAAATGACATATAACAGATTCATAGTATATGAATATTAACAGAAGTTATCATAAGAGGCAGAAATTGGCTAGACAGCTTGTGGTGATTGACCCCAGAGTGACTAGCTTTCTCTCGACTGAATGATTGAATTGTTCTTGGGTCTGTAGGAGAAAATCTAGGCCATTACACTTTACTACAGATCAGAAAGGTCAGAAAATCTGGCCTTTCCTTATCTCTGTCCCCTTGGGGAGTCCTTCCACTTCCTATGTAGAAAATTCCAAAATTCCTGACCTCAGACTCCTGGCATCAGAAGCAAACTGGCTAAACCAGCCAGCTATCCATGGGGCTTGTAACAAACCTCTAAACCAGGTCTTCCTCATGTGGTCACTCCCCTCAAAAATCCCAGATCTACTCAAGGTGGGCTTATCAAACACCCTCTTGCTTCCCTGAGCAAGAATTATACCTTGCTTCCTTTTCATATGTTCTAGGCTTAAGGCTCCCTCTCTTCATCCTCCCAAAGCTCTAAGTTGTAAGAACATCTTTCTGAACCTTATCCTCTGGTGCATTGATGTATAAGAAACCACCAAATTTCTATATCATACCTTCAGGCAAAAGTAATATAGATGTCCATTCACAGATGAATGAATAATAAACATATGGTATCTATACACAATCAAATTTTAGCCAGCAGTAAAAAGTGAAATTATGAAATATGCAGAAAATGGAGGGTTTTGGAAAGATATTAAGACAGGTTACCTCTGCCTCAAAAGACAAAAAGCTGCATCTTCTCTCTCATATGTGTATTCTATCTTTTAATGTTAATATACACATGCATATGCAGGTGTGAGTATGGGTACAGGCTATGAAAATAGCAAGTGGACCTGAGAGAGAAAGAAAAGTTGCTGAGGAAAGGAGGGAGGTCCATAGAACACAGGAGAAATGAAAGCCGAAGGAAGCTACTGGGATGGAAGGGTGAAATCAACCCAAACCAATTCCGTTTGTGTTAGAACATTAATGCAGTCACTTTAAGGCATTCTGCTGCCCGGGGCTCATAGCTGAGGGGGAAAACAAGACCAGTAGCCCTGTGTAGCAAGGGACTACAAGGCTATTTGGGTAATGTTCTTGGGTCTTACCTAATGCCTTCTTCCATGGGTTCTAGAATGCAGCCTGGGTCATGTGTTGTAGAACTTTCCCTCTCTATTGAAAACTATAAAAATAAGAAGCTCGCATTGTTATTTGTTTCTCCCTGGAGTTGGGAGCCCATCATGCAGCCTGTGGCATGATGTTTTCCTTGTAAAGGTCGAATTCTAAAAGGTTAATTCATCTCAATGCATCTCTCTCTTGGACTGGGCTTCTTTCCCTTTTTATTTTCTATCCATTTTAAAAATGCCACAGTGAAACCTAATATTTAGTATGCTAATTAAAAATGAAAATTAAAAAAGTAAAATCAAAAAAAGTAACAAAATCACAGAAGTGAATGAAAAGGACTGAAATTGGAAACTATGTTGTCATATAAACAGATAATTTTTTCCTATATAAATATCTTCAAATGTAATGGTCTATTTAATCAAAAACTTAAAAAATGTATTCTAGGGGTTATAGCACATAAAAGTAATACCTTTAACACCAATATTACAAAAATTAGAACTAGAAACCTGTTGTTCTCTATGTTGTACACAAAATTGTATAATTTCACTTTTAGGTAGAATGCCATGAGTTAAAATGTGTACTATAAACTATAAGATAAACAGAAAAAGAACACAAATAATTGGAGATAATAAAGAAATAAAAGACATAAATCAGAACCAGGAACAAGGGAAGAGAAGAAACAGAAATGGCACAAAGAAATAGGTAAGACAAGTAGAAAATATCAAAGGTCAGATTTAACCCTGATCACCTTAATAAGCACATTAAAATAGGTGCTTTCAAGTTGCAAAGATGGCTTAGCAGTTAAGTCATTTGCCTGCAAAGCCAAAGGATCCCAGTTTGATGCTCCAGGATCCACACAAGCCAGATGCACAGGGTGTTGCCTGTATCTGGAGTTTGTCTGCAGTGGCAGGAGGCCCTGATGTGCCCATTCTCTATCTCCCTCTTTCTCTCTCTCAAATAAATAAAATATATTTTAAAAATAGGTGCTTTGGTAGACACTTTCAGACTGCATATAAACATGTATATACTGCATAAAATTATTTGAAATATAAAACTAGAATTAGCTAAAAATAAAAAAGATGCCACAATAACATTAATCAAAAGGAAAATGGAGTGGATATATTAATATCATACAAAGTAGATTTCAGAAGATATAACATAACCAGGGATAAAGAAGGTCATTTCATAATGATAAAGCATACAGAGGCCATAATAGTCTTAAACAACAGCATCAGTCAACTTGACCTAATTGACATTATTGAATGCTCCATTAAACCATATCAGAATAAACACTTTTTTCTGCAAGTTCCCAGAGAACATTTATAAGATGAATTATGTTCTAGGCTATAAAAATTTCTCAGTACATTTTTAAATTTTTGTATTTTTTATCCCCCAAGTTAAAATTTAAGTCAATAGCAGAAAATGCTTGAGAAATGGCCAGAGAGGTTCCTGATGCTGCTAAAACATTACTGGCCATTGCTGAGACTCTTGGTTTCCCACCAGAAATAGATGGTAAGACCCTATTGCTGAAGACTTCATGTACTTGGGCTGCAAGGTCATTGAGAAATCCTACTGGAGCTGAGCTGTAAACCTCCTCCATGTAGACCAGTTGACAAGAAGCTACACTGCATGCAGTTCAGTGGGAGAGAGAAATCACCAATGGAGATAAACAACTGTGGACATTGCAAGCCTTAAATTTGTCCAGCTAGGCCAAATGGGCCAATGGGTGCAATAGTGATATGTATGTTATGGGGAAAACCAACCACTCTCTAATTGGACTAGAGGCCCGCTCCATGAGAGGGAATACATGCCTGATACTGAAAACCTACAATGGGGTAGTTATGAGCCTGAGGAGTTTAATGTCTGCGGCTGTCTGGCTAAATATATATACTATGCTCACCAAACTGCCTAGTAAGCACTTCTCTTAATGTTCATACCCATATATTAATGCAACTCTCACTTTTGGTTAGAGAAGATTCTCTTTTCAGATTCAGTGAGTTTGGGATGACTCAGGAGGCACCATGGTGCTGAGAAATGACAGAGGAGTGCTCAGCCCTGAAATATCTCTATCACATCTTCTAAGGCTCAGAGTCCATTGTGGAAGCAGTGGAGGAAAGAATGTAAGAGACGAAAGAAGGGTAGGACTCCTTATAATGTGCTCCTCTAGACAGAAAATGGCCAGGATATCCATGACCTCACAGTGCCTGACACCTCCTACAGAAGACCATCATAATAGGTGGAAAAGATGATGACATCAAATAAAAGAGAGATGACTGAGAGGGGGAAGTGTTATGATGGGGAGTGGCGTTTCAAAGCGGAAAGTGGGGGGGGGAATTACCATGGGATATTATTTACAATTACAGAAGTTGTCAATAAAAAATTTAAAAAAGAAAATGCTTGAGAAAACCCCAAGTAGTTGGAAACTAACACCCTCATAAAAATCCACGTGTCAAAGCAGAAATCAAAGACAAATTAAAAATTATTTGGAGCTAAACAAATAATATATCAAAAATTGGGGGCTGCTGTTAAATAGTATTAGGGTATACAAAAATGTGTTTCAAAACTTATCAAAAGTTTCAGAACTTGCACCTTCAATATATATAATCTTTATATTTTCTATACATCATTAAAAATTTAACTTGCACAAATTTGTGAGCAAATATTCTTTTACTATTTTAAAAATATTTCAGATTTATCAAATAATCCATGTATGTCAGTGATGGATGAAAACTTCCTACAAATAGCTTTTTTTTTTCACCTTAGTTTCACACATTAATTTAAATAAAAACTTCAAGGCTACATGAAGTTTATGAGTCTTGGATACTTACTGTATGTGTTTTATGAAGAAGAAACCAACTGAATTTATATATTCATCAACATTTGTCCAGAGAAACTGCCAATATGATGAAAGGATTCTGGTGATCCTTACTGATAGCAATGGACAAAATGCACTTGCAAGCTTGACAGCTATGTGCAAGTATGGGCTATATATGTAAATTTGCTTATATGACTCTATATGTAAACTTGCTTCAAAATGCAACCACACCTAGTACAGCATCTGGAATTGGACTCACTACCTGGTTCAACCTATAATTATCCACTGTCATTCTCCAAAATCCATCTGCTTTCTGCATAGGCCAAGTATACAATTTTAATGTTGATGTGGTAGAAATTATTATTCCTGTGTCGAAAAAGACCTTAATGATAGCATTAACCTCTCCAGTCCTTCTATGAATGGAGTGTTGCTTACTATTTTCTGAAGCATAGCTAGTTCTAGTAGCATCTGCTTAGCCTTTTCTATCTCAGCGTAGTGGTCAGAGAAGGAATATGGTAATTGTTTCAGGTGCTGAGTATACAGATTTTAATTATATGTTCTGAAACAAGCACAAAAACGGTTTGAGTGATTGACTATGTTCACTTTCAGACAGTCCTGAACTAAAGCTGCAGGATGACTTGACCTCCATAAGCCACCACTCTAATTAGTGGCACACACTGTGCTTTTGGAATTTTTGTCACTTCAAAACTAGTGTGTATAGTCCATGAAGTGTCTGAATATTTCCTTTGCTTCTGTGCAAAGTTAAATTGTCAAAAGGCCATGGATTCCTTTGGGAAAAGGTGGAAAAAAGATTTCCAGTATAAAATTTGTTAGTTTCTCAAGGCAATTGGCTTATTCATTCAAGGAGCTCTGAAATTACTGAAGCCAAGGAATTCATTAACTCGATTTGTATGATTCAGGTTAGACTTTATTGGTACTTGACCTAGGATTGTTCTGCTTATATAGATCAAATAACTGAGTAGATTTCCTATTTAGTTTATTTTAGGAACTCCATAATCAACCAGTTAATGCCATAGGTCTGCCACATTGACTTTATTGGGCTTTGTATTAACCACACCCATGTTGCCTCTGGGCTTGAGTATTGCCCTTGTCCTCTGGCATTCTAGGAATCCACTACACTCATTGCATTTAAATTTCCAAAGTCTGTGACTGAAGTTCCCACTGCAGGGGTCTGTTCAATAAGCAAAGCAATTATAGAACTTTTAGTGATGTAGAGAATCCCCTCACAGATTTATTTCCATCATCATGGTGGACTTTTTAAGAATGGATGAGGTCTTAAATGACAAATGCACTCAAAAATTTCTGTCTCATTATACTTGAGATTCTCTTCCTCTCCATTAAACTAAGACAGGTATGGTATTTCTAATTTACTTACTAGGAGCTTTTTGGTCCTTGTTTTAACTCACTAGCCAACCAAACTTTTAGAATCTTTGTAATCTTTCATAGCTTGACTGGGAGAGATGGGGTATGTTTGAAATGAGGCTGTACCAAAGCCTGCACAGATAAATATAAAGAAGTATAGATTTAGATTTTTCAAAACAGGATTGTGATATAATATGTAAGAATAATGCATGAATACGAACACTTGACATTTATAGATAAAATTCAGTAGTGTGTTATATAACAAAATAGATTACAGCTGGGGATGTAACTCAGTGATAGGGTACTTGCTCCTAGCATGCTTAAGAATACAAGTTCAATCCCCAGCACTGGAAATAGGCTACAGAATGACTGAGAGGCATCAACTATTTGTAATGTATTTATAGTAAGAAAAATGAAATACAAGTGCACTAGGATCCTCTTAACTCTATATAACAAAAACAAATGTATATTCTAAAGCCATCCCATTCCAAGGATCTCTGTATTTGGCTTTCATTAACTGGAGAGTGGGTATATGAGTTTTTCCTTCATGGAATCATCTTTATAGTAAAATATGAAAAAACAATAGATTGTAGAAAAAAATACTAACAAAAGCCATCAAGAGATGAAAACAGAGGGCTGATGGTAACTCTGTGCACTATGCCCCTCCATGCTGTGGGTCTAGTTTAAATTTTGCCAAGTTATGTGGTAGATACTGAGGGTCATCTCCCTCTGAATACATTAAAAAAAAAACCCTCCATCCCTCCTAGGCTCAGGGGGGGCATTGCTGAAGAGGGGCCAAAAAGAATGTTATAGCCCCAGCAGGGGAGTTGTACTGGGAGGCATTATCCTCACTACAGGAACTGACTGATGAATCCATGGCTTCACAGAGATTGCTGCCACCCCTCTGAAGAAAGCTCTCAGGGGAAAGGTGGACATAATAGGAAAACCCAGTGGGAATATAATCAATTTGCAATATGTACATATATTAAAGTTTCCAATTAAAAACATTTTGAAGAGTAGATTTTATTATTTTCATAAATAACATCTTTCAAAAGGTTCAGCTTGTTACCAGTCTTCTATAGAAAGTGAATGTTTTTTGGAGGGAGTGATAGGAGCAAGGGAGAAGAAAGACAGGTTAATGAAATTCTGTGTTATAAACTTGTACATAAATGAAGCACTGTTTTAAAAATAAGATTTTTTCATTTCAGATTTTATTTCTTTTGAAAGGGAGCCTTAGAAAATAATTATCAATGGCAACTCTTCCTATTTAAAAAGTATTAATGATATTTTCATATTTTGAAGAACCTTATAGCAGACACATTGTAGGAAAATAAAAAGACTAAAAGATGTAGACAAAGTTGCTGAAGCTTTGGATTACTTTAGTTTGTGAACTTGCAACTATCAAATAAAATGTGATTTACAGATGATTGCTTGAGGATAAGGATGAACCAGAGGGGAGAGAAGTTATAAATTAGGAAGTCTCTAGTTTTCCCATCTTTTTAAAATCCATATAATACCTTGAGCTTTTGGCTAGAACACAGGTCTGCTAGTACTTCCAGAGCTGCCTCATAAACATTTTATACACACTGTTACCAGCTCAGGAACAGTGATGAAGCACTGGAGAGAAATAGTCAAGGCAGAGGGTCTAGGCTCCTTGGTCTTAGCAAAATTTGTAACCAAAAGCCAAGGGAGGAAAGGCAAGGTTGTCACCTAGAATTGGCCTGAGGGATGGGGAAATAGTAAATGATGATCAATTATATTCTAATCTTAAATTCAGTTAAAGCTTCTTCCTAGAAGTTACCAAGGAAATGTCCTCAAGTAGCAACACCTTAGTAGTGACACCATTAAGACAAATGCTGCTTCTTTTTGTTTAAATATTTTTATTTTTATTTATTTATTTGAGAGCGATAGAGAGAGAAAGAGGGAGAGAGAGAGAGAGAGAGAGAGAGAGAGAGAGAGAGAGAGAGAGAGGAGAGTGGGTGCATCAGGGCTTCCAGTAACTGCAAACGAACTCCAGACGTGTGCGCCCTGTTGTGCATCTGGCTAACGTGGGTCCTGGGGAATCAAGCCTTGAACCGGGGTCCTTAGGCTTCACAGGCAAGTGCTTAACCACTAAGCCATCTCTCCAACCCCAAATGCTGCTTCTTACCACCTGAGAACCTCTTTGCAGTGTGGTACCATGTTCCCAACTCATAGGTTCCATCTTCTCCTTTGAAGTGAGCTTCTGTTTATCTCAGCAGCTCTTGCCTTAATTGAACATTCCTCCCACTCTTTCCTTTACTCATCCTTTCTGATTGCTTTAGCGGTGACATTAAAGAGACAATGCAAGGCAAAACCTCTTACAGCTGAAGCAGCTTATTTACTTGATTTTTGATGTAGAACTCATGAGAACATTAAGTAGCTCCAGTACATGGACTACCATGTTCCAGGAAAGGCTCCTGCTAGCAAAGTTTTCAAATTTTCCCCACAGTGAACAGTGATCATGAATGTCTTGGAAACGTCAAAAGATGAGTAAACCAATAATCCTTTCTTTGTTTAAATTTAATTAGGATTGTGGCATGCCATCAATCAGAATGCCTCTGAATAGCATTTTGGAATCAGGAAGAAGTTGGAAGCATAACCATTGTGACCAACCCTTGCATTCTAAGAAGTATTAATACAAACAAAAGAATTAAGGGGAAGAATCTCTCTATCTTCAATGTATCCAGTGGTAGTGAGTACCTCTAAAACTCCTGGAAGCAGATCAGGCTAACTGTACACTCTATTCTTGGCACTTGGTATAGCTAGGCACTCCTCGTGTGGACATTCATTTTATGAAAGGGTGAAGGATTACTAGAACAAAAGCATGGGGCTAGATACTAGGCATAAAATGTGAGCAAAAGCAGATATGGTGCCTGCTTTCTTGAAGGTTGTGAGCTCATAGGTGCGACTGACATTATTCAAATAATTGCACAAATGAGTACAAGGAAGGAACACCATTCTAAAGAATTATATACTACTGCAGGGAGATAATAAAGTCATCCACAAAGCAATAATGTTTCAGGAGATATCTGAGATTTGAGGGAGTCAGTGGGAGATAAGAGACACATCAGAAAAAAAGTGTTTTCCAAGCAGATAGAACAGCAGGTTCAAGGTGATATGGAGGACTAGAAATCAGGCTCTGGTGGCTGGTTTACTAAGGCCAAACGAATGATGTAGCTTGGCTGTAGTTTCATAGGGCTGCTTCTCAATGGAAGTGCCATTGATTTAGGGTAGGGCATTTCTACTTGGGAATAGAGAATGTTAGTTTTCACAGGCAAGTTTGCAGACCCTGGCCTACTAAATGTTCCCTTGGTGTTTATGGTGACCAAAAAGTTTCTAAATTCCCCAAGCACCCCCAATAAATACGTACTGAATGCAAAACCATGTAGACCAAAGGATTTAGAGTTTTATCTTCATAGCCATGGGGAAACAAAAGGAACTAGTTTAAATGAATGAAGGTAGTTATCCAATTCATGATCTGAAAAGATATTCTGGCTATAGTACAAAAATGAAGTTTCTCCAGAGATTCTCCTTGGCAAAGGGTTGTGGACCATACTCATATTCTCAGCACTTGAGAGGTAGAAGCAGGATGACCATGAGTTTGAAGTCAGCCTGAGCTACAGAGCTGTGATATCTTGTCCTAATAATAGCACATAAAAGTCAAAGGCCATGGTAGGGGATGAGGGTGCAGGAGATAAATGAGCAAGCTCCACCGAATAGTAATAGTAAAGGTTGAATGCATTGGTGATGACAACTATTTATTGAACACTTAATGTATGCTAGTTATTATGGTATATGCTTTACACATGTTGTGTCTTTTAGTCTTCCTAATCCTGCAAAGTGTGCACTATATCTTTGTGTCCCAGATGAGCAAATATAGCACCAGCAAAGTTCAGTGGGTCCACCATGTTATGGCAGTACATACAGGGTGGCTCCAGGAGTCCACTACATCTGTTGGACCTCAGAGCCCATGCATCTCAGTCCCAGTCTTTGGCTTTTACACTAACAACAGAGTGTTTTAATAGAGGGCAGTGGGCATGTGAGGAGAGCAGAAGAGTCTGGCTGTAGCACTAGAGGCTTTGTTGAAAATGCAGGCACATGCAATCTGTGGCCCACGGGCTGCATGCAGCTGCAATGAGAGCTATGACTGCTACCCAATACAAAATCGTAAACTTACTTAAAATAGTATGAGATTTCTTTGTTGTAGCTCAACTATATGGTTTTCAAGTGGGAACTCCATAGGTGACAACATTGTGTCAAAGGATTGGACATGCCTGTGTGGAGCAGTTCGAACAGCTAACAACCAGTATGAGAATCCTAGATACTTAAGAATAGGGGTGTATGGATTAGAGGATAGTGAAGAGAGATGGAAGTGTGCTGAAAACAAATTTGTCACCATAAAAATTTACCAAGGAAAGCATGGTGGTGAATGCCTTTAATCCTAGCACTCAGAGGGCAGAGGTAGGTTGATTGCTGTGAGTTCAAGGCCACCCTGAGGCTACATAGTGAATTCCAGGTCAGCCTGGACTAGAGTGAGACTCTACCTCAAAAACCAACAACACAACAAAAAATTACCAAGGAGGTATGATGGCAAAGGCTTGTAATCCTAGCACTTGTGAGGCTGATTTGGGAAGAGTGTAAGTTTGAGGTCAGTCTGGGCTAAATAGGCCTTATTTCAAAAAGAGCTACAATAGCAGAAATTCAAAAATAAGAACAAAGTATCAAATTAAAAAAAAATAAATTATTTTTATTTATTTATTTATTAGACACAGAGAGGAAGAAAGAGAGAAAGGGGGGGGGGGGAGAGAATGGGCATGCCAGGGCCTCTAGCCATTATAAATGAACTCCAGATGCATGTGCCACCATGTGCATCTGGCTTATTTGGGACCTGGAGAATCAAACCTGGGTCTTTAGGCTTCACAGGTCAGTGCCTTACCTGCTATGCCATCCCTCCAACCCCCCAAAAAATATTTTAGGGGCTTATGGCTATGGATAAACAGTTAAAGGCACTTGTTAACCCTGGCTTGATTGCCCAGATTCTCTTAAAGCCAAATGAAAAAAAGTGATGGAAGTATCTGGCATTCATTTACAGGAAGGAGCAAAAGACCCGGGTGCTGGGACACACACACACACAAATACCAAGAGCAGATATTGATAGGATAATTTCTTTCCGGAAGTTCAATTGTAAACAGACCTTTTAGGTTTATCCCATTCATGTAAATGTGTAACTTGAGTCTCATGCTATGAAATAATTGGATAGGTTAAATGAATTCTATTCTCCACAATGATGGATGGTTAGCTTCACAAAAGCCTCAGCTAATGTAATCACTGAAAAGAAGGGATGTTTTAGATCGACAAGTTTAGAGCAATGGGTGCAATTATAGCCTGGAATTAGACCTTTCCCTTCCTTCCCTCCTTTCTCCCTCCCTCCTTCCCATCCCTCCTTCATTTCTTCCTTCCTCTTTCCTTCTCTTCTTCCTTCCTCGCTTCTTTCTTTGCTTCTGTCCTTACTTTCTTCTTTTCTTTCTTTCCTTCTTTTTCCCTTTTTTCTCTTCCCCTCCCACTACCCCTTTCTCATCTATCTACTATCTACTATCTATCTATCTATCTATCATCTACCTATCTGTTTCTCTCTTACTTTTCATTTTTTATGCATTACTGGGAACGAGGATGTGAATCTAGGACCTTGTGCACATGATGCAGGTGCTTAATATTGAACTACCTTCCCAGTCATAGATTCTTATTATAAAAGAATAACTGGTGAAAATGGATGAGTTCTCTAAGTGAAGATAGGTGTGGAGAATTTGTTTGTATACTTTTTTGGAAATTCTTCCAAAAATTCATAAATTTTCTTCAAAATAAAGATAATAAATGATTTTAAAATAGTTTCATAATTACCACACTATTCTTTGTATATAAAACAACCCCACTATGCTAGGGATGTGGCTTAGTTAGTAGAATACTTTCTACCATGCAGGAAACCCTGAATCTGATCCTTATCATGACACAAAATGATGTATGTTGGTATATATCCATTATTCCAGCACTTGGGAGGTAGAGACAGGAGGATCAGGAGTTCCAGGCCATCCTCAGTTATATAGTGAGTTCAAAGCCAGCTTGGGATACATGAGAGAGACCTTGCCTTAAAAAAATCTACTAATAAATGAATATTAGTAAGTAAAGGAAAGAGGAAAGGTGTTCTATGTGACTAAAATTCAGTTTGCAGAATCTCTCCGCACATCTGGTCTTCCTCTTTACTTGAGACACACCCATAGTGCTCTTTCAGTCTGAAATATAGCTCTGAGCATTGTAAGAACTAAAAAAAAATAGTTATAATATAAATGAGTTCAAAGGCTTATAGTCTAATGGACAGAGAGAAACATAGTCAAGTATAATCAGCAGGAGAACACACAATACTCCATGGAAGTGCAGACTAGGTATGGTCATGGTCACTCTGAGGGAGGAAGTTGGGGGGGTTAAAGGAAGATTGTCATCAAAAGGGAAGCTGGACAATCCAGAACTTTAAAAGGTAGGATTTTCCAAGGTCACTGGTTCTCAACATGTGCTGCTTTGATTACCAATATCACCACCACCAGCAGTAACCGCTGCAGCTGCCGCAGCATCACTTGGGAATGTGTTACTAATTCAGATCTCAGGACCATCTTAGACTTAGTCAGAAAATCTGGGGTAGAACTCAGCATGCTGTATTTTAACAAGCTCTCCAGAGGATTCTGATGCATAGTCACGTTTGAGAACCCTGCTTCCAGCAAAGAGGAGGGGCCATTTAGGTCAAGAAACAGTGTGAGTGAAGTTTCAATGAAATTAATATATGTGGATTGCTAAAGGCACATAGTGGTATATGGAAGGGTATATCATTGCAGGTGGCATGAAAACAGCCAGAGTCTTACTGGGGGATGTTGACTAATATACTTCAAGTATTAAATGATATAGAAGGTTCAAGGAACACAGTGACATGGAGACCAGGATATTGGTGATTTTAAATTACAATCTAGATGGAGAACTCCTTTTCTAAGAGAAGGATTAAAGTACATCTGCAAGTGGATGGCAGGAACATGGAAGGTATTAGTTCATTTTTTATTAGTATAATGACACACAGGAGACAGGCTACTTTATAAAGAAAGAGGTTTATTTTGGCTCATGGTTAGATAGATGCAAGGTCTCAGAGCAATCTGGCACTGGTTTTCTTGAAAGAAAAATCCTGAGATGTCAGGGTGTGGTGGTTCACACCTTTAATCCAGGCACTCATGAGGCAGATGTGTGAGTTTGAGGCCAGCCTGAGACCACAGAGTCATCCTGGCCTAGAGGTAGATTGAGTTCCTACCTCAGAAAAGAAAGAAAGAAAGAAAGAAAGAAAGAAAGAAAGAAAGAAAGAAAGAAAGAAAGAACAGTGCTGAAATGACATATAGTGTATCACCAATGTGAGAGATAGGAGCTTATGTGTGCTCTGGTCTTTCTTATTTATTTTGCTAAGCCATCAGTAATTTAATCATTGGGTAACACCCTGATGAACTTACCAAATCATCACTTTGAGAAGGCCCCACCTCTGAATACCTTAGTTGGATTAGGTTTCCAACTATTGATTTTTTCTTGTGTCTGTGCACAGTGTGCATGTGGAGGCTGGGGGACAGCCTCAGGTGTTGTTACTCAGGAATGCCATTTACCACATTTGAAACAGGTTCTCTTGCTGAGCATTAAACTTTCCAGTTAGGCTGGACTGCCTACAATCCTTCTGTACCAGGATAATAGGCACGTGTCACAATGTCTGGCATTTACGGAGGTATTCCACTCTCTTAATACTGCTAATGTCTGACTTTGGAAATTAAATTCCTCCACCAATTGAGGGAAGGGAAAAATCATATTCAAGTCACAGTACGGAGTGACCTTGTTGGTTGCTATTCTTATTGCCACTGTGACAAAGGACTCAAGGAGAAAACTCAAGATGAGGCATTTCTACTTTATATAGTGTGTCCCTGACTGGTTTTGGGAATGGCTTCAGGAGCTCAGAATAAAACTTTGATGTCAGATCAGTGTTGATCTGATGCAACTAAGGGGACCACCCAAGAGCTAGTTCACATAAGTGCCTGGGCCAACCTCATCAGAAATCCCTGTGTATCCTCCATGACACAACATGGAGTCCAGCAGGAGAATGGATGAGCCTTGTGGAGAAGGAGAGGGACTAAAAGCCTGAATGCAAGCTTCCAGAGCTGCTTTCCTCAGTCTTGCTTGGCAAGTATGCTGCTTCCTCAACCTGGCTGCCTCTGTATCTTCTGATGGCCCATCAAGTTGCTCCCATACCAGCAGAGGAGGGCCAGAAGGAGGTGCTGAACACAGTTGACCAGGTGCGTATACTATGATTATCCACAAACAGAAGAGGGTGCTTGAGATACACATAAGAGACATGACAGGCCACTATATGCTGCCTGGATCCAACCAGCGATGTGCACAATTCTATGAGAATAAAGGCATACTGGCTTCCAGAATGAATTGGCTCTGTAACAATTGCAAGAAAAAGTGACAATTTTAGTGGTGTATATTTATTGAGCATTTATCAGGGATGAGACACCAGTACTTAGAAATTTTGTTGTGTTGATCATCTCATTTAGTCTTATGAGACAAGTACTGTTGATATTCCTCTTTTGAGGAAACTGGTCCAAAGAGGTTAAGGAATTTGCCCAAAAAGTCTATACATTACATATAAAGATAGGATTCTATATCAGGTCTATTTGAATCCAAAGCTAATATAAGTAGTTACTAGGAAAACCATCAACAATTCTGGAATGAATAGAATGCATGTGAATTATATAGATGATTACATTTACTTTTTCATTGCTGGGACAAAATACCCACCAAAAAGCAGCTTATGGAAAAAAAAAAGTGTATTCTTTGGCTTGCATTATCAGAGGGTGGAGTCCATCATGGTGAGGAAGGCATAGCAGGAGCAGGAAGCCAGTGTTACATTGTAGGATAGGAAACAAGGACTGATGAATATTGGTGATCACCCAGCTCACTCCTTTTTATACAGGTCCTTGGCCCATGGGATGGTGTTTCCCAAAGTTATGGTTAGTCTTTCCACCCCAGTTACTCTAATCAAGATAATCCTTTCTAGTCTGGCACAGAGGCTAACCTAGTTTAGATAATACCTGACAGGTAATTCAAGGTTCTTTCCAGTTGACAATATAAGCTATCACACTAGATAATGAAGGGGTTGCAACTCTCTTCTGCAGGTACAGAAGAACCAAGAACCATTAAACATGGGAGGGCATTATCATCAGCATTAGCAGGTATGTACTGCCAGTAAGATGGGTTCATATGGGAAGAGACAGGTATGATTTGCTAAACAACTTAGAACCAGTGCAAAATGAAAATTCAAGGATCCTTGTTCAAAAATTATCTAGACTTTCAAGGTGATTCCAGTAGAGCTTTAAAACAAGTGTGAATGTCAAGTGAGGTTGCAGAGAGAAATAGGAAGACAATTGAGAAGGTTAAGAGAACAGCGAAGTGGGTGTGGTGTGGGTAAGGTCTGGGGTTGGAATGAAGGGAGAGATGCTACAAAGATAAAGGATGTGAAAGAGAATCATCAGGATTTTGGGGGGGGACTTTAGACATTTATTTAGTCATAAAATATATAATGGCTAATAATTGTGAATATTATCCATCTTTCTTCCTTATTCTTTTCTTTTTTTGGTTTTTCAAGGTAGGGTCTCCTTCTGGCCCCAGGCTGACCTACAATTTACCATGTAGTCTCAGGTTGGTCTTGAACTCACAGCAATCCTCCTACTTTTGTCTCCAGAGTGCTTGGATTAAAGGCATGTGCCACCAAGCCTGGTGGCCATCTTTCTTTTCCATAGTAAAAATTACATAATAAAGCTGTTGTGAATATTAAATGAGTTAATGTTTATTTTACCTTTTTTCAGGTCTCTCTAGTTTATATGACTGTCATGTTTTAAAAGTTTAGTTGAGGGCTGGAGAGATGGCTTAGTGGTTAAGCGCTTGCCTGTGAAGCCTACGGACCCCGGTTCGAGGCTCGGTTCCCCAGGTCCCACGTTAGCCAGATGCACAAGGGGGCGCACGCGTCTGGAGTTTGTTTGCAGTGGCCGGAAGCCCTGGCGCGCCCATTCTCTCTCTCTCCCTCTATCTGTCTTTCTCCCTGTGTCTGTCGCTCTCAAATAAATAAAAAATGAACAAAAAATATTAAAAAAAATAAGTTTAGTTGACATAGAGAGATTTAAATAACATTAACTCTGGCATTTTCAAATATAATATGTTTTAGCTGATTCTCATCCCTCCTCCTATTCCCAATCCTCTCTCTAACCCCAATTTTTCTCTTACCCTACCGAATAGAAACCCCCTTCTGTTTACATGTCACACGTATCCTTCAGCCATTCCCTCAACTTTGTCTCAGATTATATCCTTGCTTTTGGTTACCATTCTACCTTAATAGGTTTTATCCTCACTTCCCATCTATATATACATACTTGTAGATGTTACAGGCTAGAAACTGCCTATCAAGGGAATGTGAATGGGCTGAAGAGATGGGATAGTGGTTAATACATTTGCTTGTGAAATCTAAGGAACCAGGTTTGATTCCCCAGCACTCATGGAAGCCAGATGCACTAGGTGACACATGCACCTCAAGTTCGTTTGCAGTGGCTGGAGGACCTGCTACACCCATTCTCTCTTCCTCTCTAAATAAAATAAATAATTATTTTTTGAAAAAACAGAGAGACTATACAGCTTTGGTCTTTCTGAGCTTAGGTCACTTCACTTAATATAATTTTTCCAGATCTATGTATCTTCCTGCAAAATTCAAAATTTTATTTTTCTGTTCTGCTAAATAGAATTTCCTTGTGTATATTACCACATTTTTGTTGTACATTCATCTGTTGATGGGCATCTAGGCTGATTCTCTTTCTTAGCTATTGTAAGTAGAGCAGCAATAATCATGGATGTGCAAGTATCTTTGTAGTAGAGTGTGGAGTACTTAGGGTGTACACCCAGGGGTATAACTGGATTGTATGGAAGTTTTATTTATAACTTTCTTGGATACCTCCACACTGATTTCTATAATGGGTGTACTAGTTTGCCCTCCCACCAACAGTGAATAAGGTTTCCTCTTGCCCCACATCCTCATCAGAATTTGTTGTGTTTTCTTGATGATAACCATTCTGACTCTGGTAAGATTGTATTTCAAAGTAGTTTAAAGTGCATTTCCCTGTTTTTGCTTTCTATTTTGTCTATTTTTTGTGACAGTATCTCTTCATGTACCCCAGGACGGCTTTAAACTCATAATTTGCCTGCTTCAGCCCCTGAGTGCTGTGATTACAGGTAAGTCACCATAATCAGCTTTAAAGGAGCTAATACTTGTAAAATACTGATACTGTGTTTGGCACATATTAAATGACTGATAAATGACAGAAGTCAAAGTCAAGTGGTTCAAGTGTGTGGACTATGCAACCTTTTTCAGCTGGGCTTTAAGCTGTGTGGGGAAAAATGGTTAGCACTGTCACAATCAATAACTTGGGCTTCTTTGGACTCTGAAAGGACTTTCTTGTGAACTGAAAGCTTTGCTCTCACCTTACTCTCTTACAAATTGCCCTGGAGTGGCTGAGTTGGAGGCAGATTTCACTGTGGGCTAGCATGTACCTCTAAATCCTCTACCAAGACCCTTGCTTGTTAACTTGTGAGCCTTCAGCACTGCAGAAGAGGACTATTCTGTCACCTGTTACGTTTGAGTTGGAGGTGACCTTATGAAATGGGCTCTGGGTTGCAGCATGAAGGAATAACATGTCTTCAGTGCAATCTTATTTCTCCATGAGTGGGTCTTGCCATCACATACATGATATTTTTATGAAACTGTTACTCCTAGGACCCTCAAGATGATCCTCTATGCCTTTCTGGTCCAAGTCATCCTGCCAGCCACAGACCATTGCTAAATGCTGTTCCACATCTTCAAATCATACTTGTTCAGAATACCTAACTTTTTGAGTCTCAGTGGCTTTGAATATGATGATGTGCCTCAGGCTGGGTCTTTAAGACCAATGATGGTTGTATTGCTCCTTCCCAATTCAGGAGGGGCATAAGATGCCTCCAAATTGGGAGCAGATTGTGAAGTTTGACTCAGCAAGTCAAAGGATAAAACAATTCTATAGCTGGAAACATATTTTTATATTTCCTTAAATTGGCATATTTACTGAATATTAAATGTTGAATGCTTTTCTTCCCCAAGCTGCACTCTGCATCATCACTCACATTGTCTTATACATTTTCTTCTCCATCACCAAGTGTCCACAGTGGAAAGAAATGTGGGTGTATGTGGAAATGACACTTAAATTGGACCTTTCTTATCATTGGGGAATGGTCATGTTACAATACTAATGTATTGAGCAACACCTGCTGCTCTGAGTGTCCTCTTTAAACTATGTTACAGTAGCAGTCTTTAATGCCTCACAACTCAAGCCCTAGTAAAATTGGGCCACACCACTGGGAAAGGCCAAATCATTTCACTTGTTTAGAGAACAGTCTCTATGGTCAGACTGCAAACCCAGGCCACTTATTTGCCAGCTCTAACTGATAAAATGAAATGAGCTTAATAATTGTACATATATCTGAGAATTGTCATTTGGATAATAGATGAGTTTATGTATACCATGGTAGAGTAGTACTGGGCACATGGTAAGGTTCAAAATTGTGCCATTGCATGAGTTTGGCCTTTGGTGAGTAACTAGTGGGCTAATATATCATCGTGGAAGCACATACAAAGTGAAGAGAGCACATGGCAAGACAAGAAGGTAAAAATAGAGGAGGGATGTCTTGCTCTTTTTATAAGTGCCCTTTGTGAGAACTTACAGGGGTCTTGTGAGAACCACATGAATTCTTTTCAAGAGCAGTGATCCCAATGACCCATTCATTTTTCACTAAGATCTGTCTCACCACCTCTCACAGTGCAGCAATTTCCCAGTGCATAGAACCTTTGGGGATACGCCACATCTAACCACAACAGCAAGTCTTATATAAGTGTAGAACCATGGATACTGGGCTGTCAGACTTCACAGCTGTAAGATAAGAATGCCAGCCAGATAGCCACTTGTTTCCCTCAGAAGAGCAGGGGGAGTGCCCCAAAAGGAAATGTAGTGGTCTTAGTCCTCTTTGGGAAGGGCACAAAGCACTTTCCAATGTGAGAAACAGTAGGAAAGATTAAATCTGAGAAAGCTGTGTGGAAAAAAGGATCCATCAGATTCTCTGTACCATGGTGGCTCTGCTCATCAGCTTGCATAGGGCTGTTTTTGAGAAACATCTTTGGAAAAGTATTACTACTCTCTCTTTAGAAAGCCTTAGTCCCTTTGTGAGAGTTTTTGTTTCCAGGACAAAGATACCTACACTGGCCATATCTGAGCAAGTCAGAATGTATCTAATCTGGTGGGTATAAAAATTAGTAGCCACCCAAGAAAATGGGGAGAAGGCACAGTTCTGTGGGATGTACACAGAATTTAACATGGTAATGACTGTGACATGGAGTCATCTTGTTGCCTCTTCTTTGCAGAGACTGGGTCTATGAGACAGCCTGTTCCTGCTTGAAAGAGACTCACAGTCTCCAGGATGAAAGTCTGTTAACCAGCTCAAGCTCACTTTGGCTGTGCTGAGCTCTTTTTCCCTGGAACTGCAGAGCTTCTCCATAGGGCCTTAGGCATGCCATGACCTCAACAGTTGAGTATTCCATTATTCTCCTATCTCTGAGCAGGTGGGGTAGGAAGGGGCTAGGCTAGATGAGTGGCTAAAGGAATGGGTCTTGAAAAAGCAGTTTACAAAGTGTGGAGAGAGGGAAGAGGGGAAAGATTAGTGAGGGGAGAGGAGAGAAGGGTATAGAGGAAGGAGAGGGAGAAAGAGAGAAAGACAGAGACAGCGAAAGATAGATATCAAGGTGCTAGGGCCACCAATTGACTTTCTGCACTGCACGTTTGCATTCATATTTGGAGATTGTTATTATTTTCCTGCATATTCGTCATTTCTTAATAGGTTCAAGCTTAACCATAAATGGTGCACTGACTCACATCTTAGCTTGAACCCTGTAATGATGCCAGTGGGTTTGTCATTAAAATAGTGAAAAATTACAATGAATCTATGGCCATACCTCATGGCACCCTGAACAAAGCTGGGTATGTAGCAGGTGCTTGTTATGTACTTGCACTTGCACGTTTTATTTGGTTGTGTGTCAAACAAGTCAATACCTCACCAATCCCTTTGCTTTCACATACAAGGAAATCCTGGATAGTAATACTATCTCTCATTGATGGAGCATTTAAAATTGTAGGGTTGTGTGTGTGTGTGTGTGTGTGTGTGTGTGTGTGTGTGTATCAGGTCCATTATATGATCCATTGTTCTATTTATTCCTCAGAAAAACCTTATGAGGCAGATGTTATTACCTCCTCTTCACAGATGATTATGCAGCTCTGCGATACTAAGTGGCACATCTAAGTTCACATGGCTACTTTGTGGCAGGGATTTGAATGCAGATCTGGCTTCTTTCCATTGTCCTAGCTCTTTTCACTATTTCTATTTTTATTTATTTATTTGCAAGCAAAGACAGACATATAGAAAGATAAATAAAGAGCATGTCAGGGCATCTACCAACAGCAAATGATATGCACCACTTTGTGTATCTGGCTTTATGAGGGTGCTGGGTAATCAAATCAAATTGGTAGACTTTGTAGGTAAGCACCTCAACCACTTAGCCATCTCTCCATCCTCACTATTTTTATTTCTTCCCAGTAGTTGATATTAGTGTTTTCTGCAATCCATTTTATACTTTGCAGTCTACTGTTTGAAGAGCATAAGAAGCTTGTTCCAGTCATCTGTGTATGTTTACCATTTACTTCAAATAGAATCCGCCCGTGAAGAGAGACTCTAGTGAACTATGCAGACAATAGAAGGCTCTAGCTATTAAATGGGTGAGCACAGTGTTTAATCAGGTGGTTGCAGATGGTTGCTAGCCACACATTAATGATTAAACCACCTCCTGTGGTGCTGCTGGTGGAGGTGGTGGTAGTGGTGGCAGTAGTAGTAGTAGTAGTACTAATCCTTATTTGCTGGAAATTGACCATGCACATCAAATGTATTCTGAGGTTCCAGTAGATTTTTTTTTTATTTATATGGCCCTAATTGATAGAATTTATCTGGGCCACTAAAACTTTTAGTACTGTAGAGTAGATTTTGAAATAAAATGAATTAGATGTTAGAAAAATCCTTGGCATTGTCTCACTTTTATTATTATGATAAAATACTTGGCAAAATCAACTTAAGGGAAGAAAGGTATATTTTGGCTCATAATTTAAGGGGACATGGTCTATCATGGCAGGGAAGTCATGCTGACAAGAGTGGCCCATAGCTGTGGCAATGGGAGGTTGCCCACATCTGGGTTGATTAGGAAGCAGAGAGTGTAAAATGCTGGTATTCAGCTGTTTTTCACCTTTTATTAATTCCTGACCATCAGCACAAATGGGATATTGTCACCCAACTTCAGGTGGATCTTCCTTCTCCAATTTTTTTGGAAACATGATAAGCATGCTCAGAGCTATGTCTTCGCTAAATCCAGTCAAACTGACAATGAAATATACTCAACACAAAAATCATGTGAACAGAGTTTCCTCCATTTAACACCTGAGGAAAGCAAGGCTCCCATTTAGTATCAGAGAAAACTAAGGTTAAAATGGGAAGTGCCTTGCTCAAGGTTAAAAGTCTAGATCAAAACCAGAGCCAGGATCAATACTCAGATGTATCTGGTTCCTGCTCTCTTCATGATACCCTCCATTCTTCAGCACTTTTCTTCTTATTTCATGGGTCCTAAGATGTCAAATACTTATTTTATTTTATTTTATTTACTTATTTATTTATTTGAGAGTGTAGATAAAGAGAGAGAATGGGAACACCAGGGCCTCTAGCCACTGCAAACAAACTTCAGACACATGTGTCACCTTGTATATCTGGCAAACTTGGGTCCTTAGCCTTCTCAGGCAAGCACCTTAACCAGTCTCAAATATTTTTTGAGCAGCTCTCATGTGTCAGATTTTTATTCAGGTATATTACATGAACTTACAAGGTCTTGATGAGGTTTAGAGTCTCACTCTTCAGTTTTTCCTAATAACCACATTGCCAGTCTGCATTGCAACCTTGTACATCTCAAAATTTTCTGGTACAATGAAAATGAGGATATGCAGAAATCCAGAAGCTGCTGAGAGCAAACACAAAAGTAGACTTAAAACACACCCACCGAGGCTCAGAAAATTTTGCAGAAGAGGGGGTGGAAAGAATTTAATAGCCACAGATTGTGAGGGAATATCCAGGGGAATTATCCCCTCCCTACAATGACTGACTGCTGCTCTCACAACTCATAACCCAAAACCCATGGTGAATACCCGCATTCCCACTGAGGAGGTCCCTCAGTTGAACGGGTGCAAGGAGGAGGGAGATAATGGTACAAACACATACAAAGTTTCTACTTAATAAAAATATAAATCAGGGCTGGAGGTATGGCTTAGCAGCTAAGGATCTTGCCTGAAAAGCCAAAGGACTCAGGTTCGACTCCCCATGACCCACATAAGCCAGATGCACAAGGGGATGCACGCATCTGGAGTTCGTTTGCAGTGGCTGGAGGCCTTGGCTTGCCCATTTTCTTTCTCTTTCTCTCTCTCTTTCTTTACCTGCCTATTTCTACATCTCTCAGTGTCTCAAATAAATAAACAAAATTGTTTAAAAAAATATCAATCAATGAGGGTATGACAGGCTTCTCAATGAATACTTATTTTAGAAGAAAAGGAAAAATTTGATGATACCTTTCAAGATCAGTCAGTCAAATGAACTCATTGGAGTTGTTTTCACATGTGAGCATGCTAAGTCTTAGAATTCAGGATTATACTCATTCAGTGTCCCATTCAGAAGGACAAAGGTGAGGACCACGAGTGTACATGTCTTTATTTTTATTTACAGGGAGAGGGAGAGAGATAGAGATAGAGAGAGAAGAAGGATGGGAAGGAGGAAGGAAGGGAGGGGGGGAGAGAGAGAGAGAGAGAGAATGGGTGCACCAGGGCCTCTTGCTGCTAGAAACAAACTACAGATGCATGCATATACCTCTGTAAATTTGACTTTATGAGGGTACTGGGGAATCAAACCCAGGCCATCAGGCTTTGCAATAAAGTGTCTTTAACCACTGACCAATCTCTTCAGCTCAAAATTCTATATTTCTAATCAATTCCTTCATGGTGATATCGCTGCAGATGCAAAGAAAACACATTACTTGTTTTTATAATGGGTATAGAATGGGTCTCATTCTTCCCTAAGAGTAATTGTAGTATCTCAACATGTTCAGAGAGAATGATTTTGGAGACAGCACCTCCGTTTTTTCCCATCATTGTGAATGTGCAGAAATCACTTCCTACCTATTTTTGCCATTATACTTCTTTATAGCATTGTAGAAGTAATTTAGATGAGACTTGAGGTCATTTTATCAAGCCTTCTGTGCATAAACTGGGATGAACCTAATCCATTCCATATACATGATTGTCTCCTCTAATTTTTCCTTTATGTATTCCTTGAGGGATCATGATGAGTACCTGCTGTGTGTATGGTCTTGTGAACTAATCATTTTATTGTAATTCCTCCCATTGGATGTTGCACAGTGATTGTTCCCAGGGAATTGCTCTGCTCAGGGAAATGTAGACATAGTCCTTGGCATAGATCTTGATACATAGCATGCACTCAATGCCTGCCAGCTACCTTTGCTTCTATGCTGTAGTAGGCAAAGCCTTCAGATTACTCATGAACTACCCAGGAAATCTTTGGATCCAAACTAGACATGTTCCAGTTGATAACTAAAAAGAGAATTGACAAGGTAAAGGTCTCTAGATAACATCCTAGCCTATATTTCCAAAACCAGTGGTTCTCATCCCCTGATGTGTATTAGAATCACTTAAGTACCTCTTAAGAAGTACTAATGCCTAGGCCCATGTCAGACCAAGTTCATCAGAATCTCTAGGCGTGGGGCATATGTGTAGATATTTTCAGAGCTTTTTTATGATTCTACTCTTCATGCAAAGTTGAGAACCACTCTTCAAACCAAAGTCACTGTTTTATTCTTAGTGTTTAATCAGAGCATCATTAAATCTGAGTTTTATGATAGGAAGAATTTTATAAGGTAATGGTACTGAAACATCAGCTTGAATCAGAGTCACTCAAATCACACAGGTTCCCCTCCCCCAATTTCTGATTCAGGAATACTTCATTCAACTGCTTAAATGCTAAAACGGAAGGGGTACAACTCTCTTCATCCAGTACCCCTTTAAAAAGGTGTGGCTTTTTAAACCCCAAATCTCATGACAATTTTGAAATACTGTAAGAGCTTGCACACCCACAAAGATGTGTTGTGGAGAGCTTCATCAAAGTTACCAAGTGTAATAGTGGCACACAGCCATGGTGGGTAGCCACCTGATCTTGGATTGGCTAACAGATTGGCTCAGTGGTAAGGAACCTATATCTGGAACTGGTAAATGCGTCAGAATCATATCCAGATAACCCAAGTTCACTCTCCAATATCAAACACCCACCAATCTTGGGCTACAAGAGGGCCTACACCCATTAAATTTTCTGTAGACTAAAAATAGTTATCCCATTCAACTTGTGTTGACTTCATTCTCTGTTGGAGAATCTGTTTCTCTTTTTCAGATGGAGGCAGGACCTGAGGAGAGAACCAGCCAACCTCACTTCACCAGAGCCCCAGCTGAAACCATACATGAACTGCGGAAATGAGCAAGAGTGCTGCTTTCTCTGTGAACTTGATATCAGCACAAGGGTGAAGGAGATAGACACATAGGACATTCAATTCCTACCAAATCAGAGACCCAGAGTCACAGAGGCTTCCATGAGCCCATCACTGAAGTAGACTGAAAACAAACCCAACATGGCTCAGGGAAATTTGCAGAAGAGGGGCCAGAAGGATTGTTAGAGCCACAAGTTGGGACATTATGCACAGAGACATAGCTTCTTCTCCATAACTGATGGTTATCACCACAATGCATGACCTAAAAGCCACATGGCAATAACTTGCATCCCCAAAGAGGAGAGTCCCTTTGGAGGGGGAGCATAGATGAGAGTAAGCATGGTTTCAACATGTGCTGTTTACATACAGAGTATGTCCGTAACTAATAAAAAAAAGAAAAAAAGTGTGGGGGGGGAGTTACCAAATATACATTTGCAAGGACAAAATGAAAGACAAATAGAGTGCACTATGAGAACCAAATAAATGTTTCCTGGGTAATTAGAGGCAGCCAGTAGCAGAGAAGGAAGGAGTTAAATGATTAGGTTGTTTATCTGGATTCAATCCCTGAAAGGCTTGGGTGACTTTCTTTTCATCTCCTTGTGCCATGCTTACAACTGACTTCTTCCACTTAAAAAGGAACAGGTTTATTGTTAAAGCATAGGACAAATTAGAGATCCCAGGCCCTGGGAAAACAGAACAAAACAAATTAAAGCCACCTTATACTGGAGCAGTAGATCTGGAGGAAGAAATGTTTTGAATTGTTTTGGATATCATAGTCAGCTTTTGGAAACACTGCCCAATGCTTGAAAGCATAATTGTTCGTCACAAAGATGAGGGTGTGGACAATAGACAGGAATGATGAGGGGGGGAAGGGAAATGGTTAGTTATTCTGTTTACTCAAAATGATAGTCAATGAAGCTTCTGATGAAGCAAGAACTGAGGTGACAGATGAGCCAACCAGCCCAAGATTGCTGTACACCTCACAGACTGGCACCTTGGGGAGCTTGGGCCATGTGTGTGTGTGTGTGTGTGTGTGTGTGTGTGTGTGTGTGTGAGAGAGAGAGAGAGAGAGAGAGAGAGAGAGAGAGAGAGAGAGAAATCCCTTCTGCATCCACACTCCTGCAATATCTGAAATCCTGGTTGTGATTTGCAAGGGCTCTGATTCTGTTTTTTTTTTCCCTCTTGACTTGGAGCATACAAAGCTTTAGCCTTTTCAATGCCCTACATGGTTCATTCTTGGCTTAAGCAATTCCCTCATTCTGGAACAGCCTTTTCTCCCACAATCACCTGGTCAACACTTTATAAACTTTCCTGGTTTTCTCCTTCCCTCAGACTAAGTTGAATGTGTTTCCTTTATATTCCCATAACCTGTAGTAGTTTTCACAGCATAATGCATTCTCACAGGGTGTTGCAATAGGACTGAGATATGATACCTAGTATAACAGCCATAACACATATGTGGCTACTGATCACTTAAAATGTGGCTTGTCCAAAACAAGTTATATTATGAATGTAAAATGCAAACCAAATTTGAAAAATTAATACAAAAAAGCTTTAAAATATCTCATTAATAATTTTGTATATGGCCTACCTGTTCAAATGAAAAATGCAATTATTTATTTTTCGAGCTTAGAAAGTTGAAAATAACAGTGAAACTTGCATAATTACATTTCCGCTGTACTGTGTTTCATTACAGCTCAGCTTCACAAGAGGTAGATTCCTTGTGTCTTGTTTCCTTGCTGCCTGACATATATTAGAGGTCTGTTAAATATAACCACATGAAGGAATTGATCATATACTAGGTTTGTATGGAATTCTGGAGTTTTGGCCAGAAAGTTGATGGAATCATTTATGATTTCTTTTCTATTCATCTGGGTGACTGAACATTTAAGTCACATTACTGTATTCCATGTTTTTAATTTCATTAATGACAGGAAATTGTGCTATAGCTTAGTGATATAATGCTGTTCCATTTACAAATTTATTATCTACAAATTCTTCCTGTGTCTGTTCATAGAAGTGATGCAAAGAAGAGGAAATAATTCTAAAGCTAAGGGAAAATTATAGCATGAAAAGAGGAGAGGCCAACAGGACCCAGGATATGGTGGCTAAAAGAACCCACATTAGTTTTTTATGACTTCATAAAAATGATAGCCAACTTAATGGTTTCAACTAATATAAATTTAGGTAGGTTTTACAGTTTCTGTAAGTGAGAAATCTTCACACAGTATGCATGGATTTTCTGTTCATGATCTCCTTGAGCTAAACTCAAGATGTATGGCCAGGGCTACATTGCTTGGCCAAGATTAGAGCCTTTTCTAATTTCATGTAAGTTGCTGGCAGAACTGGATTTTTTTCTGGCTGTATTCTAAGGACAGCGTATAGAGGTTGTCCACAGCTTCTTGCTTTGTAGTACACAAAGGCAACTCAAAGACGATCTTTCCTTTCTTCCAAGTCAGCTAGAGCATTCTTTGCTGACTTCTTTCTTGCAAGGCACAGACAACTCCTTACTTTTAAAGGGCTTATACAGTTAGGTTAGTCTCAGCAAAATAATCACTCTGTCTTCAGCCAGTTAATTTTGGGTCTTAGTTAAAGCTTCTAAAACTTCCCCACCATGATGGACTATAACCTCTGAAAGTATGAGTCAAAGTAAACTTCTTCCCATATGTTGTTTCTGTTGGGTATTTAGCAATGAGAAAAGCAACCAACACAGAATAGCTGACAGATGAGGCGTTTGTAACTGGTAAGGCTAAAAGCTCTCATCAAATAAACGTTCTCATCTTTTACATGCCTTACCTGCATTTCAAAATAAGTTATAGCCTCAAAGCATCTATTTTTCTGAGTTTTAGAGAAATAAACCTATTTTGTACATAACATTAAATTCATTCTTTCACTCATATCTAACACTTAACATGCTGCCTCTTACATCATGAATTGTACTAAATATCTTACTTTTCAAGTTGTATGAGTTTTCTTTAAAATAACTGCTGAAGGGGCTAGGGAGATGGCTCAGCTAATGGTTAAAAGGGGCTTGCTCATAAAGCCTACTGGCCTAGGTCCAATCCTCCTGCACTCACGTGAAGCCAGATGCAAAATGGTATACGTGTCTGATGTTCATTTTCAGCGTCAAGAGACACTGGTGTATCCATAACACACACATACACACATGTAAATAAATATTTTTCAAGCTGCTTAACAAGGCACAAATTGGGTAGTGATGTGTCCTACTTCTCTTGGATGGCCAAGTAGTGGAGGAGATTGAGAGCAGACTTTTTGGATAGGGCCTTAGAGGTCTTAGGAGGACCAGGAATTTTAAGAGCTTTGCATGAAAATAACCTCTGAGCCTCAGAGTCTTTTGTTTAGACCACTATGCCCATATTTGATAAAGCACACAGAAAGAAATGTAATGCCCCAGGTCTCAAAAGAACATCACCTGAGTGACATGCTTAGACCTGAATTAGAAAAACACATAGATTGTTCCTCCAGTGCTGACAGTACAGTATCAATATGATGAGATGAGCAAGTATTATATTTGCAGAGTAGGAAAAAATAAAAATGGAATCTCTGGGACCTGACTGGCAATGATCGCATCTCACTTTATCAACGACTGAATTTAAGGGCACAGCTGCCTCCTCTGTGCCTTACCTTGGCCTTTGGGCTGACACTTCATACGGATCCCTGTCAAATCAGCTCAGCTTATTCACTGAAAATGTTTTCTTTTGCATTGCTCATGTTGCCATGGGTTAAGACATGAAGGATGAAGTTTTCAATGACAAAATAATCAATAACCCAAGTGCCACTGACTTTTGCCACTCACAACAGCAGTCAATTTTCAACTCTTCTGGGGATGTTTATCTAGTCACCTGGTGCTTCAGGCCACTTGAGGACTTCCATTTACTGCTGACCTTTGAGGTCTTTATCCTTCTCATTACCACATTCACTGCAGGGTCATGAGAGAATACAAAGATTTTGCAAAAATCAGTTTACTTTATTATTGTTAGATGCTTTAATAAAAGGTCTGATGGGAGTCAAGGTAGGAACAAATAATTGATTCTACTGAGCCATGAAGAATTATCTGTCACTTATGCATTTTTCTTTTTCTTCTTTTTTCTTTTTGGTCTACCTTATCCTTCCATATAATTTAGAAAAGCCTTGGAAACCAAAGAATCATTCTGAATTTGCAATATCAGACGATTCCCACAGTGCCAACCCACACAATAAAGGCAAACGATACAACACACGAAGAAAATAAAACTGATAAATACAATGCCTGAGAGTCTCCAGATGGTCAGTACAGGTACTTCTATCTACTGAACTCCCAACGTCAAGCCAAAACTGAAGGATGGGATATGGATAAGTGGGTAAGAGTACTTGCTGAGAAAGTATTAGTACCTGGGCTCAATCCCTAGCACCCACATAAAAAGCCAGCTATGGTTGCACATGCTTGTGCTGTAACTCCAGCAATGAGTAGGGTGGAAATAGGAGATTCACTATAAATAGGAGGACAGCCAGCCTAGCTGAAAAATGGAAAGCTCCAGGTTAGCATACATTACCTCAAGGAAATAAAGGCTTCTCTGTCTATGTGTACAACCAGCTGACCATACACACATGCATGTACCACATACATACACACCACACACATACTAAAAATAACTGAAGGATTTTCTGTACCACACAGTTGTATTAAAAATTTCATCACTCATACAAATGACTGGGACTGTTCTATTGACTTTGCATTTATTTCCATTACAAAACTTCTCTGATATCAGATTTCCCAATAATACTAAACTAAGTAGAGGCAGAAGTTTAGACTCTTGGTATCACACTATTGAATAACCATTTTACTACCATCAATAATGGCTAGTGAATAGTGAAAATGTTTGAGTATGTCTGATACAAAGACCAAAAGCTACTGTGTGTACTGCTTTCTACTACTCACACTTGGAAGACTGATAAGAAAAAGCAGTTCCCCTAAGAGATGCAGGAGGAAAAGGCTTATGAAGTTCAAAGAAAAGTTTGGACACTTTATTTTTTTTATTTTATTTTTTAAAAATTATTTATTTATTTATTTGAGAGTGACAGACACAGAGAGAAAGATAGATAGAGGGAGAGAGAGAGAATGGGTGCTCCAGGGCTTCCAGCCTCTGCAAACGAACTCCAGACGCGTGCGCCCCCTTGTGCATCTGGCTAACGTGGGACCTGGGGAACCGAGCCTCGAACCGGGGTCCTTAGGCTTCACCGGCAAGCACTTAACCGCTAAGCCATCTCTCCAGCCCAAGTTTGGACACTTTAAATGGACTACTAACTACTTTATTGACCTTGAGTAAGTCAATGACATAGCTTTCTGTGAAACACAAAGTCTAGGAAGGTTAAGAATCCTTATTATCCCAGCTAGGTTTGATAGTACAAGCCTCTATTCACTGAACTCAGGAACCTGAAACAGGAGGATCATAAGTTTAAGGCCAGCCTGGGCTACATACTTAGACCTTGCCCCCCCCCCAAAAAAAAAACAAACAATACAAGGGCTGAAGAGTTGGTTTAGCAGTTAAGCTGCTTGCCTCTGAAGCCAAAGAACTCAGGTTTGATTCTCCAGGACCAATGTAAGGCAGATGCACAAAGTAGCACATGCATCTGGAGTTTGTTTGCAGTGGCTGAGGGCTCTGGAACACACATTCTCTGGCCCTCTTCCTCTTTCTCAAATAAAATGTTAAAAAAAATACAAAACAAAAATAAAGGAATGGGGATGGGGCTCAGTGTTACTTTGGATGCAGAGTAGGAGTACATTTCTAGAAATCCAGATGTTCCATTAAACAGTAAGGTACAAGGAAAGAGGAATGAGCAGGGCATGGTGGTGCACACCTTTAATCACAGCCCTTGGCAATCAGAGGTAGGAGGATCACTATGAGTTCAAGGCCACCCTGAGACTACATAGTAAATTCCAGGTTAGTCTGGGCTCGAGTGAGACCCTACCTCAAAAAAAAAAAAAAAAAAAAAAAAAAAAAAAAAAAAAAAAAAAAAAAAAAAGAAAAGAAAAGAAAGAGGAATGAAGCTTCTGTTGGACATGAAAAGGTGATACTGCCATGTGTGCCAAAGCATATCAAATGTCCTAGTCATCAGATCCTCCAAACAGCACATTAAAAATTACAAATGTACAAGTTTCACAAGAAAGGGTTTTGTGTCTTTTCTATTGCTTCATTTCCCTTGCCTGGAAGAGTTCTTGGTACAGAGTAGGAGCTCAATACATATGTTGAATGAATGGATGAGAGTGCTTTCATCCACTATTACTTATGGGACATCTTAATTCAAGCTTTGTAGTGTAATGGTCATGGATTGAGAGTATGGAGTACAGACAATGCACAGTTATAAAAGGAAAATAAATTTATGATAATTCTGAAATTACAACCACAAAAAGAAAATTAGATTGAAGAGGCCTTCCAGTTTGGCTCACATTCAAGAAAAGAGAAAAAAAATATGTTAATCACTATGGGATTTACTGTAAGGAACATTTTACTGGGGCAAGACTAACTGCAATAGATTTTAGACTACCATTGTGTACTATTTAGCATTTAAATGGTCTGATTCTAATAGAGTAAAATGGGTTTATTAGAACTGTTCTTGGGGATTAAGGAAGATTATATATACATGACTTAGTTACTTTATAATTCTTTCCTTCTTGGATTTCTACTTGTTATTCTACCACCTGCCACTAAAATCTGTTCTCAACCTCCAGCCTTTTGTAAGTTTCTTCTTGTCCTTGGCAGAACTTTCTGACATCTATCCTGATTCTGGTACTTTCAGCCCTGTTCTTCCTGAACTGGCCAGATCCTGGCAAGTGAATCTCAGAGTACTGTAAAAAGTCTATGAGGCCTTCTGTCTCAGAAAGAAAGAACCTGATTTATAAATCTTCTAGCCTCTGAAGTTTTGTGTCAGCCTCTAGTATTCTGATGCTTCTCTTTACCCTCTAACTATTTCTGTATCTATCTTCTGACTTGATCTAATATTTTATCTAGTTTTTTTTTAAACTACACCTAGTTTCTATGAACTCCCAATATCTGGACTATCTTCTTCTTCTTTTTTTTTTTTTTTTTTGGTTTTTCGAGGTAGGGTCTCACTCTGGCTCAGGCTGACCTGGAATTCACTATGTAGTCTCAGCCTTGAACTCACGGCGATCCTCCTACCTCTGCCTCCTGAGTGCTGGGATTAAAGGCATGTGCCACCACGCCCGGCTGAGGACTATCTTCTTAATAAATTCTTCACTTCTGGTCTCATAATTTGCCTTTATCTATAGCTGTATCTCATGTTTGGCTGAGGCTCATAGTCACCTTGCTAATGCCCTCATGTGATTACTGCTCTAAACCCTGCTGAAGCCTCAAAAGGAGAGAAAGTACAAGCTAGTACCAGTGTAAATTAAAAGTCATAGGACATCTAAGCCTTTATCAACATATGAGTCAATTTTTCATATTATCTCTAAATAAAACGGAACACCCTTCCACAGTGAAACTTTGCTATTCCTTGACAAGTAAGGAAAAAAGATGGAAGAAAGTCTTACACAGTGTTATTAAACTTGAAAAGATATTTCAAATTGTGAATTTGGAGAGAAGACACTTTGTCAAGAATTAAGAGACTAAGGTTGTAATCCTGTCATAAATAAGTTATTTGTGGCATAGCTTTAGGGGAGTCAGCATTCCTGCATCACTCCCACATTATATGGGGATCACAAGGAATTCTCTCTGTATATGCTTATGTCATAGGCATGCTAAACATGTCAAGTACGGAAGATAGGGGAACAACTCAGTGGTAGAAGGTGCACTTAGCTTGTATATGGCCCTAGATTAAATGACTTGCACTCAAAATAAAGGAAAGAAAACTTAAGTAACTCAATTGGAGCTAGCAGGGAGTAATATCCACTGCCAACATTTTTGAGAAATCAGGGCCATTTCTTTCTTTTCTGATTTTATTTGTACCAAGGCCAACATGAATACCTTGCCTCCTTTAGTATCTTTAAAGTAGAAATAGAGAGAGAAGATATTTTTCAGAAAGAATAGTCTTTGGGGTTATAACAATGTAATGAAATTATTTACATGAACTAGGTACCTAGATATGCAAAAAAGTCTAGCCAAAGATAAGCACAAAGCCATGTGGGTTATGCTTTTTCTATATGAGTGAAAATTTGGTATTTTACCTTTAAACTTTTGTTGGAGATCAAAAAAAAAAGATTAGCTGAATATGCCAATTATAGAAACTTCAGCCTCTTCATTGAAATCTCCAGGTAAGACATTGTTCTAAAGGAACCAATAGAAGAATGTGTCAGATGGGAATTAAAAAGGTTAGGAAGGGGCTGGAGAGATGCTTAACTGTTAAGGCACTTGTCTGCAAAGCCTAAGGAACCAAGTTCAATTCCTCAGCACCTATGTAAAGCCAGATTCACAAGATAGCACAAGTATTCAGAGTTCATTTGCAGTGGCTGTAGGCCACATACTCTCTCTTTGTCTGCCTCTTTCTCTTTCCCATAAATAAATAAAAATATATTTAAATGGTTATTAAGAAGAATCAGAAATTGGCACCATTTCATAGATTTATTTCATATAGCTGTTGCCTTGGCATTGATATTTAGCTGGAAATAAGTTGTTTACAACCTAGCTATGTCCTATTAAATTTGACTTAGTTAAAAATATCCCCTCCATATGTGGTTATAATATAGTCCAGTGATCCCATATCTAAATGTCCAAAAGTCATGATGTTCATACAACTATAGACTCTAACATATACCAGAACTCTGCCATTGAATTATATAATATTATGATAATGATAAAACCTAATGGTAACAACAGAGTTACGAGACATGAGTTTGCCTGGGTGTGTGTATGTTTAAACTAGTAATCCAGAATTCTCCATCAGGAAATCCTAAAGGGATAATACTCATGGGCCTTAATAAGGGCAGCGTTCTACAGTTCCTTTCCGTCTGTCGTTTTCTACTCATGGTTTCAGTGTGGTACTGCCTTTGGGCTTCCTATTGTACCCCTAAAAGCATTCAGTAATCAACTTCATTTACTTCATGGAGTTTTGTTTACTTATGTTTTTCTTTATTAGTTATTTACATACTCCGTATATAAACAGCACATGTTGATACCATCATTAGCCTCTTACTTGTCCTTCCCCCTCAGAAGGGACCCTCCTCATTAGGGATTGTGGGTCTTGCATTGTGGGGACAGCCATCAGTTATGAGGAAGAGGCAATGTCTCTGTGCATAATGTCCCAACTTGTTGCTCTAACAATCTTTCTGCCCCCTCTTCCACGAATTTCCCTGAGCCATAATAGGTTCATTTTAGGTCTACTTCAGTGATGAGATCTTGGGAGCCTCTGTGTCTCTGGATATCTGGTTTGGTAGGAGTTGAGTGTTCTCTGTATCTATATCCTTCACCCTTGTGTTGGCATCAGGTTCATTTGGTTTACTTCTTTACTGTGTGTTATCTGAGTCAAATATATGAGAGTGCTTTTTCACTATTAAAGTTGTTTTTTTTTTAATGTTGTTGAAGATTAGACCTATGGTCTCATGCATGCTACACTAGAACTATGTAATTTTATTAGTAGAAAGGATTCTATAACCAAAACAAAAATAAGACCTTGAGCTGGGCATGGTGGCGCACGCCTTTAATCCCAGCACTCAGGAGGCAGAGGTAGGAGGATCGCTGTGAGTTCGAGGCCACCCTGAGACTCCATAGTGAATTCCAGGTCAGCCTGGGCTAGAGTGAGACCTTACCTAGAAAAACAAAAACAAAACAAACAAAAAAAATAATACCTTGAAAACTGTAAATCTGCAGTGACACCTTCTTTTGCCTCTTGAAACCCTCCCTGGAGGACTTAGCCCAGATCAAGTCCAATCTCCCTTAGAAAGTCCCTATCTATCGAAATCTGTCTGTGATTATGTCCATGTATAAAATTTGTCTCCATACTGATTTGGCAATTGAAAGTAACAGAGCTGTCACAAGGCCATGCACATTCACTTGTCGGTAGTAATCCATGGCTTGGCTAATCACAGCAACATTTTGGTGAGATTGCTAAATCCTTTAGGGCTTCCATTTATTTATATTTGAAGTGAAGAATTTAGATCAGATTTGAATTCTTTTAAGGTTTTATTTTTGTTTTGGTCATGGGTCCCTTACTACCAACAATATATGTAGAACTCTTAATATGCAAAATAAGATTAAAAGGAGTTCTTTAAAACGAGTCTTCTGGGTGCAAAGAATAATTCCTTCTTTTCTTTCTTTCTTTCTTTCTTTCTTTCTTTCTTTCTTTCTTTCTTTCTTTCTTTCTTTCTTTTTTCAAGTTAGTGTCTCACTGTAGCCCAGGCTGACCTGGAATTAACTCTGTCATCTCAGAGTGGCCTAGGACTCATGGCAATCCTCTTACCTCTGCATCCTGAGTGCTGGGATTAAAGGCGTGTGCCCATAACCCTACTTAACAGCAGTCTGAGGCCCTTCTGTGGGATCCAAAAAAGCTTTGTGAAAGAGCGGGAACCATCTGGTCTACATGAGCTCTAAGGACAGTCTTTGCTTCTATGTTCAGGTGCAGAGTCTTGACTGGTCTAGCTTAAGGGCTATGACAATGTATAACATTGAGTTTCTAGAGTGTATTTTGCCTTGTGTAGAATAGGCATTATATCAAGATATGTGGGATGAAGCTGAAGGCAATTTCCCTCTGGAGGCACTTAGTCTTCTTTTCTAGTGTCTTAAAATGTTTTTGCCTTCTTCCTAGATTAGTAAGATTATGACAACAGTTATATTTCTACCCTGACCTTAAGACTAAATTTGTCTTTTATTCACCTTCAGGCTGAGCCTTCTAAAAGCTCTGGTCTTGGTAGTGTTGATAGTTTTCTTCACCTGCAGGGTGTTCTGTGATCAGACCTTATTGGTATAATTTGAGGAATAGACTCAACCTATTGTAAGATGAATGGGTGTGTACATATGTATATATTATTTTGAAGGTTTCAAGTTATGTTAAGTTTCCTCTTTCAAAGTACAGGGCCCAAACTTTATATAGATTTAATGCTAGGAAAAAATGTCCTCATCCCGAGATCACTTTCAAAATCCACTTCACCATCATAATGTCTCAGAGCATAGGCTAGTTCACTCCAGCAACATATTGACTATTATGGACACATCCTATTTTCATAGTCCATTTGATGCATATAAATTACAGAAACTTATTATTAGGGAGAACAAACCCTAGGAGAAGCCAGTGATCAATGTATGGGAAACAAGTATTGACAAATATGATTATGTGGAATTTAAAAAAACCTGTAGAATATGGTTTGGGGAGATTGCTTAATGGTTAAGGTGCTAGCTTGTGCAGCCTTAGGGAATGTTTCAATTCTCCAAAACCCAAGTAAGCCAAATGCACAAGGTGGCATATGATTTTGGAGTTCCTTTGCAGTGGCTGAAGGCCCTGGTGTGTTCTCTCTCTCTCTCTGCCAAATAAATGCATAAGTAAATAAATAACTATTTTTTAAAAATTAAAAACCTTGTATAATAGGCAGCAACCAAACAAACACGCTTATGCATAGCAATGGGAACAAGCACTAGAGTGAAAAGACAGTCTAGAATATGGGAGAAATTAAATTGTTTGTCAACTATCCATCAAACAAGGCATTCGTATGTAGACTATATAAAGAACTGAAAAAAATTCTAATTAAAAAATCGGGGGCAATGAACCAAATAGTTCTCAAAACAAGAAATGAAAAAGGCCAAAAAAACAGGAAAAAGTGTTCAATTTACTAATCCATCAGGGAAATGCAAATGAAGACTGCTTTGTGATTCAAACTTATCCCAGTAAGAATGGCTATCTTCAAGAAAACAAATAAAATAATTCCCATCACATCCTGGCAGGATGTTGAGAAAGAGGAACACTTACACACTGATAGTATTAATGTAAACTGGTAAATCCACTATGAAAATCAGTGTGCAAGATTCTAAAAGTCTCAAACTAGAACTACCACATGACCTAGATATACCACTCACAGAATCCTAAGTCATAACACCATAGAAATACTTGCTCATCAATGCTTATTCATGCACTACCCACAATAGCTAGGAAAATCAGCCTAAATGTCCACCAACAGATAAATGGATAATGAAAATATTGTACATTTATACAATGGAATGTTGTGCATAAAGAAAAATTAAATCATGATATTTTCTGTCCAATGTTTAACACTTGAAATTAACATGTTAAACAAATAAGGCAGACCCAGAGGGATAAATACTGTAAATTTTTTCTCATATGCAGAACTTAGATTTTAGTTTATATACATATATGTGTGTAGGTCATAAAACTAGAAAGGGACCTTGAAAGTAGATGAAGAAATCTTAACGAAGGAGGGTAATCAGATGCTTGTGACATGAAAGCAGGGAGTCTATTGGGAGAAGGAAAGGGACCAGAAAGATGCTGACAAGGAAACAGTGGAGGGAGTGGGAAAGGGGGTTGAATAAGAACAAATTCTGTTTTAAAAAGGCCATAATGAAGCCCAGCCCATTACTTTGTATGCTACCTTAACAAACTAATCATCATATTAATGAAGTGTATAGAAGCTTTGGAGATGGGATATGGTTCAGTGCTAGAGTGATTGCCTCACATACATGAGAGCCTGAGCTTCCATCCCCAGCACCCGAAAGACTGCGTTGGATCTCCATTTCAGATTCTGAGATTAAATCATTCTAGCATTAAATAAACTGGTTGATCTTTGGAGGTTTCTCAAATATCCTCATCCTTCACTGTCAGCTACTAGAAATTTTGGGGTTGAACTCAGTACTTCTAATTTTGTTTGTATAGGTTTTTTGTTTTTTTTTTAAGCATGTGTGTGTGTGTTCATGTGTGTGCAGGGGAATGTTGCATGCATGTGTGAGTATGGAGGCCAGAGTACAACTTCAGGTATTGTTTATCAGGTGCAGTCTACTTTTTAAATTTAATTTTTTATTTATTTTTATATGAGACAGAGAGAAGAGAGAGAGAGAAGAGAGGGAATGGGCATGCTATGATCTCTAGCCAGTACAAATGAACTCTAGATGTATGTATGTACCACCTGTGCATCTGGCTTATATGGGACCTGGAAAATAGAACCTTTGTCAATTGGCTTTACAGGCAAGTTCTTGGACCACTAACCCACCTCTGCAGCCCTTTCTAACTTAATTTTTTTAAATTACTTTTTTGATGCAGAGTCTCTTGGTGGCCTTGACCTGGCCAATTAGCCTATAGTGACTGGCCAGAACACCTAAGGAAGCTCCAGTCTCCATCTTCCTAGAACTAGGATCCACCATACCTGGGCATTTTAAAAATACATGTATTGGGGATCAAACTCACTTGGGTCCATATGTTTGCATAGCAAACACTTTGCCAACTAAGTCATTTCTGAAGCCCAGTAGTTCTGTTATTTTGTTGTATTTTCTAGTGAAAAAAAAATCTTCCCATCTCTCAACTTTTAAGTTGAAAGTGATTGGTAGGTACCTATATAACCTACTATAGAAGACTTTAAATGGTAATTTCAGTGAGAAGTAAGGCACAGAGGTATGGATTCATTTTCCTATTAATCTTGTCTTTAAAAACATGGATCCTTTCTGTAAAGTATGGTGAAACTTTAGATGATGAAAACACATAGGGTGTACACTTGTTGGTCATTGACTAGGAGCTTGGCTTGGTGCTAAGCACCTTACATATATTACCTTGTGTGATACATACCACCACCCTACGGGACAAGAATGATTACTTGTGAATGAGAATTTTAAGCACAAAAGAAGAAAGGTGACTGATCCAAGGACTATAGCTAGCAAAGAAGCTATCAGGGATTTGAAATGACGTGTTCACCCACATTCTTGTTAGTCACTCTAGCCTTTGGAATCCTGTTGCCTCCTGAGGATGAGAAGAGTGGCATTGCTCTTCTTGCTCTCATGCTTTCATTATGATTTACCCAGTGCTGAGCTTCCTTTTACTATGAAGCATGGATATTATGAAGCAGAGATTCTGGGGTAGAATTATCCATTATGTCATCTTTCTTCCATTATACTGATCTCCCCTGGAGGAAGGAGTCTGTTCCTATTCTTTCTCACATAGGATGTTTCACTGGGGGAAACACATTTCTTTGTGTATGTCACTCAAGCAATTATACAATTGTTTAGTATTTTTTTGTAACTTATCCTTATGAAACAGTTCAAATCATATTTTTCCTAGAGGAGGGGAATGTAAGGGAAAAGCATTTGTTACTTGATTAAAGCAACATAGCTAGTATTGAGTACCTGTTGTATACCAAGCACTGTGCAGAGCATTTTATATTTATCCACTTAAGCACTATAACAACCCTGTATAGCAATACATTTCAATTTAATGAAGTTTGAAAGGCCTAAGCAAGTTTATGGCATTCACAGAACTGAAGGGAACAGATGAGATTTCAACCCAGGATCTTCTGATTATGAAATCTATGGCCTATCCCATTATGCTACTCAGCCTTCATTAAGAACCCAGTTATTGCACCCTACTGGGAATATATACCTAGGGCTGAAAATCAAATCAAAAGACTGTGGCTGGGGAGAATGTAGGTCCTAGGGAAGAACCTTATATTGCTGTACTGCTAATTAAATATGTTGCCAAAATTACTCCTAAATATTTATCCTTACATCCCATAGATCACTTCTGCTCTCAGCCCTATTAGATTAGAGAAGCTTCTCTTTTCAGATTGTGGTGACCACTGAGATGACCCAAAAGGCGCCATAGTGCTGAGAAGAAGTGATCGAGTAGTGAACAGCACTGAAACATCTCTATAACACCTTTCTAGCCTCAGGATCCATTCTGAAAAGGTGCTGGAAAGAATGTAAGAGATGAAGGAAGGGTAGGACTACTTCTAAAGCAATCCCCCAGACAGATATTGGCCTTGATGTCCATGACCTCACAGTGCCCAGCCCTATCTTCATAAGACCCTCATGATAGGAGACTAGTGGAGAGGAGGGAATATAATGGAATAGATTTGTGAAGGGGAAGTGGGGATGGGGATGGAATTATCATGGTTTATTTTCTCTAAGTATGGAAGTGGTCAAAAAGGAATTTTCATACATGAACATACTTAAAAAAAAGACTTTGTTTTTGTAGTGGGTGGCCGTCAAAGAATCATAATTAGTCAAGTGCTAAAACTAAATTACTGATGAGTGATCAGCCCTACAAAAGACATACATACCATCTCCTCCAGGGCTCAGGGAACACTGTGGAAAATAGAATGGAAAGAATAAGAATGTAAGAGTTTGAGGATGGGGAGGAGTTCTCTAAAGCTCTGGCATCTGGACATGACAAGGTCTTTGTACCCATTAACTCATAGCTTTTGTGTTTATTTGCACAAGACCTGCACATGATGGGGCCAGTCAACCTTTTGTTATTGAAGGGGGAGGGGCTGAGGAGATCATTCCTTTCCTTAATGAGGTAATGAAAGTTGAAGTTTGCTGGAGAGAGCAAGCCAGTCATTCTCTTCCATGGCCTAGCCAATATTATTCAACTAGAAGGACGGAGCACAGTTAGACTAAGGGCAATAAGGGAGGACTATGTGAGATAAAGTTGAGAAAAATGTTAACAGGTATCTATAAAAATGTCAAAAATAAATAAGAAAGTGGAAAAAAGTAGTTATTGTCTTGTGGAAGAATAAGCCTGGGCTATTCTTTGGATCTTGAATGTAATGAAAAGGTCCATGTGTAAAGACTTGGTCCCTAGCCTGTGACAGTATTGGGAGGTGGTATAATCTTTAAGAGATGATACCTCATGGAAGGAAGTCAGTCACTGGGGAATATTCTTATAGGGGGTTTGAAGACACTGGTCCTCTCTTTGCTGCCCAAGTTGCCATGAGGCAAAGCGCTTCCTCTACTACACACTCCATCATGATACTCTGCCTTGGCATAGACCAAAAGCAATGAAAGAAGCAAATCATTGATTGAAACATCCAAAACTATAAGCAAAGCTCAGCCTATCTGCTTTATAAGTTGATTACCTCAGGAAATTTGTCACAATAATAGAAAAACTTATTAAAATCATCAAGAAACTTGTCCTTTTTATGTTTTTAGTATAGGGCCTCTCACTGAACCTGGGACTCACAGATTCAACTAGACAAGCTAGCCAGCAAGCCTCAGGGATCCTCCTGTCTCCACCTCTCCATGCTAGGAATATAGGACTGCACTACCATGTCTAGCTTTTCTTACATGGGTGCTGGGTATCCAAACTCAGGTTCTCATGATTGCCTGCCAAACACTTTAGCCACTGAGATATCTCCACATGCTCCAATGTATGTTTTTTTTTTTTGTTCCATATACTTACTGTTGGCATTTGGATAACTTCTTTGGAGAAATGCATATTCATGTTCTTTGTCCATTTTTTAATTGAGAACTTTATTATATGAATATATGAAAATTGGTCATATTCCTATTGGGTTATACTCTTAGTATCCCTTGCCCCCACCAACATTCAACTAAGGGCCCTACTCAGTGAGGTTTTTGGAAATTACTTCTTCTGTTATTGAACTGGAAGTGTCTTGAATATATTCATGTGTGTGTGTGGGGGGGAGAGAGAGAGAGAAAGAAAGATATTGACTCACTCTGCAGCCCAGGCTGGCCTTGAACTTTTTATATAGCCCAGGATAACATATAAATCATGGTAATTTTCCTGACTCATCCATTTGAGTGTTGTGGTTACACATTACCATGCAATGGAGGATTTTTTTCTTTAAATATTATGGACACCAAACCATTAGTATATATCTGATATATAAATCTGTTTCCCTCCTTCATTTTCTTGGTAAAAGTTCAAATATACAAAAGTTTTAATTTTGATGTATTCAATTCTAGTCTTTTTATTTAGTTATTTCTGATATTGTTGCTGTATCTAAAATTTGGTTAAGAAGTACAACATAAAGATTTATCCCTATGTTTTCTTGTAAGACTTTCAAGGTTGAAGTCTTACATTAGGCCAATGACCTATTTGAAGTTAATTTTTGTGGACAATGTGAGCTAATGGTCCAACTTCATTATTTTGGAAGTGGATATTTGGTTGTTCCAGTATCATTGAGACAGTATCCTTTTCCTATTGAGTCGTCTTTGCAGTTGTGCTGACAATAAATTGGATATAGATACATACATTTCCTTCTTTTTTTATTTTATTTAAAAAATGTTTTATTTATTTATTTGCAAAGAGAGAGAGAGAGAGAGAGAGAGAGAGAGAGAGAGAGAGAGAGAGAGAGAGAATGGGTGCACCAGGGACTCTAGCCACTGCAAAGAAAGTTCAGATGCATGTGCCACTTTGTGCATCAGGCTTTATGAAGGTACTATAAAATCAAACCCATTACATTAGGCTTTGCAGCAAGCACCTTAACTATTGAGCAATCTCTCCAGCCCTACATTTCTTTCTTAACACTCAATTCTCTTCCACTGATCTCTATTCTTATGCCAGTACTACACAGTATTTTGATTACATAACTTTGTAATGAATTTTGATACTAGGAAATGTGAGAACCCCTGCTTCCTTTATTATTATTTTAAAGATTGTTTTGGCTACTCATGGGCTCTTAAAATTCCATTTGAATTTGAAATCAGTTTTTGTGATGAGAATTGTATAAGCTCTGTAGACACTTTTGGGTAGTATTGACAGCTCTTCTTTTGACATCTTAACCATGTAAATAGACATAAGAACGCATTAAAAAAATACATTATTCTGCCAGGATTGGCGGCACACCTTTAATCCCAGCACTCTGGAGGAAGAGATAGGAGGATCGCTGTGAGTTTGAGGCCACCGTGAGAATAGAGTGAATTCCAAGTCAGCCTAGACAAGAGTGAAACCCTACCTCGAAATCCCCCAAAACAAACAAACAAGCAAACAAACAAACAAGCAAACAAACAAACACATTATTCCATGTATTGAGGTTTTCTTTAACTTCTTTCACATTGTTTTTCAGTTTGTATGAGGTACTTTTTAAAAAATATATATTCCCAAATAATTGATTCTTTTGGATACTAGAGCAAATAGTTATTGTTAGGATTTCCTTTTTCATGTATGTTTTTTTATGTATGTTGATCTAATATCCTGAAGCTAGTAGCTTTGTTTATTAGCTTTGTGTGCATGCATATGTATGTCATGTGTATATATAGTATACTGTGTGTATAATATAGTGTGTATATAGCATTTGTGTGTTCAGATGAATGTACCCATGTGCATGCATGCAGAAGGCCACAGTGAATCATGGGGCATCCTACTCTTTGCTTTTCCACTCACTAAATCCAAAAATTCAAAGTTGCTGTTTTTCAAATGGACAGACTGACCTGTGAGCCCTAGTGATTTTCCTATCTCCGTTTGTCACAGGACTGGGGTTACAGACATGTGTGACCATGCCCAGCTTTTTATGTGGGTGCTGGATATTGAACTCAGGTCCTCATGCTTGCAAAACAAGCACTCTTACCTACTGAGCTATCTCTCGGTACTATTCATTAAATTTTTATGCATTAATTGAGGTAATGATGTGGTTTTTGCCCTTTTTCTTCTTAATATGATGCATTGCAATGATTGATTTTTCTACTCCTGAGCCACACTTGCATTTCTAGGATGCATAGCAGTTGGTTATGGTTTATTCTCTGGCTATATTTGGTTGGCTATTATTTTATTGAGGATTTTTGCATCTATTTTAACCAGATATGTTAGTTTATAGTTCTCTTTTCTGTTATTTTTTTTTCCTGTGTGGATAACTTCATAAGATAAATTTAAGTTTTACTCTGTCTTTCCTCATATTGTTAAACAGTTTGAAAAAAGCTATTTTTATTTATTCTCCAAATGGTGGTTTGTGTCCTTTAGATTGTGAATTTCACTTTGTTCAGAATTAGTTTTGATTTTACTTTTATTTAAGTTATTGATGCAATCACTTTATGTTCAGAATTTTTATTTAATTTTAAAGTAATTTCAGTAATCCGTATATGTCTACTAATTTGTACATTTCAGCTATATCAACTAATGTGTTGTCATATAATCATGTGTAGTATCATGTGTAGTAGGTGTAGTATTCTCTTAAACTCTGTTATTTTCCATAATATTGGTAGAAATTGCTTCATATTCTTTAGTTAATTCCATCTTTTTAAATTTTTTAAAGTCTACTTAAAGGCTTGCCAATATTATTATTATCAAAGAACCAATATGTGGTTTCAATGATACTATTTTCTCAATGTTGCTCACCTATGAATAAATGCTATATTTTTTCTGTTACTTTGAAGTTTACTTTGACCTATTTTCTCATTCTTTAAGATGCAAAGTTACATTGTTGACTTGAAGTTTTTCTTTCAATGTATAGTTGCAAAATTTCTTTCTGCCCCCACCATGAATGGGCTACAGTTTTCTGTCCCTTTGTATATCTTGTTATTTATTACGGAAAGATGTATATGGAAAGTTTGGTCTCAGATTTTCCCCCTTACTAAAGTTTACTCTCTTTGATTGTGGAGGATTTTCATTATCCACGTATTTAATGACTTTTCACAACTATTTTTTCATAGGTTGCATTCCTTGTCATGTGTGGTTAGTGAAGTTTCTGTTCTCTTACCTTGTGTTCAGCTAGTGTTTTGACAGATATTTTCTTAATCTCTCTCACATATGATTGGCTCCGTGCTGTAGTCTTCCTTTAATACATCCTGGCTGTTAGAACTCTACCTTAGTCTTCTCTTCTTGCTTGGATAATGCTACGTCCATGGCGACCTCGCCTGTGTAGCAAGCAGAAATGCTTCTGCACTGGAAGAGAGCTGAGGACAGAGGGCCAGCACTCCTCGGAGGGATGCCCCCGGTGACCCCTTGGCAGTCAGTTACTGTAAAGGTTCCTGCTGCCCATGAAGTCACGACGACCTAATTGCTGGCGCCAATGCTGTTTCTTTCCTGCTTTCTTCTAGCTGTTTGTCTAAGAACAGCTAATTCAACACTTATTAGTAATCATGCACGCAATCAGAGTACAAAAAACCAATTTGAGTATTGAATGTGCCCCTCCTATGATTAGGGCAATGGAGGATATGTATAACTCTACTAGGAATAAAAGATTAACTCTAGAACAGTTTTTAGATGGTGTAGAGTAGAAACAGCTTATGATGTTTTAGAACAATACTGATCCTGAGAAAGTGAAAGTAGAAATGTTAATCGGTAATGTTCATTAGAAGTATGACAGTTCTACAGATAGGGAGTTGTAAAACTTAGGTTTTCCCACCAGGAAACTTCCTGGGGGATATGTTCAGTACTTGATCAAGGACAGATGATGGACTCCTAGAGCTAGAATCTACTTAGTTCCACTCCCCTATGAGGGAGGATATGATAAATTTGGTAATAGATGAATAAATTATGAAGGAATAAGGAGGCTATGACATTCTCTTCCATTTATAAAATGCTTAACAAAGACACGTAAGCCTTGGTACTTATACTCTAGACAAGAAAGAAAAGAATTCCTGGAAAACATTAAACCAGCCTTAAAATATTGGTGGTCTTTTGGATAGAAACACTTTTATAATGAATATGAGGATTATATAAATAATCTTATAAGTGGAAAGAGATGGCTCTCTGCTCGGTTTATAAAAAATAAATAACCTATTATTCACCTTACATCCCTTACCCCAAGCTTCTATTCATGTAAAGCTGTAGTCAATGATGCGAGACATGCTTCTTAAAAATGGGTACAGTTCCTGCCTGATCAACATTACATGTATGCTTACAATAGAACAATACTTAAGATTGTTTAGATTAATGATTTCTGAGATCACTTGTTGGCTTGCTAAGTTTCTCTGTTCAATCTGTATAAAATCTTCATAAAACCTTCAGTAAATTGCAGCAGCATATTCTACCTAGAGTGTGTCTGTCTGTCATTTCCTCGCCGAATCCCGAGTTCTCCTTGAGCCTTCGCCCTTGTTCTCCCTCGGTCCTGATCTCCCCGAGAGTCAGTCCGCGGCAGGATAAAGCCTAGAGAACAGCTGAAAATGAAAACTTAGGTCTTCGTTGTTCTTTTCTGAACATCTGTTCTGGGCATGTGCTTGGCTTTCTGCATCCCACAGTCTACATAGTAATTTTGAATGCTTTGCATTCCCAAAGAAATTATGTCCAAAGCTTATCCTTCTAGGCTTTACTTAGTATACTATTTTCCTCAACCATTATATTTGGTTCAATGTAGGTATATGCTTTTCATTTGTCTTACAATTTTTTAAACAATATTCACTACTTTTGTACCCCAAGTATTTTAAAATTATTTTAAATTAATTTTTAATTAATTAGTACATAGAGACAAAGGGAGAGAGAGAATGGGTGCACCAGGGCCTCTAACCATTGCAAATGAACTTCAGATGCATGCACCACTTTATGTATTTGGCTTTGTGTGGGTACTGGGGAATAAAACCGCAGTCATTAGGCTTTTAATTTTAAGACCATGCTTTCTATGCTTCTGGGAAGGGTTATATAGTATCTTTATTCTTATATTAGCAATTTCTAATTAAACCTTTAGCAAAAATTAGGATACACCTGAAAATGAAGGGAAATCACCCATAATGCAACTTGACCATGTTGATCAAATTAGATCATGGAGCTATTAGTATGATTTCTCATTTGCATGCTCAACACTTAGTTTCCATTCTACCTGCAGCATCTGCGGTTTTTGACAATTTGTCTGACAGGCATATAATCTACATTTTCTGAAAATGCCAAATAATTAGGATGTTTTTGTAAAGTGTAGCTCAGAGATTTTTGGAAAGGGTAATAACAATTGGCCCAGATTAGAGGGTAGGTATTTCACCAGACAGAGAATATTTACAAGTGGTTGAGAAGAAAGGTAGAGGGAGAGATGTATTAAGAAAAAAACAACCCGAAAGAGAATAAATATATCAGTGGAAGCATTTGGAGAGGACACACTAGAGATTGTAGTTTTCAGAAGGTAGTAAGACCCGAGGAGATAAACCACCCTTTGCATCTCAGTCAAGGTCCAGATGCAACTACAGAGGAAGTGGGGAGACCAACAAGAGCGTAGCTTACATAGTTAGTCTGACAATCTACACAAAGGTGAAGGAGACAGACAGTGAAGATGCTCAACACATACCAAAGCAGAAATCCAGAGGCTCCCAAGAGCTCATCAATGAAGTAGACTTAAAACACACTCACCAAGGTTCAGAGAATTTTGCAGAAGAGGGGAAGAAATATTGAGAATCACAGGTTGGGACGTCATGTCCAGAGGCACTGTCTCCCTGGAAGAAATTGACTGCTGCTCCCACAATGCATAACTCACAACCCCATAGGGAATGCCAGCAACCCCACTGAGAAGGGCTCCCTGCGGAATGGGGGCAGAGAGGAGGGAAAAGATGGTACCAACACATGATGCATCCATGCAAAATATGTTCTTAATAATAATAAAATAAAAAATAAATAAAATTAAGTAGCTCATTTCTTCCAAGAGTAGAAAAACTACTTGGGAAAATCATGTGTTTGTATTTTTCTACTGTAAAAGGAAATATCATATACAGGTTCATTTCCTACCAAGACGTGACAAAGGCTGTAAAGGTTGAGGTCACATGATTTGGAGTGAGACCTCAGCAACACATGGAGCTCTGATGAAGCAATTATTTATAAGTGACAGTATTGTCTGCAGTTTCAATGTGCTTCATGGCATTTCAACAAATTTTAATTTAACTATGTTGATTAAAACATTTTGTAACATGCAATTCATACTTCCTTGCCTCCTTAGGCAGAATATATAGAAAAGAATTTTTTCTTCACCTGTGACTCAGGGCCCATGCAATGACTTTCATCTTCTCTGTGTTCTATAAGAACATTGGCTCTATTACTACATGTTTTCAGATTGCAGTGGTGTTTTCTCAGCTTCTTCCTAGTTTTATTCTCCCTCCACTTGAAATAGGTGCCAATTTATCATTTTGTTAAACAAAATGTCCCCTTTGGCACTTTAAAACATGATGCTGTAATTTCTTGTAAGACTCCATAAAACATGCAAACTTGATTACAATTGGGTGAAAGTGCAAGGCTAAAGATTCCTAATCAAATTCTATAATGCCTCTCTTTGAAGAAATCACATATTAGAGTAAATGGAGTGGCTGATCAGATGCCTTTTTGGCTTAGCTCCTGATTCTTAGGTATGTTATAAGTAGATAATGTTGCTGATTTATGAGGAGAAACTCACTTTCTATAGCAACATTCAAATTACTATAAATCTAGGAGGTAATTGACTGTAGTATGTTTCCTGTTGCCCATCACTGCTCAGAATTGGTACTCTTAATTTTATCTCTGCCAGAGAAATACTAAAAATACTAAAGCCACAACCAAATGGTAGTTTAAGTATATCAGTGGTTTGTGCCACTTACCAGTTTCTGATCTACCAGAGCATGGGACTCTTAAGGCAGTACCTACAAGGTATCAGAGAAAGCAAGGGGTAGAAGGTAGTCCCTTTTAGTTTTAGAATTTTTCATATTCTTAGAGAACTATCTGCTTTGGTCACATCCTCAATTACAAATATCATGTTCTTTGGGTGCTGGGAAAAGTTGAAATGAAACATTCTTCTTATATTGTGATAGAATTTTACTGTCATGTTTGTAGTGAAAAAGATACGTGCAGATATGTTTGACAAGCTATGGGTCATATTCAGTTCTTTCATTTATCCCAAAGCTGCAAGTAATCTCCACTATTGTTATGCAGAGTCTAAAATCAACTGAAAAGAACAGAGATAATGAAAACAGTAGATGTGTACTGAATTAGGTTCTGTGAGGAGTATTTGGATGTTAGCAAGTCTTGTGTCTGCCACATAATTTAATCAGCAATTTATTTAATCCCATCCTCTAGGCCCAAATTATTTTATGAAAAATAAAAATATAGCCCAATATGACCTTGGCTTTGACTTGAGTACTGGATATCCTGGAGGGAAGGCACAGGCTGGTGAGATTTTCAATCTTCTATCTGCTCCTTCATGGCTACTTTAATTACAGTCTTTCATGGGGACCAGATGGCCACTAATTAGGAGTTTCTTCAAATGAGAGACCCTAATGGAAAGAACCTTCTTGCAATCCACTTCCAGCAGATGCTCAATCTAACCAACCTTTCAGTTATAGTACCTAGGTTCCAGAGTGCCTTTCTTTTGGGTGAGACATAGAATATATAGCTCTAATATCTTGGTATCTCATGGAACACATAAAACCTTGTTACACAGAACTTTGATTCAAGGAACTAATATTGTCCACCTTTTTGATAGGCCTTCCAATTTAATAAGAACTGATGCTATGTGCATGACTCCAAAGTCCTTTGGATCTTCAATTTCCTGCTAAATTATCAGAAGGACCTTACTTCATTTTTAGTGTATCTGCTGTTCTAAATATTACTAAAATCAGTTGCAACTAATCAGAACTTCTCTATTAGCTAGAATCCCAATGAACTGGAACATTCTATTTATGGACTCTGAAACATAATTCAGTGTTAATTAAGTAGATGGCTAGTTATGACCAGACATTTAAAGAGTAAATTCATGAATATGCTTGTCACACATTGAGAGGTCTAATGAGATATGTCAGGAACACTATGACTCTTCCAGATGTTAAGAAATTAACAAATATGTAGTGGTAAAGGGGATATTAGGGAATTACTGACAATGGTTGATGTACACGTGGAAAAAATCTATGATATATACTTATTTTACATAGTTTTTATTTATTTATTTGAGATAGAGAGAATGATGGGCATGCCAAGGTCTCTTGCTACTGGAAATGAACTTCAGATACATGTGTTCCTTTGTGCATCCAGCTTTATGTATATACTGGGGAATCAAACCCAGCCTATCAGGTGTGTCAGGAAAGGGCTTTTAATGGATATGGTGCAAAGACATGGGTTCTAAGCCTAGCTCTTATATTAACTACCTTGATGACCACAACTTAGTTTCCTTGGTACATTATATTTGCTCTTGTTTTATAGGCTTGTTGTTAGATCTTAGTTTGGTTCCCCCAGGAATAGATTATGACATAATTGTTTAAGCTTAGTAGTTTTTCTTTGAGAGTTGAAGAAATACTGGTAGAAGAAAGAGATGGTGAAAAAAGGGAAGCAAGCAGGTAGTAATGGGACCATTATCAAAGTAGAGACAATGACTAGGGTTTAAGACATCAGAGGGCATCTGCTTCATAGTTTACGTTACCATCTGATGAGGGAACACTGACTTCTACTGATCTTTGGTTGAGTGCCATTGATTTCTTGGCATATCTAATGGACCTCCCAGGGCTTAGAAATTATTCAGCAAAATAAATGGAGGTGCTGGCCTTAAGAAGTTGGGATGGAATGCACGAAAGGGTAAAGGTGAACAGGGATAGGTATGATTGCATCTACAAAATTTAGCACAGGAATATAAGTGAATATGTTTTGTATAAAGCAAACGTATTAATACTTTTAAGCATTAAAATTATAGTTAGTTATCTGATAATACCCATGAAAAATGACAGAGAGCCATACGTATGGAAAGAAATTGAAATAATAATCATGGAATCTTTTGAATACTTGTAGACGTCAGATAACATATTATGCATTTCAAGTACGTTGGTTCATTTAATAATTTGTGAGATTTAAATATCTCTATTACCTTCATCTTACAAAGAAGAATGAGGCTCAGAGAGCTGAAATAACTTGCTTTAGGACACACAGCTCAGAGTTACTATACCTTAGGATTGAAATTTTGCATCTAGACTCTCCAGTCATCATACCTCAATGTTTGCAGGATGTATGTTACAAGACTGCTTAAACCACAGATAGTACTAAACCTGTATTTACACTATGTTTTTCCTATACATATGTATAATAAATTCTAATGTATAGATACTGTAAGTGATTAACAATAATACTAAAACAGAATAGTAGTATATAGTAATGAAAGTTAGATGAATGTGGTCACTTTCTTAAAATAGCTCATTGAACTTTTACTTTTCATTTTATGAAGACAGACAAAAGAGTCATTTTATGACTTCTCTTTGTCCTGTCCAAATTGTTAGCATCACTACTTTAGTAGTTGAGACCATTAGGAAATAGAATAAGGGTCACTTGAACACAAACAGTGTAACATTGAAATAGTAGATGTTACCAGTAAAGAGGCTCTAAGTGACTAACCATTGGGCTGCACATTCAGTGCGGATGCCCTGGATGAATGGAAGATTTAGGTCTTGAATGGGAGAAAGTAATGTGGTGCATGATTTCATCATGCTACTCAGCACAGTGAGTAACACAAAACTTATGAATGCTGTATTTCTAGAATTTTCCAGGTAACAGTTTTGGACTAATGAGCAGGGCTAACTGAAATCACAGAAAGTAAAACCTTGGACAAGGGGAAACTATTGTATTAGTAAAAACTTGGGATAAGAAGCTGATATAATTTCTCTAGTAACTGTCTATCTTGTCTCTATAATTTTTCATATACAACTGACTACTTTCAAAAGGATTTAAGATGTCCTGCAGAGTTTTTGTTTCCTTATTTCTGTGCCAGTGCCTTCAATATGACAGAAACCGCTGATCTATTGTTTCCATGGTTTATATCACACATAGTTCCTTAGTGTGAAAGACATCAGTGTGTTTTATATGCATGCTTCTCTTTATTTGCAAAAAGTCATTTCACTGCTTTATTGACTTTCTTTCTTTGGTCTTAGGGAAACTGCTCAATTTGAAAAGGTTTTGTTTTAAGTATTACTTTATTAACAGTAGGTAAGTGATCACTCAAATACAAATCAAATAAACTAGACTTAATGTGCAATGTCTCAATACAGTCAGGTTGAGCAGCATGGGGAAGTTTGAGTGTTTTGGATTAGAAGCCAGTGATCTTTGTGTAGCCTCTGATGAAGCAGACAGATGCTCAGTGCAGATATGACAAGTGCATATCTCGTCTGAAAAATGTTTTCTTTCTGCAAGGACTTTAGTATAAGCCTTCTGACTGGTGCCCATGAAATGTCAGTGTTATAATCAAATTTATTGAGCCACACATAGTAATTAAATGAAGGATCTATGGGAAGGAAAGGTGAGTGGTGCTGAATATTTATAAGAAAAAAGTGAGGTGAGGCAGAGGTAGGTTAAAAAAAAAAGGAAAAACAATGCATGACCCATATACCTCAACAAGGAGAGGCCAATGGGGAGGGAGTAGGTCATGGATGAACCTAATAATGGTACCAAACTGCCTGTATTTGCTGAATAGAAAACTAATAAAAAAGAAAGGAAAAAGGGAGGTGCTAGGGGCTGGAGAGATGGCTTAGCAGGGAAGGCACTTGCCTGAAATGCCTAATAGCCTGGTTTTGATTCTCTAGTACCCACGTAAACTAGATGCACAAAATGAAACATGCATCTGGGGCTTGTTTGCAGTGACTAGAGACCCTGGCATATCCACTCTCTCATATATATATGTATGTATATGTATATAATTTATTACTCTGCTTGCAAATAAATAAAAAAGTAGGAGGTGCTACATTAGATGCACAAGGACTCTAACATAATTGATATGCTGTGTTCAGTTAATCCAAAAGTCAAGAATGCATTTTCCTTTAACTCTCTTAATCTGGGATCACAACTTCAGTTGTGTCTTATGGTCATATGATCATCTTCCAAGGTTCACCATATCAAACAGAACTTTTCACCCTTGTCCAATGTTTGTGAACTTCTTTTTTTAATTTTTTGTTTATTTTTTATTTATTTATTTGAGAGCTACAGACAGAGAGAAAGAGGGAGAGAGAGAGAGAGAGAATGGGTGTGCCAGGGCCTCCAGCCACTGCAAACAAACTCCAGACGCATGTGCCCCCTTGTGCATCTGGCTAACGTGGGTCCTGGGGAATCGAGCCTCCAACCATGGTCCTTAGGCTTCACAGGCAAGCGCTTAAATGCTAAACCATCTCTCCAGCCCTGTTTGTGGACTTCTAATAGTACTAATGGTGTGTGCTTCTGCTCCTTAGTTTACATTCTCAAGGTCATAGTTTCTTAGATCTTTTCAGTTCACCATTGCCAACTTCTCTTTGGTTACTGCTGCAAAGTACAAATTTTCTCTGTACTCATTTTTTTTTTCTGTGTGTATAAAGTAAATCACCTGTGTGTGCAGATGCATGGGCCTGGTGGAGGCCAGAGTAGAATGCTGGGTGTTCCAGTGCATTGCTCTTCCACATTTGCTTCCTTAAGACTGAATCTCTCACTGAACTGGAGCTGCTGTTTTTCCATCAGACTGGCTGACCAGTGGGTGCTAGTGATTCACCTGTCTCTGCCTCACTCAGGACTGAGATTACAGGCTTATGTGGCCATATCTGATTTTTTATGGGGGTGGTTGGGAATTAAATTCAGGTTGTCATACGTGCATGGAAGTATCCACTGTGCCATCTCCCCATCCCCTAAGCTTTTATTCTTAGTTGACAGAACCCAATATCTACATAAATGCAGATGAAAATTATGAATTAATCATCATTTCCAAACTCATAAAGCCATACATAGTATAACTTGGCTCTATTTCTACATCCTAATTTCCACTCATTTAAAGCATATCTTCATCTGAACTGCAAACCTACCAAGTTTATTCTCACCTCTGACTTTGTTAATGCCTTGTTCTCTTCAACTATGATTGACTCTTGAACATTTGTGTAAAATCTACCCATTCTTCTTTACAAAGCCTTTATGTCTACTATAGTTCACTGTACTTCACACTATATTATTCACTTTTTTGAATATGCAATTATGTACATATTATGTTATATATTTAGGAACCTCATCTCCTCAATGCCTTGTAAATCTCAAGGCAGGAACTGTGGCTCACATTTCACCTGAGATATCACAGTTTCTAGCACTATACCATGACTTGAATGGACAATGTGGACATTGAATATATATATATATGATCTCAAAGTACTTCTGGGTATGGGTTCTTTGAAGTGAGATTAGGCTTTATATTGTCTAGCTTAAGAGAAAGGAGCCTCTCGGTGCTACAGGTGGGAGAAAACCTGTGGGTTTCCACAGTGAACCAAGGGATACTTTTTGAAATAACCTGATAGGAGGGGTATGATTTTTTTTTATTTTTTATTTTTTTTTTTATTTTATTTTTTTTTTTTTAAATTTATTTATTTATTTTGAGAGCAACAGACACAGAGAGAAAGACAGATAGAGGGAGAGAGAGGGAATGGGCGCGCCAGGGCTTCCAGCCTCTGCAATCGAACTCCAGACGCGTGCGCCCCCTTGTGCATCTGGCTAACGTGGGACCTGGGGAACCGAGCCTCGAACCAGGGTCCTTAGGCTTCACAGGCAAGCGCTTAACCGCTAAGCCATCTCTCCAGCCCTTTTTTTTATTTTTTAATTTTTTTTTAGTAATGAGAACAAAGTTTACTCTATACTGCTAGCAAAGAAAATTCTAGCACTCTGCTTTGTGTGGTAGCATATTACCACTTATAGTTAGGGAACGCAAAAGGAGAAATGGTCATGCGTATTACTTTTTTAAAGTACTTTTATTGAAAGCTTAGAGAAAATGAGGAAGAAAATAAATCTTTTCCCACATGAGAAAAGAGTCCATGGCTCTTTTGTTGGTAAGTCAAACAGAAATATTAAAGTTATGCACTACTCAGGAAGGAATTTATTTAAAAATAAAGATTTAGAGTGAAGTATAAAGGTGAATTTCAATTATAATCTGAGGATGAGACCAAACTTTAGTAAAATCTGAGTTAATAAAGGATTATTTTGAGAGGCAAGAAACCATATATTTTTATTTTCCCAAAAGGATTTTATGTCCCTGACCTTTGAACATATCTGAACATAGTTTTTAAAAAATAATATAAACAAATCAAATATAACATTCTTTATACAATTCTGGGATTCCACATTTTTGTCAGAATATAAGGTAAGCATATACAGTTTAAGCCACTTCAAGCCACTTACCCAAGGGACTTACTGCCACCTGTTGTTCATGTATCTGAATTACATGAAAAGTGAGTGAAGGGTAATTGAATCTCTGTTGGTTGAAGTATCACTAAAGATATACAGTGACATTTGTCCTGACACTTGAGCAGCCAAAGTTCCTAATTTTATGAGACATCTCTATGAAATTCTTTTTTTTTTTTTGAGGTAGGGTCTCCCTCTAACCCAGGCTGACCTAGAGTTTACTATGTAGTCTCAAGGTGTCTTGAACACATGGTGATCCTCCTATCTCTGCCTTGCAAGTGCTGGGATTAAAAGTGTGCACCACCACACCCAGCCTGTATGCCATTCTTAAATGAGATATACTATTTGGAAGAGGAAACAAATACAAAAGCAAGCTTGTAATTTATTCTACCTAGAAAAAAACTCACTTAACTCCCCAAGCCTCAGTTTTCTCAACTGTAAGATAGAATGATGACAACATATTCCCTTCACACATAGGTGTTATGAGAAGCCAAGCTAGGGCCTACTTTGGGAAAGGATTTGTAAAATTATATTTACCATATATATACTCAGTATTGCCAATGTAAAATTCTGACTAGCAGGTGAAGTGGTGTTTTGTCATGGAGTTAGTGAATATTAAAAGGCTCCAATTTGCTTTCTTCTCACACTATATTAAGTCTTTTTTTCATTTCCTCCATGCATTCCAATAACTTGTGAAATAGTGTGTAGTTTCTCATCCCTAATCCTCTCAGTATGATATGAGGTTTTCTACAACTTTTTATCACCTAGAATGTCTATCTTCTAATCTCTCATGATTATACTACCTTCACAGTGCCTGTGCCTCTTGGAGGAAGGGGAAATAGGTATAAATCCATCTGCATCATGTTTAATTCAAAAGGAGAGTCTGAAGTCCTGGATTCATGGTTGTCAGTGCCTTTGTGACCTCATAGTGCCCATGGTAACCTGTACAATATTGGGCCATCAGCATGTTGTCATGGATGATGAATGAAAGCAAAAGACATCAAGATAGCCAAGTGACTGGTTGAGGGGAGGCATAGATTTACTGGAAAGAATTGGAGGGGGGACAAGAGGTAGTGATTAGAGAGGAGTATGATAAAAATATATTACATAGATATATAAAAATTGTCAGTGAGCACACCTTTAATCCCAGCACTTGGGAGGCAGAGGTAGGACAATTGCTGAGAGTTCAAGGCCACTCTGAGACTACATAGTGAATTCCAGGTCAGCCTGAGCTAGCATGAAACCCTACTACAGGAAATAAAATTGTCAATGAGATAATTCAAAAAGAATGGGTGGTGAGTGCACAAGGAATCATTCCAGACTAGCAAGAGTAAAAGTATGGATAATGGCAGACTGTCTTGAACTTAATGCTTAGCACGAGGATAAATATATGTTGCATGAGTAATGGACTTTGAGGTGGAAAAGCCAAAGGTGAGTTTGGGAAACAGTGGCTGGGAAGTAGGGAAGTTTTGAAGGTGATTGACCTGGGGAACTCCCAGTATCATTTAAGTTTGTTGAGTTATGTTTTCTTCATCTACAAAAGGATTTAATCTTTTCTTTATGTGATTTAAAAGTTTTGTATGATGGGGACTGATAGTGGCCTTCCTCTAGATGGTCTGTGGAAGTTCCCTTCTTGTGGCTGAGACAAAACACCAGACCAAAAGCAACATATGGTAGGAAAAGGTCCATTTCAGGTTTTCAGTGTCAGGGGGAAGTTTCTTCATGGTGGAGATAGCATGGCAGAGCAGAGGTTAGCAATTATTTTTTCCAGAAATAGAAGCTGAGAGTTGAACTATGTATCCCAAGACCTTTTCCAAGCAACACACCTCCTCTAGCAAGGCTATATATCCCAAATTGCTACCAGCTGGGCATTGAGTATGAGATTTAATCACAAACACATGAGGCTATGGGGTGACCCTTTACATTCAAACTACCACAAGGTCCATGTCGTACAAATCTGTGAACATTATCCTATATGGAAAAACATAAGGTGTTCTACATTTTGTAATTAAGGATTTTCAGATGTGGAGATTGTCCTGGATTTTCATAGTGTCATCAGTGGCATCATGACCTTGTAAGAGGAATTTATAAGGACATTTGATGACCAACAGGAGAGGAGGCAGAGATCAAGAGTGATGTTTGCATGAGGCAAGGAATGCCAGTAGCCACCAAAAGCTGGAAAAAGGAAGGGAAATATTTTCTATCTTCCTCTCTCTTTCCCTCTTATAGTAGTGTGCCCTCACTATAACTTCAATTTTGACTTGGTGATAGTGACTTTAGGCTTCTAGCCTTTAACACCATGAGGGAATGTGTTGCAGTTAGGTTCGCATTTCTGGCAGAAATCACCCGACCAAGTGCAGTTTGTGGGAACAAAAGAGATTTATTTTGGCTTACAGACTTGAGGGAATGCTCCATGATGGCAGGGAAAATGACAACATATGCAGAGGGTGGACATCAACTCCTTTCCAACATCAGGCAGATAACAGCAACAGGAGAGTGTGCCAAACACTGGCAAGGGGACACTGGCTATAGTACCCATAAGCCCGCCCCCAACAATACACCACCTCCAGGAGGCTTTAATTTCCAATTGTCATCAGGTGAGGAGACTAGTATTCAGAATACTTAAGTTTATGGGGGACACCTGAATCAAACCACCACAGAATGCTTCTATTGCTTTAAGCCACTAAGTTTGTGGTAGTTTGTGTGAGTAGCCAAAGAAAACTAATACAGGTGATATAAGAATAAGGCCCTTGGGGCAGAGAAAATAATCAACGAATTTTTTATTTCTTATGTGTTTATTTAAGAGAGAGAAAAAGGCAGAGAGAGAGAAAGAGAGAGAGAGAAAGAGACAGAGAGAGAGAGAGAGAGAGAGAGAGAGAGAGAGAGAGAGAGAGAGAGGCAGAGAGAGATACAATGGGCGTATGAGGGCCTTCTGCCACTGCAAAGAACTCCAGATGTATGTGCCACCTTGTGCATTTGGCTTAGGTGGGTCATGGGGAATTGAATCTGAGTTCTTTGGCTTTGCAAGAAAGCTGCTTGACCACTAAGCCATCTCTTGAGACCTTATCAATGAATTATAAACTGAAGTGAAAATGACAGGCATGAGACATCCAAAGTCCTTGTCCTTGTAAATACAAACAATTATCACTTGAATTTAATTATTGGCCTTCAATAATTCATCTTTAGAGATAATATTGAGTTGTGTTTGATTTTTAAAACCTACCTCTATCCCTCTCTCTGATCTACCAGTTATGCCCAGAACAGATCTGAAATTTTGGAATTCCTACTGTTAAGGAAATTGATCAAATCATATGTCTCAGTACTACAGGAAGGAATGCAATCTTCTTCCACTCACCACCTCACATTATGCACCATGAGCCAAGGTAAAGTGCCCCCACCCTTTGCAGTGCAATATTCCTCCCCCCTCCCTGAAAAGCCTTAATATCTCCACCATCCCCTTACTCAGGGTACTGAAGCTTCTTGCCTTTCATCATGGATCCTGCCCGATGTTAACTAATATATCAGGCCTCCTAAATAGCCTCTGAGTCTTCTACTAACACCCACCATACAAGCTGTTTAAAGTCAGAGGCATTTAAGGGTTTGTTATAGGTGAGTGAGAGTGAACTTCTCAAATTGTTTATGTGAATCTTTGAATATTGCCTTCTGTTTTTTACTTCATTTTATTTTATTTGTGATGCTTGGTATTTAACCCAGAGCCTAATGTATATGAGATAAGCATTCTTCAATCTGAGCTGCATCCTCATCCCATCCCATACCTTGTTTATAGAGTGATTTTTTTCCCATCAATTTGGTGTATATATATATATATATATATATATATATATATATATATATATATATATTCAACATGGATCAATAGGGGTTAATGTCCACTATTTCCAGATAACTGATTCTCAACTGGATGCTGTATTGCCTTCCTCCTGAGAGGACATTGGTGATACCTGTATATACTATTGGTTGTCACAAATGTGTTCTTTGGGAGAGTTTCTGGCTTATAGCAGAAGAAGGCCATGGATGCTGCTAAATTCATAATAGTGCACTGGCCAGCCCCTAAATGAAGCATATCCAGCTAAAGAATCAAGAGTACAGCCTGCTGGGGAGAAAGATATCAACAGTCTTAACCAGCAGTGGACCCTGCAATCATTACAGCAGGTAGCCAGGTCAAATGTACTAACTGTGCAGTGGTGGGATATCTATTTTGGGAGAAGCCATGCACTTTCTGATTGGATTGAGGATTACTTCATGGAGTGAATTCTTACTTGGTACTGAAAACCTAATCAAATGCCTATGGCTTGGGAAATCATAAGCCTTAGGGGTAGACTACTACTGTTGTCTGGCTAAATGGACATATTATGTCTCTCAAACTGTCCTCAGAATACTCATATATTTGCTCATATATGAATGCTACTCTTACCTTTGGCTAGAGAAGTTTCTTTTTTCAGATGGCAGTGAACACTGGGGTGACTCAAAACTCACCAAAGTGCTGAGATGTGACAATGGAGTGTTCAGCACTAAATAAGACACCTCCATCACAACCCAGTGATGGTGGAAAGAATATAAGAGCTAAAGGAAGGGGTGGAAAGCTTACAATACTGTCTTCTAGACACACAGTGGCCATGGAATTCAGGACTTAGAGTCACTGATGTTACCTACATAAAACCTACATAATTAGGAGGAAAGAAAAAAGCAATGACATAAAAATAGAAGAGACCTGACAAAAAGATGAGATTCAGTGGAAGGAGAATACAGGAAAGGGAAAAGAAAGGGTGGTGAGAGGGGACTATGATCATGGTATATTGTCTATGTGTATGGAAGTTGTCAATAAAACATTTAAAAATATGTTCTAGGTGACTGGGTGAAATGACCAATATCTGTCCAAGCAACTCATGGTTTAACCTACTTAGCAACAAATAATCTGTTGTATTGCCCACACAAGTGCAATAGTGGTGCACAGTTGTGGTGGGGAACCAACTGCTCTTGATTCTAACTGATCTCCTCAGTGGTATGGGACCCATAGCTGGAGCTGGGAAACAAGTCAGAACCTTATCCAAATATAAGCCCACTCTCCATTATCAAGCTACCATCGATTGTGGGCTACAAGAGGGCCTACACCTATTAAATTCTCTATATAAAAAAGTAAGGGTTATCTCATTTGTCTTGGTGCTAACTTACTCTCCATTGGAGAATCTGCTTCTCTTTTTCAGATAGATGCAGATCCTAAAGAGGGAACCACCCCATCATACCTCAAAAGGGCCCTGACTGAAACTAAGGAAAACTGGTGAAACAAGCAAGGGTGCTGTTTTCCTGATGAACCAGATACCAGCACAAGGGGGAAGGAGAACAACACAGAGAAAAATCAACTCCTACCAAATCAGAGAGCCAGAGACCCAGAGGCCCCCAACACCTCATCACTGAAGCAGACCAAAAATGAACCCAACATGGCTCAGGGAAATTTTGCAGAAGAGGGGGGCGGGAAGAGTGTCAGAGCCACATGTTGGGTCTTGATATGCAGAGACATTTATCATTCCAATAACTGTTGGCTAATTCCACAATGCATGACCCATATACATCAACAAGGAGGGGCCAATGGGGAGGTGGTAGGCCACGGATGAGTCTAATAATGGTACCAAACTGCCTGTATTTGCTGAATAGAAAACTAATAAAAAAGTTTATCTATCTATCTATCTATCTATCTATCTATCTATCTATCTATCTATACATGTTCTAACAAGGGGGTCATGGTCAAACTATATTATGTACATGAATAAAAATTGTCAATAAAAAGATTAAAACAAAAGAGCACAAAAGCTGAGAAGCCCTGATCTGGGTGGAAAGAAAACCCTAGGCATTTAAGTATTCCCCCCGCTCCAGCCTCATTTTGTGTAATTTCTGAGGTAGAGAAAAAGTGCCTGAGACAAAGTCCTGGAGCTCTTTCCAAAGCCCTTACTGCAATGAGCAGTTCTCTTGGAAGAGGGCAAGGGCAAAGCTTGGAGCTTCTCTCCACCAAGGCTTAGATCAGTAGCTTATTTCTTGAACCCCTGCAGGTTGTCGTGCTTTCATAGTCATCAGGGCTCCTGACACATTATTTAGAATCAGAATGTTTGTTTACATGCCTAGACAAAATGGGGCTGGCATTTCTGTTGTACTGCAGCAAAAGGTTAGAGCTTACATAAGCCAAATAAATGCAAAGTCAAGGTGACTCTACTTTATGTATCACGTTAACACAGAACTACAAATCCCTGGGGTACACTTTAGGAATCCACTGAAGCCAGGCCAGCCTGTGCTGTCTGGTAAAGGGAAAAGATGGATACAATTCAGAGAAATGGCATGGGTAATGAGCACTGTGTGGAATTTTGGCATTGTTTCCTGTCTGGAATCTGCTTCTGTTGTGAACACAGACTCAGCATGATCAAGTAGGATGACATTCCTGTCAACGTTCTTCCCACTTCTCTGTCTTCTTCCCTCACCACAAAGTACTTACAGTGCCATTGTTCATAATTTTTGCCCTTCAGGAATTCAAAGATAACACATGCTAGAACTTTCCTGGGCCATCTTATAGAGTTGGACAAGCCCACTAGACAATCAGCTTTGGGAAGACAGACACCATTATCTTCTTTCCTTATTGAACCATCAGTATCCAGGACTGTGTTTGGCACACAGCAGGTGCTCAAAAATATTTCTAAGGGTAAAGCCTTTTCTTTTTCTTCAATTTAGGCACATAATCTCCGATTTGTAACTTTGGTGGAGCTAATAGTCAAATGATCTATATCCATCCAAGAATAGCCACTGTGTATCCCCCATGAAAATGGTTATGAAGCTTTATCATAGTATCAGAATCATGTACAGAGGTTGTAAAAACACTGATTATTAGATCTCTCCCCTCCAGAGTTTAAAATTCAGTATGTCTTGGATAGGACTTGAGACTCTTCATTTCTTTTCTTTCTTTCTTTCATTTTTTTCTTTCTTTTATTGGTAGGGTCTTGCTTTAGCTCAGGCTGATCTGGAATTTACTATGTAGTCTCAGGCTGGCCTTGAACTCATAGAGATCCTCCTACCTCAGCCTCCCAAGTGCTGGGATTAAAGTCATGTGCCACCATGCCCAGTTTATAATCTGCATTTCTAACAAGTTCCCAGATGATAACCATGTATTCAAAAGTTTACAGATCAACTTTGATTCTAGCATTTGGGGAGGCAGAGGTAGGAGGATACCCATGATTTCAAGACAAGCCTGGGACTTAGAGTGTGACCCTACCTCAAAAAAAAAAAAAAAAAAAAAAAAAAGACATGCAGAGGCTAAAGCAGTGAGTGCCGTGATCCTAGTCCTTGTGCTGTGGTTATGAATAGTAGAAGTGATGCTCTGATAATTAGATCTTTTGATGGAAAGGAAATAGCCACGTGAAATAAATATTACAATGTTATTATTATTATTTAATTTGTTTTTTTAAGGTAGGTTCTCACTCTAGCCCAGGCTGACCTGAAATTCAGTATGTAGTCTCAGGCCTCAAACTCACAGTTACATTCCTACCTCTGCCTCCTTAGTGCTGGGATTAAAGGTGTGTGCCACCACACCTGGCTACGATGTTATTTTTTGGGACCCGGTCTCACTATATAGCCCAGGCTGGCTTGGAAACCACCATGTAGTCTGGGCTGGGCTCAAATTTATAGCAATTCTTCTTCTCTTACTTCCTAAGTGCCGGGATTATAAATGTGACCCAACATACCCAACTCTACCTTGCAAAATACTAATTCTATCAATAATGATGCTTCCCCTCTCTTTATCGGCTTGGAAGAGGGAGGGAGACAGAAAGGGAGAGAAAGAGGGAGAGAAAGAGAGAAAGAGTGAGTTTTCCTTTGGGTATTTCATACTATGCTTATGGTATAGCCTTCTATATTTTTTGTCTTCCTTCAGATATCAGCTTTCTTAAAGAGGTATTCCTTGACTGTTTGAAGAGTTTTTTTTTTTTCCCCTTATCAGTTATAGTGTTTGATGTTTCTATTTCTATAAATACACATTAATGTACTTGCTTGTTTAATTTCTGCTGTTCCTACTCTGTCAACCCCTGGAGGGTTGTGCCCATGCATGTTTGGTTCATAGTCTGTCTTCAGGGATGAGAACTATGTCTGACCTTAACTCCTCAGTTAATATGTTTTTATGAAGTGTTACTTGTAGTTGGAAAAAGTTTAAAACAATTTAAATTCTCAACAACTGTTATTTGGTGAAAAAAAAATGAAGTGCATCCAAACAGTGAACTGGTTTTATATATACTGGATTTATTGTTTGTAGATTACCTATTGATATACTCATGCCAAATAATATGGAAGAGATGGAGTGATAAAAGCATGTTTTAAACCATCAATCTGGCATAAATTTTGAGAAAATATATCTCATTGGCTCTGTTGAGATAATTTTAAGGCATATCCTCAGTATAACCCTAACCTTCATGAGAACACTACCCCATCTGTTGTGAACAACAGTTGAAAAACTACAATTCCAGAACCAGTAGAACAGGAAGCATAGCAGACAGCTTAAGGTTCACTGAGATGAACTTCCAGACCAGGCACAATTATGGAGGAAGAGATATTTGGTGAAGCTTACAGATCCAGGGGAAGTTCCATAAATGGCAGAAGAAGCTGGCCTGCCTTCACAGGTCCAAGAAGAGAGAGAGAGAGAGAGGCACAAGCTTAAAGCCAAAAGCCACAACACACTTCAGGAACTCCAGATAGGCACATTTTGCATATCTTTAGATTCAAATCTGAAACCCACCATGACACCTTAAGATCACCCAGTGCCATTGTCTCCAGCCAGGTGGTTACAGATGCAAACTACAAACAAATAAACAACTGAATATATTGGGGGCCATCTATTCTATTCAAACCACCACAGGAAGTGAAATGTATTTTAGAATCTAAGGTGCATGGAACATTCTCTGAGACAACACATACACAAATTTTTCAACAGTAGTTGTTTCTGAATGGGTTATGGGTCTCTATTGATATTTTAAATTCTTTCTTTTTTGCTTATTTGTAGCTTTTGACCTTTCTGTAATGAGTAGCATGGTTAACATTTAGGATAAAGAAAGTAAGATGCATAAACCATTAAAATTGCTCTGGTTGGGCAGGAGAGATGGGTTAGCAGTTAAGCACTTGCCTGTGAAGCCTAAGGACCCCGGTTCAAGGCTCGAGTCCCCAGGACCCACGTTAGCCAGATGCACAAGGGGGTGTACACGTTTGGAGGTCGTTTGCAGTGGCTGGAGGCCCTGGTGCACCCATTCTCTTTCTCTCTCTCTCTTTCTGTCTCTCTATCTATCTGCCTTTTTCTCTCTGTCTGTCACTCTTAAGTAAATAAATAAATAAATATAAGCAAAGAAAAGAATGAAAAAAATTGCTCTGGTTGTCTCTCCCTCCTCCTAGGCTAGTCAGATGTAAGAGGACAGTCTTACTCTTGCCTCCTGTTCAGGCAGTACAATACTTACTAAGATCCAATGAATTTGGGTCATTACAAAGCAGAGAGAATCTCAGTACATTAAAGGGACCCACTGGACTTTGAACATATGGACCTGTTTTTGTGTCCTGCCCCTGCTAAGCAACCTTGGAAGAAATATGTAATCTTGGTGGTTTTTACCTATATAACGGGGATGGTTATATTAACCTCAATCCTTTACAAATGAGATGAGTTGTGTAAAGCTCTCAACAACTATAAATTGATATTCAAATGTAAATTACTATGATTAGTCAAATTTCACCTTACCTAAATAATGCTTAGCATCAGCAGATTTCCTTGCATTATAGGCATTCTGAAGTGACTTGTTCTTGATTTGGGTAGTAAATGGTATCTTCTCCTATTAACTACTTCTCTTAAGTACATCTGGAATCATCACCAACCACAGTGGTCACCAGTACATCCCTAAGTCACCAGGCCTCAATGTAAGTATTGGTGTGATGAAAGGAAAACCAGAAAGTAAGCTCTAGTCAAGTTATATATGTATGACATGAGGCAAGGAAGAAAGGAAGGACCACATGCAGTAGTGCGTGTGCAAGTATGTATGTATTCCAGTTGGAACTCTCCTGGAAGGGACATTGAGAAGAACATCTAATTTAAGTATTTATGTATTTAAAAACAGGTTCAGCCAGGTATGGTGGCACACACCTTTAATCCCAGCACTTGGAAGGCAGAGGTAGGAGGATCACCATGAGTTTCAGACTTGCCTGAGACTACATAGTGAATTCCAGGTCAGCCTGAGCTACACTGAGACCCTACCTTGAAAAACCAAAAAAAGAAAAAAAAAAACAAAACAAAAGAAAAAAAAAGAAAAAACCAGGTTCGGAGTAGAAAAGTCACAGCTGAGATCAAAATTAATTAGTTTGAGTTTAGTTTACTCCCACTGCACTCTGTCCTCTGTCTATGTTATTTTTGGGGCCTTCTGAGTAGAGAAGGATCATTATTTCCCCATGTTCCATGTACCAATTTGTAGAATGAAAAGAAGTCTGCTATATATTCATTATTTGAAACTGAGCAGCTGTCAGGGGGTGGGATGGGGATTACTATGTACAAATTCCTAAGTGGGCCAAATGTAAGAATGAGTTAGCTAACATGCATAAGAAAGTGTGTTGCATATTCTATTTGTCACTTCTAACATATATACCATCTCCATTTTGTGATCCTTTCCACCTTGCTTTGTGCCATGAAAGGCTACCTCCAACAGAGTCTATACCCATGACATCATTCAGGGTGGCTTCTGGTTGTGTTTAGCCTATGGGAGGTTAAAGATTAATTTTAGCAATGGCAAAATATTAAAGATGGGAAAACAGAAAACTGAGGCGGTTTCTCTTCTCCTTCATCTTTACTTTGGTTTCACTTCCATGGTGCCATGATTTCAGCTTTTTTTTAAAAAATAATTAATTAATTAATTAATTAATTTAACAAATAAGGAGGGAGAGAGAGAGAATGGACGTGACAGGGCCTCCAGCCACTGTGTATGAACTCCAGATGCATGCACCCCCTTGTGCATCTGGCTAACATGGGTCTTGGGGAATCGAACCTGGGTCCTTTGGCTTTGCAGGCAAATACTTTAAACACTAAGTCACCCCTCCAGCCCAATTTCAGCTTCTTCCAGATAGTTTCCACTTCAAGGTTTCAGTTATCACCACTTCCTCCTTTTGTTATTTCCACCATATTCTCACCATCCTTTTATTCTTTCTCCTTATTTGAATTCTCTTGATTCTCTGGAGTGGATTTTGTTTCTTCCCAAGACTCTGATATCTTCTCAACTCACCACCCATTCTTCTTTTCCCATTTTCTGCCTTTATTATGTGGGATCAGAGATTAGGGGTACTTCCGAAACAACGGTCATCTGTTCAAAAGTTGATAGAAGTGGACATAAAAACCCAGCACCAGGCTGGAGAGATGGTTCAGCCATTGAGGTGCTTGCCTGGAATGCTTAACAACCTGGGTTCAGTTCACAGTACCCATGTAAGCTAGTTGCACAAAGTGACAGATGCATCGAAAGTTCATTTGAAGGGGATAACGGCCTGTATATTTGAAACCTAACACTCATGAGAAAAAAAAATACTTATGAATTGTGCCATGTGATTTAAATCCAGTTTTGGAGAAAACTTTAGTTTAAAAATGTGGTAAAATACTCATAAGATAGAATATATTATCTTAATGATTTTTTTTAAAAAAGACATTTCTTTTTTTGACATTTGTATGTTTTATTTATTTATTTATTTATTTATTTATTTATTTATTTATTTATTTATTTATTTGAGAGCGACAGACACAGAGAGATAGACAGATAGAGGGAGAGAGAGAGAATGGGCGCGCCAGGGCTTCCAGCCTCTGCAAACGAACTCCAGACGCGTGCGCCCCCTTGTGCATCTGGCTAACGTGGGACCTGGGGAACCGAGCCTCGAACCAGGGTCCGTAGGCTTCACAGGCAAGCGCTTAACCGCTAAGCCATCTCTCCAGCCTATCTTAATGATTTTTAGGCATATAGTACCAAAGCACTAAATACAATCCTCATGTTGTGGGTCCAATCTTTATAACTCTTAATTTTATAAAAACTGAAATTATTCTCATTAAACAACTCCTCATTGCTCTTGCCCACTAACCTTTGACAGCCACCATGATACTTCCTGTCTATGAATTTAGTTATTCTTTGTATAAATTTTGTTATTCTGGATATCTCTTAAAAGAAATCATGTAGCATTTTTTTTTTTTGCTTATGTGTCATATGTGTGGTGTATGTTACCATATGGTGCCTCGTGTACTCATCAGTAGAGTGGTGTGCTTTCCTGTAGTGGACAAAGTGGAATGTCTAGTGTCCACCTCATTGCTCTTTTGCCTGTTCTTATTTGAACAGCAGCCTCTTATTGATCCTGGAGTTGGCTGCTTTTAGTGAGCTCCAGAGATTTTGGGGTTTTTCCCACTCTGTGGGACTGGGGTTACAGATGCATGTGGCCAGGCCAAGACATTTATGCAGGTCTTGGGGATCAAACTGAGGCAGTCTCTCAGACCTCCTTAGGCACTCATGCATGCCTCTTTATGAAGTGCTCTCTTAATGGCTATGCCATCACTCCAATACCAACAATTTTTCTGACTGGATTATTTTACTTAGTGTTATATCCTTGAAGTTAATTTATATTATAATGCATATGAGAAAAAATATATTTCCATTTATCATTGATGGATATTTCTTTTTAATATTTATTTATTTGTAAGGAGAGAGAGAGAGAGAGGGAGAAAATAGGTACATATGGGCCTCTAGCCATTACAAATGAACTCTAGATTCATGTGTCACCTTGTGCATCTGGCTTTATGTGGGTACTGGGGAATCAAACCCAGGTTGCTAGGCCTTGCAAGCAACAGCCTTAACCACTGACACATCTCTCCAGCTTTCATGGACATTTTTGTTGCTTAAATATTTTAACTATTGTAAATAATGGTGTTATTAATATGTTAGACAAACAAATTTATTTTAGATCCTATTTTCAACATTTTTGGCTACATACCTCATAGTGGAATTGCTGGTAATATTATTTTTAAGCTTTAAAGAACTACCATCCTGCTTTTTCTTTTGAATTTTTGTATTAGTGGTATGTTATGTGCTAAAGATATGAAAATTCTAAGGTTGCCAGTGAGTGCTCTCAAGGTACATCATGGGACCCCTCCTTCTTCCTTTAACTTCCTGGAAAATGATGTGGAAAGCTTTCTCTACCACATGTCCTTGCCATGATGTGCTGTTCTCACAAGTCCAACACAATGGGTTAGTTCAATTTTGGACTGGAGCCTCTTCAACTGTGAGACCAAATCAGCCCTTTATAAATCAAATACCTAAGGTACTTTATTATAGTGATAGAAAACTGACTAGTAGATGACACTGTTTTATACACTAACAGCAAATATGGTTCTAGTTTCTCCATATCCTTGACAACACTTTCCATTTTCTGTTTTGTTTAATAGCCATATTAATAGGTGTGATGTTGAACAACATTACAATGTATTTGTTGGTTATGCTAGGTTGAAGAAAGAGTAAAGGACTAATGATGTGTTTGATATATTATGAAAGTACTGGAGTAAAAAGTAGTCTATTAAATAAAAATTATAGGAGACTACTATTTTACTATGTTCTTTCACTAGGCCACAATAGGTCAGACTAAAAATGAACTGTAATCACGCATACTAAGGTCCCATGCAATCAAGCTAAATTTGAGATGTTATCTGGAATCTCAATAAATCAGAAAAGAGACGACAACCAAATGTTTCAAATGGGCCAGCTTTTCAATTGTGATAATAAGTTCCTTATTTAACCATTGCAAAGGACAACACGAAGTAACTTAGCAGTAAACAATCAGTTATTGTTCACTTTGTGCATCTGGATTTATGTGGCTATTGGAAAACCAAACCCAGGCTATTAGGCTTTGTAAGCAAGCACCTTTAACCACTGAGACATCTCTCTAGCACATTCAGTTATTTTCGATTTTTCTGTCTAGCTGCTTTACAAAGAAAGTGACTTTGAAACAACCAATGTGCTTTTTGGTTTTGTTTGCTTTCTTTAGCTCTTCTCTATAAAACCAGCCTCTTGTGTCCAGCTCATTCAAACACTTACTCTATTTTATAGAATGCAGTGCTGCCCAGTTTTACACTTGCAAAATAAATCCAATTAAAATCCTTAAACTAAATTGTTGCAATTTTATCAGAGAAGTTTAAGGGAAGAGAAGGAGATTGGGAGATTGGTGAAGACTTGGGCAGCCTGCTGTGACCTTCCTATGCAGTGAAACCAGAAGGACTTTGAGGTCATTTAATCTAATTTGTTATTTTCTAGCAACATGACTTAGACTCTTTGAGCTTCTGTTTCATCTAAACAATGGTAACAATGGTTTGTATGTTTCAGGGTGTTAGGGTTAAATGAAATCCAGCAAGAGAATAGTCATAGCACCAGTTTTCTAACTTCCCACACAGAAGCATACTTAACATATTTAATAAGCCATTTCAGGTTACCGACTTACTGACATACATAAGATCAGCCAACATGAAAGTAACTCACACAGTATGTGTACTGATTATAACTTTACACAAATCTTAGGCAAGTGGACCTGGCCAGGATGCTCTTCAGGAATACTTCATGAGTCACCAGTGTAGTGGGCATATACTTTAAAGTTTCCAATGAACTTCATGCTGAAAAGTATGATTTTTTTCTTCATTCTATTGTTCAGCTAATCTTAGATGAGGTTTGACTATGATACACAGAATATATTGAGGTAATCTGGGATCATAAAGTAAGAAGGATGGGGAAGAGGAAGATGAAGAATCCTAGAGGCAATATATTCTGAGTTGGGCCTTGAAGAGTGATATGGATTGGTGTAGGAAGGGGATTAAATGTTAAGAGAGGGAAATATCACATAGTAAAGAATGATAAAGGAAGGAGAGAAGTTGTGCAGGGTTGCTTTGTGTAGAAATGAACTGGTATGAGCAGAGGGATATGGCACAGAAAGAAAAATCTTTGGGTGAACTGCTGCCCATTTAGCTGCAATTGAGACATTATAACCTTTGAGATTGCACCAGCTGACCTGTACTGGGGCAACAAAAGAATGTAAAATCTTCTGAAGAGGCCTGAATGGTCAAGGAGTATTCTGTCCTTCAAAGTCTGCTTTAATCCTCCTTGGATTAACAAATTGGCACCCTACCTGGTATTGTGGAGTATACAAAATGCTGGAAAGAGGGTCATTGAGTTTGCAACATGGCCTTGTGTTTTGGAAATGGCCATGGTTTGCTGGATTCCTGCATGGAGACCCCATGGGGCCATGAGGATGAACCATGGATTGCAGTGGAGACCCTGTGGAGATGCCAGGACACGAGATGGCTGCTAAGGAAAGCTGCCCGCTCCAGATGAAGTTTTCCAGGACTGTGAGTAGCCTAGCTGGAGGGAGCGGGATTGGAATACCAGAGACTTGTTGCTGGTTACAATTATCACGCTTGGAGATTTGTCACTGACTAGAGTTGTTGGACTTGAAGTTACAGAATTTGATGTTTGCCCTGCTGGTTTTAAATCTTGTATTGGCTGAATGTTTCTTTGCTATGTCCAATGCCCTCTTCTGTTGTGTGAATGTTTATTCTGTACCACTATTTTGAGGTTATGTTTTGATATTATGGCTCAGTTAAAAGATTTTGGATGAACATCATTGGAATTGATAAAAACTGTGGGGACTTTTAAAGTTAGAAGAATGCATTGCATTTTACATCATGTATGTCTATCAGTTTAATGGGGGCCAGGGGTGGAATGTGGTGGTTTGATTCAGTTGTCCCCCAGAAACTTGCATTTCTGGATGCTAGGTTCCCAGCTTTTAGAGATTTGGGAATTAATGCCTCCAGGAGGCAGTGTGTTGTTGGGGGTGGGCTTATGGGTGTTACGGCCAATTTTCCCATGCCAGTGTTTGGCACACTCTCCTGTTGCTATTTTCCATCTTATTTTGGCCAGGGGTGATGTCTGCCCTCTGCTCATGCCATTGTTCTTCCTTGCCATCATGGAGCTTTCCCTTGAGCCTGTAAGCCAAAATAAACCTCTTTTTCCCTCAAGCGGCTCTAGGTCAGGCGATTTCTACCAGCGATGCGAACCTGACTGCAAAAGGGTGTGTATGAGAGAGGTGGGCATATTGATATGCAAGAAAGATGAAGAGCATATCTAGGACTAGGAAACTGAACTCAAATTCTGCCTGTTTCCAAAGCCCATGAACATAACTACACTATTGATTATTGACATTTTTTTTTCATATTTCTGCTTCTTCCTGGAACATTCTTTCTCTGAACCTTTCTGAAATTTCTTCCTATGATTCCTGGCCCAGCTTGGATAGTCTGCCCTGAGAAGACCTTTCTGGTACACATCTCCTTAAAACTGTAATTTTTATAATGGTTACTATAAGACAGGGCAGGAGGAGATTATATGTAGTAAGTTTGAAGGACTAAGTTCAGTTTTAGCCTAGGAACAATAAGAGAACAATCCTAAAATCCAGAAATAGGGGTTGATGGTGTAATCTCCACACCTTTATTCTCTATATCCCGACATGGTTTGTAGTTTGTGCATGTGTGTTTATGCATAATTACAGATCTTATTGTCTAGTTTTAACTAACATAATACTCACGATGATCAAGTAGCTTGATATTTTCTTTAAATAAACAAGGAATTGAAGAGAAAATTCATCCAGGCACAATAAAATGGATAAGAAAATTGTAGCACTATTGTGCTCTTTGAAAATCCTGCTCCTAAAATTCTTTGCCATCCCCATTTCCATGTCACAACAGAGACAACATAATAATATAGTGATAAGAAGTATGTAAAACTCAGGTTCCATTCCCCAGGACCCATGTAAGCCAGATGCACAAGGTGGAACATGCATCTGTAGTTTGTTTACAGTGGCTGGAGGCCCTGGCATGCCCATTCTCTCTCTCTATCTGCTTCTTCTCTCTCCTTTCCTCTCTCTCTAAGATAAATCCATAAAATATTTTAAAAAAGAAGTGTGTCAAAGAAGATATGCAGAAGCCTTTGTAAGGAGTCTTTCCATGGAACTTTGTGTATAAAATTATAGCTGCTCAATTTATAAAAGCAAAGAACTGGAATCAACTCAAAGGCTCATTTTTGCATGAATGGATAATGAAGATGTGGTTCATTTACACAATGGAATTCTACTCGTCAATAAGAAAAAAAATATGATGAAATTTGTAGGAAAGTGGATGAACTCAGAACCAATTATACTCAGAAAACTCACACAAACCCAGAATGCTGCATGTTCTTCCTCATCTGTGGTTCCTAACCTGGAGCAGCTTGATTTGCTGGAATACCTGACAGGCAACTCGAGGGTCAGATAATAGGGATGTAAGGGTCAGGTGGGATGGGGAGTTGGAGGTTTGGGGGAAATAAACTCAAAACTAAGCCCAAAATGAACTGGTAGCATAGAATCCTTTCTCCTTGATAGAAGACAAAAAGATATAACTTTCAACAGGAGTATGGGGGATCATCTGGTAAGAAGGGCCCTAGAGAGGGTGAGATGAGGCCTAACCCTAAAATATTTGGCTATGGCCTGTAACTCTCAGTACTAGAAATCAGTTGCTACCTACATTGAGCTATTGACTGGAGAGACCTACAAGGTCCCCAAAACAAGACAGGCTTCTGTCAAAACACTTGAATATTTGCCTGAGACAAAAGGTAAGACCTTAGTGCTGAAGACACATCATGCTGCCAACTCAGAATATCGAGTGATCTGTCTGGAATCAGGAAGGGAGCCAGCACCCAGATGGTTAGCCCATTTAATGCTTGAAAGCACTATATGAGCTACTGGGAGAAAGTGGCCAACAATGTTGTGAGCAAGCAAGGGTCACAGCTATGCTCAAGCAACCAGCCTGGCAAGATGTACGCACCTGTGCTGTGGTGACACATAGCCTTTGTGATTAATCAATGGCTTTATGATTGCCTGAAAGATCTGCTGAGTGGGAAGGAACCCATGGCTGGAACTGGGAACCAGGTCAGAATCCTATGGAAACAAAAGTATGGTCTCCAATGACAAGCTCACATGCATTTTTGGACAAAGAAGGGGGCTACACACATCAAAAGCTCTGTAAATTAACAATGCTTATCCCATTTAACTATGTTAACTTCATTTCTCTGTTGGAGAATCTGTTCTTCTTTTTCAGAAAGTAATGAGACCTGAGGAGATAAACCACCCTTTGCACTTCAGCCAAGGTCCAAGTGAAACTACAGAAATTTTGGCGAGATGAACAAGAGTGCTGTTTCTATGGCAAGCCTGACAGTCTACACCAGGGTGAAGGAGACAGACACTGAGCATAGTCAACACATACCAGAGAAGAAATCCAGAGGCTCCTGACTTTAACACTGAAATAGAATTAAAACATACCCACCATGGTTCAGGGGATTTTTCAGAAGAGGGGTCAGAAAGATTGTAAGAGACACAAGTCAGGAGGGAATACCCAGATGTATTTCCCACCCTACGACTGAGTTCTACTCTTACAACATATAACCCTCAACAGTATGGGGAATGCCAGCAAACCCACTCTGAGGTGGGCTTTCATCGGATTGGGGGTAGGGAGGAGAAAAATGATGGTATAACACATGATGTGTTCATACAAAGTATTTTCTTTAATAAAAAAAATTCTTCCATAGGCTAATGTGTTTAAATACCTAATCCTTAGCTGGAGGCACTGATTTTGAAGATTGTGAAACATTTAAGAGGTAGTTACTTGCTGGAGGAAGTGTGTCACTGGGGAGGGGTGTGATGAGGCTATAGGCAGACCCCATGTATGTGTGTGCTCTTTTTCTCTCTCTCTTTTTCCTTCATTCTATTGATGTGATGATGGGATGTCTGCTTTTGCCATCCTTTCCTTGCAATGATGGAATATAGCCTCTAAAACTGTAATCTGAATTAAGCCCTTTTCCTTCTATGAAGAGCTTATTGTTGGGTATTTTGTCACAGCAATGAGAAAGTATCTGATATGTACTTTTAGGGTTTTGACAGCCATTCATGCTACAAATAGAAATAACTGAACTTAGAATCAGGAATTTAGATAGCTACATTATGAAGGACTAAAATATTACTTTTTATTATTTATTTGAAAATAAATTTTATTAAATCATACTGGTTGATCTAAATGCATTATTTTTTTGAGAGAGAGAGCGAGCGAGAGAGCGAATGAGAATTGGCACACTAGGGCCTCTAATCACTGCAATCGAACTCCAGGCTCATGTGCCACCTTGTACATATGCATGACCTTGTGCACGTGAGTTACCTTGTGCATCTAGCTTATGTGGGTCCTGGAGTCAAATCTGGGTCCTTAGCCTTCACAGGCAAGATCCTTAACTGCTAAGCTATCTCTTCAGTCCCTAGATACATTTTATTGAACAATGAACATGTATCAATAAAAGGAAAACATCTTTAAAAATGCAAAAATATATTTAAAATTTGTTAGACTAAATATTTCTTTCTACTACATACTTAATATACTAAGGGGAAATCAGGAATGGATGATATAGGAACTAAAAAAGCATAAAAATACTTCTCTCATATACTCTAATTCATTTTGGTTCAGGAAAAAAAAATCAATATTAAAGTTTAAAATGAAATCAAAGGGACTTAGGACTGTTAATATGCTCATGTCATTTTAAATAATGGCTAACTGAACCCTCACTACATACATTTAATCTTGTGTTTTTTATGATGTATATAATATATTTAGTACAGAAGTACATGATTAGTTTTAAGTTTATATAAAATAAAAAAATGAGACTTGTGATAGATAAGAGGTAGAGTACTTGCTTAAACTTGTGTTGCATAAAAGCAAAGACTGTTTATACATACATACACACATATATATATGTATATGTATACATATATATGTCTGTATATATATATATATATATATATCTTGAAAATCAATGCATTCAGTAACTGCATATTTTTAATAATGAGGAAAGGGAAATGGAGTCACCTGTTGAGCTCATTTCTTCTTCTCTATAGAGACACTGAAGAGGTAACTATCAGAATGAGTGCATCTCAGCCTTGTAGAAAAATCAAAGATTATTGAGGTATTCACAGGTGATAAAGCACTGACACCTGTTACAAAGGTGTTGTGGTGATAGGGATGCTACTAATCTATCTTATCTCTTCCTACAGATTGGAAAAATTCTGCTGTTCCCCAGCAGATGCAGCCCCAAACCGGGATGCAAATGGCTCAATAACTGGAAATTGCTTCCCTCCCCAATTTACTGCTCTCAGTGGGCACTTTTACACAGTGTATTAACTGCATAAGTGTATACTGTGGTGACATATGTGAATACATGATAAGTGGCAGATATATTTTTAAAGAATTTTAAGTGAGTTTGATGATTAGCCAAGGTTGCAAGCTACTGGCAGACCGGTGTTATATTTCTTCTTTATTCCACATGCTTTGTAGAATTCTTGAAGGAAAATTATTTAAAAAAATGGACTTTAATTCAGGCCCAGTGGCACATTCCTTTAATCCCAGCACTCAGCTGGTCGAGGTAGGAGGATTGCTGTGAATTCAAGGCCTGCCTGAGACTACATAGTGAATTCCATTTCAACCTAGGCTAGAGTGAGCTTACCTCAAAAAAAAGCAAGCCACCAAACAAACAAAAACAAACTTAAAAATGCTCTTGAGGGATTGGGAAGGTGATGCATTGGATAAAGTGCTTGCTGTGCAAGCAGGAACACCTGAGTTTGGAACCCCAGCACCTACATAAAAAAAAAAAAAAACCAAAAACTAGAAGCTGTGGCAGTTGTTTGGAATTATACCCATGCCTATGGAGAGAGAAGGGAGACAGAGATAGGTTAACCTATCAGAAAACTGAGGGCTAGCTCGCTTGGTGAAAAAACAGGAGTGAATGATGTGAGCCCCTGCCTCAAAGGAGGTAGAACATGAGGGCTGACATCTGAAATTTGTCTTCTGGGGGTTATGAATGCACCAGCACTCACACACATGAACACTCCCCCCCCCCAAACACACACCACATGCAAAACAAAACAAAACATACACACAAAAAAAATCAAAACCCTGGTCTTCAATTCTGATATTTCATGAAAATCAATCTTTCCTTCTACTAGTGAATTTGATTTGGGAAATATTTGTAATGAATTATCAAGCTGTAGATCTTTGGGTTATCACTGTCTCAAGCCTCAGTTTGTTCAGTTGTAAAATGCAAGGTGTTGAATTAGGTGATCTACAAGGACCTTTACAGCCACAGCACTGAATGTTCTATGCATTTTCCTCCTTAGCAATGTATGACAATTCTCTGCTAGGCAGCCTGTGCTGCTACATTTTATTAGCATATTACAGCTCATTTCCCAGAGAAGTTAAAAGGCATATGTTCGCTCTGCTTTTAGAGATGGGTCATTTTTACCATTAATTGCATTGTCCTTCTCTTGACAGTGCATAGTAGAATTTCTTTTTAAAAAATATGTTATTTTTATTTATTTATTTGACAGAAGGAGAAAGAGGAGAGAGAGAGAGAGAGAGAGAGAGAGAGAGAGAGAGAGAGAGAGAGAGGGAGAGAGAGATCGAGAGAGAGAGAATGGGCATCCATCCATCGCAAATAGATTCCAGACTTGTGCATCACCATGTGCACCTGACTTATATGGATCCTGGGGAATTGAATCTGGGTCCTTTGGCTTTGTACACAAGAGACTTCATCACTAAGCCATCTCTCCAGCCTTTTAGTAGCATTTCTAAAGTGAAAAAACAACAGAGAGCATGTATAGCCAACCACAGAGTGGCAACTTCTGTTGTTTGACTATTATTCATAAATCTGTGTGGTTCATTAAATGCCATATTTACTCATATATGTCTCATTAGACATTTTAAGAATTCTTTTTTTCCTGGTGGCTCCAACCAGAGAGGTGTGAAGCCTGAAGTTTAGCTCCAGTAATTTCCAAGCTTGATCAGAGCAGCTGATGACTATAAACAGGGGTTTTGAATATTTTCACTTTCTCTCATAATTGTCATTAGATGCCCTTTTAAGGATCTACCTAAAGATGCAGATGAGTCTGTTTCAGCCAGAAATCATTAAAACCTAATTGGGAGGCCAAAACATAGTGGGAGAAGTAGTATTTATCTTCTCAAAATTAGAGGAGACAAGGGAATATAGGGAAATAAATGAAGGAAGTATCATCTTTTCCTCAATGACTTGGTTAATACGATTTATAACCAATGAACTAGATACATAGCCTTGGAAAAATGCCTTCTCTCAAAGTACAGTGCTCTGATTTGAAAATAAGGTTTATTTTTAGCTCAAAGAGTTCAAGAAAGTATCATGTACAATTAAAATAATATTTTCATTTGTATTTTTATTGTTATTCCTAGAGACAAAATATGCCAAGAGGTCTGTAGCTTTTAGTGGTTCCTCATTCCTATGTGCCTTACAACTCTGCCAGAAAAATCTCCTCTCTTACCTAATCTCATTAGTCTTTATCTGTATTTCATACGCATTTCTTATCCATAGCCAACCTGTCCATAATTTGGATCTCCCCCAAATCTGATTATCATTTCAGGCTGAAGTTAAGAAGTAGATAATTGGTTAGTCCAATGGTTGTTAAACAAAATTCTTAGTGGAAAAATGCATTACACAGCAAGTGTGTTAAAATTCAATTTCCTGAATTGTGCCACTACAGTTTCAGATTCTATGTGTTTGATTAAGGAGTAGAAATCTAATATTTAAAAATATTTATTTTTTAAGAGAAAGAGAGAGAATGGGTGCATCAGGGCCTCTTTCCACTGCAAGCAAATTCCACAAACAAGCACCACCTTGTGCATCTGGCTTTACAAGGGTACTAAGGAATCAAGAATAGAACCTGGGCCATAAGTCTTTGCAAGCAAGAACCTTTAACCTCTGAGTCCTCTCTCTAGTCCAAAGGAATCTAAAAAAAATATTTTAATTAAGCTCCCCTGATGATTTCATTTCTGATGGCCAGTGGTCCACTGGTGGAGGAACATTTCCCTTAAATGTTGGTAATAGAGAGAGACTACTACTTATGGTAGTCTCTGTTTGCCACGTCTGTAGTCCCTGGTTTGTCTTTTTTCTACCTCTGTATAGTATCTTTATGAGAGAAGGAAGGACAGTGATTACAAATTCTGTTTTCTCCAGCTTCAAAAAGGTGAGGTGACATGTACACAGCCTACTCCTGGCACATAAAGAACAATATTAGAGTCTCCTTTTCTAGCTTGGAGTTGGTCTCCCAGGCTGCATGTTTTAGAACTGTCTAATCCTGACATTCAGCATAACAGTCCATGATGACAAGCAAGACATTGCATTAACTCTAGTCCTTTTGTCCACCAGCTGGCCTGTGTGATTCCATTGACCAGTGTCAAGTTTGATGGGGAACAAAGTGAGACAACTGATAAATAACACATTCTTCTCAGATTCTCGTTGGAGCTTTCATGGAGAAAAGATGGGCTCTACTGTCTATTAACAGCTGGTGGCAGCTGATGAACTGGGGGCAGCCTTTGATTTGGTACTTTCTGTGTCACAGAATTAAAGAATTAAGAAATGACAGAGTAGAAAGGACCATTCTCAGTTTTGGGGACATGATATCATTCCCCTTTACTAAGATTTAGGAGCAAAATACATTAGCTAATTTTGAACAAAAGGCTGTGTTGCAGTGAAGCAAGCACACAAAGTCATACATGTGCACAAGGGGGCATACATGTCTTGAGTTTGATAACAGTGGTTGAGACCCTGGTCTGTCAATTCTCTCTTTCATTCTCTCTTTTTCACTCTCTCTCTCATATATATATATATATATATAAAGACCAATCTGTTGGGCTTGCCTCAAAAAATTTTTAAAAGCTATGCTGCAGAAAGTACTTGTAATTTCTATGATATGGTCCTACCACCTCATTTTACAGAGGAAGGCATTAAGACCAGAGGGAAATGTGATTTGCTTATGGTCTCTTTAAACCTCTAAGTAGTGAGCAATGACTTCAATTTTTACCCTAAAAGCTTTTAAGAGGAAACTATGTTAAATAATAATATTTTGAGTATTCATTACATACAAGATACTGAACTATGTGCTTCATATTTAGTACTTACAGCAACACTGTAAATACTGTCATCATCTTCACCTTATTAATAAAGGAACGAAGTACAGAGAAGCTACATTAATTGCTCACATACCACAGAGGTAGTCATAGAGTAGGGATTAAAGGTCAGACTGTTGTTTCCAGAGCCTGTGCACATCATGCACCCTTTCTTTTCAACACAAGCAGCAGGGTTACCAAGATACATATCATTAAACTGTCACAATCCCATCAATCCCATGTTCAAAAAACCACATTGAGTTCTGATGTGACAATACTAACTCTTCACTCGTTTCACTGATGTTTGATGAATCCCAACTATGGTGAAATGAGAACCACAACTCATTATTACTTGCATTGTTACATCATCTCACCCAGCCTATTCCGCCCTACTGTAAGGTGTTTTCAGCATTCATGGAACATGTTTGGTGATATTATATGTACAACACATGGCATGATCTCTACCTTCTATGAAGCTTTATACCTTAAGTATCTCTGCAGCTGTCATAGGTGGCAGAACCATTGTATACTATAATTTTGGTTGTTGTGATGCAGTTCAGTTTCTAAAATTACTGAGTTTACTGATGCAAACTTAAGTAAACTAGCCTGGTTCAGAGTATGCACTCAGTGGACAAGGGAGTTTTCTGGAACTTTTGACATACATCTTTCTATAGTTAAAGGGATGGAAAATTAAGAACATATAGAAAACGGGGTGCATAAATCAAGGCAGAGGTTTTTAAATATTCTGCTCCCACTCCTACTAACACCACCTACTCAGTCAGCCTAAAGCATTTTTCCTCCATTTTACCTGTATTCTTTTTAGAGCAAGAATAAGGTGGAGCTTCAGCTCCATATTCTACAAAGTGCCAGAGCAGCTCTTACTAACACTTATGGATAGTGCTGATGGCGAATTAAAGACACTTTATGGACTTGTCTTACTTAAAGAAGAATTATCTAAAATTTTTGTTGAGGAGGATAAAATAAGGACAGTATTGTTAAGATATAAGAAAACTGACTTTTTACATTCTTTTTTAGAATCTGACCCTTATGGGGGAACACATGATCTTATCAAGACTTCTCAGCAAATGCTCCCATAATAAAACACCCTTGCAAAAAGATATGATGCTGATTAGAGTATGCTATTTGTATGAATGGCACTATATTGGTTCAGAATCATCAAAAGAGACTATTTTGAAAGAATTTCCAAGAAAGGGAAGATTTTTTTTTTTTACTTGCAATTTGCTTTGTCTTTGAAACCCTGAATCATAGATCTTTGTAGTAGAGAAAATATAACATATCTTTCTCCATTTTCCTGTTTTATGGACTCCTAGAGATGATTACCTGCTGGCATTAGATTTCTCTTCTACCCTCCAATAACTGACCACTTCCTAGACCTTTGCTGCCTGTTCCTCCTTAGAAACTTCCTTCTCATATTGAGGAAAATACTTCCTTAGTTGTTTATGTACTGACTTGCATCTGATCAGTCTATAGGCTGTTGTACCTGCTCAACAATTGTTTATTAATTAAATGCACATAAGATATTTGAACGATACTAAGCTGTACTTACTCTATGACCAAGTTGAGTTTTGATAAAACCTATGCTGAAAGCTGCAGGGCACGTGGTGAAAGGGGAAGCATTCATGAAAGGTATCTTCATCTCCTTTTGCATTCCAGTACTTGGCCCTGTCATATTTACTGTGATGAACAAACTCTGGAGCTCATCCTTGGGCAGTAGAACTTCTTTGTCTTCCTGTAAAGCCAAGTACAAGTTGAAACAAAGGAGAATGCCAAGCCATATCTGAAGAATTGTGCTGAAGAGGAAACTGAGGAGTGTATTAGTCTTTAGATCTGAGGTGAAGGCAGAGCCTGAAATGAGTGAGACTAAAGCAGATCTGGGTGAAGGTAGAACTTATCAGAAACCAAGCTTCCTGGCAATTTCTGCTACTTGGTTTGTGGTCACACATTATTTTGACTTCTCCAGGGAGGCTGTGTGTTTTAGTTACTTTTACATCGAAGAGACCAAATATCTAACAGAAACAACTTGAGGGAGAAAGGATTTATTCTGACTCCTGGCATCAGAGGGATTTTGGTCCATTATAGTAAAATAGGCTTGGTGGATTATGTGGTGGTAGAAACTCCATACATCACAGTAGACTGGGAATCATGGAGGAACCAGAGCTATAGGTCAGGCTATTAACCTCCAAAGGCCTGTCCTTAGTGACATTCACACTAGCCAACCCCTTGGCCTTCCAAAATAGTACTACAAGCTAAGGAATAAGCTTTAAAACATGGTCTTATAGTAGGGACACTTCAGATTCAAGCCATAACAAGCAGGAAAGAGAAATCTTTACAAAAAAAAAACCTAAAATATTTGGTTATTTTAGTGGGGAGAAGGAGGAGAGAGAGATAAGAGGAGGGAGAAAAAAAGATATATAGTAATTTGGGGACATAGCAAGGAAAGGAGGGAAAATAAATACATGAAAAAATGAAGAACCTGTTTCTTCTGGTGCTAGCCACTGCTTCTTTCTTTACACTAATTCACACTTTAAAAGGTACACTAAAATGAGCTTGTAACATGAAGTCATTGAGAATTTTGAATTAATTCTGTCTAAAAATATTGTTCAAGGTATAATGGTTTTATTTTCCTTTATATATTATTGGCATCTTTTTCTTTCTCCTAGATGTTTCAAGCACTCATTATTGCTGTAGGCTATCCTGGTTAAGTAGGACCATTTTCTTTTTCCTTATAGATCTGCAATTCAGTTGTATTTTGCCAACTTATTTTGCTTTTGCCCTGTTTCATGCCTCTTTTGAAACTGCCAGACAGTGCTTCTGTCCCAAAGCAATATTACTTCTGCCTAGAAAAATGCTGTTATGAAAATAATTTAAAAATATTTATTGCTTTTCCGCTACATGCAAGGCAGTATGCTATTTGCAAGACGTGTAATGAAGTGCGGAAAGAAAGAAATATAGCCTTTCAAGGACCTCGTGGTTTACCTTAAAAAAGTATTTAGACACAAAACAATGGCTAATATTATAGGTGAATTAGTAAAGGGCCAATTGCAATCTTTACACCCTGCCCAGTAGAGTCAGAGTAGGGAGCACGTGGAAGCTAGCAATGATCTGAAAATGTCAGTGACTTACTAGACATGCAGGATTTTTTGTTGTTATTGAGTAGGATGAATTTTAACTAGATTGAAGGATGAATGATTAAGGAGGAAATTTAGAGTAAAAAGTATGTTCTTGCCTGGAATGATTATACATGCCTACAATTCCAGCATAGCAAGTTCAAGGCCAGACAGAGCTACATAGTAACAAATTGTCTCCATCACTCTCTCTCTCTCACACACACATACACATGCACACAAATACACAGAAATGACACACACAAAACACCAAGGCAAACAAAAACAACCTAAATTCTTAGGTAAGCTCCTAACAGCTGAGCTATCTCTCCAGCCCCATCACCCTAAAATTCTTGATACACCCTATATGCTAATATGGGAAAGGAAAGAGTTAAACTGTGGCACACTGAAAATAATAGTTCTTCTCGAGTAGAGGGTTTATATAAAGGGATTGCTATGGTTTGAATGTGAGTAGTATCCCTGCCAAAGTGCAGTGGTAAAAGCCTGCTCTTCAGGGTGGCACTGTTGGCAGGTGCTATTGAGCTTTATGAGGTAGAGTCATACAGAAAATTCCTAAGTTATTGAGATCTTACCCCTAAACAAAGTTTTGGGATCCTAGTGTGTCTTTTGACTTTTTCTTCAACCTGACTTATGATGTAACTTGTTTGCTCTGTCATGTGTTCCTACCTAGATGTGAAGCTTTGTTTGAGGCTCAATGCAATAGAAATCTCTGATGTTTGTCTGGATCCTACAGATCTATGAACCAAAATAAACATATTCAATTTATAATTAAATTTTCTTATGTTTTGTTATAGTGATAGAATTCTGACTAACACAGAGATCATACTGAAAATGTTCATGCCAGATTACAAAAGTCCCAGGGACCAGGGGAAAGGAATTTGAGCTTTATGCTATAAGTTTCGGAGAAACATTTGAAGGTTTTTAGCAAAAAGTTAATGTTAAGAGAAGATGAATCTGGTGACAGGACGAAACTAAAGTCAGACTAGCCTGGAGGCTCAACCTGCTGGTGAGAAATGTAGCTACGGTAGTAGCAGTGGGGAATGTAATTAGATAGGCAATAAGAAAATGTAGAAGAGGAATGAACTAGACTTAGCAACTTGATATGTGTCAAAGGAGAGGAGGTAGGAAACACAAGTCAGATTTGTAGTGCTGAGACTTAAGAATGGTGGTAGCATCCCTAGAAATATCTCCTCTACTTAGATGTTCATCAGTGGTGCTTTCTATGAGGGCCTTTTGAACTTTTTCAACTTGTGACACCTTTTCTTTTCTTTTTTTTGTTTACTTATTTATTTGAGAGAGACAGAAAGAGGGAGGGGGAGAGAGAGAGAGAGAGAGAGAGAGAGAGAGAGAGAGAGAGAGAGAGAGAATGAGAGCGCCAGGGCCTCCAGCCACTGCAAATGAACTCCAGACGTGGGCGCCCCCTTGTACATCTCTCCAGCCCTTGTGACCTCTTTTCACATGAAAAATTTTTATATGACCCCAGGTTTATCAGTATGTAAAATAGTCCTGCAATTTGATCAATTCCTGGTAACACGTCTTAAGGAATTTATTTTCAAACAACTGTTGGGGAAACATAAAAGTCCCCACTTATTAGAGATGAAAGCAACTTTGCTTACTAATAGGATGGATGCATTTGTTTGATTTAATATGAAGAATGAAATCTTGGATGAATATTTGACAGTGTGGGACATACAACATTTTTAATGATTTTTCAAAGTTTATCAATATTTAGATATTATAACTGTGTTAAAAACTCATAAATATATATCACAAAATGGTATATATATGCATAGGGCCATTTCAGGAAATTTTGGAAATTCTTTCATAATACTAAGTCAAAAGTCATTTAATATTGTTATGACACTCAAGCAACTCAAATAGGAAGTTTAATTTAATTTAATTTAATTTAATTTAATTTATTTGAGAAAGGGAAAGAGGGAGAGAGAGAGAGAATGGGTGCATCAGGGCTTCCAACAATTGCAAATGAACTCCAGATGCCTGTGCCACCTCGTGCATCTTGCTTATGTGAGTACTGGAGAATCAAACCAAGGTCCTTTGGCTTTGTATGGAAGTGCCTTTACCACTAAGCCATCTCTCCAGCCCCAAATAAGAAGTTTTAAAATGAAACACTGTAATACAATTCAATAAAAACATATATTAATTTGCAATTTACCTGCTGAGGAACAATGACAAGAAAATATGAAAAGTCTCTGTTTTTTATAATTAAACCATTGTGTTTTTATAAGAGCTGAAAATTTTATATGTTTAATAAAAACACAATTTTTAAAATATTTGTATTTTATTTATTTATTTGAGAGAGAAAGAGAGAGAGATGGGCATGCCAGGTCCTCCAGCCACTGTAAACAAACTCCAGATGCATGTGCTACCTTGTCCATCTGGCTTATGTGGGTCCTGGGGATGTGAACCTAGGTCCTTTGACTTTGCATACAAGTGCCTTAACCACTAAGCAATCTCTTAAGCCAAAATACAATTTACAACATACATATAATAGTGGTGAATGTGTGCTGAGGTATTTCACACAGTGTTCATGAGCTTTGCATTGTGTGACAGCATGCTCAATGTAAAGTGTGTGTGTTGTATGCTCAGAAACAAGGTTGCAGTGAAGTCATGCAATGCAACACATGTGAGCCTTTCCAGAAACACCTCACATGCATTATACATTTGTTTTTGAATTTTCTTTTCATTGAATGTTTGAAAACGTTTTACCATTTCCACATTTTTCAGTACTCTCATATTCAGTCATGTAATTCCAAATGGAGGTCACAACCCATAGTTTAAGAAGCTGGGCCTTAGGATAGTTGTAAAAGGCTGAATCTTAAAGAACTATTTTTGCTGGCTTTTAAAGTTCATTTTATGTCATTGGATCTTAAGACAGATATATTTTCCAGGCAATATATGTAATAGCTGAATAATTCTTACTCATTTCCATGTTTTCCTCCTTACTGACTTGTATGTAGCACTGTTTCTCTGCTAGATTGCATTATTTTATTGCATGTCTTTCATGCTTGCTTTTAATTTTTCTTTTAATTTCTTTTATTTCAGAGAGAGCGAAAGAGAGATAGAGGGAGAGACAGAATTAGTGTGTCATGGCCTCAGCTACTGTAATCAAACTCCAGAGGCTTGTGCCACTTTGTGGGCATGTGTGACCTTGAACTTGTTTCACCTTTGTGTGTCCAGCTTATGTGGTATCTAGAGAGTCAAACAGGGGTACTTAGGCTTCACAGGCAAGCACCTTAACTGCTAAGCCATCTCTCCAGCCTAAAAATATGTTTATTTATTTATTTGAGAAAGATGAGGAAAGTATTGGAGCACCAGAGCCTCCTAACACTGCAAATGAATTCCACATGCATATAGCATTTTGTGCATGTGTCTTTACATGGGTACTGAGGAATCAAACCTGGATTGTCAGGCTTGAAAAGTGCCTATAACCTCTGAGCCATCTCTCCATCCGTTCTTGCTTACTTTTGGCTTGTGAGAATCATATACAGTTCAAGAATTGATACTTGCTTCTTCATGCCCCAAACATCAACCAGTGAAGTAGGTAATGGTCTATCCAAAAGGAAAGTCCCATATGCAATGTAGATACCATAGATCTGCTGCTGGCTGTATTCGCCTTTATCATTAACATGACAGGATCTGAAATTATTCAGGAGACAAGTCCCTGTGCATGTCTGTGAAGAAGTTTATAGATTACATTAATTGAGAAGAGAAGGCCCTTCATGACTGTGGGTAGCAGTATTCCATTGGCTGTTTATGCTGAATAAATAGCATAAAGTGAGCTGAGTACCAGAATTCACTGCTCCCTGCTTCTTGACTACAGATGTAATGTGACCAGTTAAATCTCCTGTCATCATGACTTATGGTTGTGATGGCCTGTAACCTCAAACTGTAAAACAAAATCAACCATTCCTTCCTCCCTGAAGTTGCTTCTTGACAGACTTTTTTGTCACATTAGCACAAAAAGTAACTTAATACAACCTCTGAAATGGAAAAAAAACCAAAAAACCAAAAAACAAAAAACAAAACAAAAAAAAAAACAAACACCCTTGGTCTTTGGCTCACCCCCCTTAAATGATCCGCTGCCTTATCAATATCCATTGCTATCCATTGCTGGGTTTTTCCTAAGCATCTATAAATGTATCAGGAATAAATTGCCTTAAGGAAATGTTTAAATAATTGGTCACAGTAAAGGAAGTCATCTCTTCTAAACTGAAAACCCAGAGTTTACTTTCAACAGGATGGATTGAATCATGGGCTGGGTGGTTTTTAAAAATACTTATTTACATACATAGTTTTAATGAATTATTTTTGGTGGCAATGACATTAGATCTCATATTAATCTGTTTTTGAGCCTGACAGCTATGCCGAACAACCTTCTGAGCATCACTCCTGGTATGTATTTCCTCTACACACACTTTAACCTTGCCACACTTAGCACAAAACTCATTATCACCCCCATGATAACATATCTCATGTAATTTATAACTGTTTTAGAAAGTACCATTTACCCATTTTACCTGGCCAGAAATAGTGGAAATTCCTTGTTTTATTACTGTTCCATATCTTATTCCCAAGTTATCAATAACTCCTTTAAAATATCTCTCATACTCAGTCCCTTCTCTCTGCTCCTACTGGCATTGGTTGGGTCCAATAACTTACCATAATTCTGCTGGATTATAGTCACTCTCTATTCTATGGTATCCATTTCTTGGTTATGACATTGATGTAACAAATCTGAACATATCTTTCAATTTTGATGTTGTGCTGGGGAGATGGCTCCATAAGTAAAGTGTGTACTGAACAAAGTACGAAGATCTGACTTTGGATCCCAGAACCCCCACAAAAGCCAGCTATATGTGCCTTTAATCCTAGCACTATGGAGACAGACACAGAAGGATCCTCACGATTTCCTGGCTAGCTTGTCTAGCTCGATGAATGAGTTCTGGCTTCAGCTCAAATTTCTCTCTCAAAAAATAGGGTAGATTAAGTGGAGCATTTCCTGCACCTGCCATGTTTCATCTCTAAATCCATCTCACACCCCATCCCTGGAAAAATGGAAGAGTTTGTCAAGCTTCTCTGAAGCCAGCAGTCAAGCTCTGGAGCTATGATCTGAGAGCAGCAGAGGTGGACAATTGGAAAAAACAAGGTGGTTCTGAGTTTGAATTTTTTCCACTAGTTATTAGAATAAGATGCCCAGAAATATCACACCCCGACGGAATATGCTAGGTGTACAATTTAGACTTAAGTTAGTAGGCATGTAGCATAAAGGTAATGACCTGGGTCTCTTTTGTAGAATTGGGCTAGTCTGGGTTTGAATACTGGTTTTAAAATTTACTGGCATATTGTTTTAAATAGGTTACCCAGTACCTTTGTAATTTATTTTCCTCATCTATAAAATGGGAAATATCATGATCTTTCCATCACGTGGCTGAGATGGGGACTATATGACTCAGTATTTATGAAATATTTAGTGTTTGGCATGTAAAATGGTGGATCTGTAGCAATGTACAGATAAAATTTGAACTCCTTGACTTAGAGTTTGATGTGGTTGGTCATGCTTTTTCCTCACCATTTCTAGTTTTACATTTTCTTACATGGCCTTCTCCATTCCTGTCATTTAAGGGTCAGAAAAGGGAAGTGTATGGTGGGAGACTTCTTTAAGAAGAATCCAAAACTTCAGGAACATACCCGGAGCCTCAGCCTTGCTCAGGGTCAGTCACCTCTGAGTGGCAAGACCTGAGACATGGAGCCTTAATAAGCAAGTCAGAGGCACTTATCTTACCATTAACATTCCCCTTTCTTCTCCCCACTAGTGTGAGTCCTAATATATTTCTTCCTGCCTTCCTCAGATAGGACTGGGAAAACCCCTGTTACTTGTAGGTAGGAATTTTTCAGGGCCCAAACTACCTATGGCTAGCCAGTATCTTTAGTTTTAGCTAGTCCTTTCCTTGTCACCTCTCTTCTTCTGACTACCATCCATTAGGGCCTCTGAGTCAAGTAAGGAAGGGAGAGAAGAGAAAAAGAATTACTTAATAGACTCAGTAATTATTTTTGTGTTGCTTTATTTATTTTCTGAGACAACTGTTTTTGCAGTGTTGCTGGAATGTGAGACTGCCATCTAAAGTTTGAAGACCAATTATGTCAATGCTGTAATGAATCCAGAGCTGCATTCCCAAGAGATCATTCTATTTTTTTCTTCCTCCCCAGCTTGGAACTAGGGGTTACGTGTGTGTGTGTGTGTGTGTGTGTGTGTGTGTGTGTGTGTGTGTGTGTAGAGGAAGTGGCTAACTAGTGGAAAAAATTCAACCTCAGAACCACCTTGTCTTTTCCAACTGTCCACCTCTGCTGCTCTCAGATCATAACTCCAGAGCTTTATTTCTGGCTTCAGAGAAGCTTGACGCACTCTTCTATTTTTCTAGGGGTGGGGTGTGAGATGGATTTAGAGATGATACATGGCAGGTGCATGAAATGCTCCACTTAATACTTAAGGGGTCTGGAGGAATGCCAGGTGTATCTCACCTGGCCATCTAACTGCCAAGGTCACTGCATCCTTGAACCTGCATTGGGAAGTTAAATGGGTCTGTAATGATCCTTTACACAACAACAGGGATTTATAAGTATTTATACAGTTTTATTTCCCTTAAAACAATTCAGTGAAGTAGATGGCATTATTACATCATTTTATAGGTGAAGAAACTGGGACATAGAAATGACTCTGACCTTTCCATTCCTAGCCTGTGGTCTTTTCACAATTGTAGGGGTGATTCTTTTGCCCTTTTGTCATTCATCTCCAGAAAGAGTAGACACGAGCAGCTTTAACAGCATCCACACTATGTGCCCTTATCTGTTTAGAATGTTGTCACTGCTTTTTCTAGTTCCCTTTAGCTATCCTGGAGGCCTGAGAAGTTTCCTATACCTGAAATTTCCCTTCCTCCTTCTAGGGAGAAAAGAACTGATTGATCTGATTCAAACTGGTGTGCTGATGACTGATCCATTTGCATGTCCTAAGGAGCTCACCTTTAGAGCAAGGGTTGAAGCCTAAAGGAACAAAACTGGAGTTATGAGTATTCAGACACTAATGCCAGTGATACAAGGGAGAATAAAGACTTCTGAATGTAAAACCAGCTGACACTATTTTCAAATCCTGTTCATTTGCTACAGAGGCAGGACAAGGGTGTTAGGTTCTGTCCTCTGAAGTCAGCATGCAGGGGACATTGTCAATGATGTTACCTTTGTGCCTGATGACAATCAGAGAAGCATACCTGTAAGCAAAGCTCCCACTGAAGGGACCAAATGGGACTCTCTAGTTTGAGTGAAGTACTAGACTTCTCTTGGAGAATCTAATTGAGAAGAAAATCAGGTTGGGACTCGGGTTCTCATCCCAGGAATACCATTTGCTTCTTAGACCCGTTATCTTTGATCGTTTCTCTATCTTTGAGAAGGTACAAACTCTCTGAAAAGGCAAAGGAATGAAAAGTTTTGAATAGCATTGTTTACTGTTCACATTATCTTTTAAAATTAAATTTTATTTTTTTCAGTTTTCACACATTCTTTTCCTTTCCTTTCATCCCTCCTTCTTATAACCTTTGCCTTATAAGCTCTCTTCTACTTTCATGTCAATTGTGATCTTTTGTCTCTCTGCCTTTCTCCACATCTCTTCCACTCTCATGGTCTACCCAGGTTCATAGTCTATTCCCTTTCTCACCTCCCCTTATTTGCATATACACAAATATTCAGAGCTTTCAAGTAAAGACAAGGAAATATGCTCAAGCAAGTTATACAATTCTCCAAGGCCTTACCTTGGCAAGGAGACAGTAAGAAATCCTGCTTTAAAACTGTTTTATGTTAAAGGTGGATGCTATTGTTGATGATGATGATGGCAGTTAGTACATATTAATCATGAGCCAGGCTGGATGCTAACTACTATTATTCAATCCTTCTAACAATTCTACCAAAACAAATGATAGGAACCAAGGCTCAAGAGATACTTAATGTTTTGCTTAGGGTCATACTTCTGGTAAGCAGTAAAGCTAGGATCTAGTTTAGTACTCTTGACTATTAGGAGCAGTACTCTTGATATTGTAATAGTCTATGCTTAAAATGCTAGATGGGGAGGTGCTTTGGTAATGTGAAGCTCTATCTGAATCCAAATTGATCTTGTCCATTGATCTGGGCCTAGAAGCCTCCAGATTCACGACATACTTGTCTGGGTCATAGGCTTGGAAGGACAGCGTAAGATAGGACAATATCTACTAGAAACCCACTTTACTCAGCATGAGACTTGAGCACTCTAGAATCAGTGCATATGGAGTCTTCAGCCACTGCATGGTTAAGTGTCTGCTGATGTGCAAGCCTTCAGGAGCTTCAGTAGGCACCTCTGTGGGAATGCTGTTCTATTTCTTTCTTGTCATTCCCTGAGTCTATGGACACATCAGACAATACATCCTTCCCCCACATATATACTTACTTTAGATTCCTCAGACAAATTTTGGCATGTTAGCCCTTTGACTTTACCCCTGGAGTCTCAAGGGAGCCAAATCTAATGCACCAGCTATTGTAGCATTTTATTTGGATCTATGCTGAACACCATTAAACTCTAGTCCTGCATCTCACAAATTAAAAGGAATTTTACTCTTGGGTTCATGGTGTCCTGAAAGGTACTCAAACCATCTCCAGCACTAGTTTCCTTCCTTTGGCAGTATCAGTCATTCTCAATAAAAGTTACAACTTATGCTCCTCCCCAAAGCTTCCCAATGTATTGTTTGTCTCTCTTCTGTTGCAGTGAGGGTTCAATGAAAGAAACTCTGAAATGTCTGGGAAGGCTGACCTTGTGAAAACTAGATGTAACACAAAACAGGACAAAGACTAGCTAGCTGTAGATCCTGTTGACAAGACCATGGCTCCAGAAGCAGAAGTTGCAAGGACAAAATGGTATAGAATCAAATGGTTGTTACCAGTGACAAAACATTTCCCATGTCTTCCAACACATTTACCAAGCCCAGACTCAACTCAGCACAGCTTTTCATGAATTTCTTTCAGGTTTTTCAGGACTTCTAAAGATTCATGTGGTTGTGCAGATTGATGCTACCAGTTTCTTGTTTCTCAAGCTTCACCAAGCCCTTGGGGGCATTCTATACACATCCCTCTTTGGCATCTCTTGCATCAGTTTCCTTGTGAGAGTTCCATCATGAGTGTGCCACCATCAACTTCCCCCCATTCCTGCTTAATACAGAAAAGCTTGTTTCTGAACTTGCAAAAGGAAGAGACTTTGGAGCATGAACTTCTTCCAGTTCATGTCAAATTTCACATTTGCATGCAACAAACTTTATTCTGTTTTTCAAGGAAGAACTGTTCTTACACCTTTCTAAGGCTAACTTTCCAACTGCTGCTCATGATCTTTTTCTTATCACCTCAGGCTATTATCCCATTTTATTTCTTCCCAGATGCCCAATCCTTACTCATTTCTGCATTCCTAGCCCTTAAGAGTGTTTGAATCTCTTCATTAAAAATAATAATTCTTGGGGCTGAAGTGGTTAAGGCATTCCCATGCAAAGCTAAAGGATCCTGGTTCAATTCTCCAGGACCCACGTTAGCCAGATACACAAGGGGGCACACGTCTAGAGTTTGTTTGCAGTGGCTGGAGGCCCTGGCACATTAATTCTCATTCTCTCTCTTTCTTTGTTAAATAAATAAATAAATAAATATTTAAAAAAATAAAAAAAATTTTTCCCTCCTTGGAGCTACTCTTTCTCCATCAAATCAAATTTACTGTGAAATTTTTTCAGAAGGGTAGTTATTTGTGTAGGACTCATCTTCAATTCCTTTTGCCAACCACTGCAATTTGGCATTCATTTGTCATCATCACCTATTTTTACTATGTCACAGAACTAGCAGCAGCTAGCATTTATTTACTATGTACCAGGTATTATGTGCAGCAATTTATACAAACTGTTATTATTTTATATTCATAAGAATCATGCTAGATAAGTGTCATTTTAATCTGTATGGTAGAGATGGATATTCTAAGAGCTTTTGAGTTGCATATTTTAGGTCACATACATATGTGATTGGTAGAATTAAGACTTAAGAAGAGGTAGTGCTATTTTCACGTTTATATTCTGATGTGGGGACTGGTAAACATGGACTGTGAAAGGCTGGCTAAAGAAAATTTTTATATTTTGTGTACCATATGCTCTTGGTTGCTCAGCTCTGCCATAGTAGTAGGAAAACTGCCATTTACAATACATAAATAAATGAGAGTGATTCTGTTCCAATAAAACTTTATTTTCGGACACTGAAATTTAAATTTCACATATTTTTCACATAATGAAATATATGCTTGTTTATATTTTTTCAGGCACTTAAAAATGTAAAGACCATTTTATCTTCTAAGCTGTATAAAAATAGTTGTGGGTTTAATTTTACCCATTGTTTGTGGTTTCTGGCCTCTGCTTTGACCACTATATAGTTCACTACATCTGTCAAATCCAGTAGCTAAAGCACTGATAAAAATAAATGTTGATGATATATCTCTTTGGGGGAGGCATTGCCTTATCAGGATTTTGAAGCCCCCACTCACTTGTAGTTTTCGTTCTATTTCTATGATTATTTTTCTGTTCCTAATACTTCTTTTCTCCCACCTGCCTATCAAATGTTGATATGTCTAAGGATGAGAACTTGACCTATTTTTCTTTTTATTTTTTTCTGCTAGAGTGATTCTGTTTTCATGCCTAACACCTACTGTCAATGTAGTCACTGAGAACACAGGCTTGGGAGTTGTGCATGCCTTTGAAATTTGGCTCCATATTTGTGACTTTGGGTCCATGATTTCTTTGAGCCTCAGTTTCTTTCAGTCTTTTGCTATGTAAGGATGAAAAATAGCATTTGGAGGCCTGGGGAGATGGCACATTCAGCATGTGCAAACATGAGGATCTGACTTCAGGTGGCCAGTACCCATGTGAATTAAATACTGGGCAGGGGGACCCACCTGTAATCCAAGTGCTTGGATGAGAAGACATGGGATTCATAGAGCATGTTGGCTAGCTGGACAAGCTGGGCAAGCTGAATCATTGAGCTCTTGGTTCAGTAAGAGACCTAGCCTCAATAAATAATGTAGAGTGATTGAAGAACACACCCAACATTAACCTCTGTATCTGCATGCACATGTGAACACACACTGTGTACACACACACACACACACACACACACACACACACACACCACAATTAAATTCATATAAGACATGCCTGTAATCCCAGCACTTAGAAAGTGGATGCAAGAGGATAAGAAGTTTAAGGCCAGCCAGGGTTACATAGTGAAACTCTGATTCCAAATAAATAAGTAAATAAATAAATAAATTCATTTAAAATATTTTGGGAGGTGGGAAGATTGCCTAGTGGATAACACACTTGCTGAGTAACCCTGAGTATCTTAGTTTGGATCCACAGACCTCATATACAGCCAGAAGAGCCAAGTGTATGTGTACCTTTGATTCCAACATTTGGGAACTTAAAGCTTGTAGATCATTCAAGACTAGCCTGAGGCTATAGGGTGAGTTCTAGGTAAGCCTGCACTCAAGTGAGACCCTGCTTCAGAATAAACAAATAAAATAAAATAAAAGCCAGAAGTTGTAGCAGGCCTCTGTAATCCTAGTTCATTTAGAAATCAGAAGCTTGTGAAGGGAATGGTGAACAGTGAGAGATTATGCCTCAAAGGATGTGGAAATCAGGAACTGAGCAGAAAATTGCCCTCTGACCTCGACACATGCATTGTGACATGCATGTACATACGCATGCACACAAAGTATTTATTAATTTATTCATTTATAATAAAAATAATATTTCACTCATAAAAGTGTTTTGAAGCTGGGCGTGGTGGTGCACACCTTTAATCCCAGCACTTAGGAAGCAGAGGTAGGAGGATCGACATGAGTTCAAGGCCAGTCTGAGATCACATGGTGAATTCCAGGTCAGCCTGAGCTGCAGTGAAACCCTCCCTCAAAAAACCAAAAGAAAAGTGTTATGAACTTTAAATGATTTACTGTCTTGAAAACTCTTAGAACCACACATTTAATATTTTATTTTATTTATTTATGAACCATGCCTTTAAGATAGTATTGACTTAATGAACACTTTATTATTGTTATTATTATTGTTCTATTTTAAGGGATGATTACTCCCTCATCTGTATGTACAGCTTAGCCTTCTGTGAGTTTAAGCTCTCCCATTTAATTGTTTGTTTTACATCTGTACATGGATGCATCATTGGCATCTAGACCTCAATTTGTCCCAAATCTGATTCACCATCTCTCTCTTACCCTCGTAGATCTTCACCCTGACTTAATTTTTTTCCCATCAATAATTCATCTTTCCTGTTAACAACTTTGCTGTGCTGTTCACTCAGTCACTTAACTAAGAAGCCTGGAAGTCTGTTTTCATATAAGGAAAGTAAAACATGCAATACTCAGCTTTACAGCTAAAATGAGACTGAATATTTTCAGTCTTCCTCAGTTGGGACTTTTGAGATTACCTTTGTGGTTGATTTGAAAAATTTCCCTTCTTTTTTCTTTTTTTTCCTTCTTTTTTCTTATATTCTTTTCTTCCCTTTTGTCAGATCAGTATGCACTCTCTTCTTTAAACTTGATGTGCCTGTTTCTGACTTCTCATATTTGATCACACAGTTCCTCTCATGTAAAACATACCCCTGATACACTTCCAAATGTCATCAATCATTCAAGCTCTGAAACACCCATGAAGTTTTCTCAACTTCTCTAGTTAGTAAAATAAGTTATATCTTAAACTGAAATTTTCAAGTTGAATGTCATCATTAAATGTTTCATACTTGATAATGCATTCTATCACAAATATGTAATTTGCATTGTATCAGATGGATTATAAGTAACTTAAATGCACAGCATGACATGTTTTTATGAACTCCCTACACCATCTTGCACAAATTTCCCTTTAAAAAATTTATTTTGGAGATGTGAGGATGGTTTAGTAGAAGCTTTCCAATTGTGTTCTATATCCTTCAATACCATTGTAAGTCTAGGCACAAAGCAGTAAATATGTCTGTAATTCCAATGCGTTTATTGCAATGGGAGTTGTATCCAGGACAATCTAGACACTTGCAGGAGCAAAAGAGACCCCGTATCAGAAGGACAGAAGCAGAGGAGAAGCACCTGAAGTTGTTCTCTGACCTCCATCTCATACCAAGACAAGGCCCCACACATTCACACATGATGTACATATCATATGCATAAAAATCTACATATGTACACAATAAGATAATAACAATAGAAATATCTATAAAAATCATACTTTCTCTGACTCCTCTCCTTCCAATAAACATGAGCTATTAATGCTAGATTATCTGCTTTCTTTTCATTTCTGATTTAATTTCTTGGAGATTTTCTTTCATCTGCTTTGAGAGATAAAATTATGTTTAGTGATGTGTATGACTTCCAAAAATTTCTTCTCATTTCCTGACTTCCAGTGAGTACCAATATCATCTTTCAAAATTTTGGGTGATTATTTTCAATAGGATGTCTCATTGACTTCAAACATTCTGTGGCACTATTCCTTTGTTACTTGAATAAAAATTATAGTTATCTTTGACTATGTTCATTACATTTAAACCACCACTCAACTATTCGATCACAGTGTCTTTTATATGCCATTCTTTGCATATTTACTGCTGTAACAATAACACCTTTAACAGGTAACATGGTCAGATAATGGGTTGAGTGTTTTACACATGCTAACTCACTCCAACCTCATAGTAGTCTGACAACATAGATAATATTAGCATTCCTTTTACATAGATGAGAAAATTAAGGCCCAGAGTGGCAAAGCCACGATTAGCTACATGGATTTGGATCCATATTCCCTATTTAACCACAATCAAAATCATTTTGTCTAGATTTATATAATTGCTGCCTAGTTGGCATGCTTGCCTCCCCTCAAGATTTTCTGCACACTGTTTCTATAATACTCACCCATAAGTAATGCTATCATTGCTTTAGCTCTTATCTCAAAATACTTTTGTGGGCTGGAGAGATGGCTCAGCTCTTAAGACACTTATCTGCAAAGCCTAATGACCCTGGTTCAATTCCCCAGTACCCATGTAAACCCAGATATACAAAGTGGTTGGTGCATGTATTTGGAGTTCTTTTGCAGCAGCTAGAAGCCCTGGCATGTCCATTCTCTCTGTCTTTTTCTCTTCACTCTATCTCTCTCTGCTTACAAATGAATAAATAAAAATATTTTAAAATACTTTTGTATCTCCCTTTCACCCATTAAATTAAATACAACCACATTTTGACACATAAAGCTCTAAAATCTTAACACAAACCAACTTTCTAACTATATCTTTTGAAAGTATACCTGCATATATTTCTACACTTGATCTTAGCCAAAGGGCTGAAAAGTAATACCTACACATATTTCTTCTTAAAAAATATTAAATTTATTTTACTTATTTGAGAGAGAGAGAGAGAGAGAGAGAGAGAAAGAAAGAGAGAGAGAGAGAAAGAGAGAGAGAGAGAGAAAGAAAGAGAGAGAGAGAGAAAGAGAGAGAGAGAGAAAGAGAGAGAGAGAAAGAGAGAGAAAGAGAGAGAGAGAGAGAGAGAGAGAGAGAGAGAGAGAGGCAGGCACATAGAGGGGAAAGAGAATGGATATACCAAGGCCTTCAGCTACTGTGAATAAACTCCAAATGCATGCACCACCGCGTGCATCTGGCTTTTGTGGGTCCTGGGAAATTGAACCTGTGTCCTTTGGTTTTTCAGGCAAGTGCTTTAACTGCTAAGCCATCCCTCCAGTACCCCCTCCCCCTGTATATATTTCTAAGAAAGGCTTAGACCGTAGGGCCCTACCCAGCCATACTAGGACTTCATTCTAAGTTACTCCCTTAATCTGACCAAGTTGTAAATTCCTAGAGGGAAAAGGTTTTCTTTTTATAAAGTGTCTTACTATGCATTAGTCGTCACTGAATGACCATGTTTAAATTAATTTATATTAGGAAATCAATTTACCACTTGAAATATTGAATTGCTTAATTATTCCTTAATACTTTCTCTTCTATTTTCTCTCTGCTAGCCTTATGATTTCATCCTCCCTGGTTTAGCTGCTTATAACTAAAGTGAAAGTGTTCTGTTTTGCAACATCAACATCTTAGGGTAATGTTTACTTATCCATTAGTACTTCATTAATCTTTTCCTAGGCTTACCATCTTTATCTTGCCAATCTTTCTTCATTGCTTGGTGTTCAACATTGCATTAAATGCTTCTAATCTGTGAAAAGTTTCTGTAGACAACCACTGAAGCTGACAGCACAATGAAACACAAAATGCTTGCTGTTCACTCTGAAGTGAAATCTTATGTAAACTACAGAATTTCAGCCATGTTCAGGAACAGTTAGGGAAATAACACCTTGGACATTTAGGTCCAAATCTTGTGATGGAGAAAATTTCCACATGGTCATACATCAAAGAGAGAAATTATGCCCAGTTCCATTGAAGGTATTCTTTTTTCTTCACATGTTTGCTGCTTTTTAGGCATTTCCACATTTGTGAGAATAGGGACTATAATGCCAAGGAATAGCATGGCATTTCCTAGTGCTTAGAAAAACATCTTCAGAAAGGTCATGATTTTTTTTTTGTTCTTTGTTTTTCGAGGTAGGGGCTTACTCTAGCCTAGGCTGACCTAGAATTCACTATGTATCTCAGCGTGGCCTTGAACTCATGGCAATCTTCCTACCTCTGCCTTCCAAGTGCTGGGATTAAAGGTGTGTGCCACCATGCTCGGCTTTGGAAAGGTCATGTTTTTAAGATGTAGGAAGGGATTTATTTCTTTATAAGGATTTTGAAATACTTATAACATCTGGTTAGTGTTTCCAAGCATTTTATAAAGCTTTTTCTTTGAGGTAAGGCCTCACTCAAGCCCAGGCTGACCTGGAACTCACTGTATAGTCCCAAACTGGCCTTGAATTCACAGGAAGATCCACTTACTTCTGCCTCCCAAGTGCTGAGATTAAAGGTGTGAGCCACCATGCTCCACTTGATTAAGGTTTTTTGACAATAACTGACAGATATATATATATATATATATATATATATATATATATGTATATATATATATATCACTCAAACTTGTGCATGTGCTTAAACACACACATTCATACAATATATTTCTTAAAAATAGCTTTTGTGAAATATTGCTTATTCTTGTCTTATTTTTTTTACGGGATCTCTCACTGAACCTGGAGCACACTGATTGAGCTAAACTAGCTGCCAGTAAGCCTCTCTTGTCTCTGCCTCCCTAGTGCTGAGATTGTAAATGTGTGCTTCCATGCATGATCATTATGTGAGGATATGTACACAGGTCCTCATGATCATTATGTGAGGATATGTACACAGGTCCTCATGCTTATATGGAAAGCACTTTACTAACTGAGACATCTCACTAGATCTATGAAACAATGCTTACTCCTATGACATTGGACTCACATTTTTCTCTTTTTGTTCTACTTCATTTAAAATAATTGTTATTGACCACTAAGCTCATTTCACAATTCTTTCATTGTAAATAGCTTGAAAAACATTGATTTAAAGAACAGAAATAAAAAAAATGGTATAGCATGATAATGCTTTGTGCTAGTGGAAGGCAAGCGTATACTGCATTCTAATGACATGTCCACAAGAAGTTATAACTAAACACTCCACCATAGGGATGGTGAATATAATTAGCTCTGGTTTATTGATGCTATTATCACTTAAGTCTGTGTTTAAACTAAACTTTCTAACCTTGCTTTTGATGGCTATCACTATGTAAGATGCTATCCAGGTATATGATAGGCTGTTTTACTCTTTCAATTATGGAAGAATTCCATGTGGTTTTGCAAGATAAATAGAAAGCTGTGTCATTTTGTTAATTATTACTTACAAAATATTTGGCTTAGTTATAATAAATGTGATTATTTTTAGAGTTACATTTATGTTCCTGGGACAAACACACAACCAGAAGCAGCTTATGGGAAGAAGGGGTCTATTTCAGGCTTATAGATTCCAGAGGAAGTTCTATCATGGCGTTTGAAGCTGGCTCCCTCCCCTCCTATATATCCATAGCCAAGAGAGAAAAAACAAACAAACAACAACAATAACAACAACAAAAAAAAAACCACAGCAAGCATAAACAGCCAGACCTTAAGCCTTATCTTGACACAAACTAGTAATCTGGACTCAAGATCTGCCTTCAATGCCCTCCAGCAGGGTTCTGCCTGCTAGACACTCAAGTAAGAAATTAAATCTTAATAAAACATACCTGAGGCTATGGGAGGCATGTATTTGTATTCAAATCATCATAGTCATTATTATATGAGCCATCCAAACTACATTGAGTGACTTCTTATCAGTGTTTTCTATATACTGTGCACTGTGAACTTTCTGCTTGCCTCCTCCTTTCCCCTCCTTTCCTTTCTCTTATTTTTATCCTCATACTTCTCTTCTTCCTTTTTATTCTGTTCCCTTATTTCCAGCCCCATTTGTGATTTCTTGAATTCCAGGACACTGTAATAGTCAGATAAAATTTATGGGATGCATAATAATATTGATACATCAGGATTATGTAAGAGTCAGGTGATAATCTTGGACCATTACACAAAGAATTTAAGAAACTTGATAAAATTACTAGTTCCCCAGGTAAGTGATAGTCTTAATGATCCATCCCTTAATTACTTCTTCCAAATTTCATTATATTGGGAATACTATAAAAGAATAAAATGGATTTGAGATGCTGTTTATGACATAAAGTTATATATGTATATTTATAGATATTTGTATCTATTTATAGTTGTTTATATTTTCTTTCAGAAGTTCTAGATGGAAACAAACCAATGTTGGTGACAATCACACAGATGAAAACCAGAGTGATAACAAGGGTTTTCATTGAATACACATTATTTTTGAAAACATGAATATTAATTACATATACAAAATGTAAATGAGGATGAAAAAGGAGTAAAGGTATAGCCCAGTAGCAAAGGATTTTTCTACCATTCACCATGCGTCAGGTTCCATTCCAAGCACAGTAAAACAAAGGGAGAGAAAAGAAAACAAAATGTAACTTAGTAGTCCTCCTACTGAGGGTTAATTTTTATTGTCAAGTTGACTGCCTGGAAGACACATCTCTGGGTGTGTCTTTGAGAACATTTCCAGAGATAGTTAATTGAGGATCTCCCCTAAACATGGATAAGACCATCATATGAACTAGGAGCCTAGACTGAATAAAAGGTAAAATGGAGAAACCCTAGTGAGCACCAACATTCATTTCTTTTTACGTCCTGACTGTCAATATAATATAATCAGGTACTGCACACTCCTGTTGCCATAGAGCCTCAATGCCTTTCCCACTGTGAAGGACTATATCCCCTTAAAACCATGAGCCAAAATAGACATTTCTTCTCATCAGCTTCTTCTCGTTAAGTATTTGGTTATAACAATGAGAAAAGTAACTGATACATATCTTTTTTTAATTTTAATTTTTATTTATTTGAGAGTGACAGACACAGAGAGAAAGACAGATAGAGGGAGAGAGAGAGAATGGGCGCGCCAGGGCTTCCAGCCTCTGCAAACGAACTCCAGACGCGTGCGCCCCCTTGTGCATCTGGCTAACGTGGGACCTGGGGAACCGAGCCTCGAACCGGGGTCCTTAGGCTTCACAGGCAAGCGCTTAACCACTAAGCCATCTCTCCAGCCCACTAATACATATCTTTATCCACAGACAATACATACCAAGATCTCTGGTAGATCCCTGAAACTGTCAATAGTGCAATCCCTATATACACTATATTTTTCCTATACACACACATCTATGATAAAGTCTGAATATGTAAAGTGGGTATAGTAGAATATTAACACCAACAATTGATAATAAACTAGAATAACTATACTATTATCTATGTTATTATGTGTATATCGTCTTTCTCTCAAAATATCTTGTATTCTACTCACCTTTCTTTTCATAATGTTGTGAGATAATATAGTGCTTATGAGATAAAATGAAGTGTAGTGAATGTCAGTAGAGACTGGGTGGTAGTTTTAGGCCAATATTCAAGCTTTACTTGAACACAAGCCCTAGGGTACCATGAAATTCCATCTAGTAAGTGATATGGCCACTAAGTCACTGATGGATAATGTAAAAAGTGTGGATATTCTGAACAGAAGGCTGATTCAAGTTCTTAATTGGATGAATCAGGACAATAAAGAATTTCATCAGAAACCTCAGAATGGCACAATATTAAAAATTATGAATTATTAATTTATGAAAATTTTCTACTTATAACTTAGACTTCAGTGGATCATGGGTATATAAAACCATGGAAAATAAGACTATGCATTATAGGCAGATTACTGCAAACCCAGCTAATGAATGAAACAAATATAACAGTCAAAGAGCTTTTTGACAATGCAAAGATAGTATAATGTAGATTACTTGGGGAACTATATGATTTAGAAGCAGAGACCTGTGTTTCCAATATGCCTGCATTATTTAATAACTGTGAAAAAGTAGGCATATTATATAACTTGCCTGGTTCTCCTTCTTCATCTGTTAAATGGGAATAATATCTGCCAAGTAGGCTATAGTAAAGATCATTTGACAGCACTCAGCACATAGAAGATTGTGGTAGGCAGTATATGGTCCCTTAAAGATGGCATTTTCCTTATCTCCACTATCTGTGAATGTGTTATGTTGCATGGCAGGAGGATTTTTTTATGCATTAAGTTTCCAATTAGTGACTTTAAAATAGAGATCTCCTCCTGGATTTTCTGGGGGTGGGGAATGTCCCAATGAAGCAGTAAAGCATTATGCATCTCAAACTAGAAAATATGAATTTGAATATACTTACCATGGGAATATAACAGCAGTTTAAGGTTGCAGATATACTAATCATCCTGAATTTAACGTTACTCAATACATATATGAATAAAAACATCACATTTACCTCATAGCTTTATACAAATGTCATTTGTAAATCCAATTGAAAATTACAAAGAAAACGGAAGAGGAAAATAGAGAGAGATGCAAGTAAAGTTGAGGTGTGAGAGATTCAAAGGGTGAGAGATGTTTAACTTCCTCTTGCTGTCTGGATTTTGTGTGTGTATGCACAATTGTATGTGTGTGGTTATGCATGTGTACTCAGGTTTGTGTGCATGTGGAAACCAGAGGTAGATGTGTATGTCATGTGTAATCCCTTGTCACCTTTTTGTGTATGCATGTGTGCATAATGTGTGATGTGTGGTGTATATACATGTGTTTGCAGTTCACTTTTCCTGAACGTTCATGCATAGGCCTGTGGAAACCAATATGTGTCTTCCTCTTTTCACTCATTTCTTTGTTTCCTTTAAAATATAGTCTCACACTGAACTCAGGGCTGCTGTTTTCTCAAGCCACAGCAATTCTCCAATATTTGCTACAAAAAGGACTGGAGTTATAGGCATGTGCAGCCACACCTGTGTTTATTTGGTGCTGCAGAATCAAACTCAAGGCAAATTAGGCCCTCTCAGGCCCCATGTTTGTCCAGTAAGTGCTCTTACCTATTGACCAATCTCCTCAGCCCACGTACCTTACTTTTTTAAGACAAGGTCTCTCACTCTGCCTTGAACTCACTGATTCAGCTAGACTAGCTAGGGAGACAGTCTTTGGAATGCTCCTGTCTCTGCCTTCCCTGTTCTGATATTATAAGCATGCTCCACCAATCCCAGTTTTTACATGGTTGCTGGGGATCTGAACGCAAATCCTCATTGTGTAGCAAATAACTAACAGACGAAACTATGCCCCCTAAACCCCCTATTGGCTTTAATGTTGTAAGTATGAGGCTGTACACTAAGGAATGTGGATGGCCTTTACTAGCTAGGAAAAGACTTCAAGTGATGAACAACAAAGCCCTCTGGATTTCAGATCTACAATGTCAAGGAAATGAATTGTACCAATATGCTGAATAAACAAAGGAAATAATTTTCCTCTAGAACTTCAGAAGGGAGTGTAGTCCTGATGATACCTTGATTTTAGCACAGTGATCCCTAAGGTAGACATATATTTTACTGAGCTATAACAATAGTAAGCCTGCATTTCAAAATTCTTTTACACATTTTATTTTTTATCAACACACAAATAATTTCGTGTTATTATGCTGTATTTCAAACATTGTTTTATGGTTCCCTTACTCTTTCTCTCATCCGTTATAAAATTTGCATTGTTTTAAGTTAATACTTGGTACTAGTTAGTAAGGGAATAATAATAATAATAATAACAATAATAAACCTCATAATAATAGCAGAAATAGATGATTAATCAAGAATGTTCAATGATAAAACATGATATTGTTTTTCTTAAGCGTTCAAATACATTGTAGAAATTAACTTTGGACACTGTCTAAGCATACTGATGCCATACTAATCTGATCCTCTTGAAAAAATAATACATGTTGGACAACAATAATTGCAGTAGAAGCTGAAAATCATGTACACATGCCAAACACTGTCATTTAAAGATTGTGATATCTGCTCCTGTGTCTTATAATCTGTGAAGATTGTAGATAACAATCAAGAAGATTTTACAAAATCAACTTCTTAGTGATTTTATTGGAATTGATAAATATACTTATCATTTTTTACAGGTGAGAAAACTGAACAGATAGGGTTTAGGATTAGGTGGAATTCACTATATATTTTTCATCCATCAAATACTGATAGATATAGTAGGTATCTAAGCCACTGGACTATAAAATGAAGAAATTACTTTGTTCCTTTGAGCTCCAGCCCCTGTTTCAAATTTTAAATAGATATAATAATGTACTTATTTCACAGGATTTTTGTGAGAGTTTAAATGAGATACTGCATGGAAAGTGGTGAGTAACTCAGTATTGTGCAGGCATTAACTGTTGTTGAGTTGTCTGCTGTAAAATGTATCAGTAAGGCAAATTATTGTCCACTTAATGATAAATTATTACTTTTTGGAGAAAAGAGTCATTGAAGCTTAGCTGTATATTTATATATGATATTTTGCCCACTTAGCTAGTGGGATCTAACACAGTCATTGGGTCAGATTAAAATATGCTTATACTATACATATACATATATGTATGTATGTAGGTAGGTATATGGCACTAAATCAGATAGTTCAGAGAACATGGTTGAAGAGGTTGCAGAAAGATTGCAAGAGCAACAGAGTGGGTAGAAATACCCTGAGGCATGGTCCCCCTGCTACCCCATAGGGACTGACTGAGGTCTTCATGATCCCATAGTGAATACCATAACTCCACTGAAAAAGGCTCTCAGAGTAACAGAAGCCAGGCCAATGGAGATATAGGAGTATATACTGTTATAATTATATATAACATAAAATCAAATATTGATATTTGTTTACGTATGTCACTTATTTTATTAAAATCTTCCATGTTTTGAGGTAAAAATCATCATTTTCCCATTTTTAGATTATCAAGCTGCAAATGCAGTAATACTATATAATCCTTGAATTATTTCATACTTATGTGGATATGGATCAGTATATACATGTGTTTCCATGATAAACGTGCATGAAAATACAAAAAATAGCTTCACTATTGATTTGGTAATTTTGAGAGATGCTTCACAGAACAGGGTCACATCTGGATTCAGTCTTGTTTCATAAGGTAAATTTCATCAGGGACACCTATACCTATATATTTTTCTTAATATTGTTTTGTTTGGGTTTGTTCATTATGTTCAAGTGTTTTTCAATATTCTATGTTGTTCTTAGCATTCCATCCATGCAAAGCTCAATGTGGTTCATATCAATTAGAAATAGGTGTTAGTAGTCCTAAGATATCATATTCAGTGTCCAGTTTTCTAGAAATCTAAAACTATTGTTCAAATTACATGGATTATGACAATATCTTCTATTTACTGTTTATCAACAACCCAATACAAGTGGGTAATATTATCAATCCCATTTTATAGATGAGGAATCACACTCACAAGAAAAGCACCCTGTGCATGTTTGCATAGCTAACACTTTGTTGTCAAGGCCAAGTTCTGAAATCAGGTCTTTGGTCATGTTTGGTAAATATAATTGATAAGTGAATTTTATTGTTCTGCCTGCATATAAAGTATTTTTCATTGGATAATAGGAAAATGAAAAAATATGTAAATTTTACAGTTTACTTTTGAAGTGATGACAAATCATATGAATTGTTCCTATATCCCTAAGTAGGTAACTGTTTAATTTCAAATGATGCTCATATTCTTTTATTTTGGGGTGTGAGATAATATCTCACAGAGTGTGCCTCAGATTTTCATATGAAAATGAACCATTGGAGATACCTATTCAAAACAGATGCTGATTCTGAAAGTCTTGGGAAGGGCCTAAGACTTTGCCTTCATGGATCGCTTCTGAGGGTTCTCTCATTCTTAACTTTTTGATGTCTTTCAATAATATGAAAATTCTTCATACCATTCTAGGGTATGCTATATATGGATATTGTTTGCTATATTAGTACTGCACATGAAACTATTGTGCCAGTAGAGCACCTTGAGCTATAGGGGGCACATTTGTATTGGCTGGTTTCCTCAAATCCTCAAAGAAATTTTGGTGGGATTCATGGAAATAAACAATAAGGGTAAAGAATGAAGACCAATAACAACTTCCTTCCAATTTTTCCTTTTATTACTTTAGGATAAAAATTATCTGCCCTCTCCTTTCTATTCCCATTGCTCCAACTTTCTAAGAAATGTGTATGTGTGTAAGTGTAACTAAAGGCTATGAATCTGAGATTGAGTGTATCAGGTACAGGCCACAGTCACTATTTTCTGCCTTCCATTTCCCAAAACTACTAGGGAAAGCAGAGACAGAGATTTCCAAATAATTTCCTATTGGTAGTACATGTCAGACCATAAACACAGACATGTGCAGTCACATTGAATTCTGACTTCCACCTGAATATGAGAGTTGTAAGCATATACCAGGTTTTCTTCACTAACAAGATAAGAATACATATATATCCGTGCATGCATGTGTGCATGTGTGTGTGTGTGCATGTGGGGGGGAGTGTGTGTGTGTGTGTGGTTGTGTATGTGTGTGTGTGTGTTTGAAGGGCTGCTGGCAATGATATGGCAAACAGTTGGATGTTATAGCAAATATACCTGTAATCTTAGAACTAGGGATGCTGAGGAAGGAGGATTGAGAGTTCAAATTCAGCCTTTTCTACATAGTGAGACCTTCATAAAGCAAACAAACATGATAGGACAATAATATTTACATGTATCTAAATATGTGATAGAAATAGAGGGTTGTGATCTTCACAAATTTTCATTGAAATTCCAGGAATTTTCTTGGAAGGATCTCCAGAGATCTTTATTAAAATAAGTCAATATAAAAGACAGGTTTGGGGACTGTTTTGGCTCTAGCTAGTTTTGTGATTTAGGAAAAATATTTTTACTTCCTAAGACCTAATTTATCTATGGGTGAAGTGAAGGGATTAGGCCTTAACACAGCTCCTACCTTTGTGTCACCATCATTTTTATTTTGCTTGGTAAAATGCCTTAGGTAATTGCATTGGATTTTAGAATCCAAGGGCCAGGTCTACAATGTGTGAAAGAACACCAAACCTTGAACACTTACAAAATCCCTTGACCCAGTGAACTGAAATTTTGTTGAGCCCCACCAACTTTCATTATTTTTTAAGATCATCTGTTCTCATTCAGTTAAGGATGATGTACATGTTTGTTTATGAGACACAGCTGAGTCATCCAGGAATCATGCCTTATTGGCAGGATGGGTCTGCTAGTCTCAGTGGACAAAGTAATTGAGGGACCCATCAATGGAATAAAAAGCTTCATCAATTTTAGAAAGGATGGTGCTCTGAATTATCAGCAACTGCACTCCAAAAACTGAGGGCTCACTTCACTATAGCCCTAATCTTGGTTTAATTATTACCACTTCTGCCTAGAATGGGATATCATTTCTGTCTCTAGGCTGTAAACTTGGCTATACTTTCCCCACCAAACTTGAAAGTGACTGGATGGGATTAGGTTCGTGGTATCTTGTGGAAAGGGGCACTTTGTGGAGTGGGGTCTTATTTATTTTCTCTCCCTTCCAGCTAGCAGAAAGCATCTGAATGACTCTGTGTACTTAGCTGAGAAGAGAAATCTTTGCAGAAGTAAAGCAGACAGAAATGCTTTGGTTCCTTTCCTTCAGTGATGGATCCAGAGAAAAAGACAGATTAGAATATTTGGAAGCAGGTGGGCAGGAAGTAGCATGATACATGTGAAATGTTCATTTGATAATTAAACACCTGAATGGCTTGTGGATTGTAATTTAATACATGTAAAAGTGAAATGAGATGACAACACTGAAAATGTACTCCAAGCTTCCCAATTCCCTATTTCTACAGAATTCAATCACTGTTTACTCAGTGTTTCCAAGTCAGATCTCATGCAATTTTAGGGGACTTCCCATCTGAGGTGATTTTCTGGACCACTTCTATTCTGAACTAAAGTAAAAACCTGGATGGTTTTCTCCCCATGTGTTCCAAACATAGTTGTTTCTCCTTTCTCTAATTTCCTGGCCCAGTGTTCTGTACACACTGTGGTTCTGTGTGCCATCCTTGTCTTGTTAGCTCTAGAGGGATGATAATCACAGCATTATTCATGTTGTAGCTGTAAGAAATGGCAGATATGATGAGGCCAAGCTCTGTTTAGCCATATATGAAAGCCAGGGAAAATGTCAGTGAAGCTAGGGCCATATAAGACCTGAGTATTTGTACTTGCCTACCTTCTGGTCCACTGAATATCCACGAGTCAGGACGACTTCAGCAGCCAGATACCCATATCATCACGAACAAAGCAAATACATACATCTTACATTTCATCTCTATTGATACTTTAATTTCTTCCCCACCATGAGGCTCCCAGATCTTTTCTACCTGTCTGAAATCTTGCCTTTGCCATTTTAACCTATTCAAAAAAATACTGGCTAGCAATTTCCTTTAAAAAAGTACGAGAATGGGCACCTTTTCAGACTGTACTTGAATAATCCTTATTATGCTCTGTCTCTAGGCAGTGAACATTAGAATAAATTGCCTGATGCAACATAAACAGTTCCACTTAATGCAGAATCTGTTTCTCCCTGTTGCTGAATTTAAAGGAGGTAATTTATTGTATCTCAATACCATAGTAACAAACAGAAAGTTCAACAGAAGACCCTGAGTGTTCTGTAAGAATAAATCCAAACCGTCCCTCTGCTACAGATTATCAGATTACATGGGGTGAACTGGAGTCCTTGAAAAACTATATATATATATATATATATATATATATATATATATATATATATATATGTTTATGAAAACAGCACCTCCTTGAAACCAAAACACCTACTGTAAGTGACATTCAGTTCTTCCTTCAGTCTCACAGACATTTATTGTTTCCTTTATCCTAGGCTAAACATTTGCATTGAAACCAACTTGATAATATGTGAACATACTACCACCCCTATTAATTTAGAAAATTTCAGAGCCTGAGCAAAAGACACTATTTGACATCATTAAGTCTCAGCTTTTTAAGAGTTTAGGGGAAATGAAACATCCTATATCTATGCAGAACACCAAAAATCCAAGAAACAAATTCTAGGCAATTATGAATGCTGATATATAAACATTTCATTCCTGTTAAATGCCATGAAGATAACTATATGGCAATAGACAAGTGGGTCCTGGTGCCATGTGCACATAGTAATTATTTCCCAACTGAAGCCAGGAAAAATATGCACAATCTCTAAGTGGAGCATTATTGATTAGTCTGTGTCTCTCCTACTCATACAATAAACTCGGGTAAAGTTCAGGGATTCTGTCTTCCAGGCTGCTTTCCTGGCTCCAGGCTTTTCATAAGGGAGTGATTACCTTGCTAAACACTTGGGTATCACCAGGTGCATGACTGTGGCCCAAACAACCCTGGTTGGCAATGGACAAATAGCCATTGTCTCATTAAAATATTTTTAAAGCCCTTCTCCCAATCTCATTTTCAGAGACCAAATAGAAAGACCAGGATCAGGGAATGGAGCTCAGATCCTGCATATTTGGGACATGATCCATTCAACTCATATGGTTCACGGAAGTGTCCACTCTGGAGCAAGGATATGAAAGATGCCCTCAATTTGTATTTCCAGGTTCCTTTAAGTAAGGCTGGCAAACCAATCTGGCTAGTTACTATGTTTCAAGAATACAAACCAGAAAGATAAATAAAGGTTCTGCTACCTGAGCCCTGGTGGACCAGGCCTCCCTGGCTCTCTGCAATTGAAGTGGGCTGTTGTTGAAAAAGTGAGTATGCTGAATCCACACCCATCCCAGACCCAATTTTTGAAGAGGCCTGGGGACAAGTTCCCTGGGGAGCTTAATACCTATCAAAGGAAATCACAGTAAGTCCCTGTCCAGACAGGGTTATACAAAGCTCATGAGAACATCACCAGTGGGGTGGGGGAGAAAATAAAAACGATGCATTTGGCTGTTGCCAACAGTATCTTGTCCTAATTTCTCTAAACCTTCCTCCTCCAGTACATCGTTCTCCCAGGTGTCCCAAAGCAATCTGTTGCTGGCTTCCCTCTGCTCCCCACCACCCTAGTCCACAGCCAACCAGGCAGCCAGCGCCTCCCCACTTTACAACAGACTAACACCTTCATTCCACCCGCACTTCGTGGCCCCTCAGCAACAAATCAGATGGCACCGGCCGCTTGTCGACTTACCCACGTCCGAGTTTTGTGTGTTTTTTTTTTCAGATTTATGTTTTCTGGCGTTTGTGGTCCTGGGCGCGTGGTCCAGCCTTACTGGTCCGCGGTGCGCAAACAGCAACCGCCTGGGACAGTCCAGGGCCTGAAAGCTGTCTAGTGGATGAGCAGTGGAGCACAGAGGAAAGGGGGAAGGTGCAGAAAGGGGTGCAAGGACTGGCTCCTACCAGGGCTCTGTCTTTGCTCTTCAGTGATTTCCAAACTTCCTTGTGACTGATTGGACCTCCTCACCTTCCGCCTTTGCCCGTGCCCCAACTCTTTGCTCTAAGCGTGCCCCTGCCCTGCTCTTACTCTTATCTCCCGGCTCCCTGACCCAACCTGAGCCCTTTCAAGTACATGCACTCCCTTCACGAAGCCAGCCACACACACTAAGAGCAAGGGACGAAACGGACACCGGGAAATTCACAGGGATAGCTGACCCGGTGGTGTAAAAACGAGAACGGGGAGGGAACAGCATTCACACTCTTACACACACCCTCAAGCTCCAGCTGCTAGGTCGAGGCTGGCGGGAACCCTGGCCACCCTTCCAAATCCCTTTTCTACACTAAAGGTTTCTGTCCCCCTTCTGGTGCTGCTCTCTGGAAAATGCTATACAGCTAAGGGAAGAGAAAAGCAAAGAGGGGTGGGGAGGGGAAAATCCAGGAGGCGCGCTCCCCTTCTCCTCCCCACCCCTAGACCAAAAATGTCCAACCCTGGGTTCTTCTTCTTTTCCCTTCTGCTCCAGGCTTTCCTCTGCTGCTTGTCTCTTTCTCCCTCCCTTTGGGGGTGACAGAGCTGCGAAGAACCCGTCTCGGTTGTGGTGTGTGTGTGTGTGGTGTGTGGTGTGTGTGTGTGTGTCTGTGTGTGTGTGTGTGTGTGTGAGAGAGAGAGAGAGAGAGAGAGAGAGAGAGAGAGAGAGAGAGAGAGAGAGAGGAAGAGAAAGAGAGAGATTGGGGGAGAGGCAGTGGGTGAGCAGTGGTTGGAGAAAGCACCTCTCACCTCCCCCAGCCCGGCCGAAGCCTTCCTCGCTCTCCGGGCTCACGGCAGGGGCGGGCGGGGCGGGGGAGGCGGGAAAGGGGGAGGGAAAGAGGGAGGACGGGGCAGCCTGCAGGGGCAGCAGCTCCTGCTTTCTCGAGCTCGGCGGCCAGGGGTGGAAGGAAGCCGCAGCCGCAGCCGCAGCCCCAAGTCAGCCCCCGCTGCCCCGTCCCACCGTCTCATCTCTTCCCCCCTCGGTACGGAATTTTCTGTTTCGTTCGTTTTCTTCTCCAGGCCTCCCCCTCCCCTGGGTGGTGGCAGCTACCGGAGGGGCAGAGGGAGGCTGAGCGCGGGTGCGGGTTGAAGGAACGGAAGCCCCTCCGGGGCGCTTAGCTTGCAGAATTTCCCTTTACCCTTTGGCCTAAGGGTCCCCTGATTTTGGCAGTGACCACTTCCCACCCATCCTCAACTCGAGCTCTGGGATTGTTGTGCCTGGACTAAGTCAGCCGCCGCGGGTCATCCTGGAGGAAGGAGAGTTGATCTGGCTGGAGTGCTGGTGTGAGGCCAGTGGGACAGGGTAACAGGGGGCTGGGAGTTGTCAGTGGCTGACACGGGGTCGCCTAGAGCTGCCTTCTTTCCCTACCAGGTCCAGTTTAGCCCAGTCCACGCAGCAGACCCGGAGCGAAACCCAGTACTCCCATTGATGCCCCTCTCACCCCATGGGTCGGCCACCAAAGATCTAGTGTAGAGCTAAGCTGGGTGTCATAGTCTGATTGAAGGAAAAGGGGCTAAGTTGCTTAGTTTGGTCCGTTGTGTTTGGAAGGGGCAGTATGGAAAAGGGTGGTGTCACTGGACACTTGGGAGACTGATCTTTGCACCTTCATGTCACTTGACGCACCTTTCCGCTCCCCCTCCAGTCACCTTTTAACCACTTCCGCAGCTAGCAGGAGGCTGACCCTCTGGAACCCTCCGGAACCCGCTGAAGGGCCCCACCCCCAGCATAAACCAGAGTTGTACCTGCAGCCTGCAGGCGCTTAGGTCCGCTAGCTGGCAGCATCTCCTGGCCCCAGCACACAGCCCCAAATCTCGGCTTTGTCTTTCTTACTAGCTCTCTGAAAAAAAACAAAACAAAACAAAACAAACAAACAAAAAGGAATGCCAGAATCTGCTCTTCTGGATGTCAGACTGGTACCCCACGCTTCCCTCACTCTTTCCCCCTACCAATTCTCAGAAGGATTCCGAGCTCTAAGAGAGCCCAGCTGTACTTCCAGCAGTTGCCTAGAGCACACACTGCGAGCCCGAGTAGAGCTTCAGAAAAAGCCAGAACTGTCTCCCCTGCCTAAATAGCTGTTTCCATTGCTGTTTCTCCGAAGCTGGCATTGGTTAGATTTGGTAGGATTCTTACCAACTTTCATTCTGGGCCAACCAGAGGGGCACCAAGCAAGACATGACAGACTTTCCTGTTATTATTTGATCCTCCAGATCTAAGGTGGTGCAACATTATGGAATACTAAGCCTTTGGATGGAAGGAAGGCATTCATGAAAAGTATTATCTTGGGGAATTAAAAATCTAGAGGAGAGGAAGGGCAGGGGTGAAGGAAGAATGTCCCCCTCCATACTATGTAAACATTTCATAAAGTTTCTAAATTCTGCCCTGGGGGTACTTTAAAAAGATCACCTGATTCTGAGAACCTTCTGCTTTTCTCAGATTTAAATCAAAGACAGTTTTACTGTGCTCCAACAAAATCTTACATACAGCCTCCCACACAAGAAAGATCTGTGTTTGATATGAGGGGGAAGTAGTATATGCTGGCTGTGAACAAGACTTTGGGGGCGTCTTGATTTTCCAGGACAATCTACCCCAAGCCCAGGATGCAACTAGTAGTAGTGTTTTGGGAGAAGGAAAACTCTGTTCTTGTGAGTTTGTCTTTTTGTTTATTTTTGTGTAGCCTAGGCTAGCCTTACACAAACTCACTATGTATAGCAGAGGATGAGTTTGAACTTCTGATCCTCCTTTTCTCTGTCTCCAGACTACTGGGATTACAAGAACATGTGCCACCAGGGTGTGTGTGTGTGTGTGTGTGTGTGTGTGTGTGTGTGTCTGTGTGCTGGAGTTTGTAGCTAGGGCTCTATGCATGCTAGCCAAACACTGTACCAATTGAGCTACCTTTCCATCCCCATTTGTCTTTAATACATAAGAACTATGTATACTTATTAATATGGGTGTGTTCTCAGTGGATTGTGGATAAGACCAAAATTCTTTGATCTGAACGTGTGCCACCCTGCTCTTGCACCATTCTCTAACCTCTGCAGATCAATGACACACAAAGGAAAACTTTTTAAAAGTTCAAAGCATCATACTACATATAATCTAGGAAAAGCTATTAAGGGATCTTTTAGGATAAATATCTGATTTAGACTGGGGCCCAAGTGTGCCTAGGTTGCTTTTCAGTTTTGGTACTGTGGGGCTCACCTTCCTGTAGATGTGATGATAATTCACTTTTCCACTTGTAGCTAAGACTGTGCTCCTGTCTGAACTCTACCAGGGTAGTTTCCTACAAAAGGGTATGTATACAAAGAAGGTTCACAACCAAAATGGGGACTGGAGAGATGGCTCAGCAGTTAAGGCACTTGCCTGTAAAGCCTAAGGACCCAGGTTTGATTCCCCAGTACCCACATAAAGCCACATGCACAAACTGGCACATGCAAACAGGGGTTCATTTGTAGTGGCTGGAGGCTCTGCTGCACCCATTATCTCTCTCTCAAATAAATAAAAATAAGATATTAGAAAACCAAAATGGAAGCAAGTGTCTGAATAATTTGAGCCCACATTTGCCTATATTCTGTGAAAATACCATAGCAGATGTAACTGTCAAAATACAGCTTAGATTTAACAATTCAGGTGCCCTCCATACTTACAAATTTGGCTAATGAAGTGAATGGCATAGGTAGATCGGAATTTACTGTAGTATCCTAGACAAAGAGAGATGAATATGAGGAACACAGAGTGAGTTTCCCATCTTTTATTAAACAAGTGCATTTGGTCTCATCACTACTGATATTTTTGGGTCCGATGATTCCTTGTTGTGGGGCTGTGTTGGGCATTTTTATGTATTTAGCAGCAACCTTGTGCATTAGCTACACACTTCCAGTTGCAACCTGACACCCTTTGTGACAAACAATAAGGTCTCGATGTAATTAAAAGTTCCTTTAAAGGCAGCATCACCTTCACATAGACAACTATTTTCATTTAAGGTAGTGTCAGATTTTTTTGGTATTTTTATTTATTTATTTGAGAGTGACAGACAGTGAGAGAAAGAGGCAGAGAGAGAGAGAGAGAGACGGAGAGAGAAAGAGAGAGAGGGAGGGAGGGGGGAGGGATAGAATGGGCGTGCCAGGGCCTCCAGCCACTGCAAACTAACTCCAGACGTGTGCGCCCCCTTGTCCATCTGGCTAACGTGGGTCCTGGGGAACCGAGCCTCGAACTGGGGTCCTTAGGCTTCACAGGCAAGCGCTTAACAGCTAAGCCATCTCTCCAAGCCCTAGTGTCACATTTTAAAGATCATATTTTACCTCAGCATTAGCCATGTGGTATGTCCAGACATTATATCATATGGTTCTGAAAATGTGGCTTTCTGTGAGAAAACAGAATACAGAGAAATCTGTAAGTTAATGTTTTGACAAGTGGCAGAATTCATTGTTACCACCACATTAACATCTACATATTGCCAAATACAAGTTGTGACTAGGATATTGATTATAGTAAAAAAAAAAAAAAATCTGGGCTGGAGAGATGGCTTAGCAGTTAAGCGCTTGCCTGTGAAGCTTAAGGACCCCGGTTCAAAGCTTGATTCCCCAGGATCCACGTTAGCCAGATGTCCAAGGGGGTACACACATCTGAAATTCGTCTGCAGTGGCTGGAAGCCCTGGCGTGCCCATTCTCTCTCTGGCGCTCTGCCTCTTTCTCTGTCTGTTGCTCTCAAATAAATAAATAAAAATAGGGCTGGAGAGATGGCTTAGCGGTTAAGCGCTTGCCTGTGAAGCCTAAGGACCCTGGTGCGAGGCTCAGTTCCCCAGGTCCCACGTTAGCCAGATGCACAAGGGGGCGCACGAGTCTGGAGGTCGTTTGCAGTGGCTGGAAGCCCTGGCTCGCCCATTCTCTCTCTCTCCCTCTATCTGTCTTTCTCTATGTGTCTGTCACTCTCAAATAAATAAATAAATAATGAACAAAAAATATTTAAAAAATAAACCAAAAAAATTTTAAAAAATCTATAAGGAATCGTTTCAGCCCTTCATATACCCAGAAACTAATGGTCTTCATTTCCCTAAACAAAAAGGGTTGCTAATTTTCATAGATAACCAATTTCAGTCTTGAATCCAATCTGGTTTTCTTTTCTATTTCCTATTTGTCCCCAAACAGCAACATTTTTTCCCACTAAAATTCTGCTTTAGAGAGATAGCTCTTTGCCTTGCTAATTAACATAACCCTATACCAGATTTCCTGTAACTTCTCTATACCTGACATGTGTACCTTAACAATGTGCACAGTGTGTCAATGACCAGCACATCATAAAGGCTGTAATAAATTGAGTGCTTTAAAGGAGATGTTTGTTTTCAAGGAAGCAGTTCCAAACCACCTGCCTGTTAGAGAAGTACTCAACAATGGCAAAGGCAAAGGAAATGAAGCAGAGTGTAAGAAGTGGCGATTCTTAAAATACTGCGGAGTGTTGAAAAAATGTCTTGGTGTGATCATGTGCTTTAACACTCAGCACTATCTCTGCCCCAGGAAATCAAACAACACTAGCATGAGTGGTAGGATCCTGATGAGAAAGTCAGCAACAGGAAATGAAGGAGAAAGTGTGGAATGTCTGCTTAAATCAGTCCAGTTAGCTCCTGCCTCAGGATCCAATGTTTTGGGATGCTAGGACTACATCAGTTTCATTGGTTTGGATAACACTTAGCCCAACACCATGAAAATATATAGAAACATGTCAGTTGTAACCACCATCATTGGGAACAATTACCATATTCAATCTTTGCACATTCATAAGATATGATCCTCCTGCCAAGGCTAATTATTTAAGTAAAAGTTTTCCTTGAATTGGAGACATGAATGATTGTAATTGAAAATGTATTTTACTTTTCAAGGGTAGATTCATACTCTTACAAGTAGAGCCCTGTAATCAAGTCATTGGGTCTTCAATTAAATAGTGACGAATCCTAACAAAAGAAGTGTAAACAGAAACACAGTTCGTGGATGAACCAAGGACTTTGCTATGTTCACCATATGCAAATGGAATTTGCCCTGGGAAAATTTGGAATTATGGAATCGCAGAACATTAAAGATCATTGTATCACTGAGTAGGAACTTTCTTGAGGTTAGATGAGAGTGACAGAGACAAGGCAGACTACTAAATTCTTGCTGTACTATTACTAACTTCTGAATAAATGTAGGAATGGAAGTGTAATCCTCACTCTGCCTGCTCCCTTCATAGCTTATTAAAAATCTGGGCTGGAGGGAGGGCTTAGTGGTGAAGACATTTGCCTGCAAAGCCAAAGAACCCAGGTTCGATTCTCCAGGATCCACATTAGCCAGATGCACAAGGGGGTGCATATGTCTGGAATCCCTTTGTAGTAGCTGGAGGCCCTAGTGCACCCATTCTCTCTCGCACGCTGTCTTTCTAAAGAAATGAATAAAAATAAAATATTTTATAAAAACTGCCCTCATGGAATGATATTATCTTTCCTAATAATGATTCCAATGTGTTCTCTCTCCCAGGAATATCTTGCTCTTAGCCCATTTATTATTTTTTTCTTTCAATTGTGGGAAAAGAGTCTCTATCCCTTTAGAAAAGAGAGTTCAAGGATGAATGATACAAAAGTTGATAAGTCCTTAGTATGAAGGCTTTCTGAAATCATTGCCGCTTCAGGCAGATCTTTTAAAATCTGGGGAAGCTAGATGGGAAGAAGCAACATTTTGTTTTTAGTGTCATTTCAGTGAGGATTTGGTACAAAAAATTTGAGTAGTTTTCTCTGGAGGATATGTTGTACTGAGTGGTTAATGAGCTGTGCTTTATTCATAATGACTTAAGTCTTTGTGGGCAAGACAGCAAGGGGCTAGCTATGGCAGTTTCCTGGAAAGTGGCTTATCAATAGAGGGAGTAGGTTTTGAAGTCATGCAGACATGGGTTTGATTTCCAAATCCACGTTTTACTAGTTATTAAAACTACATTACATGAACATTGGTTTGCTTAAGTCTAAAACTGGGATAATGAATCACAAAGTTATTTAGTGAATTTAATTGGCCTATAAATGAGCTTAGCAGAGAACCTAACTTATAGCGGTAGCTCAGGAAGTGCTAATTTCCTTTCTTTTCCCTTTCTGAATTTGAGGTGGCTCACATAATATAAAATCAACCCTTTGCAAACTGTACAAGTCAGTGGCATTTAGTTTATTCACAGTATTGTACCAACTTCAGTTCTGTCTAGTTTCGAAACATTTTATCTCTCCAAGAAATCTGAAATCCATTAGTCACTCCATATTCCTTCTTCAAGCTATCAGCAACCATTACCAAGTGATACATTTTCTGTTTGAATAAAAGCATTTCTGGATATTTCGTATAAATTGAGGGGTAGAATGTGTGAACTTTGATCTCTGGGTTCTTTTTTACTTAATATAATTTCAAGGTTTATCCACATGATTGTGTCTATTATTATTTCGGTCCTTTTCATTACCAAATAATATATCATTGTGTGGCTCTATTACATTTTTAAAAATAAGAGTATTGAACTGAAGTCCTTGAACATGCTAGCAAGAGCTCTCCCACTGAATAATAGCCTTAGTGTTCCATTTTTAGTCTATTCATAAGGTGCATTGTCTACCTTTTAGCTATTATGGATAATGCACCTATGAAAATTTGTACATGAATATTTGTTTTAATATCTGTACTCAGTTCCTTTAGGAATAGCCATATGAAAAGAATTGTGTGGTTCAACGAGAACTATTTAACTGTTTTGAGGAACCACCAAACTTTTCTATAGACGCTGCACCATTTGACATCTGCACTAGCAATGTACAGGTGTTCTAATTTTTTCACATACTTGTCAATACTTGCTCTCCATTTCCCATGTTACAGCCATACTATCACTATCTTCCTTGAGATTTTAATTAATATATCCCTGATGATGAAGCTTTCTTCATGTGTTTATTGGCAGTTGAATATTTTCTTTGGAGAAATGTTGATTTAAGTCCAATGGCAATTGAAAAAATAATCAGATGATTGTTCTTTTGTTGTTACATTACGAATGTTCTTTATTTTGGATGGACCCTTTACCAAAATATGAATCTCAAATATTTTCACTCATTCTGTAGATTGTCTTTTTATTTTCTTGGTAGTGTCCTTTGATAGAAAATGTATTAAGTTTTGATGAATGTATTTTTTTTGGTGTCATTTTAAAGAAACCGTAGCATAATTAAATAAATTTAATAATAATGGAATGATAGATAATTAAATGTCAGGGAAGTTTTCCCCTACAGTTATTTTTTGTTAATAGCATGAGGTATGGGTCACACAGTTTTCTTTTTTGTTTTGCATGTGTATGTATGGTGTGTGTGCATGTTGTGTGCATATAGAAGACCATGTATATCTGCACATGTTTAGAGGCCCTAGGTCAATGTCAAATGTCTCTTCAATCAATTTCCATTGTATTTTTTTGCCTTTGTGAGTGTCTGCAGGGTTACTCTCATTCAACCTGGAGCTCACTGATTTCTCAGTTTTGTGAAGCTCAGAAAATGCCAGAATAATAGGAATTATGTGTCTCCACTTCCACAGCACTGGGGTTATAGGTGCATAACACCGAAGAGCTGGGGATCAGAATTCAGCTCCTTATGCTTGCACAGCAATGCTTTACAAACCGAGGTATCTCCGAGTCCCAATTTTATTTTATTTTTGTTCATGTGGATAATACTTGTCCTAGAATTAATAGTGGAAAAGACTATTATTTCCCTATTAAATGATCTTGGCATCTTGTCAAAAGCAAATTGACCATAGATATATTGTTTTATTTCTGCATCTTTGATTCTATTTCTCTGGTGTATGTACCTAACTTTATGCCAGTCCAAATTCCTTTGATTTCTAAAGCTTTCCATTAAGTATTGAAATTCGGGAGTGTGAATCTTCTAGCGTTAGTCTGTTTTTCTAATGATGGTTTTTGGCTATTTTCTGTCTCTACATTATATACAAATTTAAAGATCAAGATCTACATCTTTTTAAAAAAAGTCACCAGAGATATGGAAAACATTATCCTAAGTGAGGAAACCCAGGCTCAGAAAAACAAATGCTGCATGTTTTCTCTCATATGTGTGTCCTAGCTTTAAATTTTTTGATTTGTATGTAAATTGAAGTAAGAGTCAGTAGAGGTCAGAAAACTAGAAATGGGCCATGAAGTGCACTAAGCTGGGAGGGCTTAGAGGGAGGTAATAGTAGAACACATGTTTTATAAAAGTAGAAGAGTGAAATAGTGGGAATGGAAAAGCTTACGTGGCGATAGGGTTGAGATGTTGGAGGAGTGTTTACACAAGCTAAAGATGTATGAAAAAGTTCTATGAATACCTGCTTCTTTGTTAGATAATTGAAAATATAGTTTTTGGCTCTGTACCATTTTATTTGTGTGTGTGTGTGTGTGTGTGTGTGTGTGTGTGTGTGTGTGTGTGTATTATGTATATTATATATATATATCTTTTATATTATAATATATATATGTATATTATGTATATATATATATATATCTTCATCCATTGCATTTTATGCTTCAAGGTAAAGATAGTTTGTCCCTTGAAAAGAATTTATTCCCTAGTATTTTCTTCTTTTAATTTATTATTTTTTAATAAGCACATTGCATATATATACACCCACTTCCCTACCCCAATTCTGCTGAGGGTCTTTTGATGAGATTATTGGTATTCATTGTGGAGACCAAGGGCCTCAGTCAGTCTCTGCAGGGATGGGAAACATGGTGTCTTAGGCTATTCCCACCAACCCTGAAGCTCTTACAATCTTTCTGCCCCCTCTTCCACAATATTCCCAGAATTATTATTATTATTATTATTATTATTATTATTATTATTATTTAGGTTTTTGAGGTACAGTCTCACTCTGGTTCAAGCTGACCTGGAATTAACTATGTAGTCTCAGGATGGCCTCGAACTCACGGTGACCCTCCCACCTCTGGCTCCCGAGTGCTGGGATTAAAGGTGTGCACGACCATGCCCAGCTTCCCAGAATTTTTAAAAAGAATTTGAACAGAAGTACCTTGCATGAGTGGATAATGCTGTTACTAGAAGCCACAGGTTAATATAGGAAAATCCTAGTGCCAGTGTTAGGGATATGTCCCAGTGAATTGTTGGTCAGGGAGGCTGCTCCCAAAACAATACATGCTATCACCAATGCTTTTGGTTACCCTTCAGAAATAGATGGTAAGAATCTATTTCTGAATATACTACATACTTCAGTTGAAAAATTATGAGAAATCAAACTGGAACTGAACTGGAAGCTTCCTCCCTATTGACTAGCTGTTATAGTGCTGAAAGTTGCTCTGTAGGCTGCAGAAGGAAAAAAAGTCATCAACAACCTTACTTAGCTATGGACCTGTGAGCTACTCAAACAACCAAGCAGGCATGATGTGTCCAGTGGTGCAATAGTAGTATGAATATTATGGGGATTACCGACAAGTCACTAATTGGATTTGAGGCAAGCTCCACTGGTCATATTTTATTCCAGGTACTAAAAATCTAGTCAAAAGCCTATGGCTAAGGAAGTCATAGTCCCTAAGAGGAAAATTACTACTATTGTTTGGTTACATAGATATGTTGTATCCATCAACATTGCTGCTTTCACCTTGGGTCAGAGAATTTGTTCTTGCAGTTGGCAGTGACAATTGGGAAGACTCAAAACTAGTCAGATTATTAAGAATAAATGACTAGTGAGTGTGGTTAGCACCAAATGAGATAACTATATCACCACCTCCAAGGCTGAGGGAACATTGTAAATAGGAAAGTTTCAAAGAATGTAAGAGCTGGAGTATGGGGAAGAGTGCTGGGGAACTCTGTCATCTGGACATGACATGACTGTTTTACTGACAAATTTACAGCAGCTGTGGTTACCTACTCAAGGCCTGCACAAGATAGAACCAGTTAACAGTACTCCATGGATGGTGAAAAGGCCCATGAGGTCCCACTCCTTCTTGATGAGTTAATGGCAATTTATGGGTGCTGTGAGAGAGTCATTCGCTTCAGTGAGTTGGCCACTGGTGGTGGTAGGAAAAGAAGGGGTTGTTACAGTAGGATGGGCATAAGACAGGACATGGGGGTATCCATGGTCAATATATAACATAGTAAATTGTTTAAAAAATAATTTCAAAGGAAATAAGATTGTTGATATTGATGTTATTTAACCTATCAATAACTTTGGGAGTATGCCTATCTTAATAATACTGTAGTTTAATCTATCACATTCTACATCTTCTTCAATTTGGGCATTGTCTGATTACTTTCAGCAGTGTTTTATAGTTTCCAGTATGTTAAATCTTATACTTTCCTGGTCAAATTGATAAATAATATTTTATTTTGATGCTGTTATGAATTAAGTTGTTTCTTAGTTTTCTTTTCAGGTTGTTTATTACTAACATACAGAATCATAACTAATATTTGTATGTTTGATGTTGCATGATGTGACTTTGCTAAACTTGCCCAATACTATTAATATTTGATTTGTGGACTTTAAAAATGGTGTTCAATATAGGAGATCTTGTCATCTGAAAATAGGGGGCATTATAGTTTTTTGTTTCCAATTTTGAATTAGGTATTTCTTTTTTGCTTAAATATCTTGGCAAGAACTTCTAGTACATTTTTCTAAAGAAGTAAATAGGTGGGCATTCTTATTTTGTTCTTGATATTGGGAGGAATCCTTCAAATTTTCATCTTTTATATTTTATTTATTTATCTACATTAGAAAGAGAGAGAGAGGTAGAGAGGGAGGAAAAAGGAGGTAGGTAGAGAAAGAATGGATACACCAGGGCCTCTGGCTAATGTAGAAGAACTCCTGACACACATGTCACCTTGTGCATCTGGCTTACATGGGAACTGGGAAATCAAACCTGTGTCCTTAAGCTTCACAGGCAAATGTATTAACTGATAATCCATCTTTCAAGTCCTCTCCAATTTTTCAACTTTGAGTTTAATATTTTTGTATGTTTGTCCTATATGACTTTGATCACATTGAAGAAGTTTCTTTCTATTCCTAGCTTGTTGAGTATTTCTATCATAAAAAGCACATTTAGTTTCATCAAACTCTTTCCTATGACAGTTTAGATAATTCTGTGTTTTTCTGTCATTCAATTACTTTCTATATTACATTGGCTTATTTATTTTATTTTTTAAGGTTCAGAAAGTTCTTTTCTTTTCTTTTTTAAATTTATTTTTTATTAATTAGTTTTGTACTCAGTGAATACAGTCATGTTGGTACCATTGTTAGGCTTGTCCATGTCCTACCCCCTCCCCCTGGCTCCTCCTTGTTGAGGTATATGGGCATGCATTGTGGAGTTAGCCCACAGTTATAAGTAGGAGAAATGTCTGCATATCATGACCCAATGTGTGGCTCTGACATTCTTTCTGGCCCCTCTTTCGCAAAATTTCCATGAACCATGTTGGGTTCATTTTTGGCCTTCTTGAGTGGTGAGGTGTTGGGAGCCTCTGTGTCTCTGGATATCTTATTTTATAGGAGTTGATTGTTCTCTGTGTTGATCCCCTTCACCCATGTGCTGGTACCCGATTCACCAAGAAAACAGCACCCTTGCTTATTTCGCCAATTATTCTTAGTTTCACCTGGTGCCCTTTTGAGGTATGATGGGGTGGTTCTCTCCTTAGGGTCTGTGTCTATCTGAAAAAGAGAAGCAGATTCTCCAACAGAGAGTAAAGTTAGTACCAGACAAATGGGATAATCCTTTTTTTTTTTTATAGAGAATTGAATAGGTGTAGGTCCTCTTGTACCCCATGATTGATGGTAGCTTGATATTGGAGAGTGGTCTTATGTTTGGATATGGTTCTGACTTGTGTCCCAGATCCAGCTATGGGTTCTGTACCACTGAGGGGATCAGTTAGCCAAATCAAGAGCAGTTGGTTTCCCACCATGTCTGTGTGCCACTATTGCACTTGTGCTAGTATCACAACAGGTTATTTGTTGCTAATTAGGTTAGTCCATGAATTGATAAGACAGATATTGGTCATTTTTCCCCAGTTGCCCATGTAGCACCTTCTGGCACTAGATGCACTGGCTGGGGACTGATTCTTTTCCAGCTTCCAGCCATGTCATTCCATTTTTCAGCTCAACCGCATATGGTGTCTTCAGCAGTAGGGTCTTACCACTAACCTTTGGTTAGTCATCAAGTACTCTGTCAAAAATATGTCTTTCTTTTAGGAAACCTTGTAGGTCTCTCTGATCAAAAGCTCATTGTGGATGATAGCCACATGCTGGTACTGGGAGTTAGGTCAGTGTCCACTCAGAGAAGTAAGAAAAAGATACCTAATATAAAAGTTAGAGAGAAGAGAGAGAAGCTGTAGAAGATTATTTTTTAAATAATGAAACAACTTTACATCCAAAGCTAAATCCCACCAAGTGATGAAGTATGTTTTTATTATGCAGTTGGATTTGGTTTATGAATGTTTTGGTGGAGTATTTTGGCATCTATATCTATAAGGACTAATAATCTGTGGGTCTGTATTTTGACCATAGTTTTGATAGAGTAATACTGGTCTCAGTATTATTGAGGAACTATTCCCTTCCTCTATTTTTTGAAGAGTTTAGAATGTATTAGTGTTAATTCATTTTTATATTACTGTTGGAACTCAGTATGGAAACCATCATGTTTTGGGAATATTTTAGTGGGTAAAGATTTTGGTTAGATTCAAACACTATTTATGGATGTGCTAAAACTTTCTATTTCTACAGGTGTCAGTTTTGCCAATTTGTTTCTAGAATTTTTTTCTTTCTTTTAAATTTAATTTTCTGATTAATAATTATTCTTTATTTTTATAACTATTTTTATGTTTGGTAATAATGTCTCTCCTTTCATTTACTGACCCTAGTTATTTGAATCTTTCCTTTTCTCTAAGTCAATCCAGCTATTTATTGTTAATCTTTATATTTTAATGGATCAGCTTTTGTTTTTATTGGTTGTTGCCTAATGCTAATAATCAATGTTTTATCTCATTACCAATCTTTATAATTTTTTTTCTTCTGCTAGCTTTATGTTTAGCTGATTCTTTATCTAGTTTCTTAAGTATAAATTAGCTTATTAATTTGAGTTTGTTTTTAATGCATGTGCTTACAAAATAAAGATTCCATGGAGTATTGCTTTTACTACATCACATATGTCTTAGTATGTTTCATTTTTCTTTTCATTACTCTTGAGGTATTTTTCAGTTTCCCCTTGTGGCTTGTTGTTATATTTTATTTGTTGTTTATGCTTCCTATGTTTAGAAAATATTCCATTGTCTTTCTGGCATTAATATCTTTTTATGGACCTGTTCCATTGTAGCCAGAGGAAAATGCCTTTTATGATTAAAGTCTTTAAATTAGTTGCGATTTCTAACATATGCTCTATTGGAAAATATTCTATGTGCACTTAAGGAGGATGCTTATTAAGCTGTTCTTGGTTAGATGTTCTTGTACACAAGACACCTCATTTCACTGTACTCAACTTTGTTACATTTCACAGATACTGCATTTGATTTTGGTTCAAAGTGTAGATTTGTGGTAGCCCAAACTTGAGAATATAGCAACACTAATTTCTCCAAAGATAACTTCCAAAATATGCTACAAAGGCATGAAGTGAGCACAAGATAAATCAGACAACAACAACCAAAAAAAAAAAAAAAAAAAAAAAAAAACAAAAAAAACAAATGTGGCATAGGCTAAATATTAAGCCTCTTATATCAGGTAGGTAACCAAGTTGTGAATACAAGGGAAAAGTTTTTAAAGAAAATAAAAATTTCTACTTAAGTAAACTCATAGGAGATAAGAGTGAAATAGCCTTATTGATGGTGTATCAGTTGAAAAGGACAGTGGTTCTAGATAATAAAAATGTAATGTGAAATTTTAATTGGGAGAAAAATCTTGAGTATTTGAGGAGATAGTTCATTTGCCCTCATTTGAACACTACACAGTATACGTATATAACAAAACATTAAATGCCACCCGATAAATCTATATGGCTTTCATGTATGAGTTTAAAATATAACAGAAGGCAGGGGATATTTCTCAATGGTTAAAGGTGATTGTTTCAAAGTCTGGTAACCAGTACCTATGTTAAGCAAGGTGCACAAAGTTGCGCATTCATTTGGAGTTTGTTTGCATTTGCAAGATGCCCTGACACATCCCTACAAGCCCTGTCAAATAACTAACTGTTAAAAAAATATATATTAACAGAATTTTCATAGAGTTTGATTCAAATTTTCATGGATGACTTTCCAGGGCTCAAAACTTCCATTAAGGGCCAGGAGACTTGGCTTAGCTAGGTTAAGGCACTTGCTTGCAAAGCCTGAGGACCTATGTTCAACATCTCTCCAGATCCCACATAAATCAGATGTACAAAAGTTGAGGCAAGCACAAGGTCACACATGCCCACTAGGTGGAGCAAGTGTCTGAAGTTCTATTTCAGTGGCTGAGGCCCTGGCTCACCAATTTTCTCTGTGTATCTCTCATTCTCTAAAAATTAAAATTAATTTTTTTAAATGAACTTCCATTAAGGAAGTATCTACAAATGTGGTGCAAACAGCCATAAAGCTTACAGTAGAAGTGGAGCCTAAAAATGTGAGTGAATTTCTGCAACCTTATAATAAAGCTTTCATGTGGGTGAAGAATCAGTTCTTATGAAAGAGAAAAGAAAGTAGTTTGTTGAAATGGAATCTATTTCTGATGAAGATGCCATAAACACTGTTGAAAGGATCATGTAGAATTTAGAGTATTACATATATTTATTTGATATAGCAGTAGCAACAATGAAAAGATTGACTCCAATGCTACCAAACAGCATCACATGCTGTTCTTCTTCTGTGAAAGTAATGGAAGATTTAATTGATGAGACATACTTTATTGTGTTTTATTTTAAGAAATTGTCACAGCTACCTCCACCTTTGGTAACCACCACCCTAATCATGCACCACTCATCAACTACAGGCAACATCTTCTACCAGCAACAAGACATTATGATATGATAAAGGTTCAAATGATCATTAATGATTTTTAAAATTTTAAATATTTCTGTTTACTTATTTGTGTGTATGCAAGTGTGTGTGTGTGGTGAGGTGGAATGCCAGGGTTTCCTACAGTTACAATTGAACACCAGATGAATGCTGCACTTTTTGCATCTGGCTTCACATGGGTGCTGGGGAATTGAAACTGGGCTGGCAGATTTTGCAAGCAAGTGGCTTTAACAACTGGGGAATCTCTGTAGCTTCCCATTAGCAACTTTTAATAATTTTTTAAATTTATTTTTATTAATTAATTTACTTATTTGAGAGAGAAAGAGGCAGAGAGACAGATGGAGAGAAAGAAAGAAAGAAGGAAAGAAAGAAAGAAAGAAAGAAAGAAAGAAAGAAAGAAAGAAAGAAAGAAGGAAGGAAGGAAGGAAAGAGCGAGCATGACAGGACATCCTGCCACTACAAACAAACTCCAGATGCATGTGCCACCTTGTGAATCTGGCTTATATGGGTCCTGGGGAATTGAACATGGATCCTTTGGCTTTGCAGACAAGCTTCTTAACCTCTAAGGCATCTCTCCAGCACATAGTAATAACTTTTGAATTGAGGTGTATAGTTTTGTGTCACACTTGATAGACTATATTGTAGTATATATGTCACTTGTATGAGCACTAAAAGTTTTATTTTGCTACTGTGGTCTGAGCCAAACCTAAGTATCTCTGAGGTCTGCCTGTATATCTGTTATCTTTGGTTAGCTTATAGTTTATTAAGCCCTTTATTTCTGTATTGAGTTTTCATCTTGTTTTATGCATTGAAAATAGGACATTGAATTCTCCAACTATTGTTAGAGAACTGTATATTTCTCCCTTTAAGCCCTGTCTGATATACTTTGGGTCTTCACTGTTAGTTGCTCAGTATGTCTATTATTGTTTTTGTCTTCTTGATGAATTGTCCAACTTGAAATTACATAGCATCCTTTGTCTCTTGTGGGTTTCTAAATATATTTTATTTTTATTTACTTATTTATAAGACAGCAAAAGAGAAAGAGCGAGAGAATCAGTGTGCCAGGGCTTCTATCCAGTGTAATGAAACTCCAGATGCATGTGCCACCATAAGCATCTGGCTTATGTGGGTTCTGGGGAATTGTGACCCTGTAAAATATTTTTATTTATTTAAGAGAGAGAGAGAGAGAGAGAGAGAGAGAGAGAGAGAGAGAGAGAGGGAGAGAATGGCCATGCAAGGGCCTCTAGCTCCTGTAAATGAACTCCAGATGCATGTACCACCTTGTGCATCTGGCTCACATGACAGGTCCTGGGGAATCAAGCCTGGATCTTTTAGCTTTGCCTTAACCACTAAGATGTCTCTCCAGCCCATTTGTGACTTTTATTATTGAAGCCATTTTTTCTGATATTGACATTGTCACTCGCCATATTTTATTGGCTATTTGCCAGGAAAATTTTTCTTATCTCCTATTTGAAAATGTTTTAAGTAGCATACACTTGAATCATGTTTTAAAAAGTTTTCTGTCAAACTGCCTTTTACTTGAAGAGAATAAGCAATTTGCTCTTAAGAAATATTGGTAAGAACTCACTAGTAACTGCCGTATTTCTATTCTATTTCTATGCATCAAATATTCTTTTTTTTTTGTCTCAGCTTCTTCATTTTGTCTTCTTTTGCATTGTATTGATTTCCCCTCTACATTAGAATTCTACCTGATAAATGACTAGGTTGTGAAAGCTATAGCTCTGTTCTTTTTCATATATTCATGTAATAACCGAGAAACAAAAAAACCCCACTTCCCTCCTTGTGTACTATCAAATTTTCTATTTTCAGCATGCAAATCACCCTCTTTAACCTTCATCTCATACCTGCATACATAAACATTAAGCCATTAGTTTAAGCTCAATGGTGCTAGTGTTTCTTATATTATAATTTTCAACATTTTTTATATTTAACCTCAATAAGTTAAATATAATTAGGGTTTTTGTTTTCCCAACCCTGCAGGCTTGAGTTTATCTTGGCATTTCCTCTATTCTTTGGTTGCTGGCTCCTATAAAGTCACTATAAAGTCTGTTGGTAACTCCTCTTCATCACTTAAGTTTGATTCTTTATTTTTATTTCCATTACTACATCCATTTCTATGTACCTAGATAGTTATAATTCTAATTCAAAAAAATTGCTTTCTATTTACCTATTTATTTATGAGAGAGATAGAGAAAAAGAAAGCGACAGATAGCAACAGAGAGAATGGGTGTGCTAGGGCTTCTGGCAACTGCAAAAAAAAAAATCCAGGTACATGCACCACCTTGTGCATCTGGCTTATGTGGGTACTGGAGAATTCCAGGGTCCTTAGGCTTTGCATGAAAGTGCCTTAACTACTAAAACAACTCTCCAACCCCCAATTTTTTTTTTTTTACTTTGGGTCTTATCATTTTCAGTTATACTGCTTAAAAAAATCTTCTGGAGCTGGAGAGATGGCTTAGCAGTTAAGCGCTTGCCTGTGAAGCCTAAGGACCCCGGTTCGAGGCTCGATTCCCCAAGACCCACGTTAGCCAGATGCACAAGGGGCCACATGCGTCTGGAGTTCGTTTGCAGTGGCTAGAAGCCCTGGTGTGCCCATTCTCTGTCTGTCTGTCTCTACCTCCTTCTCTCTGTCTGTCACTCTCAAATAAATAAAAATAAAAAAATAAAACAAAAAAATCTTCTGGATGTATCCATTTAAATCAAGTCACTATCTTACTTCAGACCTTATAAAAACTTTATTTGCTCTTTAAATTTAAATTACAAAAGCTGCTAACCTCCTCTAATTATGTTCCAATTTATATGTCCTTTCCCTAATATTCTGTTACTATAAATTAAGCCGCTCATTTCATGCAAGGGCCCATGATAGACCTGGCACCACTCTTTGCTATGATAATGCCAATATTTATCTCTCTGTTTCTTAATTTTGCAAGAAATTTTTCCTTCATCATCAAAAACTTTTATTTATATATTTAATATGCCAGAATATATGCTTGCTACTTTGTCTAATTACTATTGGTGTCAACTCTCACAGACTTATAATCTACTTCAAAAGATAGAAAATAAATCCGTATTTAAATAATGCGTTGTTATTAAAATAGAGAACATATCTGATATTGGAATAATATGGGAATAGAAAGACGCTTCTGGAAGTCTTGAAGAGATGTATGTAGTGAGAAAATGTAGAAGTAAGGGTGGAATACAGATAAGAGTGGGAAGCAGCCAGGTGATGAGGGCTTGAGACACTAAAACAAAAAAAGATAATAGCATATGTGAGCACTTTAAGGCAAGGTTTAAATTTTAGAAAATGTAAGAAATAAATATATGTGCAATATAGATTCCAAGGAGAAAGAAGACAAGCAAGAGCAGTCAAGGAGTACATTTTATGATTATATGATATAATTTAAGGACTAGAGTTCTTATCACCATGCACAAAATGTTTAACTTCAATGCAAGAACAACGAAAAGCCAATAAAATGCATGGCCAACAGTTTATGGAGACTGGACTGGAGAGGAAGGAACAAAGAGACAGAAAGTCTCTCTTGGAAGGTGTTCTTAGAACATATGAAAGAAGTAATAGTGGCTTCTAGTGAAACTGTGAGAGAAGATATATAGAAAATTAGTTGAATCATGAAATAGTTAAGAAAAATAATTTCCCAAACTTAGCGACAAATTCTGCAGAGATGTGTGAAAGGTAATTCCCAAGTTTCTGGCTTGAAAAGGTGGGCAAATCCAGATGTTATTTCAATTATGTGCAGAGATACAAGGGACTGACATTTGAGATACAGGACCTGAATTCAGTTTAGGAGATGGGAAATTTAAGATGGTGTTGCAGTTAGCTTCAGGTTGCTGGCAGAAAACACCCAAGCAAAAGCATCTTGTGGGAGGAAAAGGTTTATTTTGGCTTACAGACTAAAGGGTGAACTCCATTATGACAGGGAAAACCAATGGCATAAACAGAGGCTTGACATCAAATCCTGGCCAATATCAGGTATACAACAGTAATAGGACAGGGTGCCAAACATTGGAAAGCAGAAGCTGTCTATAATAACCATAAGCCTGCTCCCAACAAATACATCACCTCGAGGATGCTACAATTTCAAAATTGTTACCATCTGGGGACATAGCATCCAGAACACATAAATGTATGGCTGATGCTTGGACCAAACCACCACAGATGGCTTTGATTCATCCAAGGGGAGGGGTGAGAGAGTTGGGCATAGAAGTATGAAGGTCAAAGGGGTTCAAGCTCAGTGACAAGATTTGGAAATTGTTGGCATACAAATGTTACTTTGAGCCATGTAATAGACTGATTTCAACTATGGAGAGTGCATAAATTGAAGAAAAATGAGGGATGAGCTGTGAGGACTAAGGATTCAAAATTTAAATGTTAGGTTCTTAAGTAAAGACACTCAGAGAAGACTGAGAGCACTGGAAATGAAATAATAAGAATAGAGTTATATGCTAATAACAGTTGAGAACGATGACCAAATAAAAACATCTTCAAGAGGAAATGAGTGAGAACAGAGTGATATGCTAATAATAGTTGAGAATGACGACTAAGGAAAAACAGCTTCAAGAGAGAATGGTTGCTAAGAAGTCTAAAGAAAATGCAGATAAAAGGAACTACTGAGATTAATGACATGATGATCATTGATTTCTTGATTTTAGTTAGAATGAATTGGAGATGAGGAAATGGAAATAATTCATCATGCCCACCTTCATTAAATGACAGAAAAGGACTGGAGAGATGGCTTGGTGGTTAAACGCTTGCCTGTGAAGCCTAAGGACCCCGGTTCAAGGCTCGGTTTCCCAGGTCCCACGTTAGCCAGATGCACAAGGGGGCGCACGCGTCTGGAGTTTGTTTGCAGAGGCTGGAAGCCCTGGCGTGCCCATTCTCTCTCTCTCCCTCTATCTGTCTTTCTCTCTGTGTCTGTCGTTCTCAAGTAAATAAATAAATAAATAAATATTTTTTAAAAAATGAAAGAAAAGAGCAAGTGGTGAGCCTAGTTGGTGGGCTATGTGCAGTCAGGAAAATTTAGTGTTATGTGTTTTGTTTTTAAATGGAAAGCCTTTGAGATGTTTAAATGCTAGCAGGATGACTAGTAGGAAAGGGGATTCAGGAGGGGATAACGAGCATAGCAGGGCACTAAAGAAAGAGACAAAGGCAATCTTAGGGAGGAGAGAAGTATTTTTCTCATTGTAACATGAAAGTGACAAATGTATTGGTGTGGATTCAGAAAAGTTGCAAGTAGTAGAGAGTTGGGATATTTTACATATAATCCATTAATATTTGCTGGGGTAATATAGAGGAGATGAGCTTAATTGCTGAGAAGGTGGGCTACATGTATAAGGATTTAATGATTGTGTACAGGTTGAAGAACATTCTTTAGACTGAGGGATCCAGAAAAGTAAGGAAACTAAAATTATCAGGTAGTGCTAAAAGCAGAATATGTGTGCATGCATGTGCATGTGTGTGTACATGTGTGTTGATAACATTGCTCAGGTAGCTGAGTACAGATGTGGGCAAGAAAGATAGTTAATTTGTCCATGGTTTTGCTAGGTGAATGTGATAGAAGTTCAATCTATTCAGGGAACTAAGGATGTGATAGATTATGTAATCAAAGTTCCATATCTCTATGTGCAAAGGTAGGGGATTCATCGATAGGCAGGGAGAAAATAAAGGATACACTACGCAGGTGATTTAAATGACATCTAAGGGCATCATTATCTTGAGAAGCAAAAAATGCATGCAGTGGAAAAGTAGGAAGGGATCTGATTTGGCATTTTAGAAAATGATGAAGATCTGGGATGACTAAATCAAGATGTGTCTGTGGAAGGAGTTAGCTGAATCACACAGTCATTGAAGATGAGATGATAGAAATATAAATGAAGGCTTAGGGCAGTTGTTGGAGCATCCTTATTATCATAGTTGTTTCCAAAAGTGATGGCAGAAGTTTTTTTTTTTCAGAGGAAATAAAGGACCTAAAGTTTCCAATGAATTTAGAAAATGACTTGGAGCCGGGCGTGGTGGTGCATGACTTTAATCCCAGCACTGGGGAGGCAGAGGTAGGAGGATTGCCGTGAGCTCAAGGCCACCCTGAGACTCCATAGTGAATTCCAGGTCAGCCTGGACTAGAGTGAGACCCTACCTCAAAAAAACCAAAAAAAAAAAGAAAAGAAAAAGAAAATGACTTGGAGATGAAGGAAATGAAGGTACCGATATATGATGTATCCATTTGAAATATGTTAATAATAATATCAATGAAAAAAAGAAAATGACTTGGAGATTTCTGTGTGAATGAGAACAATGACTGGAAGGCTATTTAGCTGAGAAGCATGACTTAAAGTGTCAGGGATTACATGGAATCTAGAGGCAAACTGCTTGAGATTGAATTTTGGCTCTACCTAAAGCAGTAACTCTCAAGTATCATAACACTTTTTTGCATCATTTTTGTCTATAAAATACATATTACAGTACCTACCTTTATAGTCTTGTTAAGATTGCATGAGTACTTAGAACAATACTCATAGAAATTGGTATATAAGTGTAATTTTTTAAATATCCTGTTGTATTTTACAGATGTATGGGTACCCAGATGTGATTATATTAAAATAGTTCTCAATTAATTTCTCAGTTTGTGGAGTTTTATTCCAGTCATCTGTAACCTATGCTAGTCAATGATATGCTGGCTACAGCAAGCAGTAAGGGACTCAGACCAAGCCTGGTTACCAATAGGGAAGCCAAACTTTCCAAATTATTCTTCATAGAGCAAGGAGCTTTGGAGAAATAAGTCTGAATTGTTAGAAATATTAGATAAGTTTCATTTGTACCTTCACAGACCCATTAAACACAGTATCATACCTATCTAACTGGGAATTCACAGGTTAGCCATCAAGTCACAAACTATGAAAGTTTGCACAGCATAACAAAACAAAGATGCTCAACAGGAAGATCAGAAAATAAAGCCTCCTGTTATGGTTTGGATGTGAAATGTTCCTCACAGCTTCATATATCTGAATGTTTATTTGGTTCCTAAGTAGGGACCTTGCTTTGAGAGGCTGGGGAACCTTTAGAACAAAGGCCTTGGTGGAGAAGGTAGTTCACTGGAAATGGATATTGAAGTTTATAGTGTGGTATCCCTTCATGCCTTTGTGCTTTCTGCTTTTCAAAGAAATGAGAATGTATAGAGTCCTTGTCTCATATCTTCCTGCCTCAGAACCACCTGTTACTATGACTTTTCTTCACATGATGGATTGTATTTCCTCAAACCAAAATAAATAATTTCCCCCTTTAAATTGCTTCTTGGTATTTATTAGGTTATAAAAGTGAGAAGAATAATTAATACATCACCCCCCAGGAAGACACTCTGCAAGAGGCAGTAATTTTCTGATAGGGTAGGTATGATGGGAGGATTCTATCATGATTTGATATTTTAAGCCATGCCATAAAGTAAGCATTCATTTTCTAATGCTCCTGACAGATGCCACCATCAGGTGTTTCCAATAGTATCATAAAGTATGACATGAAAGAGGTCTTGGAAGATGCAGGTGTGCCTTTGTGGGAACATTTTTTGGCAGAATCTGTGATGTTTGGTTTTTCAAGGTAGGGTATCACTCTGTCACAGGCTGACCTGGAATTCACTATGAAGTCTCAGGGTGGCCTCAAACTCATAGCTATTTTCCTACCACTGCCTCCTGATTGCTGGGATTAAAGGCCAGAGCCACCATGCCCAGTTTGGGGAAATATTCTAACAACGGTGAATATCTTAAGGCAAAAGTGGAAAGGTAGAATTTTAGGAATTGATAAGCTGAGGAAGTCTAGGCGGTTTGAAAGCTATCTCCTACTTAATCTGGTCCTGGCTATTGGTCCTGTTCTGAGTCACACATGCTAGAATCAATTTTAAATTAGGCAGTTCCTGGTTTTCACAAAGCCAGTACCATATAGGAGGGAAATACTCATAACACAATCAATATGATTACAGTAGTGTTGATTAAGTATTAGTAGTCTAAAGAAGTGAGAGTAACTGATACTTAACTGTGAGAGTCAAGAAAGAATTTTGTGGAAGAAATGACATTTTAACTGGAATTTAAAGGGTTATTAGGAGTGTGTAAAGAATATAAGAGAGATGTTCTTTTCATAAAAAACATGCATCATCCTATGAATTCATGAAAATACTTACAGATCACGTATGTTCTACTAGTATGAGAAATCCACTATTCCTGGAGTATAGAAAGTATGTGGAGAAGGGAAACAGGAGGTAAAATCGAACAGAAAAGTGAGATTGCCAAGGAATCTGCACACTTTACTAAAGAATTTGACACTGAACAATAAATAAATATTTTTATACAAAAAGTATATGTGCTCAAATATTTTTAGCTTATTTTTAGAGTATTGTATTGGTAGCTTAATGGGAAATAAGAAGGATAGAGTAGTCATGAAGAAAGAAATTGCTGGAACAGACCAAGAAAACATCAATAGTGTTCCAGGAATGTAGCCCAGTGGTAGAGCGTTTGCCTAGCATGCAACTGAATTTCATCCCCAGTAGTGGAATAAAAAAGTTGATGGGGATCTGAACTAATGCATTGTCTATGACACAATTTAAGAGAAATCTGTGAGATATTATTCACTATCTAATTGGAAATCCAGAGTAAGTTAGAAAGTCAAATGAAGGATGACATTCAGAAAATGAACAATACTAAGGGAAGCAGACTTAAAGGGGAATAACATCAATTCAGTTTAGAGATGGCTATGGAATCTTAGGCTGGGAGGTCATAAATATGGCACTGGACCTCTGGAAGAAAACCAGAAAATAGTATTTTGAAAAACAAGAATATGACATTTTTTAGGAGAATAAAGTATAATAAAGATTGTAAACAGAAACAGTACCCTGGAATTTAGTAACAAGGGGATATTACAAAGGGAAGGATGATGGTGGGAACAAAAAAAAAGATTGCATTGTTATAAAGTTTAGAAAAGAAAGAACTTTTAACAAAAAATTGTCAAGGAATCAAAAAGAAAGATAGAAAAATAGCAGTTAACATATCACAGAGATATTTTCACATCAATGTTTATTGTAGCACTATCCACAATAACTGTTATGGAACCAACCTAGGTGTCTGACAACAGAGGAATGGATAAAGAAAATGCAGTTTATATACACAATGGAATATTTATAAATCATAAAGAAGCATGAAGTTATGTTGTTGGCAAGTAAATGGATGGAACTGGAGATAATCCTATTAAATATTAAGTAATCTCAGAAAGATAAGTTTCATGTTTTCTCTCATGTGTGTGATGTATGCTTTATAGTTACATAAAATTATGTATGCACATTAAAATTAGGGCAAAAGTGAAACTATATAGGGGAATAAAGGGGCTACTTAGGAGAGGGAAAATAAAGGGAATAGGGAAGATGGGGGTGAAATATTCTCAACATTTTAAATATATATACATATATATATATATATAATTTTCCTACTGAATATATATATATATATATATATATATATATCCTACTGAATATATATATATATATTCAGTAGGAAAATAAAAATAATTGCAAAACACAAAGATTGATTAGGGAAAAAGCAATATTTTAATTGACAGGAGCTAAAAGTCTACATGAAATATATGAATCAACAGCATTTGTACTCTGAATGATATCACAATTATAAACAGACAATTACAAAGCTAAATAGGCAACATTATACTCCTAGAAGGGGACATTATCCCACTCATAATAATTTGGATACACATAACGAAAAATATAAAATACCTGGGCCTTAAATTAGATAGTGGCTTATTCACATTATGGAAAAGGAGCCTAAATGTAGTTATTCCCAGCCATTTGATTCCCTATGTTTTCATTATTAGTACACAGAGGGTTTTCAACTTAATGAAGGTTTAACTTATGATCTTTGACTTTGACTTTTCTCTTTTTTTTCTTTTAAGCATTTATTCTTTTTATTAATTAGTTTTGTACTCAGTGAATACAGTCAATTTGGTACCATTATTAGCTGCATCCATTACCTACCCCCTCGCCTTGGCCCCTCCTTGTTAAAGTGTATATGGGTCATGCATTCTGTAGTTACCCCACAGTTATGGGTAGGATAAATGTCTTTGCATATCATGACTCAACATGTGGCTCTGACATTTTTTCGGCCCCCCTTCCGTCACATTTCCCTGAGCCATGTTGGGTTCATTTTTGGTCTGCTTCAGTGATGAGGTGTTGGGGGCGTCTGGGTCTCTGGATCTCTGATTTTGTAGGAGTTGATTTTTCTCTGTGTTGATCTCCTTCACCTTTGGGCTGGTACCACATTCACCAAGAAAACAGCACCCCAGCTTGTTTCACCAATTGTTCATAGTTTCAGCTGGGGCCCTGTTGAGGTATGATGGGGTGGCTCTCTCCTGAGGATCTACATCTATCTGAAAAAGAGAAGTACACGGAGAGGGTGTTAGCACCAGACAAATGAGATAACCCTTCCATTTTTAATAGAGAATTTAATAGGTGTAGGCCCTCTTGTAGCCCACGATTAGTGGTTGCTTTATAGTGGAGAGCGGGCTTATGTTTGGATATGGTTCTGACTTGTTTCCCAGCTCTAGCTATGGGCCCCATACCGCTGAGAGGATCAGTTAGCCAAATCAAGAGCAGTTGGTTTCCCACCATGGCTGTGCACCACTATTGGACTTGTGTGAGCATCACAACAGGTTATTTGCTGCTAAGGCAGTTAGACCATGAGTTGCTTGGACAGACATTGGTAATTTTCCCCCAGTTGCCCATGTAGCACCTTCTGGCACTAGACTCGCTGACTGTTTGGGGACTGACTCTCTTCCAGCTTCCAGCCATGGCATTCCATTTTTTTTTTTGTTCACTATTTATTTATTTATTTGAGAGCGACAGACACAGGGAGAAAGACAGATAGAGGGAGAGAGACAGAATGGGCACACCAGGGCTTCCAGCCACTGCAAACGAACTCCAGATGCATGAGCCCCCTTGTGCATCTGGCTAACGTGGGAAATGGGGAACTGAGCCTCCAACTGGGATCCTTAGGCTTCACAGGCAAGCACTTAACCGCTAAGCCATCTCTCCAGTCCATGGCATCCCATTTTAATGTTGACCGCATATGGTGTCTTTAGCAGTAGGGTCTTATCACTAACCTTTGGTGGATCGTCAAGTACTCTGACAGAACTCTGCCTTTCTTTTAGGAAACCCTGTAGGTCTCTCTGATCAAAAGCTCATTGTGGATGATAGCCACAAGCTGGTACTGGGAGTTCCAGGTCAGTGCCCACTAAGAAAAGGAAGAAAAAGATAACTAATATACAAGAGATAGAGAGAAGGGGGCGGGGAGGCTGTAGAAGATTAAGGTCAGTCTTCATCGTACCCTCTCCAGTGTCTTGTGGCTCTGGTGTTCCCTCTAAGGGTCTGGTGAAGGTTCAGCCATTTGGTCTGCCTTTTAGGGTATAGAATTTTATGGTACCATTGTCGTTTGGGTCTAGATTTGTGTTTCCCATCCCCTTCCTTCCCCTTCCCCCACTCCCCACCCATCCTATTGTCTGGTCCACGAGAAGCTTGCAGGGTATGTAAGGCATCTTGTGTAGATTCAGGTTAGGTGCTGTAGATGAGTGAGACTATGTGGCACTTTTTTTTCCTGTGATTGGCTAAGTTCACTGAGAATGATCTGTTCCAGGTTCAAGCATTTTTCCTCAAATTTCACTGTGTCATTTTTTCTTACTGCTATATAGAATTTCATTGTGTAGATATACCATATATTATCCATTCTTCTAATGATGGACACTTGGGTTGACTCCAGCTCTTAGCTATTATGAATTGAACTGCTACAAAGATGGTTGAGCAAATCTCTCTGGCCTGTGGTTTGAAGGTTTTAGGGTAGATGCCCAGTAAGGGAATAACTAGGTCTGTTGGTATCTCTATAGTCAGCTTTTTCAGGAATCTCCATATTGCTTTCCAAAGTACCATCTTACAATCCCACCAAAAGTGGATGAGTGTTCCTAGTTCTCCACTCCTCATCAGCATTTATCTTCGTTTGATTTTTTGATGTTTGCTATCCTTATTGGGATAAGGTGGAATCTCATAGTTGTTCCTATACTTTCTTCCAGTAGTAGTAGAGTTTCTGGTCTTATAATGACGTCTTTGATCCATTTAGACTTGAGTGCTGTGCATGGTGAAATGTGTGGAACAAGTTTCAATTTCCTGCATAAGGTTACCCAGTTTGTCCAGCACCATTTGTTGAAGATGCAGTCTTTTTTCCAGCCTCTATTGTTAAGGCCTTTGTCAAATATCAAGTAGCTATAGTTGCTTAACCCAAAGTCCAGGTCCTCAAGTCTATTCCATTGGTCTACACTCCTGTTTTTATACCTGTGCCATGCTGTTTTTATTACTATGGCTTTGAAATATAGCTTTAGATCAGGTATGATGCTGCCTCCAGAGGTATTTCTTTTGCTGAGGTCATGTTTGGATATGCGAGGCCTTCTGCCTCTCCATATGAAATTTGAGATCATTTGTTTCTATCTCTGTGAAGAACACTGTTGGGATTTTAATTGGAATGGCATTAAATCTGCATATTGTCTTTGGTAGGACTGCCATCTTCACAATGTTAATTCTGCCTATTAGGAGCATGGGAGGTCTTTGCATTTTCTCAGGTCCTCCTCAATTTCTTTTTTGAGTGTTTTTATATTTTTGTTGTATAGATCTTTCACTTCCTTGGTTAATATTATTCCAAGGAATTTTTTTGTTGTTGCTATTGAAAATGGGACCATGTCCCTTATTTCTTTCTCTGTATCTTTGTCATTTGCATATAGAAAGGCTACTGATTTTTGTGCATCGATTTTGTATCCTGAAACTTTGCTATAGAAGTTAATTACCTTCAGGAGTTTTGGGATGGAGTCTCTCGGGTCTCTTACATATACAATCATGTCATCAGCAAATAGAGCTAACTTAACTTCTTCCTTTCCAAATTGTATCCCTTTTATTTCCTTCTCCTGTCTAATGCTTGGGGTAGGACTTCCAGAACTATATTGGAGAGCAGAGGTGAGAGTGGACAACCCTGTCTTGTTTTTGATCTTAATGGGAATTCCACTAGTCTTTCTCCATTAAGTATTATTTGGGCCTTACTAGGTTTGTGTGTTGCCTTTATTATGCTAAGATATGAACCAACCATGCCAATTCTCTCCAATGTTTTCATCATGAAGTGATGTTGTATCATGTCATAGGCCTTTTCATTTTCTGATTTTCTTGATGCTTCTTGGAATTCATCCTTGCATCTCTTTATGTCTTCAATTAGTATTGCCAGCTGATTTTTGAGGTCCTCTTTTTCACTCTCCCTCATATCTCTTCACTGTATTTGAACTCCTTCCATTTTCTTATCTATTAGGTCTAGTCTAATGATGGCAGCATCCACATGATTATCAGTCCTTTGTTGCTTTTCTGCAAGTTCTAAAAGTAGCTTGGTCAGGGTTGCATTGCTCATAGCTTCATTTTTGTGTTCTGATACTAATGACTCTTTTATGTTTTGATTAGATATGTTCATTGTAGGACTGGGTGATCTAACTGGATTTCTTGCATTTGATTTTTCATGTTATTTCTTTTGCGCTGTGGTCTGTCCATGACAGTGCATTGGCACATAGGTGGGTGGATCAGCCTGGGCTCAAGCACGATGGGAATCTGAGGAAGCCTGGGGCAGTTGCCAAGCAGCCTGGGCTTTGGCTGTCACTTGCTAAAGCCTCCTGATCTTTCACCTATCTGGGACACAGCTTGATCTCTCAAGTGGTAATGCACCAAAGCTGCCTGCATTCGACTGAGTTCCAATGGGCCAGCAGGCGTAGCCTGGTCAAGGTCACTCATGGGCAGGGGTAGAAAGGCAATCGCCAATGTTCAGTGAGGCAAGTGGTAGTATGTTGGCCTCGACCCTTTTCCTATGGTAAGTGTGGAGTTTCCTGAAGCTGGGACCATGGTAAGGTAGCTGCTTGGCGGGAGGGGTGGGATACCCTCCTGCCCATGAGGGAATCAGTGATTCCCTGTTTTTTCCCCTCTGTGCCCTCCCACTGGCAATATATTAGAGATTGCTCTGCCCTAAAAGACCCAGTGAACCCTTAAAAGACCTAGTGAACCCTTAATGTCTTGCCTTTCTTTCCTGGGAATGTGCGTCACAGTTAAGCAGTCACTATCTTGGCTGGAAGTCTCCGACTTTGACTTTTCTAGTGGTGTAAAAGGAATATGCATTCAGTAGAAGCTGTTGAAATTTGAATTTTGGTCTTTTCTGGGCCTAGAATTATAAATCTGAGAGTGTTTAGTGTTACTGAATAGTATCAGTAAACAATCCCTCTCCATCAGCTATGGCAGCATGAGGGGAAGTGGTCTACACTTGACAGTGTGCTGTGATGCTAAATTATGGTGTATTAAATGCATTTTCAACTTACAAATTTTTCAATTTATGATGGGCTTATCTTGACATAACTGCATTGTGAGTCAAGGAATATATATATTGTTTATAGTCCAAAACTACTTTTCAGACTTTAGCCTATCATATGTATATTTTATGTAGGAGGAAGGAAAAGGAAGATGAGATGCCACCCCCTCCCCCAATGCCATACTTCTTGTCAGATGTGAGAAAGGCTGGAAAATTAAGCCCACAGAATAATCACCATACCTCTGTTCCTAAGAAGAAAGATAAGGCTGGATGTTAGGTTGGCAAATAGGAGCTTCTGCACTGTAAATAGTAATAAAAAAAAAGCAGGGAAAATGGATAATTGAAAGAAAAACCTAATTAATAAATATAACTCTGAGCATACCTATATCTATAAATTTGTATCATGCATTAAACACATTTTTACAAAACACTCATGAAACATTTTAAAATTGTTTAATCTTTAAGGCTACAAAGGAAAGAGTACATTAAAGACAGCAGTAAATTAGGCCATAATCTTATAATATATGAACATAATTAAATGAGCCTATAACCTTAGAAACTATAGTGAAACAATAAGATCAAACCATACACAACATAAAGCTTTTCTGTACTAATAAATAATAATTTTGGGTCAAAGATAGAAATCAAAACTATTCACTATTTAAATAGGAATGATGAATAATATATAGTAACAATTTAGAGCATAAATCCCATGCTCTGCTCACAAGCAAATTTTTGTGACTGTTGCTATATAGGAAAGGACAAAAGTAAATCATAAAGATAGGTTCAGAAGCATCAAGAAATTAGGAAAAATTAGAAAACCTTTTATAAGTTATTATTAAGATCTAAAGAAGGATAAAAGGAAAGGGAATACAAAGAATCTGATAAGGAAATGTAAGAGCCAGTCTTGAAAATGATCCATCAATGATAAATCCTTAGCAATAAGGATCAAAAATGTAACTAGAAAAATGAATAAACAATACACAACATTAGAAATCAATGTAATAGTTTCAGTAGTGTCCTCGCAAAATTCATGTCTACCCCAAACATCAGAAGGTGACCTTATTGCACAAAAGGGTCTTGGCAGGTATAATTATGTTAAGGTGAGGTGGTACTAGGTCAGGATGGGCCCCAACTACCATGGATATGTCATTATAGAGAGACACACTAAAACACAGATACAGGGATGACAGCCATGTGACAATGAAGGTGGAAATTTGATATATGCTGACACACACCAAGAAATACCAGGAGGCTTCAGTTACTAAGAATTTACGTAACTTTCCCAAGTAAAGCATTCAGGCTTAGGAAGATAGACTTCAGAGCTTATGAATAGCACTTAAGAGGCCAAGGTAGGTGGATCACTGTGAGTTCAAGGTTTGGGACTACAGAGTAAGTTCCAGGTCAGCTGGTTCTAGTGTGAGACACTGCCTTGATAAAAGGAAAGAAAAGAACAGGAAAGCAGAGCTTATGGTATAAATCATCACATTTGTCTTCCTCTCAGACATTGTACACATGGATTTAAAGACTGAGCAGGACAGCGAATGAAAATATTATTAGTCTAATATTATGAAGAGATCACAAAAATGATCTAAGGCATGTAGAATTATTAGCTATGAGAATGGGAATGGTGTGATAGACATCTTGTAATGTGAACACTTACGAGGTAGAAGTAGGAGAATTGTGAGTTCAAGGCCAGCCTGGATTACATATCAAGTATCAAAAATATATAAAAAAGAGACACAGTGGCTCCCAAGACCTCATCACTGAAGCAGACCTAAAATGAACCCAACATGGCTCAGGGAAATTTGCAGAAGAGGGGGCAGAAAGAATGTTAGAGCCACACATTGGGTCATGGTAAACAGAGATGTTGCCTCCTACCACAAACTGATGGCTAACCCCACAATGCACTACCCATATTCCCCAATGAGGAGGAGGGTCCTTGTGGAGGGGGGAGAACAAGGAGGAGGCTAACAATGGTACCAACTTGACTGTATACACTGAGAACTTCTATCAAATGAAGTTGAATTTTTAAACACTTCCATGCCTGCTTATTTTGCTGAATATTCTCAAAGTTTATCCACAGTACAGAAAAAAAACAATATTTCTTTCTTTTATGATTGAATAGTATTCAATTGCTCTCTCTTTCATATATATATCTCATATATATATATGTATATATATATATATATAAACTTCTATCAAATGAAGTTGAATTTTTAAACACTTCCATGCCTGCTTATTTTGCTGAATATTCTCAGTTTATCCACATTACAGAAAAAAAACAATATTTCCTTCTTTTATGATTGAATAGTATTCAATTGCTCTCTCTTTCATATATATATCTCATATATATATATGTATATATATATACATGATATATATATATCACAAACATTGTTTTGTCTTTTATTAGACACTTTGATTCCATCAACTTTTGTATATATTTGCAAAAGTTGTCAGAAAAAATTCAAATCTTCCATAGCAAGCCAAATAGCAAAACAAAACAAATAATACTTCATAGGATTCAATAAGTAAATTGTTTTGAATACTTAATATATTTTTCCATGAGATTTCAGGTTTTCCGCAAATAAAGTATACATACCAGTTCTAAACTAGACTAAATTAAAACAAAAAGGGTTACAAATTTAAGTAAAGTGACCCATAATGAATATAACAGTGTATAGAAAGAATATTTCCTGACTTAAAAGGAATGCACAGATAATTTGATAGGGAACATTTTGGCTTTAATATTTTTAAGTTAACACATATAATTGAGGTTATTATGTGTAACATTTTATGACCCTATATATATACCCAGGTTCGATTCCCCAGTACCTATTTAAGTCTGGGTATTTAGATTTATGCAGGCAAGCACCTTAACTGCGGAGCCATCTCTCTAGCCTCATGATGAGAAAATTTTAAATCTACACCTTGTAAGTTATTAAGAATACAGTGCAATTTACTATAATCCCTATACTGTGTAATGAGAATTATACTCCAGTTTATTCCTACTCTCTGATTGAAATTTTGTATCCTTTGACCAACATCTTCTCAACAAATTCTTCAGCTCCAGGCTGTGGTAAACACTACCACTCTATACTTTTATCAAATCAAGTTGAATTTTTAAACATTTCCATGCCTGCTTATTTTGCTGAATATTCTCAAAGTTTATCCGCATTACAGAAAAAAAATTTCCTTCTTTTATGATTGAATAGTATTCAGTTGCTCTCTTTTTCATATATATATCTCATGTGTATATATATATATATATATATATATATATATATATATATATATATATATACATATACATATATATCACATATATTGTTTTATCTTTTATTAGACACTTTGATTCCATCTATAACTTGCCTATTATGAACAATGCTGTATCAAATATTGAGTGGTATCTCCTCTCCATACTGATTTAACATCCTTTTAATTCATATTGAGGAGTTGGATTAAGGGATGGCATGATAATTTCATTTTATTTTTTATAATTATAATATTTTTAAAATATCACTGATATCACAACATAAAATTATATGTACAAATGGGTTATAATATTATAATGTATTTGTATTAATGGGGTACTGTCCAGTCTTTGCTACATACATGCATACATTTCATAATGTTTAAGTCAGGTTAAATAAACCATCTCTTCCTTATGTTGATTCTTGTCAGGCATTTGGTCAGTAGCATGAAAATGTAACTAATATACATCAGTTGCCTAGTCACCACATCTCCTGTCTTTTTCTTCTGTATTTTTGATAACAGCTATTCTAACAAGTATGAAGTAATGTTTCCTTGTGATTTTAATTTGCATTTATATGATAGTGATTTTTGAGATTTTTTTAAAGTAATTTTAGATCATATGTATGCTTTCTTTTGAGATATGTCAACTTAGGTCTTTTGTCCATTTTTAAATCTGGTTATCATGTGCTTAGTATTGAGGTAATAGTGGTCCTTACATATTTCAGATATTAGCCACTTATCTTTAGGGTGCCTCTTCACTCTGCTGATGTATCTTTCGCCATGAAGCATATTGAAGAATTTTATAGTTCAATGACATCTCAGTTGTCTGTTTTTTTTTCCAGCTTGTGCTTTTCTTTCTCTCTTTTTTAAAATTTAATTTGAGAGATGAGAGAGAGAGAAAGAGAATTTGAGAATACAAAGAACTATCACTGTAAACAAACTCCATATGCTTGTGGCACTTTATGGACTTGGCTTTAGGTGAATACTGGAAGATCAAGCCCTGAGCCAGGCTTTGCAATCAAGTGCCTTTAACCACTGTTCCATCTCCCTAGCACCAGTGTTTTTCTCTTAAAACCCAGAAATATCATTGCCTAGAAAAACATCATGGTATTTCCCTTGATATTTTCTTCTAGTAGTTTTATGGTTTTAGGCATTACATTTAAATCTTTAGTTCAATTTGAATTGATTTTTTAAGTTAGATTTTTATGTAAGGATCTAATTTCATTCTACCTATGAATATCCAGGTGGACCAATAACATTTACTAAAGAGACTTTCATTTCCTCATTGTGTGTTCATGGCAATGTTATTGCAAATAAGTTCTTTAAAAATGTTTGAAATTTTGTGTGAGCTCTCTATTCTGTTGTAGTTGGTCTATAAAATTCTTCGAAAGGCAGTATCACATAGTTTTCATTACTATTTCTTTTCTTTTCTATTTTGTTTGTTTTGTTTTGTTTTTAGAGGTAGGGTCCCACTCTAGCTCAGGCTGACCTAGAATTCACTATGCAGTCTCAGGGTGGCCTCAATCTCATGGTGATCATCCTACCTCTGCCTCCCAAGTGCTGGGATTAAAGGCATGTGCCACCACACCTGGCTACTGTTTCTTTTTTTATATATATTTAGCCATTATTTTATTTTTAATTTTTATTAGATATTGACATATTTAGCATGTAAACAACACATGTTGGTACCATCCCTTCCACCCTCACTGCCTCTTTTCTGAAGAAGCCTTTCTCATTGGGGATGCAGGTTCTGTTTTATGTTGGATGCAGAACCCTTGGGAATTGTGGGTCATGTATTATGGGGGAAGCAGTCAGATGTGGGAGAGAGGCAATGTCTCTGTGCAAAATGTCCCAACTTGTGGTTATAACAATATTTCAATCCCACCTTCCACAAAATTCCCTCAGCCATGCTGGGAGCATTTTAAGTCTACTTCACAGAGGCACTTAGGAGCCTCTGGATCTCTAGTTTGGTAGGTGTTGAGTGTCCTCAGACTCTATCTCCTTCACCCTTGTGCTCATATCAGATTCACTAAGAAAGCAGCACTCTTGCTCATTTCCCTAGTTCCTCTGTGGTTTCAGCTGGGTCAGGAGAGGAATGCACTGGGTAATTTATCTCTTCAGGTCCCGCTCCAGTTGGAAAAAGAAAAGCTGATTCTCCAGTGAAGAGTGAAGTCAGCACCAGTTAAATGGGATAACCAATATTAATTTAGAGACAACTTAAAGGGTGTGGAGCTTCTTATAGCCCAAGATTAGTGGGAGTTTGGCAATGGACAGCAGAATCGTTATCTGAATATGATTCTGACTTGTTTCCCAGTTCCAGATATATTTGCCTTTCAACCCTTTCAACTGAGCAGATCTGTTAGCCAATCCAAGAGCACTTGGTTGCCCAGCATGGCTGTGTGCCACTATTGCACTGTGTGAACATCACATCAGGTTGTTTGCTTCTGTGTCACTTAGATTTTGAGTTGCTTGGACAGATGTTAGCCACTTTCCCCCAGTAGCTCATGTAGAGCCTTCCAGCACTAGATGGGCTAATTGTGTATGGGACTGGTTCTCTTGGGAATTCCAACCAGTTCTCTCTGTGGTCCATGAAGACAGCATACAGTGTCTTCAGTGGTAGCGTCTTACCATTAGCCTCTGGTGGATAATCAAGTGCTATGACAAAAGTCTGTCTTGTTTGTTTTGGGAAATCTAGTAGGTCTCTCTGATCAACAGCTCATTGTGAATTTAAACCTCATCCTGTTATAGGGAATTACAGGCCCGTGCTAAGGGAAAAGATGAAAAAAAGAGACTGAGAAGAAAGAGAAACAGGAAAAAATTAAGGTTAGGTTTTATCTAACCTTTTTCGGTGCCCTTCTATTAACGTGCACCCCCTTAGGTCCTCTTGAGGGTTCCACCTTTCAGTCTGACTTCCATGATATAGGAGTCTATGGTACCAGTTCAGTTTGGGTTCAGTTTTGTGTACCCCTTAACCTTCTCCTTCCCCCCAGCCCTATCCTCCCTATTGTCCAAGCCTGGAGATGCCATTCAGTTATGTCAGAGTCTCAGGCTGATCCAGGCTAGGAACCACAGGTGAGTGTGACTATGTGATGGTTGTCTTTCACTTTTTCTTTATAGTATGTTTTAAAGTCAGAAAATGTGGGCTGGAGAGATAGCTTAGTGGTTAAGCACTCACCTTTGAAGCCTAAGGATCCCAGTTCAAGGCTTGATTCCCCAGGACCCACGTTAGCCAGATGCACAAGGGGCGCACGTGTCTGGAGTTTGTTTGCAGTGGCTGGAAGCCCTGGTGTGCCCATTCTCTCTCTCACACTTTCTCTCTCTGTTGCTCTCAAATAAATAAAAATAAATAAGTAAATTAAAGTCAGAAAATGTGATGCCTTCAGTTTTGTTCTTTGTGATCAAGATTGCTTTCACTAGTCTGGTTCTGTTTTATCTTGGATGCAGAATTTTAGGATAGGTTTTATATAACTATGAAAAGTAATATAGGAAAATAATTAGCAATTGCATTGAATTTGCTGATCACTTGAGTAACACAGGCATTTAAAAAATATTGATTCTTCCAATACATGAAGATGTATTTAATGTTCTCCCATTAGTTTCATCAGTGGTTTACAGTTTATAGTACAGAAATCTTTCACCTGCTTAATTAACTTTATTCATGAATATTTAATTTTGTGGCTACTTTAAAAGGACTTTCTAGATTTCCTTTTCAGATATAACTTTTTAATGTTGAATTTTATATCTTTCAATTTCATTGTTTTTTTATAGCTTGAATGCTTTTTGGTAGAATCTTCAAGATTTTTATTTTTTCTTTAATTGAAGCTGTAGGCTTTGATTAATGTTATAGTTATGCATGGTAATGTGGGTACAATGTGATATATCAACACATGCATTGATCAAATTGGGGAAATTATGGTTTTCCTTTCCTCATCATTTCTTCACTTTTAAAACTGTTGAGCTCCTTTTTTCTAGATCTTCATAAATTATATGTCAGTCTTACCACTAACCCTACTGCTGAAGACACCATATGCTATTGATATGTAACATAGGGTGACCTGGGTGGAATCTGGAAGAAAGTCAGTCCCCAGACAGTTAGCTTGTCTAGTGCTAGAAGGTGCTACATGAATGACTAGGGGAAAATGACAAACATCTGTCCAAGCAACTCATGGTCTAAGCTACTCAGCAGCAAACAACCTGATGTGATGTTCACACAAGTGCAATAGTGGTACACAGCCATGGTGGGAAACCAACTGCTCTTGATTTGGCTATCTGAACTGCTCAGTGGTATGGGACCCATAGCTGGAGCTGGGAATCAAGTTAAAACCATATCCAAAAATGAGCTTGCTCTCCATTATCAAGCTCCCACCAATCATGGGATAGTAGAGGGCCTAGACCTATTAAATTCTCTCTTTAAAAAATCAAAGGTTATGCCATTTATCTGGTGCTAATTTCACTCTACATTGGAGAATTTCTTCACTTTTTTTCATATGGACACAGATTCTAAGGAGAGAGCCAGCCCATCATACTTCAAAAAGGCCCCAGCTGAAACTAAGAGTACTTGGGGAAATGAGCAAGAGTGCTGCTTCATTGGTGAACTTGGTACCAGCACAAGGGTGATGGAGATAGACACAGAGAATACTCAACTCCTACCAAACCAGGTATCCAGAGACACAGAGCTCCCAAGACCTCATCACTGAAGCAGACCTAAAGTGAACACAACATGACTCAGGGAAATTTACAGAAGAGGGGGTGGAAAGAATGTTAGAGCCACACTTTGGGTCTTTATACATAGAGACATTGCCTCTTACCCATAACTGATGGCTAACCCCACAATGCATGACCCAAGTTCCACAATGAGGAGGGTCCCTGTGGAGAGGGGAGAACAGGGAGGAGGCTAATGATGGTACTAACAAGACTTAATGCACTGTGGCTTAACAGTTACAGTGTTTGCCTGCAAAGCCAAAGGATCTTGGTTCAATTCCCAAGGACCCACGTTAGCCAGGTGCACAAGGGGTCGCATGTGTCTGGAGCCTATTTGCAGTGGCTGGAGGCCCTGGCACACACACCCATTATCTCTTTCTCTCTCCCTCTTTCTCTGTCAAATAAATAAATAAATAAATAAATAAATAAATAAATAAAATATTAAAAAATATATACAATAGGTTACTGTTGATTAAACTTACCCTAGTGTGCAATGGAATTTATTCCTTTTGTACCTGTGTTTTGGTACCCATTATCCATTCTTCCACCATCCCTATTCTCCCTCACATTTTCTAGCCTTTAGTAATTCTGTTCTACACTCTGATTGACATTTATTAGCTTCAAAATATGAGGCCTATGTAGTATTTATCTTTTTGTGTCTGGCTTGATTTACTTAAAAAAATACTCCATTCCCTTAAATTTTGGTGAAAATGACAGGATTTAGTGTTTCCTTATGGCTGATTATACTCTGGGATATGTATACTGTATACACACACAAATAAATTTTCTTTATCCATTCATCCATCAGTGAACAGGCAGATTGAATCCATATCTTATCTTTTGTGAGTAATACTGCAATAAATATATGGGAATTTAGTTATTTCTTTCACAGGCTGATTTCACTTCTTTATATACACAGCCAAGCATGGTGCTGTTCAACTGTAATCACAGCATTCCGTAAATTGAGGCAGAAGGATCAAACTTAGTGGTTAAAGACATTTACTTTCATTCCCATCTCCCCATAAAAAAGTCATTCAATGTGTACCCAGAAGTGGCCTGATTGATTTAAATATATTTATTTTTAGCTTTTTGAAGAATTCTGTATCCCATTCTCTTCAATTACTATACTAATTCAAATCAGCAATAGTATATAATAACTCATCTTTAAGTTTTACTTCATTATCTATAAACAGCAACAATTAATCTTTGTCCTTTCTGATTTGAAGCTCTTTGGTTTCTTTCAATTGCCTAATTGTGCTGGGTGGTACATAAAATACTGTGTTGCCAGGAGTCTCTAAATTGGACAACTTTGTGTGATCCTGATGACATTAGAGAGAAAACTTTCAATGATTCCCTATTGGGTATGATGTTAGCAGTAAGCTTTTCATGGCCTTTTTTGTTTGTTTGTTTGTTTTTGTATTAAGTTATAGTTGTACTGTTTACTGATAGGTTTTTTTTATCATGAAATGGTTTTGATTTACATAAAGTGCTTTCTTCTACTTCAATTAAAACAATTCTGAGGCTGAGGGGATGGCTTAGTGGTTAAGACATTTGCCTGCAAAGCCAAAGGACCCAGGTTTGATTCCCCAGGACCCACATAAGCCAGATGCACAAGGGGTCGCACACATATGGAGTTTGTTTGCAGTGGCTGAGGGCCTTGGTGCAGCCATTCTCTCCCATCCTCCCTCTCTTTCCCTACTTCTTTCTTTGTCAAATAAATAAATTAATAAATAAACAATTCTGTAGCTTTTACCACTTTTCTCTGTTAATGTATATCACATCTGTACATTTACATATGTGGTAATATATTTGTATTTCTGGAATTAATTCTACGTGATCATCAAGATTTTTCCCTTTAATGTCCGATTGAATTTTGTTGAGAAATGTTGCATCTATGTTCACCAAAGATTTATTGACCTGGAGGGTTGTTTAAAATGCCCTTATCTGTTTTGTTATTGGGGCAATGCTAGACTGATTCAGTGAGTTTGCAGTTATTTTTTCCTCTTCAGTTTTGGATGAGTTTTAGGCATGTTGGTATTAATTTCTTAACTATTTACCATAACAACAGCAAAGTTATCATGTACACTTCTCTTTAGCAGGACATTTTAACTGGTGACTTACAAGGATTTGTTCAGAGTTCCTACTTTGTCATTATTCAATCTTGATGGGTTTGTCTAAGAATCCATCAATCAATTCTTTTTAGATTTCCTTTTTGTTAGTGTAAAATTGCTCTTACTGGTATTTTTTTATATATTTCTAGAGGATTAGTTGTAATCTTTCCTCTTTGATCTCTGATTTTAATTATTTGAGCATTCTCTGTTTTTCTGTCTAAGTTTTATCAATTCTTTTCAAAAGGTGTTACTTTTAAATTCAATATATATTGTTTGTACTTGCCTTATTTTTATCCTATCTAAATTTTGTGTAATGAAAAATACCTCTTTTGTATTGAGGCACATTGATGTCACTATCCTGCATAAACTGGCATTAAACTCCCAAGCCTTGGTTTCTTTAGAACCTCTTCTTACTATGTATATTTTCTATTATGTTCCTAATTTAGTTCTGCTCTAATATTTAATATGTCCTTCTTCATACTGACTTTGAATATTTTTTATTTATGTAGTTACTCGAGGTAAAGCATAAGGTTGTTTTTTTGATGCAGGCATGTAGAAATGGTTTTGAAATGCAGCACATTATTCTTGCCAAGTTTTGTTTCCATTTGTTATCTTGATATCATTAAATCCCTTTTAATTTCTTTGTTAATCCTTTGGTTGTTAGGAACATTTTTTTTTAATTTACATGTGATTTTCTGAGTTTTTAAAATTTCTTGCATTGATTTTTGAGCTTTATATAATTATGGTCAAGAGACAGATATTATAATTTAAATTTTGTTAAGATTTCTGTGGCTTATCATGTAAGTAATCCTCGAGAGTATTTAATACAAGCCAAGATGAACATCCCTTCTGCCATTGTTGGATGGCATGCTGCTCTGAACATGTCAGTTAGTTGCATTTGGTAGAGCATATTTCAAACACTGTAGTTCCTTACTGATTTCCTGTCTCAGTAATGTGTCTATTGCTGCAAGTGGGATATTAATGTTTCCGGCTATTATATTGCTATTCACCTCTCCCTTTAGCCCTATTAATACATTGGTTACCTATTTAAGTGCTCCAACATTGAGTGCATGCATACTTATATGCATTGATTCATATGATTGAATCTGATCCCTTATCAATTACATGAAATTCCTTGATTTTAAAAATATGTTTTTGAGTTAATGTCTGCTTTTATCTAAGTATTATTTTGTTCTTCTTTGGTTTCCATTTCAATGGATACCTTTACCTATCACTTAATTCTACCTTATGCATGTTTTAGTCTCTGGTAGACAGAATGTAGTCACATCTTTAAATGATAGCTGTGATACCCAGTGTTTTAATTAGTTTATTTATACCCAAGCGATTATTGACAGGTATAGACATACCATTTACTTTTTTTTTTCTAGGTAGGGTCTCACTCTAGCTCAGGCTGACCTGGAATTCAATCTGTAGTCTCAGAATGGCCTCGAACTCATGGCAATCCTCCTATGTCTACCTCCCGAGTGCTGGGATTAAACGTGTGCACCACCACACCCGGTTTACCACCTACATAGTTGCGTTGTAGATTCTGTTTCTTTTTTTTCTTACATTTTTTCCTTCCTGTGTAGCTAAGTAATTTTTCTATTAGTATGACTTCATTCTTTACTTTATTTACATTGTGATTGCAATGAGACTTATAGAAAAAAATCTTCTAACAGATTATTTTAAACTAATAAAATCTTGAATTTAATTACAAAAATAAGAAACTTTACTCTTTTACTCCAGTCCTTCCAGTTTGAAGTTTAAGGTCACCATATACAATTTTTTTATTTCACATATCCTTTAGCAAATTATTATAGGCATTCATCTTTCAACCTTTATACTAAAGATATGTTATTTACATACAACTGGAACAGTATTAGACTATTCAGAATCTGTACTTTCAAAAAACAGTATGTTTAAAACTTTGTAGGTATTTTTATGTTTCTCAGTAGCATCCTTCTCTTTCAGCTTGGACAACTCTATCATGTCTTGTAATCTGGGTTTTGTAATGAACTCCCTCAGTTTCTGTTTGTGTATAGAAGTATTTATCTCTGTTTTGTTTCTGGAAGACAACTTTGGTTGGTATAGTATTTGTGTATAGAACCATTTTTCTTTTAGCCTTTGACTGCATCATTCTACTTTCTCTTGGCCTATTAATTTTCTGCTAAGAAAATCATGTCTCAGCCTTTTGGCTAATATCAAGTGTAAAAATCAGCTACTACCCATATTGACACTCTATCATGTGTCATTTGCTTCTTTTCTCTTGGACTTTCTTCATGCTCTCATTTTTTTTTTAATTTTAGACAGCTTGATTTTGATATTTCTGGTAGTAGACTTGTTCAGGTTGAATGGAATTGGAGATTTTCATTTATTTATTATTTTTATTTTTTTCATTAAGTAGAAACTATGTATGGACACATTTATGTTGGTAGAATCATTTTCCTCCTCCCTGTCCCCATTCCACTGAGGACCCTTCTTAGTGGAATTGCTGGCATTTACCATGGGGGCGTGGGTTATGACTTGTAAGAATAGCAGTCAGTCATTGTTGAGGGGGGATGCCTCTGGATATTCCTTCACACCCTGTGGCTCTTACAATTTTTCTGCCCTCTCTTCCACAAAATTATCTGAGCCATAGTGGATGGTTGGTACATTTTTGTTATCCTCAGTGTCTATCTCCATCACCCTGGAACATCTTGTCAGGCTCACCATGGAAGCAGCACTATTGCTCATCTTGACAATTCCTCTGTAGTTTTACCTGGGCCATAGCTGCTGTGTGAGGGGTAGTTCATCTCCTTCCAGGAGATTAGCTATCTCGTCTTGTTCATAAATTTTGGTTGTCATTGGTTTTCGCTGCCTTCTGAAGAAGAAAATAGATTCTCCAACAGAGAGTGATATCAGCATAATAGTTTAAGTGGATAAGCATTGTTAATTTAGAGAGATTTTGATGGGTATAGCCTCTGTTTTGGCCCCTAACTAGTGGGAGTTTCTCACTGAAGTCCATAGGCTTCTGACTTGGTTCCCAGTTCCAGCTATGAGTTCTTTTCCCCTGAGCAGATCCCTTAGCTATTTAGAATGCCATTGGTTATCCACCTAGGCTGGGTGCCACCAATGCACAGGAATGTATATCGTGTCAGGCTGGTTGCAGTCTTATAACAGTGTCCCAAACCCTTCAAGTTGCCTGTCAGGTATGCCTGCACCTAAAGCTGTTCCAGGTTAGGAAACACAGATGAGGGAGAACATGGAGGATTTGTCTTTTTGTTTGTGCTTGTGCGAATTCTCTTAATATGATCTGTTCCAAGCCTGTCCATTTTCCTACAAATTTCATTATGTCATTTTCTTACTGCTGAGTAGAATTCCACTGTGTAAATGTACCAAACCTTTATTATCCATTTGTCAAACAATGGGCATCTGGGTTGACTCCAATTCTATCGTGAATTGAGCAGCTATAAACATGGATGAGCAAATATCTCTGCAGTGCAAAGTGGGGCCTTTAGAATGAATGCCCAGTGGAGGAATATCTGGGTCAGTTGGCAGCTCTACTTTCATCTTTTTTAGTAGTCTCCATGTTGGTTTTCATAGTGGTTTTAAAATTTGCACTCCCACCACTTTCTCTGAGTTTGAAGAATATTCTTTTATTATTTTTAGTATTGATTTAAACAAGCTTTATGCTTCCGTAGATTTCTCTTTTCTTTCTTAATTCTACAATAGGTTCTATAAGTTTCTTCATTTCTTCTTCTTCGACTATATACTTTAAATGGCCTTCATAAACTATTTCTTCAGCTTATTAATGAAATTAATATGCTCCATTGTATTTTCCATTTTATTATTTGTGCTTCACATCTCCAGAGTATACATTTTTTAAATTGTTTCAATTGCTCAATAAAACTTCTCATTCAGTTTTTCCATTTTCTTCTTAATTTTATTAATTTATTCCTCTGTATTGCTGAACTTGAAGTTCGCTGAGCCTCTTTTAAACATTTATCTTGAATAATTAGATATGCAGCTTGTAAATCTTTATTTATTTAGTGACAGCCATTGGCACTGTTTTGTTCCTTTGGTAATTCCATGTTTCCATGATTGTTATTTTCTTTTAAGTTTGGAGGGTATGTGTATGTATGTATAAGTGCACATGTGTGTCCAAGAGCATATTCATGTGGAAGCCAGAGGCTAATAGTGGGGTTCTTTCCAGGAGACTCGATGAAAAATAAATATTTAATCTGATAAAGTCATAAAAGTACAGTAGAACTATTCTTTATTTATATGAAAACAGTATTACAATATCAATGATCAATGATGATATAAAGAAGTATACTTATTAATGTCAAGAGTAAGACATGATTGCTTATCAACAATGTCACTATCATCACTGTGAAAACCTTAGACTATGTAAGGAAATAAGAGGCAAATTTGTTTCAAGGAGGAAGAAACATAACTACTTAAAATGATATGACTAATATTTGAAGCCCTAGGAAAATTAATAATACCTGTTAAATCTATGGGTAACATGAAAAAAACTGTGAGAATATATAAAAATGGGTTTAATTAATATTACAGTAAAAATAAAATAGGAACAAAAGAGCCTGATTTTTTTAAAAAATGAAGTGTCCCAAAACTGTTCTGAAGTCCACTTAAGATATTGTGATACAAATTTATATGTAAAAATGAAGCCACAGTACATTATTCTATATTTTGTGCATAGGAACATGTGGAAATTAAGAGATAATATATTTGACTACATAAATATCTAAACTTGCTGTAAGACAAAACACACTAGAAATAACAGTTCTAATACTCAAGACAATGTTTGCAACACAATACTTGTAAGTATTAAATATACTTCACATATAATCAAGTTTTTAAAGTCAATAAAATCAATAGTCTAATAAGAAATGCAGAAGCAGTATTAACAAGTGATCCACAAAGAAGACAACAAATGCAAATGGCTATTAATATTATCCAAGAAGTTCAACCTCACTCAAAGTAGATTTTAGAATATAGAAAAATGTAATGCTGACACAGGAATGTGGAAATGGGCACAGATATAATTCTTTGGTTACCAGTTCATGCAAATTTTGTGGAAAGCAATTTGAATTGGTACATAAAAATTTGAAAACATTTATTGGCCTTATATATGCAATTCCATTCCCAATAATTTATTCAAAGAAAATAGCACCATAAAAATACATTTTAAATATAAATTCATATTAATCATTATTCCACTGTTCTTTGTATTACTTGGAACCAACCTAAGTGTACAATAGTAGGTGACTGGCTAGGCAAATTGAATATAACGCAATGAATAAAATAATGCAGCTTACACTCATGAACATGAAAATATGTTCTTAATATTGAGAAAAACAAGTTACAGAATGTTATATTAATTATATGTTATATAAAAATTACAGTGAAACAACGAGGCTAAACCACAAGTATTTATTGTGCCATATAGATTATGAAGGTGAGGAATCTAGGATAGGCTTACCTGGCTATTTCTAGCTTAGAGTTCCTCATAACATTGCAGATAACATGATGGACAGTGCTGGAGTGAGCTCAGTGCTTACATGGATTAAAAAATTCACTTCTAAGATCACTCACATGATATTTGACATACCACAGATCCTCTTTAGCTATTGGATAGAAGACTATTTTCCTTATATTAACTAAGTAGTAGTCTGTGTGTCCTCAAGAGATGACTACTAGCTTCTTTCAGAGTGAGGATTTCACAGGAGTATAGAGAGTATGACAAAGAAAGAAACCATAGTTTTCTTAATTTTATTTCATTATTGCCATCACTTTTACAATATGGTATTTGTTGCAGAAATAGGAGGGAATTATATAAGTGTGTCAATACCAGGAGACAGGGATCATCAGTGTGTCATTTTGGATGCTGGTTCCTAAAAATATACATGTATAATATAGTTTACAGAAAAGATGCATGTATTATGAATATAAAATATAAAGGAAAACCATCAAATGTTTACATCTGTGAGATTATTGATGTTTCAAGAATCTGTCTTTTTAAATCTGTTTTTGATATTTCATAATGAATGTGGATTATTGACATTTGTTAGAATATCAACTAATCAGTACTTTTTATTAAGAAAAATGAATGAATAGGATTTGGGAAAATAAATGCAATATAGAATATTCTTTTGGCAAGTTACTTACTCAAGGGAAATAAAAGACTTTAGTTGTTAAAAATAGTTATTGGTGAGTAATGTGTTTTTCTTTTGTAATGGGAAAATCTGCTTATAAGTAAAATGGAAAAATCTTCTGGAGAGGTCATGGTCAAAAAAACAAAAGAGAAATTGTACCAGTGATGGAGTGCTTGTGGATGGGAGAGGGAGACCATTGTCTTGATTGCAGTGAGCAGTACTGAAAGTGTAGATAAGATAAGGTGTTGACCTATGGGGTGAACATATGTAAGTTTTGGACAGGACCTATTAGTTTTGGTCAACAAGAGCAATTAGACTTAAATGGGAAGGAATGGCACTTATCCATGAAATATGAGTGGAGGAAAAGATGAGAATCATTGCTCGAAATGTTACAAGTACAAGGACAAAAAAGTTGATGAGGTTCACACACCAATCTTTCCTGTCCTGGTAAAGGCAGCAAGACATTCAAGTTGTGGCTGAGGATAATAGGCCTGGAAGAGATTTGTGAGAACTTAAAGCATCATTTTTTGGAGTAAAGAAGAATATCAAGTAGAGAAAATTGTGTGGAGAAATATTGAGAAACCATATAAAAATGGTTGTGTGAGTATCTGGTTGATCATGAAATTCTCTCTGCCTTATATGTTACTAATAATTTTCTAGGATGTCTTTACATCTCTTAAAAATCCTAAGGAGTTAACTTAGCATGTGTTTATAGCATTTCTTACCATTTGCTATATTTTAGCTTTCTCAAGTTACTTTTATAGAAAATTCATGATGTAGCTAACTTCCGTTTTAGGATAGCACTTTTTCAGTCTCTATTTGGAAATAAGTACGAAGCAAAATTTTATTTGTTATTTTACAAATGGTCAGTCATACAGAATCTTTGCAAAGTATGGTGGTTTGAATGTAAAATATCCTCCATAGCCTCAACTCTTTGTGATTAAGCATCCCATTTCTCCCTAGCTGGTGGACTTGCTGGAAGTGGTATGTCACTGGGTGGGGAAGGCAACAAACCTTAGGATTTTAATAGTCCATCTTGCTGGATGTTCAGTGCTACCTAGTTCACTCAGACTACATCCTTCCTGCTGATGTGACAATATTTGATGCCTCAGGTGTTTGTTCTGTCAATCATTCCCCACCTTAATGAAAATTTACCTCAAAACTGTGTGCCAAATTAAGCCTTTTCTTTCTAATAGTTGCTTATACTCAGGTGTTTTGCCCAGCAACATGAATGTGACATGTACACAAAGATATTTGACATAGGCAAGATGAAGTATTAAGTAGAAAAGACTTCAAAGATTAAGGATTTTTATGTAGGTATACAAATCTTAAGTTCTTTAAGCACATGGGAGCTCATTAAATATTTAACACAAGTACTCAAACTAGTATTTTTCCAGAGAAAAAATGCTGAAGACTTTCTTACATTTCTAGGAAACACAAAAGCAACCATATACCTGAGCATAGAGGCTGGAAAGAATGTTAAAAAACCTTAGAACAAATTGAAACAACTACCTTTCCTGTCACAAAAAGACAGGGAAGTTTTGAATAATAAAGCATGTTTCTCTCTCTAATATATGTAATATATGTATATATATATACACACACACTCCACTCTCACTACAAAACCTATGGACTGTTAACCTAAGACACACTGAATGCTTATAGCTAACATGTACATGTCTATCAAGCCAGAATAATATCTTTACACCAATTGAGTGCTGTGTCAAATAGAGTTGAACTTATTGCAATTTTGCAATCCAATTTTAGAGTCATGATGATCAATGAAACATGACTATAGAAATAAAATTATTGTTTTTATGAAATCCCAGTTGAATGAACAATACAAGACTAAATCAAATAAGGAACTTAACTAAAGATACGGAAGAGATTAATAAAAGAGCATTATGAAATATTTTGTGAATACATTTAAAATTGAGTTGAAAGGAAAAATATTTAGAAAAGTATAAATTATTAATGGTGACTAAATAATAAGAGTGCTTATTAACTATGATTATATTCATGGAACTTATTCTTTAGTTGAAAATCTCCCCACAGTGAAAATTGCAGTTCCCAACAGTTTTATGATTGTGCATAAAATATTTTGGGGAAAAAAAAAGAGGCAATTGTCACAAAATCATCTTACTCATTGGCATTAAACTAGAGAGGGAAAATCAAGATAGAAGTTTATTTACCAATATTGTCAAAACTTACAATCTTAAATTGATTTTAGTAATATTTTAAAAGATGATAATTTATTTCAGATACAGATGGGTTTATTTTAGACATAATGCTTTTTTCATAAATTCTGAAAAAAACAACTTTTGGTTCTATGTGAGAATTTCTGACACATGAAATCAATATATTAGAATGCCTATTAATATAACACTCCACCTTAGTGTATTTTCTCCCTATCTACAGTAAAAATATTTGGTAAAATTTAACACAGGTAAATGAGGTACATATGTATGTAGCTAGGTATTTGCTAGGCATGGACATTTCTTTAATTTGATAAAAGAAATTTCTATATCATACTTAGTGTTCAAATTCAGAAGCATCCATTTGATGCTAGAGATAAAATTGGTGCCTACTAAAACCAATTAATTTAATTGTTTATAGCATATTCAATCCAGAAGAGTAAGACAGGTTGCTTTCTATATTGGTCTTCTTCCCTCAGCCTCCAGAGTATTAAAATTCTGGTATTATAGGTGTGCATCACCATGCCCAGGTCAGGTATGTTAATTTATTTAAACTAACTCTCCATTCAAAGATCTAGCCCTTGTGGTTAGCAAAATAGCTCAGTGGAAGAGCCTTTGCCAAGCATGTTGCAAGGTGAAAGTCCCAGGTTTAATCCCCAGACCCTCAAAATAAATATAAATAAATTAACAATAATTGTAAACAAAACATCATTTCAAATCTTAAAGGCAACCAAGAAAGTACTGAATGTTAATATATTGCAGGACCCAATCCAAGGTGGTAATGGGAGAAAAAATATAAACTGAGTCCTAAAGTCATTTTGTCCTTAAGGGACTTGTCAAACCAAGTGATTGAAATTTTTCTTTTGGGGAATTTCAAGCTGGCACATGGGATAGAATTGATCCTAGGGGTATCCTCAGGTAGAGAGTTTAGTAGACTCTGATAAAATTGAACTTTTAGTGGCTACTTCCTGGAATGTGTTTCACCTTCTCCAAAGACATCATGAAAAATTGCCTTGGGATGAAATAAATATGGCAGAAACATTAATTTCACTAAGAATTTATCAACACAAGCTTGTCCACATACATATCTGAAGTTAAAATTTATCACTTGGTTAGACAAAATATCTTCTAGAAATGAATGCATAAGAACGAAATATTAACAAGAAATTAATGTAATTTAAAGTGGTGCTTCGCAAGTACCTTAGGTGCTTGGCAGAACAAAGCCAAATATGCGCTGGGGGAAAATATTTTTATCCTAAAACTCAAGAACTGTGTACAAGTGAGAGTGTAGCATACCCAAAGTTATGAGATGCCGCAAATTAATGTGCATAAAAATTATAACTATATGGCCAGGCATGGTGGCACATGCCTTTATTCCTAGCACTTGAGAGGCAGAAGTAGGAGGATCACTGTGAGTTTAAAGCCAGTCTGGTACTACTGAGTAAGTTCCAGGTTACAATGAGACCCTACCTTGAAAAACCAAAAAAAAAAAAAAAAAAAAACAACATATATATGTATAACTATAAACACCTGCATAAGAAATATATGAAATGAAGAAAAGTCCCAAGTTAATACTCTAACTTTAGGTCTTGAGATATAGTTCAGTAGTCACTTGCTGACCTAGTACATGAGTCCCTGGGCTCAATTGTCAGCGTCACAAAAAGCCAAAAACAGACAAGGCAAAATCCTAAACTGATACAGCAAGGAATTAGAGAAAGAAGAGTAAACTCAGCCAAAAGCTAGTAAGAGGAAGGAAACAGTAAATATTAAATTCAAGGTAAAACAAATAATATATAAACAACAGATGAGTGATGCCAAATTGCTTGTAAAGATCCACAAAATGATAGATATTTTATTTTATTTTATGTCTGAGAGAAAAACAAAGAGAGGGAGAAAGAGTCAGAGAGAAAGAGAGCGAGAGAGAGAGAGAGAGAGAGAGAAAGAGGCATGTCAGAGCCTTTCAGCTGCTGTGAGCCTTCCTGTGCACATGTGTGACATTGCACACTTGCATCACTTGCATCTGGGTATTAATGATAATGATTTTAGAGTTTCTTTTTATACCAATGAGTTTATTGAGCTTGCTTACGGGATTATGGGTGACACCGAAACAACCACATCACTTAGGTGTCTCAGTTAATCTTCCACCCTTAATATACTGCAGCACTTCCTAGTGCCACATGCAGGTGGGGGATTATCTCATAGGGTGCAGAGGGAGTGGCTGAGATACCATGTACGGGTCTAATGGTCTACTCCCTTTCTATAAAGAAATGTCAATAGGCCAGATCTTTTTTTTTTAATTTTTATTTATTTATTTATTTGAGAGTGACAGACAGAGAGAAAGAGAGAGAATGGGCGCGCCAGGGCTTCCAGCCTCTGCAAACGAACTCCAGACGCGTGCGCCCCCTTGTGCATCTGGCTAACGTGGGACCTGGGGAACCGAGCCTCGAACCGGGGTCCTTAGGCTTCACAGGCAAGCGCTTAACCGCTAAGCCATCTCTCCAGCCCAATAGGCCAGATCTTGAAGGACTCATGCAAGCAGTTCTAGCAGTTTGATGGAGATAACATTTTCCTGTATTCTCTTTGTTCCACAATAATGATGAACTGAATAAATTCCTAAAAACAAAAATATTAACTATGACTCAAGAAGAAATAGAAATGCATAATAGACTAATTTTATTTGTATTTTTACTATTATTTGGTTATTTTTCATTATTAATATATTTATTGTTCAAAAACTATAAAACAATCAATAAAATAATAAAATAAATCTTAAAATGAAAAGTTCAAGAAAAGACTTTACTGGTGAATTATACAAAGCTTTTAATGGAAATTGTGTCTCAGTCTTAGTTACACTGTTAAAGAGGGAATACTTCTAATTCATTTTATAATATCACCATTACCCTGATACTGAAGACATGAAAAGAAAACCATACTCTCTTATGAAAATAGTTGTAAAAATCCTCAGAAAAATAATAGCAAACTAAATCTAGCACAATATTAAAATGATTGTAGGCTATGTTGAATGAGACCTTACTAAGAAAAACGGTCAATGTAATATACCAAATTATTAGAATGCCACAAATAAAATTACATGATCATCTCAATTCAGGAAAAGCTCCAATATACATTCATGATAAAAAAACACATAAAAGTAGCAATAATAAATATGGAGAGGTAGTTCAGTGGATAAAGCGCTTGCTTCACAACTCTGAATACCTGAGTTCAGGTCTCCAGAACCTACACAAATGTGTGGTAGGTTTCTGTAATCCTAGTAGGCAAGAAGGGAAGCACAGAGGCAGGACAATTTTTCAGACTCTCAAATGGAGCCGTAGATAACAATAAGAGACTTGCCTCAAAACGAGGATAAAGGGAAGGAAGACTACAAAGTTGCCTATCTACTACTACTAGCATGGCATATGAATGCCTTCTTTCACACACAGATATGTTCACATACATACCAAATAAATAGAAATTTTAAAGGCAAGTGATAAATTCTAACCTCACAGTTCAACTCATATTTAATGATGGGTTTACACACACACACACACACACACACACACACACACACACACGTTTCCTATGATCTACTTTTACTAGTGCTATTCATAGAGCAATTATGCAAGTTAAAATAAAAAATGGCATCCCAACTGGAAAGGACAGAAAACTACAGATGAGTTGGTCACATGTGATAAAGTATAGAAGTACCCTTCTGTACACAGAACTAATAGGGTTGATAAATGCAGTAAAGTGGCAGGCCATAAGCTCAAAACAGGCAAATCTTGGGTGTTTCTGTAGAGAAGCAAGGAACAGTATGAAAAGTAACTTGAGCAAACAATCTAACATCATCACGAAAAGTATGATATGAAGGAATATTTGTTTAATCAGGAAAGCAGAATACTTGAATAGTGAACACTAATATTTTTTAGAAAGTGAATATAATTAAATAAATTGAAATATACTCCATGTTTCTGAATCAGAGGGCTTAGTATGATTAAAATAGCAATGCAAACCAAAACAGTCCATAAGTTCATTGTAGCACATATAAAAACTACAGTGCCTCTTTTTCCCCCAGAAATGGAAAATGTGGCCCTCGCTTCTTAATTATAAAAGACCTTAATTAGGGTAAACATTTTTTTTTTTTTGGTTTCTCCAGGTAGGGGTCTCACTTTAGCTCAAGTTTACCTGGAATTCTCTATGTAGTCTCAGGGTGGCCTTGAACTCATGGTGATCCTCCTACCTCTGCCTCCTGAATGCTGGGATTAAAGGCATGCACCACCACGGCCAGTTAACCATTCTTTTAAGTGAAGAAAAACGTTGACTGATTCAAACTCCCAAATCTTAAATCTTAGTTAAAAGCTGTAATAATGAAAGCATGTGGTACTGAAATAAGGACAGATATAGAGAATAGCTCAATGAAACTGAGAGTGCAGAAGGAAACTGATGCATGCAAGACCATTTGAGTTTTGCTAAGAGTGCCAAGAACATTCAATATAAGCATTGCTGGCTCAACTGGATAGCTACATGCAACACAATACACTTCAGTCCCTACCTCATATCATATACAAAAGATAGCTCAACATTGATCAATCTAAATATGAGAACTAAAAATCTAAAAGTTTTAGATACTGAAAGCATGGACAATAAAAATAGACATATTTTACTTCATCAAAATTAAAGCCTTTTACAATTAGTGACACCATTATGAAATGAAAAGATTAATTTAGTGCAAGGAATATTTATAGATTATATACATTATATGGCTCTCGTGAACAATGTATAAACACCCTTCATAACAAAAATGTCCTTTTGAATATGGGCATGCCAAGTCCTCTAGCCACTGCAAATAAATTCCAGTCACATGTACCATCATAGATAATAATAAAATAAATACAAGATTTGTTTAACATTGTGTCTACCAATCTGAGTTATTATATTAACACTTCAAAGAAGAAAATAACATCATCACAATGGACATATAAAGTATTTAACAAAATCTAACATCCAGCATCCATTTGTGACAAAAATTCTCAGCAAATCAGGAATATAAGTACATTTGCTTAACCAGATAAATGCATTAGCCAAAAATTAAACTTCACATCAAATTTAAATATAAAAGATTCATTTTTGCCCTAAGATCATGAACAATATACACATTTCATCGTTCTCCATTACTACTGCACAGAAATGCTAAATTCAAGGGCTGGAAAGATGGCTAAAAGCACATTCTTACAAACCCCTGCTGGCTGGGGTTCAATTCCCAAGATACCTCAGAAACCAGATACAGAAAGTGGCATAATTTTGTGATATTCTTTGCAGCATAATACATATGTGAGCACCTGCAAACACACACACACACACACACACACACATGCATACACAAATACATAAAAGTTTTAAAATTGAAAAAGTTAAATTCTTAGCTATTAATCTGCTAAAATGCACAAGAGCCACTTAAGAAAAAAACACTGAGAAAATTTAAATTAGCACAGGAACTATTATTTTCATTAATCAGAAAGAAAGATCAATCTTTTTATGATAACATTTATCCTCAAAGTTGTCTATAGATTTAGCATATTCCCAATCAAAATGCCAGTATACTTTGTTTGCATTTGTATATGTAAGAGGGGAGCAACTGACAAGCTGATCTTCAAATTTATACAGAAATGTAAAGCTCTAGATTAGTATAAAGCACCTCACAAAAAGAATAAAGTTGGCCAGGTGTGGTGGTGAACACCTTTACTCCCAGCACTGGGGAGGCAGAGGTAGGAGGATTGCTGTGATTTCAAGGCCACCCTGAGAATAAATAATGAATTCCATCCAGGTCAGCCAGTGAGACCCTACCTCAAAAACCAAAATAAATAAACAAATAAATAAAGTTGGAGCACTTAGACCATTCCAGTTGATTTTTTCATTCTTATAGTACTGTGAATGGGATATTGAAAATAAAGCTACATGACTAGATTGGCTGGCCAGCATCCATGTAACTGTGACAACTCAACTTCCTAGCTTGCAACCAGTATAAATTCTCTGATTCTTCACACTTCCCAATATAAAAGCCATTAAAGTCATTTGTGATTATATTTATGCATCTGGTTTGTGGATACATGGGATTTTATTTAGTGTTTACACTTTATATTTTACATATACATGGCATTTCATGTATGACTTTTTTGAGGCAAAGATGAAATCTTTTATTTGGGAAAAACATGAGATGCCAGGGGTGGCTCACAAGAGAGGAGCACAGCCAACTTGAATTTCTAGATAGTGGGCTTTATAGGGCTTTAGTTGGTGGAAGGGGAGGAAGAGTAAAAGCTGAATAAGAAAGGTTCCTTTAGGGGAGATATAAGATAGATAAGATGTGACACTGGAACAGTGGCCAGGTGACTTAAGAGATAAAGAGGCAGGAAATCATGACCTGGGGCATTGCTAGGCAAGGAAGGGATAATGGCTGAGCCTTTCCCTGAGGAATGTGGATAACATATTTCTTTGTGTCTTTGTGTGGATAACCCTCTTCCTTATGTCTCTGCCACCCTTCTGCTGTCCTTGGTGACTCCATTTTGGGAGCCCATCCAGACCTAACATTCCAGCCTTTTGCTAATGATAAGAGGCAAAGATTAATTTCTTTATGCCTTCCACTGGGGCAATTAGTTCTTATGGGAGAGGCCAGATAATGTGGTTGGTGGGTCTCCCTTGAGGGCAGGTGAAGAGGAGGCAGTTCCATGGTGGCTAGAGGTGGCAGAATGGTGGGATTGATAGTGATCACCCTCCATCGACACCAATGTAGTATGTTGTTATGACTTGGTCCTGAGTGAGGCAGAGACTTTTTTTTATACCATCTCTGTATTGAGCTGACTTTGGGGCAGTACCTGGTGACATCTATTATAGAGAAGGTGAGGGAAATAGGCTCTGTGAACCCTGTGAGAGGTCAGAAGGAAGAATTAAGGAATTTGTTATCACTGTCAACAGCTGCGACATCAAAACACCAGGCACAAGGGGAGGATGAGCACTCAGAAGTGATAGATGGAGGGCTTGGGGCAAGAGAGAAGAGACAGAAGGGCATCAGTGTATTCAAGAGGAACATTGTGGGATCAGGGGAAGAGTAGAAGCACAAGACAGTTTAAGTTTGAGAGTGCCCATGGGGGTTGGCAGTGTACTTATCCCTGGAAAACATAGGGTAAGGATTAAGGAAAGAGGGTGCCCAAGGAATAGTTCTGATTCTGGTTAAGGTAAGTGGGAGGAGCTGGGGTTAGGGTAGGTGAAGTTCAGAAGTAATAAGTGACAGGCAGAGGCAAAAGGTTTGAGTTAATGTTAGAGTTTATTATTGTAAGCCAGCATCAGATGGGGGGGCTTATTAGTCTAAATCTTTGTTTATTTTGTAGTTATATTTTTATTAATGGGTGATTAAGACCATGTAGGCTGCCAGAATTAACTGTATAATTTGGAGGTCAATAATGGCACTGTAGGAGAGACTTTTAGGGATCTGTGAGGTGTCCTATGACTCTCAGCATTGTCATCTTCTAGGATAAGTCAATGACGTGCTGACCAAGTGGCCCTCCCTCTTTTGGGAAGCCTTGAGGATGGATTTTCCTCTGATATGACTCTCCTGTTGCAGATACACTGACTTGGAATTTATGTCTGGGTCTCCATATCCTTTTTTTTTTTTTTTTTTTGATTTTCGAGGTAGGGTCTCACTCTATCTCAGGCTGACCTGGATCACTATGGAGTCTCAGGGTGGCCTCGAACTCATGGCGATCCTCCTACCTCTGCCTCCCGAGTGCTGGGATTAAAGACGTGCACCACCACGCCCGGCTCCATATCCTTTTAAATAAAGAAAACAGGTAACGTATCAGAGGCTAGAGGTTAGCAAGTGTCCCATCATGTCCTGTGGCCTTCTGACCTGGGAGCAGGAACCAAAATATTGTTATACTTTTGATTTTTGAGGTAGGGTCTCACTCTAGCCTAGGCTGACCTGAAATTCACTATGGAGTCTCAGGCTGGCCTCAAACTCATAGCAATCCTCCTACCTCTGCCTCCCAAGTTCTGGGATTAAAGGGGTGTACCATCACGCCCGGCTTTGTTATACTTTTAACGTCAATGTTTCCAATTGATTTTGGCATATGCATATGGTTATTAATCACTCCAAGTGACTGTAAATATCTGCTTAGCAGAACAGATTAGTTAAAAAGGTGCAGAACTTTTCTGGTTAGTAAGTCAGATCTGGTTAGAAAATGACACAATAGTTTAAAATCATTCTGGTTATTATTTAAGTTTAGTTGTTACATGACAGTATAAGATATATTTGGAACATAGAAAGCATATGATTTCTATCTTTTAAGTATTTGTCAGTTATACATATAGGTAGAACATTTTAGTAGCCTTGAAAACAATATTTTACCAATTATTTTATCAATAACTTTAAGGCAATTAATTTAATCTAGAAATTGTATATTTAAACTGTATCTGGAACATGAAAAGCATACACCTTCTATCTTTTAATTAGTTGCCAATTATAAGTATAGGCAGAACATTTTAGTAGCCCTGCAAACATTTTACCAATTATTTTATCAATAACTTTAAGGCAATTGATTTAATCTTGAAATTGTATTCAGGAAAAAAACAAGACAGTACAAAAAGTTCATATCTGTATTTGAAAACAACTTTGGCTAGTCTGTATACCAATGTAAGTAACAATTACCCCCAAACTGGAAGCAGGACATAAATTTAAGATTATTTTTATTTTTTAATATTTTGCTTTCATTTATTTATTTTTTTGACAGAGATAGAGGGAGAGTGAGAGAGAATGGGCATGCCAGGGCCTCTAGTCACTGCAAATGAACTCCAGATATGTGCTTCCCCTTATGCATCTGGCTAACATGGGTCCTGGGGACTTGCACCTGGGTCCTTTGGCTTTGCAGGCAAATGTTGTAACAGCTTAGCCATTTCTGTAAACCTAAGATTATTTTTTCTAGGACAAGAAACATGTCTTATGTATCAATATCTTTATAAGCAATGAACTTAAATATCAGAACTGAGACAATTAAGTGAAACCTTCACTGAGACTGATTATACACAGCTCAAGAATTTTAACATATATTAGAGACCATATGACAGACACAGAGTAATTTATTAAATAAGTACATTTTATCATTGAACAATTTTAAGGCTTAACTAAAGAAACATGACTGTTATATGAAACTTAGACAAACTATATTAATATTGTTTGTACACAGTGGATTTTCCTAAGACACGGGGAGCTTCTTCAGTTTTCCTAAGAAGAAAATCAATAGCACAATCAACATAATAAATCACTTTTTATAAGTCTTATATTATAATCTCTGTGATAATCATCTACCAAAACCAGCATGAATGAGAAAAGAACCATCTTAAAATTACAGAGCTTTAGCCAGGCATGGTGATGCATGCTTATTGATAGCCAAACACCATGGACTTTTATAAACCAAATTGCAATATTCTGATATCTGGAAAAGTCTGATATTAACAAAAAGTACAGTTCACACATTTAAGCCACATGAGGCTACAGAGAGTAAACTATGAACAAAAGATCTGCTAACAGAATTGAAAATAAACAAGAAAGGTATATTATGTAGTGACATTTTTGGCTTAAATATGAAGACATGAAAAATTTTACAATTTTTAAGGCTTATCAGAATTGGGATATTTTTGTATGAATATATATATATATATATATATATATATATATATATATATATATATGTATGTATATATGGAGAGCGAGAGTAAATTTAGACTTTTATAAGCTAAATACGAGGCCAATCCAATCTATAAGTCAGCTTCTGATATTAATTCAGCTATATCTATCATACCCAAAGAATAGAGGAACTGGACTAAACTGCCATGGTCTAATGAAAAAAGGAAAAGAGAGAGAATGGGCATACCAGGGCTGCTTGCCACTGCAAACAATTTTGAAATGTATGCTTAACTATGTGCATCTGGCTTTGCAAATTAACACCTTTAACTGCTTAGCCAAAAAGATATATTTTCAATCTCCTCCAAATCAATTTTATATAACTCTATTGAATTCCAAGCATACACAGTTTCATAACACAATCTATAAGTATTTGAACCTTAACCAACTCTATGATTCTGCCTGTGGTACTTTGGTAAACTTGTTCAGTAATGATGTAAGTTAAATTTAAAGTATTAAGATTGATTGTTTAGAATTTTATTTTATTGTTCACCATGAAGTAAATAGTTTTCAAGTGTGTGACAGATAAATACTGTTTAATGTTTCCAAATGTGGTCTATTTACCTTATAAAATAGGGAAAAAAGACTAAATAATTCCTCTATGAGAGTTTTTTTTGAGGCAGGGTTTTAGATATAATAACTTTAGGAAAAATTAAATATTAATGAGTTAGTATTAACCTTAAGATTTAGTTAAGCTGGGCATGGTGGTGCATGCCTTTAATCCCAGTACTCAGGAGGCAGAGGTTGGAGGATCACCATGAGTTCGAGGCCACCCTGAGACTACATAGTGAATTCCAGGTCAGCCTGAGGTAGAGTGAGACCCTTTCTCAAAAAACCAAAAAAGAAAAAAAAAATCGATTTAGTTAAAATGTTTACAAAGAGAGGAATTTAGCTAACTTAGTTGGGTACTCTAAATTCAGTCTTTCATGACCATTGTCATGACTAGTTTAACATCAATAAATTCAAGTTTTAAGTTTACAGCCTGAATACCAAAGTAACCTGCTACCAGCCAGGGCCTTCCTTTGTTAGTCTGATGTAAACCCTAGGCTAATAGTCATTTTATATCTCAAGAAGTCTGTAATCTGATTAAGTATTTTGCCTTTAACCTTCCATTTAATCTTACTCATACCTTTATCTAAATATCTTACTTTACAAGAAGTGACTGGAGTGCTCAGTACTGCAATATCTCTATTGTGTCTATTGCAGAAGAGGTGGTGGAAAGAATGTAAGAGCCAAACTAAGGGTAGGACTTCTTACAACATGCTCCCCCCAGACAAAAAATGGCCTGGATATCCATGACCTCACAGTGCCTGACACTACCAACACAAGACCATCATAATAGGAGGAAAAAATCATGACATCAAAATAAGAGAGAGACTGATTGAGATGGGGAAGGGATATGATGGAGAATGGAGTGTCAAAAGGGAAAGTGGGGGATATTACCATGGGATATTTTTTTATAATCATGGAAGTTGTTAATAAAATAATGAAAAAAATCTTACTTTAAAATCTGGGCTGGAGAGATGGCTTAGCGGTTAAGTGCTTGCCTGTGAAGCCTAAGGACCCCGGTTCGAGGCTCGGTTCCCCAGGTCCCACGTTAGCCAGATGCACAAGGGGGCGCACGCGTCTGGAGTTCGTTTGCAGAGGCTGGAAGCCCTGGCCCGCCCATTCTCTCTCTCTTCCTCTATCTGTCTTTCTCTCTGTCTGTCGCTCTCAAATAAATAAATAAATAAAAATATTTTAAAAAATCTATATAACAATCTTTATCATCAAACATTTAATGTCCAACATTTAAAGTTTTTTCTCCAGTTTATCTTCTTTAATCAGTTCATCTCATAACTACCAACAAAAACTTTCATTGTCCTTATCATAAGACTTTTAATATGACCATTTAAGTTTTTTTTTCTCAAAAGGCCTTTTGAAATAATCTTTTTACAAAAGAGTAGTCCAGATTTCACTTATACTATTTATCCAAAATAAACATATGCATTTTATCACTTATTGATTTTGGAACGTTTTAAAATAACTCTTCTGAAACACATTTTTTTTAAAAATCAGAAAGTAGATTTGAGCATTATTAGAATTTTCCTCATAAACTCAATATCAAGCACTTCTAAATTTAAATATAAATATTGAGACTGTTTTTCTGTTAGTAGTCCCACAGAAGCATAGAGAGATAAAATAAACATAAAAAACATTTGCAACTTTCTTATAGGAAGTCCCCTACTTTTGTCCTTGTTATGGAGAGTTGCCCCAGCCACAGCAGATTTTCCCCAGGTCCTAGCATCCTACCCCTGGGGAACACAGTAGGACAGCATAACTTCCTTTTTTGTTTTAAATTCCAGGGATAGTTTTGGACTTTCCTGGTGCTTCCAGGCAGCTTTATGATCCTGCCATTTTACAACTCTTTAAGAGTAGGAGAATCTTGTATATTTTTTCCTATGATCTTAATTACTTTCAGTGTACCTTTTGGGAGACACTCGACAGTAAAAGTTAGCCATGCCATCTAGGACAGTGGGCTTGGTGGAGAACATCCCCCACAGTGAAATGGCACTGCTCAGAACAGAAATAATTCTGCAGCCTTAGGGCTGTGAACCACATACATACTCCTACACACACATTCATTTTAAGTGCACTTTTCATATAGACTCCAGACAAACATTTCCCCTTTACACATTCATTCATTCATTCATTTATTCAGAAACTATGCATTCTCATTTTAAATTTTTATTCTATATACAACTCCAGAGACCAAAATCAAACCTTGTTACCAGGCAGGGGGTCAGGAGAGGCTGAGGGAGCTGAAGGACCCAGAGGAGCTGTCGGGGAGAGGTCCTCTATGGTATCCTGGTCAAAAGCAGAGGGTGAGGATGAGTATGGGGGAGGGGTTGAATGAGAGCACATTCATGAGACCTTGGCTAGAAGGATCTGGTGAGAAGAATGGGTTGAGCTGAGAAAAGGCTATGCATACAGAGTGAAAACTGTTTGAATATAGGGTATTTTCACCATATGCCTGTATGTTGGCAGTAAGACTTTGGAAATTAAAAGTACCATTCTCAGGCCATTAGGGCCCATTGTCCATCTCATATTGGGGCCAGGCATAATGGTGGAGAAAAATCAGATGATGAGGTTTGATGTCATTCAAGTCATAGAGGCTTTAAGTTCTTAAGGAAAAAGGGAAAGATCAAAACAAGGGAGAGAGAAAGGAACCAGGGCTTATGCTGGGTTTACACATAACACCAACATGACCTCCTAGCTTGTTAGGGTGAATGGGGCCTGCACCTCCCACATGGGCAGAGGCCATATGGGTCATAACTGTTGGCTTTTTAGCCTGTTAGTGGGCAAGGTGGCCTTCTGTGCTCCTGATGATGAATGTGGCTAGCAGTGAAAGTTGAGACCTCAGGAAGGAGAGGGAGAGAGAGAGAGTGTCCTGAGATGTTGCAACTGAACCAAGAGCTGCCCCATAGGGTGTGGTAGACTAGATAGAGAGTGAGAGACCCGAGGTGTTGAGAGCGCATCTTTCTCAAGACCTGGGGTTGGGGCCCAAAAGCTGCTGAGGGGCGTAGCCTGGTGTGCTAGTATGTCTTCATTAGGAGAGATTAAACCCAAGAGCAGGCCAACCCAAGAGGGACACATACTGAGAAGGAGGGAGGAGATGAAGGGAAGAAGAGTGAGGCTGAATTGTGGTGGTTGTGAAAGCTGGAATCAGGCAGAGATGGTCTCAATCCTTCAGAGCGTCCATGGCAACTCTATTGTCTGGTCAGACAAAGGAGGTCTGGCCAACCGAGAAAGCAACCAGAAGACTCCTATCCAAGTCAGGGCACCAGATGTAAAGTTTGGGAGTAACCAAGACCATGAAAACCACTCTGAGGCAAGGATGAAAGCTTTTATTCAGGAAAAACACGAGCTGCAAGGGCTGCCTCACAAGAGAGGAGCACAACCCTTATGTATGATGTTTAATCATAAAATGCTTTACAAAATTTCAGCAAGTATATGTCACTACAAATACTATTGTGATATCAAATGGAAGTAAAACAATTAGAAATTGGGAACAAAATAATAAAACTTAAGATACTCTTTCATCCAATTTGCTTTGCAAATGTCTATAGGTTCTTATTTTATGTTAAAAAATTGAAAGTAGAAACTATTTTTATATTTATGGGAGAATTATTATTGAGTAGACCTAATGCAGTAAAATATTACATAATGAATATGTTTATGTTTGCATTAGTAAAAACTATATATAATTAGTTTATATATATTATATATATAATATATATTATATATATAATATATATAATTATATATATTATATATATAATATATATAATTATATATATATAGAGAGTATATATATATATATATATATATATATATATATATATATATATGATGTTTACTGTCTTAAAGGAGACTTTTCAATTAGTCAGCTATCTTTCTCAACTTCATTGGTAAGAGGGCTTGTGCTGTATTTTAATTAATGTAGCAAACAAATTGCTAAGTAAATATTGCTTGGATATTTGGCTTTTCATTTTAGTAAAAGCTCAGGAGCTCTTGGGAGAACTTCAAATCTCCATGGCACCCAGGGATTCATTTTCAGCTCTGAGTACAACAGGAAACCTGACATGGATTTTGGCTGAGGGTGAGCCATTCAAGAGGACAGGGTAAATTTAGAGGTAATTGCATGTTTTTGTATGAGGTTTCAAGTGAAGATGTAGCATTTCAATAATGAGATTTGCAATTCCTTAAATTTGACTTAGCAGATGGCTTTTCTTTCCCTAGACTATTCTTGACTTAGAATATTTCAAGTTGCTTCATATTTCTTTTTTCCTGACAGGTGAATAGTAGGAGAGGGAGAGAGTGTGTAAGGATTAGAAAATTAAAAAAGAGAAAAGTAGAGAGATGTTGGAAAAGAAAGAGGGAGAAACAGAGAATGGGTGGTAACCAAGATAGGAGGTAACAGAACAGAAATAAAATAGAGAAAAAAAATGAGTAGAAAGGTTGCATCTGTGGTGATAATAGTGAATTCTAGTAATGTTTGCCATTTACTATATTTCTCCTGTTACCATGCACATTACCTTCCATCATTTAATTTTACAACATGAAGTGGCACCTATCATTCCTATTTTATATATGAATAGCCTGAGAGAAGTTTAGTAACTTGCTCCAGGATGATGGAGCCTCTGTGTGAATACAGGTCTGCTTGTCTCAAGTCCATGCTTCCCCACCTCTAACTGGCACAGAAACAACAGAATAAAAGACATAAACTTCAGTTCAACAAGTTTTTGGCATCATCTAAACAAAACACACAACCTAAATTAACCTGTCATTACCCCTAGTTTTGTTTCCCTTCATTACCTCTCCTCATGCTCCACACTACTAGAAAGATTCAATTTGCTTAATGTGCTTCTCAAGAGAGATAAGCAAGCAGACAGAAAAATAAAGCCTTCGCCTTAGTTTTCACTTTTCCTGCAGTTTTCAAGTCACGTATGCAGCTTATTTCACTCTGATCTCATAAATATCTTAATGCCACGTTTACTCACAGAAACTGGATCAAAATTAGTATTTTCTTTTTTATTCAAAATTAGTATTTTCTAATCTTTCGGAGATTATAGAATCTTTTGAGATTCTGGGGGATGGAGAAGCCAGTCTTCCAGAACTATGTATCTCCTTGTATATATTTTTTTTTCATTTTTGCTGAGAAAAAAAAAATATATATATATATATTTATGCCCAATCTCCCTTGCCCTCATTTTCTGAGGGCTCTAAATATTGCAGAAGTTAAGACCTCTTCATAGACTTCCTCAAAGTCCCAAGGATTGGGTCTGAAATGAAAATCTTAATGTCTTGGTCTAAAGCTGAAAAGAATGACAGTGAGATAAGATATTTAGAAGGCAGTTTCCCATGTTGTTTGTTGGTATAACCACAGTCATAGGTCTACCCCCACCCTCAGGTTACTACTGCTTCAAACCTTGGTCACAAAAATTTCCTAATGCAATGGGCAGTGGTTAATGCAGAGATGCAGAACTGGCAAATTTAGAGAGAATAAGTGACTACTATGTTCTCAGCTTCAAAGAGCTCATCTAAACCACCCCCTCCAAAGCATGGGGTACCTCACCTAAGATGGTGCAAAAAGAATGTGAGAACAGTAGGATGTGGAAGAGCACTGAAACACACTTTCATCTGTACATAGCAGCTGTGGTTTCCTGCACAAGATGGAACCTGTCATTGATGGGAAAATGCTGGCACAGTGGCACACACCAATAATCTTATTTTTGGGAAAACAGGCAGGAGAATCCTTGGAGCTAATTGGCCATTTTTGTTCAGTTTTATTTATTTAGTTGAGAGCGACATAGAGAGAAAGAGGCAGATAGAGAGAGAGAATGGGTGCTCCAGGGCCTCCAGCCCATGCGAACAAACTCCAGATGCCTGCGCCCCCTTGTGCATCTGGCAAAAGTGGGTCCTGGGGAATGGAGCCTTGAACCAAGGTCCTTAGGCTTCACAGGCAAGCACTTAACTGCTAAGCCATCTCTCCAGCCAGGCCAGCTATTTATTTATTTATTTTTAATTAATTAGCTTTGTACTCAGTGAATACAGTCAATTTGGTACCATTGTTAGGCTCATCCATGTCCTACCTCCTCCCCCTGGCCCCTCCTTGATGGGGTATATGCATCATGCATTCTGGAGTTAGCTCACAGTTATGGGTAGGATAAATGTCTCTGCATATCATGTCCCAACATGTGGCTCTGACATTCTTCCCACCCCCATCTTTTGCAAAATTTCCCTGAGCCATGTTGGGTTCATTTTTGGTCTGCTTCAGTGATGAGGTGTTGAGGGCCTCTGAGGCTCTGGATATCTTATTTTGTAGGAGTTGATTTTTCTCTGTGTTGATCTCCTTCATCCTTGTGTTGGTACCTGGCTCACCAAGAAAACAGCAAACCTTGCTTGTTTCGCCAATTGTTCTTAGTTTCAGTTGGTGGCCAGCTATTTTAGCCTAATTGGTGAACTATAGCCCAACAAGAGACAGTGCCTCAAAAAAATAATATAAAATCAGGGGAATGGTATTCCTGTGGGTGACACCTGAAGTTTTTCTCTGTTGTAAATACAAACATCTGAACACACATGTGCACCTCACGCACAAACACACACATAAAGCACACACACATTGTCACATAAAGCAAGTACACACACACACACACACACACACACATTGCAAAAAACAAAAATATGGTCTCATTTTTTTGATAACTATGTAGGAATAAAATACTGAATCATGACACATTTGGGTACTTAAGTTTTAGTAGTTTAAGAAATTGGCAAATTATTTTCTCAGGGGTTTGCACTACTTTACAAGTCCAAGATGACTGGGACAGTTCCAGTTGTTCAATATCTTTGCTGTGATGGTTTCTATTGATTGTCAATTTGAAAGGACCTATAATCACATAGGAAAGCAGCCCCTGGGAAAAATCTGTGAACTATCTAGATTAGTTTAGCTTCTGGTGATGCCTGTGTGGGATTATCTACATTATATTAATTGAGGTTGGGAGACACACCTTGACTATGGGTAGCAACATTCAATAAGCTAGAATCTTGGACTGAATAAAAACAGAGAAAGCTCAGTGAGCACTAGCATTCATCGCTCTCTCTTTCCTGACTGCAGGAGCAATGTGACCAGCTGTTTTAAGCTTCTGCTGCCATGCCTTGCCTGCCTTGATCGGCTGTAAACCTCCAAGTACAAGCTTAAATAAACTCATCCTTCCTTAAACTGTTTTTTGTGGGTTTTTTTCACAGCAACAGCAAAGATAACTAATACTCTGGCAAATATTTACTTATCATCACCTCTTGAGTTAGTCATTCTAAAAATTATGTAGCAATGTATCGGTATTGTTATATCACTGTTTTGAGTCAGTTTTTTTCATATTGAGTCTTTGTTTGCATGTGTGTGGTGTACATGGATATGTGTGTAAATATGTGTGTGTGTTCACATGCCAGTTGTTGATGTCAAGTGTCTTCCTTGATGTCTATCTGTACTTGATTGACTGTGACAGAATCTCTCAGTTGAACCCAACACTTGCTTATTGGGTTAATGTTGCTATCTTGAGGATTCCCTGTTTCTCCCTCCTCAGTTCTGGGACTACAGGCAGGTTGCTACACTCCATCCAGCATTTATATAAATGCTGGGGAACTGAACTGCAATTGCCATGCTTAGACAGCAAATGCTTTATCCCCTGAGCCATCTTTTAGCCCTCTATGTTGAGTTTTGAGGAACATTTATTATATAGGCTTGGAAATAATTTTCTCACAGTGGTTTAATTAATTAACTAATATTTTGAGACATTGTCTCATATAGCCCATGCTGGTCTCAAAGTTGCTATGAAACCTAGGATGGTCATGAACTCTTGATAGTCCTGTCTGCAGCTTTCAACTATTAGAATTATAGACATGTGTCCCTACATTCAATACACACAGTCTTTAAATTATTTTTCCTTCTTTTTTTGTAAAATATTTTATTCATTTATTTGCAAGCAGAGAGAGAAATAGAGAGATAGAGAGAAGAAAGACAAACAAACAGACAGACACACACACACACACACACACACACACAGAAAGAAAGAGTGAGAGAGAATGATGGGCATACTAGGGTTCCCACCCACTGGAAACAAACTCCAGATGCATGTACCACTTTATACATCTGGCTTAATGTGGGCACTAGGGAATCAAACCCACGTATTTAGGCTTTGCAGTCAAGCAGCTTAACTGCTGTTCCATTTCTCCAGCCCTGTTTTCCCTCTTTTACTAGTTTCTTTCAGAGAATGTGGGTGATGAAGTTCAAATTATTAATTGTTTTAGATGAATTTGATTCTCCATATGAAATCCAAGAAGTATTTTATGTAATTACATGCTCCTATTTTTTAAAATTTGGGGGTTTTAAATTTAAGCATATGACATGTCTGCAGTTCGTTTGCCGTGGCTGGAAGCCCTGGCGCACCCATTGTCTGTCTCTGTCTGCCTCTTCCTCTCTCTGTCTGTCACTCTCAAATAAATAAATAAAAACAAAAAAAAAAAACAAAATTAAAAAATGGGCTGGAGAGATGGCTTGGTGGTTAAGCGCTTGCCTGTGAAGCCTAAGGACCCTGGTTCGAGGCTCAATTCCCCAGGACCCCCGATAGCCGGATGCACAAGGGGGCGCACACGTCTGGAATTCGTTTGCAGTGGCTGGAAGCCCTGGCACGCCCATTCTCTCTGTCTCTATCTGCCTCTTCCTCTCTCTGTCATTCTCAAATAAATAAATTTTAAAAAATTAAATTTAAGCATATGGTCAATTCTGAATTAACTGTATGTTGTTAGATATGACCTACTTTCTGTCTATGACTATACAACTGTGAGAGCACCATTCACTGAAAATCCTATCATTTCTTCACTGAACTTCTGTTGAATCTCTGCTAAAAATCAATTAAACATATGTGTAGGCCAATTTCATAGCTATTTATCTGTTCCATTGATCCATTCAGAAGTTAATCCCATACTGTCTTAAATTTGTTAGCCTTTTAAAATATCACAAGTATCTTATTATTGATGTATTGTTCATAATTAGTTTATGACACATTTATGATTTTCTTGTTTAAGATAATGTCACCTACTCACAGATAACTGCACTTTCTGCTTTAATTTTTTTGTTTATTTTTATTTATTTATTTGAGAGTGACAGACAGAGAGAAAGAGGGAGAGAGAGAGAGAGTGTGAGAATAGAGAGAATATGTGCGCCAGGGCCTCCAGCCACTGCAAATGAACTCCAGATGCGTGCACACCCTTGTGCATCTGGTTAACGTGGGTCCTGGGGAATCGAGCCTCAAATCAGGGTCCATAGGCTTCACAGGCAAGCTCTTAACTGCTAAGCCATCTCTCCAGCCCACTTTTTGCTTTTAAACTTGCATGCTTTTTAGTTCTTTTTCTTGCCTGATTGCTCTGGGTAAGATTCCATGCCTTATGTTGTATAACAATGGTGAAATGGTAATCTTGCTTTGTTCCATATCCTAACAAAAATGCTTTCAGTATTTTGTCATTAAATATAAAGCTTTCTGCGGTATTTATAAAAATCAAGGAGGTGAAAGACATACACACTGAAACTTTTAAAGCACTGATGAAACAATCAAAAGCAGACATTGATACACAGAAAAGTCCTGTCTTCACAGACTGAAAGAAAAGTGGGCTGGTGAGATGGCTCACTGGTTAGAGGCACTTGCTAACAAAGCCTGAAGGCCTGGGTTCAATTTCCCAGTACCCACATAAAGCCAGATGTACAAGGTTCTGCATGTGCCTAGGGTTCATTTGCAATGGCACTTGGCACTGGCATGACTATTCTCATTCTCTATCTTCTTGCAAATAAATAAATTGTTTAAAAAGTCAATATCATTAAAATGTCCACACCACACAAGGTTATATACAGAGCCAATCTAATTCCTGTTAAAACCCCACCATCAGATTTATTTACAAAAGTAGATAAAAATGCTAGAATTCTTATAGAAACACAAATGATCACAGATGTCCAACACAATCTGGACCAAGAAGAATAACGTTTAAGGCATCATACTGGGCTGGAGAGATGGCTTAGCGGTTAAGCACTTGCCTGTGAAGCCTAAGGACCCCAGTTCAAGGCTCGATTTCCCAGGACCCACATTAGCCAGATGCACAAGGAGGCACACACGTCTGGAGTTCATTAGCAGTGGCTAGAAGCCCTGGCATGCCCATTCTCTCTCTCTCTCTGTCTCTTTCTCTCTCTGTCACACTCAAATAAATAAATAAAAATGAACAAAAAATTTAAAAAAGGCATCATACTTATTGATTACAAAAGGTATTACAAAGCTATATTCATGAAACCATTATGACTGTGATATAAAAACAAATGTAGAAACCAAGGGGACAGTATAAAGATCCAAGAAATCAACACAGGTGTACACAATCAGTTGTTCATCAATATGCTGTGAATACACAGGGAAATTTGATAAGTGCAGTAATATTTGGAAAATATTTGGAAAAGAGAATATTCACATGAAAAAGAATGAAAGTATTCACTTATCTTACATGGTATGTTAGAATACATTTTTGGGATTGAGAGCTGTTTTAGCAGTTAAGGAAGTTGCCTGCAAAGCCTTAAGGACCCAGGTTTCATTCCCCAGTATCCACTTAAGCCAGATACACATGGTTGTGCATGTGTCTGCAATTTGTTTACAGTGGATAGAGGCCCTGGCATGCCCGTTCTCTCTTTCTGTTTATCTGCCTTTTTCTTTTTCCCTCTCTTTCAAATAAATAAATAAAATATTTTAAAAAGTCTGAAACCATAAAATTTCTAAAGGAACACATGAGTGATATTACCTTGGTGGTGACTTATTGAACATGACACCAAAAGCACAGGCAACAAAATTAAAGATAGATAAGTGGAATTATATTGCGGTAAAAACCAGCACAAAATGTTAACAATCTGGCTGGAGAAATGACTGAGTAGCTAAGGTGTTTGCTTACAAAGCCAAAGGTCCCAGGTTCAATTCCCCAGGACCCACGTTAGCCAGATGCACAAGGGGGCACAGGCACCTGGAGTTTGTAGTGGCTGGAGGCCTTTGTGTGCCCATTCTCTCTCTCTCTCCATCCTTACCTATTTCTCTCTTTTTCTCAAATAAATAAAAAAAAACATGAGTAGCAACCCATGGGAAAGAAAAACAACCTGAAAAATGGGAGAACTATTTGCAAACAATGTAGCTCATAAAAATATTAAGACATCCTAAAGCATAATAGAAGTGAAAAATACAAATACTTGATTCAAGTGGACAATGTTTGGTTGGAGATATACATTAGAAGTACAGTGGTTGCATACTATGGTCAAGGACTTATGTTAAATCCCTACCATTGCATGGAGAGTACATAAGAACTGAAGGACAGTTTCTAATGATGACATACAGATGACAAACAAATAAATGAAATGGTGCTGATTATCACAGATTATCAGGGAATGCAAGTCAAAACTATAACAAAGATGTGATGTTAGGATTACTATCGAAAATTAAAAGATAACAGGCATTGGCAAGGATTTGAAAATAGTCAACACATGTTAGTGAGTATTTAATTGATGCTGCCACTATGGAAAACAATGTGAAGTCTTCAAAATATAAAAGACAGAGAGCTTTCATGTTAAATAGTCATGTAATCTCTGTCTATACAGTCATATGACACACGTGGAGATATGGTCTGAGAAATGCATTGTTAGACTATTTTGCCCTTGTGTGAACATGAGAGTATACGTATACAAACCTAGGTGGAATAGTTTACTGTATACCTAGATTATATATTACCATATACTATATTGTACAGGCCATTGTTCCCAGGGCCATGAGAAACAAAACAACACAAAATCAAATGCACAAGAAAAACTGATGCAATTAAGAGACATGATAAACATCACATGTATGACAGAACATAGCATACTGTTTTATATGGTATAAATAGAAATACAGTAAAATGAATGAATTATAGTATAAAAACAAATATGCCATTTATTATCATTAACAAGTGCTATGTATTATAAATAATTGTATGTGTTATATTTTATATTATGTCAGTAGAGTATGTTTCTTTACACTCATATCTCTATGAACATTCGTGTAACACATTAGGCTACACTATGTAGCTATAAAGTCACTAGATGGTAAAAACTATTCATTTCCATTATAATCTTTTTTTAATATATTTTATTTATTTATTTGAGAGCGACAGACACAGAGAGAAAGACAGATAGAGGGAGAGAGAGAGAATGGGCATGCCAGGGCTTCCAGCCTCTGCAAACGAACTCCAGACGCGTGCTCCCCCTTGTGCATCTGGCTAACGTGGGACCTGGGGAACCGAGCCTCGAAACGGGGTCCTTAGGCTTCACAGGCAAGCGCTTAACCGCTAAGCTATCTCTCCAGCCGCATTATAATCTTTTTGTACCACTATTGTATATGTAGTCCAACACTGAGTGGAAAAGTGCAGCAATATGGCATACTACTGTCTATTTGGTGAACTGAAACAGGTACTTTGAGATATGTGCATGCATATGATTTTTGAAACATTACTCATATTAGCCTAAATGTGGAAGTAAATTTAATACCAATTTTTGAATGGAAAATAAAAATGTAGCAGGGCTGGAAATATGGCTCAGCAATTAAGGCACGTGCCTGCAAAGCCAAAGGACCCAGGTTCAACTACCCAGTATCCACATAAAGCTAGATACACAGGATTGCACATGCATCTGGAGTTCATTTTCAGTGGCTAGAGGCCATGCAATGACCATTCTCTCTCTTTCTCTCTCTCTCTTTTAAATAAATTTAAAAAAATGAAATGAAATGTGACAAATACACAAAATAGAATGTTATTCTGCCTTAAAACAGAAGGAAACCTGAGCATTTGGGATACCATGATTGAATCTGGAGGACATTATGCTAGGTGAAATAATCAATCAGGACGAATACTATATGATGCCATTTTATTTAATAAGCTAGTCAAACTCATGGAAGCAGAGTTTAGAATACTGATTGTCAGGGTCTATGAGAGGGGAAAGCAGACTTTTATTGGTAGGAATTTTCAGTTATGCAAGTCAGTAAGTCTAAGAGATGTACTGTACAGAATAATGTCTGTGGTTGGCAAGGAAAGAGGACTTAATTTTCATCCATCTCTAGAAAAGTGCTTTATGAAAAAAAATTGTAGGCATATATTAAAACTACTTTACTAATTAATAAAAGTTTTGAGGCATACATTTGGAGGGTATGTAAATATCTTGTTTCTCCTTAAAGTAGTAACAATTAGGATTAGCATTTATCAGTGTATTTTGCCTACAGAAACTGCTATTATGATGTTCTCATAGTCATTATCTCTTTTGCTATTCCTTCTGCATTTATGCATTAAATTATTTCCTTTTCTCGTACTGGCTCACAAATAACTTATTAATTGGATTGCAATGCCACAATATCATTATATAGCTTATTATTTAAAAAGCTCAAGTTATCCTTTGAAATCTCTTTCCGATTGGTTCATGTGTCTCTTTGACATGTTCCCACTTTCTGTTTTTTTTTTCTTTTTAGTATTTTGTTTATTTATTTGAAAGAGAGAGAGAGAGAGGAAGATGCATAGAGAAAGACAGAATGGGTGCGCCAGGGCCTCCAGCCACTGCAAACTAACTTCAGATGCATGCACCCCCTTGTGCATCTGGCTTATGTGGGTCCTGGAGAATTGAACCCAGATCCTTAGGCTTCATAGACAAACTCCTTAACCTCTAAGCCATTTCCCCAGCACCCACTTTCTTTTTTTCTTAAGCACCTTACTTTTGGGTACTACAGGATGCCCTAGGCAACACTGAGTTTTCCTTGTCCCACAATCAGACACATATCCAAGTAGACTTGGTTCCTTTCATTGGAAAATTGCATTAGAAATGAATAGCTGGGCCCTAGGTGTGTTCATTGCTGTTCTGTTATCACTTTTTCTTTTCTTTTCTTTTCTTTTCTTTTCTTTTCTTTTCTTTTCTTTTCTTTTCTTTTCTTTTCTTTCCTTTCCTTTTCTTTTCTTTTTTTTTTTTGCAGAGAAATAGGAAATTTAAGGTGGGCCAGTGACTCAGTGGGTAAAACACTTGGCACCCAAGCACAGGACCTGAGTTTGGATCCCTATTAGCCATATAAAATGCTAGGTATATAGGGCATGCCTCACACCCCAGCTGTCTAGACGGAAATAGGAGGATACTTGGGGCTTGATGTTTAGCTTATCTACTTGAATCATTCATTAAGCTCTGGGTTCAATGAGATACCTTGTCTCAAGGTGGAAAGTGATTGAAGAAAACCCTTGAGCTAATGTCAACTTCTGCCTAACACAAGCATGTGTACACATTCACGTGCACACTTGTACATGTGCCCACACATATGAACATACATACACACATAAACATGCAAAAAATATAAACAGGAAATGTAGGTAATTTAGTATATTTTGAGATATGTAAGGCAATACTTCAGACTGAGTAATTTGTAAGCAATGAGATGTGTTGCATATAGTTCTGGAGTGTGAGAAATACAAGTTACTGGTACTCATAGATTCAGTATGTAGTAAGTGTTTAATCTCTGCCTTAGATGGTGTCTTTTCCATTCACCCTTGCAATATGGAAAGGTCAAACAGGTTCCCTACAGCATTATTTTATAAAAGTTCTGAGCTAATTCACATGGGATCTTCACTTATGACCTGATCACTTCCTAAAGGTTATACCTTCGAATACTAGCCTGGGGATTGGATTCCAACCGAGGAAGGCAGGGGCACAAAACCCAGAGGATAGCAATATTTTAGTCTGTATACTGGTCCATTTAAAAATTGCTTCAGTGATTTATGTATAGTAGTGCATGCCAGTAATCTCAGAATTTGAGAGGCAGAGGAAGGAGAATAAAGAGTTTGTGGTCAGCCTCTGGTATATATTAAGACCTGTATCAACAAAATAAATAAATAATTATCATAGAACACAATTCACACAGTGATGTGCTGAGTTCTGTGCGGTTTGCTAGATACATGCCCCCATCATTTATAATGCAGTTCTTTTTCACCTTGTGGTAACTTCCTTCTCTACAACTGCAGTTACATGCCAGAATTTATATCACATTAATTTTAGATATCATTTTTTATTGACCTGTGAATGTACCAGTTATGGTACTTTCATTCCTTTGTATTGTCCCATATGTGCATATAGTATGTTGTTTTTTTTTTTTACTGAGTTTTTATTTGGAGTGCAAAATAATGGGTTTTGCTGTTTTTCTACCTGATAGACTTTCCATTTCATTTTTAATTTTATGGTGATGATTCATTTCCTCTTCATTTATCATGCAGTTTTACTGTGATAAAATATAACAAAAGCTCCCCAGTGTAATGATTTTTTAGTATACAGTCTGGTGGCATTGAGCACCTTCTCATTGTTGTTCAACTATCTGTGCTATCTACTTCCAGCACATTATTTTTATAATTTTCAAGTGAAATTTTGTACCATTTAAGCAAGAAGCTCTGCTTTGCCTCTCAATCTGACTCTGTATGACCATCATTTTTCTACTTGTTTCTATGAATCTGACTACTCTGGTTCATCAAGTAAGTAGAATTATATCATATTTATATTTATGTCCATGGCTTATTTTACCAGCATACTGCCCTCAAGTTTCATCGATGTTACAGAATGAGCCAGAATTTTAAGGAAGAATAAATCTGTCTTTTAACACTACATTTTTGTTTATGAAATAATCTACTGATAAATATTTTTGTTATTTTCACTGTAAACTCTTACAAATATTGTTTGTACTAAGATGCATGTACAAATATCCATTTATGCCAGGGTCAAGCCCTGGCTTGAAGGAGGGTCCCTGAAGAGAGGTGTGAAAGGGAGCGGCACAATAACAACTCGAAGTCAAGTTCTGGTGCAAGCTGACAGGCTAATGCTGAAGGCAGCTGAGTTTCTCCATCTCTCTCTCTCTCTCTGCTTCTCTGTTTCTAGTTCTTTTCTTTTTATATATTTTTTGTCTTTTTCTCTGTTCTCTGTTTTTCCCTGCTTCTCTACTTCTCTGCTGCCACAGCTCTTTGACTCAGTCTTTTATTTCCTGATCACATCATGCAAGAGCAAACTTCAAGAAAGGTACAGTTTCACAGAATTCATAGAAAATATTTGTTATTCCTTTTCATCAAACAATCCCATAGTTATTCACCTCAAGTAAAGTCATCAGGCCCCTATAATGATTAACTGTTTTCCCACTTTCTCCATGTATGTGCAGTCAACCACTTGTGATTTCCTGAACTTCTACTTTCAATTAGTATATTAAAGGTGAGAGACAAAAAAACCACAGATGGGGGTTCCCATCATGAATCATTGATCCAATAGATCTATTTATCCCTCAATCATTTATTTTGAATTTTCCTTTTCATGTTCTCCAATACTTAGACTTTGGTCCCCCCAACTGAACTCTTTCTGACTTTGGTTGTTTTTCTGTGAGGATTCTTGGTACAGTCATAATTTGCTGCAATTGCCACCATTTAGAAAAATTAGTCATAGAACAATTTTTGCATTGTTCCAGGAGGTTCATTGCTTCCTCCTAAGTGTACTGTACTCCATGCCTGACTTTCTTTAAGGCCTTTAAGGAAAACAACTATCTCTGGCCCATTTTCTTGTTTTTCCAATTCTATGCCAGAGCCTCTTTCAGATACATTGACCAACACTTCACTAACACTAATTTTTACTGGAAAAGTAAACTTAGAGATTGAGACAACAAGTGAAAGACAGATAAAGACAAACATTATACAGAAAACCACGGATATCTGTAGTGTAGAGAGCCAAAGATTTTTCTATAGAGGGGCCACATTGGACTTCAAGGAAGAGACAGCTGGGCTGGAACTGTGTCATGCAGCTCTTCAGCGCTCAATTCCTCATGATCCTGGAATGGCATGCTTGCCATCTCTGGCAAAATATGATAAAACAAATAACACAAAGTAAAACATAGGCAATTAAATTAAAAAAAAAACAAAAACAAAAAAATAGGGACTGGGGAGATGGTTCAGTGTATCATGGCACTGGCTTGCAAAGCCTGCTAGCCTGAGTTCAATTCCCCAGTCACCACATAAAGCCAAATGAACAAAGGGGCATAAGCACACAAGCCTCTACAGTAGGTATAAAGTGGCAAGAGACCCTGATATGCATAACCCTCTTTTTTTCTAGAAAATAAATTTTAAAAAATACCAACCAAACAGAGTTAAAATTTTTTAAAGATGCAGAAATCCATCTTTCTGTGGGATTTGAATGATGCTTTTATTGTATACTGCCTCTTCACCTGCTGTTGTGGAGTATTTTTTTTTCTTTTTCTTTTTTAAAATTTTCTGGTAAGTATCACTCTTCTGGATTTTACTTTAACTTTTTATTTACAATTTTTGAACATGCATATAATTTTGATCATAATACCCTTTCATTATTCCTCTTGATCCCTCTCCTACATCCTTCCTCTGAACCCCTTCTTCTTCCTCACTAGTTACTCTTCTATGTTGTTGCCTTTATTCTTATGGTTGTGTCTAAGTCTATGTGTGTCTGTGTGACCTGATGAGTTTAATTTAAGTCTCTGTTTTCACTCTTTTTTTAAAAACAGAGCCTCTTGTATCTCATACTGATCTTCAAGATGCTTTGTAGCCAACAGTAATCATGATTTATTGATTCATCCGGCTCTACCTCCTGAGAACTAGGTCTGCATATGTGCACCACACAATGCCTGGTTTTCACTTTTGGGAGAGGGAATATACCATTCAGTATATGGTCATATCCTCTTCATTTTTGGAAGACATTATTCTCTTAGATCTTTTTTCATAACTAAGAATTGAGTTCAAAGTCTCCCGCATGCTGTTAAAATGCTTTATCACTGAGCTACATACATCACAAGTCTCCTCCACAAATTTTTGCATGTGGACACATGTATGTGTCTGTGTTTGTATGTTTGTGGGTGCACATAAATGTGGATGTGTGTGCATGTACAAGCTAAAGGTCAACATTAGGTGTCTGACTCAATTTCTTTTTACATTTATTTATTTCTTTATGTTTATTTATTAGAGATAGATGTAGATATATAATACATGATAGATAGATAGATAGATAGATAGATAGATACATACATACATACATACACACATACATACATACATACATACATACATACATACATACATACATACATAGATAATGGGCATGTCAGGGCCTATAGCCACTGCAAATGAACTCCAGACACAGGTACCACCTAGCTCATCTGGCTTATATGGGTTCTGGGTAATCAAACCTGGGTCCTTTGGCTTTGTATGCAAGAGCTTCTACTGCTAATCCATATCTGATGCCCTCTTTACATACTTTTTTGAGACAGGATCACTTACTGAACCAAGAGCTCACCAATTTGACCTCATTAGCTGGCTATAAAGTTCCCATGTCTTCCTCTCCCCACCACCCCAGTGCTGAGATTATAGGTGCATAATACAGGAAGCACCTAAACTCAGGTCTTCATGATTGCTTCATGCCATCCCACCTGCCCTCTTCAAGCCATTTTATTTTTAAACTATATTTTAATAAAAATAATATAAAAACTTTATTAAAAATTTATACAATCACCTCTATCAAACCACCTTTTATCCCCTCTCCCACTCCCCTCAACTGAACCCTCACTTTTTTTCCTACTATTTTCTCTTCTATATAGAAGTCTTTTATTGTCCTCCTCTATCATCCATGAAAACCTATTGGCAGACCAAATATTATGCAGATCTTGTACAGATTGAGGCCTATGATTTCCTACTTTTCATATATCCAACCCTCCACACAAGCAACTGGCATAGTTGAGATACACGATGATTAACACATACTTGTTGATTTATCCATTGGTATATAGCTTCTTAATTTGTAGATTACCACAGGCCTAGGTTATATAACCACCACATAGGAATCAGGAGTGTGCATATATCTTTCAGTGTTCTTGTTTTTTCATGTTTTTATTTCAGCCATGTTACATTGAAGCATCAAGTGTATCCTTTAATGTGAGTAAAGATTACCTTGTATATATCAAGCAAAATGAGAGAATGAAATTATGTGCTCCCAACTATCAGCTCTGTTCCTTGTTATTCTGCTGTTACAAACCCACTTCTGTTGGTTACAGAAGGCTGTTTTTAGCTTATTTTTTATGGAGTGTTCACAGGTTAAATGATCTGGAGATATATCTACAATATCAAAATAATTCCTAAGGAAGAACAGTATGATCATGCCTTGAAGGCATGTGGGAATATACTGAGAATAGAACAGAAATGTTGATGAAGAAGTTCACGAATACATTTAGATGGTTTTAATTTCTTTTTTCCTTTTTTAATTAGGTAGAAACTTTGTGAGGACACATCATATATTGGTGCCATCATTTTCCTCTTCCTTGTCCCCACTCCACTGAGGGTCCTCCTGGGATTTCTGATATGCACCATGGAGTTGTGGATTACGAGTTGTGAGAACAGCAGTTAGTCACTGTTTTGGGAGGGACAATGTCTCTGGATATTCCCTCCCACCCTGTGGCTCTTAGATTCTTTCCACCCCTTCTTCTGTAAAATTCCCTGAACTTGGGTGGGTTTGCTTTAAGTCTACTTTAGTGCTGAGCTCTCAGCAGTCTCTGGATTTCTGCTTTGGTGCATTTGCATATCCTCAGTGTCTGTCTCCATCACCCTAGCCCAGGTGGTCAGGCTCACCCTAGAAGCAGCCCTCGTGTTCATCTCACCAGTTCCTCTGTGGTTTCACCTGGACCTTAGCTTCTGTGATAGGGGTGGGTCATCTCCCGCCAGAGAATCAGCTATCTTTTCTTATCTGTTGATTCATTTTGGTTCTCCTTGGTTCTCACTGCTTTCTTAAAAGAAAAACAGATTAATGTCATTTTGTTTAGGTTTAAAGTTCTACTTTTAGAAATTGTCAGTCAATGCCTAATAAATTTAAAATTCTTAGGAGTCTTGAAGTCTTTATTCCTAGTGATATTTAAAAGGAGAATGGAGGGCTGGAGAGATGGCTTAGCGGTTAAGCGCTTGCCTGTGAAGCCTAAGAACCCCGGTTCAAGGCTCGGTTCCCCAGGTCCCACGTTAGCCAGATGCACAAGGGGGCGCACGCGTCTGGAGTTCGTTTGCAGAGGCTGGAAGCCCTGGCGCGCCCACTCTCTCTCTCTCCCTCTATCTGTCTTTCTCTCTGTGTCTGTCACTCTCAAATAAATAAATAAAAAAAATTTAAAAAAAAAGGAGAATGGATATTATTTATTTCTGAGAGCGTGCAGGCATAGGTCTTTTGGAAAACAAGGAAATAGGGAGTTAGCCTCTGATAGTCCTCTTTTGTTACTGTAATAGTGTGATCTGTATTTTTCAAGAAACTGAAAGAAGTCGTGCAAATTAAGTTACCTGAATGAAAATGGTAACTTTACCTTGTATACAAACAAATAGAACCACCCAAGAGAACAAATCAAATGGAAACTATGGAGACGAAACTGGCACTATCACTGGACTGCCTGTTTTTGGACTGTGAAGGGTATAGAGAGGAGGGCAGAAACTATAATGCATAAGAGGTCTGTATCTTACATGTGTCTACCTCAATGAATTCAAAATCAAATCTCCTTCAGCTACAACTTCAAAGAGTAGAAGTCACAAAAATTGTCAAGGAAACTATAGTCCTTCTATCTTGATAGGTAGAAGCATTTATTATTTTGGGGGCTGGAGAGATGGCTTAACAGTAAAGACATTTGCCTACAAAGACAGAGGACTCAGGTTTGATTACCAAGTACCCATGTAAAGCCAGATGCACAAGGTGGCACATGTGTCTGGAGTCTGTTTGCAATGGCTAGAAGCCCTGGAGTGCCCCTTCTCTCTCTCTCTCTCTCTCTCTCTTTCTCTCATCTACCTCTTTCTATCAGATAAACAAATAAAATATGAAACAAAGAATTTAATTTTTTGGAGGTTTGTCTCTGAGTTCTTATTAATGTGCATCTCTAGAACCATTTATTTCTGCATTTTTTAAAACTGATAACTATAGCAAGTCAAGGATTGCTTGCCTGGATTGGCTATGTCCAAGGCAGGTTTCTTTCTTTTTTTTTTTTATAAATTTATTTATTTATTTGAGAGCGACAGACACAGAGAGAAAGACAGATAGAGGGAGAGAGAGAGAATGGGCGCGCCAGGGCTTCCAGCCTCTGCAAACAAACTCCAGACGCGTGCACCCCCTTGTGCATCTGGCTAACGTGGGACCTGGGGAACCGAGCCTTGAACCGGGGTCCTTAGGCTTCACAGGCAAGCGCTTAACCGCTAAGCCATCTCTCCAGCCCCCAAGGCAGGTTTCTGAGAAGAATACACAGGACCCCTGTTTAGAAACAATGACTCAGCTGAATTTGTTCTGATCAGTTTAACTGTGCCATGGAATTGGAGACTAAGATCTATATGGAATTTGAAAATCCTATGATGTGCATGTATCGTGGTGGTGGTGTGTATGTGTGTGTATGTATGTGTGATTGGCATGTAAGCAGTACAACTTAGTTAATCTAATAGTAGATTATTTCAGCTACTACTTATGGCTTATGTTAACACATATCCAGGCATATTCTATATTTTTTTCTTTTTTGTCTTCTGAGTTAGGGTCTCTCTCTAGTCCAGGGTTCCCTGGAATTCACTATGTAGTCTCAGGCTGGCTGTGAACTTACAGTGATCCTCCTACCTCTGCCTCCTGAGTGCTGGGATTAAAGGTGTGTGCCTCCAGAACCAGCACATTTCCTGAAAACAGAGGAGAAGGTATTATATTTTATTCCTGTGACTGAACATGTAATAGTTAAGGTTGAGTGTGTAGATATTAATTTGGTGCATATGAGTTTGTCAGAAAGCTCTCCGTGACTTTACAGACACTTGAGACCATCTCAAAATTGCTCAGATGATCTTAGACAATGTGTTCAGAAATTTCGAGTCTCACCTATGAAGTAAATAAAAAGCAAGTTGCAGTTGTCACCATCCACATATCTACTTTGTAGGTACTGCTTCTGTCCATGACTCTTGTTCATCTCAAATTCTGTATGTGGACTCAAGCACTCAAGAAACTAGTGTTTCCTGTCAGTTCCTTGTTCTTCATAAAACCATAAAGATGACAGTGGGTGCCCCTGAATTTCAAGATCTTAAGTTAGGTTTGGCAGCTCATGCTTCTAATCGCAGCACTCAGAAGGCTGAGGCAGGAAGACCTCTGTGAGTTCTAGGCCATCCTGAGGTAGAGTGAGACCCAGGCTAAAAAACACAAATAAATTTCAAGATGATACAATTAACTATACAAGGCACATATTTTATTTATGCTCTTGATCACCAACATTAGTTTGCAATTTGAAATATTTTAAATTGATAAATCAGAATGAAATTCACACAGAAAAAGCATTTCCTAAAGTTCTTTGAAAAAACTGCTATTTATATAATCACCTAAAATCCTTTTGCATTTTTAAAAAAATTGTTAAAATATCTTTTTCTAATTTTTTTCCTCATTTTTTATTAGTTTTGTACTCAGTGAATACAGTCAAGTTGGTACCATTGTTAGCCTCCTCCCTGTCCTCCCCCCTCCACAGGAACTCTTCTTGTTGGGGGATATGGGTTGTGCATTGTGGGGTTAGCCATCAGTTATAGGTAGGAGGAAATGTCTCTGTGTATCATGACCGAATGTGTGGCTCTAACATTCTTTCTGCCCCTCTTCCACAAATTTCCCTGAGCCATGTTGAGTCCATTTTAGGTCTGCTTCAGTGATGAGGTCTTGATGGCCTCTATGTCTCTGGATATCTGGTTTGGTAGGAGTTGATTGTTCTCTGTGTCTCTCTCCTTCACCCTTGTTCTGGTACCAGGTTCACCAGGAAAACAACACTCTTGCTTGTTCAGCTGGGGCCCTTTTGAGGTATGATGGGGTGATTCTCTCCTTACGATCTGTGTGTATCTGAAAAAGAGAAGCATATTCTCCAACAGAGAGTAAAGTTAGCACAAAATAAATGGGATTACCATTATTTTTTAGAGAGAAGTTAATAGGTATAGTCCCTCATCTAGCCCATGATTGGTGGAAGCTTGATAATGGAGAGCGGGCTCATTTTGGGGTACAGTTCTGACTTGTTTCCCAGCTCCAGTTATGGGTTCAATTCCACTGAGCAAGTCAGTTAGCCAAATCAAGAGCAGTTGGTTCCCCACTATGGCTGTGTGCCACTATTGCACTTGTGTGAGCATCACAACAGGTTATTTGCTGCTAAGTAGGTTAGACCATGAGTTGCTTGGACAGATATTGGTCATTTTTCCCCAGTTGATAATGTAGCACCTTCTGGCACTAGACATGCTGACTTTCGGGGGACTGACTCTCTTCCAGCTTCCAGCCATGTCACTCCTTGTTAGATGCCAACAGCATATGGTATCTTCAGCAGTAGGGTCTTACCACTAACCTTTGGTAGGTCATCAAGTACTCTGACAGAAATCTGTTTTCTTTTGTGAAACCTTGTAAGTCTCTCTGATCAAGAGCTCATTGTGGATGATAGCCACCTGCTGGTACTGGGAGTTACAGATCAGCGACCAAGAAGAGAGGGAAGAAAAACATAAGTATTATAAATGAGGTAGAGAGGTGAGAAAGAAAAGGGGGAGAAAGAAAGAGAGAGAGAGAGAGAGAGAGAGAGAGAGAGAGAGAGAGAGAGAGAAGGAACAAGAGAGAGAGAGAAAGAAACAGAAACAGGAGAAGATTAAGGTCAGTCTTCATCGTACCCTCTCCAGGGCCTTGTGAGTCAGGTGTTCCTTCTAAGGGCCTGGTGAAGGTTCAACCATTTGGTCTGTCTTTTAGGATGTAGAATGTTATGGTACAATTGTTGTTTGGGTTAATTTATTTATTTTCAATGAGAGATAGGTAGAGAGAGAGAAAGGGAGAGAGAGGGGGAGAGAGAGATCATACCAGGGCCTCTAGCCACTGCATCAAACTCCAGACATATGTACCACCTTGCTCATCTGGCTTACATAGGTACTTGGGAATTGAACCTGATTCCTTAGGTTTTGCAGGAAAGTGCCTTAACTTGTGATTCTCCTTCAGCCTCCATAGTGCTGGTATTATGGGCATACAGCACCATTTCTGGCTTTGTTAATGATTAAATATTTCTCTTTGGATTGAACCTGATAGTTACAGTTTGATTCAGTACCCATTCTTAAGTTCTTAGCATCTTCTCTTGGGGGTGAATAACCGGGAAACAACTCCAGCTCTACTGCTTTGGTTCAGATTGGAAGAGAATTGACTCTCATCGGCTCTTTGAGCTCAAGCTCTTTAACATGAGAGTGAATATGTTCATTTAATGCTACTGATGGTCAAAGCTAGTTCTTTTCCTACTTGACATTATATAATCTTCTCCTTGATGGCATGTTGAAGTAGATAGTTGGGTCCCTTCCCAAGTTTCTGATTCAGTAGATCTGAAATGGGGCCCCCAAATGTGCATGTCTAATCGTTTCCTGGGTGTTGTTGTTGTTGCTGCTGGTTTGCTGACCATACACGGAAAGACATTGAGATAAAGAAACAAACCAGGACTGTTGGCTTAATATTTAGATGAGCTGCAAAGGTTTTTCAAACCCCCATACCACATTGGAATCACTTGGGAAGCTTGAACAGTATTCTGAAACCTACTCCAGATTAATTAAATCAAAATCACTAGGATTATATCTTACACATGTGCATCTTTTACTATGGCCAGGTGTATTTAGTAGGAAATAAATATTTAAATTCACTTTGCTGCAAGTTCCAGATAAAATTCTCTATGACTTTCTACATCTACTTTTCTATTTCGCTGAGTAATGAAGTGAGAAGATGAAACCACTTGAACTTGTTACTTTCTCCAATGAATAACTTTCTTAGCTGTACTATGTTGCATATGGTCAGTCTTGTATTTTAATTTTACTTGTTCTCTCTCTCTCTCTCTCTCCTTTTGAGTCCAGGACTCATTCTAGCCCAGGCTGGCATGGAAATCACTCTGTAGTCCATACAAGCTGGTCTTGAACTCGTGGCAATCCTTTTATCTCATCCTCCCAAATGCTGGGATTAAAAGCATGAGCCACTTTGCCTGACTTTTCTTTTTTTTCACATTTTTACTGAGAACATTACTGTATGAGCATATTGCATATTGTTCATATTCTCAGTGGGTTATACTGTTATGTTCCCTCTCCCCTATCCTCATTTCACTGAGAGTCCTCATCAGTGGGGTTATTGTTATTCACTGTGGGATCATGAATGCAACAGTCAGTCTCTGTAGGGAAGGACAATACCTCAGAATACACCTTCTCTTCCTATGGCCCTTACTTTCTTTCTGCCCTCTCTTCCAAAAAGTGTTCTGATCTTTGGATGTTATAAGTCTCCTTTAATGATGAGTTCTCAGCAGACTGATTTTCTGCTTTGATGAATTTTGTGTCTCCTCAGTGTTTACCACCATCTCCCTGGAGGAAGTTCTTAGGCTAGCTATGAGAGCACCACTCATATTTGATCCACCACTTCTTCTATAATATTTCTGGGACCCTGACAGATGTGATAGCAGTGACTCATGTTAGGCAGTTGGTTTTCTTTTCTTGTCATGGCTCTTGGGTATCCTGTTATTTTCTGCTATCTATAAGAAGCAGATTTTTTTTTTCCAGCCAAAAGGTAGATCAACATGGATTAAAGTATATAAGCATAAAAATTTTGATTACTTTTTGACTGACATAACCTCTCCCTTTAGACAAAAAATACTAGAAGCTTCTCCAAAGGTCTATTACCTTCTAAGCCATGGGCTTCTGACGGTTCTCAGTACCAGCTAGGAATTCCCTCCCATAGAGTGGTCAGAGAAAAGTTGATTACCACTATAGGCTGTGTGCTACTATTGCATCTTTCCTGGTTTGTGGATTTTGTAGCTTCCATGATCCACTGCTTGTTCAAGTTGTTGGAGACCATTAGCCATCATGCTTTCCAGAACTATAAGAGCTAGCCAGTGGGAGCTGGCTTCCGTCTCAATTCTAACATGACCTTTCAATTTCCTGTGACCTCAGTTTGTGGTGCCTCTAGCAATAGGGTCTTACCATTTAGATCTGAGAGGTAACCAAGTGCTTTGGCAATGGCCAACATTGTTGTGGGGGCCATGGGTCACCCTGACCAACAGATCACTTTGGAATGTAACCCAATTCTGGAACTGGAATTGACCAGCAACAGCCCATAGTTTCAGGGTAAAGTGTTCTTCAGTCCTGCAGGGTGCTTCTGCCCAATTTATACCTAATGAACTTAAAATGGTTTTGCTTTTTTAATTACAATTATGACCTATTTTCAAGGCTCCTGATGAGAATAAATTGTATGCATCACGGTCTTCCCCTCTTTCACTGTGTCTGTTATATGTCAAGTCATTTTTCTTTCTGTAGCAGAAAGCCAGTCATCGTCAGAATTATTACACTGCAGTGTTCTGTACAGGAGTACTTTTCTTATATAGAATGTTTGCAAGAGATGGTGTTTCATACCTTTATTTATAGTATCAACCTTAATTGGAGTTTGCCAAGTAAGTGACACTAGCTGGAATACCTTAATTGTTATATATTCATCATAACTGTAGTTAGGAACAGAATTTTTGATCATGATGAATCCTTTTCAATTACCTCCTTTGGTAGACCAGAATAGTCTATTTTATCATGAAAAGAATCCTTTTAGACAGTTATGCTACAATTTAGTTTATCTGCCAGGATGCAAATGGGGTGGAGGATAGTTTCTTCCTGGACTTCTTATTGTCTTCCCTAGAATTTAAGTTGCATTTGAGAAGGAAGCTTCAAGGAGATAGACAGGCAATGCTGGGACAAAGCTAATTCAAGTTTCCGTCAAGTTTCTTTTTGATCCATGCACTCAAAATATATTTGCTGAGAGTCTAATGAACCTGATACTTCGCAAAATGAAAGGAAAGAGGGATACAATGGTATATTAGGGAAAATATTCTATCACATGGCAGTGACGTTCTGTTGGCTAGCATATTTAGGAAGATATTTGTGATTTAAACAAGTAAAATGTGATATCTATATCTATCTATCCACATATATATCACCTATGTGCATATTTGTGCATGTTTGTGTATTTATAAAATTGTGATATGTTATGAAGCAAAGAAGTGGGATAATAGAATAGAGAATGCACTGGCAGTGGGACAGAGCTGTTCTGCTTTACTTATGGATATTAGACATGTCTCTGATAAGATTACATCTGAATTTAAGACTGAATTATGAGAAAGAAGACATATCAGGAGAGTGTGTGAGAAGCACATTTTTTAAAATTTATTTATTTATTTGAGAGCTACAGACACAGAGAGAAAGACAGATAGAGGGAGAGAGAGAGAACGGGCACGCCAGGGCTTCCAGCCACTGCAAACGAACTCCAGACGTGTGAGCCTCCTTGTGCATCTGGCTAACGTGGGACCTGGGGAACCGAGCCTCGAACTGGGGTTCTTAGGCTTCACAGGCAAGCGCTTAACCACTAAGCCATCTCTCCAGCCCAAGAAGCACATTTTAATCAATTAGTCAAGTGTACATTTAAAGGACAGATGAAAATCTGATTGCCAATAGACAAAACAAACAAACAGAGATGGTGAGAAAAATGAGACAGAAATCTTGGGCCAAATCATATATGGACTTGCAGGTGAAGGTAAATAGCTTCCAAGTCCAATGAGACTTATAAGTTTTAAGTAGAAACTAGATGAATCATATTACCTGATTGATGATTTTAACTGATCACTGATAATATAGTTATTCTTTGTTATCTGTGAATGACTGGTTCTTGGACTCCTATGGATGTCAGACTCCTGGAATGCTCAAGACTTTTATTAATGTATAGTATATTATTTGTACATAAACTATGCACACATTCTCTCATATTCATTACTATTGTTGTTATAGTATTATTATCATTATGTTTTAAAACAGATTTTTCTATGTCGCCCAAGCTCAGTTTCTAAAGTCCTTGCTGAACAAGAAGTAGGACCTGAGTTCAGCACTCTAGCACCCACGTGAAATAACAAGTGTGGCAGTGAATATCTATAATCTCAGTTCTGGGTGGCAGAAACAGGAGGATCCCTGGGACTTGTTGGTCAGCTAGTCTAGTTGAATTGATGAGCTGGAGGTTCAATGAAAGATACTGTCTCAAAATTAGGGTAAAGAATGATTATGGAAGACACCTGATATTGACTTCTGGCCTTCACATGCACATTCACAAACATGAACCTCCACACACATGTATGTGAACTTGAGCACACATGAACACCTACACACAAAACCTGGCATATAATCACTATTTATTATACATTAAGGTAAATGAAACCAGTTTTACCTGTACCAGAGGTAGACCCTAAATCCTATTCTATTAATATATTTTCTACTAAGTACCTCAGATGAGGAGTGGGTTGATGATGGTGCCTTTGAAACTAGCAGGAAATGCAGTCTTTTATCCCTCAAGTAACTCAGTGTCTCCTGTAACTGTCTTCAGACAGTTATTCCACTGGTTAAACCATTCACTCAGTTTTTTCTCCAGGAAAAAGAACGTCCACAAATGATGCATATTTTATTTTTCAGGATAAATCCCATTTCTTCATTCCCTTTCCAGTTAAATCCTTTAGTATATATTCAATGTGTCTCTTTTGTGAGGGGGGTGACTATTCTAAGTGCTAGTATCACCTATTAAAAGACAATAGCCTTAACTTTAATAAACAGTCTTTTGGGGACAAAGACCAAAAGTAGATAACCAAACTATATCATTGTATGCTAGATAATCATAAATGCCAGGTAGGAAAATAAAAGAGGGAAAGGTAATAGGTGATTTCAAAAGATTGCAAGTGATAGTGTTGCAGTTTTATAGAGACTAGTGAAAATATCCATGAGAAAGTGAAGACTGAGTAAACATTGAAAGCCAAAAAGTGTATCAGGAAGAGCATTCAAAGCAGTGGACATAATTACAAAGACACTCAAGCAGTGTGGTGGCTGGTTCATACACAGGGTGACAAAGTGGTATGACTGAAGATGAGTGAACAAGAGGGATAATAAGAGCTCTGAATATAACTCAGTGGTACAACACTTGTCTAGAATGCATGAGACCCTAGGTTCAATGTCTATCAGTGCAAACAAAAGAGTGGGTCAGTATTAAGAGACCACAGAGGTAAGTGAGGGATCAAAGCGCAGATGGGCAAGAACTTTGACATTTCCCTAGTATTTGATGGGTAACATTGTATGACTTAAAAGAATCTGTAGCTGCTGGGTGAAGATTAGACTTTAGATGAATCCCATTTTTTTTTTTCATTTTATCTTCCATAGTTAGCAAAGCAGGTGGTAGAAGAAAAGGTGCCTTAAGCCAAGTACCTGGTCTTTTAGGTTGAAATGATCAATATTTGAGGGTGTAGCTGGGGTCTTTGAAAACAAATGTATTGATGAGTAACTTAATTACACTGTTATCAGATTTTATTTTTATTCTACTAGTGGGTAAGGATAGGTTTCATTAACCTTGAGGCATTACCTCAGTTCAGCTTTCATAGTCACTGTGAATCTCATTTTGGCTCTGGAAAAGTCTCACACTCATAATGAAATAACAAACTGCAAATGTTTCTTTCTTGTTTTTTCATCATGTGTTTTTTTCTGCAGATTTAATCTTAAAATTTTGCCACAAATACATCATCAGATTCCTTAGTGTAAACAACTGGATGTTTGACAAATGAATTTGCTATATATGCCATTTCCTCTCTGGATACAAAATCTCTGGGCTACAAGCTCTCCAAGGTTCAAGGCTGTAATATTGTTAGTTTTCCTAAATTACATTTATTTGACTATCTATAAATATGATCATAGAGATATTTCTAAGTTTCCTGTCTTCTGAGAAGTAGTGTAGGTATTAATAGTAGGATGTCACATCTTGCTTGTTTCTAATTACACCCAGAGGCAGGGAACACATTTTGCAAATTTAGTAAATAAGTAAATATGATCAAAGAAGGATGAAAGCATGCTATGCTTTCAGCCATCAGGTTACCATAATGAGAGCAAACTAAGGTTGTGCTGTGCCTGCCAAATGATGTGATCGTGGCAGAGCTAATCTGTTCATTTCCATTGCTTTAACAATCCACTGCTCGTCTCCCAGGGCAATGCTGAGCACAGAAACAGCGGAAATGAACCTGGCTCTTCTACCACACAGTGACATGATGCTAGGTTTCTCATCAGTTTTATGCAACATTGATAATGTATCCAGACCTTTTCAGATTATTTTCATACATGTCTCATTTTATCATTATGTGATGAGCATATTTACAGATGACAAAATTAATGTCCAAGAGAGGGAAAGGGTCTTGCCTGGAATCAAACAATAGCATAAACCTTTCTATCTTGACACAAATGTAGAACTAAGTGACATTAAAATTGGGTTGAAACCCAGTGAAATATAGGTGCTATAATTAGAAAGGATAGTGAGCGAGGTTGTACTTCTAGTCTGAATGGTTACAAGTGTGCTGAACCATCACGGTTTGCCTGGTATTCCATGAGTTCCTGGGATATATTGATTATTGACATTATTTCCTGAGCAGAGGTGGAGTACTAGTCAGAAAGTTCTTTCTTATGATGACATCTTAAAGAGTTTTCCCTGTTTTTTAACTCTAACAGCTTGAGTTTCAGGTCTGATGTTATTGTCTTTGATTGATTTATAGATGATTTTTTTGTGCAGAGTGAAGAGGATGAGGCAGGAAGATTACAAATTGAAAGCCAGCTTAGACTACACCTTTAATCTCCCATGCTGATGGATAAAAATGATTAATATTGTAAAAATTATGATCTTAACAAAACAGCTTCAATGCAATCCCCATCATAACTTTGACACCATTCTAATCCCTATCATCTTCCTCCCTTCTCCTCCTTCTTATTCCCTTCCCTTCCTCCCTGCATTTCTCCCTCCGTTCTTCCCTCCTGAATCTGTTAAAATTCAAGAAACAAAAACCACAACCTTTTCAGGGTAAAAGATCACTTTGAAAATCTGGTGAAAGCTATGCTATCTCTACGCATTAAACCACTGGTGAAGAAATGAATGTGAATTGGTGCATAATATCTTCATAGATTCATGGATGTCTAAAGCCCTTTTATGATTGCTCTAGGAGAATTTTTTTTTTAAATTATTTATTTATTTATTTATTTGAGAGCGACAGATACAGAGAGAAAGACAGATAGAGGGAGAGAGAGAGAATGGGCGCGCCAGGGCTTCCAGCCTCTGCAAACGAACTCCAGACGCGTGCGCCCCCCCTTGTGCATCTGGCTAACGTGGGACCTGGGGAACCGAGCCTCGAACCGGGGTCCTTAGGCTTCACAAGCAAGCGCTTAACCGCTAAGCCATCTCTCCAGCCCTCTAGGAGAATTTTGATTAAGTAACTCTGTCCTAAGATGTCATCTGTGATTGTTTTTATTTAGTGGAGGGAAATATGGGCATGGGTACTAACACAGTAAAGGCATACCTTATTACTTGATGTTATTCTTCCACTTATGTACCTTATCTGGACTCTGAAAAGCACTGTTACTTTCACTTTTCTCAGTGCTGACCATTGGGTGTACACAAGGGTCCTACTGAGAACTCTTCTATTTTTTTCATCTTCCCATGGGAAATTGGGCAAACTTTCTGAAATACAGCTGAGGACCAGCGATATAGCTCAGTAGTAGTACAAATGTAAAGCATTCACAAGGGACTGAGATCAATCTCATGATTACTAAAAAAAAGTATGAGACTTTTCTGCATGTAATATGAGGTGGGAGGCTGAGCTCTAAGAAATGACCAGCATTTGAGACTGCCTGGGCTATATAATAAGAGCCTTCTCAAAAGAAAGAAGAAAGGGAAACCAGGCGTGGTAGTGCATGCCTTTAATCCTAGCACTCTGGAGGCAGAGGTAGACGTATTGTCATGAGTTCGAGGCCACCCTGAGACTACATAGTGAATTCTGGGTCAGCCTGAGCTAGAGTGAGACCCTACCTTGAAAAAAACAAAAAATAAATAAAAAATAAAAATAAAAATAAAATGAGAGAGGGAGGAGAGATGGAGGAGAATAATCAGAGCAGCAGAGAAGATGGGGTACAACATATCAACTCAATCTACAATTTCCTCCCATGTATAATTCTTCCAAAAGGAATAAAAAAGAGTCATTCTCAATTAAGTTGAGATACACAAGTCAGCTCCAAGATGGCTGTGAATGCTAATATCAGCATGTGATCACATAGAGCATGTTATCACACTAGTGATACATTTCTTTATATTTCTCTATTTTGTGTTGATATATAAGCTTCTCAGCAAAGGTTCAATGGAAAAAGTTCAGAGCTAAGCCAAATGCTCATCATTTGATAGTTCAATTTTCCTTTCCTTTCTACTGTTTGTTCCCACTCTCACCTCACAATCTGTGTGGACTGACTATTCAGTATGCCCTGACTTATTAGCTTGCTTTTATCACTTACCACTATGTACAGGAATATTAACAATGAAACCACTTGTACTACTTCTCCAGCACTGGACTTAGTGAGATTTGTGATAATTTCATGTTGATGCTGAATATGTCCTTACTCTTTCATTAGCCATTAGTAAAAGGTAGTTATACTGTGTTCTGTATGTTCTTTTCCTTTTTCTTTTTTTCCAGAATTTGGTGAAAAAAGTTATTGGTTACTGTCTAGACAAACCCATGTAGGTAAGAAGTCCTGCTAAATAAGTTTGGAGAGTGTCTACTGCGCTTTATGTCCTGTACAGTATCTGATTACCCCTTTTCTAACAGGTTTACACTACTCTTATTTAAACTCTAGAGGTCAACTCAATAAAACATAAGACTTGGACTTCCAAGGGTCCAGGCTCCAGAGGTGAGAAGTTTTGATTGTTTCTAAGTTACCTAGTTAAGGCATTTTGTTTATCATAATGCAAATGCTTGGTAATGAACTTCCTTTATACTCAGAATTCTACCATGAACACATTCATATATTCTTGACTATCCCTTTACAACAATCTGTTCACGGCTACATAGAACTCCATGGAATGGAGAACTGACATTTCTTCAATCATGTTTCTTTCTCATTAAAATAAATTGTGTTTTTTCCAAAAAAAAGTTTGATATATTTTTTTAAAAGACTTGGGTGTTAACTGTATTTTTCTTCAAAAACTAATAACATTCATAGATTTTTTTAAATTTGAAATAAATTCTTCTCGAATAACACATTACTAGCATTAATGAAGATATCTTCATTAAACTTGGATGCTGTATGAACTCACATATGTCCCTAATGGTCCTTAAAGATCCTAAGTAAAAACATATTAAACATTATCCTAGTCACCAGAAATCATGTTCTCCATGGACACATTAAAGCTATAGACAAGGTTCAATCACCAAAGAAAACATGCTTATTCTCATTAAAGTAGATTTTTCTTTCCATATTGCTATACCCTAATTACATAAAATTTGGCAGTTTATGTAAAGTAGAAAGACCTGTGGTCAATTAAGAATATAACATTTTATAATCAGTTGAATAAGTGAAAGTTGATTGTTGAAATATTGCATCATGGTATTTATGTTTTGATTTACTCACTGTTCAAGTTTTTATTTTTTTTCTTTCCCTCTGAGATAATTTGCCCACAAATATTTTGATTTTGTATCTAAGATTCAAACTGGCTTTCTGTCAGATAATATAATAGCAGATATTGATATAAGGAAAATATACCATGCAAATATTCATTTCTTAAAAATGAAACTCTACTCAGGCCTGGCAACACATGCTTATAATCCCACAACTTGGAAGTCTGAGGCAGAGGAAAAGCAAAGTAGAAATAGCCTGTGATAATAGAAAGATCTTGTCCCAAACCAAAACAAGACAACAAAGCAAAACACAATAAAAAGTAAAACAGAAACTAAGTTTTATGCCTGGATGTTTTAATATATGTTCTCAACCATCCTAGTGCACACATGCTTCAATTAAAAGATGGAATGGAGAGCTGGAGAGATAGTATACAGGTTAAGGCACTTGTCTGTAAAGCCTAAGGACCCAGGTTCAATTCTCCAGTACCCACATAAGCCAGATGCATGGGGTGGCACATGCTTCTGGCTTCTGTAGTTCATTTGCAGTGGCTGGAGGCCCTGGTGTGCCCATTCTCTCCCTTCCTCCCTCTCTCTCTCCAATGAATAAACAAATCAATAAATATCTTTTGAAAAAAGGAATAGAACTGGGGGGGGGGCACTAAGGGATGCTGGAGATAAGAGGAGGGATAGGAATCAACAAAACAAAATGTATTTGAAAATGCCAGAATGAATGATGTCCACACATCTGTATGCCAACAGTATTTAAAATATTTTTTCTCTTTGTCTAATCCACAATTGAACTTCTTCAGTTCTACTGACTGGTTTTTTTTATTTGTGAAAGTATTTTATTTTTTTAATTTAATTTATTAATTTTTTAAAAAATAGTTTTGTACTCAGTTTAGGACTAAAGGGAAAATAGGAAATTTTGTGACTAAGTGAATTTATTACCTACAAAACTTGTGTATGAAGGATTACTTAAGCTTGTATATTAACAAAGAGGAGGAAATCCAGAAGGAAGGAGTAAGCATAAGAAGTAATGGTGAGCACAGAAACAACAAAACATGGTCAATATCCAATTAACTGTGAGAAGTGTCAAATGACATACATGAATGCATAACAAAAGATAAAACTAAGTTCTAGAAAACTACCACAAGAAATATGATACTCAGTGATATTGAACATAGTAAGTCTGTCTGGTATTACAAGAGGGAGGGATACTGAATAATTTCAGGCTTTGTTAGAAAAGTATGTAATTAAATCACATTGTTTATTTCATGGGAAATCTAACATAAAGGGCATGAGTAGTAGAGTGGATACTAGTAGGAAGGTGTAATGGGACCAGTAGTAGGGGAGGTTATTAAGTGCGGGTGTTGGGAGGCGAATCTAATCAAAGTACTGTAGTACATATTTGAGCATGTTATAATGAAGTGTAGTATTTGACACAATTAACAAAACTAAAATACACGTAACATTTTGTCTATGGGCTGGAGAGATGGCTTAGTGGTTAAGTGCTTACCTGTGAAGCCTAAGGACCCCGGTTCAAGGCTCAATTTCCCAGGACCCACAATAGCCAGATGCACAAGGGGGTGCACACGTCTGGAGTTCCTTTACAGTGGCTGAAGGCCTGGGCGTGCCTATTCTCTCTGTCTCTCTCTCTCTATCTCTCTATCTGCCTCTTTCTGTCTGTTGCTCTCAAATAAATTAAAGTAAATTAACAAAAAAATTAAAAAAAAAAACATTTAGTCTGCCATTATCAGGAGAAAAAGTGGGATAAAACCACTATTAACAAAAAAAGAAAATTTTAGAAGCTTGATGAAATGAAACACAAGTGGTAATAACCAAAATCAAGTGTAGCTATGCTCATTATAGAAGAGTCAGTTAAAAGAAAAATACAGTAAGAAAAAATAAGATGTATATACTATGTGAAAGAAAAGTTATTACAAAAAACTAACATCAGCACAAATGGAACTGAAGCCAAATAGCATCATTGTTAATCAAGGAAATTGTTGGTAATAAAAAGAACTCTGTTCTACAGAAAACTATAATTACTTATAAAACAATTCAGTGTTATTTATATATAAAAGAAATACTTTAAAAATGCAGGTCATGGGCTAGAGAGATGGCCTAGTAGTCAAAGCACTTCTCTGTAAAGTCTAATAACTTGAGTTCAATTCCCCAGTACCTGCGTAAGGCCAGATATGCACAAAGCAACTCATGCATATTGAGTTCATTTGTAGTGGCTGGAGTCCCTGTTGTGCCCATTCTCGCTTTCTGTCTCTCTTCTTGTAAACAAATAAAATATTTAAAAATTCATGTCATGTTTATGTCCCAACAATTAAGTTTAAAAAATAGAAACATAAAAAATCTATGCCCAACAGTAACAAAATGGTGAAGTTATAAAACAGTTAATGAAGGTAAGGAAAGTAGACCTGAAGAAAGGAGATATGTGTCATGCTCGGCAACCAGAGTACCTAGCATAATAAATACCTGTGTGGCAAAGGTAAAACTTTACAGTTTTTCTATAGGTCAGGAAAATATTTCAATATTTCAAAGCATGACACACAAAGAACAAACATCAGGGGAAACATTACAGTGAAAACTTCTGTGTACCAAAACAGCTCACAAAATATGAGATTTTGTAGTAAATCACACAGAATATGTTAGGAACATACCACATAAATAATAAAAAGTCTCACAACCTATTTTTAAAAGAAAAGATATAACCAGGAAATTCACAGAATAGAAAATTTAAATGGTTAAGAAACATGCTCAGGTTTAAAGAAAGGACATGCAAATTAGTGCAATCAGATGCCACTTTTCTTCTCCTATCACACTGGGAGGGGAAAAAAATAACCTTAAATTCACTATTCAAAATGTGGCTGAGAGGAAAGTAATAGTAAGAAAGTATAAATTGGTTGAACCAATTTGTGTGGCAGGTTTGCTAGTGTGTAGTTAAATTGAAGGTATTTATATGGTATGATCTGGCTGTGTCACTAGAGGCATGCTTTTCCCTCACATCTTACCTTTCCATTCGTATGGGAAGGAGTCTGTTGGTACAAGTTCTAGTTCATTGGTATAGCTTCACTCAGTCATCCTCAGGAGGAAGCAGGGATTGATTTTTTTTTTTTAATTTAATTTATTAGTTTTCTTTTCAGTAAATACAGGCAGTTTGGTACCATTATTTAGGCTCATCTGTGATCTACCCCCTCCCATTAGACCCTCCTTATTATTGAAAATGGGTCGTGCATTGTGGAGTTAGCCCCCAGTTATTAGTATGATAAATGTCTCTGAAAATCATGACCCAACATGTAACTCTGACATTCTTTCCGCCCCCTCTTCCGCAAGATTTCCCTGAGCCATGTTGGGTTCATTTTTGGTCTGCTTCAGTGCTGAGGTGTTGGGGGCCTCTGAGGCTCTGGCTCTCTGATTTGGTAGGAGTTGATTTTTCTCTGCATTGATCTCCTTCCCCTTTGTGCTGGTATCCAGTTCACAGGAAAACATCACCCTTGCTTATTTCGCCAGTTGTCCTTAGTTTCAGTTGGGCCCCTTCTGAGGTATGTTGGGGCAGCTCTCTTCTTAGGATCTGCATCTATCTGGAAAAGAGAAGCAGATTCTCCAACGGAGAGTGAGTTAGCACCCAGAAAATTGAGATAACACTTACTTTTTTGATAGACAGTTTGATAGGTGTAGGCCCTCTTATACCCCGTGATTGATGGTAGCTTGATATTGTAGAGTGGGCTTGTGTTTGGGTATGGTTCTGACTTGTTTCCCAGCTCCAGCTAAAAAACATGCACTAATATCTGCTCTACTGAGTAATAATGATGCTCCTATCTTAAATGTAAACAAAATCCTTATCCGGTTTTGTTAGCCTGAGTGAGAAAGAAAAAATTCCATTTATTGCAAGTACTTCACTCTCCCCAAATCATCATTCTGCTTTTATGTGTATGCATTAGAGCAATTCTTTCTTGTATATACAAGAAGATATTTCCAAGAATATTTATGGAAGTTCTGGGTCTAAGTAAAGTTAGAAACCACTACATTTCTCTCAGTAAAAGAATGGATAAATTCAATGAACTTGATATATTACATATACATATATCAATATTCCATAAAAATATCAAGTTGAAAGATGTTCTGTATTGTATGGAACCATTTACATAAAATGCTTTAAGACACTCAAAATAATATATATGTATATAAGTTTGTGTGTGTGTGTGTGTGTGTGAGAGAGAGAGAGAGAGAGAGAGAGAGAGAGAGAGTGGGAAACACATAGGAAGATAAAAAGTGTAAAGAAACTTTTTCAGGTAGGATTATAATAGTTTAAGAGCATACCCACATCCTATTGGACCAGGTATGAAGAAGCAGATATAGGGGAACATGGAAATAAGACTTCAATTTTATAGGTAATGCTTTAATTCCTTAAAAAAATATCTCTAGACCTCAGCTATCAGAACATGAAAATTTATTACATTACTGGGTACATGATATTTTTTATATTTTATAAATATATATTTTTTACATTTTGTTTTCTATATTTCCCTGTATTTAACTGTTTTGAAATAGAAATATTAACTTGGGATATTAACTTTAATGTATCAACCTCAATTCTTCATTAAATATACGTGGGTATGTTAAAATATATACATATGTGTACATATATATATATACATACATACACACACATGCATATATATAGGTTTTGTTGTTAAGTGAATCTTTAAATATACTGATGACTTTTTGTAGATCTGAATGTCCTCCTGCTACAATCAGAGGGGATTGGACTAAATGCGTCTTACATATGGTTCTAGCTCTACTGTTCTTTGAGATTGAGATGTTTTTTCTAGGACAGAAGCTGAAAGACAGAAAAACTCAGCAGTAGCCTAAAGCCTCTAGTCTTCAGGAATACTTGTAACCTCCTCCACCCCTGTTACCTCTCCATCCTCAGTTTACTCAACACCCCAGCTGCTCGGCTGCAGGTGGACAATGATAGAAAGGTGCTGTATATTTACCTGTCCATCAGTGACCTCACATATGTGCACCAACGAGTAGTGTATGCCTCAGATGCATAGTGAACATCTGGCACCTTTTCCTGTTTATGTACAGGGATGGGGGTTGTAGTGTGCTCAAAAGCAGCTTCAACACTCATTCCCTGTGGTTCAGGTGGGACAGATGTTGTTTCTGTTTTGTATTGCTATAATAAATACTAGAGGTTGGGCAAAATACAGAAACAGAGGTTAATTCTGGTGGCCAGAAATTCCAAACAGCATGACAAAGGACCTCCTGAGTGAATGACAGTGTGCTGAACAGCAACCCATGTAAAGAGGGTATACAAGAGAGCTTACTTGACAAGATGACATGCAAAAGACATTGGATGGGCAGGGTTGCCTTTTTATAACAAGACCTTTAGGAAAAATTACATTCCTGTGACACCTGACACCCTTTTATAAAATAGTAGCTAGCATATTCATAAGGGTAGAATGTCCCTGACCTTCTATTGAGCCCCACCTCTTTTGTAAAATACATTTTATTTATTTAGTTATTTGAGAGAGAGAGAGAATGGGAGCACCATGGCCTCCAGCCACTGCAAACGAATACCAGATGTGTGTGCCCCCTTGTGTGTCTGGATTATGTGGATCCTGGGGAGTCAAACCAGGGTCCTTTGACTTTGCAGGTAAACACATTAACCGCTAAGCCATCTCTCCAGCCCCAAACCCACCTCCTGATGTTTCAATTAACCTTCCAATTGATCAAGTTTCCAACTTATAAGTGTTTGAGGGATCAACTGTAGCTGAGCCACAATAATGCTTATATGATCACATATGCACACAAATATGCACATATGTATGTATACACAATTAGAGCTTTGTAGTCAAATGCCTTCAGGTTATGTAGGATGTTTCTTCATTTAATGATATATGATGTCCATGTTTATGAACTCCAGACGCGTGTGCCCCCTTGTGCATCTGGCTTACATGTGTCATGGGGAACTGAGCCTTGAACCAGGGTCCTTAGGCTTCATAGGCAAGATCTTAACTGCTAAGCCATCTCTACAGCCCTCTTTTTGATATTTTAATGCCTGCAAACTATTTAATTAAACACAAAACAAGATATAGTCTAATGATTCTTTAGTTCTTGGGCATACACATTGTTTTCGCTATTATAAGTAATTATTTTATTAATCTAACTCTGCATGTCATTCTCTGATAATTTCCTGAAGGTCAGTCACTAGGAGCAAAACATATTGGGTCAAAGAACATGCATAATTTAATACCTTTGAAATATATAGCCAGACAAATCTTCAAAAAATGTTTACATGAATATACATAACATTCAAAATGCTGTAGAAAAGCTGTTTCTGGGAACTCTTGACACATTAGTTATTGACTGTCTTAAATTTTCATCAAAAGAAAATGCCACCTCATTCTTTAATCTGCATTCATTGATTACCTTTGAGGTTTTCCTTTTGTGAAATGCTCACGGGCCCCTTGTGTTTCTTTTCTTGTGAATTGCCTTTTCATATGGTCTGCTCATTTTTCTATTAGTATGTTTGTCTCTGTCACACGGATTCTAACATACCCTAGTGAGATTTTTAAGGCATATGTATAAAGTTTGTTCCAACTGATCTAGGCAATTTTGTATATAGATATGCATAAGATATTTTGATCATTTATTATTTTATCAACTTTGTAAATTAAAATTGGATCCTAGAATCAGGATAAATATGTTTGAGAGCTTGAAAATAAGTACAAAAGAAATTCAATTATTAGTCCCACATTACTTAGAAGTTGAGTGACTGATCTGAGAGTGATGTCCATCTCCCCAAATAGCATCATTTTACAGTGCCAAACCAATGTTTTAAAGAGCTCTAGAAGGAAAAATATGGAAAACTTCTTTCTCTCTTGATGTCAATGCATTTTACTAGCATATCACATTTGCACAATAGTAATGAATTTCATCATGACATTCTCTCTCTCTCTCTCTCTCTGTCTCATACACACACACATGCACACACACAGACAGACACACACACACACACACACACACAAAATATATTTTGATCATTCTATTTCCTTTTAACCTCTTTTGTCCCCTTTCTTCCTGACCTGTTATAGTTCCCCTTTTAATTTCTCTTTCCTTTTTAAAAATCTATATTCCACACATGAGAGAAGATATGCCATAATTGTCTTTCTGAGTCTGCCTTATTTTGCTTGATATAATGAGCTCCAGCTCCATCCATTATATTCACAAGGATAAGTAATAGTCCATTGTGTTCTTGTTCCATTCACTTCCTGTTGGACACCTAGGCTGACTTCATCTTTTAACTATTGTGAATACTGCAGTGATAACATGGATGTGCAGATATTTTTATTGTTTATTGATTCCTTCAAGTATGTGCTCAGGAGTGGTATGACTAGATAAAATAGATTTTAGTTTATGATTTGTGGAAAAACTTCCATATAGACTTACACAATGGCTGCAGTAATTTATTCCCATCAAATGAATATGAGGGCTATCAGTTCTACCCCTTGCATCTTCATTAAGATGCTTTGTTCTCATGATGCAAGCTATTGTGAATTGGATCAGATGGACTCCCTATGCATTCCTTTTTTTTTAAATTATGAGAGATAGAGCAAGAAAGAGAAAGAGAGAATTGATATACCAATGTCTCTAGCCATTGCAATCAAACTCAGTGTGTGTGCACCATCTTGTATGCATGTATGACTTTTGTCGCTTTGGGTATCTGGCTTACGTGAGTTCTGGGGAACTGAATTTGGTTCCTAAGGCTTCATAAGCAAGTGCCTTAACTGCTAAGCCATCTCTTCAACCCTCGTCCAGTATTCTTTTTTTTTTTAATTTAATGTATTATTTTTCTTTTCAGCAAATACAGGCAGTTTGGTACCATTGTTTAGGCTCATCCATGATCTACCCCCTCCCATTGGACCCTCCTTGTTGATGCAAATGGGTCGTGCATTGTGGAGTTAGCCCACAGTTATTGGTACGATAAATGTCTCTGCATATCATGACCCAACATGTGACTCTGACATTCTTTCTGCCCCCTCTTCCTCAAAATTTCCCTGAGCCATGTTGGGTTCATTTTTGGTCTGCTTCAGTGCTGAGGTGTTGGGGGCCTCTGAGGCTCTGGCGCTCTGATTTGGTAGGAGTTGATTTTTCTCTGTGTTGGTCTCCTTCCACTTTGTGCTGGTATCCGGTTCATCAGGAAAACAGCACCCTTGCTTGTTTCGCCAAATATCCTTAGTTTCAGTGGGGCCCCTTTTGAGGTATGTTGGAGCAGCTCTCTCCTTAGGACCTGCATCTATTTGAAAAAGAGAAGCAGATTCTCCAACGGAGAGTAAGTTAGCACCTGGAAAATTGAGATAACACTTACTTTTTTGATAGAGAGTTTAATAGGTGTAGGCCCTCTTGTACCCCATGATTGATGGTAGCTTGATATTGGAGAGTGGGATTATGTTTGGATATGGTTCTGGCTTGTTTCCCAGCTCCAGCTATGGGTCTCCTACCACTGAGGGGATCAGTTAGCCTAATCAAGAGAAGTTGGTTCCCCACCATGGCTGTGTGCCACTATTGCACTTGTGTGGGCATCACATCAGGTTATTTGTTACTAATTAGGTTAGACCATGAGTTGCTTGGACAGATATGGTCATTTCCCCCAGTCGCCCATGTAGCACCTTCTGGCACTAGACACGCTGACTGTCTGGGGACTGACTCTCTCCTGGCTTCCAGCCATGCCATTCCATTTTATGTGTCAGCTGCATATGGAGTCTTCTGCAATAGGGTCTTACCACTAACCTTTGGTGGGTCATCAAGTACTCTGACAGAAGTCTGTCATTATTTTGGGAAACCTTGTAGGTTTCTCTGATCAAAAGCTCATTGTGGATGGTAGCCCCAAGCTGGTAGTGGGGTTTACAGGTCAGTGCCCTAAGAAAATGCCGGAAAACATAACTAACATACAAGAGTTAGAGAGGAGAGAGTGAGGGGGGAGAGGGGGAAGGGAGGGAGGGAAGATGTAGAAGATTTAGGTTAGTCTTGATCCTACCCTCGCCAGTGTCTTGTGGTTCAGGTGTTTTCTGTAAGGGTCTAGTGGAGGTTCAGCCATTTGGTCTGCATTTTAGGAAGTAGAATTTTATGGTACCTTTGCCATTTGGGTCCAGATTAGTGTTTTCCACCCCTTCGATGCCCTCCCCTCCCTCCCCATCCATCCTATTGTTTAGTCCATGAGGTGCTTGCTGGGTATGTAAGGCATCTTGGTTAGATTCAGGTTAGGTGCTGTAGATGAGTGAGACTATGTGTCGATTTTTTTTCTGTGATTGGGTAAGTTCACTGAGAATGATCTGTTCGAGGTTCACCCATTTTTCCTCAAATTTATTTGTGTCATTTCTTTCTTACTGCTGTATAGAATTCCATTGTGTAGATATACCACATCTTAGTTATCAGTTCCTCTAATGATGGACATCTGGGTTGATTCCAGGTTTTAGCTATTACGAATTGAGCTGCTACATATATGGTTGAGCAAATCTCTCTGGCCCGTGGTTTGAACGTTTTAGGGTAGATGCCCAGTAAGGGAATAACTGGGTCTGTTGGTATCTCTATAGTCAGCTTTTTCAGGAGTCTCCATATTGCTTTCCAAAGTGGTTGTACCATCCTACATTCCCACCAACAGTGAATGAGTGTTCCTGCTTCTCCATATCCTCTCCAGCATTTATTTTCATTTGATTTTTTGATGTTTGCTATCCTTATTGGGGTAAGGTGGAATCTCATAGTTGTTTTAATTTGCATTTCTTTGATGATTAGGGATGATGAACATTTTCCTAAGTGTGTGTTTGCCATTTGTATATCTTCCTCCCATATCCATTATGGATAAGGATATTTAGCAATTTTTGTGTCTTTTTGGTTGTTTATACCTCCTTTAAGTTCAATTATTTTGCCCAATTACTGTTTGAACTCTTTTGGTGTTTAAGATTTTTTTGAGTTTTTTATATATTCTGCATATTAATCCCTTGTCAAATTAAAAGCTGTACCAATGTATTTGGATTCAAGTAAATTTGGAAGCTCATTTATACATATCATTGCACATGTAATAAGTTCCAGTCCAAGGAATGTGCTATCATTTGAATGTTGATGTTCTTTGAAGTCTTGAGCATTACAGACTTGGTCCTCTAGTAGTGTCATTCTCTCCTTGTCTCCAAGTATGCCAAAATATTTTTCACTTAGTGAATACTTTTTCTTCTTAGTGATCCTTCTTTGTAGCCATCCCTATGTCTATCCCCCACTCTTGCTGTATGTTTCCTCTTTTCTTTATTGTGCCCATATAAATACTTGCTGTTCTCCTGGCTCTAGGCAACATTGCTTTCAGATGTCTCCCAACTTCAGCTTTTTAAAATCCATTCATTCTCAATCTTGTGAAGCCTGACCACAGATTCTCTTGAATTCATGTTAAGTGTCTCGCATTGTCCTATCTCTTAGAGCTGCATGTAGTATAGTATTATCTCCCTCAAGTAGAAGTTTACTTTACAGCTGAGTAAAATTACACTGTGTATATGCAACACTTTTCATTATCCACTCACCAGTATATGGACATATAAACTGATTACTACTTATAGCTATAATGAATAGAACAGAAATGAGCTGATATGTAGTAAGATATAGAGTGTTTTGGATATATAATCAGGAACATAGTAGCCAGACTATTCGGTAGTTCTAGTTTTAGATTTTTGTAAGCCTCAAATACTCATTTACATACTAGTAGCACAAGTTTACATTCTTACAATCAGTGTAAAAGTTTTCCTTTTCCCCAACATCCTTACTAGTACTTGTGTTAATTAGATTGATATAATCATGTTATATTGTATGTGTGTGTATACAAGCTGTCATGATTAAATCAAAAATTATATATATATATGTATGTATATATATACTAACTAAATTCTTCTTTTTATAGTAGGACATTTGAAATTTGCCATCTTAGTTATTTTCAATTACTTAAATTATTATTAGCAATGGTCACCCTCCCATAGGCAGGAGAAAAACCATTTACACACACACACACACACACACACACACACACACACACACACACACATATATATATATATGTGTGTGTGTGTGGGTTGTGGGGAATCAAACCTGGTTCCTTAGGCTTCTCCGGCAAATGCCTTAATCACTAAGCATTCTCTCAAACCTATGCCATCTTGTCCTTAACATCATGGAGGTTCCTCTCCATCCATATACCAAAAGAAATGGATATTCTAACACTAATTGAATTAAGTCAGACTCATAAAGATAAATACCACAATTTTAGTCAAATGCAGATTCAGAATCTAGATTTACATTTATACATATGTATACATATGTAAGTCTGTGTTGTTGAAAGTAGAAAAGAGACCATAAGAAATGAGGAAGAGATATTAAACGTAGGATGGAAGAGACAAAGGAATTCATGTGACAAGACAAAAAGGGGTATATTGAAGGGGGAAGAAAAGTGATCAAGGGGGGTGGGAGGGCAGATGAAGGAGAGTCCTATGGGAGGATGAATACAAACAACATATAATCATGCATATGATGAAAATGCTATAATGAAACCCTACATTTTGCATGCGAACTATTTTTTTAATAAATGCAAATAAGCTGCTTTTTAAAATATTGTTTGAGACAGGGTCTCATTGTGTTACTTTGGCTAGTCTTGAGCATAAGTGATTTTTCTGCCTCAGCTTCTTGAGTAATTGAAAAAGCAGACATAATGCAGTGCCAGGCTGAGAATGCTTGATCTAGGTGCATATGTTGTATGTGTATGCAAAGAGGGTTAGTGTACTTGACATCTTGTGGCTGCATTGTAAAAAAAAAAAATAGAAATTTTTGCTTAAGTAAAAAAAAAAAGTCTTTATTTCTAAAAGAAAAAGACTATTTTCTAATTGTTTATTATATCGTATTTTAATATGTTCCCCATAAGAGATTTATTCCATTAGAGAAACAAAATCACTTATTTTTCTTGGTCATGCTCCCTTCCAAATACAAATAGCTCTGTGAAGACAAGCACATCAAACTCCTTGTCCTTCAGTGTGAATGAGTTTAGTTCAGCTTTGTCTCAAGAGTGCTTAGAATAGCATGAGGAAGAAAGCTTAGAAGACAGAATAGGAAGCTTTTCTGCCCTAGAAGTAGAAGGACAGGGAAGCAGCCTAGGCATCCATGACAGATAAGAGCACCTCTAATTTATTGAATATCTACTGTGTATCAGAAGCCTTGGAAAAGCATTTATAATTAAATCTTTTAAAAGCCACAGCCATGCTTGTTCTTTACTGGGACTGCTCTGACAGTGTGCTGCTCTTTCTTTTCAGCTGAAGAGAAATACACTGTAATGCCCCAATGCATTCTGATCAATACCCTTCCCACAAATATACAATGACTTGTCACAGTAGTGATCTAACAACTAGAAACTTTGATAATTTTCTTCAAACACATGTATTTTCAGGAGTATATTCCAATGAAATATAAAATAGGATGATTTGGGTACTCATGGACCATGCACCAATAGTTCCTGAGATAAAACTGTCTGAAATTTCTCTCTTAAATGATCTAGTATAAGTAGCAAATGCAATCACAAAAATAAATAACAATAAAACTTTGGGAAACATCTGTTTCACATTGAATCAGTTTTCTCAGACTGCTCTCCAAAGAAGCCATACATGTATTCCTATGAGCTAGAAAATTTGAATTTTTTCCACACTCTTCCAGCTGATAGATTATTTCTTTCTGCTTGTTTCACTGCTTTGGTAAGGATGTAGTAGGGGCAGTATTGGCATGATTGGTTATAAAAATGATAAGAGATATCAGACGCTTTTTTCCAGCTGAAAAGAACTTAGTCTTGCACATGTTCCCACTAATGAAAGCAGCAATGGCTTATCTGTCATCATTATTGATAGTGTTTAGTTTAGAACCTCCTGCCTATAGTACTTTTGAAGATGCACTACTATATTTTCCTGACAGTCCTGACCTGCCCAAATTAAATTGAAATAATCCTTTAGCTGAAATCATATGGAGGATGATAGGCCTCAGGGTAACATATGACTTTGGTGGTAAACCTCTAGGAGCCCTTTGTTATGCTTATCATTAACTACATCACAGATATTTGTGGATTTTCTTCATGCTAATTGCCATGTAAAGTAAACAACCCTTTCCTAGGTCCAGTTTATTTGGGAATTCCTAGTGGATTGTTTTCCTCATTTTGAATAGTATTTTCTGCTTCAGAGGATGGAAGGAGGCAGAGTCTCATCTTGAAGATTCAGGGGGAATTTATTACTATTACTGTCATACCAGGGAAAGGAGATGAATTTATTTAGCAGCATCTGAAAATAGAATTGCCTCCATGTCGATGCCTGCTTCTGATGCTAAATGATGAATACTAAGCACCTGGCACACAATTTACACTTCCCCTCGTTTATCTGTTCTTCATATTCCAGTGCTTTAAGATGCATAGAACACATTTGCATTGTGTCTTACTCCTGGTTGGTATCCAGCCATGAAGCACACGTCATTGATGGTTTGGTGAGCATCCACATCACGTGGGGACTGGTATGAAGCACAGCATGGGGTTGTAGATAGAAGTCTAGTCTGTAGAACATAACCAGAAACCCTGTATTTAAAAGGTGGCTCCCTCAACTTCCTGATTTTATGACACATATTACTTAGCTTTCTTGAGACTCACTATCTCAGGTCTGCAAAATAAAAAAAGGCTAACAGTTCTGTGTATTTTCAAAGATCAATGTGGCATTACCATGCAGTATTCCTTGGCCTAGGGTTCTGTAAACTGATGTTCAGGTCAAACCCAATCTTACTTCTAACTGCTGTTGGAAAAGGACAATCCTTACCATAAGCATAATGAGTACCATCTTTTTTACTTCACCAAGTATTTCTACAATGAGTTCCTTCTATATTTCTTTTGCTTGAGTATAAAGACTTTGGATATACAACCAGAAACCTGTTATCATTATCAATAAATGATAACATTCACAGTGGAATGTGTGTGAACTTGAGTTCTGTCCCATTCATGATCTTCGCAAAGTCATAGAATGAATGTATACGTGCTGCAATGTCCCTTACTGTCAAATGGAAGTGAATTAGAGCACCTCCCTTCATAAGGTGGTGAAGAGCTTTGAATGAGATGATGTATGTCTAAGGAACGCTAAAGAGAAAAGCAAGGGAAAAGACCAGACTTGCTCTCAACAGACAGAGACTATTTATTGAAGCACAATGAGGGGCTGCAGCTTTCCCTTGGGATGGAGACTGAAGCACCCAGTAGGGGAAGGGGCTCAGCTTATAAGGATGCTATTTGAGGTAATAGAAATCAGGTGCAGTCTGGTGTAGGTAGACAAGTAACTGAATAACAACAAAGTCTGGTTTGTTGGATCTTTCACAATGAGTCAGAGGAGCTGCCTCAGTGTTTTTCTGTAGGGCAGAATGTCTCAAATTGTTTCAGTTCTTCAGAGCTCTCTGAGTTAAAGAAAGTTCATCAGTCTTTCATGAAGAAAGTCCATTAACCCTTCAGTATGAAACATACCTTTCAGAGGACAGCCTCTCACTAAGCAGTAGCTCATTAAAATCATGGGCTTGGATAACTTTGAACTCTCCAAGTCTTAGGTTCTGGTTTATTCCATCAAGGCTGTCAGGAACTGAATGAGCCTCTATAATCAGAGCAACTAGTTGTCTCTCCACAGTCACCAGTAGATAGCTTGATGACAGATTAAAGAAAGGTTATGTGTCATTCTGAAACCACAGCTGTCTTGTTTGTAACATGAGGCTAATTTTACAGTTACAGAAACTCAGATCCAGGGAAGAGAAGTGATTAGTCTTTGCTGAGCCAATTAGTAAGTGATAGTTATCGATTAAACCCAGGCAATATGACTTGAAATCAGCCTTCTGTAGCTAGAGCTTCATGCCATTTCTTCTTGTGGGAAGCTCCTGGGGAGAAGAGTGTACAAGAGATCTCATAAGCATCCCATCCCCTGTCTCACAGGACTGGCTTCTCTTAAGAATATTTTCTGGAAATGGTAGATTTACCTTAGCTGCCTATCCGTTTCTTCCATAGCCATCCTGCTGGAATGACCAGTGAATGCTAAACTTACAGCTGAGGAAAACAAAACATTTTGTCCTCTGGAAGAAACCATCAGATAAGTCAACCCTCTCTGTACTACTCAAGTGCTAACACCAAGACCATGAAGGGATAAAGTATAGAAATATGATTCCTCTGTGGCTTCTGCTCATATTTGTCAGACTTTGACAGCCTTCCAATGGCTCTGAAGGCCATGCAAGCACATCACTGTAATAGTACTGCTAGCTATATGTGTTGTCCAGAAAGGAACTGAGGGGCTCTATCTTTTTGACTTCCATATTGGATTTACCTAGATTTAAAACTATGTCTATATAAAATGCCTTCAGCTTACTATTTCCCATTAGCATAGAACTCTCAGTTTTTACTCTGGCCTTTTTCCTGGCTTTCTGTTTACTTTCATACAGGCTCAACTTTGTGGCTCATCTTGGAATGCCTCCTTCCAGTAGCTCATTTCCTCACCATGACTGACTATTGGGCACTTCAATTTCAGATTTTCTAGAAAGAGCAAGGCCTACCTGCTCCTGCCTGTTATGGTAGTATTGCAATCAAATTTAGACCCAGCTTGGCTCAATTACTGGGCCATAATCACACCTACAACTGGCATTCTTCACTGTATCACTCCATTTCTCTAATACACAGAGGTGCACTCTGCTCTACTGATATCCTCCTATACTTTCATGTTTTCAGGTTCCTGATCAGATACTGCCTTATTGGCTGTCATATATATATATTTTTGTACTTCTGAGAATCAGAACTAATATAATCTGTATTTGCCACCATAAGATGCACCACTGATGTCATTTTAATTTTTTTTCTGTTTTTGAGGTAGGGTCTTGCTGTAGCCCAGGCTGACCTAGAATTCACTATATAGTCTCAGGGTGGCCTCAAACTCATGACAATCCTCCTACTTCTGCCTCCCGAGTGCTGGGATGAAAGGTATGCACCACCACACTTGGGTAATCATTTTAATTTTTAAAAATACTTTTTGTGTTTGTGCATGCATGTGCTATGTGTGCACTGTGTATGCACATTTGTGTTTGAGCACATATATGTGCAGGCATGTGTATATGTGTATTTGTGCACTTGTAGTGGCCAGAAATTGATGTCAGGTGAACCTTATTTTTTGAAATAGTCTCTCACTTGGACCTAGAATTTACTAATTTGGCTAGTCTGCCTAGCCAGTTTGCCTCAGTAATCACCTGTCTTCGTCCTTGGCATGCTGAGATTACAGGTAGGCTGCTATAGCCTCCTGACATTCATGTAAGTACTGGAAGACCAAACTCAGATTCTCACCTTTCCAGGGCCAGTGCTTTACTGACTGAACCATTGCCCCAGCCAACTCCATTGGCTTAATAAATAGCTTTTTCAGAAAATAAAGGGAAATAAGAAGCACTACATGAAATGTGCATAAGAACTGTAAGATTTTCAAAGTTATCAAAATGCTAAAAGAAATACATGGGTCTTAGTTTCGTGAAACACTCCACAATCCTAATTCCTCCCCAGAGGAACTCTTCTCCACTTCCTGTCAAGTGTGCTTTGTTTCTTTAGCTTCATGGTCCATTCATTGAAGAAGTAGATATTTTCTCATCCTTTCTTATTTTTTAAATTATTTCTCCAAATGCTACCTCCACTCTTACTTCCAGCCCTAATAACATAGTAAGTCCCCAGTAAATTCTGGGGACATTGAAGTGATTAAATATAGTCATCTTGAATAATTTATAGTCTCATGGGCCACGAGTACTCTGAAAACAGAGCTCACCATCTTAAATATTCTCTCTCTCTTTCTGTCCCATTGAAAATATTGTTGGTGCAATTAGTTTATTTGCTGTAATTTTCATTAGTTTGTATTCATATTCACATCACTTCTTCTGGACAGCAAAGGCCTTGCAGGGAACAGTATGAATGAGCTGCCAGGATAAGTGTTTTCTTTGCTTCCCCTTCTAGCCCCTGTTGGTGCCTTCTTAGGGACCTCTTAAAATTTCTTTCCTGCCATGGAGCAACTGCATTGTTGCATTTTGCCTTTCATTTAAATGTCATTATTGGAGAGTGTATTCATTACAAATTGGGGTATTTGGTCATAAAAATTAATTCATACAGAACAATTCATCAGTCTTCAGGAAGAAGGTGATTAAAGAGATTTCCAACCTGAGGAATAATTTACTTATTGAAATCTTCTCCATCCAAAAGATCAGCTCTTTCTTTAGCTCTTGGATGAGTAATTGATATGGTGTTCCTGATAAAGGAACAGATTAGCAGTGGCCTAAGGATTCATATTATTCAGCAATGTCTTTCAGAAGCAATGTTCAATAATAACTCTCCAGGTGTCAATGTCTTATATACATTTTATAATAGAAAATGCACATGGAAGATGAAGTGCCTTCTTCAGAAATATATTTTTTAAATTTCTTCCAGGTCCCCTTTTTCATTTTCTTTTTTTTTCTTTTTGTTTATTTTTATTTATTTATTTGAGAGAGACAGACAGAGAAAGAGGCAGAGAGAAAGGGAATGGTTCCATCAAGGCCTCCAGCCACTGCAAAGGAACTCCAGATGAATGTGCCACCTAGTGCATCAGGCTAACATGGGTCCTGGGGAATTGAGCCTCAAACTGGGGTCCTTAGGCTTCACAGGCAAGTATTTAACAGCTAAGCCATCTCTTCAGCCCACCCCCTTTTCATTTTCTATGAAGACCCAGTTATTGAATGACCTGAGTGGGTAGGAGGAAGATGAATCATAGGTAGGCAAGACACAGAAGCCTGTCTCGTCTGTTGTCAAAATCTAAGGGGTCAAAACTAGAGAGCTCAAAAAGAATGAAAAAGCAATGAAAAGGCAAGAGGTTAATTTGCATGACCTCCTACAGACAATGCTGTGGTAAAGAGTCCCAAGTTATCAGTGAATGTTGATGGTGATAATTGCAGGTTAGAGGAGGTAAGTAAGGCTAGAGTGAAGGTTGGGGAAAACACTACCTTGAGAAACTAAGAGGGAATACCTGAGAGTTCTGCTATATCAAGGTTACTCCTTGAAAGTACTTTGAGGGATTTATGTTGATTATTTTTATACATATTTATTGAAGGGGCAGAGATAGAAAATGTCAAACTCAGAATCAGGATGTTTGGTTCTCCCACTTTCTAGCTATATTTCTTGAGTGAATCTGTGCCTTATTTTTTGTGCAGGAGATATGGTCTGGCTATGTAGTCCAGGCTGGCCTCCAAATTGTGGCTCCTTGCCCTCCTGAGTACTGGGATTACAAGCCTATCCACCATACCTGGGACTTTAGTTTGTTTATCTGCAAAGTCAATAATGAAAGCATTTCATGGCTAAGGCTATGTGGTGATGAATTGAGGTGATATATATGAAGTGTTAAGATCAGGGCCTCCCACCCTGGTATTGCTATTTGAGAGATATGGTCGAAGTGTTTAGGATTAGGATGACTCTACGTCTCTTTTCTTCTTTTTCAGCTACCCATCTTCTGCTTTTGGCTTGGGATGTTTTGCCTACTTTGTTCTCTGTTTTGATTTCTTCTACTTCAAGGTAATCACACTGAAAGATTTTATCTTTGTGTATCTGACAGGAAGTAATGAGATGAGACAAAAACTTCCTCAGAACCAAAAAAAAAAAAAAAAAAGCATCATTAGCTTGCAGGTGGAAAAGGTCAGATTAACCACAGCCAAACACTGTCCACTTAAGATTCTCAGATTGTTACAGTCAGTGACAAAAAGGATAAATGTCCATCTGTGTGCTAGATATACATCTCACAAGACTGATTCTGTAGTAACCTGTCTGAGGATTCTGTTAGGTTTATTAATTCTTTTATATCACTGGGGAAAGAAAAAAAATATAAGAAAATCAAGAAGGTAATAATCAATGGCACTGAAAATTGTGTCCATATACATTGGATAAATTTCATCTTTAGGAATATGTACATATTTTCTACTGAACTTTCATTATATGTTTCCCTTTTCTGATCCCTAGAAACATAGGAAACTTAGTAATAGGACCTTGAATTCAAAGACCTTCTAATTTGTTTCTGGCCAAAATGCTGTTTTTATTTTATATTTTAAGAGATTATACACTTTTATTGCCTCTCCTCTGTTCCTGTTTCCCTGGGGCTCCCCTCTGTGAGGTTATGGAATTTAGTGCAGGATTATGAAGTTCTCAGTAGCTCCAAAGGGATGGTGGTGGGACCTTGCCTCTGGATAGTCCCACCATACACTGTGACTCTTATAATATTTCTGTACCCTCTCTGCAATGATCCCTGAGCCATAGCAGGCATGTTGGCAATTTGATGTAGTGTTCAGTTCTCTGCAGCCTCTGTATTTTTATTTTGATAGGTTGTTCTTTATCACCATGTCTCCCACCATTGCTCTGGAGCTGGTTGTCAGGTTAGCAGTAAGAGAGTATTTATGGAGCTTCTTCCACTGCAAGTTCTCCTGGGCTGTGATTGATGTTGAAGAGATGGCAAGCCTTGTGGTGGGCAGTCAGTTATCTTCTTGTCTTATAGATGGATCTAGACTCTTCTCCAGTTTCTCTTCCATATGTAAAATAAAGCAGACTCTTCAACCAAGGGTGAGAACAGCTTTGGCTAAAGGGGGTATGCAAAGTTATTTAAGAGAGTTTTGGTGGGCAAACCCATTCTTCTTCTTCAGAGAACAGTGGGGCCTTCTTTTTTGAAGTCCAAGTTTCCTGAGTATGGGATTCTGACTTGGTTTCCAGTACCAGTTATGAGTTCTCTCCCATTGTGTGGGCCTCATGTCCAATCAGAGAACAGTTAGTTATATGCAGTCTGTGTGCCACAATTGTACAAGTGTGTACTCTGTGTACTTCTTCTCCAGCTGGTTGATTTCATAGTCTGCAGGGTCCCTTGCTTATTCATGCTGTTGGTAAGAGTTTTTTTTTTTTTTCCAGCATCTCCCATATTGCTTTCCAGCACTATGGGGGCTGGCCAGGAGGGAGCTAATTTTCCTTTCGGTTCCAGCACAGTAATATGGTGGCCTAGGACCACAGCCTGTGGTGTTTCCAGCAGTAGGGACTTATTTTCTAGCTATCGCAGGTAATCAAGTGTTTTGGCAATGGCATACATTGCTTGGGGACCTCATAAGTATCCCTGGAAAACAGCTCGATAAGGGGGGGGCAACACAACTCTGGGCCTGCCAGTTATGGGCCAAAGTCCATGGTATTAAGATGGTTAAGGTTTTTATACTTTATATATGGACGGTCCCCCTCCCTCTTTATTGCTGGCTATAACGTGGGTAAGGCTAATGAGAATTAGGATTTACATGGATTTATTTATGTTATCTTAACTTTTGTATAATTTCCTCCCTACCCTCCTTACCATCCTTACCATCTATCTGTCTCAGACCACCCCACCTCCAATATCTCTTCTTCCCCTAACTTGTCATGTAATTCCTCTTCTCCTCTCACCCTAGTTTTTCTCTCCAATGGTCTCATTCTAGTTTTCTTCCAAAACTTCTGGGGCTGACTACCATTTTAACTCATCTCTAACTGATACCAGTTAGGAAACACAGATGAGAAAGTATATATGCAGCATTTCTGGACATACTTAGTATGTAAACAACACATGTTGGTACCATCCTTTCCCTAATTCCTGTCCCTTTTCCAAAGAGGCCCTCCTCATTGGGGATGCAGATCATCCCCATGGGGATTGTGGGTCGTGCATGGTGGGGGCAGCAGTCAGTTATGGGGGAGAGGCAATGTCTCTGTGCATAATGTCCCAACTTGTGGCTCTAACATTCTTTCCTCCTCCTCTTCTGCAAAATTCCTGGAGCCATGCTGGGAGCATTTTAAGGCTACTCCAGTGATGGGCATTTAGGAGCCTATGGATCTCTGGTGCTGATATCAGATTCACTAAGAAAGCAGCACTCTTCCTCATTGCCCCAATTGCTCTGTGGTTTTAGCTGTAGCTGAGGTAAAGTTTGATGGGTTGTTCATCTCCTCAGGTTCTTCTCACATCTGAAAAAGAGAAGCCAATTCTCCAATGGAGAGTGAAGTCAAAACTGGTTAAATGGGCTAGTCATTGTTAATTTAGAGAGAATATAATGGTTGTAGACCTTCTTATAGCCCAATATTAGTGGGGGCTTGATAGTGGAAAGCAAAATCATTATCTGGATATAATTTTGAGTTGTTTACCAGTTCCAGACATGGGTTCCTTTCCATTGAGTGGATATGTTAGTCAATCCAAGAGCAGTTGTTTATCCACTTTGGCTGTGTGCCATAATCACACTTGTGTGAAGTTGTTTTTTTTAATATTTTATTTGTATTTGTTTATTTGAGAGAAAGGGGAGGAGGGAGGGAGGGAGAGAGTGCATGCCATGGCCTTTAGCCACTGCATATGCACTCTGGATGCATGACCCACCATGTGCATCTGGTTTACATGGATACTGGGGAGTGAAACTTGGGTCCCTAGGCTTTATAGGAAAACACTTTAACCACTAAGTCATCTCTCCAGCCCTCTTGTTTGATTTTTATTGCTTACTTTTGTCTTGAGAATCTTGTAAGCTTTCATTGGAGGCTTCCACTATGGGGGTAGATCGTCTTGGTGGGGATCCCTTTGTTGGTTGTTGTTTGCTTTGTGTTGGTAATCTGCATATCTTGAGTTCAGTTGTCTCACTGAGGATGTAGCAAATAGTAGCTCTTGTTGAGGTTGTTTTGGGTAGCCTAGTCCAAATTGACAAAAGTGGGTATAGGATTGAAGATTGTCCATTGGGTTGGTATGGATGCACTTGAGCCTGAACAGGGTCTACTTTGAGTGTGGCTCCTCTGGGCAATTCTAAGTAAGATCTTGGGAGAACTGGCTTTCTTAGTGTCTGACTGGGAGCTTCAAACTCAGCCCCTTCTCACATTACTCACAATGGTATGCAGCTGGGCCCTGCTCCCAGCCTCTGTTGAGCTGGCCTTGCCCTCTAAGGTTGCTTCTCAGGGATAGTCTACCCTTGGGTTGCAACCCACAACTCCTATTTTTTCAAAGAGACAACCTCATATTTATATGACTGACACTCTGTATTCAGAGTGCTATTGCTTCTTTAAAAAATGCTTAATGATTTAGTGCTATACCTACTACTATTTTTGATGCTTATGACAACTTTTAAAGTGTTATATCCCGGGCTGGAGAGATGGCTTAGCGGTTAAGCGCTTGCCTATGAAGCCTAAGGACCCTGGTTTGAGTCTAGATTCCCCAGGACCCACAATAGCCAGATGCACAAGGAGGCGCACGCATCTGGAATTCGTTTGCAGTGGCTGGAGGCCCTGGTGCACCCATTCTCTCTCTATCTATCTATCTCTCTGTCTCTTTCTCTGTCTGTTGCTCTCAAATAAATAAAAATCACGACAAAAAATTAAAGTGTTATATCCCTATTTTATAGGCAAGTACTATTGTTTGAATAGATATGGAGTCTTTGGGAATCTTTGTGAGGTAATTAGGATTATATAGGACTGTAGGTATCTAGATGAATGGGGAGGGAGGGGAGGGCATCGAAGGGGTGGGAAACACTAATCTGGGCCCAAACAGCAATGGTACCATAAAATTCTACTTCCTAAAAGGCAGAACAAATGGCTGAACCTCCACTAGACCCTTACAGGAAACACCTGAACCACAAGACACTGGAGAGGGTAGGATCAAGACTAACCTAAATCTTCTACATCTTCCCTCCCTCCCACTCCCCCTCCCCCCCCCTCTCTAACTCTTGTATATTAGTTATGTTTTTCCTCTTTTTCTTAGTGGGCACTGACCTGTAACCCCCACTACCAGCATGGGGCTATCATCCACAATGAGCTTTTGATCAGAGAAACCTACAAGGTTTCCCAAAACAATGACAGACTTCTGTCAGAGTACTTGATGACCCACCAAAGGTCAGTGGTAAGACCCTATTGCTAAAGACTCCATACACAACTGACATGTAAAATGGAATGGCATGGCTGGAAGCCAGGAGAGAGTCAGTCCCCAGACAGTCAGCATGTCTAGTGCCAGAAGGTGCTACACTGGCGACTGGGGGAAAATGACCAATATCTGTCCAAGCAACTCATGGTCTAACCTACTTAGCAACAAATAACCGGGTGTGATGCTCACACAAGTGCAATAGTGGCACACAGCCATGGTGGGGAACCAGCTGCTCTTGATTTGGCTAACTGATCCCCTCAGTGATATGTAAATTCCCATGATCAACTGGTAGCTTTGTAAGAAGAGGTAAAGTCACAACTGAGCTCACACTCTCCCTTGCTCTCTCAAGGTAATACCTTCCACCATGTTATGATTCGCACTCTTGGACTTCCTAGCTTCTAGATTTGTGAGCCAAATAAATCTTTGTACTGTATAAGTTGCCTGTTCTGTCATAATCAGTAACAAGATATATACTAAGACAGTGGGAAACAGAGGGTTTGAATATCATAGCAATATTATTTGTACCTTGTTTGTTTTGGTGATACTTTCCACCTGTGAACTCTCTCCTGATCCTATAGAGAAATAAGCACACATACCAGGCACTCTCTTTTCCCAAATGGGGATAGTGTCCTTGCTATTTTTAGTAGAGGAAAAATGCATACCCAATTTAAAATAAAAGTGAAGAATCAAAAAGACACGGGTTATGAAAAATGCATTGTCAACATTTTAGTGAATAGTCATCTAGGACTGCTTTTCTTTCTTTCTTTTTTTTTTTTTAAACTTCCTATCATTCTCTTTGTAATTGGATAATTCCAAGACAGCAAGGCTGATCTCACTGACACAAGTATTGCAGAAAAGTTAATTAGTTTGTCAATAAGCTCATTTCTGCTTATGCATGTCACTAGCCTGTAAAGCAAAGGATCTATCAAGAGAGTTGGAATTATCCTAAAAGGCTAGGTATGAGTACACTTTGCTATCAGAGTCCTTCATTTTGGGTTGACTCTGATTCTCTTTTATACCTCCTTTCATACTCCACTTATGAGAGTAAATCTTTATTTTCAACTTGACTGGTTTTAAAATCAGCTAGGAGATATGCCTATGGTTATGTCCATGAGGGTGTGTCTAGACAGGTTAAATTAGAAAAGGAAGAGATGCCTTAAATATGGGTGGTACCATCCAATGCACTGCAGTTTCTGGCTGAATGAAAAGGGTAAAGTAAGAAAGCAAGATGAACTCCATCATTAATCTTTCTCTAGTACCTAGCCATGGTTATAATTGCAACCAGCTTCCTCATGTTCCCACTACCATGCCTTTCTGACATGATGGGCTGCATCCTTTTAGAGACAGGTTCTATCTCTGTAGCTCAGGCTGGCCTTAAATATACTATACAGTGGAGGATGGCCTTGAACTGACTCTATTACCTCCACCTTTTTTTTTTAAATTTTATTTATTTATTTATTTGAGAGCGACAGACACAGAGAGAAAGACAGATAGAGGGAGAGAGAGAATGGGCGCGCCAGGGCTTCCAGCCTCTGCAAACGAACTCCAGATGCGTGCGCCCCCTTGTGCATCTGGCTAACGTGGGACCTGGGGAACCGAGCCTCGAACCGGGGTCCTTAGGCTTCACAGGCAAGCGCTTAACCGCTAAGCCATCTCTCCAGCCCACCTCCACCTTTTAAATACTGGTGTGTGTTGCGATATTTATTTTGTATTCCTGTTTAAACTCTCGGCCATAATAAACTTGCATTAAGCAGATTTTGTTAAGAATTTTTTCACAGAAATCAAAATAGTAACTATTATACCACTCTTCCAAGCTTTCTGAAAAGTATTCTAAGCTTTTAACATCACAGAAAACCAGAAGAAAAGATGTGGCATATGGCATGAGATCATTGGAAGTTAGCACATCAGGTTAGTCACCTTCAACATCTGTGCTTCCCAACTCCCTGTACTTAAAGTATGGAGTGAATAAAAATATTTCTCTGGACCTCTAGTATAAAAAGATGAGCACTGGGACCTTAATAGCTGTACATCATCAATATATTAGCACACCAGAATGCTGTAGACGAATGATTTAAAAGCCCTGCTTGTTAACAGTTTTCTTCCAGACACATCACTTCAAGCTCTCATAGTTCTATTTCTTTTGACTTCACTTGGCTCCATGTTCCACATATCTTTTGATAGATGTCATATTAGATAGAGTTGGTTTGTGGACTATAATCAGATATCTTTTGACAATATATATCCTCAAAAGGGAGAAAAAGAGGAAGAGAAGGACAAGGTGACATCAATTGAGCCTATGAAATATCTCCTGACCCCACAGAAATATCAAGCCATTATATCAGGTCCTCAAAGAAAGTTCCAGACTCCAAAATAAGTTTTAAGTCTACTTTTTCTCTGGTGTTTTAATTTCATGACAGATAATAATGAAGGATTATAAATGTCCTGAATGTCTGTCAGTATGGTGGTGGAGAAGATGGTAGAGGAGGTCACAAGACCCCCATTCCTCCATGAGGAATTATTAGCAGTTAATGCATGCTGTGGGATAGGGGATATTTACTTCAATAGTGTAGCTACTGATAAAATGTCTGTTCTGTGGTAAATAATCCCCCACTCATGCTGATAGAGACAACCCTATTAAACTCACTAGGCCAGGCATATATGCATTCAAAGAAAAAAGACATTAATGTTGGGACAAAGAAAAGTTCCAGTGAGAGGAGGACTAGTGGGGGAAAAGGAGGGAATTTCGATCATAACAAATGATATACATGTGTAAAAATTGTCAATATATTTTTTAAAGAACATGATAGTTCACACATTCCAATCTGGTTCCCCATCATACCCACTAGCTGTGTGACCATTTTTTTTACATTTTTTCTTTTGTTATTATTGTTAACAACATAGTTTGTATGGATACATCATATGTTGGTACCCTCTTTTTCCTTGTTTTTATTGACCACTCTAAGCCTTAGTTTTCTCATCACTCAAATGGCAATAATAAAACAAACTGTGGTAATGGTAACATTTTTGAACTGTAAGAGAATGAGCACTCCGATCTCAAGAAATCTGGAAAGAAATCAGGCTTCTTGTGATAGAGCCATAATTTGCTAAGAAAACAGCTGTTAGGGAAGGTGGTAAACATATCAGGGAATTTACTGATCTTGAAATGGTTATTTCGTAGCGTATGGTAGCAAAAGTTAGAAGGATGCTATGCAGAGAGGAAGTAGATGTTTTAATGACAACTATATATACATTTTAATTATAAGTGGTTGAGAACATGTCTTTTCTTTCTACAATCACATGCTATATCTTCTATGTGTTATCATATAGCGCCATATACATACTAAGTATTAAATAATGACTTGGGTTATAAAAATTATAATCTGATGATAATTCAATTTTAAGGCATCCATCCTTAAAATATAATCTTATCAAAATATGCAATTATCTAAATAGATTATATTCCTTTATTTCTGTTTCTTAAAAAGCATTCTCAGAAGTCATATCCTCCTTTCCATAACAAATTATCCTTTGAATGGTTTTACAATTGAACGATCCTTATAGAGGTCCTTGGAGCTAAAGTCTGGAGGAAAATTCAAACTCAGCAGCCTGATATTTCCAGACCCCAGGAAGCTCCTCATATTGTTCTATAAGCTACTAACTATGGCCCATACCTCTTGCAGAGGCTCTTACTTGTTGCAAAATAGTTTCTTGATTTTACAAAAAGCCAGAACTGCATAGTCTTCCACCCTGACCCCTTCTGTTTCATTGTCATGGACAATGGAGATCTCCTTTGTTATGATATCATCTGTGACAACACATCCAACATTAAACTTCTTTCTATTACAACTACATTGCTTACATAAATTATGCAAGGGACACTTCTTGGGGAGAAAGGAATGCAATTTTCAATGTGCTTTTCTCCTCTTAGAAAATTGACCTATAACACACAGAGGGAGGAAAGAAAATGTGAAGACTCTTAATTGTCAATGAAAAATAAGTACTTGGGCTGGAGAGATGGCTTAGAGGTTAAGTGCTTGCCTGTGAAGCCTAAGGACCCTGGTTCGAGGCTCGGTTTCCCAGGTCCCACGTTAGCCAGATGCACAAGGGGGAGCATGCGTCTGGAGTTCGTTTGCAGAGGCTGGAAGCCCTGGCACGCCCATTCTCTCTCTCTTCCTCTATCTGTCTTTCTCTCTATGTCTGTCACTCTCAAATAAATAAATAAATAAATAAATGAACAAAAAATATTTAAAAAAAAAAAGAAAAATAAGTACTTGTGGTGTGTTCCTGACATAGAAGATATAGGTATGGTAGTTGCCAAAGGGGGAGAAAATGAACACTTCAGTTGGACTGAATCCTACTTGGGAGATGTAGTCCCAGGACTTAACATTTTCTAAACTCATTTTCAAGTGTATTCTCCCCAATGTAGAGGTAGGAAGGGGCAGATAAATGACTTTAGAGGCCAATGGTTTCCAGCTTCGGTTGTCCCCTAATTAAGGGACTATTAAAATACTAATATGATCTAGAAGAGAGAAAGTTTAGTGAAGTCATGTAGCCTGAAAGAAGGATGGGGATCTGGGGAGCAGTGAGCAGGATGGTTCTGCTCCATATATCAAGGTTAAAATCATTTTCATACTCATATATAGAAACAAAAAAATACTTAAAGAAGAACAAATGAAATATAAGTTGCTTTAAAGGTGGGCCTGTTTATATGCAAAAATTCCTTAGACTGGGTTATATTCCTCCCTGGATAATATGTGGGCCTAGTACACTAAGCAGAATCTCATGTATCAGACATTGACAAACAAGAGATTAACGGGAGGAAAATGGGAGGATCACCTTGGTGCTGCTGATCTTAAACACACTAAAGTTAAGGCCCACAATGTTAGCAAAGACATAAAAAGACAAACTAATGTTTATTCATTTATTAAATACATTTTAAGGGCTTTAACTATGTATCACATATTCTTCTAGGTACTAAATGAAAAGTACATACAAAATTCACTGTCATCATCTCTTAGAGATGACAGAAAACATATGACATATTAGGAGGTTCTGAAATGAAACAAACTAAAATCAGAGAATTAATTGAGGCAATGATGGTGGTGGTGGTGGTGGTGGTGGTGGATTCTATCTCATAGCTAGAGAAATATGATGTAGAAGCTAACAAATATACTATAGCATCAAACCAACACTAGTGGAGGAGAGATGCTGAAGACAAATCCTAGGATAGACAGGCACATGCACTCTCCACTCTGGATTGTTCATTTTTGGCAATGGCAGACTTGAATGCAAAGGTATGTATCAGAATACTAAAGAGGGCTGAAGAATATGAGAATATCTTACCTCTAATTCATTGGGGTTAGAGTAATATATATGATTATTATAATGGTTTAACCCTTCAAATAATTCTTTTGTATGCCAACATTGGCTCATATTTATATCTTGCATGATGTACCTTCCCTTCTTCTTTCCTAATGGATTATAATGTGCATTAAGAAGGTGAATTGGAGGAAAACAGAAAAGGAGAAAGTATCAAAGCAAAGTGGACAATATTGAAATTGGCACTTGTGGAGGTTTGAATAAGATGTCCTACACAGCCTAATGGGTTGTGGGTATTTGTTTCTTCAGATAGTGGGAATTTGAGATAATCATATAGTCATTGAGTTGGTGGAGAATTGCTGGAGGAATGTGTTCCTTTGGAAGAATCTTGGCATTTATTAGTTGTGCTAGCTCAGTCTTGCTGCTACCTCCCACCTGATATGACAAGATGTGACATCCATTCTTTAGCTGCCTGTCATGCTTTTCCTGCCTTGAGAAAACTTCCCATTGAGACTCTAAGCCAAAATTAACCCTTTTCTCCTATCATCTGCTTTTGATGGGCTGTTTCATTTCAGCAGTGTGAAGGTAACATCATTGAACTCTTGAGGTTTCAGCATCTAAATGAAATTATACTTTGAATAGTAATTGACATAAATCCACACTTAAAAGATATTTGAATGATCTCATTAACTAAATGAATGTAAACATCACAAGGAAAGGAAGGACTAGAAATAAGAAGGAGGTAAAAATTTGCTTCCCATGATGTGACTATTACTATAACTATAGAGTACTACTGTGGATTTTGCCTCTTTTGAATCAGGCTCATTTACCAGCAATTAATTAAGCTTTTTTTTTTTTCTCCTTTGGCTACCCTCACAATGCATGACCCACAATCCCCAACATGGAGTGTCCCTTCTGATGGGGGAGGACATGGAGGAGGCCAAGGTTGGTACCAACATGGCTATTCACACACTGAGCATGCACATAGCTAATATAAAAAAAATACTAGTTAATGGGCCTTATTGACTTGTATGTCAAAACAATATGATCTAATCTTATCCATACATTTTCAGGACTCTATTCTTCTTTATCTAACAATAATAAATTTGAATAGTTTAATTTCCTTTAAAGGTGAGTAGATTTTTTTTTAAATTTTTTAGTTACCTCCCTCAGAGCCTCCAGTTTATCAGACTGAATATGAAGCTGTTATTTTTCTTTATGTAAGAGATGATTTCTTTTTTCTTTTAGCTTTTTTCACATTTTTATTGACAACTTCCATAATTGTAAACAATATCCCATGGTAATTCCCTCGATCCCCCCACTTTCCTCTCTGGAACTCCACTGTCCATCGTATCCTCTCCCCATCTCAATCAGTCTCTCTTTTATTTTGATGTCATAATCTTTTCTTCCTATTATGATGGTCTTGTGTAGGTAGTGTCAGGCACTGTGAAGTCATGGATATCCAGGCCATTTTGTTTCTGGAGGAGCACGTTGTAAGGAGTCCTACCCTTCCTTTGGCTCCTACATTCTTTCTGCTACCTCTTCCACAATGGTCCCTGAGCCATGGAAGGTGTGATTGAGATATTTCAGTGCTGAGCACTCCTCTTTCACTTCTTCTCAGTATCAGGGTACCTTCTGAGTCATCCCAAGGTCTTGATACCTGGATTTCTTGTTCGGTTTTAAACTTTATCATTTAAAATTTTAATTTCAAATATATAATCTGTCCAAACTGCAAAATAACATTGAATAGTATAAGTATTTTATTTCACTTACTTCTAATATATCAAAAAATGAAAAAGGATTGAATCTGGACTTTTAAAAATGGAATTTCTAGTGCCCTCAGTCTCACTTTTCCCCAAGAGATCAGAGTAAATCATTTCTAGTTCATGTTTTCCTTCCTTAACAAGGCTGAAGGTATTCATCATTCTCTGGGCAGAAGGTCATGTGGCTTCCTTGAATCATACTTTACTTTCACTTTCTGGTATTTGATAAAACTTACCCTAGAGACATTTTAGATAAAGAGATCATCTCTCAAAAATGAATGTATTCATCTTTTTTACTTTTTATTGCAACTCAAGCATTCATGTGCGATGTTGGTGAGAGAAATGGCTTATAACCTGTAGTGAATTTCAAGACTCCTTTATGAGCACATAAACTTGGCCTATTATGCCTTTGTTTTCTTCAGGAGTCCAGTAAAAGTCCCTTAATATTAGCTGACTTCTTTTTAGTCTGCAAATAATCATCTAGGAGTCACAAGTACTTTCCTGACTGAGCTGAAAAGTTAGTTCCTAATTACACATGCTGCTGGCTATAGAATATCATAACTAGAACGGGTAATAGATCCCAAACATGTCACCTTAGAATGGGGAAACTGAGGCTCAGAAAGGGATAAACCACATGCACAGTGTTAGAGCACAAATCAATGGTAGCAAGAGTCTTATACCCATTATGGTATCCTTTATGCTGTTCAGTTAGCAATGCTTGGCACCACAAATATGTTCTGCATGATTATTCTCTTGGTAGAGTAGTATCTCTCTTGTAGAATAGATAGCCCCTATGCCCTAATGGTGATGTCAGAAGAAAAGGCATGTTAAAATTTACCAAATTTAGGCAAGTTAGTTTTTTGTTCCTTCATTGACTGCTTTGTTATAAATATGTATTTTTTAAGGTGATAGGGATGACAAGTAGGAAGAGAAATAGGTAAATGCATTTGGGATCCTTTGTTATATCCTATGCTATATGGTGTTCTTTGCCTATAACATATTTACCTTTATATGTATAATTACTGAGGTTTGACAGCCACAAAGAAAGATGGTTCTTCATATGCATACTCTTATGCTAAACTTCTTGGGTTCAAACTTGGCTTCACATACTTATTAAATGAATGGACAAATTGTGTAATAATTTTGTGCCTTTGTAAAATAGGTGTAGTAGTTATTATCTCATTGCTAGGACAGAACACCCAACCAGAAGCAGCTAATGGAAGAAAAACATTTAGTTTGGCTTCCACATTTGAGGGTTTTCATCATGATGAGGAATGCATAACAGGAACAGGGAGCTGGTCTTATTATCATACATGAGCTGTGAGGAAGCAGCAAGAGTGGGGTATTCATCACTACCTAGTGGGTGGAACTAATAAAACTCAAGTCCTGCCCCCAGTGACACACATTTGCCAGGAAATGTCAACCTCCTAAAGGCCCTACAACCTTCCCAAGTTGCCAAGTGCTGGGGACCAAGTGTGCAAAACACATGAGCATATGGAGGACTTTTCATTCAAACCACTTACAATAGGGATACTAATGATACCTACCTCAGTCTCAATTAAAGTTTTATCAGATAAGTAGAGCCACTATAATAACAGAGAATAAAGGATTTTATCAGGATGATTAGATATTATACACTTGTATGACTCAAATAGGTTCTATAAGGCTCATTTTCATATTTTGTGTTGAGGCCAAGATCATCAGAGAAAGTGAGGGCCAACAAACACAAATTGGAAACAAAGAAGATAAACTGAATCCTATGAGGACATCTGGAAACTTGTCTCTTACCACCTCAAATCTTTATGATTTATATGACATGCAGGAGATGCTAGCATGCTCCATGACAGGTCTACCAGTCAGCTGGTACTGAATTCGGAGACATTGAGGAGGGTGTCTTGTCAGATCTACAGGAGCTGCAGATTCAACTTCTGTCTGATGACAATGAGGTGGGCTACCAAATCAGCAACTATGATTTTTAACTGAAGTGACACTTGTTCCACCAGTTATTTTCAAAGTATTAAAAGATGACTAGACCTTCATTTTTACCATGTGAATCTTGGACAAATTTCTGTTGTGGACTTTTCAATCTTGTTTGGCACAACATAGGGGAAGTAATTTTAGGAAGCTTAGTTCCAGATTAAAACTAAATGTGTACAAAAATACTTACATTAGGAGATATAATTTCTAGTGTAGTTCTTGATTAACATTTTATTTCTCTTTTTAAATCTTGTGTATTGTAGTATATGTGGTATATGTGGTATATGCATGCATGCACACATGTGTGTGTGGGGTTGTGGGTATGCAGATGCACATGTCTTGGTCATGTGCATTCATGCATGAGGAGGACTTTGGAGGACACTGGATGTACTCTTTCTCATCTGAGTGTTTTCTTGAGATGAAGTATCTCTCTGGATCTGAGCTGCCTTTTTTGTTAGATTGACTGGCCAGCAAGCTCCAGAGATTCTTAAGTCTCTTCTCTTCATAGGAATTGACATTATAAGTATGTGTGACCACATCCAGCTTGTTTATGTGGATGCTGTGTAATAAAACTCAGGCCCTCATACTTGCATAAAACGTGGTCTTACCCACTCCCTCCCCAGCCTCACTTTTTCCCCTTCTACTAGACTGTGAGAAAAACAAGAAGAGAGAAGCGTGTGCTTTTATGTACCATTGTATCCCCACTACCTAGCACATTAACTGGTGCACTGTAGGAACTCATTATTTGTTGAGTGAATAGTCAGACTGGAAGAAAAGGAAGTGGAGAAACTGTAATGTCTGACAATTAATTTATCAGAAAGTATTTATGATACTGTGGTGGTTTGAATAGGTGGCCCCCAATATATTCAATTGTTTGTTTGTAGTTTGCATCTGTAGCCACCTGCTGGAGGCAATGTCACTGGGTGATCTTAAGGTGTGGTGGTGGGTTTCCGATTTCAATCTAAAGATATACAAAGTGTGCCTGGCTGGAGTACCTGAAGTGTGCTGTGTGGCTTTTGGCCTTTAGGATTGTGCTTCTCTCTGTCTGCTTGGGCCTGTGAAGGCAGGCCAGCTTCTTCTGCCATTATGGAACTTCCCCTGGAAGCATCAATATATATCCTTTCCTCCATAACTGTGCCTGGTCTATAAGTTCATCTCAGCGAATCTGAATCTGTCTGCTACAGATACTATGAGGGAATAAATCTATGTATGTATAAGATCTCCTGTCTGGTTTAAATAAAGGGTTAGGATTAGAGATTAGAAGTGGCAGGGCCCTCAGAAGTACCCAACAAGTAGAGCAAGAATGGTGAGAGAAGAACTAGTAAACCTGTTGTCATCAACCGAAATATCTACATGTGTAGAGTAGTTTTCCTTTGTACCTCTAGAGCTAGTCATTACTGTTCTGTGTTCTGTTGGGTACTCAGGAGAAATATATCAGCTGAGATAATGTGCCTTTTGGTATATTGGATTAGGTAGAACCAATGGAAGACAGTGTCAGCAGATGAGAGGGGAAAGAGGCCAGTGTACTTGTTCCTAAGGTTCCCATTGGTTATCAGTGACTGGTCTCCTCCAGCACAGGCAACAATTAGTTGGGGGAGTATGATGGTTGACATTTTTTGTCATTTTATATTTATGAGAGAGAAGGAGAGAGAAAGAGAGAGAGAGAGAGAGAGAGGAAACAGAATGGGTGTACCAGGGCCTTTAGTCACTGCAAATGAGCCCCAGATGCATGTACCACCTTGGGCATCTGGCTTATGTGGGTACTGTGTAATTGAACCTAGGTCCTTAGGCTTCACAGGCAAGCATCTTAATGGCTAAGCCATCTCTCCAGATGGATGATTGATTCTTACAAAAATACTTTTATTTATTTATTTGAAAGAGAGAAAGAGGGAGGAGAGAGAGAGAGAGAGAGAGAGAGAGAGAGAGAGAGAGAGAGAGAGAGAGAGAGAGAGAGAGAGAGAATGGGCATGTCATGGTCTCCAGCTGTTACAAATGGACTCCAGATATATGTGCCATTTGTGCATCTGGCTTTACATGGGACTGGAGAATCAAAGCCGGGTCATTAGCCTTCATAATCAAATGCCTTAAAAGGTGAGCAATCTCTCTGATGGTTGATATTGATTGGATTACTAAATGCCTAGGATATTAGTGAAGCATATCTGTGTAGGATTTTCTGGCATCAATTGACTGAGTTAGGAAGTCCTACTCTGAAAGTTGGTGGTACCAACCCATGAGCTACTGTTTTAGACTGAATAAAAAAGGCAAAAAGGACAGAGTGAGCTGAGCACAGGCAATTTCCTTTTTCTACTTCCTTGTTGGCACCATGGATCAAGCTGGAAGTCAATGACTTGTCTGATTTGATTTGGGGTTGTTAAAAGCTACCTTGCTTTTAATAGGCTACTTTGTTGTTCTTTGTTGATTTAGTTTTAATCCATCCCATATCATTTAAGGAACCCTTTCATTAAACATTCCTAAATTATTCCTTCTGAGTGTGATTTGTATAACCTGCTGTAATCTTAACAGAAACACCATCAGTTCAATGCAGTATTCTAGGAATAGTGTGAGGTTTCTGAGACATCAGACCAAGAGAATCTAACTAAGTTTGTTGTTGGATGACCTTCTGTTTCTCAATAACCAGTTATAGCTCAAGTACCTTAGGAAAAAGCCCAACTTCCTGAGAAGGGGTTGGTTAGATCAAGGCAGACAGTCAAGAGGAATCTCCATTCATACTGGGAAGCTGAGGTGAAGTTTTGTCATCTGGATTTCATCAGCATGGGTTAAGGAACTGGCATCCCACAGGAACGTGAGTCCAGCTGTCACTACAGGCTCAGTGTGTACCATGCATAAGGAAGAACCACTACAATATACTTATCCTCCAAAAACTATAAATCTGCCAGTGTACCCCAGCACTGGTTAGAAATTACAGGGTAGTTATAGAGCCCTGGGGGCGAAAGTGAATGGTGTCAATGATAAATGATGTGAGAAAATCTGGACTGAGCCAGTTGCAGAGGGTATTAAGTACCAAAGTAGTTTTCATTTGAAACCACAGGAATCAAGGACATGTTGATGTTTTTAAAAGTATTTGGCCTCTGAAAAGTCATTTATAATGGTAGTAATCTGGAAATGTCCTTTTTGCTGTTATGAGAAGAAATTTATGATGGTGATGTTATAGATGATGCTAATAGTCCTCAGGTGCTGGGCATCTACTAGGTGCCAGGTACATACCTCACTCTTTGTGCATAGTATCTTAACCTTTCAATAATCATTATAGAGTCAGTATTAGTATCCTCAATTTGAATATGAAATAATTGAGGTTAGAAAAATGTTTAGAGACTGTTAAAAGTCCTGAAGCTGTATTTGTACCTAGGATTAGATGGCTACAAACTGTTCACAGGCTCTGGCATAGCTCATCTCCATTTCTTATTCTTATCTTCAGCTTCAGTGTGCTTATGACCTTTTGTCTTGAAGTTGACATTGTCCACTCTGCAATGTAACAAAGGATTTATCAGACTTATTCATAAGCACTAGACACAGCCTTCATTCCCAGGCAGATGCTTGGCTGTCTGCCAAAATAATGGCCCTGATAGGAATCGTCTTCCAATCCTTCTGCATTTGGACAGCAGATTATGAAAAAGGAGAGTCTGGAGGCTTTGAAGCTGACCTTGGAGTTGCCCTCTACACTTTCCCTGAGGAGGTCTTACAATGAGTCACTGACTTTCCTGACTGCAGTTAGTGATCCTTAGAGAGGACATGTTCTATGTCCTGACAATGAACTCTTATGGCCCCCTGCTTCCAGAGACCCTAATGCTTTGGGAAGAATAGAAAACAAAGTCATCTTAATGACAACAATGAACAAACAAGCAAACTACACAATAAAAAAAACTAAACCCTCCTTAGCATGTAGTTTAACTATCTCTTTCCTATTTTTATATGCTCACTGATTATTTTAAGTTAATGTCTGAGTTGGAAAGCTTTTAAGGATGTAGTGCATCCTGTTCATTAAGGACCATAGATCAAAAAGGATAGTGTAGATCCACTTACCTTTCAAAGGATTCTTCCACTGTGCCTTACTACAAACAAATTCAATGGTCCTCATTGATTCTTCCTTGTGAAGAAGCTATAGGCTTGGGTGTGCTGAGGCTAAGGGCATCCTCTTTGAAACCTTGAATGTTTGAAAAAGTAGATTATAACTTGATATGCTATTGCTGTGACTCACTGGACTACTTATTGGCAGAATAAGTAGTGCTGATTTTGCTTCATGAGGTTTATGATTTACTTGAATATTTTCTGTATGAGTCTTAATTTATGGTGCTTAGAAGTTGCCCCACAGTAACTGCATCAATTTGCATGCATCATTCAGTGTGCAGTTTTCTGATTCTCATTCTCTTTCGGATGGTGGTTTTCTGTTGGCCTGTGCTAGGCAAACAAATATTTATAAGAAAAAAGTGGAGGAGCCACAACATTGAAAAAAGGAAGCAAAATATGTGACCAATTAATTCTTTAGTTAAAAATTTTCTACCTTTGCCAAAAATCAGTTGGGCATATTTATGTGGATCTATTTCTGGTTGTTCTGTTCTGTTCTATTGATTTATTTATGTCTCCCTGACAATGCCATCCAGTTTGAGTATTTCTTCAAGTCTAGTAAACTGATTGTGACCACTTTGCTATTGTTCAATATTGCTTTCTCATTTCTATTTACTTTGCCTTTTCATAAAATTTTAGAATGAGCTTGTCTGTATCAAAAAATCAGTCGATATTTTGATGAAAACCTAATAGTAGTTAAGCTTATATATAAACTTTGGAAGAATTTCTACCTTTACTATGTTGAATTTTCTATTACATAAACATTCTTCTTTGACTTTTCTCATCATCTATGTAGCACACAGTTCTACATGTTTTATAACATTATCCCTAAGGACTTCATATTATCAACAAGTATAAATGGTATTGAATTTTAATTTCAGTATTTGCCCTTTCTTGATAATATATAGAAATTCATTTTTAAGGCCCATCTTATATTTTGCAGCTTATTTAACCCATTGATTAATACTAAACAATTGTTATAGCCAGGTTGTGATTGTTCTATATAGGTAGTCATGTTTTTCCCTCTGTCATGTACATACTTTCTATTTAGTTTTCTTGCTTTAATGTATTGGATAGAACTTAGATTACTTTGTGAGATAAACATAGTGAGAATGCACATTCTTGGCTTGCTATAGCTCTTAGAATAATATATTTCCTTCCTTCTTTCCCCTGGCTTCCTTTCTTTCTTTTTATTTTTTATTAGTCATGAACTTTACTACAGGAAGAAATCTCATGTTGGCCCCATTCCTCTCCTCTTCGCTTCTTTTTTTTTTTAAATTTATTTATTTATTTATTTGAGAGCGACAGACACAGAGAGAAAGACAGATAGAGGGAGAGAGAGAGAATGGGCACGCCAGGACTTCCAGCCTCTGCAAACGAACTCCAGACGCTCCTCTTCGCTTCTTATATCCTCTCTCCTTGCCCCATTTTATGAAGGGTACTCCTCAGTGTGGTTAATATCGAGGCAAGCTTTCACATGGTAACTCAAGCTGGCCTGAAACTCACCAAGTATCCCAGGCTAACCTCAAACTACTAGCAATATTCCTTTTTCTCCTTCCCAAGAGCCAGGAATACAGTTGTGCACCACCAGGCCTTGCATGTTTCACTTTCCTTTCTTTTTCATAGATATTAATTGCATACAGGAATGGTCTCTAGAGTGGCATTTTAATACTGTATATAGTACACTGATTATATTCGCCTCCTCTACTTCCAGTTCTTAACCTGCCTCTCCCAATTCAATCATTCCTTTCCATAGTTTCCCATAGCACCTTTTTGTTACACATCCTTCTCATTTTCTCTCAACTTCCTATATAAGAGAGAGGACACAATCCTTTTATTTCTGAGTTTGTCTTATTTCCCTTACCATGATGATTTCCAGTTTCATCCATTTTCCTGTGAATAATGATTGTATGCTTATGTGTGCCACATTTTCTTTAGCCATCCTTCACCTGGTACGTACCTGGCTGATTCAATAGCTTGGATATTGTGAATAGTGCCACAATGAATATGGCTATTTATCAGATGAGGAATGTTGTTTCTATTTGTATTGTTTTTTACATGACTGGTTGGATTTTATCAAATGCCTTTTCTGTATCAATTGATATGATGATTGTGATTTTTCCATCTTTAACAAGCTAATATAAATTACATTGAAACTACATTGGATGATTTTTCAATATTGAACCATTCTTGTATCTCCAAAAGAAACCTCCCTGAGACATGATTTATAATGTATTTATAGATCTAAATTAGAATTTCTCATATATTTGAGGTATTATTGTATGTATATTAGTGAGAAAGGACAGTCTGAAAATTTCTTTCTTTAGATATTGCTTGTGTATAAGGACAACGCTTATTTCTTTTTGTTATGTTGTTCATCATATGTGCATGTGTGTATGCATATCCATATGCATGGGAGTGTGTGTGCATGCATGCGTGTGTGCGTGTGTGTGTGTGTGTGTAAGACAGATGTTGATATTGGTTGTCTTCCTTGATTGCCCTCTACTTTATTTACTGAGGCAGGGTCTCTTCAATTAAATCCAGACCTCAACAAATTGTCTAGTCTAGCGGGCTAGCTTGTCCTACGAATCTCCTGACTGCTTGTGTGTGCTGGGATTACAGGCAGGCTGCAATGCCCACCTGAATTTACAGGATGTTAGGGACCCAATCTCAGATCCTGATGCTTATGTGGCAAGTGTTTCAATCCCCTGAACCATCTGCCCAGCCCAAATAATAATTGCTTCTTAAAATAAAACAGTGATTATTCAGTAAATTTCTGGAAAATGTTGACTTGGTTTTAATTATGTTCTTTTAAATGTTTTTACTTATATCATTTGTTAAAAATTAAATGGCATGTCCCTATAATTCCAATGCTGGGGAGGTGGAGACATGTGGATCCCTAGGCCTCATTGGCTATCCAGACAAGCCTGGATGGTAAGCTCCAGGCCAATGAGAGACCTTGTCTCAATAAAAGGTGGACAGCATTCCAGAGGATGATACCCAAGGTGATGCTTGAGCTTCTGCATGTATGTGTGCATGTACATCCCCACACACTTGAACACACATGCACATGAATAAAAAATTATTAAATTTAAATTGTATAAATTTATTGGCTAATATACATTGCTTCAATACATGAATATCATATATAATGAATCATTCAGAGTAATTAGTATTCCATCTTCTTAATAATTTACTAATTTTTTTTGCATTGGGAACATTTTAGCTTTTCTTTTCTAGTTCTTTATAAAGGGCATAACAATCATGGGTGAAGAATGTGATCAAGTACTTCTCAAAGGGAGATATTCAAATAAACAACAACTTTACAAACAAAAGATAAACTTCATTAACAGTCATGAACAATGCAAGTCAAAAGAACCATGAGATATAGTCTTATCCCACTGAGAATGCTTATTATCCAAAACACAAAAGTAACAAATATTGGAGAGAATGTGTAGTAAGGGTATCCCATACACACCGACAGTAGCAATATAAGTTAAGATATGCACTACATGAAACACTAAGGAGTTTCCTAAAAAAACAAAAATTATATTTGTCATGTAATCCTGATATCAATTTTCTGGGTATATATCCAAAGTAAATAATCTTAGATTATTAAAGCTATAATTCTGTTTCTATGTTTATTGCAATGCTCATCACAATAGCTAGGATGTTGAGTCAAACTATATGCTCATCAATAAATGAATAAGTAAAATGTAGTATATATACATAATAGAGTGTTATTCCTCTACAAAATAAGGAAATTCTGTCATTTTCAGTAAAATAGATGGTACTAAATGGTAGTACATTAAGTGAAATATTTAAGGCAAGAAAAAAATAATGCATGTTTTTCTTATATGGAAATATTTAAAAAATTATCATTTATGCACATATGAAAGACACATATAAACACGAAAAATGTTGATTATGTCAACACACAAAAGGTCTGATCATAAAGTATAATTGTAATTAGTAGATGAGCCTAGGACAGAGCTCAGTGGGTAGAGTGCTTGTTGTACAAACATGAGGACCTGAGTTTGATCCAAAGAAGCCACAAAGATGCCAGGTGTGGCTGGACCTGCCTGTAATCCAGAAATGGAGAGGAGGAAACATTCTGAGGCTTATTGGCTAGCTAGTCCAGTTGAAACAGTGAGCTTTGTGCTTAGTGATTGATCCTGACTCAAAAAATACAAAAAAACATAATAAGATGGAAGGGATTGAAGAAGACACCTAACATTAACCTCTGTCTTCAACACACAGTTTACACACATACACATTAACATACATGTGCATACACACATAGATGGGCATGCATACACAAATGTACAATACACACACATACACTCACAAAAATAGTAATTAATAGAGACTTGGAATAATTAAGAGCAATTAGAGGAAAATTGGATAATGAGTACTAAAAAGCTGAAAGTATTAGAGTGGAGTAACTGCAGTTCATATGTGTATATATATAAAATGTATATAATATATTATATATCTATATAAAATTGTATAGAATATGTGCATATATAATAATTATTAAGTAGCATGAAGACTCCAAACACTAAGAAGACACAATCTCTTATTATCCTGCCTCAACCAATACATATTATATAAGTATATTCAAATATCACACTATATAATTATTTATTAATCAAACGTTTGCATAAAATTATAAGCTGGGTGTGGTGGTACTCACCTTTAATCTCAGCACTTGGGAGGCAAAGGTAGGAAGGGTACCATGATTTTGAGGCCACCCTGAGGCTACATAGTGAATTCCATGTCAGCCTGGGCTAGAGTGAGATTCTACCTCAAAGGGCAAAAAAACCAAAAAGTTTGTATAAAATTATAGATAGCTAACTGCTTACTACCCTGGTTTTTATCTTCATCCACTATATGGAAGTATCAAATTTCATACTGCAGCACTTGAATTTATATAATTAAGTGATTATTAATGAAAATTGATATAAAATATAGTCACCCTACTATAGGATGTACTTTTTTTTTTTTTTTTGGTTTTTCAAGGTAGGGTGCCACTTTTTAGCTCAGGCTGACCTGGAATTCACTCTGTAGTCTCAGGGTGGCCTCGAACTCTCGGCAATCCTCCTACCTCTGCCTCCCGTGTGCTGGTATTAAAGGCGTGTGCCACCACACCCGGCTATAGGATGTACTTTGTAAATGATTTTGTTGAATTCTCTGCAGAAACCAAATGGGCTTTGGGATTTCCTTTTTGGCAGTTTTACAGTTACAACTTCAAGTTTATTTTTGTTAGTAGGTGTGGAGTTATTTATAATATCATAATGAGGGAATTGTGATGGTCTGTTTTTTATAAATTGGTTCATTTCATCTAAGTTCTCAAAGTCATGTGTATATTGTTTTTCATAGTATTTCCTTATTCTTATAATTTTTATAGTGAGCATCTGTTTCATTACTACATGGCAATTCACTTTCTTTCTGTTTTCTTTATCTGCCATTCTAGAAAGGAGTCAATTTTATTGATCTGTTCAAAGAATCAACTGTTTATTTCATTGAATTTTCCAATGCTTTGCTGCTTTCAATTGTATTGATTTCTGCTCTTTAGTATTTCTTTTCTTCTATTTAGGGTTTACTTTGATTTTTTTCAACTCTTGTGTAGATTCATTGTTGTTCAGTGTAGCTTTTGCTGTATCCACAAACTTTGATATAGTTTCCTTTTCATTTGTTCTTAAATTTTCCCAAAATTTCTTTAACCAATAGCTTTTTTATGTTCTTTAGAAAATTTCTAGAGATTACTGTTTTCTTTCTCTTCTTAGTTTTGACTTTGATTCAGTTATTGCCAAAGAGTACAGCATGTATGGCATCAGTTATTTTACATTTATTCCGGTTTGTTTTATGGCCTGGTTGGGGGGCGAGAGGGGTTGAATGTAAATGTACTCTATAGATGCATGTGTAGAAACACTTGATTCTGAGATGATGACTGTTTGGGAAGGTTGTGGAACCTTGAGTGGGGAGCAGGACTGGATAAAGTAGATCACTGGGGGAAGACCTTGAGGTTTTATACTCTGGACCATTTCTGTTCTCTTCCTCCTCTCTGCCAGAGTGATTAAGGGTTCCTGCTTCAACCTGCAATGACTTCCCTGCCAAGATGGACTCCACACTCTAGGAACAGTAAGCCACTTGAAACCCATTTCTTTCCATGAGTTGCATATGATTGGGTATTTGTTCTCAACAATAAGAAATAAAATGATACAGCCGAAATATTGTCTATCTTGGAATATCTTCATAGATGAGTAGACTATGCATAATGCTATTGTTAGGTAAAATAAAGGGGGAATAGGTTCTTGTTAATATTGAGGTGGAGTGAAAGTCCAAGTTTTCCACCTATTGTCCACTGATAGTATGGAATTGTGGCTTGTTCCTGAACACCTAGCAATGAAGTTTTTGTTTCTTACTTGGCAAAATCTAGTACTACTCTAGCATAGTAACTTACAAGTCTCGTGTGTATGGAACTGTAAGCTGTGCTATCAGCCTGAACTGGTAGAGGTAGAAGAGGTAGAATCCCAATCCCCTTTACTTTCTATATTGAGTGACAAGAATAATTCTTTGCTCACAAATGTGAAGTATACAAGGTGAGATAACAAAACATAAGGACCTCACTTTCATGCTATTGTTTTGTGCTGAGCTAGGGTGCTTTCTTTTCTCCACCCTTCACAGTTTTACAGTTATCTGCATTGTATTGGTATGTAGTGACAGGAATAGAGAAAGGTACATGTACTGAATTGTACTGAATATTTATATAAGTAGAAGTCTCCTATTAGTTTCTGTTAGCATCACTTTTACCATCATTTCTCTTCATAGCTTCATAATCAACTATTCTCTATTTTTTTCATGAAACAGGAAAACTGAAGATAAGTTCATAGTAGAAAGCCTTGTATGCCAATCTGATTCTGAGCACATAGTCAGTAATAGTACTCAGATAAAAATATGAGACAACAAATGGAGTGCTGAGATGAGGGTTGTAATGGTGCACAGGGAGGAACACATGCTATGAAGTTGATATACCCATGTGTAGATAAACTAATACATGATGTACTTACATTTACCATTTCTTTATCCTTACTACTATACAAGTCTTCAAGGTGGAATTTTAGTCTTATTTACTAATGCATTTTCAGAACCTACATTGCAAGTATCAACTCCCAATAAGTAGTTTTTGAATGAATATTTTAGAATTTGGAGTCCTATGTTCTGGTCTTGTCTTTATACCAATCTATAAATCCTCACCAGCATGTATGATTTGTACTGGACTCCTTTCTTGGGTTATAAAGGATGAAGATTATAGTAAATGATTATCCATGTCCTTTTGGCTTTTATTATTCAATAGTTGCATGAATGTTTACACTTTACCGTAATTTGTGAAACATATTCACACAATTATTCAGGCAGTGACTTATTCAATTCTTATCCATTCTTCTATCTAGCTAACATTTTAAAAATATTGGCTATGTGACAAAGCCTCAGGATATAGAGTAATTTATATAAGAGATATAACAGATAATTAAAGTTATATACACAGTTACTGTGGAGAATTGTGGAGTATCATGGAATATATAATTGTATATAACTTTTAAAGTAAGGTGCTAAGTAGTGTTCTTCATTCTGGAGCTTGAAGGGAAATTGAGAGCTAACCTTGTGAGTACAGTGTTGCTGCAATGTAGGTAGGGCATTATAAGTAGCAGGAACACTAAATAGAAAGACCTGAGGCATAAAAGTGCTTGTTCTATGTAAGGAAAATGTGATGGGTATGTTAAGAGAGTTAAGAATGGTATCAAATGAAACTAAAGAAGAAGACACCTGTAAGATTCTCCAAGTCATGTGAAAAACCAATTACACATACATGTGGTCTTTAAGCTATTTGGAAAATGAACAGAATGCTGAGTGTGGAAGGCTCCATCCAACTCTGTCTCCTCAGTATTCTTCGATATTTATTTCTTAGCGACATTCATGGGATGAAAGATTAGTTAGAACAATGTTAGTTTAGCTTCAAGAAAGGAATGTAGGTTAAGTTACTGCATTTGTCACAAGACTGTCTTGTGTTTGTGGGTCACTTCTCATAAGATTTTGGATAACTAACTTTGCATGAATTGTTTCATTTAGTAATTGTCTAGCATGCTTCTTTATATTTTATATAATTCATTAAATCCTTACTATACCCTAAGGTTGTAACTATTTTAACACCCCTTTTACAGACAGGGAAGCTACAACTTAGAGTAACAAGTTTGTTGATCAAGGCTCCTCCACGTAATAACTGTGCAACTCATAATTCAAAATCAGTCTAACTCCACTGGTTTTGCCCTCAGCTACCTGGTTACTTAGTGACCTTGCCTAACGTGTCCTTCTAATGCTAAGATACAAAAAACACAAGGCCAAAATTGCCAGGAACTAACATGTACATACTAGTATCTACTTAGCAAATTCCATTTTTTAAAAAAAGCTACAATGAAGAGGTATCTCTTCTACTAACATTAAGTCCCACCTCATCATTCTACCAATCTTATACTTCTACTTTGTTGTATAATTTTCTTCTATACCCATAGTCTACAAAGGGAACTCTCATTAACTTAACTGTATATGAAATACATCTTTAAGAAAGTAAGTGGCTGGGCTGGAGAGATGGCTTAGCAGTTAAGCGCTTGCCTGTGAACCCTAAGGACCCCTGTTCAAGGCTCGGTTCCCCAGGTCCCACGTTAGCCAGATGCACAAGGGGGCACACGCGTCTGGAGTTTGTTTGCAGAGGCTGGAAGCCCTGGCATGCCCATTCTCTCTCTCTCCCTCTATCTGTCTTTCTCTCTGTGTCTGTTGCTCTCAAATAAATAAATAAATATTTTTTTTAAAAAAAGAAAGTAAGTGGCTTTCATCAGTGCTTATAGTAAACTTGAAACATGTCAAGGACAAGACATGTACAAGGAATACACAGAAAGAGGTAAAAAATTATGAAAATCACCTAAATCATTAGGAATACAGCTGAAAACTAGGTAATAAAGGTGTAGAAGTACATCAAGTTGAATTATACTGAACTAGCAGCTGCAAGAGAGCCTCTGTGTGAGAAATGCACTCATCTTTGGATATAGATTTTTGCATTGTTTACTTCCCTTTTCCATGCTTTATAACACATTTTATTTGGGATAATTGCAGTTACATAGTTACAAGAAATAATGCAAGTCAGGTGTCGTAGTACTCACATGGTTCATCCTTTTCAGGAATCTCTGTATTGTTTTCCATAGTGGTTGCACAAGTTTACATTCCCACCAACAGTGAATGAACAAACGTTCCTCTCTAAATTTTTTGATGTTATAATTACACTGAGAATTGTCTAAATTGGTGCATTTATCATTAGCTCATTCTTGATATGATGGATTAACACTTTATTTTGTAAATACATACCATATTTTATTTAGGCATTTATTCTCAAGAACATCTGGATTGTTTCTGGTTTAGGGATATTATGAATAAAGTTTCTACAGATATTGATATCTGTATCGAGACTTTGGATGTAAATAAGATTTTAATAATCTCAAATAGTACTGAAGAGTACTCAATGCTGGGTCACATGCTAATTGCATGTATAGTTTTATAAGAAACTGCAGAGTTGTTTCCCAAAGTGAGACTATTCCATTTCACATCCCATGGCCAAGAGCAGTATGTGGGGAAAAAATGAGGTTGATTTTTGCTTATGGGCTCCAGGGAAAGCTCCATGATGGCAGGGGAAAAGATAACATGAGCAGAGGGTGGACATCACCCCCTGGCCAACATCAGGGTGGACAACAGGAACAGGAGAGTGTGCTGAAGCACAGTGGTGAGAGTAGGCACCATCTTGTTCCCAATATCAGAGGGAACTCCTTGAGTCTTTACCCATTAAGTATTATTTGGGTTTTAGGTGATATATATATATTTGCATTGAGATATAAACCCTCCATGCCTATTCTCTAGAGTAGTTTGATCAAACTATCAGCAAGGCAAGGGAACACTGGCTATAATACTCATAAGCCTACCCCCAACAATACACTGCCTCCAGGAGGCATTAATTCCCACATATCCATCAGCTGGGAATCTAGCATTCAGAATACCTAAGTTTATGGAGGATAAATGAATCAAACCACCACAGATATCCAAACATATTGTCAGCAAAAGAAACACTTCTGGAGGTATTCCCATGCCTGATCTAAAGCTATATTCCAAAGCCATAGAAACGAAACAGTATGATACTGGCATAAAAACAAAACTACAGATGAATCAAACAGAATTGAATACCTGGACCTTAGGTCAAGTAACTACAGCTACTTGATCTTTGGCAAATGTGCCAATAACATAGACTGGAGAAAAGACACTATTTTCAACAAATTGGATAACCATATATAGAAAAATAAACCTAGACCCACCCATGTAACTCATGTCAAGTTGAAATGAATTAAATACCTCAACATATGACCTGAAACTATTCTACTGCGAGAAAAATATGGGATCTCATGAAGCTAACAATCTTTTGCACAAACATACCATAAGCAGAACCAATAGATTAACCACTGAATGGAAGAAAATGTTCACCACCTATACCATTGGCTGAAGCCAAATGTCTAGGATCTACAAAAATTCAAAAAACCAAACAATAGAAAATTAATCAACACACTCCAAAAATAGGGCAGAGAAGTACATAGGGAGTTCTCAGAGAAAGAAATACAAATGGCTAACACACACTTAAGAAAATGTTCAAGGGCTGGAAAGATGGTTAAGCAGCTAAGGCATTTACCTGCAAAGCCAAAGGATCCCAGTTTGATTCTTCAGGACCCATGTAAGCCAGATATACAAGGGGGCACATGCATCTGGAGTTCCTTTGCAGTGGCTGAAGTCCCTGTCATGTCCATTCTCTCCCTCTCTCAGTCACTCTCTCTCTCTCAAATAAATAAATAAATTTTTAAAAAAGAAAATATTCAACATCCTTAATCATTAGGGAAATGCAAAAGAAAACAACTATGAGATTCCACTTTACTCCAGTAAGGATGGCAATCATTAAAAAAATCAAACAACAGCAAATGTCAGTAAGGATGTACAGAAAGAGGAACTCTCATCCACTGTTGTTGTGAATGTAAAGTTGTATAACCACTATGGGAATCAATATGGAAATTCCTACAAAGGATGAACATAGATCTACCAACAGAACTAGTTATTACCTTACTGGGCATTCATCCTAAATTCTCAACCACATTTGTCGCTGCTCAATTCATTATAGCTAAGAATTGGAATCAACCCAGATATCCATCATTGGATGAATGAATAAAAAAGTTGTGGTACATTTACACAAAGGAATTATACTCGGCACTAAGAAAAAATGACGCAATGAAATTTTTTAGAAAAATGGACAGACTTGGAACAGATCATACTCAATGAACTCACACAATCACAGAAAAGACCAATGACTCATGGTCTCACTTATCTGCAGTTCCTAACCTAGACCAGATTGAGCTGCTGACCTACCAAATAGGAAACTCAAGGCCCAGACAATATGGATGGAAGAGTTTAGAGTGGGGGAGGAAGGTATGGAAAACAAACTCAAAACTAAATCCAAAATGAATTGGTTCCATAAAAACCGTTATCCTTGGAGATAGACTAAAGGACATAATCCGCAAGAGGAGTAAAGGGCTAGCACCTGAAAAGATGGGCCGTGGAGAGGGTGGGATGAAACCTAAACTACTTTTTTTATTTTTGTTTCTCAATTTTTATTAACATTTTCCATGATAATAAACAATATCCCATGGTAATACCTTCCCTTCCCCCACATTCCCCTTTGGAATTCCATTCTCCATCATATTACCTCCCCATCTCAATCATTGTACTTACATACATACAATACCAACCTATTAAGTACCCTCCTCCCTTCCTTTCTCTTCCCTTTATATCTCCTTTTTAACTTACTGGCCTCTGCTACTGAGTTTTTTCATTCTCACGCAGAAGCCCAATCATCTGCAGCAAGGATCCCAATATGAGGGAGAACAATTGGCACTTGGCTTTCTGGGCCTGGGTTACCTCACTTAGCATAATGCTTTCCAGATCCATCCATTTTTCTGAAAATTTCATAACTTCATTTTTCTTTACCGCTGAGTAGAACTCCATTGTATAAATGTGCCACATCTTCATTATCCACTCATCAGTTGAGGGACATCTAGGCTGGTTCCATTTCCCAGCTATTATAAATTGAGCAGCAATTAGCTTGGTTGAGCCCATACTTCTAAGGAAATGAGATGAGTCCTTTGGATATATACCTAGGAGCGCTATAGCTGGGTCATATGGTAGATCAATCTTTAGCTGTTTTAGGAACCTCCGCACTGATTTCCACAATGGCTGGACCAGATTGAATTCCCACCAACAGTGTAGAAGGGTTCCTCTTTTTCAACATCCCGCCAACATTTATGATCATTTGTTTTCATGATGGTGGCCAATATGACAGGAGTGAGATGGAATCTCAATGTAGTTTTAATCTGCATTTCCCTGATGACTAGGGACGTAGAACATTTTTTTAGATGCTTATATGCCATTCATATTTCTTCCTTTGAGAGCTCTCTATGTAGCTCCATAGACCATTTTTTTTGATTGGCTTGTTTGATTCCTTATTATTTAACTTTTTAAGTTCTTTCTATATCCTAGATATTAATCCTCTATCAGATATATAGCTGGCAAAGATTTTTTCCCATTCTGTAGGTTGCCTCTTTGCGTTATTCAAAGTGTCCTTTGCAGTACAAAATGTTTGTGATTTCACGAGGTCCCAGTGATTAATCTGTGGTTTTATTGCCTGAGCAATTGGGGTTGTATTCAGAAAGTCTTTGTCAAGACCAATATGTTGGAGGGATTCTCCTACTTTTTCTTCTAGCAGTTTCAGAGTTTCCAGTCTGATGTTAAGGTCTTTAATCTATTTGGACTTAATTCTTGTGCATGGAGAGATAGAAGGATGTATTTTCATACTTCTACAGATATACATCCAGTTTTCCCAATACCATTTGCTGAAGAGGCTGTCTTTTCTCCAGTGAGTATTTTTGGCATTTTTATTGAATGTCAGGTGGCTATAGCTACTTGGACATACATCAGGGTCCTCTATTCTGTTCTATTGATCTACATGTCTGTTTTTCTGACAGTACCACACTGTTTTTGTTACTATGGCTCTGTAGTATAGGTTAAAATCAGGTATGGTGATATCACCAAACTTATTTTTGTTGCTCAGTATTATTTTAGATATGTGAGGTTTTTTGTGATTCCAAATGAAATTTTGGATTATTTTTTTATTTCCATGAAGAATGCCTTTGGAATTTTGATGGGTATTGCATTAAATGTGTAGATTGCTTTTGGTAAGATTTCCATTTTCACAATATTGATTCTTCCAATCCAGGAACAAGGGATGGTTTTCCATTTCCTAGTGTCTTCTGCAATTACTCGCTTGAGAGTTTTAAAGTTTTCATTGTAGAGATTCTTTATTTTCTTGGTTAGGTTTATTCCAAAGTACTTTATTTACTTATTTTTTTTGATGCAGTTGTGAATGGGAGTGATTCTCTGAATTCATTCTCTGTGTCTTTATTGTTAGCATATATGAAGGCTACTGATTTCTGTGTATTTATTTTCTTTTTTTAAAAATTTAATTTATTAATTATCTTTTCAGCAAATACAGGCAGTTTGGTACCATTGTTTAGACTCATCCATGATTTACACCCTCCCAATGGACCCTCCTTGTTGATGTAAATGGGTTGTGAATTGTGGAGTTAGCCCACAGTTATTGGTACAATAAATGTCTCTGCGTATCATGACCCAACATGTGACTCTGGCATTCTTTCTTCCCCCTCTTCCGCAAAATTTCCCTGAGCCATGTTGGGTTCATTTTTGGTCTGCTTCAGTGCTGAGGTTTTGGGGGCCTCTGAGGCTCTGGCTCTCTCTGTGTATTTATTTTCTATCCTGCTAATTGGCTCTAGGTTTTTATCAGCTCTAACAGTTTGCTAGTAGAGTGTTTAGGGTCCTTTATATATAGAATCATATTATCTGCAAATAATGATAACTTGATTTCTTCCTTTCCAATTTGTACCCCTTTTATGTGTGTCTCTTGCCTTATTGCTATGGCTAACACTTCCAGAACTATATTAAATAAAAGTGGGGAGAGTGGACACCCTTGTCTTGTTCCAGATTTTGGTTGAAACACTTTCAATTTTTCCCCATTTAGTAATATGTTGGCTGTAGGCTTGTCATAAATAGCCTTTATTATATTGAGATATGTTCCTTCTATTCCCAGTCTCTGTAAGATTTTTATCATGAAGGGATGTTGGATTTTGTCAAATGCTTTCTCTGCGTCTAATGAGATAATCATGTAATTTTTGTCCTTCAATCTATTTATATGATGTATTACATTTATTGATTTGTGTATATTGAACCATCCCTGCATCTCTGGGATAAAGCCTACTTGGTCAGGGTGAATGATCTTTCTGATATATTCTTATATTCTCTTTGCCAATATTTTGCTGAGAATTTTTGCATCTATGAGGGTGATTGGTCTGTAATTTTCTTTTTTTGTTCTGTCTTTGCCTGGTTTTGGTATCAAGGTGATGCTGGCTTCATAGAAGGAGTTTGGTAGAATTCCTTCTTTTTCTCTTTCCTTGAAAAACTTAAGAAGCAATGGTGTAAGCTCTTCCTTGCAAGTCTGGTAAAATTCAGCAGTGTATCCATCTGGGCCTGGGATTTTTTTTTAGTTGGGAGATTTTTGATAAATGTTTGGATCTCCATGCTTGTTATAGGTCTAGTTAAGTGGTTAATCTCATTTTCATTTAATTTAGGTAGGTCATACAAATCAAGGAAATCATCCATTTCTTTCAGATTTTCATAGTTTGTGGAATATATGCTTTTATAGTATGTCCCTATGACTTTTTATATTTCCTGGCATCTCTTGTGATGTCACCTTTTTCATCTATAATTTTATTAATTTGTGTCTCTTCTCTCTTTCTTTTGGACAGATTTGCTAAGGGTTTATTGATATTGTTTATCCTTTCAAAGAACCAACTCTTTGTTTCATTAATTCTTTGGATTGTTTTTTTTGTTTCTATTTCAATAATTTTTGCCCTAATCTTTATTATTTCTTCCTGTCTACTCATATTTGGTTTGCCTTGTTCTTCTTTTTCCAAGGCTCTAAGGTGAAGCATTGGGTCATTTACTTGCAACCTTTCTAATTTCTTTATATAGGTACTTAAAGCTATAAATTTACCTCTTAGAACTGCTTCATTGTGTCCCATAGATTTTGGTATTTTGTGTTCTCATTATCGTTTGACTCTATAAATTTTTTGATATCCTTCTTGATTTCTTCATTGACCCATTCATCATTCAGTAGTGTATTGTTTAGTTTCCATGATTTTGTGTATACTCTATAGCCTTTCTGGCTATTGATTTGTAGTTTGATTCCATTGTGGTCAGATAGAATGCAAGGAAATATTTCAGTTTTTCTGAATTTGTTAATATTTGTCTTGTGTCCTGATATATGCTCTACTTTAGAGAATATGCCATGTGCTGCTGAAAAGAATGTATATTCTGCAGCGTTTGGATGAAATGTCCTGTATATATCTGTTAGGTTCATTCCTTCTATTACCTCATTTAGTCCAGATGCCTCTCTGTTTATTTTTCCCTGGGACAACCTGTCAATTGATGAGTGTGGGGTGTTGAAGTCACCCACTACCACTGTGTTTGGTGTTATCTGTGACCTTGGTTCTAATAGTGTTTGTTTGATGAATTTGGGTGCCCCCATATTAGGTGTATATATGTTTAGGATTGTAATGCCCTCCTGTTGGAGTGTGCCCTTAATCAATATAAAGTGACCTTCCTTATCTTTCTTGACTAACGTTGGACTGAAGTCTACTTTGTCAGATATTAGGATAGCAACCCCTGCTTGTTTTCTAGGCCCATTTGCTTGAAACACCGTTTTCCAACATTTCACCCTAAGATAATATCCATCCTTTGTAGAAAGGTGAGTTTCTTGGAGACAACAAATTGTAGGATCCTGCTTTTTAACCCAGTCTGCAAACCTATGTCTTTTAGTTGGGGCATTGAGGCCATTGATATTAAGAGATATTATTGAAAGGTTGTATTTATGTTTGCCATTTTTTTGTGTGTTTCCTGTTCTATCTTTGCTCTCTTGTGTTAATTAGTATTTGAGTATTGCTTGTTTTTTTCACATTCCTTATATGTGTGATTTTCCTTCTCTTCGTCATGGAGGACTCTTTCAAGTATTTTCTGTAGAGCTTGTTTTGTCTTCAAATACTCATTTAGCCTACTTTTGTCATGGAATGTCCTTATTTATCCGTCTATTTGAATGGATAGCTTTGCAGGATAAAGTAACCTTGGTTGACAGTTGTTATCTTTCAGAATTTGGAATACATCACTCCAAGCCCTTCTGGCTTTTAAAGTTTGTGTTGAGTAATCTGCTGTAATCCTGATGGGCTTGCCTTTGTAGGTAATTTGATTTTTCTCTCTGACTGCTTTCAATATTTTTTCATTGGATTGTTTGTTTGGTATTTTGATTATAATATGGCAAGAAAAGGTTCTTTCCAGGTTTGTCTGCCTGTGTTCTAAAGGCTTCCTGTAGCTGCTTTGGCCCCTCTTTACCAATTTGTGGGAAGTTTTATTCTATGATTTTGTTGAGGACACCTACTATGCGTTTACAGTGAAATTCTTCTCCTTCTACTATGCCTTGAATTCTTATATTTGATCTTTCCATAGTGTCCCAAATATCTTGAAATTCCCATTCATACTTTTCTATAAGTTTGTCTTTCTCTTTGTTGGACTGTCTTAGATCTGCCACCTTGTCTTCTAGCTTAGATATTATGTCCTCTCCTTCATCCATTCTACTGGTGAGATTTTTTACAGAGTTTTTTATTTCATTAACTGTGTTCTTCATTGCTAGTAATTCTGACTGGTTTTTCTTTATTATTTCTATTTCCTTATTTATGTCTTGTATTGCCTTCTTTATTTCATGAAATTGGTGTCCTGCATCTTCTTTGATTCCTTTGATTTCCTCTTTAAGTTCCTCCTTGACTCCTTTGATTTGTTCTCTGACTACTTTGAACATATTTACAATCATTCTTTTGAAATCTTTCTCAGGTATTTCCTCCAACTCTTTCTCACTGGTGGTCATCTCTCATGTATTAATACTTTTTTGTGGATTTATATTGTCTTGAGTTTTGGTGTTTCTTATGTTATGATGTATATATTTTTGTATCTTGGATTAAGTTAATGGTTGGATTTTCTAGTTTGCTGGGTATTCTTAGCTGTATCAATTGATCTGATGTTATATATCTTCAGTGTAGGAGATTGAGATGTTAGGTGTGGCTCTTAACACTCTCAGAGTATCCATAGAAGTGTTCCTAGGGATTGAGTTTGCCTGCTATGGGAGTATTCAAGTAGGCTGAGTGTAACAAAATACAGGTAGATTCTAAAATTTAACTAAACACTGTATAAATTCAATCAACAATAGCACTGAGTAGGTGTTATAATAACCAGATCATCTATCAACAAAGAGGTTAAGATTTCTGGTCTGTTGAGGGTTCTAAGTCAGCTTGTGACAAAGTGAGACCTTTCCCTGGTGTAATCCCAGTTACCTTTTTGGATGATTTTGGTCTCAATCAAGTAGGCTGGCTGGTTCACTGAACCGCTGTTCTGTTTTCTGGAGCTGGGCACTGGGTTTTCCTGTGGGGCAAACTATGCCTGGTAACTGTGGCCCTGCAGATGGGCACCCCTGCTGCTGGAACCACTGCTGCTTCTGCTGCTCCTGCTGCTGCTGAAGCCGCTGCTGCTGAAGCTGCTGCTGCCACTGCTGAAGCTGCTGCTGCTTGTTTCACTGCTACTGCTGCTGAAGCTGCAGCTGCTGGACCCACCGTGGCTGCCGCCAAAGCTTTTGCTGCCACTGGTGAAGCTGCTGCTGCTGGGTCCGCAACTGCCACTGCTGAAGCCAGTGCTGCTGGGTCTGTCACTGCTGAAGCTGCTGCTGCTGGGTCTGCCGCTGCCGCTGCTATAGCTGCGCTGCTGGAGCTTCTGCTGCCGCTGCTGGGGCCACTGTTGCTGGGGCCAGAGCCACTGCTGTTGCTGCTGGAGCCACGGCTTCTACAGCCGCTTCCGCTGCCAGAGCCAGGACGCTGCTGCTGGAGCTGCTTTGGCCTGCCTGTGTGGGCTCTGGATGCTCTGGGACTCTCCTACTTCTCTGCTGCCATTTTAATTTCTCATACGACTCACTTTTTAGTAAAACTGTGTATTTTGTTGGGGTTTTCTTTGGCTTTTTCTCCCCTAGGCTGCTTTGGCATGGTTCCTGTGCCGCCATCTTAACCAGAAGTCCCTGAGTTTTTTCTAAACTATTTTTTTTTTTGTCTCTAGCCTGTAACTCCCAGTACCTGAAGAGGATTGCTACCCCACAATGAACTGTTGATCAGAGAGACCTACATGGTCCTCAAAATAAGACAGGTTTCTGTCAAAGCACTTGATTACACACTTGAGGCAAAAGGCAAGACCTTATTTATTTTTTAAAAAATCTGTTTGAGAGAGAGAGAGAAAGGGAGGGAGAGAGAGAGAGAGAAGAGAGAGAGGGAGAGAGAGAATGGGCTCTCCAGGGCCTCCAGCCACTGCAAACAAATCCAGATGTGTGCACCCCTTTGTGCATCTGGTTAATGTGGGCCCTGGGGAATCGAGCCTCAAACCAGGGTACTTAGGCTTCACAGGCAAGTGCTTAACCGCTAAGCCATCTCTCCAGCCCTAGACCCTATTTCTGAAGACACCATATGCTGCCAACACAGAGCATGGCTAGAATCAGGAAGCAACCCATTCCCTAGACAGTTAGCTTGTCTCGTGCTGGAAAGCACCACATGAGCTACTGGGGAAATGCTACATGAGCTGTTTGGGAAAAGTTGATAACAACTATCTGGGAAACCAGAAGTCTAAGCTCCTCAGATGCAAACACCCTGACAAGATGTATGTGGCAGTTCAGTAGTGGCACACAGCCCTGGTGGTTAACCAACAGCTTTCTGATTGGCTAAGAGATCCTCAGAGAGTAAAGGCACCCATCTCTGGAATTGGGAACCAGATCGGAATCCTATGGAGACAACGATTATGCTCTCCAGTGTCAAGCTCTCACTAGTCTTTGACTAAAAGAGGACTTATATATACCAAATTGTCCCTAAATTAATACTGCTCATGCCATTTAACATATTTTGACTTCAATTTCTGGTGCAGAATCTGTTCTTCCTTTTCGAACTTGAGGAGATAAAGTACCCCTCACATTTCAGTCAAGCTACAGCTAAAACTTCAGAGGAATTGGGGAGATGGGCAAGAGTGCTGCTTCCATGCTGAACCTGATGCCAGAGTGAAAGAGACAGATCCTGAGGATACTAAACATTTATCAAAGCAAATATCCAGAAGTTCCTAAGAGTTCATTACTGAAGTAGTGTGAAAACCATAGTTCAGGGAGTTTTGTGGAATAGGGGGTAGAAAGGTTGTGGGAGCCACAGGTTGAGACATCATGACCAGAGGCATTCTCTCCCTCACAAAATAACTGACTACTGCTCTCACAATGCATAAACCACAACCCCATAAGGAATACCTGCAACCCCACTGAGGAGAGACCCTAACAGAATGGGGGCAGGGACATGGGAAAAGAGGGTACCAAAACGTGATGTATACATGCAAAACATGTTGTTAATAATAATAATAAAACTAGAAAAAATATTTAATTTTTTCTCAATTTCCTTTAGTCCCATTTGTTAACTTTTGTGTCTATTGCCTGTGATACTGTTTAATCATCAGAAAGTTATTACCTATACCTACAACTTCCAATTTTCTTTTAATTTTTATATAATCTAGCAATGAACCCATCTGTTCCTTGTCTTTTTTGTAGGGAACCTCTAATTACTGCTTCAACCTCATTGCTAATTATAGGTCTGTTTATATTACCATCTGGCTTTAATTTTGGTAGGTCATATGTATTTATAAATGTCTGTTTCTTCTTGGTTTTTGAGATTTTGGTAATATAAGTTTTCAGAGTATTCCATAAGGATATTTTGAGGTTTTTTTTTTTTTATTGTTTGCTTCCATTTATATAAACTTCAAAAACTATTGTATCAGAAATAAGAGGAAAGGACTGGGTGGGGGTGTGGAGTGGGGTACAAATCATTTTTCAATCCCTTTGTTTGAGTCTCCTTCTCTTTCCTTTACTTAAATTAGCTAGAGATTTGTCAACATTACTAACTTTTTCAAAGAACAAATTCTTATTTGATTGATTAAATGCATTATTCTTTTAGTATCTATTTTTTTAAAAAAATATTAATGTGTTTTCTACTCAGCAAATACAGTCAGTTTGCTACCTTTATTAGGCTCATCCATGACCTACCCCTCACCTTGTCCCTCCTTGTTGAGGTATATGGGTCATGCATTCTGAACTTAGCCCACAGATATGGGTAGGATAAATGTCTCTGCCTATCATGACCCAACATGTGGCTCTGACATTCTATCTGCCTCCTCTTCCACAAAATTTCCCAGAGCCATGTTGGGTTCATTTTTGGTGTGCTTCAGTGATGATGTGTTGGGGGCCTCTGGGTCTCTGGATCTCTGATTTGGTAGGAGTTGATTTTTCTCTGTGTTGATCTCCTTCACTCTTGTGCTGGTACCCAGATCACCAAGAAAAAAGCACCATTGCTTGTTTCGCCAATTGTTCTTAGTTCCAGCCAGGGACCTTTTGAGGTATGATTGGGTGGTTCTCTCCTTAGAATCTACATCTATCTGAAAAAGAGAACCAGATTCTCCAATGGAGAGTAAGTTAGCACCAGACAAATGAGATAACCCTTACTTTTTAATAGAGAATTTAATAGGTGTAGGCCCTCTTGTATCCCATGATTTATGGCAGCTTGATAATGCAGAGTTGGCTTATGTTTGGAAATGATTCTTACTTGTTTCCCACCTCCAGCTATGGGTATCTTACCACTGAGGGTATCAGTTAGCCAAATCGAGAGCAGGTGGTTTCCCACCATGGCTGTGTGCCACTATTGCACTTGTGTGGGCATCACAACAAGTTATTTGCTGCTAAGTAGGTTAGACCATGAGTTGCTTGGACAGATATTGGTCATTTTCCCCCAGTCGCCCATGTAGCACCTTCTGGCACTAGATGTGCTTACTGTCTGGGGACTGACTTTCTTCTAGCTTCCAGCCATGCCATTCCATTTTACATGTCAACCACATAAGGTGTCTTCAGCAGTAATGACTTACCACTAACCTTTGGTGGGTCATCAAGTGCTCTGACAGAAATCTCTTTCTTTTAGGAAACCTTGTAGGTCTCTCTGATCCAAAGCTCATTGTATATGATAGTCACTTGCTGGTACTGGAAGTTATGGGTCAGTGCCTACTAAGAAAAGGAAGAAAAAGATAACTAATATATAAGAGTTAGAGATAAAAGAGAGAAAGAGAGAGGAAGTGAATCTGTAGAAGATTAAGGTTAGTCTTCATCATACCCTCTCCAGTGTGTTGTGGTTCAGATGTTCCCTCTAAGGGCCTGGTGAAGGTTCAGCCATTTGGTCTGCCTTTTAGTATGTAGAATTTTATGGTACCATTGCCGTTTGGGTCTACCTTTGTGTTTCCCACCCCCTCCCATGCCCTCTGCACACTCCCCACCCATCCTATTGTCTAGTCCACTAGATGCTTGCTGGGTATGTATGGCATCTTAGGTTGTTTCAAGTTATGTGTTGTAGGTGAGTGAGACTATGTAGTGATTTTTTTTTTTTTTTCTGTGATTAGGTAAGTTCACTGAGAATGATCTGTTCCAGGTTTAACCTTTTTTCCTCTAATTTCATTGTGTCATTTTTTTCTTACTGCTGTATAGAATTCCATTGTGTAGATCTACCACACCTTAGTTTCCCATTCTTTCAGTGATGGTTATATGGGTTGACGCCAGTTCTCAGCTATTATGAATTGAGTTGCTACAAACATGGTTGAACAAATCTCTCTGGCCTGTGGTTTGAAGGTTTTAGGGTAGATGCCCAGTAATGGAATAACTGGGTCTGTTGGTATTTCTATAGTCAGCTTTTTCAGGAGTCTACATATCGCTTTCCAAAGTGGCTGTACTATCTTCCATTCCCACCAACAGTGGATGAGTGTTCCTAGTTCTCCACATCCTCACCAGCATTTATCTTCATTGGACTTTTTGATGTTTGCTATCCTTATTGGGGTAAGGTGGACTCTCATAGTTGTTTTAATTTGGATTTACCTGATGATTAGGGATGATGAACATTTTCTTAAGTGTGTGTTTGTATTTCTTCCTCTGTGAACTGCCTGTTCTCTGCCCCACTTTTGAAGTGGAGTGTTTGATTTTTTTTTATTGTTTAAGTCTTTTTTATTATTTCTTTGTAGATTCTAGATATTAGGCTTCTGTCAGTGGTATAGCTAGCAGATTGTCTCCCATTCAGTCAGCTATGTATTCACTCTGATTTTATGTTTGTGCACAGCTTTTTAGCTTCATGAGATCTCATTGGTTGAGTGCTAGTTTAATTTCCTAGGCTACTGAGGATTTGTTCAGGACGTCTTTTTCTGGTCCTATATTGTGGAAAGTACCTCCTGTTATTTTCTTCCAGTAGTTGAAGAATTTCAGGTCTTCTATTGAGGTCTTTAGTTCATTTGGATGTGATTTTTGTGTATGGCAAAATGAGTGGGTATAATTCCATTTTTCTATATGTGGTCATCCAATTTGTCCAACACAATTTGTTGAAGAGGCTGTCTTTCCTCCAGAATACATTATTGGCACCTTTGTCAAAGATCAGGCAGCTATAGTTACTTTACCTATGGTCTGGGTGTTCAATTCTGTTCCGTTGTTCTACGTTTCTGTTTTTATTCCAGTACCATGCTGTTTTTTTCTTTCCCACTATGGCTTTATAATATATTTATTTATTTATTTATAATATATTTATTTCTTTTCCCACTATGGCTTTATAATATAGCTTTAGATACTAATACCACTAGAGAGTTTTTCCCCCCCTGAGGATATATTTGAATATCCAAAGCCTTATGCCATTGTATATGAATTTTGAGATCATGTTTTTAAATCTCTGTAAAGAATGATGCTGGTATTTTTATTGGCATTGCATTAAATCTGTATATTGCTTTTGGTAGAACTGCCATTTTTACAATATTAATTCTACCTATCCAGGAGCATGGGAGGATGTTCCATCTTCTGAAGTCCTCCTCTGTTTCTTTCTTGAGTATGTTTATACATTATGTGTGTGTGTGTGTGTGTGTGTGTGTGTGTGTGTGTGTTGTGTGTGTGTGTATTTCATATCCTTGGTTAGTTTTATTCCAAGGTATTTAATTTTTTGTTGTTACTCAAAATGGGGAGCTATATTAATTTCCACATAAGGATGGTGTAGTAAGCAGTTGTAGAAGCACCCATTTTTATTAGTTATTTATACAGTGTGGATACAGCCATGTTGGTACCATAGTTAACCTCCTACCTGTCTTCCCCCCTCCAAAGGAACCCTCCTCATTAGGAATGTGGGTCATGCATTGTAGTGTTATCCATCAGTTGTGGGATGGAGGCCATGTCTCTGTGAATAATGTCCCAACATGTGGCTCTAACGATATTTTCACTCCCTCTTCTGTGAATTTCCTGTGCCATGTTGGGTACATTTTAGGTCTACTTTAGTGATGAAGTCTTGGGAGCCTCTGTGTCTCTGGATATCTGGTTTGGTAGGAGTTGAATTCTCTGTGTCTATCTCTTTCACCCTTGTGCTGGTACCAGGTTCACCAAGAAAGCAGCGCTCCTGCTCATTTCCCAAATTACTCTATTGTTTCATTTGGGGCCCTGGTGAGGTGTGATGGGCTGATTCTCTCCCCATGTTCTGCATCCATCTGAAAAAGAGAAGAAAATTCTCCAACAGAGATTGATGTCAGTACCATATAAATGGGATAACCATTATTATTTGGGAGATAATTTAATAGGTGTAGGCCCTCTTGTAGCCCATGATTGGTGGGAGCTTGATAATGGAGAGTGGGATTATTTTCTTTGGATGTGGTTCTGACTTGTTTCCCAGATCCAGCTATGGGTTCTATTCCACTGAGTGGATCTATTAGCCAAATCAAGAGCAGTTGGCTACCCACCATGGCTGTGTTCCACTATTGCATTTGTATGAGCATCACCTCAGGTTGTTTGCTGCTGAGTAGCTTAGACCATGAGTTGCTTGGATTGATGTTGGCCAATTTACCTCAATTGCTCATCTTCTGACACTAGACAATCTAACTCTAGGGCCTGACTCTCTTATAGATTCCAGCCAGGCCACTCCATACCAACAGCATATGGTGTCCTCAGCAGTAGAGTCTTACCATTAACCTTTGGTGGATCATCAAACACTCTGATAGAAATCTGTCTTCTTTTGGGAAACCTTGTAGGTCTCTTTGATCAACAGCTCATTGTGGATGTTATCTGCATGCTGGTACTGGGAGTTATAGGCCAGTGCCAATGGAAAATAAGTAAGAAAAAATATATGCAATATAAAGAAAGAAAGAGAGAAGAGGGAGGAAGGGAGGGAGGGAGGAAGGGAGAGAGAGAGAGAGAGAGAGAGAGAGAGAGAGAGAGAGAGAGAGAGAGAGAGAGAGAGAGAGAAATAGAAGATTAAGGTTAGTCTTCATTATACCCTCTGCAGGGATCTGTGACTCAGGTGTTCTCTCTAAGGACCTGGTGAAGGTTCAACATTTTTTTTTCTGTCTTTTAGGATGTAGAATTTTATGGTAACATTGCTTTGGGTCCAGTTTTGTCCCCCCCACCCTTACCCTCCCCTCCCACTCACCCTTCCTATTGTCTGGTCCTCAAGATGCTTATTAGATATGTCAGCTTCTCAGGCAGATTCAGGTTAGGAGCCACAGATGAGTGAGAACATGTGACAATTGTCTTTCTGTGATTGGTTGAGTTCACTGAGAATGATCTGTTCCAAGTTTGACCATTTTTCTTCAAGTTTCATTATGTTATTTTTCCTTACTGCTCTGTGTAGACTTCCAACATGTAGATATACTACATCTTGGTTACCCATTCTTCTAATGATGGACATCTGCGTTGATTCCAGCTCTTAGCTATTATGAATTGAGCAGCTATAAACATGGTTGGGAAAATCTCTCTGAACTGGGGCACAGAGCTTTTGGGGTAAACGTCCATTAAGTGAATAATTGGGTCTATTGGTAACTCTATAGTCAACCTTTTCAGGAGTCTCCATATAGAAACACCCATTATTTATAAATGAGCTAGTATTGAGTGCTTACTGGCAATTATAAATATTTCTATTTTACCTGTTTTACTCAGAATCCTGTCTCTGTACTCTTCTTTGGTGTAATAGCCAAGTCTATGGAAAAAGTGCTGGCTAAACATATGCCAGAAAGATAAAGCAATCAGGGAAGGTTGGGATGACTTTATGTTGCAATATTTATAAAGGACTGTAGCTTCCAGGCTATCTTTCTTAGATGTAGGTCATGGTTTTAAATTGCCTCCATAATTTTCTGCAGCAATGATTTGAATGTTGTTTGCACAAGATTCATATTGACAGGTCCTTGTGCATGTTTTGAATCTTTCTTTATTTGCTTATGCTGTTCTACTAGGATGGCAGGGGAAGTAAGTCTTTCTCTAGGTACATATCTGGTGTGGTTATTGAATTTAGTTTCTCAGAAATAAAAGACTTGATCTGTTGGACTTAATCAGAGAGAGTAACACACAACTGAAAAGCATATATTTTTAATGTTTTCTCCTTACAGCTGTCTAGTTTTTTGTTTTTTATGCAGTGAACTACTATTCATGACCATTCTTGTACCTGAAAATGCAAGTGGCCAAGCAAGTGGCAGTATTTCAGAAAGAGAAGAAAAATTACAATTCCTTTTCCCTCTCCAAATTTTCTAACAAGTGCCTAGTTTGGAAATTCTACTATCATTCCATTTTTATCTTAATCTTTCAGAAACTTTTGACACAGGTGACTACATATTTCTTCTTAAAGTCATTCCCATCTTTAGACCTCATGCTACCATCCTGTGCTAGTTTTTCTCATTTGTAACAGTGTTTCTTTTCTGCTTTTTTGTTGGCTCCCTCTTCCTCTGGTCTCTAAAAATTGGAGCCCTCTGATATTTAATTTTGGCCTGATTTCTTTCCATCTCTAAGAATCGTATAGGCAATCCCACTTAGATTAATGCCTTTTATAAAATTTCTAGGCAGATGATTGCTGCATTTATATCCCTCTAGTAATCCAGACAGATATGGCTCATTGACTTCTTTACATTGTTGGAGAGATATCACACACATAACATGCTCAAAACATAATATGCTTGATTTTGACCCCAACTCATTTTTTGGTCCTAATCAATCCTATCTGTTCCTTATACTGTACTTTTTTCATTTAATTTAATTGCACTGTTATTTGAATAAGTGCTGAATATTAGAACTCAAGACTAGCCCTTTTATTTTATTTTATTTTGTTTATTTTCCTCCAAAATTCACATTTGATCCATCACCAAGTGTTTTCAACTTTATCTCAAAAGTAATATTTCACATGTGTACTTTGATCAGTCTCTGATGTCACCACTCTAGTTACTCATTTCTCACCTGAACTACTCTGCTTCCTAACCCTCACTTACCTCATTAGGTTTTCCAAACTCCTCACTTACTTTCCTTCACAACAAACCTTGGGTCTAATCTTTTCAGTATAAACCAATTCATGCTTAAACTCACTTAGCAGTTGCATAAACTACCTCTATAATGTCAACTCGATTCATCCTACCTGTCTTGCACTTTATCACTGGATTCAAACTCCATTTTTTCTCTCTATTTCATCTAATTGTGAATATGACCTGCTTAGAAGCTTTTTTTTTTTCTTTCCTTCTGCTTTTGGTAAAAGGAAGTGATGTGTGGGTATTGATAGATTACATTCATAAAGATAAAATGGCTATGGTGAAGCAGGGTTTGAGTAACTTACTAAAAATAAGATTTTCAGTGCTGGAAATGTGGCTGCAAGGTAGTGAGCTTGCCTAGCATGGACAAGTCCCTGTGTTTGACCACTGAACCATAAAAAGTAAAAAGATTCCTAAATTCTTACTAAGATTGTTTCCAGGTACTAGAATAATATTCAATAAACAGGCCATTTGGATAGATTAAAAAATCTAAATATTTCTTACCTTCTTGTGACATAAATTAGGTAAAGACCTTAATCATGGGAGAAAGTTAGCTAAAGTTTTTAATCTTACTAGATATGCTAGTCTTTTGAACTACTTAAAACCATGTCAAATTATTAGAAAAAATGGGTATATTCTCTGTAAAGAAATAAGAATGAATATCCTAACATGTTTTAGGCCAGGAACTGACTAGGGAACAAAGTTTAATTGCATATTTGAGTCTTTAATAAAAGGACTACTTTTTGCCTTTTTCTTGAACCTTCCAGATGTGATATGTAGCCAAGATCCAACATGATGCCACAGTCTGAACGTTTATACTGTGTTCATTCTAGGCTCTAAGATCCTTCATTTTCAGTTTTTTGTACACTCTTCTTTATTACTGGAGATAACAAAATAACTCTCCAAACTAGTTCCTTAATTAGATTCCCATAAACAATACTGGGTCAGAAATGTGATTATCCTGTTTACCAATAATCACCTGAAGAAGGTTCAGCTTAATTGTGTACTCTTCCTAACTCCCACAACTATACACATATGCCCAGGGGAGGGGGCACTTCAGTGTGGACAGACAGTGCTGCTGTTATCTAAATTTGCATGAAAACTTGAAAATAGGGCTTTTGCTATCTTCATAGAAGGAGATTCCAAAGACTTTAAACATCTAGTTCTTTTCAGCTCTATTTGTGACACAAGTTTCTGCCAGTATGCTCTTCTGACTTCATTCTCACCTCCTCTTCTTTAAAATAATTTTATTAAACTATAGTTGGCGCATCATGAAAGCCACAATTTTAATTTGTTCAACTTGGTGGTTTAAAAAAAAAAACATTACTGTGATCTCCTTATGTTCATCATCTCAAAGAGTACTACATACCTATTAGCAGTCACTACTCATTTGCCCCTCCTCAGGGGAACATCTGCCTTTATAGAATTGTTTCTTCTGGAAATTCCCATTTCAGATGCATTCCTTTGTTAAAACTGTTTTTCTAGATGTTAGAATAATTCTCAGCTTCTTTCCAAAGTTACCTTAGAATATTTGTATTCTTTGCTTGGTGAGTGGTTCACACCTTTAACCCCAGCACTCAGGAGGCAGAGGTAGGAGGGTCTCTGTGAATTTGAGGCCGCCCTGAGACTACATAGTGAATTCCAGATCAGCCTGAGCTAGAGTGAGAGACTGCCTTGAAAAAACAAAAGAAGAAAGAAAGAAGGAAGGAAAAGAAGGAAGAAAGAGAGAGAGGAAAGAAGGAAGGAAGGAAGGAAGGAAGGAAGAAAGGAAGGAAGGAAGGAAGGAAGGAAGGAAGGAAGGAAGGAAGGAAGGAAGGAAGGAAGGATAGAAGGAAGGAATATTTGGGTTCCTTGAATTTCCTTTATTATGGAAATAAACTAACCTTAATCATTTTATGCTATTTCTTCCCTTTGATCTTTATAACCTTCTTTCTTGCCTTCTCTGAGAAACATTTAGTTAGTTGTTAAGAATATGATGTTTCGAGTCAGACAGAATTGTTATAGTCTCAACTTTGTCTTGTTTGTGATTCTGGGATGATTTATATATCTTTCTGTACTTCAGCTTGTTCATGTGTAAATTGGGGACAGCAATAGTACCTGCTTCATAAAGTTACTGTGAATACTGAAAGCTATGTAAATAAACAACACATGACATTGTGCCTGATATATTTTAAGTATTTGTTTAATGATAACTTTATTTTTTAATGTTTTTTTGGGGGGGGTCAAGGTAGGGTCTTGCTCTCCCCAGGCTGACCTGGAATTCACTATGTAGTCTCATGGTGGCCTCAAACTCATGGTGATCCTCCTATCTCTGCCTCCCGAGTGCTTGGCTTAAAGGCATGCACCTCCATGCCCAGCTAATATTTTCATTGATTTTTTAAAATTTATTTGGCAGAGAAAGAAGGAGAGAAAAGACAGAGAGACAGGGAGGGAGGGAGGGAGAGAATGGGTGGCCCAGGGCCTCCAGCCACTGCAAATGAACTCCACATGCTTGCACCCCCTTGTGCATCTGGCTAATGTGGGTCCTGTGGAATCGAACCTGGGTCCTTTGGCTTTGCAGGTAAATTCCTTAACCACTAAGCAACCCCTCCAGCCCAATAAATTTTATTTTTGAACTATATATGTGTATATATATATATATATATATATATATATATATATATACATGTATGTATGTATTTTGATCTTTTGATCATATTCACCCTTCATTACCTCTTGCAGTCAGGTTTGCATTGATGGCAGAAATCATCCAACAAAGTACATCTTGTGGGGAAAAAAAGGATTATTTTGGCTTCCAGACTCAAGACAATAGTAACAGGAAAATGTGCCAAACACCGGCAAGGAGAAACTGGCTATAATACCATAAGCCCCTTTGCCCCCCCCCCCAAACAGTACATTGCCTCCAGGAGGTGTTAAGTTCCAAATCTCCATCAGCTTGGAACCTAGCATTCTGAGCACCTAAGTTTATTGATAACACCTGAATCAAACCACCATATTCTGTCCCTGGCCCCCATAAACTGATAACCACACATGATATAAAATGCAATGCATTTATTCAACTTTAAAAGTCCCATATTTTTATCAATTCTAATTATGTTCATACATACAAATAGCCCAATATCTTTTAACTGAGTCATAACACACACACACACACACACAAAAAAAAAAAAGTAATAGCACAGAATAAACATTCACACTGCAAAAGATGGCATTGGGTATAGCAAAGAAATATAATACAAGATTTAAAACAACCAAGAAAAACATCAAACTTTGTAGCTGTAAATCTACCAACTCTAGCCAGTGACAAATCTCCAAGTCTTATTATTCTAACCCGCATAAAACTCCTGGAGTTCCAATTCTGCTCCCCCAGCTAGACTACTCACAATCCTAAAAAACTTCATCTGAGTCTGGCAGCTCTCCTTGGCAGCCATCTCATGGTCCTGGCATCTCCAGTGGCTCTCTACTGCAACCCACAGTTCATCCTCATGGCTCCATAGGGTCTCCACACAATCATCCCACAAACCTGCTTCACACTGCCCATGGCCATTTTCAAAACACAAGACTGCATTGCAAATTCCATGACCTTCTCTTTCCTGAATTTCTTATACTTTGTGATACCAGGTGGGGTGCCAATTTGATAATCTAGGGGGAAATAAAACAGACTTTGAAGAACAGGACACTCCTTGAGCATTCATGTCCCTTCAAAAGAGTCTACATTTTTCCTTTGCCCCAATGCAGATTAGCTGGCCCAATCTCAAAGGTTATAATATCTTATATAATTGCAGCTAAATGGGCAGAAATTTCAGCCAAAAGATTTCATTTCTGTACCATATCCCTTTATTCACACCAGTCAATTTCTAACACACTGCAACCCTGCACAAGTTCTCAATACATGGACATAACAGTATGCCTCTCACAAAAACTGTTTCTAGCCCAGTGTAGACAAAGCTCTTTCTCACCCTCACAAGCCAAATCTCACAGTCCATACTCTTTAGTGCATTCAGGTCTTTCAACTCTAACCAGACTAGTCCATTAAGCTGTACTTACAGCACTTCAAAACATCTCTTAGGCCAAGATTTTAAATCCTTCCACATTGCTATTGAAAACCAGCTCCAATAGGCCAAAGCCATAGTCAGATGTCTAGCAGCAAATTATACTACTTCTCAGTACCAACTTTACTGTTGCAGTCAGGTTCACATTGCTGGCAGAAATCACCTGACCTAGAGCAGCTTGTGGGAAAAAGTGTCTATTTTGGCTTACAGACTTGAGGGGAAGGTCCATAAAGGCAGGGGGAAATGATGGCATAAGCAGAGGGTGGACATCACCTCCTGGCATACATCATGTAGACAACACGAACAAAAGAGTAAGCCAAGCACTGGCAAGGGAAACTGTCTATAATACCCATAAACCCACCCCCAACAATACACTTCCTCCAGGAGTTGTTAATTCCCAAATCTCCATCAACTAGGAACCTAGAATTCAGAACACCTAAGTTTATGGGGGACACCAGAATCAAACCACCACAATTATCTTACTTATTCCCTTCCCACTGCTTCTAAACCCCTTTGTACTTTCAAGTTAAGCCATTTTTGTGATCCACAAAGTTTAACTGGGCTCCCTTATATGAATGTGGATGGGGATTTGTTTACTAGTGCATGCTCAACCAAAGTGTGCAGTAGTGTCTTCATCAATTGGAACTTGCCATATAGTTTTGGCATATAACCAAGAGTGATTGCAATAGTCTGTATTGTTTTAGGGGCCTCTGTGGCTCCATTAACCAATAATTAATAAGAAGGAATCTTACTCCTAGCAGTGGGATTCTTGTTTAATAACCTGTGACTTTTGGGAGCAGCTTTTGCCACCTATGTCTGGTACCTTTATTCACATTGTTTTTTAATTGTGTTGAAATGACCTTGGAAAGTGTTTCTATATGGCTATTTTTTGGTTTCAGATATCTCCCCAACGGATAATTTTTATAATGTCTATATCAGTGTGATTGACTTGTAACATACAATCATAGCAGTTTTATATGCCTTAGACATATATGATTACAAAAACATTGAAGACATTGACACAGAGCTGATACTGGGTTTTTGTAGTTTATTGTATTGTCTTTTTACTTGGAGTTTACAGCCTTAGCTAGCATAAAACTTTTCCTAAAGGAGAGGATTTTTTGAGGACTATATTATGGGATTCACTTTTACTTTTTATGATTAGAATTCAGTAATAGGAATGGTAAGAACAGAAGGGAGCTATTCCTCTGAGACAGTTGGTTTATATGTTCTAAAACTCTGTAAAAAAAGAATAGTAAGGCATCAAGGATGCAACTTCACCCCCTTTAGAAAATGACACCACATGGAATGCTGACTACATCTCTCTCTGCATGAGATGATATTAGTGGCCTAGAAATAGAACTTAGTAAAATGAGGCACACAGTCATAAATAGACAAGTGAAGGCTTGAAAGTGCAGGGAGGGGATTTAATCAGGAAAATGTTCTCTTAATTTTAACAGTTTTTCATAGAAGAGCTACAGAGAAGTTTAAGAAGAGGAGCAATAAAACAGAAGGACACAGAAGGAAATAGACATTTTGAGGGGTATCAAAAGTGGAATGAAGAGAGTGCATCAACATACCTGCTTCCAGAGAAAGTTGTGGGTCTGTTTATGAAAGATGCCAGCTAGGGCTGTCCTGTGTGGTCTAATGCTGTTTTAGAGTGTGGAGACCATTTGGAGCTGGGCTTCTTAGAACTGGACCACAGGGGAGGCAAGCAGAGGGAGACAAAACTTAATTGACTGTCTTAGGAGCTCTGCTTCTTTTTGTGCAACCTCCTGTGACATAGCATAATGAACTGGGTTTATTGTGAACTTTGCAGGTGACTGGTGTAGGGTGTAGGATATTGGCCCAAATATGTTGCTAGTAGACAGAGCAAACAATGGTGAATTTAGTAGCTAAGGACACAGGCCTGGAGTTAGGCCTACAATTTAATTATTTCCTTCCTCTTTGTTTCCCTTTTCTAAGAAGCATTTAATGAATGCTAAGTTATATACAAGCAAAGTACCAGGAACTGGGCATCTGATGCTAATAATTTTAGAGATAGTTCTTGCCCCTTTTAAGGAATGAGGAAAAATGTATGATAAATATAAACTGAGAACCACTGCAGAAGAACTGAAAAAAATGGTTTGGGGATGGGGTAGCTGAGGCACATATAATTGGATGATGTGGTAATCTTTACTACTTACTCTCTGTGTACACAATTCCACTCTTATCTTAACATTAACTTAACTCTACTCTAAAAATAATAGTAGTGCCTTATTGATTTCTTCTTTTCAAAATTAGATCAATTGATGAATATGAAGGGTATGGGTCAGTTCTTGTCACCTAGTGTGTCCATTTCTATTGCTATTATGGCCTTAAACACATATCTTGGATTTCTTCGGCCATCCTTACCCTAAAGTTATTTATTGGTATCTTGATTTTTTTCATTATTTTCCTACCAGATACAGAGGCTGAGGTTTTCAGTGTAATTACCACAATCTTATAAACTACAACTGGAAGATGGTTCATTTCAGGGTCTGAGTGAGGTTTCATTTATCAGTGGCAAAACTGAAGTCATTATTGGCAAGATATCCCAAAGAAAAATACCCAGGAATATAATCCATGTTCAGTATTTCCCGAATCACCTTACAGCCTCCCTCACTTGATCAGCGGATGTTTTCTTCAAGTTCAGTCAACACTGTCTCACCCTACTAAAACCTGTTCTCACAGGAGCTACTATGTTTAATTACAGTGATGTATATATAAGGAAGTAGGCTTACAATGATGGCTAAATGGACTCATTTCCACCTCCATCCCACCACTCAATGTCAGCTTTAGGCATCAAATAACCCTGGGGAGCTTGCATTTGCATTTCATGTGAGCAGCAATATTTATCATCTTCAACATGTTTATACATGAGGGAAGCTTGTAAGGCTTATTTTTATTTTTCTTTCTTCTAAGTTGAGAAGTGTAGCCAGTAAAATAAATAATGAAGTAAGGAATCAGGGCAATGAAGGACAACTGAATGGGCAGCAGCTTGTGAAAAAGGAAAATCCCATAGAATTTATTTCTAGTGGACTGCAAGTTTACTATGTATTAAAATTTTAGAAGCAGCATAATTCTGTTGGTTCTTCATGCTCTAGTTTCTTCCTCAGTAAAATGAGGCTAATAATATCATTTGATCTCCAAGGTAATAGGTCTGATGAAATAAGTTCATAAATAAGAGGTGCTTTGAACAATGCTTGATATATTGTAAGCATTCAGAAAGTGTCTTAGTATGAGATTAAACCTGTGGTTATGAAAATTTCTCACTTAGTCTAAAGAGGTGATAGGACCAGCTATATGTGGTGCTGTCCAGACCACAGTTAGAGAGCCGAGTCCAATTTTAGTGCTATATCGACTTGGAGGCTTTAGTATCCTTGGAAGCTTTTTGTTGTTATTTGTTTTTTTGTCTGTTTGCTTTCAAATGTGGTAAAATATCAATTTATCCTCTTTTAAATATCCAGTTCAATTACATTAGGTACAGTTTGACTGTTGTACCATCATCATCTCCATATATCGCCAGAAAATCTTTCATATAGAGTTCAACTGAAACTCTGAGCACAATAAAGAATAACTTCACATAAAACCTTTCTTAAGTCCCCAGAAACCACCATTGTAATTTGAATAAACTACTTACTGAGATACCATTAATACAAAAGCAGTATATATATATATATATATATATATATATATATATATATTAATTTTATTTATTTATTTATTTATTTGAGAGTGACAGACACAGAGAGAAAGACAGAGGGAGAGAGAGAGAATGGGCGCGCCAGGGCTTCCAGCCTCTGCAAACGAACTCCAGACGCGTGTGCCCCCTTGTGCATCTGGCTAAGGTGGGACCTGGGGAACCGAGCCTCGAACTGGGGTACTTAGGCTTCACAGGCAAGCGCTTAACCGCTAAGCCATCTCTCCAGCCCAAAAGCAGTATATATTTGATGTATACAACTTAATAAATATAAGCCCATGACACTGTCACCACATCTATGCCTCAAACATTACAGCCCCTTCAAATGTATCCTCTGCTTTATTTATTTTGGATAACAAGTAATGTGGTCTATTCCTATAGAAATTATTAAATCATTAAATCTTATAGCATTATTACCTATATAGCTATGTGGTGCAATAGAACCCAGGCTTATGTTGCATAACTTGTACTTTTCTCTCTTCACCTAATATCTCTTATCCCTGCCACTTATCCTGGATTCTGGAAAATGCTCTTCCATTCTCTGCTTCTATGAGTTTGACATTTTAGATTCTTGATCTAATTGGCACAGATTATATTTGCCCTATGTATTTAGTTTATTTTAGTGTACATAATATACTTCAAGCCCATCCATTCATTTGTCAATAGACACTCCAGTTGTGCCCATGTCTTGGCTATTAGGAAGAGTGCTGCAATGGAGTATCACCCTAGAGATTTCACTTTCAGATACACATTCCAATTACAGACAGAAGTGGAATTGCCAAATCACATGGTAGCTTTGATCTTCATTTGTTGAAGAATATCAAATGTCTACTATTTTCAATGGAGACTTCATCACTTTACATTTTCACCAAGTTACAAGGCTTTCCTTTCCTCTCCATCCTATTTGTTGTCTTTTGTGCTTTTGATAACAGTTGTTGTGATGGATGTGGGTGATATGGTTGTGGTTTTGATTTAAATTTCTCTGAGAAAAATTGTTTGAGAAAGTGTCTCACTCTATAGCCCAAGTTGATCTGGAATTCACTGTGTATTCCAAGCTATCCTTACATTAGTGATGTTCCTCCTGGTATAAATTACCATACTCATTTGAGGATTAGTGACTCTTAGTACCTTTACATATACCATTTGTTTATTTTTATATATTATTTTGCAAAATAGCAACTCAGTTCCATTTCTCATTTTTTCCATAGGATTATGTGTGGTTATTATTGCCTATTGAATTGTAAGGGTTCCTTAAACATATATATTTAATGTTTATTGATTTTTGAAAGATGGAGAGATAGAGAAAGAAAAAGAAAGAAAGAGAGAGAGAGAGAGAGAGAGAGAGAGAGAGAGAGAGAGAGAGAGAAGGAAAGGGCATGCTAGAGTCTCTTACTACTTCAAGTGAACTCCAGGCTTTAAGTGGGGATGGTGGAATTTAACATGTGCCAGTAGGCTTTGCAAACAAGTGCCTTTAACCACTAAGCCATTTTCCCAGCACAGAGTTCCTTACATATTTTGATACAAACATTTTATCATAAATTTGACTATTCTATGTGTCTAAGAAAAACTGAATCATGCATGCCTTTGTGTGTCTAGCTTATTTCATTTGCCATTTTTTCAGTATTTATTCATGTTGTAGCAGGTATCTATATATTATTCCTTTTCAAAGCTGAAAAGTATTTCATTGTGCAGCTATACTTTCGTTCTTGCTTTTATGTTCATGGACATTTGAGTTGTTTCTACCTCTGACTATTGTGAATAATCCCACCATGAACAAGTAAACAAATTTTGGTTCTAATCCTGGCTTCCATTTGATTTGTGTATGCTCCCAGTAGTGGAATTTCTGGATCATATGATAATTGTCTTAATTTTCTGATTAAATACTGCACTGTTCTACAGAGTGGCCATACCATTTTATATTCCTACCAGCAAGACATAAGATTCCAAATTTTAACCACCAAGTAATTTTAGAAGGCTTTAAAACTAGTTGCCAACACATTAAAATCAATGATTACATATCTCTCAACAATATTCCTTGTATCATTGACTGGACTGACCTCTACTCTTTGGCTTTGGTGCTGCCTCCTGGAGCTACCATCTAGAATTAAAACATATCAAACTTTCTAGTCAATGACACAAGAAATGCTGTTTTGTAAAGGAGCTTTCAACAATCTTTTGGGACTCTGTGAGGGACACTGCAAAGGAAACTCTAAGCAGGATGGGTGTTTAAATACAAGACCTATTTGGCTTCATCAAAATATCCTGACATAATAAGCACTAACACTATAATTAAGCAGTAAAAGTGGTTACCAGAAATGTTTGAATGTCATGAATTTATAATCACCATACCCCAATACATGAGATTCTCGTATACAACTAGTTACCATAGGCTTAAGGCCAAAATAATGAATCTGTTTCTCAGGAAAGAAGTTTTAGGGATCCATATGTTAGCACTGGAGGAATATGTTGCCTACCCTTGCCTGCTAACTACTTTGTCAATGACTTCTACTTGCAGAAACTGATATGAAAGTAATCCTTAATTTATAGGTGAAATTTGGGTTGTGTGTTATTTCATCTCCTACTTCATTTGCCTCTCCATGAAAAGCTGTCCTACACTTTTGGATGCTCTGTCCCAATTTTTATTATTGGATTAGAGTGGCCTTAGACAGAAGAGACTCCTCAAGCATGTCAATTTTAGTCAAAAGGTATAAGAAGTTCTCTCCAGCATTTGGCCTGTGAGGAGTTGAGTCATTTGTTCCTATAGCAGTGGAGCAGCCCTTTCAACAACTATCAGAAACTTGAGGTCATCATCTTGTTGCTTATTTCAAAGTCTTTGGCCTCTACATATTCAATGTGAAATTTCATCCAACAGTCCCTCACTAGCTGTGTGAAGAGTTAATGATCCATTCTTGACAATGGGGATCCTCCCAAATGTTATGAGGCTTGAAATCAATAGCACTCATTAAACACTAGAAAAATTGACATCCCTTGGCTGGAGGTTAGCTTTGGTCGATGCAACCACAGGTGAATGAACATTAGATAATGAAAAAAGAAAATAAATGCACAGTTTTCATTGTTTCTGATGATGGGAAAGCTGGGTAGTGTGTGGATGATGGTTGAAGAGCTCTCCTGGACTCCTGCCCTCCTAATGCATTCCAAAATAGTAGCAAAGGCAATGTCTTGCGTGTTCTTAGAAAGGAAGAGCTTTGATGATGCCCGAATCACTGGGGCACTTGAAAACAAGTGGTGGCCAAATGAGGCATGATATTTCAGGAGCCCAAGGGTCACTTTTTCTTTTCCATTGTTAGTGACTTGATGTCAACAACACTTATAATTATTATTCACTTCTCTCTAATTCCCAATAAGCAAAGGTATCCCGGTTTTATGATGTATATTGAAGAAACCACCTGGGTTCCAGTGCTAGTTATGCCAGTTATTATCTATCTGTATGTGCTTACTCAAGTTTTTAACTTGTTTGGGTTTCAATTTACTCACTTGCTAGTAGGGAGAATTATAAGAGCAAGACACAAATGACTGGTGTATTAAATGTGATGATATATAATGATCAAATACTGGCTAAGGAAAGAAAATAATATTTTTCTGCAAAGTATATACACAATAAAAGTATAAATTCTCTCTTTAACACAGAGGTGGCCTTAAGGATTCTAGACAATGTAATTCAAATTATGGAATAGTAGATACTATTTTAAGATTTTTCTTTCTTTTCCAATAATATTTGAAACATCATTATCGTTTCATTCTCTTATCTCCAAGGTACATTATAGACTTTAGTAATGCCTTATGAATACAAAAAATTACAAAATATTCCCCTAACAAATAGAATAATGTAAACCCTTGCTAGAAAATTCACAAATTCACTAATTAATCACCATAACTTACTGAAGATTATAGCCAACAAGATTTGGCCTTTGGGGAACAGCATATGAGCTAGTGCAGGAGTCATGATACCAAGAAAGGAAATTTAAAGGACAACAAGGGACACTAAAACCAAATGTTGTCAATAGCAGAGTGCTGCCCAAGAAGCCATCAAGGTTCTGAATACTTAGAAAATGGGGTAACATTTGTAGGGACTAAGCTGAAAAACAAAACTTACATAAGCAAGGGACACAAGCTTTGTCTGTGTGTCATCTCTTTCTTGGCTGAGGTAAACTAAATTCTCAATATCTTGACTTCCTTATCTGTCATGCTAGTTCCAATCAGGCCATCTACCAAGCTTCCATAAGTCAGGCCATGTGTTGCTAGCTGAGGCAAAAGTCAAAAGCCAGTTCTGGATAAGCCTGCCTGTGGACCTATCTCTATAGGTTTTCTCTCTGGGGATACTATTGTTCAGCATTTATTCCCCAGTTTTCAATTATCTACCTAAATGCAACTAACATTCCCATTCACTCTTTACCCAATTCCAGTATCTCTCAGATGAAGATGAAGTAGATTAAGACATTCTTGTCTTCAGTGCACCTTTGTTGTTAGCTACTGTTCCCACCATTTTCCGCCATACAACACAAAGTACAATATGACCAGCGCCTTATGTTTATAGTTTCTAATTATAGTTCTGTAATTGTTTTCTCAGCAGTCCATGAAATTATTGGTTTCTGAGTAGATATTTCACTTTGGACTTAAGTAGATATCACCATGAAGCCATTAGCGCTACTTAGCTATTACCGATGGTGTGAAGATCAGAACACCTGGAAATTGCAATAGTCATGGTTGCCATACTTATGTTGGACTGAGTTTGCCTGGGGTTTATGTTATTTCTAGCAGAATTTACATTTTCTATCTTTTATCAAGTGAGTAATAAAGTTAGTTTTCTTTTTTTAAAAAATGATTTTATTTAATTGTGGGGAGATATAAAAAACAGAAGGAGGAAAAAATGGGCACATCAGGGCCTCTTGTCACTGCAAATTAATTCCAGATGCATGTGCTACTTTGTGCATCTGGCTTCATGTGGGTAATGGGGAATAAAACCTGGGCCTGCAGGCTTTGCAGACAATTGCCTTTGACCACTGATCCATCTCCCCAACTCTCAACTTGCCTTTTATATTTAGCAGCTTTTAACTATTTTTATTCCCTTTTTATTGACAACTTCCATAATGATACAACATAACCAATGATAATCCCCCCCACTTTCCCCTTCACAACTCCAATCTCCATCATATGTCCTTCCCCATCTCAAATGCCTTTTATGATTCAAAGAGACTTTAAAGTATTTGGAGATTTTAGAAGTAGCCAGGATATTGCCCAATACCATGTTCAACCCATATTGTGGATAATGTGCCACACATAACTTATGCATTTTATAAGGTTGTATATCTATAATGTGATGAGGAAAGTTCTAGATTAGTGATTTCCAAAATGGAGTGCCATTAAAAACTACTAGAAATTCTAATAATATTTTAGCTTTTTCTGGCATGTGAATCATTTTTGGTATGATGTGTGTGTTATTTCTATATGTGTTTTTGCAGATGTGCTCCCAGATACTTAAAGGCCAGAATAGAACTTCAGGTTTCCTTTCTCTACCACTTATTAACATGAGATGGATTCTATCTCTGAACACAGAGTTGTAGTTTTTATAAACCTCAGTGATTCTTTGATTTCTGATCTCCGTAGGGCTGGGATTCTAGATATGTGTGTCCATACCTACCTGTCTACCATGGGTCCTGAACAATCAAACCCTGGAAATCTCAAGTCCATTCAGGCCCTTATGTGTGTGATACATGCACCTACCCACTGAACCATTGCCTTACCTTCTTTATACAGGAGTAATTAAGATGTACTTATATTTAATCCCCAGATTGGCACAGAAGATTTATTTAGCATCTGTGTCAAAGGGTCTAAGGCAGCACCTAAAGATTTAAAGGCGTTCCAAGGAAAGGATAAGACTTCTAGAACTATAAACTCATTTGCTTTCAAAATAATAGAATCAGTGCAGTGTACATATTTGTAGATCAGTATATTTATGAGTCATATTTGTCTTTAATTAAATAAACACTCACAAACTAAAAAAGTGTGTCTTAATAAGTATTTCTCAAAAGCAACTTTGACATGAAGATTGTACTAATGATGTAAGTGGAAACAAACGGCAATAAGTAGTGGGTGGCCAGTGAGCCCCAATGATCTACCTTCTCTGCCTCTCCAGTGTTGGGATTATATACACACTCTACCATGCCTTAGTTTTTCATGGGCACTAGAGGTCAAATTCAGTTCCTCATGCCTGTAAGGCATGTACTTTGTCAACTGTGCTATCTCTCCATTCCCATACAGTGATTTTTAGAAGGAAAAAGAAGTGATGAAACTGACCAGTTCAGGGACTAATTTTGCATGAAGTTCTAGCTATTGTCATTTGATAATGAGAAAACTGTCTATCTCTTGCTGGTGTTGTTCTCAACCAAGTTGTTCCCAGATCCAAAAGAGGTAGTCATGACAAGAAGAAAGAACACTACTCTTTGTACAATGACTTAAATATTAGAACTATGATGCTTCTAGAAACACCCCTCTTTCTTCTGTTACTACCCATTATAATGGATTCTTATACAATGAGGGACAGGGAATACATTGTAATTTTATGGTTTCATATGTTTATTAATTTATTTGCATGTGTGTGCTTGTGAGTGAGTACATATGTGCATGGGCATGTGTTGCAGTTCCTTTTAATTGGTGCGACAAGCACCCAACCAGAAGCCATTATGGGAAGAAAGGGTTTATTGCAGGCATAGAGAATCCAAGGGAAGCTTCATCATTACAGAAGAAGCTGGCTCACTTCCATAGATGCGCAGCATAGAGACACCACCAACAGACAGAAAGCACAAACAGCTGGAGCTCAAACTGCTCTGAACATACCTAGCAGGACTGGACTACAAGATTTGCACCCCCCACCCCGTGAAACCTCTTCCAGCAAGGCTGCTAGAGACTCAAGTTGCGAGCTCAGTCTTAATCAAAAAGCCCTAAGGCTAAAGGGGACATACATTTATATTCAAACTACCTCAGCATTCCAGGGCCATAGCTCAGCAAAAGAACTATATATGCATATATCACTTTTTGTGTTGGGATTTATTTGGATACTGGGGAATCAAACCTGGTTTATCAGGTTTTGCAAACAAACCACTGAGCCATGTCCCCAGACCAGTAAATACATTTTAAAGTTTGGCAGATTAGTCACACTGTGAACTTCGGAATTAGAGAAGCCCAGCTCTAGTTATTCTATAGTAATGCTGTTGCTGTCACTTATTACACTCCAGTCAATGAAATGTTGACTGGGGCTTGTTGTAGACAGCTTCACATTTTGGGATGAACATGCAAACCAAACCCAGTTTTATGGGAGCAACAGGAATTATCTCAGCTCATAGGTCCAAGGGGACGTTCCATCAATGGTGGGAGAAGCTGCTTACTTCCATATATCCAAGCAGAGAAAAAAACTGCAGCAAGCAAAACGTCAGCACTAGCACACACACAAGAGCATAGACTTGCTCTCTCACACCTTTGGGCTGGAATTTTGATTCACCCCCAGTGACACCTCACGGCTGGACTCCAGGATCCATCCCCCCAGTGATAACTCCTCCAGCAAGATGACTTGTGATCCAAGTTACAAGCTTAATAAAATACCTCAGTCTGTGGGGGACATTCATTTACATTCAAACCACCACAGGCCTAATGTCATGTAGTTGCTAAGAATGCCCCTGGCCCTGGCATATGTGATTCTGACAACTCTCTCGGGCTTTCCAGACAGTTGCCAGGAAAGGAGTGCAGATAGAGGAAGCAAAATCATTACAAATGTTTTCACCCTCATTTATTCTCGGCTGAGCATGTTATGATACACGTGTTAATGCATCATGAAAGCAGAACTATTGACAATTCTCAGAAGTGCTTGAAGTGTGCACATGATGGAACAATGCTCCTATGGGTGACATCTCCAAATGGCCTAAACTGGGTATGGAAGAGCAAAAACAGATTATCATCACAGGGACTTTTGCTGCCTGTTCAAGCTGTCACTTGTTAATTGCATTCAGCTCTTGTAACCATTGGAAAAGGAAAGTGACTGGAATTATGACTACGAAGACTTCCAGCTGGCTAATTCATTGGTAACCAAAGTCTGATTGACTGGCACAACTGGGTTTGCATTCTAAATATGTTTTTGGCATCCATCCACCACCTAAAACAATGCAGATAATTCCCTGACAGTGTGCCAGAGATAATGCAATTACCATTGAGTTTCTTTAGACATGTTTTGTATTATCTACTTAAAACAATTCTATTTCCTTGCTATAATGTAATCTAACTTGGACCTGACCATTTTAAATGAGACAGATAGTTTAAAGACAAAAGGATAAACTGGCCACAGGGTAAGGTGCTTGCTATCTCAGCCTCTCCTGTGAAACAACATTTCCCCTGTAATCTGTGTCAATATGAGGTTCACAGCTTGCAGTTCTTTATCCCCAGGGATATCTGTGATAATTTCAAGCTATTTCGATGGGCATTCTCAGTTATTACTTATAGGAAGAAATCTTGTAGGAGTATTTATTTCCCCTATAGGGAGGGACTTTATCAGAACTATTCCAGTAGATCCTGTTTCAAATTTAAGTGTGAACAAAGGAAGTCTTTCTGTTTCTCTGTTTCACCTAATAAACAATCATATTCACCACTTCCCCTTCTCAGACTTTTTTTTTTTTAAAGGATCTTGCTATGTAGCCCAGTTTGGCCTTGAATTTATTCTTTTTCTAACCACAGCCTTCCCTTCCCAGAGCTGGCATGCACTACACTGCCTGGCTTAGCAAGTTCTTTATATCTAACCTACATTATTGACAGTACATTTTTTTTTCCTCAAAGGTGATTTACCATGCTATCTTCACATTGTATTGATGCATTAAAATTCTCAGAAAACACAGTCAAGTCTCTTCTGTCCTCTCAAGCAAAAAAACTGGACTTCCCATATGTTTTTATGTGGGTTTCAGTGTATATCTGTTAATGAGTTATGTGATCTCCTTGGTCCATGCTTGCTTATACACATGCTCTGAATTTTTGTAGTCAAGAATTAGTGCTATTAGCAAAAGCCAGAATAGGTGAAAACTGACATCTAGGGAAGGAGATAAATATAGTCTAAAAATCATGTCCGTAGAGACATAAACTGTGAAGGGAAAAAGCAGTGCAACTTTGTGTTTAGGGCAACACTGAATAAGCTTTGATAAATGCATTTATTTCTACTTTGAATAATAAATTAATCAAGAACCTTTCAGAAAAGTAGTTGTGCATCCACATAGAAAAGTAGTGTATGTTTCCTATTCACATATATGTCACCTGTGGCAGGGAAACTTTCATAGTGGTCACATGAGAGAACTATAATGACTACCACTCCAAGGCAGGTGAGTGTTTGTTAGAGGACAGAAATTCAATGTTGCATGCACCAACTGTTTTTATTTTATTTTATTTATTTATTATTCATTGAGCAGAATTTAACATAATATAATGAAAACAATATCTGGCCTCATAGTCCCCAAGAATATTTTCTTTTCTGACTGATCAATTTGGTTTAAAAGACCTACCTACAGATAATGTTTCTTACATGCCAGGCACTATTCTAAGCACATTATAAATATGAAATCATTTAATTTTCATGCAGATCCTAAGACATGGTCCTTAATAATAACCTTATTTTATGAATAAATGGAAGGACAGCTATAGAAACTATGTAATTTGAAGGGACTGGAGAGATTGCTTAGAGGTTGGGGCACTTGTGTACAGAGCCTGACAACCCAAGTTTGGTTCCCCAGTGCCCACATGGAGCCAGATGAACAAGGTGCATGCATCTGCAATCTGTTTGCAGTGGCTGGAGGCACTAGCATGCCCATTCTCTCTGACTGTCTCTCTTCTCTCTCTGCTTGCAAATTAATGAATAAAATAAAACTAAAGAAACCAGGCAGTTTGATGCCAGAGGCTACTCACTGATCTACAATATTGCATTGCCTTTTTAACTCTCCATTACACTCTCAAAGCCCACCTCTTTCCCAACACTCTACCTTGTTCTTCCCCTATGCTGTTATTTTTTCTAGTAGTTTTCTCTAGCATATCATGCATGTGGATAATACTAGGAGTGAGGGTGATGACTAGGAAAAAGAAAACAGCTATGCCTAATCGGTAAGCTCTCTTTTACTTTGTACATTTTGTTCTTCTGCTTTCCATCCCCTGTTTGGTATAAGGAGAATTTTAAAATCATTTTATTTAATTTAATTTTTAATTATACTTTTAAGCAGTATACAAAGTAACAGATTTCCTTAGGCAGTTTCATAATACTTAGTTTTGGTGAGTCTACTCCCTTATCTACTCATCTCCCTCATTTCTCTGCCCCTCATCCTACTGTAACTCAATGTCCCCAGCACTTCCCCTTCTACAATCATATCACATGTATCTATTTCCCTCATAATTTCCCTCTTCTAAAGCTTCATTTTTCACATCTCATGGGTTCCTTTCTAATTTCCTACCCTGTAGCCCAACTAACTCCCACATAAATATCCATATGCAAAATTAGTAGCTAGGAACCACTTTATGACAGAAAGCATGTGATATTTGCTTTTCTGGGCCAGGATTATTTTACTTAATATGCTATTTTCTAGTTCCATTCATTTTTGTGAAAATTTTATTTCATTTTTCTTTATGGGTGAATAAAAGTTCATTGTGCCTATATGATACATGTTCATTATTTTTTCACTCATTGATGAGCAACTAGGTTGATTACATTACCAAATTATTGTGAATAGAGCAGCAATGAACATGGATGAGTAGGAATCTGCTGGAGGATAGAGTCTTTTGGGTATATGCCCAGAAGTGATGTAGCAAGTCATATGGTAGTTCAAAGTTTAGGTTTTTTTGTTTTTTTTCGAGGTAGGGTCTCCCTCTGGTCCAGGCTGACCTGGAATTAACTCTGTCATCTCAGGGTGGCCTTGAACTCATGGCAATCCTCCCACCTCTGCCTCCCGAGTGCTGGGATTAAAGGCGTGCGCCACCACGCCCGGCTAAAGTTTAGGTTTTTTGAGAAACTTTCAACATGGTTTCAACAGTGGCTACAACAGTTCACCAATTTATATACTCAACAACAGTGAATAAGGGATCCTCTTTCTCCACATCCATGCCAGCATTTGTTATCATTGTTCCTCCTCCCATTTTTTTGTGAGGTAGTCTCACTCTAGCCCAAGCTGATCTGAAACTCACTCTGTATTTACAGGCTGGCCTCAAACTCACAGTGATCCTCTTACCTCTGCCTCCTGAGTTCTAGGATTAAAGGTGTTTGCCACCATGTCTGTCTCATTGGTTTTCTTTATGATAGGCAGTCTAAATGGGATGAGATGGAATCTCAAAACAATTTTAATTTATATTTCACTTATATCTAAGGATGTTAAACACTTTTTAAAATATGCATTCGCCATTTGTATTTGCTCCTTTGAGACTCATTTGTTCATTTCATCAAGCCACATTTTGTTTAGCAGGATTTATTTATTTATTTATGTATTTATATTAGTTTTCTATTCAGCAAATACAGGCAGTTTGGTACCATTATTAGGCTCATCCATGACCTACCCCACCCCATTGGCCCCCTCCTTTTTGAGGTATTTGGGTAGTGCATTGTGGAGTTAGCCCACAGTTATTGGCATGATAAATGTCTCTGCATATCATGACCCAACATGTGGCTCTGACATTCTTTTCACTCCCTCTTCCTCAAAATTTCCCTGAGCTATGTTGGGTTCATTTTTGGTCGAGCAGGATTTTTTAGTATCTTTTGCAGTTCTTTTTTATATTTATTCATTTTTATTATGAATTTTATTATACAATTTTTGGTAATTTAATGTTTTTATATATTATTTAATCTGAGAGAGACAGAGAGAGGAAGGGAAAATGGACACTCCAGGCACTCCAGCTATTGCAAATGAATTCCAGATACATGTGCCACCCAGTGCATTGGGCCTACATGGGCCCTGGGGAATCAAACTTGGGTACTTCAGCTTTTCAGGAAAGTGCCTTAACCACTAAGTCTTCTCTACAGTCCTGCAGTTCTTTATATACTAGATATTATCCGCTTGCCTAAAGTATAGTTGGCAAAGATTTTCTCCCATTCTGTGGGCTGTCCGTTTGCATTGCCTATAGTTTCTTTTCTCTACAAAGCCTTTTAATTTACTTTAGTCTAAATTGTTATTTATTGAACCTATTTCCAATGCTATTGAGGTTCTCTTCAGAAAGTTAATGCTTGTATTTACATCTTGAGATGGTATTATTATGTTTTTTTTTTCCCCTCTGGTAATTTTAGCATTTCAGGTTTTAAATTAAGTCTCTGATCCACTCGCAATTGCTTTTTATGAAAAGTGGGGAAATAGTCCAAATAATTAACAAATAATACTACATTAAATTCAAAAATTTCTGTACAGCAGAGGAAACTATCAGCAAAATAAACATAAATTCTGAAAAATGGGAGAAAATATTTACCAGCTACACCTAGACAGGCATAGATAGCAAGGATATATGAAAAACTCAAAAAGAAAAATAAACACCAAAATACAAAGCTACCAGTCAACAAATGGGGTAATGAACTGACAGTTCCCAAGAAAATAACTACAAATGTCCAATAAATAGTTTAATAAATGGTCAACATCTTTACCTATTAGTGAAATGTAAATCAAAACCAGCCAGAATGTTTATCATCAAGAAATTAATGGCAACAAGTGCTGATGCGAATGTGGAGAAATGTGGCTAGTTATTCACTGTTGGTGGGAGTCCAACCTGGTATAGCCACTATGGAAATCAGTGTGTAGGGTTCGAAAAACAAAAATTTGAAGTACCATATATAATCCAATACCAAAGCACTCCATATTCTACTCATCCATGTCCATTGCTCCTCTATTCACAACAGTAGGGAAATAGTATTAGCTCAAATGTCTGTATTTCTCATTGCTGTGACAAAACACTGGACCAGATGCAGCTAATGGAAGGAAGGGGTTTATTTATGGCTTACAGTTTCAAGGGGAAGTTTCATGATGCTGAGGAACACATGGCAGAAGCAGACAGCAGGACATCATGTCTTCTCAGCATTGGAATGAAAGTAGCAACAATGAGCTGAATTCTATAAGCATGGCTAGGCTACACTATAAGACCAGACCCTAGTGACATACTTTATCCAGCAAAATGTGTCCCAAAAGATCCACACTCCACAAACTTTCCAAACAGCACCACTATCTTGGCATTACATATTTGAACATGAAGCTATGGGGGACATTTTAAATTTAAATCACCACAATGTCCATCAACTAATGATTGGATAATAAAAATTTGGTATATATACACAAAGTGATCTTGTTCAGCTGGAAAGAAAAATGAAAGTTTGAAATTTGCAGGAAAATAGAACTGGAAACAATTATGGCATGCGATGTAATTCAGACCCAGAAAGACAAAAACTGCATGTTCTCCCTAATATACATATCCTAACTTAGACTGTTTGTGTGTATGGAAGTAAGGGGAGGTTAAGAAAAAGTGTAGACTATGAAGCTAGATTAGTCATAATGGGAGTGGAAGAGGTGTGAAACAAAAGAGGAAAGAGAAAAAGCCACATGTGACATGAATATGAAAGAGAGACTGGGGATGTATATGGAGGAAGAGGTTACAAAAGGGGGAGGGTGAAGAAGATGGGAAGGGAAAGAAAAACGTATGAAAAATGCCATAATGAGAACTAATCATCTGTATATGTGTATATACTAAAACTAAAATAAAAATTTTAAAGATCATTATTTGTACAGCTAACAGCTACTAATTTTGCATGTGCATTTTGTATCCTGCAACTTTACTGAAAATGTTTATTGCATCTAAAATTTTCCTGGTGGGTTCTATAAAGACTTTTAAGTGTAGAATAATGTCATAAAATAGGGATAGTTTAACGTGTTCCTTTAATATGTTTATCCTTTTTGTACAATTTTCTTATCTTATTGCTGTAGGTAGGTCTTCAGTGTATTTTATAAGAGCAGAGAGATTGGGTACCTTTATATCATTCTAGTTTTCAGAGGAAATGTTCTCAATTTTCCCCTACTTAGTATAATGTTGGCTCTAGTTTTGCATGTATTATGTTCAGGTATGTTCCATTTGTTCTTAATTTCTTAAGGACTTTTATCATCAAGGCATATTAAACTTTGTCAAATGCTTTTTCTGCAGATTTTGAGATGTTCATATTTCTACCTTGAAGTCTATTAATATGAAGTATTACATTTATTGATTTTCATATGATGAACTAACCTTGCATCCCTGGATGAAAGGGTCAGAGGATTCCTAAAAAGATGTAATGGGCTATTTCATTTGCTTGAATACTTTGTGGCCTGTAATGTGATCAGAGAAGGTTGCAAGCCCCACTGAGAAGAGTGTGTTGGGTAGACTATTCTGTAGATATCTGTTACATACAGTTGATCTATGGCATAATTTTGCTCTGAAGTTTATTTACTAATTTTTAGTTTGAAGACCTATTGGAATGTGAAAATGGGACATTAAAGTCTCCCACCATTATTGTGATCAGGAGCTGTGTCCTTTTATATTTTTCTTTGTCTGTTTCATGAAATTAGGGGCCCCAAGATTTACTAAGAGGCAAAAGATTTATACAAACTGAAGAGAAACCTGAGTATTAAGGTTTGGGGAAAAAAAAAAAAAGACTAAAAGGACTAGGGAGATGGCTTGGCAGTTAAGGCACTTGCCTACAAAGCCAAAGGCCCCAGGTTTGATTCCCCAGGACCCACATAAGCCAGATGTACAAGGTGAAACATGCATCTGGAGTTTGCTTGCAGCATCTGAAGGCCCTGGCATGCCCATTCCCTCTCTCTCTCTCTCTCTCTCTCTCTCTTTCTCTCTCTCTCTCTCTCCCTCTTTCTCAAATAAATAAAATAAATTTAAAAAGACATGGTTCATAAATATTTACAATAGTTATAAAAGTTATTTAAAATAACTTCTTGATAAATTTTTCTCTTTATTAATATGTAGTGGGCTTATTTATTTCTTCTGATTTGTTTTGGTTTGTTTACTTTATAAAATATAAGACTGTAGTACACTTTCTTGACAGTTGATTTCCAATATTTGACTCAGTCTTTGGATGTGAGATTCTAGTAGACAGCAAGTATTTGGATGTTGTTTCCTAATCCATTCAGTTAGTCTGCATCCTTTAATTGCTGAGTCAAGTCTGTTTGCATTCAGGGCTATTTAAGAAGGTCTTCCTATGATAGATGATATTGTTCATTACTATTCTCACTCCTTGTTTTATTGATAGTTCTCTTCTTCTTCTCCTGGTACTATTGTATATTTTACGCTTTATGTGTTGGCCATGACTGATTGTTTCCTGGTTCTCTTCAGTTCATCTCTTCCTCACATGAAATGTATTCTTTCCTCTGTTCATGTGGTGAAAATGCATTTTTCTATATATATAGTATTATACCTTTAAGAATTTTCTGCCATGCTGACTTAGTTGTCATGAATTTGTTTAATATCTTATGTTGAAATACTCTTCTTTTTCTAACAATTCTTTAAAAATATTTTTAGTCACTATCTTATGAAAAAGAAAAACAGATTCTTCAATGGAGAGTGAAGTTAGCATAGGATAAATTGGATAAACAATATTAATTTAGGGAGCTTTTGATACATGAGGCCTCTCTTTTAGCCAAAGACTAGTGGGACCTTGACATTAGCAAGCATCATCTTTGTCTCCATAGGATTCAGATCTCATTCCCAGTTCCAGATTTCTTAGCCAATCAGCAAGGCATTGATTACCCACTAACGCTGTGTGCCACCACTGCACTGGTGTGTACTTCTTGTCAGGCTGGTTACTTCTGAGCAGTTTAGATCCCTGCTTGATCAAACTGTTGTTGGCCACTTTCCCTCAGTAAGTCAAGTAGAAATTTCCAGTACTAGATGGCTGTTGGGACTGGCTATCTTCCAGATTCTAGTCAGGTCTCTCTGTGTTCTGTGTTGGCAGCATCCGGTGTCTTCAGCAATAGGGTCTTACCTTTTACCTCAGGCAGGTAATCAAGTGTTTTGACAGAAGTCTGCCTTGTTTTGGGGATCTTATTTTCTGCTCCTGAAATTCATTCTTCTGCTCAGCCTTGCCAGTTTATAATGCTTTCTGTTTTCTTTTTAATTTAAGTGATTGATGTTTTCATTTGTAGAATATTTTTGTTCTTAAAAAAAACAGTTGTCAACTTATAATAAGTTGCTCTTATTCAGATCTGTAGTGATAGAGAGCAAAATATTATGAAAATAGGTGAAAAGGAAGAAAAGGGTATAAGAAGGTATAAAGTAATAAATAAGGAGAGATCAGTTAACAAAGTGTAACTATTAAAGAGATACTTATTCTCTACACTGGAACAATAGGAAAGGTGCATGTAGGGTAAGACCACACTCTTTGAAAGCTTTAACTTGTGAAAATGAAAATTCATTTAAAAGATGAGAGCCTAAGTGAATGGCATTCCTGTTGGAAAGCCACTGTGAAGTGTTTCCTTAGGGTCAGCAAGCACATATTATAAACTGATTTAACTATAATCCAAGGGGTCAGGTTCCATCCCAAACTGGCAAAAAAATGTTATTCACATGGTACTGATTTTACAAGCATGAAATATGCAATATGGAAGATACCATGGCATCTTGTACCATAGTTCCAGAGATCTGCTTATGCTAGTCAGGATTGAAGTCCCCACAAAGAGGTCCTGAGGAGACAATCTATAAAGCTGTTAAGGTGAAGCCTAAATTTCAATCAAGACCCAGAGATGATAATGATACCAGAACCATGGGATATCTGCTGAGGAAAACTGCATGCAAGGAGTGGAGCTGACCTACGGTAGATGCTCTTTGTGTTGCAGGCAGCAGAGCTGGAGAAGAGTAGGGCTATCCAAGTCCTTTGGAGCCCAGATGCTTCCATCATGAACTACAGATGCTGTACATAGAGCTATAGGATTTTATGTTAGCCCTCCTGGGGTTTGGTCTCAATTTAGCCCAATATTTCATTTCTATCCTCCTTTGGGAAATGGTAATGTTTATTCTGTGTCATCATTCAGTGGAGCTTTATAACTTTATTTTGATGTTATAATAGCTCAAAGTTAAGAGTGTTTTTGGGTCTTAGAAGTGACCACACTACAGGTTTGAAAAGAGTTGAAACTGTTAAGACTATCCGGGCTTCTGTAATTGGATGGAATGCATTGGTGTCTATGAGCCTATGGGGATAAAAGGTGGAAGATTAGGCTTAAAGGTATTTTTTTAAATAAAAAGACTAATATAATTAAATGTCAAGTTAGTAAGGGGTATATTTTGGATGATTAATCTCAGTTGTCAACATGATTTAGAATCACAATGGAAACAAATCTTTGGGTATGTTTGTGAGGGGTGTTTGAGATCAGGTTAATTGAGGTGGGAAGTCCGACCCAAAATTTAGTCAATGCCATTCATGGACTGTGGTTTGAGCATACATAAAATGGAGAAATAAAGCTGAGCACAAGCATTTAATGCTCTCTGTATCCTCACTGTGTGCACAGTGTGATCACTCCCAAGAGTCTGTGGTGACAATGTTTGATAGACCTTTAGAACTGGCTTGCCAGAGGAACATGGAAGACTATGGAACTTTGGTCTTTACCACCATGATGAGCTGTATTCCCTTAAATTGTGAGCTAAAATAAATCATTCCATCCTTAAGTTGCTTTTGCGAGGTATTTTATCACAGCAAGAAGAAATGTAATACAGTTATTTTGCAGGATCTCAATTTCCTTGCTAAGTTTTTTTTCCTCCACGTTTTAAGACTTTTCTTTCAAGTTACTCATTCTTTCATCTATTTTGTTACCTTTTAGTCTAAATATTGAATTAAATTCTTTATCTAATTGAGTCTTCTATTTGGTTGTTGAGTTTTTTAAAATAATAATTTATTTTATTGGCTTATGTTAATTATACATGATGGCACATATTATGACATTTCCATACATGTATATTATGTATGTTGATTATATTTACCTCCATTAACTCCTCTTGTACCCTCTCCCTCCTATTGATTATCACTACCTTTGTCTTCCCTTGACACATTTTTTTTTGGGGGGGGTTGAGGTAGGGTCTCACTCTGGCCCAGGCTGACCTGGAATTCACTATGTAGTGTCAGGGTGATTTCGAACTCATGGCGATCCTCCTACCTCTGCCTTCCAAGTGCTGGAGTGCTGGGATTAAAGGCATGAACCACCATTCTTGGCTTACTTGATACATTTTTAAGTACATTCTGAAATTGTTGTTTTTGCATTTTAACTATCTTTATCATCTTTGTTTCCTGGCACTGAGTGTGCTGTTATTTTATAGTAGAATGCTTTCTCATTTTTTTTTTGTTTCTTCTGTGTGATTTGCACATCTGCTGGAGTGTATGTGTCCTCTGATTTATAGTTTTCCAGCATTTTGTCACTGTTTTTTTCTTTATTTTAATGAATATGAAACCTCCTGGCAGGTTTTCTTTCTTGGATCTATTTATTTATGTATACATAAATAAATACATAGATATAATAAAGGCAGAGAGAGAGAGAGGAGAGAGAGAGAGAGAGGGAGGGAGAGAGGGAGAAAATGGGCATGACAGAGCTTCCAGCCACTGCAAACAAATTCCAGATGCATGCCTAACCTTGTGTATCTGGCTTACATGGGTCCTGGAGAATTGAACATGGGTCCTTTGGCTTTACAGGCAAGGATCTTTGCCATTGAGCAATCTCTCCAGCCCTTGGTTCTATATTTAATTTTAGGTTTTCCAAGGTAGGGTCTAGCTCTAACGTTGGATGACCTGGAATTCAGTATGTAGTCTCAGGCTGGCCTCAAACCTCTGCCTTCCAAGTGCTGGGATTAAAGACCCACTGCTTGGATTTATATTCAATGGGAAATATTATTGCAGTAACAACAGGGTTGTTAGCTGAAGGAGCAGTTACATGTGCCCATTGCTCATGTTGACCCCTATAAGAGATACAGACAGGTGGTATGTGCAGAGTTTCTTTCCAAAGTTCCTATAATTTGTGCAGCTGACTCTTGCTATATACAGGGTAAGATCTTTTAGACTCATATTCCCTGACTGCCTTTCCACTGAAGTCTCTTCAGCCTGTGCAGCTGAAGGTGTGCTGTGCCTGTCCAGATACTACACCATGTTCCACACTCATCACCATTCCTGGGGTGTCAGTGGGTTCCTTGCTCCACTAGGCAATAGAAGGTGTGGGGAGGTATTGAACACTGAGGATTACTTGGATTTAAGGCCCAATACCCCTTCACTGGAAACTGGAGCTCTGAGGTATTCTATGAGCTGGAGGATCTAGGCAGGCTGGATCCAGGGTCTACCAAGTTCTTCTTCAGTTCCATGTCCTGATTACTTACCTGCTTGGAGAGAGAAATTTTAGGAATTGGAGATCTCTTGATTTGGATTCCTATATCCCTTTTTGGCACATATTTGAGGCATGCCATGGTCCACTATCACAGAGTTCAGCCTCCAGTTTGGTTTTCAGCCATGTAAAGTACCGCTCCCAGGATCTTCCCTCTGCAGAAAGCTCAGAGTCCTTCTTGACACAGCAGTGTCAACCACACTGATTTTTAAATGGGTTTAATAGTATATATTTATATACATAATAATGAGTTTCACTATAACAATGTCATATATTAACATAATGAATTTCAATCATATTTATTCCTATTACCCTCTCTTGTGCCCCTCCTACAAGAAAGGCTGTTGAAATATACAGCTTTGCAACACACTAGTCTCTGGGCTGTCAGCAAGTGCACAAGTCTGTCCAAATATTGTCATACCATGACATACTCTTGATGATCCCTTTCCTCTTCCCAACTAGTCCTCCTACTTTCATGTTTGTTTTTTTTTTGATGATTCAATGAATTGCATTAAGGTTGCTTACAGGATTGTGGGAAAGTGTAATATAAGCCACACTAATATTTAACTTGAAAACTGCTATGTCTTCTAATTGATAAAGTCTCAATGTCTAGTCAAGAACATTAGCCTTCAATAGGCTTACAGTAATAGCACACTTTAGGAACTTTTCCTATGCTGTTATAGATGGCTGGTTCACAGGCTCAAAATTGAAAGTATACAGAAACCACATAGCCCAGAGGTGTGCATAATGAAGTCCCCAAACCAACAATATATGGTCCTTCCTGCTTCATAATGAAAACTTTCTCTCCGGCTGCTTAGGCAGTTGCTTTACCAATGATAAAACAGACAAACTTGTGAAAATGGGTATTTCATTAATTCCTCAGTGTACTTCTTTCCACATCACTGTAACAAAGTACCTGACAACAGTGACTAAAATGAGAGATTGTTTAGGGCTCACTGTTCATAGGGACCAGTACAATATGATGGGGGAAGCATATGGCCTGGAGTGGCATGGTCTGAGGCGAGAGAAGCTTGTGGCAATGACTTGCTCATATCTCAGCTGATCAGAAAGCAAGGAGCTTGGACTGCAAGCAGGAGACTGGGTATAACCCTCAATGCTTGCCTCCTAGTGACTCACTTCCTTCAGCTAGCCTTTACCTACTAAAGGATCCCAAACATTGCAAAACAGCTATAATCAATTATTTAAACACATGATCCCTGTGGATGACATTCATCATAACACTCAGCTCTCTGCACCTGTTATGGGCTTAGACCACCCTTTTTTGCAGTTCATGCATAAGCCTGTATACCCAAAATTAAGACAAATTCTAAATTACTTCCCAAACAATCATGGCGAGGTAGTGGGGAGTGACTTTGTTAAGGTTTCCATGGTTCTACTCCAGAGTCACTGAATTAGGATTTAAGTTCAAAGATCTAGGGCTATACATATTAGCAAGTTTACATTCAATGATTTTCATGCACACTTAAATTTAGATCAAATTCCCCAGATGTTTTATGAATGATCATATAAAGAATTAATACAGAGCTTTTGCAAAGTAATGGAGATGCCCATACCCAGTACTATAGAGTTTGTGTGACAACCATCTTAGTAAGCAGAAAAACAAAAAATCAAACAAACAAAAATGATTTCTAATATTTGCCACATTCCATAATGTGAATAATTATTATAATTCTTTCAAGCTATGTGTGAGATTTCACTGAATTCAGAATTATTAAGACATAAGCATGATTGGTCATTGAAAATTAATACAAGCTGGCATCAGTCTACTGGAGAGATAAATGGGAAAGGATATTTATAAAAAAATTATCAGAAACAGAAAGGGACAGGGCATTGAATGTCAATGTAGTGGTTCTAAATCCATCTTTTTCTTACTCCAAAGCTACAGTTTTCTATTTGCATTGTATCCATTTTCAGTACTATTCTCTTCCTTCAGCTCTTTTTGTGAACATTTTGTCCATCCTTTTGGAGGTCTAGCTTAATGACAACCTCCTCCATGAAGCCTTTCCAGTGTCAGTGCCATTTTCCTACTCTCCACATTGGTGTTCTTTCTTTTTATAATTTTTAAAATTTATTTACTTATTTGTAAGCAGAGAGAGATAAAAAGAAGATGGCGGGGGTGGGGTGGAGAAAGTTCGAATGGGTGTGCCAGGGCCTCCTGCTGCTGTAAGCAAGCTCCAGATGCATGTGCCACTATTTTCATCTGGCTTTATTTGGATACTGGGGAATTAATCCTGGGTCATTAGGCTTCACAGACAAGCACCTTAACCACTAATTCATCTCTTCAGACGTTGTGTTCTTTCTCATTCCTATGAATAGTTATTTTGAGACATTGTTATTGGAGTCATGCTCTTTAAACAGATAACTCAGTAGCATGATGTAGGAAAGCACTGGAATATAATAATGACTAAAGCATGGGTTTGGGGATCAGATGAATATAAACTCAAATTATGGCTCCAATATTGACCCGCTCTGTAGAATGGTAATCCTCTCTATGCTTTAGTTTCTATAGATGTAAAATAGGGATGTGAGTAACTCTGCAGGATCGTTGAAAAGATTAGTAATAATTTATAGGAAGTGCTAAGATGCTAAGTTCCTGATAGTAGATATTATTGTTCATATATTTGTTCTCTGACAAACAAATAACACCCATACTTTGCATACTCAAGTATTTGATATCAAAAGCACAGGCTACAGTGCAGCTTTTCCTTTGTCGGCCTTGAATTGACCATTATCTTCTGCCAACCTAAATGAAAAGGCAATATTTCAACTTGCCTTTGTAACACAGCTTTTGCCCAGACTTTGTTGAGTTCTCTCAATCTATGGAAGATCTGGGTATTGTTCTGCAATCTATCAGATAGTAACTGGGTGATTCACTTAATACCCACCCATACTTCCTTACCTATCAGAGCCATGAGTAAACAAGGACGAACTTAGAGTTAAGATTTGATACCCATATAGCAAACTTATTCCCCAAACATTATGATGTTCTTCAGGGGCAGCTAGGATCAGTGGGCCAATGAAGTGATGGAAAACTTGTCAAAGAAACAGCCAATACCAATCTTAGACCTGTAGGAAGGAGACAGATGTGTCTGGAAGTTCAAAAGCCTATCCCTGGCTCCTTCAGGGCTGTGCCAGAGTAACATACTGGAGAATATCAACCCTATATAACTTTGTGATATCTAAAGTCTTTCTACAATGCTCTTTAAGACTTTTTTTTTGAGGCAGGATCTAGATATAGCCAAAGCTGATCTGGAATTCACTATATAGTCTCAGATTTGCCTTGAACTCATGGCGATCCTCCTACGTTTCTCTTCCAAGTGCTAGGATTAAAGATGTGCAGCACCACTCCAGGCTTTACGACATTATTGAAGGCTTCTATACCAATCATCATAACTGTAGGAAGAGCTTTTACCTGACCTTGATATCTGTGCATAAGTGAGTTTATCACATTAATCAGTCATTCTGCGATAATGCTAAGAGATTCAGTTAAGTGAGATATGTAAATAGGATTAGGTAGGGTCTGGTATAGGTTTCAAGAATACACAAGGATCATAAACACAGTTTGTAAAAAAAAAAAGTACGGGGTTTAATGGGAGGGAAAACATTACAGCATTATTAAAAATAAATTTGGCTATTCAGAAATGGGAGTGTTGTGGCTCAGGAGATTAACATCCCAAAGAATGTCATCTTGCCTCAGGTTAATTCTGGATCTTAGGCACTTGAGCAGCTCTCTGAATTTCCAACCTTAAGCAACTTCACTCACCTTCACTGTTGGCAGCAAATCATGGTATGACAATATTTGGATAGACTTGTGCACTTGCTGACAGCCCAGAGACTAGTGGGTTGCAAAGCTGTCTATATCAACAGCCTTTCTTGTTGCTCACTCTCAGTACCTGTAGATGTAAGCATCTTAGGGGATATCCGTAAATCATAAGTACTTGAGTCATACTGACAAAAATCAGTGCTAACTCCTTATTTTTCTGGAAGCCTTCTAGTTAGGGAGTTTGGAATCAAGATGGGCCTTGTAACTTCTTTCCTGCCATACCTAAAAATTCTCAGGAACTACCTTCATTTTAATTTTAATACACTGATATCTGTGAGAGATGTAAGTTTCTTCTTTCTTTGAATTTAAAAATATTTCATTGGCATATATATTCAAGTTCATATAATATGATGATTTGCTATCACACATTGTGAAATGATTATCCTGATCAAATTGTTCATCAAATTAGTTAATACAACCATCGCTACCCATATTTACATTTTTGGATGGTGTGTAACTTAAAGAAAGTCTATTCTCTACTTTACAGAAGGCAATACAGTTTTTCTAGCTATGGTCACTATGCAGTACATTATATCCCAAGGATTTATTCATCCTATAATTTCAGGTTCAAATCCCTTGACCATTATTGTGTAATTTCTCCTACCATTCCCCTCTGACAACCACAGAGGCTTATACTCTACTTTTATGAGTTTACTTCTATTACACTCCATATATAAGTGGGATTATTCCATATCTGTCTGTGACTGGATTATTTTATTTAGCAAGATGTGGTTTTCTGTGTCAATTCTAATTTTGTCCTAACATGATCTTATTAGTTGGAAATTATCACAGAAGAAAATTTCAAATCTATTCACCAAAATCAAGCCATTATACCCACTCTACCCTCACTATCTTTATAATAAAGACAAAACACTAGACACCCAAAGCCTGCTAGGGGGTGAGTGAAGCTTGACATTTAGAACAAAAAGGTGTCCCTTACAGAGAAACAAAGAATTCTGCATCATCAATTTTCATTTACCCAACTAATTGTCTTGTCTACTCCTATCCAGTTTCTAAGGATGGTACCTCTTACTGGAGATGCTAGGCTAGTCTCTTCCATTCAGTAAATATTTACTGAACATCTATTATATGTCAGGCATTGTGCCAGACATGAATGTTAAAACTCAATAATTATAATAGTTAAAATTTACTGACCATGTGCCAGGTACTTCAATGTATTATGGTTTAAATTCTCCCAAGTCTTATGCTCTATACCATTTTATGGGCGAGCAAATGGATGCCCAGAAAGCTTAGGGAACTTGCTCTTGGTCATAAGAGGGAGAAATAGAATTTTAGCATAGTCTTCCTGTGCTGCAGAATCAAACCCTTACTGTATCATTTATATTACTGATAAGGACTTCAATTTAACTCTGGCAGTTCTTACAAATCCCCATAAGGGAATTAAGCATAGTTATTATCTCCATTCTACAGATAAGAAACTGAAATTAATATGAGATATGTGTGACTTCTCTGAGGTCATAGAAAAACAAATGGTAGATGTATGATGTAATGCTGAAGTAGCTCCAGGGTATATACCTGTAATGTTTGTATTTTATGGCTGCCACAGGAAAAATCTAAGTATTATATGGAGATAAAGAGGCGAGTAAGACACATGAATAACAATAAAATGGGACTTATTAGGTCCAGAAGCCCAAGTAAATGAGCTTGGGGCTGGCTGGTACTGAAATTCAGGAGGACTAATGAAATTTCAGAAAGGTTACCTGACACAAGGAACAGCAAACAAGGGTCTGAAGTTCAGACATGGAAAGAAAAGCTCAAAAATATCAGACACGGCAGATGGTAGCTTAAATCCATTCTGCACAGCTTGTGTCTGTTATCCTCACGGAAGTCAATGGGTGCAGTTTCTAGCTTTTCTTTCTTTTTTCTTTTGTTTTTAGAGGCATAGTCTCACTCTAGCTCAAGTTGACCTGGAATTCACTATGCAATCTCAAGATAGGTTTGAACTCACAGTGATGCACTTACCTCTGCCTTCTGAGTGCAGGGATTAAAGACATGCACTGCAATGCCTGGGCAGTCTGGTTTTTGAGCCTATATTTCTCCATTTGTGAAATTATAATTTGCATATCTTGTTTATTTGTTCTTATAGGGGAATAGTGATATTAGAAGAAAATAGTAGATATCAAAGTGTAACTTACATGTTTCCATTTCTGTTGACTATGCATATTTTTAATTGTTAGACCTAGTTTCCATGTGGAATTCTTTTTTTTTTTCCATTCTATAAGTCCGAATCTGTTTTTGTTCTCTTAGTGATTAGCTGACCCAGATTACAGGTGTCTTTTTACAAATCTGAAAATGGGGGTCAACTATTATTCAACCAATACCTCTGCAGGACATGAGGCTGAATGACCTGTGCATAGGGTAGAGCTGATTGTTAGTCAACATTGACTAGTTTCTCAATTTACCCACTTGTTTAAGGTAGAGGAGAATATAGTGAGCTTTGCTGAATTAGGCAGTAAATCCACCCCTTTAATTTATTGCTGGGAATGTTCTATGATTTTGCAGGCCTCCCATCTAAGTAGAGGTTTTATTATTGTTTATTTCCTTATCCTAATCCACACTTTTCTTACTGTTGAGTAAAGACTTAAAATACTTAAATCATTACTTACTTAAAGTACTTAAAATACTCACCCCACTTTGAAATTGTTTATCATAAAATGATAAAATGAATATATAGATAATATTACAGCCACTGATCACCACTTTTCATAAGACAAAAAGAAGGGTGATTAGTCAAAGATGGTCAGGCATGAACTTCTTTGATATTGAGAAACAGGAAGAGTGCTGTAGGACTGTGTCACTCTTTTTAAAAAATAATTTTTAACATCTATTTTATTTTTGAAAGACAAAGAAAGAAAGAGGCAGAGAAAAACAGAGAAAATAGGAGAGCGAAGACCTTTCAGCCTCTGTTAATGAACTCCAGAGTGTGTGAGCCCTTGTTCACATGTGCAATATTTCACTCGCATCACTGATGTTAGGCTATGTGAGACTTGGAGATTCAAACAAGCATTCTTAGGCTTTGTAGGCAAGTGTGTTAACCACTGTGGTGGTTTGGTTCAGGTGTCCCCCATAAACTTAGGTGTTCTGAATGCTAGGTTCACAGCTGATGGAGATTTTAGAATTAATGCCTCCTGAAAGGACTGCATTGTTGGGGGTGGGCCTGTGGGTGATATGGCCAGTTTCACCATGCCAATATTTGGCATAGTCTCCTGTTGCTATAGTCCATCTTATGTTGGCCAGGGGATGGTGTCCACCCTCTGCTCATGCCATTGTTTTCCCTGCCATCATGGATCTTCTCTCTCAAGTCTGTAAGCCAAAATAAACCTTTTTCCACACAAGCTGCTCTTGGTTGGGTGATTTCTACCAGCAATGTGGACCTGATTGCAACATTAAGCCATCTCTCCAGCCCTGTGTCACTCTTTTGAGCTCAGAAGACATTAATGCATTCTATTGTACAAGGGAGGAACAGGCTTCATCTCATCCCACCATTTATCTCAGTGGCCCATCAACAATATACCTGCTAATAATGCAAAACCTCACAATAAATTGACAATGGGTATCTCTAAACAAGTGGTAGGAAAGGACCTCAAATGAACAGCTAACACTGATATATTCCTAACTCATTAGTAAAATGTATTCTTTGGTCGCAAGTATGTGGGACCTATCTCGTGGAGTGTGTTATTTTCCTGAGGGAGATAGCTGAGAAGCCCAAACACACTGTTCTGACCCACAGTCAATGGACTTTGAAGCTGGCCCCTGTTATAGGGCTTTAATTAAAAAGAGAGAATCTGTAGTTTCTATCTAAGCTCACCATGATCTTGTGCAGCTCTTAGAGAGTTGGACTGCTTGTAATGAATGAATAACAACTACTTAACTTTTAAAAGCCTTCTATTTTAACTCCAGAACTTTGATTTTGTTTACTGGAAGATTTTCTCTGGGGTTATGGTAATTACCTGTGTTTATAAACTTTAGAATTAGATAGGATGCTCACTGGTTCTATGGCCTTAGACAATTCACTTAATGTTTTTAAGCTGCAGTGTTGGCTTTACCCTAACAGGGTTAATGGCATCTTCTGCTATAATTTGTATTTTAAGTGTCCCACAAACTCCTATGTGTTAAAGGTTTAGTATGAAGGGTGGCACTATGTTGAGGTGGTAGAAACTTTCAGAGGTGGTGCCTAGTGGGAGGTCATTAGGTCATTGGTTGTCTCTCTCCTTCTCCCTTCCCTGTCTCTTTCCTTTTATCTTTCCTTTCTCTTTTACTTCTCCCTCTCTCCCTCTCTCCTTTATCTCTCTTCCCTCTTGCTTCCTCATCATGAGGAGAACATTTTCTTTATCATGAATTCAGGTCATGATGTGCTGCCTCTACTAAAAACAATGGGACCAACAGATCATAGACTAAAGTCCACCAAATTAACCAAAATATAACCATTTTTCCTATATAACTGATTATCTCAGGTATTTGTCATGCTGATTGAAAGCTAATATACCCTCCTCATAGATATGTTATCATTTAAGTCAACATACTGATCTGACACTGAATAGACAGGTAACAAGTATCAATTTTGTTCTCATTAATTTTTCATTATTTGGCAAGAAGACTTATTTGCATGAATATTTATTTGTCCTAAAATGAAAACAAAGGGTTGGGGAAATGGATCAAGAGTTAATAGAACTTCCTTAATAGGGGCCTGGGAATACCTGAGACTGCTTGAGTTTGGATAATCAGAACCCAGGCTAAAAAAAAAATGATGTAGCCATACACATTTGTAACCACAGTCCATGGTTGTGTGGGCAGGCAGAGACCAGAGAATCACTTCAGCTGACTGACTGAAAACAGTGGCTCTGGGTTAAGGGAGAGACCCCATCTCAAGGAAGTCCTCATATAAGCAACAGAGAATGGAACTTTCAGTTTTTCATTGTCTTCTACATGTGCATATCTGCACATACATATATGCATACACCACACATACTCTAACACACATGCATGCATACAAAAAATAGAAACAAAAAAATTGTAACCAGTAAGTGACTGACCTATTAATTAGGACATGATGTCTTCTAAATCTTTTTATTGTGTCTTTGTTCAGCACCGGTCAAAGCAGAGCATATATTATCCTCATATGAGATAACTGAAACTCCTGTGCTTGTTGGTCAACCCCTCCCACTGTGGCAGCATTCTCAACACTATATATTTCTAGGGACAGAGGGAACTAGGGTGTTTGGCCTTAATGCCAGAATATTATCTGGTTATGGTCACCTGTAGAGCTACTGATCAACTTAAGAAAGCTTGTGGTTTTCACAGGATGTGTGTAGGGCAAAGTCTGCAATCCATGAGTCACCCTTAAATTATACCTACCCATTATATCAACTGCTCTTTTCCCTGTTTCTTCCAAGCAAATAAGTGGCTTGGATAGAAGCCAGATTGATAGGCTCTTTTTGTACTAAAAATCAGACTTTGGATCCCTGCTTCAAGCAGATGGATCAATGACATTCCCTCCAGTAAAATATAAAGGTAGATGACTTGATTTATCACTATCAAATAATTTCATTTTGATTGGTGATTAATGGAGCAAAAAGGGGACAATGTACACAGAGCATTTATGATTCTGGTGTGGTGATTGCTTTTTCTCATGGCTTACCTTCAGATTTCTAGTACTTATCAGATGAAAAATAGCTTTTTTGATGTGTTTGGTATTTCTACTTCTAGAGCTTTGTAGCAGACAGCTTCAGGTTCACTGAAATTGACTTCCAGACCAGGCACAGTTATGGAGGAAGGGATTTGTTGAAGATCACAGATCCAGGGGAAGTTCCATGATGGCAAAAGAAGCAGGCCTGCTTTCACAGGACCAAACACACTGAAAGAAGCCTTAAGCCCAAAACCAAAAGCCACACAGTACACTTTAGAAACTGCAGGAGGAACTCAGGCATGTTGCATATTTTAAGACTAGAATCTCAAATCCACCATCACACCTTAGGTCTGGACCCTAAGATCTACGTCCTCCAGCCAGATGGCTGCAGATCCAAACTACAAACTAATAAACACTGAACATACTGGGGGACATCTATTCAAACTACAGCAAGCTTATAGCTCATACTTATATGTTTTCAGGATTCAAGTATTATTTCTTCCTTTTTCTATCCCAAATTGCTTCTGGAATTGAAAAGAATCACTGAGGTCTGGTCATAGAGTTATTTTTCACAGAAAGTATCAAACTCCAGTGAATAGATATTCCAGTTTGGCTTGAGTTATGCTTTGTCCTTCACAGCCAACTGACATCAATAGACTCAGTCAAGGAAAAATGGACAAATAGCCACCTCAGTCCAGAATACATATTTCCACATAGCTTGTAACATGATTCCATCCCAAAAGTGAGTCAATCCTGAGCCTGCAGTCTATTCAGTAAATAGTTGACTTCAGTGACATGGCCTGAGGTTCTGGGTTACTTCTTCTAAGTTCTTAGTCCTGCAGTGCTTCAAACTTCCCATGATCTTTATGTTCTCAGACACACTGGTTTCTGTTTTGAATGTCTGGTAAGATTATTGCCATATAGGCAGCATAAGGCTGGTGGTTTCTTTTTTATTAATTAAAAAAAGTTTTATTAAATCATTTAGACTTGAAAGAAGTCACAATAGTTAACACACTTATGTGCGTTCTGTACACCACCAACCCAAATGGATTGATTTCAGGATTTATATAAATAAAAAATAAACATATTTACAGAGAAAATTTTAAAAAAAAACTTGTTAGGAACTGAGATGATTAAGTTTATCTATAATCAGTCTGGAGGATGTATCAACCTACAGTATTACATACTAAGACACGGTATTTTATTAGTTTAAAAAATCCATTAATTGACAAAAATTAGTTGTAATAGATGATCTAGTTTTTACTGTATTTTTTTTCTTCCCAAACCAGAAGTTTTGACCAATTTACCTAAAAAGTTTAATTTTCCCTTTATTGGAAGTACAAAAAGCTCCCAAACTCTCCCTAGACCCATCTAAGGAATAAAGCTAGTTAATGCTACAAAGAGGACTAGAAAACTAGACATAAGCCGCCTTAGAATTTGTGCTACTTGTCCTTCAAAATAGCACAGACTATCCTTACCCACCAGGGACAAAAATGAGTTGGCCTTTTCAGAAGTCAGTTTCAAAATCACTGTATCTCTAGAAAACACTTCTAGAACATCATAGTTAGGCTGATGGTTTCTTATGTTAAGGTAGAATTCAAACATGTGGTGGGATTGAGTCTCAAATCTTTAAAACATTTAATTCTCAAAGTATAAGTTTATGTGACTGAAAAGTGTTAATCCTGGGCTGGAGAGATGGCTTAGCAGTTAATGCATTTGCCTGTGAAGCCTAAGGACCCAGGTTTGGTTCCCCAGAACCCATGTAAACCAGATGCACATGGTGGTACATGCATCTGGAGTTTGTTTGCAGTGGTTAGAGTCCCATTCTCTCTCTCTCTCTCTCTCTCTCTCTCTCTGTCTCTGTCTCTTGCTCTCATAAATTAAATAAATAAATAAATAAAATATTTTAACAGTGTTAATCCTACCAAATAAAAATGTTTTGCTATCAGAACTCCACAATATCTACTGAAGACCCTACAGAAACTGACCTGGCATCCTAACACTAAGGTCAGTACATTGCCTTTATTGGTGCATCAAGGACAGAACCATTCTGAAGGCAAGGACTTTAAATTTGATCTTTTGTTTCCTTGAGCATTTAAATTCTGGAAATATTATCATGAACATAAAAGGAAATCTCAACTCCCAAGAGGCTATTAAGGACAAGACAGAGGAAATGATCATAAATACTCCTTACAAGTATTACTGTGGAATCGTTTATCTCAGGCTACAACAACTGCTTTTTGCAACCAAGAAAATGAATGCTTAGGAAAGAGATGAAAATTCAAGAGAAGGTATGAAATAACTGAGACTGAAAAAATGACCCAAGAGCCAGAGAGGAGCAGATAAGTACTTGAGTGAACCCCTTGGCTTATCTACCAGCTTAATATTGCCTAATTTTCATAAATTGGTTCTGAGAACCTGCTGTCACAACAACCTCAAATGTGGTTTGCTGCTTTCTAGTTGTGTGATCTACATAAGTGAAGGAACATTTATTAATTCTAGTTTATAAAATTGGAATGAAAGTACTGAACTCATAATCTTATTATAGAGATTAAATATTGTTTGTATTTCTTCCTCATAGTAGCTTAATTACTCCATTTTTTCTTTTTTTATTAGTTATGTATATAGTGTGTATACAGCCATTATGGTGCCATTATTAGCCTTCTCCATGTTGTCACCCTTCAGATTGTGGGTGTTGCATTGTGGGGGTGGCCTTCAGTTAGGTGTGAAAGGCAATGTCTCTTTGCATAATGACCCAATTTATGGCTCTAACAATTTTTCCACCCCCTCTTCTGTGAATTTCCCTGAGCTATGTTGGGTTCATTTTAGATTTATTTCAGTGACATGAGGTCTTGGGAGAGTCTGTATCTCTGAATATCTAATTTCATAGGAGTTGAATGTTCTCTGTGTCTGTATCCTTCACCCTTGTGCTAGTTCCAGGTTCACTGAGAAAGCATCTCTTGGTCATTACATGACTACTCTATGGCTTCAGCTGGTGCCCAGGTGATGTGCTATGGGCTGATTCTCTCCTCAGGTTCTGTGTCCATCTGAAAAAGAAGAAAATTTTCTGACAGAGAGCGAGGTCATTGCAAGATACATGGATACCCATTCTTATTTTAGAGAGACTTTAATAGATGTAGGCCCTCTTGTAGCCCACTATTGGTGGGAGCGTTATATTGGACTGCAAGCTTGTTTTTGGATATGGTTCTGACTTGTTTCACCATTCCAATATGGGTTCCATTCCACTGAGTGGATCTGTTTGCCAAACCAAGAGCAATTGATAACCCACCATGGCTGTGTGCCACTATTGCACTTGTGTGAGCATCATGCCGGGTTGATTAATCTTGAGTAGCTTAGACCATGAGTTGCTTAGACAGATGTTGGTCATTTTCCCCCAGTTGCTCATGTAACACCTTCTGGTACTAGACAAGCTGTCTGGGGATTGACTCTCTTCCAGTTTTCAGCCAGGTCCTTCCATATTCCATCCCAACAGCACATGGTATCTATATGGTATCTTTGGCAGTAGGGTCTTACCATTAACCTTTGGTGGGTCATCAAGTACTCTGACAAAATACTCTTTTCTTTTGGAAAACCTTGTAGGTATCTCTGATCAACAGCTCATTTTAGATATTACCCACACGCTGGTGGTGGGAGTTACATGTCAGTACCAAAGGAAAAGAAGGAAGAAAAATTATAGGTAATATAAAAGAGAAAGAGAAAATATATAGAGAGAAACAGGAGAAGATTGAGGATAATCTGCATTATACCCTCTCCAGGCCCCTGTGAATCAGGTATTCTCTTTTAGCACCTGATATAGGTTCAATTTTTTAGTATGTCTTTCAGGATGTAGGATTTTATGGTACCATTTCCATTTGGGTCCAGTTTTTTGTCCACCCCACCCATATCTTCCCCTTCTGTCCCATCAACCCTATTGTTCAGTCCTCTAGTTGTTTATTAGGTATGTCAGCATCACGGGGGCAGATTTAGGTTAGGAGCCACAGATGAGTGAGACCATGTGACAATTATCTTCCTGTGATTGGGTGAGTTTGCTGAGCATGATATGTTCCAAGTTTGACCATTTTTCTTAAAATTTCATTGTGTCACTTTTTCCTTACTAATGTGTACAATTCCATTGTGTAGATGTGCCACATCTTAGTTATCTATTCATCTAATGATGGACATATGGGTTGATTACAGCTTTTAGCTATTATGAATTGAGCAGCTATAAACATGGTTAAGCAAATCTCTCTAAGCTGAGGCATGAAGCTTTTAGGGTAAATGCCTAGTAAGGGAAGAACTGGGTCAGTTGGTACCTCTATAGCCATCCTTTTCAGAAGTCTCCATATTTCTTTCCATAGTGGTTGTACCAGCTTGCATTCCCATGATCAGTGAATGAGGGTTCATAATTCTCTACAACCTCCATAACCAGCATTTGTTGTCATTAGATTTTTTAATGTTTGCTGTCCTTACTGGGGTAAGGTGGAATCTCATAGTTGTTTTAATTTGCATTTCCCTAATGATTACGGGTGCTGGACATTTTCTTAAGTGTGTGTTTGCCTTTTGTATTTTATCCTCTGAGAACTCCCTGTGCAGTATTCTGCCCCATTTTGTGAGTGAGTTGTTTGACTTTCTATTGTTTAGGTTTTTGAGTTCTTTGTAGATTCTAGAAATTAGGCCTCTGTCCTATGTATATCCAACAAAAAATTTCTCCCATTCTGTGTCAAATCTATTGGCTGTGCTTATTGTTTGTCTGTGAAAAAGTGTTTCAGCTTCCTGAGATCCTAATGGTTGAGTGATTGTTTTATTTCCTGAGCTACTGGAGTTTTGTTCAGGAAGTCTTTTCCCACACCAATGTAATGGAAAGTCCCTCCTATTTTTTCTTTCAGTAGTAGCAGAATTTCCAGTCGTATATTGAGGACTTTGATCCATTTGGACTTGATTTTTGTTCATGGTGAGATGTGTGGATCTAGTTTTATTTTTCTGAATATGGTTATCCAGTTTGTTCAGCAGACCCCCTCAATCTGCTGTCTTCAAGAAACTCATCTCACCACTAAAGATAGACACCGCTTCAGGGTGGAAAATGATATTCTAAACAAATGGAAATAAGAAGTAAGCAGCTGTAGCTATACTTATATCAGATAAAATAAAATTTAAGACAAAAGTAATCAAAAAAGACAAAGAGGGATACTTCTTACTTGCCAAGGGAATGATCCAACGAGAGGATATAACAGTCATTAATCTTTATGCACCAAGTACAGTTATACCACAATTAAGAAAACAAAATCTACTTGACAATAAAACAGAAATAACCACCAACACCATGATAGTTGGGAACTTCAATACTCCACTATCAGCAATAGATAGATCATCCAAAAAGAAAATTAACAGGGAAGTAAGAGAGCTCAACAACACCATAGATCAATTAAACCTAATGGACACCTACAGAACATTCTACCCAAAATCAACAGATTACACATTATTCTCAGGGGCCCATGAAACCATCTCTAAAATAGATCATATACGAGTCACAAATCCTGCCTCCATATATTTAGGAGGATCAACACAATTTCCTGCATGATATCTGATCACAATGCTGTATTGTTAGAAATAAAAAACAAACAAACAAAAATGCACCAGGAATCCAACCAACTCCTGGAAACTGAACAACACACTCTTAAGCAATAAGTGGGTAGTAAATGAAATTGCAAAATTTATAGAAATGAATGACAATGAGAATACAATGTATGAAATTTTATGGGACACATTGAAGGCAGTCCTCAAGGGGAAAATTCATAGCACTAAATGCCTTCATAACAAAAACAGAGAGATCCGAATCAATAACCTAACAATCCACCTAAAGGCACTAGAAAAACAAGAAGAATCCAATCCAAAGAGCTCCAGACAGGAAGAAATAATTAAGATCAGAGCAGAAATTAATAAATTGGAAACTAAGAAAACAATTAGGAAAATTAATGAAACAAAGAGCTGGTTCTTTGAAAAAACAAACAAGATTGATAAACCCCTGGCCAATTTGATCAAGAGAAAAAAAGAAACACTTCAAATTAACAAAATTACAAATGAAAAAGGACAGATCACAACAGACATAAGTGAAATTGGGAGAATCATCAGGATTTACTTCAAAAACCTCTATTACACAAAACTGGACACCATGGATGAAATGGATGAATTCCTAGACACATACCACCTACCAAAACTAAATTCAGAGCAGATTAATCTCCTAAACAAACATATCACAAACACCAAGATTGAAAGGGTAAGCAAAAACCTACCTAAAAAGAAGAATCAGAACAAGGAAAGGGATCTTCTCCATAGCTTTGCAAATAGAGTCCTCAAATTAAGTGACTTTATTAAATTAATCCTACATTCTAGGACAGTCTCATCTTATCATTATTGATAGTCAACTGCCATTATTATTTTATCTTAGAAGCCTTGAAAAGAGTTGGATTGCTTATAAGAATTCTCACTAGAATCATAGAAAGAAGACTTGCATGAATGCCCATAGAGACAGAGATGATATCTCCATTACTACTCACCTTCTGTAATTCACAGAGTATGTAAGAGCTAGACTTGGTGTGGAATTTCCCTGAAGATCAGGGCAGTGACTTTCAACCTGACATCCCTTGAAGCCTCATGGCCTCTGAAGGAGTTTATAAGAAAGTATAGCATCCTTTATGGGGTAGATGTCTACTAATTACTAATTAACAATTTCTTCAATGATTAGCTCCTGCTTTACTCTAGTTGAAGTACAAAATATAGAAATTTATCACATAATTTCCTCTAAATCATTAAAACCTTATTGTTAATATCTTGTCAAATTATCAGGTGTGTCTAACCTGTACCTAATGGGCTGCATGAGCCTAGTTTAGCTATGATTGTAGTATAACACCAAATCATAAATTTACTTAAATAATTATAAGGATTTTTTAATTGCAACTTGATTGTGTGGTTGTGAGCTCATGTGAACTTTGAAGATAACAACATCATGTTGCATTGCCAAGAAGTTGGACACCCCTGCACATGTGTTGAAAGAGAATAATACTCTGAGCAGCGCTGTAATGGAGGAACATAGTCTATATAGATTTCTATTTTATTTACTTTTGAATATGTTTTACTTCTAAATGGTACCTGTGTCTTATTCAACAGCATATGTTTGGTACCAAGGATAGAGAAGGGGCATTTGCCATATTCTTTGTCAATGAATGAGGAACTATTTGTTCATACTAGGTGAAACTGGGTTTCAGGGAAGTCTGAAAGGAATAATCTATTGAATGAATATAGCATGCTATTTTGGAATGAGGAAGGTGGCCCACTAGTTAATGATGCCTTCTTCCTAGAAAATTCCATTTCTCTAATATGAATCTTACTGTTAAATAAATGTGCCCTTTGTCCTCCATGGGGATATTTTAAAAATATATGTATCAAGTTATGATACTATATCTGTGTTAGTCAATGTTTCCTCTGTTGTATTACTTTTCCTGGGAAGGGACTTTGTATTTACTTATTAACTTTCTGAACCTTGTAGGTTTTGTTGGATTCCTTAGTCTTATGAACTTACCTCCTCCCTCTCAAAGAGGAAATGTGTCAGTGTGGAAAAAAAAACAATTAAACAACACCATTAATACAACAAAACACCTCATATAAACAATTTGCAAGGGGAGGGACTTAGTTTGGCTCATGTTTCAGTCAATTGGCACTGTTGCATTGGGCCTGGGGTAAAACAGAAGATTATGGCAGGAAGCATGTGGTAGAGAAACATTGGTCATGTCATGGCATCTGGTAATCAAAGAAAGAGAGAGAGCATTAAAGAGTATAGAACCCAATATTGTCTTTGAGAGCATGTCCGTCAGTATCCCAATTTCCTTTCTACTAAAATCTCTACCTCCCAACAGCCTAGAAACCAAGCCTTAAACATAGGATTTAGGAGATTATTTAAGGTCTATACCCGGAAAATCTAATATTGTTAAAATTTAAAAGCACATGGATACCCATGGATGCCTATTCCTATAACTATAACAATTTTGTCTTATTTGCTTGTATGGAATTGACATTAAAATTAAGAAGTCCCCATTTCAAACATTCTACTTACATATATACAATACAACCTATTAAGTACCCTCCTCCCTTCCTTTCTCTTACCTTTATATCTCCTTTTTAACTTACTGGCCTCTGCTACTAAGTATTTTCCTTCTCACACAGAGGCCCAATCATCTGTAGCTAGGATCTACCTGTGAGGGAGAACATGGGACACTTGGCTATCTAGGCCTGGGTTCCTCATTTAGTATAATCCTTTCCAGATCCATTCATTTTTCTGCAAATTTTATAACTCCATTTTTCTTTACCACTGAGTAGAACTCCATTGTATAAATGTGCCACAGCTTCATTATCCACTCATCAGTTGAGGGACACCTAGGCTGGTTCCATTTCCCAGCTATTATAAATTGAGCAGCAATAAACATGGCTGAGCACATACTTCTAAGGACATGAGATGAGTCCTTAGGATACATGCCTAGGAGTGCTATAGCTGGGACATATGGTAGATCAATCTTCAGCTGTTTTAGGAACCTCCACACTGATTTCCACAATGGCTGGACCAGATTTCATTCCCACCAGCAGTGTAGAAGGGTTCCTCTTTTTCCACATCCCTGCCAACATTTATGATCATTTATTTTTATGATGGTAGCCAATCTGACAGGAGTGAGATGGAATCTAATGTAGTTTTAATCTGCATTTCCTTGATGACTAGTGACATATAATTCTTTTTTAAATGCATATAGGCCATTTGTATTTCTTCCTTTGAGAACTCTCTAGGTAGCTTCATAGCCCATTTTTTGATTGGCTTGTTTGATTCCTTATTATTTAACTTTTTAAGTTCTTTCTATATTGATTGGCTTGTTTGATTCCTTATTATTTAACTTTTTAAGTTCTTTCTATATCCTAGATATTAATACTCTATCAGATATATAGCTTCTCAGTGATTAATCTGTGATTTTATTGCCTGAGCAATTGGGGTTGTATTCAGAAAGTCTTTGCCAAGACCAATATGTTGAAGGGTTTCCCCTACTTTTTCCTCTAGCAGTTTCAGCGTTTCCAGTCTGATGTTAAGGTCTTTAATCTATTTGGACTTAATTCTTGTGCATGGAGAGATAGAAGGATCTATTTTCATCCTTCTGCAGATATACATCCAGTTTTCCCAGCACCATTTGCTGAAGAGGCTGTCTTTTCTCCAATGAGTATTTTTGGCATTTGTATTGAATGTCAGGTGGCTATAGCTTCCTGGACTTACATCTGGGTCCCCTATTCTGTTCCATTGATCTACATGTCTGTTTTTGTGCCAGTACCATACTGCTTTTGTTACTATGGCTCTGTAGTATAGGTTAAAATCAAGTATGGTGATATCACCAGACTTATTTTTGTTGCTCAGTATTATTTTAGATATTTGAGGTTTTTTGTGATTTCAAATGAATTTTTGGATTGTTTTTTCTATTTCCATGAAGAATGCCTTTGGAATTTTGATGGGTATTGCATTAAATGTGCAGATTGCTTTTGGTAAGGTTGCCATTTTCACAATATTGATTCTTCCAATCCAGGAACAAGGGATGTTTTTCCACTTTATAAGGTCTTCTGCAGTTTCTTGCTTGAGTGTTTTAAAGTTCTCATTATAGAGATTCTTAAATTCCATGGTTAGGTTTGTTCTAAGGTACTTCATTTTTTTATGCAATTGTGAGTGGGAGTGATTCTCTGATTTCATCCTCTGTGTGTTTGTTGTTAGCATATATGAAGGCTACTGATTTATGTGTATTTATTTTGTATCCTGCTACATGGCTGTAGGTTTTTGTCAGCTCTAACAGTTTGAAAGTAGAGTATTTAGGGTCCTTTATGTATAGAATCATGTCATCTGCAAATAATGATAACTTGATCTCTTCCTTTCCAATTTGTATCCTTTTTATGTGTGCCTCTTGCCTTATTGCTATGGCTAAGACTTCCAGAACTATATTAAATAAAAGTGGGGACAGTAGACACCCTGGTCTCATTCCTGATTTTAGTGGAAAAGCTTCCAGATTTTCCCCATTTGGTAATATGTTGGCTGTAGGCTTGTCATAAATAGCTTTTATTATATTGGGATATGTTCCTTCTATTCCCAGTCTCTGTAGGACTTTTATCATGAAGGGATGTTGGATTTTGTCAAACACTTTCTCTGCATCTAATGAGATGATCATGTGATTTTTGTCCTTCAACCCATTTAGAAAATGTATTAAATTTATAGATTTGTGTATATTGAACCATCCTTACATCTCTGGGATAAAGCCTACTTGGTCAGGGTGAATAATCTTTCTGATATATTCTTGTATTCTGTTTGCCAATATTTTTTTTGAGAATTTTTGCATCTATGATCATGAGGGAGATTGGTCTGTAATTTTCTTTTTTTGTTCTATCTTTGGTTTTGGTATCAAGGTGATGCTGGCTTCATAGAAGGAATTTGGTAGAATTCCTTCTTTTTCTATTTCCTGGAAGAGCTTAAGAAGCAATGGTGTTAGCTCTTCCTTGAAAGTCTGGTAAAATTCAGCAGTGAATCCATCGGGGCCTGGGCTTTTTTTAGTTGGGAGATTATTGATAACTGTTTGGATCTCCATACTTGTGATAGGTCTATTTAAGTGATTAATCTCATCTTGATTTAATTTAGGTAGTTCATGTAAATCAAGAAAATCATCTATGTCTTTCAGATTTTCATAGTTTGTGGAGTATATGCTTTTATAGTATGTCCCTATGATTTTTTTGAATTTCTCTGAAATCTGTTGTGATGTTACCTTTTTCATCTCTAATTTTATTAATTTGTATCTCTTCTCTCTTTCTTTTGGTCAGATTTGCTAAGGGTTTATCAATCTTGTTTATCCCTTCTAAGAACCAATTCTTTGTTTCATTAATTTTTTGGAAATTTTGTTTCTATTTCATTAATTTCTGCCCTAATATTTGTTATTTCTTCCCATCTACTGATTTTTGGTTTGCCTTGTTCTTCTTTTTGCAAGGCTTTGAGGTGAAGCATTAGGTCGTTTTCTTGCGACCTTTCTAATTTCTTAATATAGGCACTTAAAGCTATAAACCAGCTGGTTTTGTCTTCAAATACTCCTTTAACCTGCTTTTGTCATGGACTGCCCTATTTCTCCACCTATTTGAATGGATAGCTTTGCAGGATAAAGTAACCTTGGTTGACAGTTGTTATCTTTCAGAACTTGGAATACATCATTCCAAGCCCTCTGGCTTTAAAGTTTGTGTTGAATAATCTGCTGTAATACTGATGGGCTTTCCTTTGTAGGTAACTTGATATTTCTCTCTAACTTCTTTCAATATTTTTCTTTGGTTTGTGTGTTTCGTAGTTTGATTATAATATGGTGAGGAGAGGTTCTTTCCAGGTTTTGTCTGGCTGGGGTTCTAAAGCCTTCCTGTATCTGCATTGGCACCTCTTTCCCAATTTGGGGGAAGTTTTCTTCTGTGATTTTGTTGAAGATGCCTACTATGCCTTTTTAGTGGAATTCTTCTCCTTCTACTATGTCCTGAATTCTTATATTTGATCTTTCCATAGTGTCCTGAATATCTTGAAATTTCCACTCATACTTTTCTATAAGTTTGTCTTTCTCTTTGTAGGGCTGTCTTAGATCTGCCACCTGGTCTTCTAGCTTAGATATTCTGTCCTCTCCTCTATCCATTCTATTGGTGAGATTTTCTACAGAGTGTTTTATTTCATTAACTGTGTTGCTGCTGAAGCTGTTGTTGCTGGATCCACTACTGCTGCTGTCGCTGCTGCCGCTGTGGTAGCTGCCACTGCTGCATCTGCCGCTGCTGCCTCTGAAACTGCTGCTGCTGGAATCACTGCTGCTGCTGCTGAAGCTTCTGCTGCTGGATCTGCCGCTGCTGCTGCTGAAGCTGCCGCTGTTGGATCTGTTGCCACTGGGGCTGTTGTTGCTGGTGCCAGACCCGCTGATGTTGCTTCGGGACTCTGCTCCTGTTTGGGTCCCTCTGTTGGCTCAAGTTGGGGTGGCCGGGTCCTGGGACCACTGTTCTGTTCGCTGGAATTGGGCACAGGCAGTGGGGGAGGGGATGGAGCCGTAGCTGCTCTAGTTCTCTCGCTGTGGTTTTCGACTTTGTCATCTGCTCCTCTGTTGTTCATTGCTGCTCTCCCTTCATGTTTCTAGGGTTTGTGGAGAGCTCCAGTGTGAGTAGAAGCTCCCCTCACCTGGCTTTTCCTGTGGCACAAGCTGAGCCTGGCAGCTTTCTGGTGTGCCACCACTCCCGCCATGATTGGTGGACCTGCCAGGGCCACTTTTGTTGACCTGTATGGGCTCTGGATGCTCTGGATCTCTTCTGCTTCTTCACTGCCATTTCACTTTCCCATACACCTCACTTTTTAGTAAAAGTGTGTATTTTGCTGAGGTTTTTTTTTGCCTTTTTCCCCCTAGGCTGCTTTGGCCTGGTACCTATGCCACCATCTTTACCAGAAGTCTGGGCCATGATTTTTTATGTAGAGATTTTGATAATTATATAATAGCCATAATCATTATCTTACATCTTATCACAATTTAAAACTTTTTATATTTTATATTTATTTTTTGGACCTAGAAAGAAGGAGAGAGAGAGAGAGACAGAGAAAATGGGTGTGCCAGGGCTTCCATCCACTGTAAATGAAGTCCAAATGCTTGCACCCCCTTGTGCATCTGGCTAACATGGGTCCTGGGGAATTGAACCTGGGTCCTTTGGCTTTGCAGGCAAATACCTTAACCGCTAAGCCATACCTCCAGCCCATTATCAATTTTTAAATAAAGTTATAATCATGGTGACTTGTTTAGGAATAAGGGATTAATATCCGGAATGCATTGCCAAATTAAAAAAAAAAATCATCCAGTTAATAATAGGGTAACTAACTGAATTGACAGTTCTCAAAAGAAGAAATACAAATGACCAATAAGTATTTTTAAAGTATTTAATATACTTAATAATCAGGCAAATATAAACTAAAACAACTTTGAAATTCCATCTAATCTCCCCCCTGACAGAATGGCTATCATCAGGAAAATATATAACAACAAATGGTTATTAGGTTGTGAGGAAAGAGGCACCTTATTCACTGTTGCTGAGAATGTAAACTTATGCAGCCACTATAAAAACCAATATGGAATGTTCTCAAAATTTAACTGTACAATTAATATATGACCCAGCTTTATTATTCTTGTTTACATAACCCTAGGACTATAAGTCAGTATACCATAAGTATAGTTGTATGCACATGCTTATTGTATTATAATTCTCAATAGCTAGAAAATCCAATCAAGCTCACATGATCATCAAATGATTAATGTATAATGAAAATTTTGTACACAAACACAATAGAATTATATTCAGCTATAAATAAAAAATGAAATTGTGACTTGTTCAGGAAAATGTTTATTGAAATAAGTCAGACTCAGGAAAACAAATATCACACATTTTCTTCATATAATTATCCTAGTCTTTTTCTATGTGTGTGTGTGTGTGTGTGCGTGTGTGTGTGTGTGTGTGTGTGTGTGTCTATGGGGTGTCATTCATAAAAATAGAAAGAGGACCATGAGAGGGAAAGAAGAGATAATTAGGAAGGAAAAGGATTAGGAAATACATGGGGCATGGAATCAGAAGGTTGTCTTTGGAGAAGGAAAGGGATCATCAAGGAGGGACAAGGGATAGAGGAAGTAAGCATATGTGGTGGTTTGATTCAGGTGTCCCCCATAAACTTAGGTGTTCTGAATGCTAGGTTCCCAGCTGATGGATATTTGGGAATTAATGCCTCCTGGAGGGAGTGTATTGTTGGGGGCGGGCTTACGGGCTTTATAGCCAGTTTTCCATTGCCAGTGTTTGGCACACCCTCCTGTTGCTGTGGTCCACCTTATATTGGCCAGGGGGTGATGTCCACCCTCTGCTCATGCCATCAGTTTCCCGTGCCATCATGGAGCTTCCCCTCGAGCCTGTAAGCCAAAATAAATCTCTTTTTCCCAGAAGCTGCTCTTGGTTGGGTGATTTCTACCAGCAATGCGAACCGGACTGCAACAGTAAAGTGGTACCAAGGAGTGGGATTGCTGCTAAACACCTGACTATGTGGCTTCAGCCTTTTTGGAGCTGATTTTCAAGAGGAATATGGCAGGAGTTAAAACCTTGGCCTAAGAGATACCTTGCAGTGCTGTAAGTACAGCTTGATGGACTATTCTGGTCTGAGCTACAAGACCTGAAGGCAGTAAGAACTATGGACTGTGAGGTTTGGCTTATGAGGGTGAGAAAGAGCTTTGCTTGGACTGGGCTAGCAGTTTGTGTGAGAAGCTTGCTCTTATGCCTGTGTCCTGAGAAGTTGTGCAGGGTTGCTTTGCGTAGAAATGAACTGGTGTGTGCAGAGGGATGTAGCACAGAAAGAAAAATCTTTGGGTGAACTGCTGCCCGTTCAGCTGCAACTGAGAGATTACAACCTTTGAGACTGGGCTAGCTGACCTGTGCTGGGGCAATGGAAAGAATGTCAACTCTTTTGAAAGGGCCTGAGTGCTCAAGGAGTCCTGTTCTTCAAAGTCTGCTTTATTGCCCCTGGATTAACAAATTGGCACCCTGCCTGGTATCGTGGAGTATAAGAAATGCTGGAAAGAGGGTCATTGAATTTGCAACATGGTCTTGTGTTTTGGAAATGGCCATGGGCAGTGTGAAGCGGGTTTGCTGGTGCCCTGCATAGAGACCCCATGGGGCCATGAGGATGAAGCATGGCTTGCAGTGGAGACCCAGTGGAGATGCCAGGACCATGAGATGGCTGCCAAGGAGCTGCCGGCCCCGATGAAGTTTTCCAGGACTGTGAGTAGCCTAGCTGGAGGGGTGGAATTGGAATGCCAGAGACTTGTTGCTGGTTAGAATTATCAGACTTCAAGATTTGTCACTGGCTAGAGTTGTTGGACTTGAAGCTACAGATGTTTGCCCTGGTTGTTTTAAATCTTGTATTGGTTGAATGTTCCTTTGCTATGCCCAATGTCATCTTTTGCAGTGTGAATATTTATTCTGTGCCATTATGGGTTTTTTGAGGTTATATTTTGGTATTATGGCTCAGTTAAAAGGTCTTGAACTATGGGGATGTATGAACATCATTGGGATTGATAAAAAACTATGGGGACTTTTAAAGTCAGACTAAATGCGTCATATTTTACATCATGTATGGATATCAGTTTATGGGGGCCAGGGGTGGAATGTGGTGGTTTGATTCAGGTGTCCCCCATAAACTTAGGTGTTCTGAATGCTAGGTTCCCAGCTGATGGATATTTGGGAATTAATGCCTCCTGGAGGGAGTGTATTGTTGGGGGCGGGCTTACGGGCTTTATAGCCAGTTTCCCATTGCCAGTGTTTGGCACACCCTCCTGTTGCTGTGGTCCATCTTATATTGGCCAGGGGGTGATGTCCACCCTCTGCTCATGCCATCAGTTTCCCCTGCCATCATGGAGCTTGCCCTCGAGCCTGTAAACCAAAATAAATCTCTTTTTCCCAGAAGCTTCTCTTGGTTGGGTGATTTCTACCAGCAATGTGTACCGGACTGCAACAGCATAGAAGAAAGATCAATGAGAACAAAGTACATGGGGCTATAGATGTGACTTAGTGCTTAAGGCACTTGCCTACAAAGGCAAAGGACTGAGATTTGATTCCTCAGGACTCACATAAGCCAGATTCACAAGGTGGCATGTGTGTCTGGAGTTCATTTACAGTGGCTGGAGGCCCTGGCACATCGATTCTCTCAATCTGTCTCCCTCCCTCCCTCCCTCTGCCTCTTTATCTCTCATCTCTCTCAATAAGTAAATAAAAATAATTTTTAAAAATAACAAAATATGTGTAAAAATACTATCATGAAATTCACTACTTTATGTGTTAACTTAAAAAAACAATAAAATAGTATAGGAACCCATTAAAAGTACACAGAAAAGCAACCAAATTAGACTTTATTTTGATGTTTTTCTCTCAAATTTTTTTTTATTAACAACTTCCATGACTATAAAAAATATCCCATGGTAATGCTCTCCCTCCCCCCACTTTCCCCTTTGAAACGCCATTCTTCATCATATCCCCTCCCCATTTCAATCAGTCTCTCTTTTATTTTGATATTATGATCTTTTCCTCCTATTATGATTGTCTTGTGTAGATAGTGTCAGAAACTGTGATAATGGATATCCAGGCTATTTTTTTGTCTGGAGGGGAGAAGCCCATTTTAAGGAGTTCTACCCTTCCTTTGGTTCTTACATTCTTTCCACCATGCCTTCCCCAACAGACCCTGAGCCTTGGAAGGTGTGATAGAGATATTGCAGTGCTGAGCACTCTTATTACTTCTTCCAGCACCATGATGCTTTCTGAGTCATCTCAAGGTCATTGTCATCTGAAAAGAGAAGATTCTCTACCAAAAGTGAGAGGAGCATTAATATAAGGGTATGAACATTAAGAGAAGTGCTTACTGGCAGTTTGGTGAGCATAGTATATACATTTAGCTAGACAGAAGCAGACATTACACCCCTAGGGCTCATGACTACCCCTGTTTTAAGTTTTCAGTATCAGGGTTATATTCCCTCCCATGAAGCAGGCCTCCAGTCAAATTAGAGGGCAGTTGGTTTCCACCATGACAGATGTGCAACTATTGCACCTGTTGGCTCTTTTGGCCTGGGTGGAATAATTTAAGACTTGCAGTGTCCACTGTTGAGTATCTTCACTGGTGATTTCACTCTCTCCCATTGAACTGCATGCAGAATGGCTTCTTCCTGCTTTCTGTCTGCTGGTTTACATGGAGGAGCTTATCAGCTCAGTTCTAGCAGGATTTCTCAGTGGCCTTGCAGCCCAAGTTTGTGGAGTCTTCAGCAATAGGGTCTTGCCATCTATTCCTGGTTGGAAGTCAAGGGCCTTGGCAATGGCATATAATATTTTGGGGTCATGGCTTTTAAAAAGGCATATGAATATATTACAGTGATTTGAAAAAAAAAGTTGTGTGAACCCTGAACAAGATAATCCAAAGAAACTCACACTATGACCTCATGATAATATTCAGAGCAATAAGATTATAAAATTGAGAAAGAAGCCAGAGGGTGAGGGTGGAGGGGATCAAAATTATCTATAGGGAACCAATATGTAATGGATTTCTCATATGAAGCCATGGAAACCAAAAGGAAATGGCACTAAAGGAAATGTAAATACAATATTTCAAAAGTACAAAAAAAATTCTTTCAAAAATTGAGATGTGGAGATGGTAAGCAGGTAACAGCTCTTGCCTTGCAAACATGAGTGTATGAGAGTGTCTGATATGCTCTGAGTTTGATTTCCCAGAATCCATGTAAATAGCTGAGTGTCTCCACACATGCCTGCAACTCTCATCCTTGGGGAAGCAGAGTACAGAGGGTTGTTTCTCAGCCAATCTGAGTAAAAATGGCCTCTGCTCCTTCAGGGAGAGACTCTGTTTCATGGAAATACAGATGAGTAAAATTGGAGGGCACCCGACATTGTCCTCTGGACTCAGTGCATCTGTGCACACATGTGAATATAACACACACACACAAACACACACACACACACACACACACACACACACACACACACACACACACACCCCACTACAGAAAAAAAAAAGCAGGTCTGTGTTAGAATCCATGCTTAACATGAATAAGGATCTGGGTCCAACAGTCAGCCAAAAATAAGGGTGCTGGAGAGATGGTTTAGCTGTTATGGTGCTTGTGTGCAAAGCTTAAGGACCCAGGTTCAATTACCCAGTAACCACATAACCACATAAGCCAGATGCTCAATGTAGCAGATGCATCTGGAGTTCATTTGCAGTGGCTAGAGGCCCTGACATGCCCATTCTTTCTCTCTCTGCCTCTTTTTTCCCCTCTTTTTTCAATGAATAAAAATTTTTACAAAGGAGGCAGTCTTAAAGTAAGGAAAATAAAATACTTAGCCACTGTCAGACATACCTTTAAAGAAAAACTAAAGAAAATTATCGAAATAGAAATGAAATAACACACACACACACAAACACACACACACTGGGATTCAGGAAGAAAAACAACAATAGAATGTTTAAAACTAGAGGCAACTATAATAAATTAATATTCTTGTCAGATTTTAAAATTGAGAGTTGAAACAAAAGTCATAACATAAATTGTTGTGGTGCCTAAAGTGCCAAAAATTAATTCTATCTTTATTGTGTGTCTGTGTGCAGGCATGTTAATGTCTGTGGATATGTGAGGAGGTACATGTGCATGTGTATATGTATGCATGCCAGAAGACAACCTCTGGGGTTATCTTCAAGAATGCTGTCAAAGTCTTTTAGAGACAGGATCTCTCATTTGCTTAGAGTTTACCAATTAGGCTAGACTGGCTGACCAGCTAGGCCCAAGGATCTACCCCTGTTCACCTCCCCAGCTCTAGGATTACAATTACATGGCACCACACTTGGCTTCTTTTACATGGATTCTGGTAGTTGAATTTAGGACCTCATGCTCCTAACATAAGCAGTTTAACTACTGAACTCCATACCTAGTTCCTACATTGAATATAGAAAAGAGTGTGGAGATGTCTGATATATGTAAAATCTCACATCACTTGAATTAGAAAAATATTGGTACAAGAAGATTATGATATTTTTCTATTATCTATCACTTATCTCTTATTACATATTAGTACATATTGTAAAAACTCAAAAATATACAGAAATGCACTATAAATTTATATTAAACATTCAAGTCACCCAAAGAAAATCCTGAAAAAGGGAAGAGAATAGAAAATAAATAACAAAATGATACCTTTGTATCCTACACATAACAATCATTACTTCAAATATAAATAGTCTAAATGTACCATTTAAAAGACCCAAGGTTTAAATCACTGTCCCTCAAAAAAAAAAAAAAAAACCTTTACCCATTAATAGTCATTCGCTAAATCGACCCTCACCATATCCTTAGCAACCACTAATTGACTTTTATCTATATGTGTTTAATGTGTTTGCTTATTCTGGAGTTTTCACAGAAATGGAATTCTACAACATGTGACCATTGTGACAGGGTCTTTCACTTAGTATTATGTGTGTAAGATCCATCCATGTTGTGACAGACCTCTTATTTTGAAGCTATAACTTACTGGCCCTGTGACATGATGGTTTGTTTTGTTTGTTTACTAAAGTGATCATTGCAAGATAAATAAAATTATTTTTTTCTTTTAGATGAGGAAAATAAAACTCAGAAAAGTCCAATCATTTGCTCAACATATCACAGCTAGTAAATGACTAAGCCAGAAATTAAACCCAAGTCTGATGCCAAGTCTCATGTTCTTTCTACTATGCTTCTTTGCAGTTCTTGTCCAAAATAGGGTGGAACTGTTCCAAAAGACAATTTGGAATCTTCCCAAAGACTAGTGATAATTACTTTTTGGCCAGAACAATAATATCAGAGGGTCTTATTGGCCTTAACTGAGGCCAGTTCTTTTGAGAACAGGAAGGACTGATTCCCTCCAATCATGGAAACTGACCTCCAAAACTGTCCCCCATATATTTCCTTTGTTTCCAATTCTACTACATGCAAATAGATTTGGCCCATGTTTTCCCCATTTGTGACAAAAGGCATATGTGTCTTCAAACCTTTAAGGTTTTAGCTGGAGAGAATATGGGTTTATTCTGTAGTTGGTAGTGACTTAATAAGCGTGTTCATGCTTAATGTAAATGGAAGATATTCTTTGTTATAAATAGTTATAATTATTTCCAAGAGAACTTTGACTATTCCAGAGAAATGTGGTATCTCATCCTGCATATTCTTTCTAGAGTCTTCTTGTAAAAATCTATTTTTCTTTAGTGGTGAAACGAACATTTTGAAAATTCCTCTCAGAGATTTGAGAACAGAAAATTTGTTGAGCAAATAATGTGCAGTTGGGAAAAGCAGCTTAGGTAGCCAGATTTTCAGTGGATAATTTGATATTTTTAAATTGTCAGTTAGTGTAAGCCATTCAGGTAATTTGTTGCTTTGAACCAAAACAATTTTTTTTTACCCAAGCCCCTATAGCCTATTTTTATTGTTTGAAGTGTGGCCTAACAATAGCTTTCTTCTTTCACCTCCCAGTTTTGCACCATCTGTTAAGTGAATGCCTATTTTGAATGCAGTATCTCATACATGCTATCATTCTTATAGCTCCTACAAAAGCCAGACCATTTGAAGAATGAATTCTAGCATTTGGAAAGGAAAGGAGAAAAAAAGGTGGAAACAGAGACTTCAATTAATTTCTCTTGAAGTTTCTCATTTGTATCAGGGTAACTATCAAATGGTTGCTCATCCTTTCAGCTTTATTTTACCTCCTGGTTTATGGCTGTGGCTCTCCTTTTCAAATCTTATGAACTTCCATTCTAGGCTTAATTGCTAATGTCAGTCAGATCTCTACTTTATTAAGTGGCTGCTGAGAAAAATGAAAGCGAGGTATCCAACACCTTTTTTTTAGTTTGTGTGTGTGTATGTGTGTGTAGTATATGTGGTGAAGTGGTGTGTGGTGTATATACATGTATGTGCAGATACATAATATACACCCTGTATGTATTTGTGGAAGCCAGAGAAGAGTGTGGAGTGTCTTCCTCTTTTTCAAAAAAATTATTTTATTTATTTACTGGAAATAAAGAGAGAGAGGGGATAGATAGAAAGAATATGTGTGCCAGGGCATACAGCCATTACAAATTAACTCCTGACACATGTGCCACTTTGTACATCTGGGGGTCCTGGAGACTCAAGCCTGGGTTCTTAGGCTTCACAGGCAAATGCCTTAACTGCTAAGCCATGTCTCCATTCCTGTTTTCTTCTTTTTGCTCATTCACTTGTATCCTTGAGACAGTCTCTCACTCAACCAGAACTGTCATTTCTGGTAAGCAAATCCTAGTGAATCTCTAGTCTCAACCCCCGACAGGAGTGAAGTTGCAGAAGTGTATGGTTATGCCCAGCTGTTGAGTTGAGGCTGGGAATCAAACTAGGATGGTTTCAAGTCCCCTCAGGGCCTCTGTCATGTTTGTGGCTGAGCCATTTCCCCAACACCTCCAACAAGTTTGAATGAAGAACAGCTAATGAGCTACATTAATTAGTTAAGTGCATTGAAGAATCAGGAATGCATTCTTATGTGGTTACTATTAAATAATCTCGTAAGTATGGACATTTGCTAGGGGAAATGGGAAGTGCCTAGAGGTAATAACTTTGGATTGTACTTATGCCAATGAATAAAGATATGGTGGGACAGGAATGAAGGCAAGTGTAATGTGGGCAGCTTACTCTTCTATTGGCTATTCATCTTGATCCTTGATCGACCCCAACATCTGAACCAGAGATCTCTGTGTATCTTCACTGCTTTATTTTATTTATTCCAGTCTACTTGACTGGACCAGGAAATATTGAGGTATGTAGATAAATATCATTTTGAGTGTGCTTGTAAGGGTATTTCTGGATGAGGCTAATAACTTATTTGACAGAACTAGGAAACACATGGCTCTCCTTAATGTGGATGGGCCTCTTCCATTCTGTTGTACTGAATAGAATATGAAACTGAGTAAGGAAGAATACTTTCTGCTTGCCTTTCTTTGGACTAGGATATCAGTTTTCTTTTGTTTTTGGACTCATACCCACACTGAAATTTACACCATTTAATCTCCTGGTTCTTAGACTTTCAGATCGGGACTAAATAGAACAGCATTACTCTTCTGCTTGGACATCTCAGCCCCCCAGAATTGTATCTCTCTCTGTGTGTCTCTGTCTCTCTCTGTCTCTATCTTTCTCTGTCTTTCTCAGACACATACACCACCACCACCACTACCACCATCAGCACCACCACATAATTGGGCATTATTTCTGTTTTTCCTGACAACCTTGCCATGCAACACCCAAATTCCTAATTTTGAACAGTTTCTCCTTAGATGACACATGATTAGTCTAACTGGTCTAGTGACCTTTAAAAAACAGAGAGGCATATCTTTTTACTACTCCTACAAGAGAAAGAGTTTCTTCCCATGTAAAAACATAATCACCTTCCTTCTGTGTAGTCACAAAGACCTATGTGTGATGTGAAAATTAGAAACTGGGGGAACACTTATAGATTAGTTTAATTTTTTCAGTCTTGTGCCTGATTACTGGTAATTATTACTGCGTAGGACTAGAAGCCTTTCTGGCTGTGTTGACTGGTCCACAGATAAAGGAAAATGTTGTGTAGACCCAGTCTGTCAATCACCTATGTCTGCTGGTGTTTCTATATGGTATATTCACAAGGAAGAAGTTGCATTACTGTATTGTGTGGACAATGACAAGAAGAGTGTCACATGCAGGTGGAGACATGATCCAAGTTATTTAAAAATATTCATGATTTGTGTTCAGTATGCAGATCTCTCAGAAGAAAAAGCAGGGACACTGGTACACCTATGTGGTAAAAAAATACTTACACTTATAAAAATGTCATTGGTCATCAATGTATTTGGATTTTATAAGTACTGGGGGACATTTAATTCCCAGAGTTGGGAGGTTATATTTTAAAATTACTTTTTTTCAATGATAATATGTGCACTACTATACAAATATTTTATTACATTTTTGTATGAGTCCAAATAGAACTTTATTAATGGTCATGATAATATCCCTCTTTTGATTTTTTCCAACCATTTAGAATTTTAAAAAATAATTTATTATTTATACTTTTGCATTTGCATAAAAAACATTATGTATTTTGATGTTATGCCCACATTACCTTGTCTTAGTACTTCCCCTCCCCATTGACACCTTCCTTCTTTCTCATAATCCCCATCTTACTTTCATGCCTTTTTGAGCCCAGTTTGTTGAGTTTGGTATGTTTGCTTGGTTATGGTTGGAAGGTTATTTACCATGCAATGGGCAACTTTGTCAGTGTCTACACCACTGAAAAAGGTGACTTCCCCTCTCTCAGCCATAATTAGCTGCTCTTAGCTATGCTGGAAGATATGGGCCCCAGGTATCCTTCTCCCACTGAAGGTGATGCATTGACTGGCTTATCTTGTATTTTTCATATATTCATACATGTATACAATGCAATTGATCCTACTGCCTCTACTCACCCTCTTTTTCTCCCTTCCCTTCCCAATGAAATCCTTCTTTTTCCCATTAGATCTCCATCATATTTTCATGCTTTATCTTTTTTTATCTGCTGATCAATTAGGGTAACTTGTTTAGTCCTGAGTGGGAGTTTAGTTACTTCTGAAGAGTGGAATATACTGACTGCTAAAGGGCATAAGTTCCCTTCTCTCAATAATCATCAGTATGCAGTATTTACTCTGGGAAGTATGGTGTGATGATTTGATTCAGATGTCCACCACAAACTATGTGTTCTGAATGCTAGTCCCTCAGCTGGTGAAAATGTGGATACTTGAGCTTCCTGGAGGTGATGTATTTTTGGGGTGAGCTATGAGTGTCATAGCCAGCTTCCCTTTGCCATTGTTTGGCACACTCTCCTGTTGCTGTTGTCCACCTGATGTTGACCCTAGAGACTGTAAGATGAAATAAACCCTTTCTTCCTACAAGCTAATATTGGTCAAGTGCCTTCTGCCTGCAATGTGAACCTGACTGTAACATATGGGATCTCATTGGTCAACTCCCTCATCTATGATGAAATATTGACATGTTCAAGAATATGCAGGGAACCATATCTGCTGTGAGTCCATTAGTGTAGTGGATTTGTATCTAGAAGATAGCATTTTGCAGCAATACTTCCTGTCCTCCTGCTCTTACATTCTTTGCTCCCCTTCTTATATAGAGTTTCCTGAGCCTTGGAAGGTGTATTTTATGTCATGTTTAGGGCTGAGCACAAACCATTCACTTGTTCTTGGTAAATGACATTTATGCATTTCTATATTCATCTCTATCCTTTGCTTTGCCTAAAGAAACTTCTGCCAGAAATACCAATCTATGAGAACAAACAGATATTTAGAAGGCAGTTTGGGGCTGGAGAGATGGCTTAGTGGTTAAGCGCTTGGCTTGGAAGCCTAAGGACCCCCGTTCAAAGCTCGATTCCCCAGGACCCATGTTAGCCAGATGCACAAGGGGGCACATGCGTCTGGAGTTCGTTTGCAGTGGCTGGGGGCCCTGGCGTGCCCATTCTCTCTCTCTCTCTCTCTCTCTCTCTCTGCCTCCTTCTCTGTCTGTCACTTTCAAATAAAATAAATAAGCATAAAACAAAAAAAATAAAAAAATAGAAAGTAGTTTGATATGCTATCAAATTAGCATGTCCACAGTGTTGAGGTCCTTACCTCCACAAAGCCCTATGTCCCTAGTCACAGATTCTTTGTCAGATTTATAGTAGCAGCTATCGTTTTTATCCTGTAGTATGGGCTTCAAATCCAATCAGAAAACTATTGGTTATTCCAATAACATTCAAGCCATGATAGCACCACTGGGCATATCTTGCCTGGCAGGATTGTGGAAGAATTTTCTCTCTCAGAAGCTTCCATGTCTCCTTCTGGTATGAAGGTGAAACTTATATTTATTTACCTTGTAGGTCAGGTATTAGGAGATTGTACCATTTTATATCTAGCTGGGAAAGATGACTCAGCAGTTAAAGGTGCTTGCTTACTAAACCTGATGGCTTATCTGTGTTTGATTTCCCAGTACCCACGTAGGGCTAGCCTCACAAACTGGTACATATTCCTGGTGTCCATTTGCAGTGACAAGAAGCCCTAGTGCACTCATGTGCTCTCTTTCTCTCTCTCTTTCATAAATTAATATTTTAAAATAAAACATTTGTGAATATATGTTAATTTGGGAATGTTCTTCTATGCCAGCTCCTTATCTTGGCTAAAATGTGATGATGATGATGATGGTTATGATAATAATAGCAGCCATGTATTGGGTCCTTACCAAATGCTTGAAACTGTTCTAAGTACTTTACATATAACAACTAATTGCATACTCAAAAAAAGAATGCCTTCAACTATACACCTTCATTTAAGGGCACTTTTTCAGTAAGAAAATGGAGTATTAGTTAATTTCTGTACATTTTAACTTGCTGTTAAAATGTAAAGAATTGCACTATTTCTTCATTAAAAAATATTGGGCTTGTCCTCTGCCTCTTGGTCTTTTCCCAACATCAAACTCCTTCTGTCTTTTCTGCATATACATTTTCCATCTGCTCATTCTTTTCATTTCTCTTATTCTCCTTTTAGGTTTTCTGTTATGGTCAAGCATAAAGAAAATGAAAGACATCCTTTCTTTTTGGTATGGACCATTTTATAGTCTTCAAGAAATAACACTGTGTACCAGGCCATTTAAAACCTTCTGGGTTATCTAGGTAAATATTCAATATTCAAAACCTTGTGACATTTAGGGTGAATCAAGTGGGTGTAGATCCAACCCTATTTTATATTAGGACAGTTCTATCTCATGCCATTGTACACAGTTACTTAGTATAAAATGCATGTGGCTATGTATGCTAGAACTAAAGGTGCAACATTAGAATTGACCCCTTGTTGTCCTTACCTGCTAGCAATCCACCTCTAATGTTCCCAGCCATACTCCCACTACCTTCCCCCAAATAATTCATGATAATAAATCAGGATGAAATAGTCTTTTCACTTTAACACACCTTAACAGATACGCTGTTTTATATGAGAAAATCAAGTGGACTTTGATCTACAGGATTTACTTGGCAAAGCTTTAAGCATTCTAATGAAAAAAAGTATCATTGAATCTTATGAACATGACATATGCTGATGCCTGGGAAGTGAGTTTTAACACCCAGAGAGATATATCCATCTCTGAGCTTTCTGTCATCTGAAGTCTGAAGGGATATTTGAGTGGAACCTTCTTCAAAGTATCAGCTGCTTCCTTCTTTTCTCAAAGGTTCTTTAAAAAATTATTTTTTTACTCTATTTTTTATAGACAGAAAGAGGCAGATATATAGAGAGAATGGATGTGCCAGGGTCCCTAGCCACTGAAAATGAACTCCAGATACACATGCCAACTTGTGTATCTGGGTTTACATGTGCATACTGGGGACTTGAACCTGGATCCTTAGGGTTTATAGGCAAGCTCCTTAACTGCTAAGCCTTGTCTTTGGCCCTACACAACTTTTAATACAAGATTAATGACTGAAGTAAAAATTAGTTTATCATAAATGAAAGAAAAGAGAGAGCAAGAAAGAAAGTGTGCATATATATCTCAGGGTGAATTTGAAAATTGCTGACTTAGCAGTACGCACGTTTATAAAATAAATCAAAATTGTCCTTAATGAGCTATGAGTTATGTGTCCTCTAATTTTCTTGCTTCCTCTGTTCTATAGACACACAAGTTCCTGACTACAGTGCTCCTATCAGACTGAATTCCATGCAATGACAACTGTCCTGGATAGTTCTCTTTCCTTTTCACTGCTTCTACCTAAACTGGTCTGTTCTAATGTTCTGAAGTCTATTCATTAGACAGTGTTTAGTAGCTGATAATGAATACTTTTTCAGGGATGGATGATATAGATGCATAGAAAATCAGAGCTGGGTGAGACAGTCTAAATCCCCAGTTTTATATGTTTGTGATCCTGCAGACTAGAGATTGCAAGCACCTAGATCAAGGACATATCATTTGTTCTTGAAGGCTAGCAGTTTATCCCTTCTTGGGTCCTGTAAATATAATCTTCTGGTTTTAAGGTTTCAGCCCAAAGAAGTGACTCTTGGGTTGGGATGATGCCACACTTGCTGCGCAGTAATGAGTATGCCAGGTTTTGCGCTATTTAAGGATTTAAATGGACATCCCTCTTTTCTGCAGTGGATGAACTCTGTTTCTTGAGGTTCAAGGGATGGAGGCATAAATACCTACGCTTGAAGAACATCTCATCCTACCTACTAGCTCCTGTCTGAATGCCTACACTAGCTAATATGTTTGCCCTTAGTCTTACCTCTGGCATCTTCTCAGGCAGACATCAAAGAAGTGCCTGTCTGGGAAGAGATTTGTCTTGTTGCAAGCTGTTTGCACCATGTCATTCAGCTCATTTCCATTCCCTCTTTAGCAAATCACTCATGTGGCTTGCCTACAAAAATGGAAAGAAACAGCTTCAATTAAAGCTATATGGGCTGTTCACTAAGAATTTCACAGTAGGAGTCCATCCAGGAACAACCTAGAAATCACATCCATCTTTATGCTTTGGTTCCTAGATTTTACTTGGAACTTAATATACTGAAACCTGAAAGGCCAAGTTGGCTACTGTCTCAAACCTGTGGAGACTCATAGGATGAAATTCATTTTATTCCAGACTTTCTTTTTCTCCTTGTTCCTAGAAATATGATGCAGATTTTGGCACCAGTAGTTCACATTTCATTCACCTTAAAATTGGAACAACATATATAGATTGCTAATTCTTTTTTTTTTAATATTTTATTTATTTATTTGAGAGCGACAGAGACAGAGAGAAAGACAGATAGAGGGAGAGAGAGAAAGAGAATGGGTGCGCCAGGGCTTCCAGCCTCTGCAAACGAACTCCAGACGCGTGTGCCCCCTTGTGCATCTGGCTAACGTGGGACCTGGGGAACCGAGCCTCGAACCAGGGTCCTGAGGCTTCACAGGCGAGAGCTTAACCGCTAAGCCATCTCTCCAGCCCTAGATTGCTAATTCTAAGATATCACTTCACAAAGTCTTTTTTCTTGATTAAACTCTAGTCAAGCTCTTCTAAGCCCTCTACTTAGGGACTAGCCCTTGTTTGTGCTTTGAAACCCAGTCTTAGCAAAGAAACCTGTTACTTTACCACTCTACCCTTGATATATCAAGTTCCTTTTGCTTCACTCTTGATATCGGTCTGTCTTTATGCAGAATCCCACTGGGTCAATTTAACAAGAATGTCCCCACTGTTGATGTCTCCTTCTGAAAGTTTTCCACTGATCCTAACTGAAATTCTGTTCTTTGAAAAATCTTTATTGTGTGCATTTGTATGTGCATGCATGTATGTCCATGTGTGTATATAGGGAAATGGGTGTGGGAAATCTGAGTACCCCCAGATGACAAACTAGGGTATTATTCCTCAGTACCTTTTCTTGAAACAGGAACTCTCACTGGGCTTGACCTTGTCAAGTAGGCTACACTGGTTGGCTAGCAAGCTTGAGACCTAGGGGTCTGCCTATCCCTGCCCTCCCAGTGGTAGGATTACAAAGCCACCCCACCAGAAAGCCTGTCTCAGGTCTTCATGATTTCATGGTAAGCACTTTATCAACTGAGCTATTCCCCAAGACCATTCATTTACTTTTATAGATTCAGAGTTAAACCCTATCCATAGTTGAAAGCAGAGAAACACAAACTAGGTGAGAAAGAAGAGTATGGCATATGTTAAAATGCAGTTTTTCCCAAAAAGTAGTTATGACTCTCAAACAAGTATAAAAATTATTATATTTTGAAAAGTTCATTTAGTCACGTGATGTGAATAAGCCAGGAAGCTTGAATAACTTTCAAAAGTTAAAACAACACACATTTATATGGAGTGAAGGAATATTGAGATAAATTATAAATCAACAATTTATTTTGTGCTTCAAGGATTGAGAGAGTCAGGTTAATCACTGTTGGGCAGGAAATAATTTATATGTCTTTGTTGCTTACTATTCATGAAGAATTTTAATATAGTTCAAAGACAATGTGTGGGGCTACAGTCTGATAATTCAAGAGAATATGTGAACACATAGGTTCACATTGAAACACTATTTTTCTCTATGAATCTAATAATTCAGATAGTCTCTATAGCTCCAAGTGATGAATGATCAAAGAGACATAGGAAGGGTCGGATTATGAAGTGCTTTGTCAGCTGAGCCAAGAATTAAGAAGGGAAATAAGGTAAGATGATCAGATTTATATGTTTTATAAAGAGCATCCTGCCAAATTGTTATTTATGGCACAAATTAGAATGTATGGAGACAAAGTAAGGAAACTGTTGTAAACTAGATTTAAATCCTTGCCCTAGGTAATGATGGAAATGTTTTCACTAAAGCTAATCATTACATAGCCTTCATTTTTTCTTCTGGAAAACAGGCAATAACACCTTTTTGTAGCATTGAAATGAGTCTGACATGTAGGTAGTAAACATTATTCCCTCCACCTTCCTACTCTGCTCCTTCTTTACAACTAGATTATTAGAATATTATTTTGTTGCTATTTTTGATGTGTATATTTGTAGATGATGTGTATGTGTATGTCCCTGTGTGTGAATGCTGGTACGTACATACCACAGAGCATGTGTGGTGGTCATAGAACAATCTCAGGTGTTGGTCCTCACCTACCACTTTAGTTGAGGTAAGTCTCTCATCTAGTCACCACCTTCATTCATCAGGGAGGCTAGCTGGCTCATGAGCTTCTGGGAGATTCTCCTGCCTCTGCCTCCCATTTACCACAGGCGTGCTGGCATTACAGACATGTGCTACCAAGTTCTGCTTTACATGAGTGCTGCAGATCCAAACTCAGGTACTCCCGCTTGCATGGCAAGCACTTTTGTCCATTGAGCCAGTTCACCAGCCCAGAACATTTTTACATTGAGGTACAGATTGTGGAAAGCTGATCATTGCGATCATAGAAGTCCTTGTAGTGTTATTTGGAAGATTATAAAGTAAGTCTAACCCATATTGCCTTCACACATTTGAAGCCACTGTTCTTATTTTCCTTAAGTCTGCCTTCATAGAGTGGATATGAGTGCTGCTCTCATTGTTTGTGAGAGAAGCTTCTTTATGGATATGGCAGTAGACACAGAGGAGACTCAAAATTCATCAAAGCAAAAAAAAAAAAAAGTAAGAGGTTGGCTAGAGAGATGGCTCACTAGTTAAAGCTGCTTGCTTGAATGTCTGATGGCACAGGTTCAATTCCCTAGTACCCACATAAAGCACATGGAACATGTGTCAAGTTCATTTGCAGTGGCAAGAGTCCCTAATATACCTATTTTCTCTCTCTCCTCATTCTCTCTCTCTCTCCTTTTCTCCTCCCTCCATCCTTGCAAATATATAAAAAATAGTTAATGAAACAAAGGAAGAAAAGAAGAGGCTATTGAGAGCTGAACATTAAACAAGAGATATATCATGCCTTCCAAGGCTCAGGGAACATTGCAGAAGAGGAGGCAAAAAGAATATAAGAGCTATAGGGTGGAAAGGAGTACTTTGAGGCTCTTTTCTCCTGACATGAACCAACTGGTGTATTTATGACCCCATAGTGGTTACTGAGACCCCTATAAAAACTGCACTGTTCTGAGCCTACAAACATTTTGACATAAAGAACAAAGGAGGGATGAAAGACTAAGACAGCAATACAAAAGAAGGACCACTTGGAAAGAGGAGTATCCTCAGGGCATTGGGGTTAGGAGAGAAGGGATCAATGAGAATAATGATCAAATTACAGTCTATTCATTTATTATTGTTCTCAATGAAAAAAATTACTAAAACAACAATAACTGAGGAAGAAAACTGATTACAAAAACTCATTATTCCCAGGTACTTCACTTCTTTTTTTCTCCTGGATAGTCTTCCTAGATTGTCTCTGCTGACCTACAAAATGAACATAATACTCCAGCCATGGCTAAGAGAGTACATAGTAAATTGGAACAATCAGTTCTCTTGATCTGGGTAATGCAGGTATAATAAATTCTACTAAAATGGCTTTAGCCCTTTTAGTAGCCAGGTCATATAATTGGTATAATTTTAGTCTGTAGTTAGCAACAATATAAAAGTGTTTTCATATGAACACATGATTAAATGAATTTTTCTTTATTCAGAATATATAATGATTTTACTCTAAAATAAAACTGTTTTGTTCACCAAGTGCATTATTTTGTATAAACTTTTTCGCATTGAATTATATACAAAATGTAGGATATACTTGTTTCACAAAATAATGTCAAAATGAACTGTAAATTTCCCTCCATCTAGACATTCTTTTAGTACAATTTCACCAAATTATTCAATGTAATAATTTTCTTGTAAATACTTTCATACATATTATACTCCTACACAATTAAACATTCAGTTAAACATACAAATGATGATATATACACAAAAGTCTATACCATATCCTTTACATTTACTAACTCAATAGAAGGTGGCCAAGTGGTAGGAAGGTGGAGATTTTTGTTTCTTTTTCTGCACTTAGAAAAATGTCTAACACAAAGGAAACCCTTCATAAATATGTATTGAACACTGAAAAGTGTATGTGGACTAGAAAACCTTTGTTGAATTATGTTGAATTCATGAATTAAGTTGAAATATACTATAATATTTTTAATACTGATTTTACAATCCATGGAAATGCCACATGAATTCTTAAATCTCTATATCTAGTTAGATCTTATATGCTCTTAGCAGTATTTTATAATTTTCCCATAAAAGTATTACACTTCTAGTGTTAGGAATATTTTAGCTTTTTTCTGATATATAAGAACATAGTATTTGTAAATGAATTATATATCTGTTGATCTTTTAATTTAATTTTTTTGTTTATTTTTTATTGATTTATTTGAGAGTGACAGGGAGAGAGAGAGAGAGAGGGAGGGAGGGAGGCAGGCAGAGAGCGAGAGAGAGAATGGGTGCACCAGGGCTTTCAGCCACTGCAAATGAACTCCAGATGTGTGTGTCCCCTTGTGCATCTGACTAACGTGGGTCCTGGGGAATCAAGCCTTGAACTGGGATCCTTAGGCTTCACAGGCAAGCCCTTAACCACTAAGCCATCTCTCCAGCCCAATATTTTAATTTTTAATGCTTATTTTTCTCTGTACTTCCTATGTAGATAAAATTATGTACAAGTTTCCTGTGTTCAAATATAGCAACTTTCTGGATAGATTCAAAGGTTTCTTGTGTTTCCAAAGGCTGTCCTCAATGTAAGATTATTTTATAATATATTTTGCATATTTTTACTTAGTGTTTCCAAGATTTTGCTTTTTATATTTAAATTACTATTTGGACTATTTTTGGGTCATATGCTAGCCAATCACATGATTAATTATTGAATAATTTGTTTCCTAACAAATTTTACATGACATTTTTCAGTATAATACTCTTTTATCTATATCTGAGGATTTTGTTCTCTTCCATTGACCTGTTTGTTTCCTTCTTTTCATTAGTTTTCTGGCTATTGTTACATGCATATTTTCTAGCATGTCAAAATTTACAAAAATCTTGTTAACATTTTTGCTTGAATAACAGTTAAATACAGTAAACTTTAGGCTAATGTAATCTTACTACATTGAATTTGTATATTCATGAATAATATGTTATTGTATTTGTGCAAGTTTTCTTTTGTGCTTTTGGTGATATTTTACAAGCCTTCAAAGTCTTAAACTTTTTTATTTAGTCTTATTGTAAGTGGAATTTTTCCTACATCAGGACTTTTTAACGGGTATGGAGAATTGAACTTATGACCTCACACATGCTAAACAAGTACTCTTTCATTGATTTATAGCCCCAGAACTCCATAAGCATTTCTAATGATGGGAGAGTTAATGACATTCATAAATGAAGATGCTACTCAGAGGTAAATCCCTTACCTACTTGGTGTAAGGCTCTGAGATGACACCCCAGAACCACATTACCACATTGTGTGTGTGTGTGTGTGTGTGTGTGTGTGTGTGTGTGTAAAATCTGAGCATAGTGATGCATACCTGTAGTCTTAGTATGCAGGATACTGATGTTAGAGAATAACTTAAGGCCTGAAGTTCAAGACTGATTGAACTATAGCATGGTGATACCCTGCCTCAGAAAAAATGAAAGAAACGTAATGATTTCTTAATTTGGAAACTAGTGATGATGACAGTAGTTGCTAGCACTTGGAGATTGTGTTGGTTTGAAACAAATGTCCTCCACAAACTCATATACTCTGAATACTTGGTCCCCAGATGATGGCAATTTAGCAGATGGAGCCTTGCTCAAGGAGATTGTTGGGAAGGAGCATAAAGTGTGTTACATCCAGCTCCTCCTTGCCAAAGGTCTGTTCATTCTCCTGTTACTGTTTCCACCTGCTGTAGCAAAAGTGATGTCCAGCCTTTGTTAATGCCGTGATTTCCCCTGTGATCATGAAGTTTAGCCTTGAGACTATAAGCCAAAATAAAAACTTTCTTCCATTTGGTCAGATTCTTTGTGACAGGAACAAGAAGGTAAATACAACAGAGATATAATGCTGAAATGTGAACATGGATTGAATGCACCTGTTGTAGTACCAGTCACATACTAATCACTCAATATTTATGTGAGAACTTATTTCTGGACCTTGTCTAATGAAGCTACTACAAGAATACAATAAAGTGTGTTCCAGGTATCCGTTTCCCTGCCATAACATCTTGATTGTCTCAGTATCCTTATTCCTTCTTGGAGCATGAAGTATGCAAATTCATTTGCTATTTGGGGGGGTTGGATACAGTAAAGTGTGGAGGAGGATAGTATTTTCACATGTATATGCATTTCAGGCACCTGACTGGTACAGTCAGTTAAGAACATCAGGTAGCCAGGCCTGGTGACTCGTGCCTTTAATCCTAGCACTTGGGAGGCAGAGGTAGCAGAATCACCATGAGTTCGAGGCCAACCTGAGACTACATAGTGAATTCCAGGTCAGCCTGGACTAGAGTAAAACCTTACCTCGAAAAAACAAACAAACAAAAAATCAGGCATCTCCCTCCATCACTCACCTGTTCATTTTTTCCTTGAAATGGTCTATTTCACTGATTTTTTTTGCTTTAATAAAATTTTATTTCAATTTTAAGTCATTTAAATCATTCAGAGTCATATGTTGGGTCATGATTTGCAGAGACATTTATCATACCAATAACTGGGGGCTAACTCCACAATGCACAACCCATTTTCATTAACAAGGAGGGTCTAATGGGAAGGGGTAGATCACAGATGAGCCTAAATAATGGTACCAAACTGCCTGTATTTACTGAAAAGAAAACTAATAAGTTAAATTAAAAAAAAAAAAAGAATATACTTTGTATGGATATGTCATGTATTGATACCACATTTCCCCTCCTCCCTGTCTCCACTCCCTTGGATGGTGGGGGGGAGTCCTCCTCATTGCAGTTGCTAGTATTGTGGGTTGTGCTTTATTTGTGGGAGGCAATGCCTCTGGGCATGATGTCCCAACCTGTGGCTCTTACAATCTCTCCCCCTTCTACAAAATTCTGGGACACTTGGTGGGTGTGTTTTAGGTCTACTTTGGTGATGAGATCTTAGGAGCCTCTGGATCTCTGCATTGTTAAGTGTTGAGTATCCTCGGCATCTGCCTCCTTCACGCTGTTGCTGATTGTTAGGCTCACCATGGAAGCAGGACTCTTGTTCATCTCCCCACTTCCTCTCTGCTTTCACCTAGCCCTTGACTGAGATGCAAGGGATAGTTTATCTCCTCTGGTCTCGCTACCTTCTTAAAAAGAAAACCAGATTCTCCAACAGAGATTAAATTATGTAAGCAATATTAATTTAGGGAGAGCTTGATGGATGTAGTCCCTCTTTAGCCAAGACTATTGGGAGATTGACATTGGAGAGCATAATCTTTGTCACCATAAGATTCATACCTGGTTCCCAGTTCTAGATATGGTTTCCTTTCCACGCAGCAGATCTCCCAGCCAATCAGAAAACCACTGGTTACCCACCAAGGCTGTGTGCCACCATCGCACTTGTGTGTACTTCTTGTCAGGCTGGTTGTTTCTGAGTACCTGAGACTGGTTGCTTACACCACTGTTGGCCACTTTTCCCCAGTAGTTCATATAGAACTTTCCAGCACCAGACAGGATGACTGGGGACTGGCTCTCTTCTGGATTGCAGCTAGGTTTCTCTGTGTTCTGTGCATGTAGCATATGGTGTCTTCAACAATAGGGCATTACCTTTTATCTCAGGTAGGTAATCAAGTGCCTTGACAGAAGCCTGTCTTGTTTTGGAGACCTTGTAGGTCTCTTTGGTCAACAGCTCAATGTGCGTAGTACCTATTTCTGGAACTGTTAGTTATAGGTCAGAGCAAAAACTTTTTAAGGTTAGGCTTCATCCTCTACCCTCTCCAGGGCCCTTCTTTTCTGGTGGTCCCTCTATCCTCCTGTTGAGGGTTATATACTTTTAGTCTACCTTCAAGGAGACAGGTTTCTATGGTACCAGTTCATTTTGGGTTTACTTTTGTGTTTATTTTCCCCACCCTCCCCTTTCACTCCACCCAAGCCCTTCTATCCCCATCATCTGGACCTTAGGCTGCCTATCCCATATGCAAGCAACACAAGGTGATCCAGGTTAGGAAATGCAGATGAATGAGAACATGTGGCATTTGCCTTTCTGTGATTGTGTGATTGTGTGTGTTCATGGAATATGATCTTCCATTTTCCTACAAATTTTATTTTATTTTTTCTTACTGCTGAGTAGAATTCCATAGTTGTTTTAGTTTGCATTTTCTTGATGGTTAGGATTGTTGAACATTCTTAAGTGTGTGTTAGCCATGCTGTTCCCCAGCTGCAGTGATGCTGCAGTCTCTGCTACCCCACAGGACTGGGGCTATATATACTTATGACCATGCCCAACTTTTTAAACTTGGATTCTGCAACTCGTGCATCTGCTGGGCCCCTCAGGCTTCAGTGCCTGTGCAGGAAATACCCATAACCACTGAACCATCTTTCCAGCCCTACATTTTCTATTTCAAGAAAAAGTGATGACTAGAAATGTGCTTGGCTAATTCATGATTCTATACATTAGAACTCAAAGCAATTTTCAGAAACCCTTTGTATTTCTATCCTTTGGTTTAAATTCTCTTAAACAATACTAGATAATCCCATATTTCCTATTTCTATCCAACAATTTTTGAATTACCAAGAAGACAATGATGCGAAATCTGTAGCCATGATGGGGAACTGTTTTCTGAGGTAAGTAACATTGGATTACAATAGAAGTGATTTTGGGTCACTGAACAGATTCTGCTTTAGAACACTTGTGTTCTTAGTGGCCTGAGCTTTTGGTCCTGACCAAACCAATCCTTCACTCTTGAGCTAGAGAATGAATAGATTTTATTATTTGATCCTCTTTGGAGTGAAAGCTTTGGGATTTTTATAGTAGAGTATAAATCGTGGCTAGATGGAAAAAAATAATAACTTACATAAAGTTGATGTCTCATTCATTCATGCATATTGGCTCTAGTTTCACAGGAGTCTCTGATGGAAATGGGACTGGGTCTTCAAGAAGGCCTCCCTTCCCTTTATATCATTCTGTCACTTCACAGGGGCTTTTTAACCTGAAAATGAAAAATCTGTTCATAGCAAAAGAGCTATAGTAATGTGAGGTTAATTCAGAATGAAAGACTTGGCTGGCTAGCTTGTTTTTTTATAAGAAGAGGGCCTTGAATGTCTGGAGAGGTCTTTTCTTGAAGAAATGTTACTACTGAGTGTTGATCCTGGTTCTGAAAAGAGGAGGGAGTCTTGTTCACTAATGTAAATTTAAGCCAAACTTGAAAATGCCTGCAGCCAAATTAATACAATCTCATTCTTTATTATATCCTGACCTCAATGTTATTAGCTTTACATATGTAGGCAAATAGCTATGCAGAAGACAGCAAGAGATTAACAGATTAAAGGTTACTGCATTCTCATTCACTTAAGCCTCATCTTTTCTTTAACCATCTAGATCTACATATTTTCTCAAATATGTTACACTGAATCAAGTACAATTTTTTCTTCTCATCCTTCTCTGCAAATGTGGGCTTCAAGAACATAAACATCATGAATGTCGCTTCTTAAACAAGTAATTTTGTTTTAAGGCATGTAGAGTAAGAGGCGTGTCCAGTTTTAGACAGAAATATCAAGAGATTACTTCATTTTAAACATAAATTGCAACCTTGGTCCTTGATCCTTAGGAACTTAATTTGTTACTGATAAAGGAATTTTGGATTCCTTGTATGCCAACACAAGATGATTTGGTGTGATCTTGTATCCTTGTCCTATGAATTTAGAGAATGAAATCCACATGCCAGAGGATAAGGTTCAGAGAGATTATATTATAGCTCAAAGGTTTAAGAAAGAGAATAGAAGCAGAGTTTAATCTCAGAACATATGAGAAAGAAGCAATGAGGAACTCTTTCTCAGGGTGGCAAGAAGGGACTTGAGAAGCTCCATGAGAGAAGACAGAGCTCTTGTCCAGAGAGGCAAGTGGGGACGGTTTCAGAAACCTACTTGAAACTCAGATTTGTCTTTTCATGGGGAGTGGCTACGTAAGGGAGACCAGGTTTATAGCTTACCATGTGACAAAAACTTTTCAGGAAATTTAGGAAAGGTCAGAGATTTTGTCATCTAAGAAGGGTACAAGCCTAATCTGTAAATCTTTCCTAGAGGTGCAACATCTAGTTTTATGCTAGCTCAGTGACATTTCCCACTTTTAATCAAGGGAAAAAAAAAACTTTCACTTTCCGGGTTCTGTTTCCCCGACTGTCTAGGCAATTTCTGTCTACTATCATTACTATGGTTAAAACTCAGCTTTGTGCAAAGCACAATTGCTACCAGAAGGATCACAACATGGATTGTCCTTGCAAATAAATTTGAAATTGGAAGACAATTATAAAACAATGAACAGGGCTGGAAAGATGGCTTAGTGGTTAAGCACTTGCCTGTGAAGCCTAAGGACCCTGGTTTAAGGCTCAATTCCCCAGGACCCACGTTAGCCAGATGCACAAGGTGGCACATGCCTCTGGATTTTGTTTGCAGTGGCTGAAGGCCCTGGTGCGCCCTCTTTCTCTGTCTCTCTCCCTCTGTCATTCTCAAATAAATAAATAAAAATAAAAAACATTAAAAAACAACAATGAACAAAGTGCAGTGGTAGAGAGAAGCAGAGAATTCTGAGGCCTTGGGTTCAGTGTGATCAGCTAGTGAAGGCAGGAGACTTGGAAAATAGCATAGCTTGAAATTTGAACAGAGTAAGTGTGTCGTATTGAATTAAGATCAAGTTTCAATGGCTAGGTAAAGATAAATTGAAAAATAATGATTTAAAAGAAGTCAAAGTGAGAAAGGGAACATTCCCCCATTTCTTCTACTCCGAAGCTCTTGGCCACACTGTTCTAATCTTTATTTCCACAGGTTGGCTCTTCTAAAGATTCTGAAGATTATACTGTATTTCCTTTTGGATGTTGGATTTATTACACTTAGCAAAATATTCTCTAGCTCATCCATGCTATTGCAAACAACAGGATTTTTTTTCTTATGTCTGAATCATTCTGTGGGTCTAGTGCATAATATAGTAATTATAGTTAATAATGCTGTGTTGTTTACTTGAAATTTGGTAAGAGAGCTTATTTAAATTTCCTTCCCCCTCACACATACAATGGTAACCATAGTATGTGTGGGATGTGGGATTTATTTTTGCTTGTGATAATCAGTATATAATGTATGTATTTATCAAATCGTCATATTGTACAGTTTGATTATTTATAATTTTTATTTGTCAATTAAATGCTTTAAGATAACAAAGAAGAAGAGAGTTGAGGATGATTGTAGTCAGTGACATCAAATGGCATAGAAGGATCACACTAAAAAATAAAACACAGAAATATATCCACATGAGTTGGAGTTATAGAGGTGATTGCTGACTTCAGTGTCAGCAGTTCCACTGGAATGACAGATGAAATCAATTTTCAGTAAATTGGGGTGTAGATGACAGGACAGAGAGTTAAAGTGGTGAATGTGATCTATCTTTTTAAACAATTTATCAGGAAAGGAAAGGAGAAGTAGAGGATGGCAGGTATAAAGGATTGTATGTGAAGGAAGGTTTTGGTTTTGTTTAATATGGGAGAGGCTAAGCATGTTCCTATGCTGTGAACATGAGATAGTGAGAGAGATAAGGATAATGACAGGGATACTAGGCAGGCTGTAATTATATGAGTTGGCTGTGGACAGAATTTTCTCTGGGACTAGAGAAAAAGAGCCAATAGTGAGTATAGTTGTTGGACAGCAAGATCTCCCTTGATAGATGGACTCAGGGAGTTTGAGGCACTTGCAGACAGTCACAGGGAGAGGTGGCAGAATGAGATCTATAACAATCAGACATTTGGTCATAGCTATGGAGTTTGGGAGAGAATGTAGAGGAAAGTAATTGACAACTAATATTATTACTATCAGTCATGACTATTTGGGATTTTCTGTTTAACCATTCTAATACCTTGAGATTTTTAGGTTAGTGTGTAGAGAGATAGGCTAATACCAAGTAGGGCTCAACAGTCCTTTTAGATTAAGAGCCCTAGTAGGTTATTTAAGTGAAAATATTCACATTTAGAGTTTTATGATATTCCTTTTTAAACAGTGCCTCATAGGCTGCAGGCTCCAAACTTTGAAATATGGCTGTAGATGATGTTGAAGATGATGGCATGGATGATAAGAAAGAAAACTAGTATAGACTTAGTGATTTCTAAATATTTGGTACATTTCCATGCTCCTTACATGGCTCAAAGTCAGTTGACTATATAAATTAATTGATGCAAAGCATGTGTGAGAGGGTCTTGTGTGTGTTTGTGTGTGTGTGTGTGTGTGTGTGCATGAAACAAACCTCACAATAATGATATACATTTCATGTACATGTCATACCATGCTTGATCTTAAGCAGAAACTCCCATTTTTATCTTTTTCACTTACCTTCCCATCTCCCATCATTGTCCCTCTTTAGCTATACTCTCATACCTTCTTAAAAATATTTTAATTTATTTATTTGAGAGAGAGAGAAACAGAGGAAAAGAGGCAGGGAAAGAGAGAGAGAGAGAGAGAGAGAGAGAGAGAGAGAGGGAGAGAGGAGGAAGAGAGGGAAAGAATGAGAGCTCCAGGGCCTGCTGCCTGCTGTCACTGGAAATGAACTCTATATGCATGAGCCACTTTGTGCATCTGGCTTTATGTGGTTTGTGGAGAATCGAAACTGGCCCTCAGGCTTTCCAAGCACATAACTTTATGCACTGAGCGATCTCTCCAGCATGTCTCCCATCTCTTTTTTCTTCACCATGGAGGAATAGAGAGATGGAATCTCTATATTGTGTCACTAATAACGGTTTAATATTTGGAAGAAAAATAATTTTTTTGGAAATAGCCTTTAGATTTAATATCTAGTTATTTTTCCAAATTCCAATTATTCATTTGAGGATAGAGGTATTTTGTGCCCCCTTGCAAAGCACTGTCACAGCAGTGAGCACATGACAGACACCAAGTATAATCTTGTAGGGACAACTTGGCTTATTGTTAACACCATCAACAGTTTTAGCAACCATTGAGGCAGACATAGAGAACAACATACAGAGCTATCATGTAATGACTTTTTTTTTTTTTTTTGATTTTACAAGGTAGGGTCTCATTCTAGCTCAGCCTGACCTGGAATTCACTATGTAGTCTCAGGATGGCCTCAAACTCACAGCGATCTTTCTACCTCTGCCTCCTGAGTGCTGGGATTAAAGGCATTCACCACCACGTCAGGCTGCAATGACCTTTTTAACCACTCTTACTGGGATAGGCCACTAGGCCAGGAAACCAAGAACATACATCCTGCAGCAGCTCTCTTACAACTATCCAAGTGACCTTATACAAATCGTTCTACTTCACTGGGCCTCAGGATCCTTCCCTGCAAGATAAATATCACATTCCTCATTTTACCTACTTCATAGAGTTTGTCCAAGAATCTAATCTAAACGACAGTCATACAATCTCTTTGCAAAATAAAACATATGTGGATGTGGGAATATGATAAACCCCAGGGCCAGGGCTTGTTTCAGAAGCCAGGGACTCTCTCTAGAGATTCCTTGTGTAACTTTGGGCATATGGGGGCTTTAAATTCTTTGTTTTCCTCTTTACCAAACATCATTGATTCAATCTGGTACTACATGTGGAACATTCTGTCCTTTGATATCCTCAGGGACAGGAGAATTTGTAAAGCAGTGAAAATGTAACCAGCTCATGTCACAGTGAAATTAGAGGAAATGTGCTTCCTCCAAAATTTCATGACTAAACAGCAGTCAGGTCAAACAGGTAGTTTCTCTTTCCCTAGCAAATCATCCTCTCGTCCTTGGTCTTGTAATATAGTTAGGGCCTCTAGTTCTGTTTTCAGCTTCCCTTCCTGTCATCAATTTACCTTCCATTTATTCATTCCTTTCTATTATATAACTGCACCCTTGCTCTTGGTCTCAACCATTTCCCAATTCTCTGTGTGTATCCTAGATCTCTGATATGAACTCAAAGTCTAAAACTGTATTTAAAAGTCTTAAAGGTACTCCAAACTCTCCCCAAAATGTAACTTTACCTTCCTCTCCCGAAGTCCTGCTAGCACACTGTCAGAATGCATTTCATGCACAATATAACCAAATGTGCATCGTTTTCTTTAACCTCATTGTGAATCCACTGTTGTTCTAGACTCCTGAAAGAACTGCTAATGGCTGGAAATGGTGCTTAATTGAGGAATATGTGCCCAGCATGTGCAAGGCCAAGGTATGAATCCCCAGCATCACCAAATAACATGTTATTAGTACAAGGTTTCTTCAGTTTTTCACACTTGTACCTGAAGTATCTATGAATATTAAAGTAGGAACTCAGAACACCATTCCCATTTTACAAATCACCCTAGTGAGTCATATTTAACTGTTCTCAGCTTAGCTTTTCTTGTCTGTAAAATTGTGGCTATTGAACTAGATGAAGTCTCAATTTCCTTTTTCTGACAAACTGTTCATAAGGTTTTTGTTCAAAAGTGAAGTTGAAATTAGGGAAAAAGAAAAAAAAACTAATATTAAGTTCTTCCCATGTATCAGATTCATGATAACTCTATGAGGTAGGTACTTGCTTATCTATTTTCTAGTTGACATACAACTGAGTTAAATAACCTGTTTCTAGGGTAACACAATAAAGACTGAAGTTAGGCATAGAACACTTTGACTTGAAAGCCCCTATTCTAGACCTAGATGAAGAATTTGTTTCTTGGATGTTTTTTCATATAGTTGCATTTCTTTGATGCCAAAGCTCAAGATAACTCATTTTCAAATCAAGTGTACTTAGCCAATCTTATAAGCATCATTTATAAGCATTTGAACTTTGGAGCTTACGTCCCTCTCCTTTCATGGTACAATTTACTACTAGCCACACATTTTACTAGTCTCAAAACATACTGTGCCCAGAAGGGAGAGACTTAATTGTTCACAGATTTGCAGCATGAACAACATTAATTATGGAAAAGATAATTAGAATGATAGGTGATAGTGTTTATATTATTATTCAGATGAAATTACTGGTAATGTCGTAAGATAGGAGCCACGTTTCTTCTGCTATAAACAAGTCTCTTTGTTCTGATCCTTGGAAAAACTGTTGGGAAAGTTAACCTTTAGGTAAGAATGTTTAATTCTACCCATTTGGGACACATCTGCCAGTTAGGTAGTGAAAGAATAAACTTGTTTTTCAAGCATTTTGAAGCTTTTTTGTGCCATGATTACCTTGAACAGTTTCTTCAATTCCTAATCAATAGATTAATAGTTTTTTCCATAACACTGAAAATCAATGAAATATTTACTTATTAAAATATAGCCACATATCTGTATTTCTGATTTAACATTGCCTGGAAATGAATGATCAGTTTGATTGACATAGTGAGGAAACACAGGCTGTAGCTTAGTGGGCATGCATGAAGCCTTAGGTTCAATTCTAAGCAGTGCTTAAAGCAGGTGTGGTGGCACATTCCTGTTATCCTAGCACCAGGAAAGGGAGAAAGGAAGATCAGGAATTTGAGATCTGGAATTTAAGGCCATCCTCATCTATGTAGCACCAGCCTGGGCTACACGAGACCCTGTCTAGAAAAAGTAAAAATGTAAATAAGTAAATAAATAAATGAGAGGTAACATAGTGAGTAGTAGGATACTTTAGCACAATAGTACCAAATCATCTTTTCCTTCACTTCAATTCATTTATATGACAGTTGCATTACCCAGATGGTTTCTTAAGACAGGGGAAAAACAGAGCATACAAATTGTGGTGAGAAAATGAAAGATAATAGAGTTTGGGCAAGGCTTTCAGTTTCTGTGTTTTCATTAGCTTATGATTCCACCCCTTTTTATCTCTTTTGAGGGCCAAATACTCATTTAGACAGCTTAGATACAGGTATGTACCAATCACTGCAAAGAAAATGGGCTGATTATTAGGCCTTGATATGAGGATATTTGTTGCCTGGAAGAGAGAAAGAGTTCTTAGAGAAAGGAGAGTATACTCAAAAAGAGTGAGGTTTTCTTGAGCTTCAACCTAAAAAAAAATGAGAAAAGTTTCTTTTATATTCTATCATATAGTAAGGAAGGGGAATTAGAAGGGCAATGGACGTTTTTGCAGGTTTTTCAGTTACACAGAGATAAGTGATATTTAGGCCAGTGTCTTTAGTGATCATAGCTCTTGAAAAATGAAGAAAGACAGTAGAAGAAAACCCTGTAAGCTAGGGGACTATTGTGAAAGATTTGATACCGGAGAGAATCAAAACCACAATGGAACAATATTAGTCCACATCAGTTAAGGTTTTTAAGAAAGAGATAAGAACAACACAATGGGAAGTAACTTGATTCTCTATGATGGGATTTAAGTAGAAACAAAGAATTTTCACAGACAGAAGGATGCAGAAGGAAAGACAGGAGAACCGAGCATATCATATATATGTTGTGTGTGTGTGTGAGAGAGAGAAAGATATTAATGATGATTTCAAAATGGCTGTAAGCTCGAGCTTAGTTTTGATATCAATTTTTTGAAAGAATCAAGGTAAGAAAGTAAAAAGTTGACAGTGTAAATATGTTGGATATTGGGCAGGAATGGGTAGAGACCAAATTGCCCCAAGGGAATTGCTTTTCTTTCTTTTATGACCTAGTCATGCACACAAATAGTTGCTTCCTTTTCTTTTTAGTATTTTTACTTGGTGCTACCTTATATCATTTAGTTATTTATTAAATGTTTAATTAAAATATATTACATACCATCACTAAAGGTAAAGCTATAAGCATGACCACTGTAAAAGAAATTAGATCACTGGCATGTTCCATGCTTTATGGAGTTTATAATATTGCTTTAGATGCAAGAAGTTCATTATTTTAGACATATTTTATGGATGTTTAACTGAAAAAATTATATATTTAAAATGTGTGATATGATACTTTACTACACATATATATTATGAAATAATTATTACAATTGAAGTAGTTAACATATCCATCATTTCACATAGTTACCATTTGTTAATTTGCGGTAAGACCACTTAACATGTGCTTTCTTAACAAACTCCAAATGTAAAATGTTATACGTTATAGTCAACATGTTATATATATGGCAGATCTCTAGAACTCACTCATTCATCAGACCTGAAACTCCATATCTTTTAACCAACATCTCTTTCAGAATTTTCTATTATTAAAAAATTTAACAATCACGATAACAGAAAAGTTCCTTCCTCCCTTCTTTCTTATGTATTTTTGAACCAGGATGTCAATGTGTATCTCAGGTTAGCCTAGAATTTGTACCAATCTCCTTGCTTTATTCTCCCAAGGGCTTTAATTTGTTGCCATACCTGGAATGATAAATTTTCTTTATGACATTCATAAGAGTTAAGTGGCTATTTTCATGCACTTGCCTTAAATAATAAACAATTGTCTCTAGCTTTGTTTTCTTTAGGAAAAGGGGGCACTAAGTTATATATTTGAAGTTTGTTTGGGAGCCCTTGTCAATGGGCATGGAGGAGGCAGCATGCAATATGTACAGGTAGATAAAAAGGCACAATTTGTAAGATTCAGTTACAGTTGGTAAAAGTACATAGAAATAATTGTTTGTTTGGAATATGAGTTTCATGCTGAAAAATGGATTGAGCTTTGAGTGTGGAGGCTCTTGAATGTCAAAATGAACATGAACACATTTGCTTTAATTCTATAGGGACTTTGAGTAGAAGAATGGCATGATCAATTTTATAGCCTCTTTGTTCACTTACTAATATAACATGCCCATTTCACCCTCAATGTAGCTTTTCAAAACAGAACATTTTAAGTTGGAAAAATTGAGTAAAATCAAGATATTGAGGTGTATTTCCCAGACTTTTTGTCTCTCCGTGTTAATGTGGCCAATCAGAGCCTAAATTTTATTATCACATTTGAGAGCATTAGAGTGACTCTCCTTGCCTTAAGTGTGCCACCTTGGCACCTCTATACTAAGGTGAAACCTTGTGACAAAAGCTTTCTGTTTAACAAAGCAGATTTCAGCTTCTACAGACAATCAGCATCTGCTCATAACAAGAAGAGTATCCTTAAAAGGAGGAACATTCTTCCTCCTAGCCTATGACGAAAGAACATTTAGAAAGACAAAGTCACACAGCTAATAAAATCACACAGATATGATTTTAGAATCTTGTTTTGTAACTATCTTGCTGCAGCAATTTGAATGCATTTCTTTATATCCCTGAACATTAAATTCTTCCCCTATAGAATATAGAAACACAGTATTAACTCTTAGAGTTTAGGATTAATGACTGCTACTCATGGACAATTTTCAGCAGAGTCTGACATGTAGTTAGTGCACAGTAAGTGTTATCATTTGTTGAAAGTGGCAGTGACCATATTGAGTACATACTGTACAAAGGTAGCAGAGAGTTGATTAAGACAAGAATGCAATGTATAGAGCTTAAATAGCAATTCTGCTTTCTGACCTTAAATAAGAAACTTTGCCTTAGAATACCAAAATGAAATCTTTCCATTTGCAAAATGGGCAAAATAATGGTAGATATCTCAGAATTTTCATGAGATTTAAGAAAGTAAATAAATGTACCATTGCTTGGCACATAGTAAACCTCAAAAAGTGTTAACTACCAGTGTGTTCCAGACACTACTGAGCCCTTTAAATATGGTTTCTCACTTCATCCTCAAAAGAATTATGAGCTAGGTATTAGTATTGTCCCCACTTCACAGAGAAGAAAGTGGAGACTCAGATAAGTTAAATAACATTATGAAATGTGTCTAAGGTCAAACTACAAACAAATGGCTCTAAAGAACTGAAGGCTCTTAGACTCAACTCTAGAGTCAAACCTGCATATCACAGTAGGAGCAGGTCCAAGGGAAAGTGGGAAAGGAGGACAGCTGTTCTGGAGGGCAAGGTAAATTTGATTCAGTGAGATACATTGAAATTGAGAGGCTGGACAGAAATTTTATGGGAATATACCTTGCTACTTCTTGTGGAAACTTATGTTCCCTTTGTAAGTAAGCAGTCTGTTTCAAGCCCATTCTGTAAACACTTCAGGGGATTTACATTACTTAATTAGAAAACTTGGACAGTTTTTAAAAATAGCAACAACACAGACTTCTACATTAAAGAGGAAAAGAGCTCATGAAGAGAAGTGAAAAGAAGAGGAAGTGCCTTGACCAGGAAAATTTAATCAGGCTAAAGTCATGCAAAATTAAACAGAAGCAAGAAGCAAGATTAGGAACACAAAAGATCAGAGGTAGGTGGTACTGGGAAAATCCCATAGGTCATGAGCACAGCTATAGAGCAGAACTTAAAAGAGAGTACCTCTAGGAAGAAAAGATTCTGTGGTCTCAACCACTTGACATTACTTTGCTAGAGTATCTCCACGTGGTCTTGACTTAGAGTTATTCTTATTTTCTTCCTTCTTTTTTAAGTGCTGTCAATCTGAAATTGAAATGCAATTCTTTATATACTTAGTGCTAGAAAGTGTTCATAATGAAGAAAGAATAAGCCTCATATTGGTAAAATAATAATGTGTCTATCATTCTTTGAAGATATTCGCTCATTTAACCAGAACATGTTGTGATAAAGATATTATTATTATTACCACTTTATAGACAAGAAATCTGAGACAGAGAATTCACAATTTACCCAGATCATGGTTAATAGTGGAAGAGCCCAGATCAACCCAAGTACTTTGCAAATGGAAATCACCTCATACTGCCTCATTGGGCCACTATCTGCCACTAACATTTCATATGATCTAGTTTGTCCTGTTTCTGCTTGAAGTGTAATAGGTAGCGCAACAATGGGTGGAGAAAATTTTGCACCCACCAATTTTACATGTGGGAACAAGCCAGAAGACTAAATAGACTTCTGGGCCTCCCTGCAGAGAGGGATGGTAATGGTTAAAAGCAGGGCTGTGCCAATTAGACAAGCTATGCACTATCCTTCCAGATAGCTCTAGTTCTTTCCCAGGAATTGTTATGTAGACTCTGTTAGCACCTTCTTCTCTGAAATTTAATTCTACATAGTGTTTAAGAACACCACTATAGAGACAAAGATAATGGAAACAAGTTCTGAAATTTGCTAGCCATGTGACCTTGTGTGAGTTATTTAGACTCTTTGTGCACCAGTAATATTGACAAAATGAAGAGAAAATTCTTTCCAAACTTATAGCATGGTTGAGAAAAAGTGGAGTGAATCACTACTTAAAAAAAAAAAATCCTGTATGGATGAAGTACAGTTCATTTTGCTGTTATTTGTTCTGGGGAGATTTGGGGAGCCTCAATAGTTCATTTCTGAACCTGACTCAATAAACATTTTTTCTGCTTCCTGTCATATCTTAGGAGGGCTCTAGGTCACTGTTCATTTATCTCCTTGGATTTTCTTTTCTTTAAATTTGGCATTCAATTTGAAAAAAAAAAAAGAGGGCATTTGTTCAGACAAGTCTTCCTTTTGACAGCCTCCACCATATTCTTTGCTAAAATATGCCAGTTAATCCAATCATTTTGCTTAAGGGCACAAGTAAAAGGAAATATGAACAGAAGATTGATTTTGAAAAGTCACCAATATGGCAGCACTGATTTCCTTAATGAAGCCTTTCCCAAGGTGTTGACTATGAAACATTATTAGATGCTCTGTGGGAAAGGGAGGGATGTCTGGAAGTAGGTTTGCATTATCAAAAAGGTGTATTTTGGGGTAGTCATATTCCCTGCTAAGGAGTTCAGTAGTGAGAAAATCTGTTTAGCACTGTCTTGCCCACCATTTATTGATTTGATTTTAGAATTTTTTTCTATTCTTAAGTGAAAGATTACCTAGACACAGTGATCACCCCTGAGTATGCTATCAGGCAAATTCTTTCAGAAATAGTGAATCAAAAAGATTTACACACCAAATTAAGGTGACTGAACCATATGGTTTAGTAAATTAGTGTAAAATATTCAGTAATAAGCAAAGGGAAATATATGGGTATGTTAGGACACTGAGGATAAGGGTCTATCAACATAGCTCATAGGTTTATTAACACAAGTCCATTAAACAGGCTATTTTCAGATAAGAGAAACAAATAAGCACACTTAACTGAATACTAGGTATCATTATAGGCTTTCTGCACGTACTTAACACTCTCTGCTTGTGCAGATTTTGTGGTGGGAAAGTGAATACAGTGCTCATATCACAATATAGAAATGTGGTTTTAACTAAGCTGGTAGTAGAAACACCTACCTAGTCTCATTATAATTATTCTTATAGATTTTATTATCAAATTTGGGGGTCTGGATGTTTGTAGATTGAACACATTCACCTAATTTCATTATATAATTCATTGGGTTCAGTGAATCTTCTAATATACTTCATGCGAGTGTGAGGATGCAATACTCAGGCCAGAAAATTGAGTGAGACCATACACTGATGTCAATAACCCTTTGCTTCTGCCTGCACTCAGCAGCAAGGTCTTCATCCTCTGGATAGGAGATGAAAATCATATTCTCTGATAAATCTGGACAGTCTAAAGAGAAAGTTCTAAAGTGACTGATATTGTAGGGCTAGTCCTCAACCCTAAACTGCCTCCAAACACAATACACTCACAACCTCCAAGAGAAACAGAAAGTAAAGACAACAATACTATCTTGGAAGATGGAAAGCAGATAAGCCAAGGTTAATTGAATTAACAAAGTTAATAAAGATGGATTCTAGATTGTCAGTGGGGAATGGTGAGTGGAGCTTCTTTGCCCTGTGGAATTGTTGAAGGTAATATTCAACTGAAGACACCAGGTGCCTCTGGAACTGATGATAAAACTGGAAGCTTTAATAAACAGGATTGATTAAAATGATCTAAGAAGTATATCCCTGGAGTGCTCCCCCACCTCACACTTTTAGGTGGCTGACTCTCTTTACTGCATCAGAAAAATGGAGATTTGACTGAGATGTAATTTAGTGGTAGAAAACGTTCTTAGAATGTACAGAGCCCTGTGTTCCATCCCCAGTGTCACAAAAGGATAAAAAAAAAAAAACAAAACAACAAGCAGACTAAAAATACCTATCAGCAACAAAAATGAGAGCTAAGACTACAAGTATATTTAAAGAGATGGTAAAAGAGGGTAACTTTATATTATGAAATAATTTAAGAACAAATCACTTGAATATCATAAGGTACTTGGGATCAAGTGAAATAAATTCTGATTTCTGAAATCCCAGTTTTTTCCTCCTTTTAAATTCTATTCAAAAAAAATTTATCCAGAAGCAGGAAATGAGGCTGAAAGAGTATATTACTGGCATTTTATGGAATATTAGTTAACAATCTCACCCAAGGATTATTTCATTATATAGGGAAATATATCTTTATTTAAGTTTCTTATTTATATAAGGGCTGATGCTCTGTGAAGTTTTGTTAATTTGCATATTTTACCTAGGAGAGATACAAGTAATTCTATTTATTTATTTATTTATTTGAGAGAGAGAGAGAGAGAGAGAGAGAGAGAGAGAGAGAGAGAGAATGGGCAGGCCAGGACCTCTAGCTGCTGCAAACTAACTCTAGACACATGTGCCACCTTGTGCATATGGCTTACATGGGTCCTGGGAAATCGAACCTGCGTCCTTTGGCTTTGTAGGTAAATACCTTAACTGTTAAGCCATCTTTCTAGCCCAAGATACAAGTGCCACTTATCCAGTAGAAAATGTAACTCCAAAGATTATTGATTTTATTGTCTGTGGAACCAGTGGTATATCTAATGCAAGGATCTTATTCAAAACATCCTACCTAAAAGACTGTAAATAATCTTCAGTTCTTCCAATCATTCTCTAAGTCTACTTGACACTTGATTTGCATGAGTGTCATATTTTAAACTTTTTACAATTATACTTTGGAAATTTCTAGAAATTGAGAGAATATTCATTGTGAAATTTGAGTAGGAAATGGGAAGATCTGGAGATACTGAAATCCACAATTCCTAACAAATGGTTCAATAAGATCACCTTATATATGAACAAGCTCATAATTTATTCTACAGAACACAACTTTTATTTCTGAATAAATGAGGCTTTATTGATAAGGTATTTAGACAACAGACATAACCTGGAACTATCATGCTAGTATTCAGACATTGCCTGTAGTGAAGTTATCAGTCAGCGATGCCGTTCATGATCTCAGAGCTTCCAGTCAATGTTTAGCCTCCCTATGTCTGAATAGAGTACCAAGCATTACAAGGATTTGATAAAAAGACTGTAACCTGAAAGAAATCAGAAAATTGTCTCCAACTTACAATGGTTCCATTTCAGATTTTTTCAACTTATAATGGTAAAAATGTGGTGCACATTCAATACAGAATTCTGAATTCTGTATCTTGACTATTGAGAATAATGTGGCAATGAACACATGGAATGGAGATACCTCTGATATATACTAATTCATGACTTTTGAATATCTAACTGGGAATGGGATTACTAGATCATATGCTAATTTTACTTTTAGCTTTTAGAGAACATACCTACTGTTTTCCATAATGGTCATGCTAATTTATACATTCCTACAAACAGTGTGCAAGTTTTCTTTTATCTCTACATCCTCACCAAAATTTCTTACTCAATTTTGGGTGATAGTCACTCTAATAGCTATGTGATGAAATGCCATTGTGTTTATCATTTGCATTTCAGTGGTGAATTGTGATGTCAGGCATATTTAATATACCTTTTAGCCACTTCTGTGCTTTCTTTTGAGAAATGTCTGTCTATTCCCGTCCTTTGCTTATATTTTCACTGGGTTACTTTTTTTTTTTCTTTTTATTGAGTTGTTTGAGTTCCTTATATATTTATGGCATTAAACTCTTAAATATATGATTTTTGGTAGTATCCAATGAGTTATTTCTTAGACCAATGTCCTGAAGCTTTTTTTTAATGTTTTCTTCTAGGAACTTTGTGGTCATATTTACTTTCTTGAAAACCCTAAAATTTTATTGTGAAGCTTCAGTATCCAGAGAGTAGCTGTGGTTCAGAATGTTAGGAGAAAGGATTAAAAATTTACCTCATACAGATTTAGCACGTTCTTTTAAACTACATAATCTCCATTTTCTTTATACTTCTATATCTGGACACACACACACACACACAACTCTGTTTTTTGAGCAAGTCTTTGGCTGAAGGTTTTTTCCTACAAAAATTGAAATGTAAATATCTGCTTTGGCATATATGAAAAAATATTGCTTAAATTTGAATCCCAGTTTCTCACCTTACTGTTTGTGTGAACACAAGTCAGCTCTAAGTCTCACCTTTATCAACTGTAACATTCTATATACTATGACAAAGCAAAATGCAAAGAGAATATTTTCTCCCCTCTCTCTCCTTCCCTCCTTTTTCTCCTTCCCTCCCTCCTTTTCATCTGGTGAAGACGTTACTGGGGTTTCTGAGTTCCTGTCTTCTTGAAGAAATGAGTTCAGTCAAGAGACACTAGGTACAAATTTATTTTGCAAAGCAGCAGCAGCAAAGCCAGGCAGAGAAAGCGCACCACAGAGATTAGAATGAACTGTTCAACATAGGGTGAGAGGACAGCAACATAATGGGTTCTGCATTGTGGATTTTAGAGAAGTGATATAAATATTTATAAGATGGTGAAATAGGTATGAGTTAAGGTGATTGTTTTTTTTTTTCTGATTCAAATCATGGTGGACTAGATCCCTCTTAGGGTATTTCTTGCCATGATCTCCATAAGAGGGGAAAGGTGCCAATATCACAATGTGAGTGATATTCTAATGACTCAGGTCCCTTGAGGATTTAGACCTTTTGTTAGTGAGCATGTATGGACAAATGCCCAGGTGCCTTAGTTTCTGATATAATAGAAACAACTTCTGTACTGTATCAAGGATGTTTAACCACAAAGGGATCTTTTGATCATGAGCAGACAGAGGAGTTAGCAAGATGTAACTGTAGCTTTTTTATTCTTTTGGTTTCTCATACCTAACTCCTTGTCTATGTGGCTGTCTGGGGGTGGTCCCCTTCCTGGAATAAGAGGAGTCTTTCTTAGAAACTGTTCCTACTCACAATTTAGTCTTTCATAACAAGATATAAGAATATGTGAAAGGGCAAGAGTACCTTGTGTATATTCCTCAAGGTTGGGGGAGGCTCCATGAGGGAACCAGTTAACGCCTGCCAAAACTGGCTTTGTTATTTTTCCCAGAACCTTGTCCTTCTTATCTGGTCTGCTTGGTAATCTCAAATACAGCTGCAAGCCATTTTACTTTTCTTTCCCAGTGTTCCCAACCTTGCCATTTTAACCCTAACATTTAACTTAACCCATGATCCTTCCTTCCTACCCCGTTTCCTTCTCTTTCTCTTTGTGCTGAGGATTGACTTCTGGGCTCTGCACATGCTAAGCAAGCACTCTGCCACTAAACTATACCCCTAGGCCTAGAAATGCAGTTTCTTATCCTCTGTGAGCTCTGTCACCTTAACATTTAAGTGATTGTAGTAACCAATAAGCCACCATTCTTCTGCACATGCCAAATGAGAAGCGACTCTGGTTTGAATATGTTTTGAGTGTATCCCCCAAATATTCATATGCTGGAAGTTTGGTAGCTAGTGTGGGTGGTATAGAGGTAATATAACCTTTTTCACATGAGGCTTAGTGGAAGATAGTTAAGTCTCTGGTGTGCCGCCCTTGGAATGGCCTTACATTTTTCTTACAGGACTCTGATTAGTAGCTGAAAGAGGGGATAGTCATAAACAGAGCAGGCATGGCTACTGAATCTTGGTTTTCTTTTTCCCCATGTGACCTCCCCCTTTTGTACATATCCCTGCTGTTGGGCCATCTACTATGGCTATAATATAGTCAAAAGATGTTCACTGGAGTTCACCAGATGCTGGCCACATGATCCTGAACTCTATAACTGGGAGTAAAGTAAAACTGTGGTTAAAAATAAAGTATCTGGCCTCAAGTATTTTATTCAACTGAAAGTGGAGTAAGACAGCAAGCAAGTTTTTCTAAACTGAAAATTCCAAGCAACATTCTGTAGCCTTGAGTGCCTGTGTGTGGTCTGAAAGAATTTTTGCCTTGCTCAGGTTTAATTATGTTATAATGGAAAGGTGCCCCTCATTCTTTGTCCCTTCAGGGCATGACTCACAAGCACCTGGTTGCCAGGTCACTATGACTCCTCTACTCACATTGTTTAATTCCTGACAAGTCACTGTGGCTCTGTCACAACAGAGGCATATTGTCCCAGGAATCATCAATTTAGTATTTTTCAGTTGCCTGTTCTCATCACACAGTCACTCTAGGGCCTTAATTCTTAACTGTTGAAAATTAATCTGACAATGTGAGCACTCTTAGATGGAGACAAATGGACCCTGAATAATTTAAAGGACATTTTCTCAAAGCTTCCAACAGAGTTGAAGGCTCCTTCATTTTTCATTATTCCTACAATGTAAGCCAAACTAGCTAAATAACCAATATTTATGCTTCCATTACCTTAACAATAATGCCTTAGTGCACATACTAGGTGATCATAGTGCCTTTGCTTATCAAAGTTGAAATTCCATTTTGGAGAGCTTGTATCTTTGATGCGCCTCTAGCTAGATTCCTGACACTGAAGAATGTGAAGCCATTCAGCCTCTGAAGCTGTTTCAAATGGGCTGTCGTTTAAACAAAGGTAGAACAAGGACAGGAAGCAGACTCAGTGAAGGTCAAGGGTGGTCCAGTGGATATACTGACAATGCTTAGGTTTTAATATTAATGGATTTCCCAGTAACAGTTGGCTTAATAGATTTCTTAAGAAACTATAAATCATGAATCATAATAAAAATTGCTCAGGCATATTGTTAGTAGCTGAATCCTTTATAAATGTGGCTCATCGTTTAAAAGATTCAGAAACTGTCACTCTCTGAAGGTGGATTTTGTTTCTTTAAGTAGGGTTGTTTGCTTTTTGTAACTCAGTGCTGTTCTAAACCAACGCAAGCCTTCTAGAAATGGACATTCAAGAGTCACAGGGAAAATTAAAGAAGGACAAAAGAAATAATTAAGGATGGTTGACGTTGAAATCAGGCCACTGTGCCTTGCCTTGAGTGATCCCATTTTATAAGCAGCATTTGACCTCATTTTGGTGATGGTGTATGACTGTTTATCTAGAAGGACACATGAACAACACCATCTGTCCAGCTCCACCTATGCAGCATAGACTAATAAATAACATTCCTGGAAGTAGAAAGGTGCTGCCATATAAATTTATTGGAGTGAATTGGGACTATAGGAACACACAGGTATATGAAAATCATAATTGAAAAAAAAAAAAACAAGTCAAAGAACTTACTGGACAAACAGGCCAAGAAAAGGGTGCAACTCCTTTACCTGAACCCCATAAAGAGGTGGAAACCTAACACTGGGATGGTGATGGTGATGGCCCCACTAACTAGTGGGTGCATCATGAACCAAACAGATAGAGAACTCGAGCTGTTGCATGGGCTTTAGCTCAGTTCAGTCCTTGCTATTGATGTGACCTACTTGAATTGTGGTTTTCTTGTTTGCCTGTTCATCCATCTGGATCTGCTATCCATCCATCTGTCTGTTTATTCATCTAGAACTGATCCTGCCCTTTCACCTCTGAAGCTTGACTCAACTCTATAGCTCAATTTTGACCCTTCAGCCTGACCTTACAACAGCATCCTCAGTGCCTCCCCAGAGACCTCCAGCTGCTTTTTCATCTTACCCTCACAATCTATTTTGTATTTTCATCAGTTTTCAAGGTTTGGCCTTCTAAGCCTCTTCAAAACTCTGCCTACTTAACCTTTTTAGGCATTCTGTAAGGTACATATATGCATGTATAGAAAGATTTTTACTGTATTATGTGTAATGTGTGATCTGAGACTTGACCTTAGTAACTCATGCTTGCCTCAGCCATCGATATCAAGGTAAACAGTTACCTGACAAGTTGCTATAAATGATACCATCATACCTTGTGAATTGATTATTATTTAATAAATTCTAATATTATGAAAAGTCACAAATATGTCTATATATGTTTCTGACCTCGTGCACTCATGACAGTTGATATTCATCATACTGGTCTTTAATATTGGCAACTACCATGACTGATTGTGGATTCTCCATTCTTCAACCTGAACAGTTTCTACTTTACTTCATTCAGTCTTATGAGACATAAAAGAGTATCAGTTAGGTCTTTCCTTTCAAAATAGATCACCTCCACTTTTAAATACCATCTTTGTGCACATGATTCTCCAATATTTATTTCCCAAATGATCTGAGCTCCACTTTTCACTATGTAACTGCCCGCCGTGTTCTTGGTACCTAGCAAGCAGGATTACATCTAAATCCAAACTTTTACACCTGATCATACTTTCTAGGTACCAAGCACTATATTTCTTAGTTCTAGAACAATAGCAGTACATAGACTTCTGGATTCTGAGGTTACATTTTAATTATGAGGAACAAAAACTAAAAATAGATACTACCATATGATCCAGATATACTCCTTTGGGTCATTTACCCAAAGCACTTTAAATCAACATATCACTGAGGTTCTTGCACATAAATATTTATTGCCAGACCATTAATAGTAGCTAAGTTATGGAACCAATCTAGGTGTCCATCAACAGAGAAATGGATAAAGCAAATGGGGTGTATACACATAATGGAATTTTATTCAGCCATAAAGCATAATTAAATTATATTTTTATAGGAAAATAGATGCAACTGGAGCTAATAATATAAACACAATTAAGTCAGACTCAGAAGAAAAACTATCATGTATTTTTCAATTTACTTGTGAATTCTAGATTTCATATAGAAACTTAAAAATAAGTATGTATACATACAAAAGTATGCATGGCAAGAAAGAAGAGGTTAAATGGTCTAGTATGAAAGTGTCTAACAGAAGGGGGAAAGGGGAGAAAAAGGGGAACTAGAGGGATATGAGGGTGACATGATTAAATTACGTTTTATGACTTGTATGAAAATGTCATGAAATAAATTACTATGCACAATGAACATACATTAATAAAAAAGAAATCTAAATTATACACACACACACACACACACACACACACATATATATTGAGTACATTGGAGCATAGTGTACTAAGGAGATACAGATGGATAGAAAGATGCTATATATTACAGGATGACTAGAAAGGTCTCCATGTGAAGATGCTAAGAAAATACATAAACAACATGGAAAAGAAACCATACATATACATTGGAATGGTATGTTTCACACAGTGGGAACAAGTAAAAATGTTCTGAGGTGTTGATGTGTCTAATGTATTTGGAGACAAAACATAATGACTAGGAAGCAGCAAGGGAGAAGGAAGGTTTTAGGAAATGGGTTAAAGAGACAACCAGGAGCCAGATCACATAGGATATGATAAAGAAAACTTTTTCATTGTTCCAAGAATTTTTGCTAGAGTTTTCAGCAGACAGATGATATAATCCAATTTTTAGAGTTTCACAGGACCTCTTGGGCTAGTGATGAGAATAGAATTGAGAGGGCTAGACTGAAAGCAGATAGTCCAGTCCAGATGCTATGAAAAAGTCCAAGGAAACTGATTATACCTGGGACTATAGCAGTGGGATAATAGGTGGTTATGATTATATGTCATCTGCATTTTGTTGGTGGTACCAAGTGGATTTATCTAAGGAACTGTGGCTTACTATCCATTTGGTTTCAAGTGTAAAGCACACTAATACTTGACTCCTTTCCTTCATCCCACAGCATATCAATTGTTAGAGTCTGTTGATCCTCCCCAGATAAAAACTAGGGAGAAAATACTTCTCAGTAAAAAAAAAAAAAATCAGTATAATGTAAGATGCAATAAAATGTTCAGTAGGCTCAGTCAGAGCACAAGGTAATTCTCAAAAAATCCAATTAAAGCACTGACATCCATGATGAACTATCACTTCTTAGAAAGACCTTGCCTGGCTGCTCACCTTTGTAACCTAGGTTAGTTAATTCCATTTCAGTCTCACACATTACCTTGCTGTTTTTCTTCATAGCTATTATCATAAGTGGTAGACACATTTATTTGGTTGTCTCTCTCACTGCACTGTAATGCTTAGGTGGATGCCAGGAACAAGCTTAACTTACTGTTCTATCTTGAGTACCTAATCAGTACCTGGCCTATAGGAGGTAATCAAATGTTTGATGAATAAATATAAAGATAAGAGCTTTCATCATAAAGAAAATGCTGATGATAACCTAGGACCTTGACAGGAATGCGATTAGTCATAAGAAAAAAAATGTCTACACTAAAATATTCTTAAATCTTAGAATGTGTTCCAAAGTAATAATTCTCATTTGTTCCATTCACCATACAAAGTGGATTTTAGGCACTTTACATAAATAGGGCTTTTTTTTTCACCTATGTGGACTAAATGTTCTAATTCTTTTATTTTTATTAGAATATTAGAAAAATAGGTTTCATTTAATTTTCATTTCCTTTCCTACAGTCTTTTCTCTTTTTCCATACTTGTGTCCTCTTCTCATAGAATCCTTTTACCTTTCCTCCTCCACATTTCCTTTTTTCCCCCACACCTTTTTCTTTACCTCTTATTCCCCTCTTCTGGTGGTCTCCTGTCTCATTTCATATGCATTATCCAGCCTCAAATCCCTATATTAACACACATACAAAACATTAGAAATTAAGATCTTCATATGAGAATGATTACAGAATTTTTGGTATTTCTGAGTCTGGGTTGCCTCACTTAATTTTTCCCATTTTTATTCATTTACTTTCAAATTTCATAACTCCATTTTTTATTTGTAGGTAAGTAAAAGTCCATTGTGTATATATAACACATTTTCTTTATGTAGTCATCAGTTGATAGACATGTAGGTTGATTCCATTTCCTAGCTATTATGAATAGAGCAGCAATGATGATGGATATGCAACTATCTCAGTGGTGAGATATAGAGTACTTTGGGTACATGCCAGAAATAGGATAGTGAGGCCACATCACAGTTCAAATTTTAACTTTTGAAGAAACCACTACATTGATTTCCATAGTGACTATTCCAGTTTTCATTCCTACAGTGAATAATTATTCCTTTTCTCCCACAACCTCACCAGAATTTGTTGACACCAGTTTTCTTGACAATAGCCATTCTTGCTAGTGACAAGATTGCTAAGAGGTTTTTATTTGTATTTCCCTGATGACTAAGAATATTAGTCATTTTTAAAACATGTATTGGTTATTTGTATTTCTATTGATAACTGTCTGATTCTTTAGTCCATTAATTAAGGGTGCAGTTCAATTGTATTTAATTTATGTAGTTTTTAAATAGTATAAATATCAATTCCCTGTTAGTGGAATAGCACCAAATGAATTTACCTAAGGGAATGGCACTCTTACAATCCATTCAGTTTCAAGTAAGAAATATACAAACCATTCTGAACTTTTTTAATTCACTTTACTACCACAGCAAATCAATTGTTAGGTTTGTTGATCTTTCCCAGGAATTGGAAAGACTGGGGAGAATAATACTTCTTGAGAAAAGAGAATGTGAGATGAAATGAAATTTTGAGTAGTATCAGATGGAATCCAGTTTAATTCTCAAAGAATCTAATAAAACACTGACATCCAGGATTAAATACTATGCCTCGGAAGGTTTTCTCTTATTCTGTTGGCTTTCTTTCCTCTGTTGATAGTTACACTTGCTGTTCAGAAACTTTTTAATTTCATGTAGTCCCAGTTGCTGATTTGTACAACTATTTTCTCCACTATTAGAATCCTGTTCAGAAATTTCTTAATTATAACTTTGAGTGTATTGTCTATGTTTTTTTTTTTTTTTGGTGGTTTTTGGAGGTAATGTCTCACTCTGGTTCAGGCTGACCTGGAATTCACTATGTAGTCTCAGGGTGGCCTCGAACTCTTGGCGATCCTCCTACCTCTGCCTCCCAAGTGCTGGGATTAAAGGCGTGCGCCACCACGCCCAGCTCTATGTTTTCTTCTACTATTTTTAGGGTTTCTGGTTTTATGTTAAGGTCTTTGATGCATTTTGAATGGATCTTTGTTGAGGGTGAGAGATGTAAATTCAATTTCATACTTCTGAAGAAATATATCCAGTTTTGTCAGCACCACTTATTGAGCAGGCTAATTTTTGTACAGTGTATGTTTTAATAACTTTTTCAAAAATCAGATACCCATAAATGTATGAATTTATTTTTAGGTCTCCCATTCTATTACATTGAAGTATGTATCTGTTGTTATGCCAGTATCATGCTGTCTTTGTTACCATAGGTCTGTAGTATAATTTTTGGTAGGGAATTATAATATCTCCAGCACTGCCATTTCTGCTTAGATTTCTTTATGCTATCTATATCTATTGTATTTTGTGTTTCCATATGACTGTTGGATTGTTTTCTTTTTCTAGCTCTAAGAAAAATGCATTGGAACTTTGGTGGGAATTACACTGAATTTGTAGATCACTTTTCATAGTATAACCATTTTTATACTATTTATTCTGCCAATCCAGGACAATTAAAGCTATCACCAATGTTTGTTATCTTTTAATTTTTCAAGTGTCTTAAAGTTTTCTTTGTAGAGTTCTTTCACATCCTTTGTGAGGTTGAATCCTAAATTCTTTACTTTTGGGGAGCTATTATAAATAGATAATTTTTCCTAATTTCTTTCTCAGCAATTAGATTATTAAAATATATGAAAAATACTGATCTTTGTGTGTTGATTTGTATCCTTTAACTTTGCTGAATGTTTTTTTTTTTAAATCTAGGAGTTTTCTTATATAATCCTTAGGGTCAACAAATATTGTCATAAATTCTTATCATCCTCAGGGTCATAAAATGTTATCATTTATGAATAGGGGAAATTTCATTTCTTCCTTTATTATTTTTATTTCTTCTAAGACTTTCTCCTTCCCCATGCTCTAAGTAAGATTTCCTTTCCTGGTGGATATTCTTGTGTTTTGTGGATGACAGTGCTTTATTTCTTCCATAGAAAATATTCTTTTCAACATTTCTATAAAGCTGGTTTGGTTGTCATGAATTGCCTTAATTCATGTTTATCTTAGGAAATTTTTATTTCTTCTCCATTTTGAAAATAATTTTGCTAGGTATAGAAATCTTGGTTGAAATTTGTTTACTTTCAGGGCTAGAAATATATCATCCCATGCTTTTCTGGTTTTTAGCATTGCTGACAAAATATCTGAAGTTATTCTGATATTCTTGGCTTTTTATGTGAGTTGGTATTTTTCCTCTTGCATCTTTCAGTATATTTTTTTACTTTGTTTTTGTGACATCTTGATTATGATGTGTCATGGAAATGTTCTTTACTGGTAGTGTGTGTTTGGATTCTAAATGCCTCTTATGTTTGCATTATTTTTTCTCTAGGGTTGGGAAAGTTTCTGCTCTGATAATGTTAAATAAACATTCAATTCCTTAAGATGTTATCTTAGCTCCTTCTATGTTGTGGACCCTAAGGTTTGGTCTCTTGACTATATCCCGGACTTCTTGAAAAGTCTGTTCATGTTCTCTGAATATTTTTCTTTACATGTGTCTGTGTTTCTTATTGTTACAACTTCATATTCTGTGAAATTTGATTTTCTACAGCATCTTGTCAGCTTGAAATGCTCTCTGTAGTAATTTTTATTTGAATGATTTTTTTAACATCTGGAATTCCTGTTTGGCTCTTTTGTGATGTTTTAATTTACTTTCTGGATCTCTCCTCCATGTTTTGGGATATCTTTTACAGTTTGCTAAAAATTACATACACTTAAGAGACTGTTTTGTCCATGTCTTCAATGGAATTCCTTTGTTTATTCATCTATTTGCTTGAGTCTTCCATATAGTCATAAATACTTAGAAGTAGGTCAATAAAGAAACACTGGAAGCTTATCCCTGCTGGAATATGCATTCACATGATCTGTATAGATATAGGTATTAAATTGCATTATGTTGATGTTTATTTTTACTTGTATGTTATATGGAAGGCATTACCTCCTCTAATGAGAACACCGACATAGATATGAATGATTCGAAGCAATTTCCCCTCTTGTGCTCATGTTGAGACTTACAAATACTATTACTCAGTTAGAGAGCTATTAATAAATCTATAGCAATGTTTGTGAGGGAACATGGGATCTTAGTTGCTAAAATTTTCTTCTGTTCACTCACTCTACCAGAATATGCTAAATTATATTGCTATAAAAATAGGTTAGCAGGGCTGGAGAGATGGCTTAGCAGTTAAGTGCTTGCCTGTGAAGCCTAAGGACCCTGGTTTGAGGCTCGGTTCCCCAGGTCCCACGTTAGCCAGATGCACAAGGGGGCGCACGCGTCTGGAGTTCGTTTGCAGAGGCTGAAAGCCCTGGCACGCCCATTCTCTCTGTCTCCCTCTATCTGTCTTTCTCTCTGTGTCTGTCACTCTCAAATAAATAAATAAAAAATTAAAAAAAAATAGGTTAGCAGTCACCTTCTCATTGCAGGAACAAAACATACAATCAGAAACAGCCTATGGAAGGTAGTGTTTATTTCTAGCTTACAGTTTTGAGGGTAAATTTCATCATGGCAGCAAAAGCATGCAGGATCAGACAGCTGGATATTACATCTCCATTGCAGCAGGGGCAAAGTAGAGAAAGTGAGTTTGATGAATGTGGCCAAAGGGGCTTTAATATAAAATCCAAAGGCCCACTCCCAGTGACACACCTCCTGTATCATGACCCTAAATTCCCTAAAGACCCAACAAGGAAGGCACTAAGTATGAAGCTTAACCACAAACAGGAGGTTATGGGACATATTTTACATTCAAACTGCCATAAACAGTTTGAACAAAGTCAATAACAACAGAAGAATTGGGAAGATGACCAAGAGTGCTTCTTATATGGTGAGCCTGACAATCAGTGCCAGGGTGAAGAAGACAGGCTATGAGGATACTCAACACCTACCAAAGAAGAAATCTTGAGGCTCCTAAGAGCTCATAACTGAAGTAAACTTACAACATACCTACCACATTTCAGGGAATTTTGTGGAAGAGGGAATAGAAAGATTGTAAGAGCCAAAGGTTGGGACATCATATCCAGAAGCATCCCCCGCACTCCCCCCCCAATAACTGGCTGCTGCTCTAAGAATGCATAACTCACAGCCCAATGGGGAAAAGCAGCAATTGTACTGAGGAGGGCCCTAAGCAGAATGGGGGCAGGGAGAAGGAAAAAGATGGAAGCAATACATAATTTATCCACACAAAGTATGCTCTTAATTAATAAAAAGAAAAAAAAAAAGATATAGTGGCTTGAATAGCATAGCAAAGATTTAGTCTCTGGTTAGTTTTTGAAGGTTAGCTAGGTATCCATATTTATTTTGAGACCCATGCTAATGGAATGCCAACCATCTATAATGTTCCTGGTTGTGGTAACAAAGGAAAAATAGCATGTGGCAAAGTATGAAATAATTCTTAAATCTTCTTTCATTCATGACAGGGGTCTCAGTATGTTGATTGAAACTGATCAGGTGTCTAAACCCTGACATCAAATGGGTGGCAAGTATAATTCTTCCACAGGAAGGACATCCACATGTTTGTGAACACTAGCATATAGCCAACAGCTTCACTGTATATAGTCTCTATCCTTAATATCTGCAAAGATGCCTAGCACATATTAGGCTATTTTTTACTGATCATTTTCTATGTGATTGGGCTCCTAAGTTCTGTATGTATATAAAGCACTTATTTAATCTTTCCCATACCTCAGTGAAGCAGACAAGGTAAGTACTATTATTATCTTCATCCTGTAATGGATACAGTTGAGGCACCGGAAGATTATAAAGCTTACTGATGTATGCAGTGAGTAAGTGGGTGCTGGCATTACAACTCATTCCCTCCACATGGTGGCCTCACTTTTCGTCACAATCCTGTGCTGTAGGTAAACATGGGAAATGTACAGAAAATAAGTATTTAACATTTTAGGTGATGCAAGTATATATCACTAGATCAGTAGTCTATAGAGCTGGCCAAGGAAAAGTTGTGGCATTTTGGAAGTAGACAAATTTTAATTACTAAAATTACTCTCTGGAGTAATTAAAAATAAAATACCATATACATTGTCAACTGAGATGAGGAACTAGGAAATGGGTTAAGTATTTCTAAGCCAGGACTATTTTTTCTTGGCCAACATGGCAAAATCTGCAAGTTTTCAAAAGAGGAAACTGTGGATATAGGATAAAATGATGAAGAAAGGCTACATAAAGGATATAGGATATGAATATTTCTTATTTCAGTTCAAAAATGAACCAAAAAAGTATGGCATATGGAGAGGTGACAATGGGTTATGGCAGACAGACAGTCCTGACCAAAGAAGTAGGATCCTTTTAAGAAGTCATCATACAAAAATAAGATCAGGACAGTATTAATGTGTTTCATTAACATTACACATTCCTGCCCATACAATTTAGTGTTGTGTAACCAAAATATCCCAGGAGTTAGTACATTTTCTGTTGCTGATAAGATAGTACCAAAAGACTGGATACTATGAAGAAAAGAGCTTTTATCTGGCTTACAGTTCTAGCTCAAGAGTTGGGTTCATATTCATTAATGGAGTTCTTACTGGTAGAGTTCCAAGGTGGTCTAGAGACATCTCATCATGAAATATAGGTGTTACACACAATTTAACCAAATTGGCATTACACACTTTTTTTAAATTTATGTTTACTTTCAGTAGCATTTGTATTTTATTGGTTCTTTTACTCAAAGTGTAAGTTTAAAAAGTTTTCTTTCCATGTCTACATTTCAATTTTTATTCAGAGAAATAAGGAAGGATAAATATACCTTCACATACCCAGTTCTTTAGGCATTTATTTATGGCAATCGTCTCTTGCTGACCTGCTCTAGCTGAAGAATCTTGGAGTTATTGGTAGAAGCACTGACCTCAGCAAAGTAGCTTCTGTGCCCCTGAAGATGAAACTTCACAACAGATTTATTGTCACAATGATGAGAAAAGTCACAAATAAAAAAGAACTTTTTTATTTGAGATATAGTTGGGTCATTTTTTTTTTTAATTTGAGAAAGAATCTTTTTATGTATTCTAAGCTGGCCTGAAACTTACTATATAGTCCAGGCTGGCCTAGTACTAGTGGCTTTTATAGCACACTCACTCTCCAAAAGACACACTAACCTATTGTGGTGACTTGGATCTTAATTGTATGCCAAAGTCCTATGTGCTACATACTTGGTCACTAGCTATTGGGAAGTGGTAGAACTTTTAGAAGGTGGAGCTCAGAGGAAGAAAATTTGGCCATTTGAAGTGCGACCTTGAAATAGATTTTGGTATCTTCTCTCTTTCTCCCCCACCCTTTCAATGTTCTCCATAAGCCTCTCTAAAAGTATATTTCCTCCTTTATGTTGACTATCTGTGACTACCAGCACAAGACCTACCCAATATTGGGTCCATCAACATGAGAGCCCCCTACCCTTGAGGATTTATTGGAAGCTACTGGTTAAAGGAGTAGGAAGCATATCATGCAATAATATAGCCATTAGTAGGTTGCTCATGCGATGGTAAATCATTACCTACCCATGCTTTTTCAGGCAACACTAATTAACCCCAATGGGCTACATGGAGAAAGAGAGAGAGAGAGAGAGAGAGACAGACAGACAGACAGACAGACATACAGAGAGAGAGAGAGAGAGAGAGAGAGAGAGAGAGGGAGGGAGAGGTAGATGTGACGGTAGAATAGAAGATGGACTATAGAGATGAATAAAGAGTTCAATGAAAGGGAGACAGGGAAAGGGTGTTAGGAAAAGGTAATGAAAGAGGGTTATGAACAAAATATTTACATGTATAAAATATGTATAAAATTGTCAGTAAAGTTAGGAATAAAAATGGAAAACTGACTAACATGCCACAGAATATTAGTTATATGTATAAAATTGTCAATATTTGGAATAAAAATGGAAAACTAACTAATATGCCCAGAAATTACTATTATAACAAGTGGATTCGTTCACTCAGGAATACCTGTCTCTTATTACCTCTTATAACTATCAATAAATCTTATCTCTTAATGTCTAATAATAGTTATGCAATTTCAACATGAATTTTGGAAAAGGCAAATAATATTCAAACCATATAATATAGTACTATGGAGTATTACCTGGTAACTGTAGACACATACTGACCTTTTGTAATTCTCAAAGTTCTGTCTTATACTAACATATGGTTTAGGAATTGAGACAATAGCTATGAAAACAGAAAACACCCTACAAACACAAAATTGAGTTATGTTTTTCTGGGTCTCATATCTTTCTTTGAAGTATAATGCATAAATTTTTATTACTGAACCATATTTTTTTTTGTCAGACAATGAAAGTGAGATTCAGAGAATTGATGTCTAAGGAAATGGAGTGATTTGCCCCAAAGTTTTCTAAGGCCATTGAGTGATATAGGGACATTCTGACTTCCAGGGTAATATACCATTATTTTTCATTACACATTCAGTAAGGCAGCAGTAGTTTGTAGGAATAGGACTCAGACTATGGGTGTTTTAAGTAAGAAGGACTGAAATAAGACTAGCTTTGAGTATATTCTTCCCTGGGAAAGAGGAATGGGAAATGGACCCTAAGTAACCCTTAGGCAGCATGAGGTTCCTGGGAATGGATTGTAACCCAAATAGGCAGCAGGATACACAAGAAGCATTGGAATTAGCACAACCAATATTGTCTGCCTTTCATTTTGATCAGGACCAGTTTGACTGTGATGAAAATTGGTACTGCCTCTTATAATGTGTATTTTGAAGACACCTGGAGCTAAATTCACAAATATAGAAATAAGTGCATTTCTTGTGTACTAATACATTTATACTGGAGATGTCATAGAGGGAAAAGGGAAGTGACACTCACATTTGGAATTCTTTTTAAAAGAAACATTAACATCTAAAAATGGGGTTCATAGATTTGTATAAAATATCAGAAGGTGAAAGCCAGGGAAAAAAAAGCACTATGTAGCCTTGTGTACTTATCCTAATCACAAACTCTCCATTTTTGCCAACCACCTCTCACTGTCCTTCCCTCCTGCCTTCTCTACTAAGAGCTACTCCTAAACTCACCAGTTGCAGCAGGGTGCTTTCTAAGGAAATTGAATTCATTAGGTGTTTATGGATAATTATAGTTGCAATATGCTTGAAGTCATCATATTAAACTAATGATTAGGTAATTAATCTTGTCAATAACCTCTAGAGTGAATGTATATTTTCTGTATTCTACATGCTTTCTCCCTGTTCAAGTCTCTGAAAATATCCAAATGTGTTTGTTACTTCTAATTCTTTCAACCATATTAGAATTTTGTTGTCACCGAAGGAAGGTGATAAAGGACAGAAGGAAGACCTTTAGCTCTCTTTTCTTTTGTACCGTTCCTTGATATTTAAGAACAACAACAACAAAAATATTTTCAGTACAGTATTTCCACATAGGCCCCTCCTGCCAAATTAGGTGACAGTGCTATTGGATAACCAATAGCGAAGAAAGGATCTCTGATACTGGTTCCCTGCAGTGAGTGCCTGCATGCCTCCAGTTTCAAGAATACTCTTTAAGCAAAGTACTAAACATATAGTTCCATGAAATGTGGGTTCTTACTATTACAGCTATCAAATGATGATATATGTTTAGAGATTCCCTTTAAACAGCTATTTAGTATAAAATTCTATTTATAAAGAAATTTTAATTTAAAATTCAATGAACTTAAATTTTAGAAAATGCTAGCTCACAAAACTCAGAACTTAACAAGAATTGAGTAGTTTTTATACTGATTTATTAATGACATCAAAGGTTTTTTCCCTAGATGTATAGAGTAAAATAGCATAACCTGGTGTGTGTGTGTGTGTGTGTGTGTGTGTGTGTGTGTGTGTGTGTGTGCCTGTGTAAGTGTATGCATGTATATACTGATTAATAGACAAAATGTTATTGTATAAAAATATGTTATGTAGCCGGGCGTGGTGGAGCACACCTTTAATCCCAGCACTTGGGAGGCAGAGGTAGGAGGATCGCCATGAATTCGAGGCCACCCTGAGACTCCATAGTGAATTCCAGGTCAGCCTGGGCTAGAGTGAAACCTTACCTCGAAAAACCAAAAAAAAAAAAAAAAAAGTTATTTTTTTTTTTATATTGGTATGGTTATTGAACAGTCATACTGAGAGGGAGATAGGTAACATTAAGAAGATTTAGTTAGACAGGAATACTCATAAGAGAAATATTAATTTTAATTTCTATCTGCCAAGTGGAGCATGAACAAACAAGGCTGCTTACAAAACTGTGGCTGCTTTCCTACTATCTTCAGCAGCTGTTGCAGAGCTGGAATTACTGAAATGCACAGAGAGTTCAAGACCAGCCTCTTCCAGATGCTACACCCAGGTGTGTTGGCTTCATTAGAACCCACTCTGGGCTTTTGTCTTCTTTCTGGCTCCTGGACTATTTATCTCCCAGCATCTGAGGTTTTCAACACCAGTATGGTTTTGTCCTTTTCTACCTTGCTGCTAAGGTGGGAAAGGATATTTTGTTTTCCCCTAGGCCCATGGACATGGGCCCTTAAACCCCATGGGTGAGCTCATTTTCCCAATTTTGGTCCCCAAACTCTCCCTCACTCCTTCTGGCTTCTGGATAAAAACAAAGTAATACTTTGATAACTATCCTTCTCAGTCTGGTTTATCCAATTCTTGGGTTAAGAGCAGACAAGAGCTCAGGTTTGGAGTTTGCATTTGAATCACCCCAGGAACATAACCCTTTCACAATACTAATAAGTCAAAAATTGCTTAAATAGGGCCAGCTATTTACTACTTATTAGTTTTTAACCTCTTATTTACATCTAACTTCCCAATAACACTTCCACTTTGTAAAGAAGACAGCCTTGCTCTTCCTACTGTCCTTATGAAAATTTCTGCTCAAAGAATTACTAAAAGCAAGGCAGACAGCCTACAGAGAATCAAAAGGCAAACCTATGGGGATCTTAGACAGATCTTCTTCCTTTTAGGACTCTTGGTCAGTGTAATTCAAAAGTAATGGTAGGGGTGGCCATTGTTCTCCATATGGGTAAAATGGTTGCAGAGACAGTTGTGACTAGCAGTCCTTTCAGTTAGGAGTGTTTTCATCTTCATTGGCATGGTTAGCTGAATCAGACAGGATCTCCATTAGGGGCATCATTTCTAGACATACACCCACTTCTGCAAGCATTTTATCTACTTATAGTACACACATATTCCTCTCTTCCTCATCTTCACTAATTTTATTAGCATAAATTAATTATATATAACAATGGATTTCCCCATGGCATCATCATACACGGGTATAATGTATTGTGCTTGTATTCACCTCCCATAAGACTCTTTATCCACTTCTAAGTCCTGCTGATCCCCTTCCTCTTCCCAACCAGTCACCCTTCATTGTCATACCTTTTCTTTATTTATTATTAATTTTTTGGTGAACCTGTGAGTTTTAGGGCTGTTTTTAGGAAAATGGATGAAATTCTTTACAGGAGCATGGGGATTTTACCAGTTGCTATATCAATGAAGAAAATAGTCCCTCTCTCCCAGCAACCATATAGTGCCTATAGATCTTTTTTGTTCCTGTCTCTCTTCATGAAAGAACATTTAAGGGTCCACTTTTGTGAAGTTTATATACTGATAACCACAGATGCTGTGAGTTCATATTTAGAAGAAAGTGTTCTACAGCACTCCACCTCTTCACCTGGCTCTTACAGTCTTCCTACATGTTCTTCTACAATGTTCCCTGAGTCTTTAGGATGGTCATATTGCTGCTTTAGGGATCAACTTACAATGGTTAGTTATTCTCACAGTTATCACCATCTATAGCCAGAAAAAAAAAGCTTATTTGACCAAAGCTGATGGTAGTGCTAATATATGTGTATAAACAAGAATATTTAGAAGTCTGGTGTGGTGATGCACACCTTTAATCCCAGCACTTGGGAGGCAGAGGTAGGAGGATCACTGTGGGTTTGAAACCACTGAGACTACATAGTGATTTACAGATCATTCTGGGCTAGAGATAAACCCTACCTTGAAAAATAAAAATAAAATAGGATATTTAGAAGCATTATGTGGAATTATTAAACCAACAGCAGTGGCTTCCCTATTAAGACTTTTGACCTCTTGAACCATGGGCTTTTGATTGAGTTAACATTACTAGGCATGAGTTTCTTTTGTAGAGCAGGCTTAAAATCCAATTAGAAAGTGGTTGGTTATCTCAATAAAAGACTTACCACTTTTCAACAGTGGGCATATCTTGCCTGGCCAGTTGGAAGTGTAGCCCACAGGGTCCACAGCTGAAAAAGGCTGTTGGTGACAGTTCATGCCCAACAGACAACATAGCATTTTCCTACAGTGAAGAAGATTCCAGCTCAGGTCCAGCTTGATTTTTCTATGTCCTGCACACTAAAGGGTGTGTTGATTTTAACAATTAGGTCTTGTCATTTAGTTAATGTAGACAAACAAGAACAACAACAAGAGCTTAAATTTTTTTGCAAGGCTCAGAAATCTTCCAGAACAACAACTCACAGGGGTGTACTCTACCTCTGGCACTGACATGTGTCATTTTACTAACACATGGCTTCTGAAAGACTCTTTATCCATCCACACAGTGTACCTTCATTAAAACTCTTTTAATTGTGCTTTTTGATAAACTTATCACTTATCACATTTGTTAGTAGCTTTTTCATACAGCTTTTTTGTATTTGAGGCAAGCCAAGGAGACTGGCCTTTTTATGAGAGAGAGAAATAGAGGGAATGAATTGGTGGGGCAGGGCCTCCACCTACTGCAATTGAACTCCAGACACATGTGCCACCTTATATATATGTGCAACCTATGTGCTTATATCATCTCATGCATCTGGCTTGTGTGGGACCTGGACAGTTGATAATAAGTCCTTAGACATCGCAGGCAAGCGCCTTAACTGTTAAGCCATTTCTCCAGCACCCGCCTGGGTTTTGATTGATGACCTTCCCTACCTACTTCTCTCACCTATCTCCCTGCCATCAACCCTGCTGCAATTGTTCTATCACCAGCATTCCCTCTTCCAGTTCCATATCACATGTGTTCTATAACCCTTCTCTCTTCCTTTAAAGCCTCTTCTCCCTCTCTTGGGCCATTCTCTAACTTATAACCTTTGTACACCATCACATTCATATAAACACACAAATATAAAAAATTAAACCAGGCATGGTATCACACACCTTTAATTCCAGCATTTGGGAAACAGGCATAGGAAGATTGCTATGAATTAGAGGCTAGCCTGGGACTACAGAGTGAGTTCCAGGTCAGCCTGGGCTAGAGTGTGACCCTACCTTGAAAAAAAAAAAACAGAAGCTAGGATCCTTATATGAAAGAGAACACACAGTGTTTGTTTTTCTAAACCTTGTTTACTTAGTATACTACCTTCCAATTCTATTTCCATGCATATTTTACCATTTCTGTTTTTATTTATAGCTGAATAGAATTATATCATGTATATATAACCTATTCCCATTGTCCATTCATCCATTGATGATCATCTAGACTGATTTCATTTCTTTGCTATTATGCATGGAGCATTAATAAACATATATGTACAGGTATATCTTTGTTAGGATATAGCGTACTTTGTGAATATAACCAGGAATGACATATGTAGATTATATGGTAGTTCTATTTTCAATTGTTTGAGAAGCCTCAACACTGATTTCCATAATGGGTACACCAGTATACATACTCACCAACATTGAATGAGGGTTTTTTCTTTATCCTCTCAAGCATTTGTTGTCATTTGTTTAATTGACAAAAACTGGGGTAAGATGGTATCTCAAAGTAGTTTTAATTTGAATTTTCCTGATGGCTAAGGCTGTTGAACTTTTTAAAAAGTTATTTGTTGGACACCTTGTACAAGAATCCACTCCAAATGTATCAAGTACCATAAGACCTGAAACACTGAAACTACTAGAAAAAAGTAGGGAATATATTTCAAGATATAAGAATAATAAGTAAGGAGTTTCTAAACATGATGCAGGTCATTCAGGAAATAGGTTCAGCAGTTGACAAAATAAGCCTCATGAAATTAAAAGCTCCTTACAAGGTAAGAGTTAAGGATTTAGTTTCATTACTTCTACATGCAAATTTCCAGTTTTCCCAGTACCATTTATTGAAGAGACTGGTTTCTCCAATATGTATTCTTTGTATTTTTATTTATTTATTTTTATTGACAATTTCTATGATTGTAAACAAGATCCCATGGTAATTCCATCACTCCACCCACTTTCTCCTTTGAAATTCCACTATTATTAATCTCCCCTCCTCCTCTCAATCAGTCTCACTTTTATTTTGATGTCATGGTCTGTTCCTCCTATTAGGATGGTCTTGTGTAGGTAGTGTCAGGCACTGTGAGATCATGGATATCCAGGCCATTTTATGTCTGGAGGAGCACATTGTAAGGAGCCCTACCCTTCCATTGGCTCTTATATTCTTTCTACCACCTCTTCCACAATGGACACTGAGCCATGGAAGGTGTGATAGAGATACTGCAGTGCTGAGCACTCCTGTGTCACTTCTTTTTAGCACCATGGTACCTTCTGAGTCATCCCAAGATCACTGCCATCTAACAAGAGAAGGTTCTCTAACCAAAAGTGAGAGTATCACTAATATATGGCTATGAACATTAAGTGAAGTGCTTACTGGCAGTTTGATGAGCATAGTATAGACATTTAGCAAGACAGCAGCAGATGTTACACCCCTAGGGCTTATGACTACCCCTGATGTAGGTTTTCAGTATCCAGGATGTATTCCCTCCCATGGAGCGGGCCTCCAGTCAAATTAGAGGGCAATTGGTTTACCCCATAACAGATGTGCTACTATTGCACCCCTTGGTTCATTTGGCCTAGCTGGCCATATATAAGGCTTGCAGTATCCACTGGTGAGTATCTTCACTGGTGATTTCTCTCACCTATTGAACTGCATGCAGCATGGTTTTTTCCAGCTTTCTGTCAGCTGGTCTACCTGGCAGAGGTTTCCAGCTCAGATCCAACAGGATTTCAGAGTGACTTTGCAGCCCAAGTATGTGGAGTCTTCAGCAATAGGGTCCTATCATCTATTCCTGGTGGGAAACCAAGGGCCTCGGGAATGGCCTGTAATGTTTGGGGGCATTAGGAACCTCCCTGGCCAACAATTCACTGGACGGTATCTCATCCCTGGCACTGAAAATTTTCTAGTAACAATCTATGGTTCCTGAGTGTTCCATTGTCCAAAAAAGTAGGTTTCCATATGACTTATTTATATCTGCTTAGACTTTGATTAGCCCTCCCTCTACCTTTCCTTTACTCAATCTCTTCCCCTAACCTCACTTAAACCTTTTAACCCCCACTAGTCTGTTCTGAATGGATTGATCTGGAAAGGATTATACTAAGTGAGGTAATCCAGGCCCAGAAAGCCAAATGTCACATGTTTTTTCTCATATGTGTATCCTAGCTACAAATGATTGAACTTCTGTGTGAGTAGGAAGAAAACTCTGTAGCAAAGTCCAGTAAGCTAGAAAAGAGATATGAAGGAAATAGGGTGTTATTGTATATATTCTTGGCATTTTTGTTAATCAAGTGGTTGCAGTTGCATGCACTTATATCTATGTCCTTGATTCTATTCCATTGACTTATGTGTCTGTTTTGTTCCTGTATCATCTTGCTTTTGTTACTATGACTATATAGTACACTTGAAAACAGATGTGTTGATACCTCCATCATTGTTTCCCCCCTCCCATCCAAGATTGCTTTGGCTCCCTAAGATCTTATGTGCTTCCGTATAAATTGTACATCTCTTCCCCTATTTATGTGAAGAATGGAATTGGAATTTTGATTGGAATTACATTAAATCTGTAGATTGATTTTTGTAGAATAGCCATTGCCACAATATTAATTCATCCAATCCATATGTATGGCACATCTTTCCGTATTCTAGTGCCTCCTTCCTTTTTTCAGGGTGTAAAGTTTTGATTATGAAGGACTTTTTGTTCCTTAATAAAATTTATTCTAAAGTAGTTCTGTTTTTTGGGTTTTTTGAGGTAGGGTCTCACTCTGGCCCAAGGTGAAATTGAACTCACGGTGATCCTCCTACCTCTGCCTCCCAAGTGTTGGGATTAAAGGTGTACACCACCATGCCCAGCTTTATTCCAAAGTATTTTTGAGGCTATTGTGGAAGGTATTTTCCCCAGACTTCTTTGTCAGTATGCTTGTCATTGGTATATTGTCTGTCGATTTTGTATCCTGAAACTTTGCTGAAAGATTACAGCAGATCTAAGAGGTTTCTGGTGGCATCTTTAGGATTTCCTATGTATACAATAATATCATCTACAAGTTAGAATAGCCTGATTTCTTCCTTTAATACTTATGCCTTTCTAATTTCTCTTATCTTATTACTCTACCTAGAATTTTAAACATTATATTGAATAGCAGTGGAGAGAGTAGACAGTCTCATAGCGTTCTTAATGTTAGTGGAAATGCTTCAAGTTTTTCTTTATGTTGTATGGTGTTAGCTCAGGTTTGCCATATATAGCCTTTATTATGTTCAGATATGTTCCTTCCATCCCTATTCTTTCTATGGCTTTTATCATGAAGGCGTGTGAGATTTTGTCAAAAGCCTTTTTGGTATCTCTTGAGATGATTATGTCATTTCTATCCTTGAATTCACTTATGTGATGTATTGCATTTATTGATTTATGTATGTTGAACCATACTGCATCTCTGCAATGAAGCCAACTTGATTGAGGTGAAGGATATTGTTCCTGAATTTATTTTGCAAGGAATTTTTCTATAATTTTATTTGTAATTTTAAAATGTGAGCATATTAAAATGGGTCATATTGCCCTCAGGTTACCCTTATGTGTCCACTCTCCCCTGCCCTTCTCAGCAGGGAAATCTGTAATCACTGTAGGGTCATAAATACTCCAGTTAGTCTCTGTGGGTGGTAATGCCTCAGAGTATACCTGCTCACTCTGTGACTCTTACAGTCTTTTTTTTTTTTTATTTGAGAGCGACAGACACAGATAGAAAGACAGAGAGAGGGAGAGAGAGAGAATGGGTGCGCCAGGGCTTCCAGCCTCTGCAAATGGACTCCAGATATGTGCGCCCCCTTGTGCATCTGGCTAACGTGGGACCTGGGGAACCGAGCCTTGAACCGGGGTCCTTAGGCTTCACAGGCAAGCGCTTAACTGCTAAGCCATCTCTCCAGCCCACGCTTATAGTCTTTCTGCTCCCTTTTCTCCAATGTTCCTTGACCCATGGAGAGACTAATACAAGTTTCTTTTAGAATTTTTGCATGCATGCTCATCATCAAGAATGGTAGCATTTTTATTTTGATGATTTATTCTCTTCATCTGCCAACTCTACACACTTGGGTATCTATCTTCCATTCAGATTATTCCTTGTAAAAATACCCCATAAACTTCTGGGTAATCTACTAAAATTAAATATATATGAGAATCTCATATAGAGACCTGTTTATTAATAAAGCAGTGTTTAAACCCAAAAAATTAAGAAAGTTTCTTTGAGATTTCTTGAATGACATAATTGCCTGTCACTATTATCTAAGTATCTACTGGTAACTTTAATAGTCTTAATCTATAAGAACAGAGAATACACTTCCATGCAAAAATCTAAACATTAGGTCATCTGGGAGAACTATGCCTACTTTTGGAAGATACAAAAAAAAAAAGCTCTTAAAAATTCTTTTTTCAGTACTGCAAGGAATCTAATTGAAATTATAATAGCTTCTATCTATGATAGTTTCTGACAACGAAAGTGTTGCTTAGTGCGCATTGTGCTATTTTCGTGGTTGTTCTGAATATTAGACTGTATGCTAAACTGCAACTTGATCAAGCACCTTTGCGCTTCCAGCTTGAGCAATTTGGGAGTTATCATGGTTCAAAGTAGTTTTGCAAGCATATTCTTCAATTATGTAGTTTCTACAGCTGATGGATAGAACTGACTAGAGGAATATCCAGTGCTAATACCCAAAACTTCTCATTGATTTGTAAATAAGCTATTACTTATATAAATAAAACATGCTTGGTGACCTTACAGTACCTTGCACTACCTATGCAAGACTGTGATAACATGAGGAAAATATGATTATATGAAAATAAAAGACAGATAATTAGCTGGGCATGGTGGCACACGCCTTTAATCCCAGCACTCAGGAGGCAGAGGTGGGATCACTGTGAGTTTGAGGCCACCCTGAGACTACATCGTGAATTCCAGGTCAGCCTGGACTACAGTGATACTCTACCTTGAAAAAACAAACAAACGAAAAAGCCAGATAATTGTGAGGAGGAGGGGGTGTGATGGAGAGTGGATTTCTGAAGGGGATGTAGAGAATGGGAGGGAAATATCATGCTTTATTGTCTATAATTATGGAAGTTGTCAATAAAAATTAAACAAAACATGTTTGGTATTGTTACTTCATTTTAAGGCATCTGTGACCATTTTGAAAACAGATGAAGGATTTTGATAATCCTCATCCCCAGAGAAATACCCATGCACACACTTTATAAATAATTATGGGAGAGATACCTATTTTATAATCCCTAGTCTGGGTGAATCTTCCAGGAAAATGACTGAGTGTGGGGCTAGAAATATGATACAATGTTAAGGCAGTTGCCAGCAAAGCCAAAGGAGCAAGATTCTATTACTTAGTACCCACATAGAGCCATATTCACAAGATAGCACATGCATCTGGAGTTTATTTGCAGTGGCAAAAAGTCCTGTCATGCCCTCTCTCTCTCTCTCTCTCTCTCTCTCTCTCTCTCTCCCTATCTATCCATCTCCCTCTTTCTTTCTCTCTTTCTCTCTCAAATAAATAAATTTTTTTGGTTTAATTTTATTTATTTATTTGAGAGTGACAGACAGAGAATGAAGCAGAGAGAGAGAGTGGAGAGAGAGAAAGAGAGAGAGAGAGAGAGAGAGAGAGAGAGAGAGAGAGAGAGAGAGAGAATGTGCGTGCCAGAGCTTCCAGCCACTGCAGACGAATTCCAGATGCATGTGCCCCCTTGTGCATCTGGCTAACATGGGTCCTGGGGAATTGAGCCTTGAACCGGGGTCCTTAGGCTTCACAGGCAAGCGTTTAACCACTAAGCCATCTCTCCAGCCCTCAAATAAATAATTAAATATTTTTTAAAAGGACTGAGGGCTTCTGCTTAAGAAGCCTTATGTCCAGCAAAATTGGGAGATGACAATGGTATCTCAAACATTTTTCAATTTATCTTAGGTTTACAGAAAAAAATAACCACTTGTCTTCCAGTGTTTTGAGAATTGTGTATTTGTGTGTGTGTGCATCTAATTTGCAAGCATGGTGTGAGTTCATATGGAGGCCAGAAGTTGAGGTCACGTGTCTTCCTCAATAGCTATCCATCTTATGTCTTGATAAAGTATATCACTAAAACTGGACCTTACCAGTACAACTAGACTCCCTAACCAGCAAGCCCCAGGGAACTTTTCACCTCAGTCTCCACAGCACTAGGACTGCAAACATTCATCACTGTGCCTGGCTTCTCTGTTGGTGCTGGGGATAAAAACTCAGCTGTTCATGCTTGCACTTTTCTGACAGTCACCCGCCCAGCCCCTTCTTTGAATATGTTTTCTATATCTATTTCATAACTTAATATACAACACTGCTATGAATGCCAATGTTTTCAATTAGCCTTAATTTCTGAGAATATAATGCATTGTCCCTTGTCATTTTCCTGATGTTTAAAATACTGTATTAGTTATTCTCATTTCTGTGATAAAATACATGAAAGAAGCAAGTTAAAGGTGGGTATAGTCCACTATGGTCAGGGATACATGACAGACTTCATTGTTGCTTACAGGTGTAGGAGAAGCAAAAGGCTATTTGCATACATCTTGGGAGATCAGTAAACAGAGAGAAAACTTGGGCCAGAACTAGGCTGGGTTATAACTGGTAAGATGTTTCCCCAGTGGCCCACTTCCTCCAGTGAGGCCCCATATCTCAAGCACCCCCACAGTCTCTCTCTGAACAGTGGCAAGTTTTCGAACATATGAGCCAATGGGAGATACTTTGCATCCAAATTATAAGAGTAACTAATTTCCTAGCAAGTTCATTGCATTAACAATTAGTAGGCTCAATACCTAATCTTACTGGTAAATAATAAATGATGTCTTCAGATACTCTAGTGTTTATTCTAATAGGCCCACTGCAGTGCACCTGCCAAGGATAGAATAAACTAATGTCTGAGTAGGTCCTTGTTTCTCTACCAAAGTCACATATGATCATGAATATATTTTCTTTGTTATGTTTTATATGTGTGTATTGACATGCATGTGCATGTGAAGGTCAGAGGATAAACTTCTATGTTTACCATCACCTTCTACCTTGTTTGAGGCAGTCTGTGTCTGGTTTTGCTGCTGCATATTTGCTAAGCTAGCTAGCCCATGAGTTTCTAGGAATTCTCCTTTCTCTTTTTTGACTGTCGATACACCCATGCTCGGGCTTTATGGGGGTTCTATGGATTGCAACTCAGGTTTTCAAAATCCTACAACCTATACTTTACCCACTGAGCCAGTTCCCCAGCCCATAATTCAACTTTTATAACATGTTTTCTCCCAACTCTAAGACCTAGGAATGAGAATTGAATCATAGTGCAGTATGTCCATCAGTTTCACTATTACAAGGCTTTTGGGACACAACATTAGTGCTACTTGCTCCTTGAAGATGATTTTATTGCATCTAAGTCTATAGACCTTAAAACAGACAATTCCAGACAAGTACTGATATGTTTTTTCTTCTCCCTTCTCACTTGCTTCTGTGCTTCATTTGTTCCTCGTGCTGGCCTATCGTTCTAAAATCCCATTTTCCCTAGGTTTCCAAGCCACTATGTGTTTTGCTTGTGTTTATGAGGTTTCTTCCTTCACTTTCACTTGACATATATACACTCTTTTTCTCTTCTCTTCACTTGTTGCTCTCAGGTGGATTCCTAAGGTCTGTTTCCCCAAAGGGCTGTTCTGTGCTCTCATTGAAATAGCCTGCTTACTGTGCAAACCAGAGATTCTGAAAATGTGGCCTGCTAGCATCCCACACCAGTACATTTTCCATACCCCTCAAGTCATTTGTTAATTTTTCATATTCAACCGTCAGAGAAACCTTCTGTGTCATGAGCTTCCAGATACTATAGTCATTTTTTTTTTAGCCATGACTGATGGCTGAAATTTCAGAGAAAATGAGCTTAGTGAATCTCTCCCTCCCTGCCCTTCTCATTAAAACTCCAACTTCATCAAGCACTCTGCATATAGCTCATTAAGTTTGCATTCTTTGTAGTCTCTTAGAATTACTGTGCAATTTGCATAGAGTGTTTTCATATTAAACTACATAAAAACTGTACTCAAATATTTCAATTCCAAAAGCAGGTGACAACTAACTGTATTTCGTGAGGTTCAAATATATTGCTAGGGAATACTACTGAAATATATTCATGAATACTAACATGAACTCTAGCCACTTCCTTGTTTGCCATTTACTATACTGCAGAGAGGATAAAGGATACAAAGTGCTTTTCGTTCAGAGAAGTTGAGGTCCCATGGAGGCAGAGGTCAAGGCCTACCTTTCACTACATAAAGACCCTTGTCACTGCACCTGAGTCTTCCTTCTTCCTATGTGGTCTCATTTCTCATCATTCTGCATATGCCTATAAACTCCAGCCACTCCCAAGGACATGTGGTTTACAACTCTCATGTTATCTAGGTTGCTAAAGTACCTCATTTCTTCAACTAGGCAAATTTCCATTTACCTGGTTAATTTCTGTGGCCTTTTAAATATAAGTTTTCTGTCTACTTGAGCATTCCCAGATGTGTTTCAGGTTATAATACAGAAGAATGACATAAATACTTACTTAGGTGCATTACATCCTATATTTTTCTCACTCTCACAAACTCATATAGATGTGTGACATCTATGACACACACACACACACACACACACACACACACACATACACACACACACACACAGAGATAGAGAGAGAGAGAGAGAGAGAGAGAGAGAGAGAGAGAGAGAGAGAGAGAGAGAGAAAGTTCCCACAAACCCCTCTGCCAGTAGTTGTTCTCAGTGCATCATTCCCTAGTTTCTTGTTTTTAATTTCTTCTGGGTTAGCTCCTATAAAGAATTCCTTTTCTTTAGACTTCACTGTCTTGGCCTTTTCTCTCCATGAATTATTTTAGCTTTCAAGGATAGAATATAGGGGAAATGGCAAAGCAGATTGTTTCCATCTTTATCCCTTTTCCTATTTCTATGCTGACTGACTTTCTCTACCATCCAGTGAGGTCTGTCTCATCTGCTATAATGTTTTGAAATAGAAGGTGATATCTTTCATGCTCTCTCCCTATAAAGTGTTCTTTATCCACAAGTACAATTATAGCATGATACATGAGGTATATGACAGTTGTCAGTTTTTAGATACTTTTTTCCCCATAGTGTATCTCAACCATTTTTATAATATAATGTACATGCTTATGTATGATTTTTCATGTCATGCTTGACTAGGATAATAAGAGGTACAACATTGAAACAATTGGCTGGGCACTCTGAAACACATTAAAACAGTATTATCAACTGTCATTCTGTCTTCTTCCATATGACACTTGGTTGAGAAATGCTAGATTTGACTGGGCTTCCTGAGTATTTAATCAGGCCTACATTCAAAATGTTTTGGCTGAAATATCTGCTGAGAAACTTAATGCACATTGGTTGATTGGATAGTTGGCTGATTGTTAAATATACAATTACAAAGTTTCATATTTTAAGGCTAGAATGCCTATGTTCTGACTGTGTACTTTTCATTTTAACTTGAAAAAGTCATCTGACTTTCCTGGGCATTGATTGCCTGATCCTTAGCCACAAATAATATTACATACAACTCTGAGTGTTTTAGCTCATATTTATTGTGTATTTACTATGTACTAGTTACTTCTCTTACTGCAGTGTAGGGCTTAATTTATTTAATCTTCTGCATTATAGGAAACAGTGCAGGTAAACTTTCTAGAATATAGTAAGTACTCATAAATATTACAAATAAAGAGAGGAAGTGAGAAAGGAAAGGAAGAAGGAAGGAATAAACAAATAAAGCTTGATATAGCCTAGGAATATCTATGAAATTCTGCTTCTAAAACTGAGCCTGAAATATCTTAGCAGTTCTGTTTGGCTAGAACTCCTCAGTGTTACAAATTGGACTTCCTGTTATTGTGAATTTTTCTAAAGAGTGCTTTTATTCCTTATTCCCCAGGAACTTAAGTCAATACTTTGACAGAAGGATGTGTGGCCTACTTCTTAATTATTGAACCTCTGATAACAAGTTTCTTTAGTGATCTTGACCACAGCTTTTTCCTGATTTGAGAGGACCAGCTGTTGTAACCACAGGCAGGCAGAAGCTTCCCTTGAAGAGAAGTTAGATTCTTCATGGACACAATCTTGTGCTAGTACCCAGAAGCACTTCCACTTCCACTCAGATGCATGAGAGCAAATGCAGACACATCTTTTGAGTTGACTTACATTTAAATCAACATGCTGTATTGAGCAGCCCTTTGTAAAACACAGTGGCTGATGCCTATGGCACTGCCTTCTGATTGAGCTATATAAAAGGATTCTAGCTATCTTTGCTTCAGTTAGATATGAAGACCCTTTGTTCTCTTTTGTAGGATGCACTTACCAATCACACACCATTCAAGACCGGGCATTCATGATGGTATTTTTATTTTAGCTTTGACTTGAGGAAGTTGGTGTCTGCAGTTTTTTGAACTCCAATTTCCAGCTGAGACACTGTGGTGTTCTGATGTGCTCAGAGCTATTGATCCTTCCAGGTAGTCTGGTACTACCCAGAAAGCCAGAGTCCACATGCAGTCTTTGCCTCTGGCCAAGAGCAAAACTAGCACATTGGACTTTAGTGTGCCATACAAACAGTATCATTTTCCATTTTTGAAAGTCATGGGAAAAGTCAGAAAGTACTGTATTTAGATAATCAACTAGTGAATGCTTTTCACTTGTGGAGCTACAATGTATGAATCAAGTTCAAAGTGAATGATTTTCTGAATACCAACAGATGATTTCCTTAAAATGATTATGATGGTCTATAAAATGTATATTTCACAATGACTTCATTTTTTAAACTTTTAATTGAAAATGACATACATGTACATATGCATTTGGATCATAATTCCCTCCCATTACATTTTTTTCTCCCCTCCTCCATTCCTCTTCCACTAAAATGCCCTTCTTTCCAAATAGTTCCCCTCTTACCTTATTTTGATGTCTTTTTTTTTTTATTCTCTGTGTTACAGTCAGGTTCACATTGCTTGCAAAAATCACCCAACCAAGACTAGCTGGTGGGGAAAAACTAAAAGGTTTACTTTGGCTTACAGGTTCAAGGGGAATCTTCATGATGGCAGGAAGAAATGATGGCATGAGCAGAGTGTCGACATCACCTTCTGTCCAACATTAGGTGAACAACAGGGACAGGAGAGTTTGCCAAACATTGGCAAGAGGAAACTGGCTATAATACCCATAAGCCCACCCCAACAATACACTGCCTCTCGGAGGTGTTAACTCCCAAATTTCTATCAGCAGGAGACCTAGCATTCAGAACACCTAAGTTTATGGTGGACACCTGAATCAAACCACCACACTCTCCTAATAAGTTTTAATTTTAATTGATAACTTATCAACTGTTTCCTATTCTCTCCTATTTTAGCCCCTTCCCTATCATCCATAGTAACAATTTGATGGTCCAATATTGTGCAGGCATCGACCGCTTCTGTTAGGTCATGAATACAATGACCAGTTTATATTTTATGTCAAGTAAACAGCATCCCAAAACACCCCTCACCATCCTCTTGCTCTTGCATTCTTTCTATCACCTCTTCATCAATATTTCCTGAGCATTGGGTGGGATGATGTGGATGTCTCATTAAGAGCTGAGCATTCAGGCTGGAAAGATGGCTTAGTGGTTAAGCACTTGCCTGCAAAGCCAAAGGACCCAGGTTCAATTCTCCAGGACCCACGTTAGCCAGATGCACAAGGGGGTGCATGTGTCTGGAGTTCATTTGCAGTGGCTGGAGGCCCTGGCACGCCCATTATCTCTATATATATATCTGCCTCTTTCTCTCTCTCTGTCACTTTCAAATAAATAAATAAAAAATATTTAAAAAAAAAAGAACTGAGCATTCAACAGTGACTTATTCTCAGCAATTCCTTGAGTTTTGAGTCTCTTCCATAGCCACCGCCATTGGCAAAAAGGAACTTCTCTGACCAAAAGTGAGAGAGCAAGAACTAACCTCTGGACATACACATAAATGTCTAAAGGACAATTTGATGGGTATGACATATCAATATTGCTAAATAATTATAGTAGTTTCCCCCCAGGGCCTATGACCTTCCCAGCCACAAGGGTTTTAGTAACAGCCATGAATTCACCACCCCTTTCCTATGTTGAGTGGGCTTCAAAACCAATCAATTTTACTGGGATTTCATTTTTTAAAAGTGAATTTTTCTTTGAACACAATGATGACCAGAACCTGGAACCTTGGTATTCCTATCAGAAAACCATTTTAGAGAGCATACCTAAAAAGTTGTTGACTTTAGAAAGAGAATTGAAAACCTTATACTCTCCTTCATCTCTGGAATCTGCAGTTGTTCATCCCAGGAATCCTACTTTCCATGACTCTGCATTTAGGTATAGCTTGCCTCTTGGACCCTCTCATGGGACTTGATTACTCTTTATGATAGACTGTTCTCTTTCAGATTGCTGACACTCAGTGCCAGGGTAAGTTCTTGCTGGTTTTCCTTCCCCAACATGTTGAAAGGGCATATCATCAATATGAAGAAATTGTTAGTGACAAGATTTTTCATCACCACAGTGTGTACATGGGTATAAATTGCACAAGATAAAACCATGGATCATTTCAGCAGGGTATAAAGTAAGAATGAAAGCCTGCAACTCCCCACTATATTCTCTTTTTAGTTACTAGCAAATCTTAGTATTCACTTAGCATTCTATATCAAGCTATACAATAGCTCCATAGTATTCTGTAGGAAAATTTAAGCATATTTTTTATTATGTTTGTCCTCTAGTGATAACGTTTAGATTCTTTCCAGTTATCTGAATAGCAAGTAACTTAAAACAATCAAAATGTTCAGTCACTAAGTCATTTGTATTCTTTGCTATGATATGATGTAGTCTTTATAAAATGATGGTATAAGAACATAATAGATGCAACTGCAAAATGTTCACTGCGCTTTCAGAGTAAAAGTCATTTATAATTACTTTGATAAATTATTAGATAAGAAATATAAACATTATATGCCTAGAGCACATTTGAAAGGATGTGTACTGATCTTTTAAACTCAGTCAACAAGATTCTCTGTAGGTGATTGAATGATAGGATTTTATCTTTTCTTCAGTTTTGCTTATATGTGTTTTGCAATGTCTTTACACTAAGTGTATGTTGTATTTAGAAGTTTGAAAATCAATACAACAAATGTTAATGTTGTCAAACAATATTTGTGTCTATTGTGCATCATCATTTTCTCACCACTGTTCCTACAGTGTGGAAGATGCTGTGCCAGATTGAGGTAGTCACTAGAACAGCGTACCTAGGTATAAACCATTTGCCACATGAGTTCCTAGTCTAGCTAGACAGAAGGAAGAAGGATCAGTTGTTCCAAATAAGTCAGAGACCAGTCAGGGAATGTAAGAATGTCATGATTAATAACCTCTTGGGATTTACTCAGACAATGCTAAGGGGAACTGAGCTGAAGACCAATCTCTGTAGAGTATATCAATAAGAATTAGGCATGTTGTAAGGAGTCCTGCCCTTCCTTTAGCTCTTACATTCTTTCTGCTCCTCCAGACACAAAATGGCCTGGATATCCATGACCTCATGGTACCTGACACTACCTACACAAGACCATCATAATAGGAGGAAAAGATGACGACATGAAAATAAAAGAGAGACTGATTGAGGGGGGGAGGGGATATGATGGAGAGTGGAGTTTCAAAGAGGAAACTGGGGGGAGGGAGGGAATTACCATGGGATATTGTGTACAATCATGGAAGTTATTAATTATACAAAAGGGAGGAAAAAAAAAGAATTAGACATGGCTTCTCTGTGGAAGTAGGAATTGGATTGAGTATAGAAGGAATGCCAGAACTCCACAGACCAAGAGGAGGAGATTGGGATTCCTGAAAGCCCTGACAGTGCTACGTAAGGCAGCAGTAATATCTATTCTATCAGAATCACTAAGGTGAGGCAGTGAGTGACTGATAATGTGTATTCTAGATCTGTCATTTTCTGAATGCTTGCTTAGGTAAGTTATTTAACTCTTCAAACTGAATCTGTAAAGGAGAATTATTGTTATTTGTTTATTTATTATTTGAGATATATATATATGGAAAGAGAGATATAAAGAGAGAGAGAATGGCACACCAGGGCCTCTTGTCACTGCAAATGAACTCCAGATGCATGTGCTACCATGTGCATCTAGCTTAAATGGGTTCTGGGAATTCACGCCTGGGTCCTCAGGCTTCTCAGACAAGCACCTTAACAGCTAAACCACATCTTCAGCCCTACAAAATGATAATGATAATAGTATATACCTCATACAGTTACTGTGAAAGTTACCTAGAATAATAGTGCATGGTACATTGCCTGGTTGGTACATAGTAAATTATTAGTACTAATAGAACCACTGAACCATAGCTTATAAGAGCTGAATTTAATAATAACAATGAAGTCATGTGAAAGATACTCAAAATGCTCATAACTTCTTTCACCATCTCTTGTACAAGGTATCATAAAAGTTGTGCTCTGTAAAACTCAGACAGTTGTCTGAATTTCAAAAGGCATGCACATTTACAACAAAAGTAAAATATTGCTGTTAGATTCAAGATGACATGGATTCTGGTCCTTGGTTCTAGTACTATGTAATGTTTGACAAATTCCTCTGGAATATTGGACATTAGCTCCCCCCCACACACACACACATCTGAAAAATGTGGATAATGTCACAAAAGTTATTATTATTTTTATTTTTATTTGTTTTATACTCACTGAATACAGTTGAGTTGGTAGCATTGTTAGCCTCCTCCCTGTCCTCCCCCCTCCTCAGGGACCCTCCTCATGGGGGAATATTGGTTGTGCATTGTGGGATTAGCCATCAGTTATGGGTGGGAGACAATGTCTCTGTGTATCATGACACAACGTGTGGCTCTAGCATTCTTTCCACCCCTTCTTCTGCAAATTTCCCTGAGCCATGCTGAACTCATTTTAGATCTGCTTCAGTGATGAGGTATTGGTTGCCTCTGTGCCTCTGGATATCTGCTTTGGTAGGACTTGATTGTTCTCTGTGTCTACCTCCTTCACCATTGTGCTGGTACCAGATTCGCTATGAAAGCAGTACTCTTGCTTATTTACCCATTTATTCTTAGTTTCAGCTGGGGCCCTCTTGAGGTGTGATGGGATGGTTCCCTCCATAGGATCTCTGTCTATCTGAAAAAGAGACACAAATTCTCCAATGGAGGGTAAATTTAGCACCAGATAAATGAGAAAATCATTGTGTGTGTGTGTTTTTTTATTAAAGAGAATTTAATAGGTCTGGCCCTTTTGTAGCCCACGATTGGTGGGAGCTTGACAATGGAGAATGGGCTCATTTTTGGATATGATTCTGACTTGTTTCCCAGCCCCATCTGGGGGTTCCATTCCACTGAGCTGATCAGTTAGCCAAATCAAGAGCAGTTGGTTTCCCACCATGGCTGTGCACCACTGTTGCACTTGTGTGAACATCATGTCAGGTTGTTTGCTGCTGAGCAGCTTAGACCATGAGTTGTTTGGACAGATATTGGTCATTTTCCCCAGTTGCTCATGTAGCACTTTCTGGCACTAAGATTCAGTGAGGTAACTTAGATAAATTGCTTAGTGCCTGATGAAGAATTGCTGCTCAGTTTGTACATTGAAGAAATGTTAGCTGAACATCACCAGAATGCTAGGTTTTGTGGTTATACCCCAAGAATACATTGATTAATGAGACAAATAGTTAACTTGATTTTAAGAAGTTTAATTTTTCAATAATAAAAACTACTAGTACTATTACTATTACTGATAAAAAATGATATTCTTGGGTTGAAGAAATGGCTTAGTTTTTAAGGCTCTTGCCTGGAAAGTCTAAGGACCCAGGGTCAATTCCCTAAGACCCATGTAGGACAGATGCACAAGGTGGCACATGTACCTGGAGTATATTTGCAGGGCTGGAGGCCCTGCATGCCAATTATCTCTATGTCTCTATCTGTCCCCCCATCACATAAATAAATAAAATAATAAAAAGCTGGGGAGATTGCTAAGTGGTTGAAGTGCTTGCTTGCAAACCCAAAGGACTGAGGTTCAGTTCCCCAGAACCCATGTAAGTCAGATGCACAACGTATTGCACTCATCTAGAGTTCTTTTGCAGTGGCAGAGGCCTTGGCTCATACATTCTCTCTCCCTCTCTCTCTCCCCCTCTCTTTTCTCTCTCTCTCTCTCTCTCTCTCTCTCTCTCTCTTTCTGTCTCTTTCAAATAAATAGATAAAAAGAAAATTTAAAATAACACAGAAATGTTAAAAAGGACACTCCTTATTCCAGCTCAATCTGTCTTGATGTTCATTGAAACAACTTACCAAAACATTTACCTAAATTTTCTATTCAAATTAAAAGTACTCTGGTGAATACAATCAAGTGCAAGCAGCAAAGCATATACATGTACCCACTCCTGTAATGTGAAAACCTTTTCTTTTGAATGCATTATATATCACCATTATCATCTTTCACAACCTTTTCTACATTTATCTCTTCATGAATACCAATGTTTGCTTGCTTTAAGTACTGCAGGGCACTATCAACCAGGGTTCATGTGGACCATTTCTTAAAGCTCTCTAAAATATCGATTCATTGTTTACTTGCAGCATATGATCATTGCAATTTGCAAAGAACATATAATTTTCTCCTGAGACTGCAAATTATTTTATACCAAACACAAACTGCCTATAAATGATGCCATTAAATGTTAAATGTTCAATAATTATGTATTGATATTTAAAATGATGTGTACTTTTCATAAATCATTTGTTGACACATACTTGTTTAAGAGCATTTTAAGGCTATTTAGGAAAAGTGGTATGGGCTTTATGACAGACTAAGAATGTTTTACTATTTTCCCATTTATAATAACCAAATATAGGCTTTGTTTGACTTTGTTGATTAACTATTAATGCTTTCCATTATATCTTTACTTGAATATGTAAGAAATCCTGCACAACTACTACCATGATAATACTACTAAACACAATCCAGTGCATACAAACCAACAGTTAATATCTACTAACTTCCTCTATTATCACCATTATTGCATTCAGTATTTATAGAAGCTAATGTGGTCCTATAACTTTGTTAATTTGATTGTGGGGAATCTAGATCTTCAAAGTGAAAGAGCTAGACTTTTTTTTGTGGCTGATATCCAAGGAAGTCTGCCTGAGGATAAATAAGACAACCCCAGTCATGTCTTTTTGTGGCTCCTACAACCACACCAGAGAGTCAGATATCTTCAGAGCCATGGGTGTGCACAGTGGAAAAAGACTTCACATAGAAGTGTAGATAAGTGTTATATTTTCCAAGGCACCAGCTACTCCCTGGGAGTATTCCATCCCCAAGATGCTGCAAAGGTACTAGGGTTTTTCTGGGCAGATGTTCATAGGCACCTGAATGGATAAACATAGAAGGGAATCACAGTTTTATTGTTGATTAATATTTTAGGACCTGTGTTACTGTTACCTTCTCAATGCTGGAACCAACACCTGACCAGAAGCAACTTACAGAAGGAAATAGTTTATTTCAGACTTACAGGTTCCAGTGGAAGTATCATTGTGTCCAAAGAAACAGGATCGTACATCTTTAGCAGAGAGAGAAAAGCAAATATTCAGAACTCAAGCTGGCTCTGGCTCAGAACACACCTGTGGGGGTTTGCTTCAGGTGTCCCCAATAAACTTATGTGTTCTGAATGCTAGATCCCTATGTGGTGGCAAATTGGGAACTGTTGCCTCCTGGAGGTAATGTATTGTTAGTGGTGGGCTTGTGGGTGTTATAGCCAGCTTCCTCTTGCCAGTGTTTGGCACATTCTCCTGCATCTGTTGTTTACCTGATACTGGCCAGGAGGTGATGTCCATCCTCTGCTCATGCCATAATTTTCCCTTGCCATCATGGAACTTCCCCTCAAGTCTGTAGGAAAAAATAAACCATTTCCTCCCACAAGCTTCTCTTGGTCATGTATTTTCTCATAGCAATGTGAAGCTGACTACAGCAACACCTTAGTGTTGAACTCCATTCAAGGCCTGCCCCTGGTGCCATATTTTTTCCAGCAGGGATCCACCTCTCAAATGTTTCACTTAATCTAAAAATCACTGAAGATGTAGGGGTCTTACATTCAAATCACCTTAACCTATTTCTAATGAAAGAACAAGGAAATGATTCCTGGTCAAAGAAATTTTAGAGAATATATATGATCTTCTGGGGAGTCAGTCAACTTATAAAATGTTCTAAGTGGTCTTGTAACTGATGACTACTTATTGGAATATTTCCATAGTTTTGACTCATGGAGGTATTTTTCTGTGTCGCAGCTCACTGAATACTATTTAACAACACATTTTTGAAGAAAAACTTGCTCATTGTTCTGGGATGAGGTTATAGAAACTTTAATAAACACCTTGATCATCCCATTATCCTCCTACTCCTTTCTGCCCCTTTTCCTCATGCTTCTTTCTTCCCATCCCACTGTTATACCTCTCCTTTCTTGCCTTTCCTCTCCTTTGAACATTTTTAGTACATTCCTGAGGACACATTACAAAGATATTTGCCAATATCAAAAGCATTTCAAGAATTCCTTTAGGGGCTGGAGAGATGGCATAGTGGTTAAGGCATTTCCCTGTGAAGACAAAGGACCCAGTTTCAATTCCACAGGACCCACATAAGCCAGATGCACAAGAGGTACATGCATCTAGAGTTCATTTCAAGTGGCTAAAGGCCCTGGACTGCTCATTCTCTCTGTATGTCTCTCTTATATTTATCTCTCGCTGCTTGCAAATAAGTAAATAAACTTTAAATATTAATCATTTTTTTTAAAAAAAGAATCCCTTTAGCACCAAGAAAGATACCAAAGGCATTCATAAGATATACAAAATATCTCTTGTTGCTTCTTGTCAATAGATGTAGACTAAGTGGATATTCAGGTAGGTTCCTGACAGCATAAGCAATCTATCTTCAAGAAAAGAGCTGAACACATGATATGTTTATCGAAGGAAGGGGTGGTGGTACTCAGTAAATTATACCTACACCTTTTTCTGTACCACCAACATGCCAAATACAGATCAACAGAGGGAGAAGAAACACAATTGCTATTCCCTGAATAATATATGCCATTGTACAATCAGTGCTTTACTCTTTTAGGGATATTGTGCACTTATAAGCTTTTGTCATGCATTACCTTCTTTAGAAAGCTACACAAGAATGAAGAGATTTGGATTCAGCTTCCAGCTCAGTCACAAAATTGCTGAGGTATTTGAAAAACATCATTTGACCTCTCTGTGCTTTAGAGGAAGTTTTACTGTGTGACCTAGAGAAGCCCTTTTATTTCTAGCCTGGGATTCTGTCATCTGTCTCATGGAATTACTTTCTCTTGGTGGCTTGAAGATGAGATGAACCAGGAGGTGCAGAGGAGATGCTTCCTTTCAAAAACCATTGCTTGTTTTCAGAAGGCCCTGCCAGATGTTGCTTGGAAGGGGAAATATCTACAGATTTGCAAGTGGAAACTGATTGTCAGTGGGTGTGTATGTGTCCATTTCCATATTTTATACCCTCCTCCACACCCTAGCATTGCTCTGCTCAATAAATATTTGATCTTGAAGCACATTTGCTCAGCTTCTGTTTATATTCTTTTTTTTCTTTCTTATTTATTTACTAATTTCTTTTTCTTTTTTTATTTTTTATTAGTTTTCTATTCAGCAAACACAGGCAGTTTGGTACCATTATTAGGCTCATCTGTGGCCTACCACCTCCCCATTGATCCCTCCTTGTTGATGTATATGGGTCATGCATTGTGGAGTTAGCCCACAGTTATTGGTATGATAAATGTCTCTGCATATCAAGACCCAACATGTGGCTCTGACATTCTTTCCGCCCCCTCTTCCACAAAATTTCCCTGAGCCATGTTGGGTTCATTTTTGGTCTGCTACAGTGATGAGGTGTTGGGGGCCTCTGGGGATCTGGCTCTGTGATTTGGTAGGAGTTGATTTTTCTCTGTGTTGGTCTCCTTCCCCCTTGTGCTGGTATCTGGTTCATCAGGAAAACAACACCCTTGCTTGTTTTGCTAATTTTCCTTAGTTTCAGTAGGGGCCCTTTTGAGGTATGATGCAGTGGCTCTCTCTTTAGGATCTTCATCTATCTGAAAAAGAGAACCAGATTCTCCAATGGAGAATAAGTTAGCACCAGGAAAAATGAGATAACCCTTACTTTTTTATAGAGTTTAATAGGTGTAGGCCCTCTTGTAGTCCATGATTGATGGTAGCTTGATATTGGAGAGTAGGTTTATGTTTGGATATGTTTCTGGCTTGTTTCCCAGCTCCAGCTCTGGGTCCTGTACCACTGAGGGGATCAGTTAGCCAAATCAAGAGTAGCTGGTACCCCACCAAGTCTGTGTGCCACTATTGCACTTGTGTGGGCATCACACCAGGTTATTTGTTGCTAAGTAGGTTAGACCATGAGTTGCTTGGACATATATGGTCATTTTCCCCAGTCTCCCATGTAGCACCTTCTGGCACTAGACAAGCTGACTGTCTGGGGACTGACTCTTTCCTGGCTTCCAGCCATGCCATTCCATTTTATGTGTCAGCTGCGTATGGAGTCTTCAGCAATAGGGTCCTACTACTGATCTTTGGTGGGTCATCAAGTACTCTGACAAAAATCTGTCATTCTTTTAGGAAACTGTAGGTTTCTCTGATCAAAAGCTCGTTGTGGATGATAGCCCCATGCTGGTACTGGGAATTACAGATCAGTGCCCACTAAGAAAATGAGGAGAAGGATAACTAATATACAAGAGTTAGAGAGGGGAGAGAGAGAGAGAGGGAGGGGAAGAGGGAGGGAGGGAAGATGTAGAAGATTTGGGTTAGACTTGATCCTATCCTCTACAGTGTCTTGTGGTTCAGGTGTTTCCTGTAAGGGCCTGGTGAAGGTTCAGCCATTTGGTCTGCCTTTTAGGAAGGAGAATTTTTTGGTACCATTGCCGTTGGGTCTAGATTAGTGTTTCCCACCCCTTTGATGCCCTTCCCTCCCTCCCCCTCCATCCTAGTGTCTAATCCATGAGATACTTGGTGAGTATGTAAGGTATCTTGGGTAGATTAAGGTTAGGTGCTGTACATGAGTGAGACTATGTGGCGATTTTTTTTTTCTGTGATTGGGTAAGTTCACTGAGAATGATCTGTTCCAGGTTCACCCATTTTTTCCCCAAATTTCTTTGTGTAATTTTTTCTTACTGTTGTATATAATTCCATTGTGTAAATATGCCACATCTTAGTTATCCATTCTTCTAGTGATGGACATCTGGATTGATTCCAGCTCTTAGCTATTATGAATTGAGCCACTACAAACCTGGTTGAGCAAATCTCTCTGGCCTGTGGTTTGAAGGTTTTAGGGTAGATGCCCAATAGGGGAATAACTGGGTCTGTTGGTATATTTATAGTCAGCTTTTTCAGGAGTCTCCATATTGCTTTCCAATGTGGATGTACCATCCTACACTCCCACCAACAGTGAATAAGTGTTCCTACTTCTCCACATCCTTGCCAGTATTTATTTTTATTTGATTTTTTGATGTTTGCTATCCTTATTGGGGTAAGGTGGAATCTCATAGTTGTTTTAATTTGCATTTCTCTGATGATTAGGGATAATGAACATTTTCTTAAGTGTGTGTTTGCCATTTGTGATTCTTCCTCTGTGAACTCTCTGTTCAGCTCTTTGCCCCATTTTGTGAGTGGGGTGTTTGACTTCTTACTGTTTAGATTTTTGAGTTCTTTGTAGATTCTAGAGATTAGGCCTATGTCAGTTGGATATCCAGCAAATATTTTCTCCCATTCTGTGGGTAACATATTGGCTTTGCTTATTGTATGCTTGTCTGTAAAGAAACTCTTCAGCTTCATGTGATCCCATTGGTTGAGTGACTGTTTAAGATCATGAGCTTGGGCTGGAGAGATGGCTTAACGGTTAAGCGCTTGCCTGTGAAGCCTAAGACCCTGGTTGAAGGCTCAATTCCCCAGGACCCATGTTAGCCAGATGCACAAGGGGGCACATGCGTCTGGAGTTTGCAGTGGCTGGAGGCCCTGGAGTGTCCATTCTCTCTCTCTGCCTCTTTGTCTGTCACTCTCAAATAAATAAATAAAAATAACAAAAACTAAATAAAAAAAAAAAGATCGTGAGCTACTGGGGTTTTGTTCAGGCAGTCTTTTTCCATTCCTATATCATGGAAAGTACTTCTTAAGTTTTCTTCCAGTAGTATTTGAGTTTCTGGTCTTATAATAAGGTCTTTGATCCATTTGGACTTGAGTGTAGTGCATGGTGAAATGTGTGGATCAAGTTTCAGTTTCCTGCATGTGGTTATCCAGTTTGTCTAGCACCATTTGTTGAAGATGCTGTCTTTAGTAGCTATAGTTGCTTGACCCAAAGCCCGGGTCCTCAAGTCTATTCCATTGGTCTATACTTCTGTTTTTATGCCAGTACCATGCTGTTTTTATTACTATGGCTTTGTAATATAGCTTTAGATCAACTATGGTGATGTCACCAGAGGTATTTATTTTGCTGAGGATATGTTTATTCTTGGTGTAGGCTATGGTTTACTAGTCAAGAGAATAAGGTGTGAAAGCCAAACAACCATAGATATCACTTATTTAGCACTTACATGCATGTAATAAGCTCTCTTAAGTCACACAATGATCCCTTATGGAAGGTCATTTTACTGTTGAACAAAAATAAGCCTTGGAGAGACTCTGACATGCCCAGATTCACACAAGTAACAGGAAGAGCAGAGCCAGTTTTCAAATGAACCCAAGTTGAATATATGTGTTTGTGTGTATATTAGGTGGTGTCCGTGTGTGTGTGTGTGTGTGTGTGTGTGTGTGTGTGTGTGTGTGTGATAATACAGTCTGTGCAGAGGCCCTATGCACATGTGTGTAGAGTCTAGGGGAAGTTGTCAGGTGTCATCTTCCATCACTGTGCAACCTCAATTCCCTGAGACAGTTGCTCACTGAAACTAGAGCTTCCATTTTTTTTTTTATTTAGATCAGATAATCAAGTGAGCTTTCACTATCTTCCTAGGTGTGTACCCTTCAATTCTGGGGCTACAGACATGTGTAGTTATGTAAGCTGTGCCTACCTTTTATGTGAATTCTAGTAATATACCTCAAGTCCTCATTGTTGCACAGCAAATACTCTTACCCACTGTGCCATCATCTCTCCAGCCCCAAGTCCAGAACTCTTGGCTAACAAGGCCAGCAAGCCTTTGTTTAATCTCAATAAACAAGTACCATGGGAAGTAATCAAGTACAATTTCTGTTTCTTAAAAATGAAAGCAAAGTCTCTCTGGTGAGCACTAGGCTTGGAAAATGTTCTCTGTATTGCACTGGCAATATGTAGATGCAGTAGATAGAGACAATCAGCTGTGTGGAGTCTCCTCATACCATTTAGTACTCTCTTCCAGCTCTGTTGGGAGCTCTGTACTCTGGGCAGCTGGTAAGACCAAAATGAAAAGGTTTCTATAGTGGCCACAACAGGTAGCTTATTCCAGTATTTATGTACACTGTATACATGACTGATCAGGAGCTAAATTCTGAAAGCTGAGGCAATTGTCCTTGAGACTTCCAAACTCACTTTTATGGCCCTTGCTTTCCTATTTAGAATTTGTTAGAAAACTTATGTACATATGCTAACTCTGGAATCCCAGGTTACTTTTTGCTGGCACTTCTCCCACTGGGCTGCCATCCTCTAGCATCAGATATTTTCATTTCCTATTCTTCCTCTTTTGTTGATTTCAAGGCAAAATCTCACTCTTGCCCATGCTGACCTGGACCTCACTCTCTATTCCTAGGTTTGCCTTGAAATCACAGCAATCCTCTTCCATTTGCCTCCCAAGTGCTGGGATTAAAGGTGTGCAACACCATTCCTAGGTATTTATCCTTTTAATAGTTCCTTCTTCTATGTCAGAAAGTGACTAAAATGTGAATAGCAAATCACCAATAACAGCTTCAGTCATATTCTACATGTGAGGCACTATCCTGTTTTTACACCCACAACTTTTTCATTCTTTCAACAGTCATTTGTGCAGAACTGAATTCTTTCTACTTGACACTAGAAGGTCACACATGTTAACTTTTCCAGCCATCCATACAGAAATTCATTTAGAAATACCAATAGCCACATTCTTCTAACTTTAAAGTCCATGCTCATGTGCTGTCCAATAATGTGTCACTAATGAGGACCTATGGTTTTCTGAGCTAGATGATTATTTCCTGTAAGAGGAGGTTTACAGACAGCATTAGCTTTTTCTTTTCTAATTTTTATTAACAACTTCCATGATTATAAAAATATCCCATGCTAATACCCTCCCTCCTCCAACTTTCCCCTTTGAAACTCCATTCTCCATCATATCCCCTCCCCCTCTCAATCAGTCTCTCTTTTATTTTGATGTCATGATTTTTTCCTCCTCTTAAGATGGTCTTGTGTAGGTAGTGTCAGGCACTATGAGGTCATGGATATACAGGCCATTTTGTGTCTGGAGGAGCACGTTGTAAGGAGTCCTACCCTTCCTTTGGCTCTTACATTCTTCCTGCCATCTCTTCTGCCATGGACCCTGAGCCTTGGAAGGTGTGATAGATATATAACAGTACTGAACACTCCGGTCACTTCTTTCCAGCACCATGATGCCTTCTGAGCCTTCCCAAGGTCACTACCATCTGAAAAGATAAGATCCTCTACCAAAAGTGAGAGGAGCATTAATATAAGGATATGGACATTATGAGAAGTGCTTATTGGGCAGTTTGATAAGCATAGTATATACATTTAGCCAGACAACAGCAGACGTTACACCCCTAGGGCTCATGACTATCCCTGTTTTAACTTTTCTGTATCAGGGATGTATTCCCTCCCATGGAGCGGGCCTCCAGTCCAATTGGAGGGCAGTTGGTTTTCCCCAGAAGAGACATGCCACTATTGTACCTGTTGGCTCATTTGGCTTGGATGGCCAAATATAAGGCTTGCAGTGGGCTGGAGAAATGGCTTAGGGGTTAAAGCGCTTGCTTGTGAAGCCTAAGGATCCTGGTTCGAGGCTCGATTCCCCAGGACCCATGTTAGCAAGATGCACAAGGGGGCACACGCGTCAGGAGTTCGTTTGCAGTGGCTGGAGGCCCTGGGGCGCCCATTCTCTCTCTCTCTCTGCCTCTTTCTCTCTCTGTCTGTTGCTCCCAAATAAATAAATAAAACAAAAAAAATAAGGCTTGCAGTGTCCACTGTTGAGTATCTTCACTGGTGATTTTTCTCTCTCCCGTTGAACTGCATGCAGAATGGGTTCTTCCAGCTTTCTGTCAGCTGGCCTACATGGAAGAAGTTATCAGCTCTGTTCCAGCAGGATTTCTCAGTGGCCTTGCAGCCCAAGAATGTGGAATCTTCAGCATTAGGGTCTTACTATCTATGCCTGGTGGGAAACCAAGGGCCTTGGCAATGGCATATAATGTTTTGGGGGCATCAGGGACCTTCCTGGCCAACAATTCACTGGAAGGTATCCCATCCCTGGCACTGAAAATTTTCTAGCAAAAATCTATGGCTCCTGAGTGTTCCATTTTTCAAAAAAGTAGGATTCCATATGATTTGTTTATATCCTCTTATATTTTGATTAGCCCTTCTTCTACCTTTCCTTCCTCAATCTCTTCCCCTGACCTCACTTTGGGCCTTTTTGATAATTTTACTACTGCAAATGACCCTTTCATAGCAGCCTCAGAACTGTTGGAAAAGTCATACAAGGACACACATTATAAGAAACCCAGGGTTGGCTTTTAATCACCCCCATTTCCCTGTCTATAATTTCTTTTCATTCATTTTTCCAAGATTCAGCACATTTTCTTTTTGCAGCCACATTTTCCATTCATATGCCATTCTCACTTTGCCCTTAGCTTGTCTACTTCAAACTTTGAGTACTGCTAAGCAATTCTAAACTTACCATGAGATTTTTTTCTCTTGCTCTTCCATTTTCACTTTTATCAACAAACATTGTGACCTATTTCCTCTGAAATAAAACAGTCTATACTGGACATTAGAGAGAGGCCCATAAGATACAGGAAGCTAAAATCTTACAAGGCTCAGGAAATTCAGACGGTTACTTGATTTTTCAAGGGTCCTCCCCAAGGTTATATAAGCAGTGAATTTGGGCAGATCTACCTGAAAGCTGTACAGGAAGTTTTGGAGTGGCAGCTTTTCTGAGTGTTCCACATATTAGGGTGTGATTTTAACCAAGATTCCTATACGTAACCCCCTGAATGTAACTTCAATAAATTCAGTGCTTCATCAAGTTAGATGTGGGTGGAATCATTTCTTAAGTCTGTCATCAGTGCCCTATCTGTGGTGAATAGATATTTGTTCATGTCTCTTCAGGAAAAGACACACAACAGACTGCTTGCCATTGCTCTAGAATTTGTTTTCCCATCTCCTCCTTCTTTACATTCAGTCACAGGAGGAACTCATTTGTTATCATGAGGACATTAAGAACTAGGTCCCTAAATGACTTTCAAAAAATTATAAAATCTTTACTGCTGGGTGTGGTGGTGCAAGCCTTTAATCCAAGCACTCAGGAGGCAGAGATAGGAGGATGGCTGTGAGTTCAAGGCCAGCCTGAGACTATGTAGCAAATTCCAGGTCATCCTAGGCTATAGCAAGACCCTACCTCAAAACCCACCTCCAAAAATCTCTTCCCTAAGGTAGGTCCTCTCTAGTACTATTAGTTACAAGTAAAAATGGGCATTGAGTATTCCTGAGGTATGTGTGGGCTTTTAAAATCTATTTTGATTTAAATTTATACTATTTTCTGGATGTTTTGCATAACAATGGGGTTGATGGTGCTAATCCTCTATGGGCTCCCAAGTCTATTACCAAACTGAAAAATGATAAGCTCAGTACTTTGAGCATCATTCAAATGTAGCAACGACAGTCACCCACTACTGTAATCCAGGCAGATACTGACCTTGGTATTTTTTTTTTCTTTCTATGATCTTAAATAATCTTCTTAATAATAGAAATAGTGAAAATGCAAAAGGAAAACCCAATATTTGGAAGTCAGTGCTGTGAAGAATGAACTATTGTTGTGAGATCCTTACCTTTTTCTTGGTACTTGGTTTTATAATATTCTCTAATTAGTTATTCTGCTCTATGGCTGAATATAATACTAATAAGCAAAGGATTCAAGGATAGATTGCCCTAAGGGCAAAAGAACACCTTTACTTTTCCTTGTACATATCTTCCTGATCAATTCTCTCTGTACTTCCAGTACATGGCCTGCTGTTTGGTACATGGTAGAGACTGTATAAAATCAATGAGTGAATTTAGAATGGCTTTTTGTTGACTGGCTTAGGCTAGATAGCCATTCAATGCATTGGCCTATGCTGTTTTTTTTTTTTTTGTTTGTTTTAGTTATGGACATAGTCTGTAAATAGCACTTGTTGTAACCATCCTTACCCTTATCCCTGCTCCCCCTTTAAAGGTGCGCTCCTCATTGGGGATGCCACTTTTCCCCATGGGGATTGTGGGTCATGCATTGTGGGGGTAGCCATCAGTTAGGGGGAAGAGGCAATGTGTCTGTGCATAATGTCCCAACTTGTGGCTCTAATAATCCTTCCGCCCCCTCCTCCATGAATTTCCCAGAGCCATCTTTGGATCGTTTCAGGTCTACTTCAGTATTACACTCTTAGGAGCCTCTGTGTCTCTGCATCTCTGATTTGGTAGGAGTTGAATGCCCTCTATGCCTATCTCCTTCACCCTTGTGCTGGTACCAGGTTCACTGAGAAAGCAGCAGTCTTTCTCATTTTCCCAATTCCTTTATGGTTTCAGTTAGGACCCTGGTGAAGTGCAATGGGCTGACTCTCTACTCAGGTCTTACTTCTATCTGAAAAAGAGAAGCAGATTCTCCAATGGAGAGTGAAGTCAGCACAGGTTAGATGATAACCATTGTAATTTTAGAGAGGATTGAATGGGTACAGGTCCTCTTGTAGCCCAAGATTGGTGGGAGCTTGATATTGGAGAAAGAACTTGTTATCTGGATATGATTCTGACTTCTTCTCCAGTTCCAGATATGGCCTCCTTTCCACTGAGCAGATATATTAGCAAATCCAAGAGCAGTTGGTCACCCACCATAGTGCTGTGCCACTGTTGCACTTGTGTAGGCATCACATCAGGTTGTTTGCTTCTGAGTAGCTTAGACCTTGAGTTGCTCAGACAGATGTTAGCCACTTTCCCCCAGTAGCTCATGTAGTACCTTCTGGCATTAGACAGGCTAACTGTCTGGGGACTGGCTCTCTTCCGGATACCAGCCAGGTCTCTCCATGTTCGGTACTGAGAGCATATGGTGCCTCCAGCAGTAGGATCTTACCATTAACCCCGGGTGGGTAATCAAATGTTCTGACAGAAGTCTGTCTTCTTTTGGGAAACCTTGTATGTCTCTCTGATCAACAGCTTATTGTGGGTGTTAACCACATCCTGGTACTGGTAGTTATAGGCCAATGCCAAGGGAAAAGAAATAAGTAAAAGAAAGAAAATAGAAAAATGAAAGAAATGAAGAAAAAAAAAAAGAAACAGGTGAAAATTAAGGTTAGGCTTCATCTCATCCTCTCCAGGGCTTTGTGTTTCAGGTGTTCCCTCTAAGGTCCTGATGAAGGTTCAACCTTTTAGTCTGTCTTCCAGGATATAGGGTGTTATGGTACCAGTTCCATTTGGGGTCCAGTTTTGTGTCCCACCCGCCTCCAGCCCTACCTTCCCTATTGTCTGATCTTTGAGATGCCTATCAGGTATGTCCTATGCTGTTCATCTTAGAGACTCCTTGGATCCAGTATTTCACAAACTCTACATGAAGTATACCACTGCACATCATGTGGTAATATAAGGGATTTAGATGATTCTGATCAATCAAAAATAAATTCCTAACTGAAAAATAAATTCCCAACTGAAACTAAGGACAACTGGCGAAATAAGCAAGGGTGATGTTTTCCTGCGAACTGGATACCAGCACAAAGGGGAAGGAGATCAATTCAGAGAAAAATCAACTCCTACCAAATCAGAGAGCCAGAGCCTCAGAGGCCCCCAACACCTCAGCACTGAAGCAGACCAAAAATGAACCCAACATGGCTCAGGGAAATCTTGCGGAAGAGGGGGCGGAAAGAATGTCAGAGTTACATGTTGGGTCATGATTTTCAGAGACATTTATCATACTAATAACTGGGGGCTAACTCCACAATGCACGACCCATTTTCAATAATAAGGAGGGTCTAATGGGAGGGGGTAGATCACAGATGAGCCTAAATAATGGTACCAAACTGACTTGTATTTACTAAAAAGAAAACTAATAAATTAAATTTAAAAAAAAAAAAACTACAACATATCTAAATATTCAAACAACTAAAGCAAAAAAAAAAAAATTCCTTTTACTACCCAGTGCACTTCAAATTAGGGCTTTGCTTCCTGTTTAAACATAATTTCTCCAGGGATATGTGAAAAGGGTAGGCTAGGGGAATATTTGTGCTTATGCTTCTCAGATTGTCCCCCCCAGAGCAGGGAGCAGTGATATCTTTTAAAATCGTATTTTTTAAGTCTTTTTTTGCCTGTTTCCTGATTCCTCCTAATTCTTGTATTTTTCCACAATTTTCACATGCATTACCTTTTAATCTCTTTACCTCCTTTCTTTACCATCACAAAATCCTTCCTATTGGCATACCTCTATATGCAAAAAAAAAAAAAGGGCTGGAGAGATGGCTTAGCGGTTAAGCGCTTGCCTGTGAAGCCTAAGGACCCCGGTTCGAGGCTCGGTTCCATAGGTCCCACGTTAGCCAGATGCACAGGGGGGTGCACGCATCTGGAGTTCGTTTGCAGAGGCTGGAAGCCCTGGCGCTCCCATTCTCTCTCTCTCCCTCTATCTGTCTTTCTCTCTGTGTCTGTCACTCTCAAATAAATAAATAAATAAAAATAAATAAAAAATCTCTTGCTCACCTAAGAGTTTCTACTCTTAGCTTACTATCACAAATCAATGTTTTTGTTTGTTATTTTCATCCACTAAAAATAATTGATATTGACCATGAAGTAACTGGCTCACACCAATGTTGACTTAGTTCCCTTGACTGACTTGGCTCCTGTATAAAAGTCCATTTACTTTGACAATGTCATTAACACTAGAAATAATGGTTGTCATTTGTTGGGCACCTATATTACACCACCTCTTTTCACATATTAATCATGACAACTATGTGGAGTGTCAGGTTTTGATAATCTTATTTTAAAGTTGAGGAAACTAAGGCTCAGATAGAAAAAAAATGATTTGCTCAAGATTTTTCCTAGAAAGAAATTTCTATTCAAATGTATCTTCTTTGCTCACTTGGTACACAGTTATTTCTTGTTTACCAAAGCACAATGTTTGTCTTCCCAGAATGTACAATCATTAGTCTCTTATCATCCAGAAAAGTACAGTAGTTGGTTGCACAGTTTATGGTAGATTTGGGTTTGAAATATAATTCTGCTGAGTGAACTTCGAAAAGTCACTCCAACTTTAAGGATCCATTTCCTTACCTGAAAATTGAGGATGATAATTCCCATGCATCAGAGATATTATAAGAAGTAAATGAAATTTACCTGTAAGGTGCTGAAAGAACTGACAGCTTGTCATTATCAATCTAAGATGCAGATTGAAAGTGATACATATACTGCCTCATAAAACGCAGAGCTTAACTCTCAGCTCAGAAGTTCATGCTGTTTGGAGAAAATGTTTCAGGATTTCTGGTAATATTTTAGAAAGATTTTTACAGTTGAGGACATTTCTCTTTCTTTAGGGAACAAGTCAGTAGGTTTATAAAACAACTGGAGCTGGTTAACGAAGTCTTGCAATATAATTTGAATAAAGCCCAATGTCATGCACTGTTAAAATCAGTGGAGCACCAGTCACACATACAAACAGAACAGAGAGCAAATGAAATCTTCATTGCATGCTGACTCTAGAGTGCAAAGACAGCACATATTTAGTTCTGTATACTCACCAATTGAACCAACCGCAGACTGAACATATTAGGGAAAAAATGTATCTACACTGGACATGTACACACATGATTTTTGTCATTCTCCAAATAGCACATTAGAACAACAATTTATATCACATTTATATTATATCAGATTGTAAGAAACCTAGAGATAATGAAATATAGGACAGTATGCGTATATCCTTCATCATTTTATATAAGGCATATGAACATTCTCCAATTTTGGTATCTATGAGGGATCCTGGAGCTGATCTTCCCTCCAAGAATACTGGAAGATGACTATACATTTATAAGGAACAGAAAGATTTCTTCAAAACCCACTTTTTCAATCCATGTTCTCTGACATATTATATTCTGTATACCATAGCTGCTCCCATATTGTGCTTTTCTGCTGCTCTGGAGACTTGGAGTTTTGTATCCTCCACCATACCTCTTTCCTATATCACCTATTTATGTAGTAAGTCCACTTTCCTAAATTCTAAATTCTACATCAAAAAAGAGAATTGGGATCATTCTCTACATAGCCTGACCATTGTCAGGGAGTGGAAATGTGTAGGGACTGGATAAAGACTGATTAACAGATCAATTTAAAACACTTATTTCATAACTGGTCTATATTTGGAACAATTTAACTCCACCAAAAATGTTCAAAATATTGCTATTCAACCAAAAAAAAAAAAAAAAAAAAAAAAACCTCTTCCCATTTTGGAAGGTGGCGTAATACTGACTGAGGATTCTGATTGGGAGCTATTATGAATTTTAGAAAAGAATAGCTACATGATATGTTTTATTACAAAAATTTTCTCAAAACCAAAGATTTCAGGCTGTGGTTTTTAAAGGAGGTAATCAGATGAGCAGGGATTGGTGACACATTTAGAAATCTTTGATGTAGCTTTTCATGTTCCTTAGATGATCTTAGTCTTCACAACAGGCTGTGAGATGGATGCCGTTATCTCTGTTCTGCTCATGAGGAAACCAGAATTTAAATAAATAAAGTATCTTTACTAATGTCACACAGCTGACAAGGGATGAAGTTAGAACTTGGTAGCCGAGATAATGCATAATTTCAAATGACAAAGGGGATTAAATCAATGTTGTCAAATAGATCTCTTTCTCTCTCTCTCTCTATCTCAATCTCGGCAGGGTATACTGAAAAAGAATGTTAGGCTCATACAAAAGCCAAATGTATTTACATATGCTTCATATGGTGCTCCTCTGGTGAGTATGGGAGGAATGGTTATTATATACAAGAAAGAACAAAAGTCATAAGAATTAGTGTCCTTTGAGGGAAAGGCAGAGAGAATGAGTAACTGAATATACCTACCATAGAATTCAGACATGAAAAAGATATAAAAAGAAAGTAGGAATTTTTAAAATAATTCCCATATACCCAACATTATAATATATCTAAAGCCTAGATTACTATATTAACTTATGTACATATGCCCTGCCCTCACAACAATCATCTGATAAAGCTATATTCATCAGTATTTAACAAATTTACATTAAATTCTCCAGCAATACACATGCCAGTTACATACGTAGAACTATCTGACATGAAGTAAACAGAATCAGGAAGATTAGATAATTTAATATACCATGACATAAACAAGTCTGGAGCTCAGAGCCAAATCGTTTATAAACCTACTTTTCTACTCCAGTACATTACATTGGGTAGAAAGGGAGTTCATGTAAAGGTTGCAAAATAGGATAAACTGATCAAATAACATTTATTGCTAATTTTCCTGGAGTTATACACAATTCCCCATACCAGGTGTGATCCTACTGATGGGAACTTTTTGGTTTGATTGGGGTTCCCAGGAGCTTCTAATCTCCCCTGTGCTGATTTTCTGGAGATGAAGATAAAAGCTATGAAATAACAGCACCTATAAAATGGGCCAAATATGTAGATGCTACAGTAGAGATAAGGAAGATGATCAGGTAAAGTTTACATTAAGCACTTTTCAGATTTTTGTTAACTACTAAACTGATAGGCCACAACCACTGGATTTTCTTTCTTTTTTTTTTTTTTTTTTTAGCTCTGACAACTAGACCTATTGTGAATGTGAAAAATATAGAGTTGGCATCCAACTTCACACTTCTTCCATATCTCTTCTCTCATTGGGGCCTCAGAGCATTCTCTTCATTTCCTTACCGATGTGCTCTACACAATCCTTTCCAGGAACCTGTCCCAAAGCTTGACAGTTCTCCCTTTCTCCTATAATTTTTAGTCCTTTCCAAGCTCTTATTTTCCATGCATACTGGATTTTTGACCAAGCACACTGGATCTTTGACCAAATCCCTTCATGTTATCTTAAAGGAGTGGAGGCCCTATCTTGTTCAGATCCTGAATTTAAGGACCTATTAATTCCCTGCAGCATTAAAAACATTACTTCATAAGGTAAAGTTGTCAAGTTGTAAACCAATCATGAATATTTTCCAAGGGTCTGTGACAAAAATAGATGGTGGCAGCCATTACAATCAGTTGTCCAGGAAGACATCAGCATGGGAAGATGAAGAAGCCTTAAACTATTTAGGAGGGAAAAGATAACATCCTGAAGTGATGAAGGTGGGAAAGGAAGGGGAATTCTGCCTGCAAGAACCAGTAATAGGGATCTGAAATTGGGAATAAGAGATCCAAAATACTCCCTGTGCTTAGGTATCCCTTCCAAGAATGTTGAACAGAAGGTGTTAGAAAAGGGACAAAAATGGAGTGATCTGACCCATCAGAGAAGCCCAAGTTATGTGGAGTGGCTCAAGGCCTTTCAAATTCTTCCACCAAAGAAACTCTAAGGACAGAACTGATGACCTTTTTGACCCTTCTCTCACTACTACTCTCCACAGATTGCAGACATAGTCCAAGCTCAACCACAAGAAGAACATGTATTTGTAATTGATTGTTTTCTTTTAAAAACTAATATGAACCTTGCATTATACCTCAAATTTATTTCATTTAAATTTTATTCCCTCCTAACTTTCCCCCTTTCCTATTTTTTCCTAGCATATGCAACTATGGCATAGCATATGGTCTGGGGTAGCTTTTATTTGAATACAGCTATTTAAAATATATTGTTGCAAGTGCATGCACATTTTTGATTTATGGAAATAGTATTTATTATATCTCTTTTGTTTTTAAATTTTTCCTCCTAAGAGCATCTTGGAGTACACCACCATGTGGAGATATGTGCAAATTTCTGTGAAGTATGTACCAAGAAGTGACTTGCTAGGCTGTGCCTGGGATGGGTATTTTATTTGTAAGACTAAGTCATGGCAGATTTCACTCTGGAATGGCTATACCAGCTTTGCTTCCCACCAGCAATACAGCATTTGTTAATCTTTTTGATCACTCCTTTCTATGGGCTTAATCCAAATTTCTGATTTTTGTCAGGTTGAATTGTATAAAATGATAGATATTTTAATATTCATGCCTCTGATTATGATTTATATTCATTTGAAATGACTAATCTAGAATAAAGTTAACATCAAAAATGAGGGGCTGAGTAGTCTACAAAGAGGGTATAGTGGTTAATACACTTGTATGCAAAGCCAAAGGACCCAGGTTTGATTCTCCAGTACCCACCTAAAATCATGTGTACAAGGTAGCACATGAATCTGGAGTATATTTGCAGTGGATAGAGACCCTACCATGCCTATTCTCTCTTCCCTCTAATAAATAAATAAAATATTATTTATTTTTTAAAAAGAAAGAATTAGTAGCTGAGCCTGGAGCTTATTTTTTGCCTCACTTTCACAAAGGCTTCAGTTCCATCTAAGCCCCACATAAAAAGAAAAGAAGAAAGTATTTTGCTTGATCTTTATTGTTGATTTGCATTTCCCCAGCATACTCCAAATTTCCTCCTGGGTTAGACATAGTTATTTGAGGGGTGCAGTTATTAGCAATGTGGTATTAGGAAAGATGTTTTCTTCTCTGGGTCTCTATTTAACCATCTATAAAGCAACATTGAACTAGCTACTCTCTAAGGGACCTCTGGGGTTTAACATTTTGTAATTCAAATGATGTCATAATGAGCCACCAAATATTGCATTACCTCTTCTGTATTAACTGCTACTTTAACAAAAACAGCCATTAAGTTCATTTTTCTATGTTTTAGTTGTAGCAATTTACTCTCCATTAACAGTCAACATCTCCCCTCCCACTTCTTCCTACTAGAGAAGTAAACTGCCTTTTTATAGTTTTGCTCCAGCATGTGAACAGAATGATGCCAATTTCACCCTGCTGTTCCTTAGTCTCTGCACAGCATTTGCCCAAATTACAGACCTATCTGTCCCCAGTCAGAACAAGAGGAAGATTAAAAGACAAGCTTAAGCTCATCCACATGCCACTATAAATATGAAATGCAAAGGAGAATAATCAAAAGACATTATAATCTAACAATCGCATAGTACTCATCCTCATCATTACTTGCACCAAATAAGAGCTATTCATGCCTCTTTTCTGTGGAGAGGGAGGAGAAAACAATTTCCAAGCTTTCTATGATTCAGCCTTTACGAGAAGAAAACAAACACAGCCTAAACATGCAACAATGTTGTATTCATTAGAATGACATGAAATTATCGTTTTTGCAATTAAATAGATGATCAGATATCAAGTCATATAGTTCAATTTAAAGACATGACAAAACCAAACAGTTTCTCAAAAATCCAGAAGATATCATTACTGATGACTGCATTATTTCTATTCTTATCTCTTTCCAAATAGAACTGCCATGTATTAGTTGCTTGGTAATCAAAGCGTACAAGGAAAACTGCTTTCTTGATGTCAGATGATCGCAGTATAACTCAGTAGAACAACTGCTTAGCATATGTGAGACCCTGAGTTCGATAGCTAGTACCACTCCTCTCACACAATAGTCCTTCTCCTTGGTGTTCTTGACATTGAATGAAAACTGTAGCAGGAAAAGTAAATCTTCTCATCCAGCACGGCTTTCTCTTTGTTTGAACATTTTCAGTGTTAGGTTCTCACTGAGGCTGTGACCCCTCCCTTCTACCCAGTGCTATTGTATAGATCAAATATAATACTGTCAGATAAATTTTTGACTACATTTCAAGCATCAGGCATGTGCAACATTGCACCCTTGTGTCACTTTGCATCTGACATATGTGGGACCTGGAGATTTGAACATGCTTTCTTTCTTTTTATTGTTGTACCAGTACTTTAAAGAATTAATAGAAGATATCAATACAAAATAAAACTGACAAAGCTGTCCATTGCAAACTTTCTTATTGATTAAACATTGAGAAATAGAAGGTTTCTGGTTCTGCCCATCCATGAAGGAAAGCATATAGTTGCAGGGGATATCATTAGTGAAAGTTTGTAAGGACTCAGGGTTCAAGTGTTCTATATTCACCCCCACCCCGTGTATGTGTTTGTATGAATGTAGGTATGCATGCATTCTTGAGTGTCACAGGCAAGGGCCTTAACTACTAAGCCATCTCCCCAGTCCTCAAATAATTTTGTTTTGAGATATTTCCCCCTTACTGCAATATCTGTACCCCAGCTCCTTATTCTGCATGTAGTTTCCCTGCCTCTCTATGAAAGCCACTTGAATTATATTGTGGAAACTCGACCTTCCTCCCAGTTCAGACACTATGACCTTAATTACTCTTTCTAAAAATCTGGGATTTTAATATCTACATAAAAGAATTTTATTCCTGCAGAAACTTTCAAGCCTTCAGTTATTGATCACTGACAGCCAGATTTCATAACAACCTATAAATAGCAACTCAATGAACTTAATACCTATAATCAACCCAAGAGCAAAGGATATGAGGAAAGAGAAAAGGAGAGAACTTTGCACAACCTTGGTTCTCTCAAGATCAGCACTGTAGAGCAACCATTGTAGAATATTGTCTTTTGAGCATTATAACAGTGAATACCCACAGGAGACCAACACAATATTGGGTCCATTAATGTTCTAATACTGACGTGCTTAAGAGACCATCCTAAGGATATATAGGTAGTTAATGGTTGATGGTAAAAGGGGATATTTTCCTCAGTGGTATTGCCACACACACACACACACACACACACACACACACACGTTTCCATGTAAGTAATCTCTCACTCAGGCTCCTGAAAGTAATCCTAATTGAACTCATTGGTTCACCAACCTACAGGTGGTTAGAGTTTGTTTCTGTCATTGGTCTCCTCTCTAAGGAGTTTGTTCACATGTCTTCAGAAGTTCACGTAACACCAATGCTGGCATTTCTTACATTGACACTCAATAAAAATACACTGGTTTTGAATTACACTAGACACGCACAGGGCATCTGTGTGAGGTTTTCTTATGGAGGTGAATATGGAAAATTCCGCCTTCATAGCCAGATAAAATCTTTTTAGGCTATGCTAAAAAATGCCCAGTCGCTGAATGTCTCTTTTGTCCCCATAAATAGTAAGGAATAGTGAGAATCATGGACTTCTTAAAATTGCCTTCTGATTAGTCACTAAATGGATTCCCTTTTTTCTTCTCTCCCTTGTTTCCCTTTGCTTTTTCCTAAACTTTTTTATTTACAATTTTCATACATATACATAATATAATTTATAATATAATTTGATCACAATTCCCATCCCATTACTTTCTTTTCTCCTTTTCCTCCTTCCACTATATCCTTTGACCTTTGTAACTTGTTCCTTCTCTACTTTGATATTATTTTTGCCTTCCTTAATATCATGCTATCATGTTGATAGGCCCAATATTGTGCAGATCTAGTTCACATAATAATAGTTGCTTGGAAGTCATGAATGCACCAGTCAGTTCATATCCAGGAGACAGAACTTCAAAGCACTGCTCCCTATCCTCTGGCTCTTACATTCTTTCTTGCACCTTCTTCTGCAATGTTTCCTCAGTTGTGGAGGGTGTAATAGGGACATTTAATTTGATTTTATTTTTTCTTCTTCAGTAAAAAGGCCATTCAAAATTACAATGGCATAGACAAAGTTAATGGAGATACTGAAGAAGCTCTGCCCTTTCCTTTGTGTGTACAAAGAATCTCTCCATGTTAATAAAACAGGTCGAGTAGCAAAACATTACTCAGTTTTCACATATTAAGTTATATTGAGGTATAATTTATATAAAATAAAGCACATACAATTTTAGATGTATAGATATATGTGTTTTGCTGTATTTAAATACTAAGTTATCGGTTGCCATAATTAAGGCATGAGACACTTCCGTTACCCCCAACATACTTATTTGGTGCCTCTTTTCACTCATTTCTTGTACCACATTGGCAGTCATCAATCTGCTTTGTTCAGTCTACATTAGTTATGCCTTATCTATGAATACATACAAATGAAATTAATGTCTAATCATTTGTCTTTCTAAAAACTTTACTTGACATGATGCTTTTTAAATTTTTTTTCCATGTTGTCTATATCTTTAATCTGTTTCTTTATTGCTAAAATGTTCCCTGTAAGGGGATAATTACAAGTTATTACAGTGTGTGGTGTTTGGTATCTCCCTGGGAAAATTTTTTGTAGCTTGAAACATCAAAATAGTTAAGAATGAAGCACAGGAAGAGAATTTAGGCTTTAAAAATGAGACAGAGGTCTAGAGAGATGGCTAAGTGTTTACCTATGAAGCCTAAGGACCCTGGTTTGAGGCTCAATTCCCCAGGACCCATGTTAGCCAGATGCACAAGGGGACACATGAATCTGGAGTTCGTTTGCAGTGGCTGGAGGTCTTGGCGTGCCCATACTCTCTCTCTCCCTCTTCCTCTCTGTCTGTTGCTCTCAAATAAATAAATTAAAATAAACATTAAAAATGAGACAGAAACAATATATGATAACCAAAGCAGACTGTTTTCTGACCAAGAATGGTCTGTAGGGCCTTAAAATTGGAGCATATGCTGAACTGAAATGAGAGTACCAGATGATAGGCATAAACTAGGGAGGCAGTATAATTGTCATTAGAAGATCTGAGAGGGTTGTCCATATTTCTCTTGTCAGTACTGGTCTTTATGAATGTCATTAAGCTGCTTATTTTGGTTGTACATTGCCTGAATATTTGCTATCTTGAGTTTTGATCTATTTTTCTTGAACTAACTATGCAACACTGTTGGATTTATGGCCATTTTTAGGCTATGCTGTCTGAAGGCTGGGGTTTGGTATGGAATCTTAGATGAACAAGATGTTCAGATTGTCCAACTGCTTCTCAGTGAGTATAATTCATTCCCTGTGTGAATGCTTCTTGTACTTGATTTTAAGAACCCTTGAGCCTTAATATCTTTTAATCTAGATGCTATCCTATATTCAGGTCTGCTGGTAAGAAGTCAGTAAACTTTTGAAAAATTAAGTAATTCACATTCTAGAGAACAAAATATTACCTTTCAGAGGTAATTGAGCAGATATGATTAATGGGGTAGTTGATAAAGAAATAGGTGATTTGAAGACTACAGACGACTGAAAGTTATAGGTGATCCAAACATTTGAAGTTAGAATTTAAGGTAAATCCTTTGTGCCAGCTAAATTTATAGGTAACAAACTATAAGCAAATACACTTATTAACTTTAAGATTTTAGGTTATGGTATTAGAATTACCATAGTTTTTTTTTATTGTTATTTTTTTAAATTTAATTTATTAGTTTTCTTTTCAGCAAATACAGGCAGTTTGGTACAATTGTTTAGGCTCATCCATGACCTACCCCCTCCCAATGGCCCCTCCTTGTTGATGTAAATGGGTCATGCACTATGGAGTTAGCCCACAATTATTGGTACGATAAATGTCTCTGCATATCATGACCCTACATGTGACTCTGACATTCTTTCCGCCCCCTCTTCCGCAAAATTTCCCTGAGCCATGTTGGGTTCACTTTTGGTCTGCTTCAGTGCTGAGGTGTTGGGGGACTCTGAGGCTCTGGCTCTCTGATTTCGTAGGAGTTGATTTTTCTCTGTGTTAAGTCTCCTTCCCCTTTGTGCTGGTATCTCGTTCATCAGGAAAACAGCACCCTTGCTTGTTCTGCCAATTTTCCTTAGTTTCAGTCGGGCCCCTTTTGAGGTATGATGGGGCATCTGTCTCCTTAGGATCTGCATCTATCTGAAAAAGAGAAGCAGATTCTCCTACGGAGAGTAAGTTAGCACCCGGAAAATTGAGATAGCACTTACTTTTTTGATAGAGAGTTTAATAGGTGTAGGCCCTCTTGTACCCCATGATTGATGGTAGCTTGATATTGGAGAGTGGGTTTATGTTTGGGTATGGTTCTGACTTGTTTCCCAGCTCCAGCTCTGGGTCCTGTACCACTGAGGGGATCAGTTAGCCAAATCAAGTGCAGTTCATTCCCCACCATGGTTGTGTGCCACTATTGCACTTGTGTGGGCAGCACACCAGGTTATTTGCTGCTAAATAGGCTAGACCATGAGTTGCTTGGACAGATATTGGTCATTTCCTCCAGTCGCCCATGTAGCACCTTCTGGCACTAGACACTGACTGTGTGGGGACTGACTCTCTCCTGGCTTCCAGCCATGCCATTCCATTTTAAGTGTCAGCTGCATATGCAGTCTTCAGCAATAGGGTCTTACCACTGACCTTTGGTGGGTTATCAAGTACTCTGACAGAAATCTGTCATTCTTTTAGGAAACCTTGAAGGTTTCTCTGATCAAAAGCTCATTGGGGATGATAGCCCCATGCTGGTAGTGGGGGTTACAGGTCAGTACCCACTAAGAAAATGAGGAAAAAAAATTAATATACAAGAGTTAAAGGGGGGAGAGGGAGAGGAAGGGAGGGAAGATGTAGAAGATTTAGGTTAGACTTGATCCTACCCTCTCCAGTGTCTTGTGGTTCAGGTGTTTCTTGTAACATAGTTGTTTTAAGTTATAGTTTTCATATCTGTCAAGGTAACATCAATTAAAAGTTAAATTTCACATTCCTAGTGTTACTATCTTTAAATATCTTCACATATTTAATAATATAGAAATGAATTTATGTTTCTAAAAACAGAGCATTAGTGACATGAGCATAGCCTATGGAAGATATTGGTTATCGCAAAGTCCTTTAACCACAGAGACAGGCAAAGGTAGCTATCAATAAAGCATGATTTCATTGTGTAAATTCAATGTCTTTGGTTTGTAACAACCATTTTTAGGGAACAATTTATTTCCTTCTATGCTGGACAACCCATCGGTGGATGGAATTTTCTGGGTATGATTAGTAAACTTTGCCACTCCACTGAGGATTCTGAGGCTCCTGCCTCCATATGTAGTATTTTTATTGAAATATAAAGCAAAGCTACACTTATGAAATGCCTATTTATTAAGATAAGTACTGTGGCTAACTGTTTGATGTATAACATTTCATTCAATTCTTTCATAACAGGAGGCGATATTATTAGACCCAGTTTGGAATGAGAAAACCAATGAATAGAGAGATTAGCAAACTTGAAAATGTCGAATGGCTGGAGACTAGTAGAATTTGGAGTGGACCCAGATATCATGAGTGTAAATTCCAAACCTTATTTTTCCTCTACACTCCCCTGGGGGAAAATATTTTTCAATAGATTTTGTATTAAAAATTTGATTTCAATGACTTTAAAAGCTACCAGCAGTATAAAGAAGGGATGTCATTAATTTATTGATGACTGCATAATTCAATTATATTATTTAGCATTTCACATTAGAATATATACTTCTTATAGTCTTTACAGTTTTTAAGCATTCATAAGATTTGGGAAGACTGCTAAGTGTTTTGAAATTAAGGGATTATTTTAAAGCTACAAAAATGTTGCTTTACAGCATAATAGCATTGTAGCAATTGCTACAAGTAAATAATCCTTAAATTCTCTGGATACATCCTATGTGAAGCTTCTTATTGCCTCTATAGCTCCATTTATTCAAGATCAGTTTTCCCAACTGATTCATGTATCACATTATAAAGTGAAAGAGATACGAAATTTTTATTAATAGTTTGATAGAGGCTAGCCTGTTTTCAAATTTACATTGTAGGGAGTAGCTTATAATGATTGCAAACATACTTCCATTTCTTACTAATACAGTACTCTAATCTCTCTTTTTTATGTTCACTTTCTTTTTCTTTGTTCTTAAATTTTTTTATTGAAAACTTCTATACTTTGTCTTCTTCGTTGATTCATTTGATTTCTTTGAGTGTAGATAAAAGCATTTTTTTGAAACCTTTGTCAGGCATTTCATCTAAAACAGTCTCGTTAGAGGCTATTTCTGATGGGATTGTATTGTCTTGATTCTTTGTGTTTCTTGTATTATAGTGTGATTTTTGCATCCTGAGTTGATTTGATGCTTGGATTTTCTAATTATCTGTGGTGCTTTTTGATTTAGAAATCCAACTTTATGTATCCTCAGAGTAGGAGTTTAAGGAGACAAGTGCAGCTCTTGTACTCCACTCCAACTGCAGAAGTAATCCTAGGTATTGAGTTTGCCTGCTATTCAAATAGTCTAGTAGGCTGGATGGAACAATTTACTGGCAAATTATAAAATTCAACTAAGCAATATATACATTCAATAAAAACCAGCATACAGTATGCAAGTGTGGGGACTGAAACAAACAGATAGCCTTATAAAACCCAAATCCTTATGGGTGTGTGTTGCTTGACACCCTTAATCTTGTCAGCTGGGAGGTTGAAATTTCTGTTCTGGAATGGGTTTCAGGGCAGCTTGAGTCTGAATCAGACCCTGCCCCAATAATGACAGAAGAAAAAGACAAAGGACCTATGAATCTGAAAGCATCAAAGGCAACAATAGTCAACCCCCAAATACAGCTTAATTGAGAATGGTAAAGCCAACCAACAATATGCAACTGGTAACCTGCCCTGATATGGAAAGAGAGACTAGCACTTCCAGTGCAGGCCTATGTACCTGCTTTTTGTCAGTTAGACAACATTACCTTTTGGGGTGGCTTTAAATCTCACCAATGCTGAATGATCACTTTGATCCATCTGGGGTGTGCTATGAATATGGTGCTCCGATTGGCTGTATTTGATGCCCTACCACCGGGAGCTGAGTACATTCTTTAGAGGGTCCTAGTGCTGTAGGTTGGAGGATGGGAGAGTGCAGGAAGCCTGGAGTTGTACTGTAATTTCTCAGGTGAACCTGCCTGTGTCCCCTTCAGCAGCTCAGCAGCTAATCTCTGCTGTCACCCCTTCAGGTTTGTTGACATTTTAAGGAGGATGATGGGGTTTGAAAATCCCTTTGTTGGGTCTCTGCTCCTGCAGTTGGGCGCCTGGTGGGTGAGCAGATCAGAACAGATTGGGTCAGGGTCTCTTCCTTTCTGATAGATCTTAGTCTCTCTTGCTTCTCCACTGTGGTCAATAAAAAACTATACACCTTCACTTTTCAGATGAAGAGTGTATTTTGCTGAGGTTTTGCCTAACTTCCTCCCTTGGCTTGATTGGTGTGACTCCTATGCAGCCATCTTGCCCAGAAGGCCCTCACGGTCCTCTAATCTTGTAAAATAATGGCATTTTTTTCCACTCACAAAGAGAAATATTTAAGCAAACTTTCACTTCATCCTTAGTATAATTTTGCACATTAATTTCAAATGTCACATGTGGGAATATCTAGTTGCATATATATGTCATCCTAAACTTCAGGTTAATTTTCCCTTTTCTGCTTCCTTCTCCTGTGTCCTCTTCTTTCTCTTCTATCAGATAACTCATAAAAACCCTCATTTACTCTTAAGATAGATCATTACATGTATTTTTATGCTCATATAAATATATACATAGATACTTGAGGACTTCATTTGAAAACACCCTTTGAATGTGTATGTGTCTGTGGGAGATAGAAAAAGAGACAGAAATAGAAGCACATGTATATCAAGAAGGTCAGAGGATAACGTCTGGTATTGGTTCTCACCTTCCTCTTTCTTTGAGGCTGGTTATGTTGGTTATTTTTGCCACTGTGTATACCATACATTAGCGGGCCTGAGAATTTCCAGGTCATTCTACTGTCTGCCTCCCATTTTGCCATATACACATTGAGATTATAGACACATGCTACTATGTCTGACTTTGCAAGAGCTCTAGGAATCCAAATTCAGGTTGTCATGCTTACATAGCATGCCTTTTAACTCACTGAGTTATCTCATCAGCCCAGATTTTGATATTATCTTGAATATGACTATATTACATATACTTTCGGCAACTTGGTTTCTTAAATTAAAAAAAAAAACTTGGAAATACTTCTGGCCTTCTTGTATAGAAGTGACATATTAATATTAATAGTTGTATAGTATTCTATGAAGTGGATGTATTATAATGTATTCAGCCTTCTCTAAATACAAGGAATTTTCTAGTCTGTTCCAAGCTTTTGTCTTTGTTGTGGCCACTATGAAGAATGGTGAAACAAACATGCTTGTACAGCTGCTATTATTAACCATTATAACCAAGTCATAAGAAAGAAGATTGCTGAGTTGAATAAATTATTTTACTTCAATGAATATTTCCATATGACTTTCCATAAGGGCTGTAAAGTTTAACATTTCCATCAGAAGTATATGGATGTTCTTGACTTTAAACTTTGCAAGTTATATGGATTTAAATTTTCACTTCTGTTTTACTCTAATTTGTACTTCCCTAACTGCTACTTAGGATTTTCTTCTTTAGCCTTTTGGATTTAGTCTCTTATGAACTGATTATTCATTATCTTTGCCCATATTTCTGTTAAATTGTTTGTCACATTGTCTCCAATTTAAAAGAGACATTTGTATGTTTATCCTAACCATGTATCATAATTTATTTCACTACATGTTTTGAATTTTTTATGTTTGTATATATGATACTCGTGCTTGTGTGTGTGTGTGTGTGTGTGTGCATTTTCATGTGAGTGCAGGTGTGCTTGTACCAAAGCACATGTGTACAGGTCCGAGGACAACATTCAGGTTTCAGTACTCATCCATCCACCTTGTTTGAGGCAGGGTCTGTTCACTAAGCGAGGTGGCCTACAAACTTTGGGGAAATTCTCTTGTTTCTACATCCCTTCTTGGCATAAACTTGCTGGGATTGCAGAGTTTTAACATAGCATCTGACATTACATGGGTTCTGGGGATCCAAACTCAGGTACTCAAGTTTATGTGCTAAGTACTTTGTCACAGAGTTAACTCCTCAGTCCCTGTTTTGAATTTTAAATGGCCAAATATGTTTACATTATGTTGTAGAGTCTAGCCTTACAAGGTTTAAAAAATTATATGCTCTAATATACTATAATGTCCTGCATTTCTTAAAGTATTTGTCTATCTTATTATTTTGCAGTTATATTTTATATACCATAGTATTGACACACACGGCAGACATTTTAGTATATTTAGTTTGTGCTACTGTCATTATTAAGCTCCAGAATATCTTTGTCATTTCATAAACAGTTTTTTATCAATCACTGTAATCCTATATGTTAGCGCTATTAATGAACTTTCAATGTTTATATATTATATTATAAAGTCATGCAATAAATGTTTTGTATGACTTTGTTTATTCAATGTAATGTTTTCAAGGCTCATCCATGTCTACAACATATATAAATAACTTACTTTTATGATGATTAGATAATATTCCATTGCATGTGTTTTGTTCATTCATTTATTCCTTAGTTGATGACTAGTATGTTATTTCTACTTTGGAGCTATTATGAACAGATTTAGAATATCAATTATTTAAAAATTTTTCTATGAGTATATGGTTTTTCATTTTTGGGGGTATACCCAGGAATTGAATTGTTGAATAATTGTTTAACTCTATTTTAAAATTTGAAGAATGTTGCAATTACCTTCTCATTGCTGGCACAAAGCATCCCACCAAAACCAGCTTGTGGGAGGAAAGGGTTAATTTTGGCTTACAGACTAAATAGGAAGGTCCATAATGGCAGAGGAAAGGTGTGGGATGAACAGAGGCTAGACATCACTTCTGCCACAGCAATAGCAGCAGCAGAGTGTTCAAAACACTGACAAGCGGCAGCTGGCTATTACACCTATAAACACCTATAATCCCTCCTGTTGCAGTGAGCTTTACATTTCTGGGATGAACATCCAGCCAGACACAGCTTATGGGAGGAAACTATTTATTTCAGTTTTACAGAGTACAGGGGAACACCATCAATGATGGAAGAGGCTTCTTCCTTACATCCAAGTATAGAGGAAAAAAAAAATGATGCAAGCAAACACCAACAGCAGCAAGCATTAATATCCAGAACTGAAACTCCTCTTGCCACACCATTGGACTGGAATGAATATTTTCCCCAGACATACTTTAGGGCTAGACTCACATCCACTTTCACTCACACAATCCCTTTAGCACCAGTCTTGCTGCTAGGGACTCAAGTGAGAAGTTTAATTAAAAATATCTGAGTCTATGTTGCCAAACATTCAAACTACCACACTTCCACTAACAACACACCACCTCCAGGAATGCTCCAATTTTTGAATTGTCTCAAATTGCCATAAGCTAGGGGTCAGACATTCAGAACACATTAATTTATGGGGAATATTTCATCCAAATGACCACATTTCTCCCATGACCCCCATACACTGATGATTATCCATGATGTAAAACCAAGGAATTCAGTCTACCTTCAAAAGTTGCCAGTGTTTATCAATCCCAACACTATTCAAATGTCCCCATAGTCCAAGATCTCTTAACTGTTAGCTATAAAATGACAATCGCAAAACACAAAATGGAACAGAGTAAATATTCACACTCCAAAAGATGGTACTGAACACAGCAAAGAAAGATGAACCAATACACTATCTAAAACAAAGAGGGAAAAAGTCAAATCCTGTTTCTCCAAGTTCAATATCTTTAACCACTGAAGAAGTGTGCACTTCCAATTCTGCCCCTCCTTCTGGAATTCTCATAGCCCAGGAAAACTTCATCCTAACTTGGCAGCACTTAAACTGTGAGTCAAAATAAACTCTCAAAAAAATCATTGAAACCAAAACAGTCCAATCATAATGGATATGATGATATAGAACATTTTTGTGTATTTTTGTTCATTTATACTTCTTTTAAGCACTCTCTGTTCCATATGTTTGCCCATTTACTGATTGGACATTTTTTGGTGCTGCATATATTCAGGGAAGTGGATGGAGGTGGATTTTTTTTTCCTCAGTTAAACCTGTCTGGAAACAGTATCACAAACATACCTAGTAATGTGTTTTCATGGTATTTATTTATTTCATTATTTTTATTAAGAAAATTTTGTATGGACACATCATGTGTTGGAGCCATCATTTCCCTCCTCTCTGCCCTCATTACACTGAAGGCCTGCACAGTGGGATTTCTAGTATTCAAGGTGGTATTGTGGGTTATGAGTAGTGAGATCAGCACTCAGTCATTATAGGGATGGGGCAATGTCTCTATATATTCCCCCTCAGGTTATGGCTGTTAACAATCTTCCCAGTAGCACCACCCCCCCCCTTCTGCAAAATTCCCTGAGCAGTGGTGGGTGTGTGTTAAGACTACTTTAGTGTTGAGCTCTCAGCAGCTTCTAGATTTCTGCTTTGATATGATTTGACTGTCCTCAATGTTTGTCTCAATAACTGTGGTGCTGGTTGTCAGGCTTGCCATGGAAACAACATGCTTGCTCATTCTCCCAATTCCTCTTTGATTTCACCTGGGTCCTGGCTGATGTGTGAGGGTTTGGCTCTTGCTGCTTTTGAAAAAGAAAAACAGATTGGGGTCAGCATAGGTAAAATGGGATAAGCATTGTTAATTAAGAGAGATTTTGATGGGTATCGCTTCCCTTTTGGCCAAACACTTGTGAGACCTTTTTATTGGAGTCCATAATTTTGGTCTCCATAGGATTCTGACTCAGATCTCAGTTCCAAATATGGGTTCCTTTACAAGAGCAGATCTTTTAGCCAATTAGAGAGCCATTGGTTACTCATCTAGGCTGGGCACCACTATTGCAAGATATGTACATCTTGTCAGGCTGTTTGCTTTTTTATATAGCATTTTCCCTTGCTAGCACAAAATGTTGTTGGCCATCTTGGAACTGGCTTCCTTCCAGATTCCACCAGATCTCTTGATGTTTTCAGTCAGCAGCATGTAGTGTCTTCAGCAATAGCCCTTTTACCTCAGGTGGGTAATCAAGTGCTTTGATAGAAGCCAGTCTTGATTTGGGGACCTATGATCTGTAACCACTCAATCTGCATTGTAATTTATTTCTGGTACAGGAGTTACAATCCAGAGCCAAGTTGTAGCTTTAGGCTTCATCCCATACTCTACAGAGCCCTTCTTACCAGACAACCCCAGATATTCCTATTGAGATTTATATCTTCTATTCTGCTATCCAGAAGGAAGGTTTCTTTGGTACTAATTACTTTTGGATTTACTTTTGTGTGTACCTCCTCCTGCCCTCCCACTCCTCTTTCCCAAACCACTTCCAATCTTCTTAACTGTCCCTCAAGTTGCTGTCAGGTATCCCTCAACTCAAGCTCAGGTTAGGAACCACAAATGAGGGCAAACATACAGTGTTTTTCTTTTTGTGCTTGTGTGAGTCACTTAGTATGATCTGTTCCAAACCTGTTCATTTTCCTACAAATATCATTGCATAATTTTTCCTTATTGCTGAATAGAATTCCATTGTGAATATGTACCACATCTTCATTATCAATATGTCAAACAGTAAGTATCAGTGTTGGTCCCAGTTCTTAGCTATTGTGAATTAAGCAGCTAAAAATATGGTTGAGCAAAAATCTCTGTAGTGAAGAGGGGAGCCTTTAGGATAGATGATTAATAGTGGAATAGCTTGGTCAGTTGGTAGCTCTATTTTTATCTTTTTCAGGTGTCTCTGTATTGATTTCCACAGTGGTTGAACAAGTTTTCACTCCCACCAGAAGTGAATGAGGATTCATCTTTCACTGCATCCTTGCCAACATTGATTATATTGATTATTATTTTTTAGTGATTGCCAACCTGACTGGAGTAATATGGAATTTCATAATTTTTTCTTAATTTGCATTTCCCTGATGGTTGAAGATGTTGAAAATATTCTTATGTGATTATTAGCCATTTGTATTTCTTATTTCTTCCACTGAGAATTCCCTATTCAGTTCTCTATCCTGTTTTTGAGTGGAATTTTGGTATTTTATTGTTTAATTTTGTGAGTTCTTTGTAGATTATAGATATTAGGCCTCTGTCAGTTTTAATGCTGGTGAAGATTTTTCTCTGATTCTGTTGGTAGCCAGTTGGCTATATCTATGGTATGTTTGTACAAAACCTTTCAATTTCATGTGATCCCACTTGTTGAGTGATTATTTAATTTCTTGGGATACTGGGGTATTTTTCAGGATGTCTTGACCCACTAATGTATCATGGAAATTTTCTCTTATTTTTTCATCCAGGCAATTAAGAGTTTTGGGCCTTATGTTGCAGTCTTTAATCCATTTGGAATTGATTTTCATGCATAGTGAGAACAGTGGGTCTAGTTTCATTTTTGTATATATGGTTATCCAATTTATCCAGCACATTTGTTGAACATACTGTCTTTTCTCCAATCTACTTTACTGAAAGCTTTGTCAAAGATCAAGAAGCTGTAATTGCTTGAACTAAGGGCTGAGTCTTCAATTCTATTCCATTGGCCTTTATATGTCTGTTTTTATGCCAGTATCATTCTGGTTTTGTTACTATGACATTGTAGTATAGCTTTAGATTGGGTAAAATGATATCTCCAGGGGTACTTCCATTGCTGAGGATATTTTTGGATATCTGACACCTTCTGCCATTCTATGTAAATTCTGAGAATTTTTTTTATCTCTGTGAAAAATTATGCTGGGATTTTTATTGGTGTTTTGTTGAATATGTATATTGTTTTTGGTAGGATTGCCATTTTCATAATCTTAATTTTACCTGTCAAGGAATATGGAAGCTCTTTCCATCTTCTCATCTTCTCCTTAATTTCTTTCTTAACTGTTTTTATGTTTTCATTATATGTGTCTTTCACATCCTTGGTTAATGTTATTCCAGGATATTTAATATTTTTGTTGTTGCTATTGAAAATGGGGCAGTACCACTGATTTCTCTCTTTGTATATTTATCTTATGTGTATAAGAAGGCTACTGATTTTATGTATTGATTTTGTATCCTACCACTTTGTTGAAGGAATTTATCACTTTTAGAAATTGTATGGTGGAGCATTTCAGGTCACTTATGTATAGGATCATGTAATCTGCAAATAGGGCTACTTTGACTTCTTATTTTCCATTTTGTATTCCTTTTATGTCTTTCTCCTGCCTTATTGCTTGGGCTAGGATTTCTTGTACTATGTTTAAAAGCAGTGGTGAGAATAGGCACACCCATCTTGTTCCTGATTTAATGGGAATTTCTTGAGTCTTTCCCCATTAAGTATTATTTGGGCTTCATATGCACTATATATAACCTTTATTATGTTGAGATATAAATCTTCCATGCCTAGTCTCTCCAGTGTTTTGATCATGAAGTCATGCTGTATTTTTTGTAGACTTTTCTGCATCTATTGAAACTATGATGTGTTTCTTATGTTTAAGTATATTTATGTGGTATATTACATTAAATCAGTTTCCATATGTTAAGCCACCCTGCATTCCTGGGATAAAGTCTGCTTGATTGAAGTGGAGAAATCTTTTAATGTGTTGTTAAATCCAGTTTGCAAGGATTTTGTTCAGGATTTTTGCATCCAAGTTCATCAGGAATATAGGCCTACAGTTTTCTTGTATTTTTGTCTGGTTTGGGTATTAGGGTGATGCTAGCTTCACAAAATTAGTTGGGGAGCAATTTCCTGTTCACTGATTATTTGAAATGGCTTTAGAAACACTACTTTCACTTCTTTGATGAAGGTTTGATAGAATTTGGCTAGGAATCCATCAGGTTCTTGCCCTGAACTTTTTCTTTTGGAGAGATTTTTTGTTCCATTTTCAGTCTTGATGGATGTAATAGGCTTGTTTAGAAGATTTATCTGCCATGAAATTAGTTTTAGTAGGTGGTATATATCTACAATTCATCCATGTCCTCCAAGTTATTCAATTTGGTGGAGTAGTTTTTGAAATATGTCCTGATGATTCTTCCAATTTCATTGATGCCTGTTGTGAACTCTCCCTTTTCATTTCTAATTTTGCTAATTTGAGGCTTCTCTTTTTTGTTTGGTCAAATTGGTCAGGGGTTATCAATCTTGTTTATTTTTTCAAAGAACCAGGTCGTTGTCAATTTTCTTGGTTTCTTTGTTTTCAATTCGTTATTTTTTCTCTGATCTTACATATTTCTTTTCATCTCGTACTCTTAGAGTTGAACTGTTCTTATGTTTTCAAAACCTTTAAGGTAAATGGTTAGGTTATTAATTTCAGATGTCTCTGTCTTTGTTAAATTCAGTGCAAATTCCCCTTTAGGACTGTCTTCATCATGTCCCATAAGTTTTGGTATACTGTATTTTTATTTTCATTTTGTTTTAGAAAAGTTGTAATTTTCTTTTTGATTTATTTTATTATCTATTCATTATTTAATAATGTGTTGTTCACAGCCTCCAGGAACTTGTGTAATTTCTCTGGTTGTTAATTTTTAGTTTTAATGCATTGTGTTCTCATAGGATGAAGGAAGTTATGTCAATTTTCCTGAATTAATGGAGACATGCTTTATGCCCTAATACATGATCTGCTTTGAAGAAGGTTCTATGAGCTACTGTATATTCTGTAAAATTGAGGTGGAATATTCTGTAAGTGTTTGTTATGTCTAGCTGATCTATGGTGCTGTTAAGCTGTATTACTTCCCTGTGGATTTTCTGCATAAATGATCTTTTTATTGATGATAGTGGGGTATTAAACCCCTGTTATGGTGGTATTGTGAGTTTATTTCTGGTTATTTTTTGAGTAAGTTTTATTTTATAAAATATGTTACAATTTTATTTGTTGTATATAAATTTATGATTGTGATGTACTCTTGTTTGAGCATTCCCTTGATGAGTAAAACATGGCTTTCTTTGTCCTTTTTTCTCATTTTGGCTTGAAGTCTCTTTTGTCAGATATTTGTATAGCTACACTCACTTGTTTCTTATTTCCATTGGCTTGGAAAATCATTTTCTATCCTTTCATCCTGTGGAGGTATCTATGCTTAATTGTGAGGCTGGTTTCTTTTTTTTTAATTTAATTTATTAGTTTTCTTTTCAGTAAATACAGGCAGTTTGGTACCATTATTTAGGCTCATCTGTGATCTACCCCTTCCCATTAGACCCTCCTTGTTAATGAACATGGGTCAAGGCTGGTTTCTTGAATGTAGCAGATGGATGGGCCATTTTTTGGATCTTCTCTGTTAAAGTGTGTCTTCTATTGGTGAGTTAAGTCTACTAATATTTAGAATTATACTCTGAGGTTTAATTTAATCCCTTTCATGCTAGAGGGTTTAAGGGGTTTGGTTCTTTGTATGTTTTCATGCCTGCTCTAGTTTTGGTTATTGTGTTTGTCCTCTCATAGGCTCTTGAGGTAGGTTGTTCAACTCTTCTATGTGGAACATTTCCTAATGTATTCTCTATTGTTGTGGCTTTGCATTCATATAATCATAGAACATGCTTTTGTCATGGAAAATTTTCCTTTCTCCATCTATTTTGAGGGATATTTTTACTGGATAAAGTAGTTTGGATTGGAAGCCACAGATTTTTAGGCTTTGAAATACTCCATTCCAAGCCCTTCTGGCTTTCATGGTTTCCATTGAATACTGTTAGGCAATTCTGATGGGATTGCTTTGTATGTAATGAATTGTTTATTGGTGCTTTGCTTTCATTGTTTAGAGTTTTTACTATGATGTGCCTTGGAGAGTTTATTCTTTTGTCTTGTCTGTTTGGTATTCAGTGAGTTTCTTGCATCTGGAAGGACCTCTCTTTTGTGAGATTTAGAAACTTTTCTTCAATAATTTTGTTGAGTATGCTCTCTATTCCTTTCGGCTAGATTTCTTTTCCATCTGGTATACCTAATGATTCAGATGTTTTAGGGTATCCCATTATTCCCTCATATTGTGTTTGCATGTTTTTTGATCTTATCAGAGTTTTTGGACTCCTGATCAGTTTCTTCTGTCTTATCTTCCATATCTGATGTTCTGCCGCTGCAAGATCAACTATGTTACTGAGGGCTTCTAGAGAGGTTTTTTTAAGCCCTATTGGATGTTTGTTTCCTGCTGTTTTTTTTTTTCCACTTCTCATTTTTGAATTCCAGTTTCAGTTTGAGGTTTGATTTTTTTGATGCTTCCTGGAATTCATTCTTGCATTTGATCATGCCATCATTAAGCTTAATCATCTGGCTATTTGCTGACTCATCTTTAATTTGTTTATCTCTCGTTTGAGGACTCTCTTTTATTCCTCAATCCAGGTAAGCCTAGTGACAAAGATTGTGTGTTTTTCAATTTATGCAATCTTTTTTCTTTTTTATGAATTGCTTCCAGTTCCGCTATTCACTTGGTCAGGGTCACATAGCTTATTATGCTTTCATTTTGGGATTCAATTTGTGTTCTTTCTTCTATGTTTTCTTTGTAGGAGTCCATTATGGGCAGTCATGATGGAGATTTTGTTGTTATTGTTCATTTATTTTTCTTTTTGTTTTGTGGTCTACCCATCTCGAGGTAAAAGTCTTAGTTTACTAAGGATGAAGCAAGTATTTGACCTTGTAGGCTTGTCAGTGAGTATTTCATTTTAGGGTTGAATTGGATTTCAGTGGGGTGGGATTATAACCATAGATGTGCAGGTTTTAGAGGTTGCAAGTGCTCTAGCAGCTTTTGGCTAGTGGCTGATATGAGAGCTGGTTTGTGGTGCAGAATCTTTTCAGTCCATGACCAAAACTATGACTTACTTTGCCTGTGGGGTTCAGAAGCAGTGGCACTTTCATGGGTTCCCCCACTGCACCTTGGCTGAGCAGGTTGTAGAGATTCACTAATACCAACCATGCAGGCACTTCCAGACACTTCTGTGCTCACAGTCTGAGGCAGATGCAAGGCATCAAATAGGCAGCGGGGGAGCCTATCTGTGGATGTGGGAGGTGGAGGGAGAAGGGTGGAGCTGGAATCCATGGACCAGCCCTGACCTGACCGAGTGTCCTAGATGGTGGCTTTTGTGGGGACATCAGTCTACTGAGGAGACTGGGGCAGGAACTCCAGAATGGGGAGGTGGCCCGAGGCATGACTTGGTGCCAATCAGTGGTGGAAGCCAAGGATGAACCCATGGCTTCACCTGTGCCTATCTGACCCCAGAAAGCAGGCATTCCCCATGTCCTCCTGCTCCGAGAAAGCAGATATTCCCCATGTTTACTTGTTCCCAACAAGCATGCTTTCCAAGAGGCTACCTGCCCTCCCTTACTAAGAAGGCTTTCCCAGGTATCTACCTGCTGCTAAGGAGGCCCTACCCCATGTATACCTTTCCCCAAAGAGCACTTACCACGTGGCTACCTATCCCTAGCAATCAGGCTTTCCCAGCGTCTACCTGCCACCAATGAGCAAGCTATCCCAGTGTCTACTTTCCCCCAGCAAGCACTTCCCCAGTGGCTACCTATATACTGTGAGCAGGCTACCTCAGCCTTAAGTTTGTTTTTTTTTTTGAGTGGGGAGGGAGTTCTTTATGTATTCTGAATATTATTCCCTTGTCAAATTAAACAATGTACCAGTGTGTTTGGATTTAAATAAATTTGGAAGCTCCTTTATAAATAACATTATATATGCAATAATTTCCAGTCCAAGGAATGTGCTGTCATTTGGATATTTTTCTCTAAAGTTTGGGCATTACAGACTTGGTCCTCAGTATAGTGTCCTTCTCTCCTTATCCCCAAATGGTTTTCATTCAGTTTGATTTTCTTAGTGATCACTCTTAGTAACCATTCCTTTGCTTACACTCCATTCTTGCTGTGTGTTTCCTAGTTCTTGTGCTCATAGAAATACTTGCTCTCCCCTAGTCTTTAGGTAGTCATTTTCAGTAGTCTCCAATATTCAGGTTTTTTTTTTTTTTAAATCCTTTCTTAATCAATCCTGTAAAGCCTGACCATAGATATTCTTGAAATGTTAAGTGTCTGGCACTGTCCTGACTCTTAGAGCTGCATGTAGTGTTGTGTTGTGGCCCCAAATAGAAGTTATCCTATGAATAATCAGGGACAGGAGTTGGAACCACAATGAAATATATTTTTCCTATCAGTGTGGGTTAACTCTCATCTTTGGCTTGTAAATTAGCAAGTGCTAATTAGTGTGTGTGGCATTATCCATTTCATTAAGACCTATGTTCAGCATTTACTGTATGTCTCTACTTTGCTAAGTGCCAGTATACTTGGAATGTTGGTTATCACATAGTCCACTGGGGTGGTAGATCTAGATTCTAGGCCTGGTTCTGTCAGTATATCAATAAGATTATTGCTAGCACAAATGTTATGACCAGAAGCCTTTTTTGGTAGGAACAGATTTATTTGGGTTTACAGACTTGAGAAGCTCTATGATGGCAGGGAAAAAATGGCAGGAGAAGAGGCTAGACATGACATCCTGGATAACATCAGGTGGACAATAGCAGCAGTAGAGTGTACTAAACACTGGCAAATGGAAGCTGGCTATAATACACATAAGTCAAATCCAAATAACACACATTCTATAGGAGGCTCCAATTCCCAAATTATCATTAGCTAGGACAAAACTGAACATATGAGTTTATAGGGGACACCTAATTTAAACTACCACAGGGAACTATAAGAGTTTTTATTGTATTTTTTATTTTATTTATTTGAGAGAGACAGAAAGAGAGGCATATATGGAAAGGGAAAGAGAGAATGGGCACACCAGTGTCTTCAGCTGCTGCAAGCAAACTCCACATACATATCACATTGTGTTTCTGGCTTATGTAGGGCCTGGAGAATTGAACCTGGGTCCTTTGTCTTTTCAGGCAAGTGCTTTAACTGCTAAGCTAACTCTCCAGCCCAAGACTATTTTCGAAAACAATTGTACTGTACATTGTCAGCTTCCAGCAGTATATATTTTCAATTTTTCCACACCTTGGTATTTGGTGTTATGAATTTTTCTGGCATGCACAGAAGAAAGGTATTAAGTGGTATCTCATGGGTTTGCTTCACATTTCTCCAATGACATATGATATTGAGCATGTATTATGTGCTTATTTACTATTTCTGTATATTCTTTAAATACATATATTCAAATCATTTATTTTTAATGTGTTGGTTGTCTTACTGTTGTATTTTAAGATAGTTCTAACATTCTAATTAGTAGAACTTTATTAAGCATAAAGTTTGAAAGCATTTTCCCAGCAAAAATCTCTATAGTTTTTTATCCCAACACTGTTCAAGCATCCCCGTAACCCAAAGTCTCCGTGAATTCTAATACAAAAAAAAAATCAAAGAATAAACATTCACCCTGCAGAAGATAGCATTCAGATTAGCAAGGAAACACTGAACCAATGCAAGATCTAAAACAGTAAGGGTAAACATCAGATCTTATAGGTCCAATTCTGACATCTCTAATGATTAAGTCTCTGGAGTTCAAACTCCACCCCTTCAGCTTGGTTGCACATAGCCCAATCCTGCAGCTCTCCTTGGCAGCTCTCCCATGGTTTTATACACCTTGTGAGAGCCTCCTTTTGTTTTATTAAACTTGATGATCCAATAAGATTTTTTATTGATGATTGTAATGCATGTTGACCATGCTTTAATTGTTTGACCATATTCTCTTCCTATTATCCTCTTTGTTCTTTCTCACCCTATTCCACTGAGTCTTGTCCTCTTTTAAAGCAGTCTTTTTTGTTTTGTTTTCAAGTTATTTACTTATGAGTGAGATAGATATAGATAGATAGGTGGATGGATGATATATGGATAATGAATATGGGTGCATCAGGGCATCCTGCTAATAATGCAAATAACTCTAGCTACATGTGCCACTTCGTGTTTCAGGAGGTCATCAGGCTTTACAAACCATACCTCTAACTGCTGAGTCATACCATCAGCCCTTCTTTTTACATTTTTATATTTTATTCTTTTTGTCTTACTCTGTCCTCTTTGTCAAAATAATGATGGGCTTAATATTGTGCAGCTCTTGTGGGAATAACAACCCCTGCTGTGAGATGATAAATGCACTTGTCATGTATAGAAGATAGTACACCACGTACTTCTTCATGCCCTGAGGATGTTATATTCTTTCTATTTACTTTCCCAAAATGTTCTATATTTATCATTTCACATGGTTTTATGCATACAAGTATATTTTTTTATCATTAACATCATTCTTTTTGGTATATTAAATGTGACATTCATCCTATGTTCTACTGTGGCTGGCAGTTCTGTCTTTACATTTCATCACTACAACTACTGCCACCACAATGTTTATGTTTTGGTTAAATTCTTTATTCTCATTCTAAACATTTATTGCCCAATACAGAATTCCCTAGCCACATATGACTATTAGTAGGAAAGTATATTAATATAGCCATTATGGAAGATTGTATGAAGGTTTCTCAAAAGAAACCATAGACTACTCTATGATCCAGTAATCTCATTACTGATTATTATCCAAGGAAGTGAAATGAGAGTGTTAACATCTAGGAACATCTAGAAACATCTAGAGACTGAGGATGTACTTCAGTTGGTAGATTGCTCACTTAGAAGTTTGTAACCCCTGGGTTTGACCACCAGAATCACATAAACTAGACCTGGTGCCAGATGCTTTTACTCTCAGCATTCAGGAGGCAGAGAGGATCAGAAGCTTTAGATCATCTTTACCTCCACAGAATGTTTGATTACAGTCTGAGCTATATAATACCCCATTTCAATAGGCAAAAAGGAAGGTCAGGGCTGGAGAGATGGCTTAGCGGCTAAGCGCTTGCCTGTGAAGCCTAAGGACCCCAGTTCGAGGCTGGGTTCCCCAGGTCCCACATTAGCCAGATGCACAAGGGGGCGCACGCGTCTGGAGTTCGTTTGCAGAGGCTGGAAGCCCTGGGGCGCCCATTCTCTCTCTCTCCCTCTACCTGCCTTTCTCTCTGTGTCTGTCGCTCTCAAATAAATTTAAAAAAAAAGGAAGGTCTACACTTCCATGTTTATTGCAGCACCATTCACAATAGATAGCAAATGGAAACAACCTAAGTGGCCATAAACTGATGAACATTAAAAGACTGTGTCAATATATGCAATTGGCTATAGAATGAATGAAATATTCTCATTTGTGACAATATGGGTAGAACTCGAGATTACTATACTAAGTGAAACAAGCCAGTCACAGAGTTACAAGAATCATATGATCTCACTTTTGTGAAAGCTTAAAAACATTGATTTCATAGAAGTTGATATGACAACGGTGATAACCAGGGACCAGGTATGATAGCATGGATGAAGGATAGAGAAATGTTGATTAGTAATATTAAGTCAAAGTTAGTTAAAAGTAAGAAGTTCTGATATGGGAGCTGTGGAGGTGACATAGTCAATAAAGTACTGGACACACAAACATGATGATCTGTATTTTGATCACCAGCCCCAATATAAAACAGACATGGTGGTGTATTCCTGTGACCTAGAGGAGGTGGACACAGGAAAATGTCTGGGACTTGCTAGCTAGTGAAATCAGCGAGTTTTCAAAAAATAAGTTTGAGGCCGGGCATAGTGGGGCATGGAATTAATCCCAGCTCTTGGTAGGCAGAGGTAGGAGGACTGCCATGAGATTGAGGCCACCCTGAGACTACATAGTGAATTCCAGGTCATCCTGGGCTAGAGTGAGACCCTACCTAGAAAAACCAAAAATAAATAAATAAACAAGTAAATAAATAAGGTGGAGCTTGCCATGGTGACACATGCCTTTAATCCCAGCACACCACATTGGAGGCAGAAGTAGGAGGATTACTGTGACTCCAAGGCCAACCTGAGACTACATAGTGAATTCCAGATCAGTTTGACCTAAAGTGGGACCCTACCTTGAAAAACCAAAAGCAGCAGCAGCAGGAGGAGGAGGAGGAAGAGGAAGAGGAGGAGGAGAAGGAGAAGGCAGAGCCTAATTGAGGGAGACAATTGATATCTATTTCTAACTTCTATTTATGTGTGCATTCACATGCACCTGACACACACATATGAACACACATAAATACACACTGTGATGGTTTTTATGGATGGTCAACTTGACAGGAACTAAAATTACCTGCAAGTAATTATCTCAACTAGACTATCCTCTGGGCATGCCAGTGATAGATAGGTGTTGAAGAGGTTAATTCAGGTGAGGAGAACCACTTTAACTATGCCACTGACAGATTATGTTGAAGAAGTTAATTCAGGTGGGAAGACCCACCTTAACTGTGGCCAGCAGCATCCCATTGGTTTGGATTCTGGACTTTATAAAAAAGGAGAGAACTGGCTGAGCACCAGCATCCATGGCTTTCTTCTTGCTCATTGTAGGCTAAATATGGCCAGCTCTTATACAAACTCCTGTTGCCATTCCTTCTTCACCATGATGGATGCCTTCTCTGTGGTATTCTTGAAGGAGAGAGAGAGAGAAAAAAAAAAAAAAAACAAGAGTGATATTTCAACAACTAGCCTTCATTAACCTAAAAATGTATTAAGTATATAAAATGAGTTTTATGGCATTTTAATATAAGTGTATCATTGTACTTTGCTCATATTCTTATTCCCCATCACCCTTCCTTGCCTTTCTTCTCCACTCCTGCATGCCTTTTTATCCTTTAAAATAGTCTTATATACTGCATATGAGAAAGAACATGCATTTGCTATCATTTGTTTTCTGAATGTCAAAGCAGTTTTCATTTACATTTCTATAGTGGCTATATTGGACACTTTTGAAAATATTTATTGGCCATCATTATTTCTTCTTGTGACACTCTTCAATTCAATTGCCAGTTTATTGATTGGATGAAATGATTTGACATTTAACTTTTTGAGTCATAAGTAATTATAGAATGATATACATTGAAAAATATTCTTTGTTATTTCATAAAAAGGTTGTATATACTTGAATCTTATTTGGTGCTCATATTTTATTTTGCTGTATTTCACTGAGCACATATAAAGTGTTTTACTTTATCTTCCTGTCAGTAACTACTATGTATATGTGGATATGATCACCATATTGTGCTATCAGCTCTTTAGGATTGATTATGAATGAAGGCATGTCCTGTATATCAGTGGTCCTACATTATTGACAAAGTATTCTCTATCCTTATGTGTTAGGAGTATGGATATAGGTAGAATGCTTATCTTCTTTTTAGGCCTGTGAATCAATTCTCCATAAGCTCTTGTTTTATTCTTACTTTCTTTTCCTTGGGTAGAGAGGGCTCAGGTCATCTCTTCAGTTTCTTCTTGGAATTTTTTGAAACCTAGTGACTTGGCAAGCTCATTCCAGACTATTATCAAACTTCTTTACAAGTAGTCATAGATCTATGAAAGTCAAGATTTAGCCATGCATGGTAACATAACCCTGTTTGCTCTCAAGAGGCATAGAATTAGGAGGATCAGATATCCAATACCAACCTAGAAAACATAGTGAGTTCAAGGACAACCTGGACTATGTAGTGATATGCTGCTTCAAGCCCACCCCTCTCCACCAAATGTCAAGATTTAGCAGTTTATAAACCTCACTGGAAGTTTTATAGCATTGTTGGTATACTTACATGATATACAAGAGAAGAAGAAACTCCTATGTCAATATTTTCATTAGAATTTAACAAAATCTAAAACCTTAATTGTGCCCAGCTATCCAAGGCGCTAGTGCCCATTTGGTTAAGAAAAGCAAATAGCTATAATTGGGAGTTTAGAGGAATGGTAGAATTATCCCTCTCCCCAAATTTCATTAATCAGATTAATAAACTCATTAACAGAACATATATATTTATTATGCACACAATCTCACTAACTAAATAAAATTTTTGTTATCTCAGCATTTTGAATAATTAAGTTAAAAATGGCTGACAAAAAAAACTATTTGAGCTTTATAAATTAATTTAAATTATTCAGGTAGTTCTATGGGATATATTGCTTAACATCCAAATCCATCTTTTAAAAGATACTTGCTTATCATATTAATTGGTTATTCAAATATCATAACACCTTGATCTTGTAAGTAACTTAGTCCAATATTGTTTCTTTGATGATGAGGATACTCAGGTCTGAAGTTTTTAAAATATTTATTTATTTATTCATTTGACAGAGAGAAAGAGGGAGAGAGAAAGAGAATGGGCATGCCAGGGCTCCAGCACTGCAAATGAATTCTAGATGCATGTGCCCTCTTGTGCATCTGGCTTAAGTGGGTCCTGGGGAATTGAACCTGGGTCCTTTGGCTTTACAAACAAATGCCTCACCTGCTAAACCATCCCTCCAGCTCAGGTCTGAAATTTTTTAATGGTGGTATATAACTATCTGCAAAGCAACCAATAAATGAAAAATACTTAATCCACTTTATATACATAGACAATATTCTAGTAGCTGAACTGGTATAAAAGTTATGACATGGCTTCTATCTGAAGTGAGCTTATGTTCCAAACTAGTGTCAATATTACATAAGTAAAAAAAAAAATTATCTGTCTAGTTTAACACTCCAATAGGTTAACAAGTTTTCATGACACTAAGAGAAAGCAAGACATAGTGGTATAATCCTGTAATCCAGACAGGAGGATTTCTAAGACTTTGAATCTGATTTGGGCTACATAACTAGTACCAGGACAGCCAGGGATACAGGGATACATAGTATAACCATGTCTCACATAAAATAGATACTAAGAGGGCTTGAATAGAGAAAGTACACTGTATAATTAAGGTAAACTATGGTTCATAGCTAAAATAATCTTATTTTGTTGTTCAAGTTGGGACAATTTTGGGAGTGAAATGAAGCACTGTTAATAATTACATTAAGGGTCTGGAGAAATGGCTCAGGGTTTAAAGGAGCTTGCTTGCAAAGATGGATGGCCTGAGTTCAATTTCCTTATACCCACATAAACCCAGATGAGCAAAATGGCACATGTGTTCCTTCGCAATGGCAGGAAGGCCTAGTGTGTCCTTCCCCTCTCTCTATTTCTCTATCTTTTTTTTTTATTTTATTTATTTATTTATTTGAGAGTGACAGACACAGAGAGAAAGACAGATAGAGGGAGAAAGAGAGAGTGGGCGCGCCAGGGCTTCCAGCCTCTGCAAACGAACTCCAGACGCGTGCGCCCCCTTGTGCATCTGGCTAACGTGGGACCTGGGGAACTGAGCCTCGAACCAGGGTCCTTAGGCTTCACAGGCAAGCGCTTAACCGCTAAGCCATCTCTCCAGCCCTCTCTATCTTAAATAAATATTTTTTTAAAAAAATCGTCAAGGCATCAGACATAAACTGATACTGTCCTAGGAAAACAGGGACAGATGATTTCCATATCCATAAAGAAAAAAAGGAAGCTTCAGAGCTTTCCAAACTGTGACAATGATAAAAAAATTGATCTAGATGTATAAAATATAATTCACATGGGGGAAAAAAGGAAAGTTAGAGCTGGGTATGGTGGCACTCACTTTTAATCCCAGCACTTGAGAAGCAGAGGTAGGAGGATCACCTTGAGTTCAAGGCCAGCCTGAGACTACATAGTTAGGTCAGCCTGGACCTCAAAAAAAAAAAAAAAAAAGGAAAGAAAATTAGAATGGTCTTTGAATACCAAGCTACCAAGCTATAGAATTTGATTTTATTCTAGAAAGTAAGAGACATTTAAGCTACTTGAATTTCAAAATGTTGGACAATTATTGCATCAGAGGCACTGAAAATGAGAGTAAGCCATAACAGTGTGTGCTAGCTGAATATCAATTTCAATTATTCAGCAAGCAGTTTTGGACAGGAGCAAAACATGAAGAAACTGACATTTCATAAAACTAAAGGTAATAGTTATGTGCTGAATCAGTGAGGAAGAGACAAGAGCAGGAACCAGCACATCGTGTGTGTGTGTGTGTGTGTGTGTGTGTGTGTGTGTGTGTGTTAATGTGTGTGTTTAAGGCGGGAGTAAATATTTTAGGCTGTGTAGGACATAAGTACTCCATTGCAACTATCCAACTCTGCCACTGTAGCCCCAAAACAGCACTAATTAGAAAATAACTGTGTGCCAACAAATTTAATTTATAAAGTAGGAAGGAATTTTCCTTTAGGTCACAGTTTGCTTATACCTGATCTAGAGGTTGAGAGATTGGTTAAATGTTAATTACAGTGGGCCAAGTGTGATTGCGGAAGAAAAATTATATGTGCATTTTCAAAAATATCAAGTAGTTATAGCTGGGCATGGTGGATCACACCTTTTATCCCAGATATTGGGAGGCAGAGGTAGGAGGATTTCCATGAGTTCGAGGCCACCCTGAGACTACATAGTGAATTCCAGATCAGCCTGAGCTACAGACCCTACCTCAGAAAACCAAAAAAATAAAAAATAAAAAGTAGTTATAGTTGTCTGAATAATTTGTGCAGAAATATATCTTGGTCACTATGAAAGAGCCAAATATTTGAATATAATATATCTTGCCTGTGTTGTGCAAATTATTTCTATTTTCTTTTTTATATGGACACATTCTTAGCCCTCAGAAGCATAAATCTATGCACTTAAAAAGGTATTGACATGCACAAAAGCAATCAAGCTTGGTCACTTAAACAGATACTCTATAACCAGTTTAGATGAAATTCTCACAAAATTAGTTTATGCATAAAGTGAAAGTTGTGATGAGCAGGACACAAAATGAATCAATGTATTCAGAGAGATTATCATGTGCATAAAACTATCCAAAGAAGGTGATGTAAATTCTAAGGTACTAGAACATTTTCAAGACAAAGACCCTAAAGTTCCATAATGCTATCTTCTGAGGCTAAAAATGTATCCTAGGATATTGGCTCAAAAAAGCTCCTATGAAGGATTTGATGTTTTAAGCCCACATAGCATGTTTCTTGTCTCAAGAAGCAAGGAAAAATATTTAAACAGTACTAATTGGACATTGTGTAACAGAAGATGAACTAAAGAAAAAGGAATAATTTATGAAATAATTGATAGTGCCTGATGGAGTAGAGGATGAGAACCATGTTACTTACACTTGACTGTGTAAAAAATAAATAAGCAATGACAAGTGTAACTCACAGATTGGAGTAGGGAGGATAGGTGACACAGGAAGCTCTGCCAATAAAAGCAATGCATCAATTAGCACTACCCAACTAGTATTCACTGGGCACCTGGAACTATCCATTAAAAAGTTAAAGCTGAGGCTGGAGAGATTTCTCAGTGGTTAAGGTGCTTGACTACAAAAGCTAAGGAACCAAGTTCAGTACCCCAGTATTCACATAAAACCAGTTACACAAAGTGGTGCATGTGTCTGGAGTTCATTTGCACTGATTAGAGGTCCCAGCATGTTCATTCCTGTTCTCTCTTTCTCTCTCTCTTCTGCTCTCTTTCTCTTCCACTCTCTCTTATAAAAAAAAAAAATAAAATAAATAAATAAAATGTTTTTTTTTTTTTTTAAGTTAAAGCCTTAAGGCCTGGGAAGATGTTAAGGCAGGCACAAGTGCTGCACAAGCACAGGACCTGTGTTTGATCCCCAGCACCCACATTTTTTTTTTAACTGGAAATAACTGTAACTCCAGCACTGAAGACAGTGAACACAGAAGATTCATGGAGTGCCTAGGTCAAGTAGTGTAAATGAAAAATTGAGAACTTTAGGCTCAGTGAAAGACTATCTCGGGGAAGTAGGGTTGAAGAACCATAGATAAAGGGCACCTGACATCCTGCTCTGGCCTTCCCATGTGTGTGCATCTGCACATATATCTGCACATACACCACACATACTAGACACACAAAAATATTAAACGTTAACGCCTTAAATTGCCATAGTGTTGTTCTGCTCATGACCAAGCAATAAGTTGAGAAGGCAATGAGGTTACACAAGTATGATTCTAGAACTTCCAGTCAGTTTGGCCAGGTCCTTTAAAGAGCTGATGCTTTTGTGAGTTAGAGTAGGCAAACAAATTGCCTTTTTGTGTTAAAATTCACTAGGTTTCTCCCTTTAAATTGGAGGACCACACAATGAAATTGCCAATGGATAGTCTGATGGTCTATATAGCAACAACTTGCTATTCTGACATTGTTTGGGGAGGAGATGATTTTAGGAATTATTAAAATTATAACATTTCCTTATAAGACATGAAATATACTTTCATTGAAAGGATCCAAATGGATAAAAATGAGTCACAATTAGTTCACAGAAGCAAATTTAGAGGGTCAGATGAGTAATATTAAAGCTGAAAGGAGAGGGCAATAAAGGAGCACAAGAAAGGAAGACGATGGTAAACTTTTGATGCAATTCTTGGCACATTCTCTACATAAGTAATGTTTCTTTTCATGATTCTTCCCTTCTTCCTCCTGGCCTTGTTCGTTGACAAGCTGATACGTTATACTAAACAATGCCAGTGACTAATAATACATTTAATATATCCTTTCTCTACAGGGTATTTGCATTTTAAAAGGAGACTCTCTGGACCTAATGTAAAATGACACATCTTTAAAGGAAAAAAAATAGCACTTCGGTTAGTCCACAGAGAATTTAGGGATATAAGTAAAGTAAATATTGAGTGCTCCCCATGTCATATCATGTTGACTAACACCTAGTCTGCTTAACTTAAATGCATCATAGAATAGTTGGATTATTACGTCTGCCATACCATAACTGCCTCTTGTTTTTCTTTTTATGTGAATGAATTAATTGTATGAACAGTGTTTCATTATGACATTTTCATACATGTATATAATGTACTTTATTTGTGCTCATCCCATATTATCCTATCTTACTCCTTCCCTCTCCAGTCCTTTTTCTCCTCACAAATAATCCTCCTTATATTTTCTTTTTAATCTGATAGAATCATGATTTTAATCACAGGTTAAATATATATCATCTAATTAAATTAGTATAAATACTGGATGCATATTAAACTCACTTGTGAGTCTAAAATAATAAGATGCTTGTAACTCTCCTACAGAGATTCTGATTATGTTAGTCTAGGTTACAACCAGGCCATTGATGCTTTCCACAAATTTCCAACATTGTTTAATGTGTGAGATATTTGAGAAACATCAAATTAATATTAGACTATCCAGATTGGAGGAAGTCGTCCAACTCATAAAGAGCAAATCCTAACTCTTTTACAATCTTTTCCATAATTGTCTGCCTTTTCTTTGAATACCTCCATGGAAAGCCTGAGTCCAGGAACCTTCCCACATCAAGGTAGTCTTATTGTCATAAGCTACAGTTAAGACACTCCTGTGACTTATAACACCCCCTGCCAAGGCTCAGGGAATGTTGTGGAAGAGGGTATGGAAAGAATTTAAGAGCCACAGGGTGGGAAGGACTATTTTGTGTCACTGCCCCTCTGCCCCCAGAGAAACTTACTGGTGCATGCATGACCTTACAATGAATACCTAAGAAAGGCCTTCAGTGGATGGGGGGGGGGGGGGTGGAGCAGAAAAGAGGGAACATAAGAGTATAACCAGATGGGAATATGATTGGTGTTTAGTATGCTCATATGTTAAGGTTCTCAGTAAAACAAAACATACCAAAAAAGTCTTTTGAGAAGCAAGATAAACTATGGAAGTGCTCGTTCTATAAGGCCAATGGCACACTGAATTCTCATTAATCAGGACACACTCAAGTTCAGGGCCAATTTTACCAAATAGTAGAGGGACAAGGAAGAAAATAAATAGAGATAGATGGGAAAGGGGAATAAGAGAAATTGATTTGGGATGAGGAGCTTTATACTTAGAAAGGTACTTATCTTGTTTACTTTCTCATTGATGTGAACAAACACCTAACCAGAAAGAATTTAAGAAAGGAAAAGATTTAATTTGGATTTACGCTTTCTTGGAGAAGTTTCACTGTGGGGAAGTTGTAACAGCAGGAATAGTATCAGAGCTAATCACAATTCAGAGACAGAGGACACATAGAATTGGAGACAGGCTATAAATAGTCAACGCTTGCTCCCAGTGACCCATTGCTATTGTTTGGATGTTGGATGTTTCCCAAAGGCTCATATATTAAAAGTTTGGTACTGAGGGTGGTGAGACGATACTGGGAGAATATGGAATCTTAAAGAGGTTTTCACAAGTGTTTAAGTTATTGGAGATATGTATTTGACAGGGAGTGTGGAATTCTAGTCCCTTAATAAAGTTTTCTCAGATCAAGTTGTTATATTAGGATAGTTTATAAAATTGAAATTTTTCATAATATAGTAGGAGAAAAACATAATTATTATACTTCTACTTATTGTATTATATTAGAAAACAAGCTAATAGCATTTATTCCAAATTCAGGATGGAGGCTGAAGCGATGGATCAGTGGTAAAGCTCTTGTTTTCAAAGCCTGCTAGCCTGGGATAAATGCCCCAGTGCCCAGGAAAGGCTAAATACACAAAACGGCACATGCATCTGAAGTTTGTTCTAGTGTGCCCATACTTCTCCCCACAAGTATATTAAAAATTACTTAAAACTCAGAAGGAGACAAGGGTGTTCACTTAGCACTTATTCAATATCGTACTTGAAATCTTAGCCAGAAAACAGAAAAGAAATAAAATGCAACTTAAGAATGAAAAAATTTGGATTTTCTCTCTACATGTAAAAGACTCTAAAATCATCATCAGAAAAATGTTTGAGCTGTTAAAGGCATTCAGAAAAGTAACATGCTTTAAAAATAACATACAAAAATCAATATCTTTCTTAAACATCAATACTGAAATGATAACAAAGAAATCCGGATAATAATCTCATATGCAATAAACAGAAGAATAAAACGCAAGAATAAACATAATCCAGGATGTTAAAGACTTCAATAATGAAAACTTTAAAACTATGGAGAAAGAAATTGGAAAAGACACTACAAGTGGGACTTCCAATGTTAATACAGCAGAAGAAATATTGCATAAGTGACTGTGTCACTAAAAGTGTTGTAAAGATTCAATACAATCTCTTTCAATATCCAAATGACATTACTTATGAGTTGAAAAATGATAATCCTGCAATTTTAAGTCACAAATATCCAAAGCAATCCCAAGGGGGGAAAAAAAAGAAATGCAGATATGTGACTTCAAATTATACCACTGAGCAGGAGTAATAGAAACATCATAATAATGGCACAAACTAGATTTGTAATCCAAAGGCATAAAATAGATAACAAAGAATTAAACTCACATAGCAACAACCATCAGATTTCCAACAGAAGTGCCAAAAATATACATTGGGCAAATGATAGTCTTTTCAACGGAAAACTGAATAGTCACATAGAGAAAACTAAAACTAATGGTATTTCCTAACCTATACAAAAATCAATTTAGCTCTCTCTCTCTTTCCCCTCCTCCTGAGATCTCATTCTTCAAAACTAATTATTACTCCTTCAAGAATACATAATACTTTTCTCCTTCTCTCTTTCTTACAGGAGTCTTCTCCTATACCCTTTTCTTCTCTCTCTCATCTGAGATGGGAAATAAAACTTCCAAAAACTGTCCCTATCACCCCCCTGTCTAATTCAAAAATTAAACAAATTAAGGCTCCAAGATGATATCAAACCTCCCTATTTAATCTTTTATTACAACATGGCCTGGCCTCAATATAAATTAGACAAAAATCAACTTAAAATGGATCAAATGCATTCATATAAAACTTAAAATTCTGAAAGTGTTAGAATAAATAATATAAAAAATTCAAGATATAGGTATACACAAGTATTTTCTGAACATAACTCCAATAACTCATAAAATAGCCACAAAAGTTATCTACTGGAATTATATAAAATTAATATATTTTTTCATAGCAAAGGAAATGACAGACTAAATAGTTTATAGAATGGTAGAAAGTATTTTTCAGCATTTCATCTGGTAAGAGACTAATATCCTTCATCTATGAAGAACACAAATAATTAAATATGAAAAAGATTACATCATGTATTAAGCCAGTGGGTACATGAATTGAACAAAGTACTTAAAAGATTAAATAATAATGATCAATAAATACATGATGTGTTCAAACTGGATATGGTGGCTCATACCTATAATCTCAGCACTCAACAGGCAGAGAAAGGAGAATTATTACAATTTTAAAGACAGCCTGTGTGGCATACCAGCAAGGGCTACATAGAAAGACCTTGTCCATAAAAAATTTCAAAAAACAGTGCTCAATAGCTTTAAACATCAGGTAAGTGCAAATTAAAAGTACAAAAATAAAGATTTAAGATTCCATTTCACATCAATAAAAGCTGGCCAGGATGTGTAATAGGAGCTCTTATAAGTTGTTGGTGAGAATTATATTAATGCAGTGAATATGGTAATCAATATGGAGATTCCTTAAAAATAATTAAAAGTGAATCATATAATCTTGCTATACTACTACTGGCATATCTACAAAGGAAAGTAAGTCAGCATCCAATAGAAATAACTTCATACTCATCTTAAAAATGTAGTATTCTTAATAAACAAATCATGAAATTAGCCCAGGTATCAATCAACAGATGAATGGATAAAGACAATTGTGTGTGTGCTGTGTGTGTTATATGTGTGTGTAATGTAATATTCATGTATAAAAAGAAAGTCATAACATGTGCAGGAAAAATGGGATGTAATTTTAGCTATTCATGTTAGACAAAACAAACTAAAACAAGAAGGAAATTCACCCCCTGTTTTCTCTCTTATGTGAAATTTAGACTTTGAAATAGGCATGAAAGTAAGACATGATGGAGGTTACTATAGCAAGAAGGAAGGCAAAAGAGAATATGATGTGTGGTGAATATTACCGAAGTGCATTGTAGATGTATATGAAAATATCATAATGAAACCTGTTATCATCTCCAAATAACCAGGTGTGTGTGTGTGTGTGTGTGTGTGTGTCTGTGTCTGTGTCTGTGTGTGTTATGCATGGACACACATGTGCTAGGGCACAATTGTGGAGGTTAGCACCACCTCAGGTTGCCACACCTCATCTTGCACCTTCCTTAAAACAGGGTCATTCTCTCTATATATTTTTTCCATTTAAAAAATTTTGCATACATGTATATAATATTTTTTAATCTTTTACTCACCAATTTCCCTTTCTTAGCTCCTTCCCCCTTTACCACACTTCTTCTTCTTTGTTAATCCTCATCGGACTTTTATGCTACTTTTTTTGTTTCCAAAAATATTCATTAAAGTGTTAATATTTATTAGGTTTAGCATAGAGATCTGAGATTATTATTTTCAATTAGTCAGTACATAATTTTTAAACATTTATCTTTACAGCCAGATAGATTTTCATTGCTGGGATACAGGCCATTTTTGAAAGTTTAACTAGTTTCTTTGTACATAAATAGGTGACATGAGGGTGACTGTTAATGTTGGAATTTTGCCCATTGATTCTGGTTGTTCTTTTTTTTTAACTTAATTTATTAGTTTTCTTTTCAGCAAATACAGGCAGTTTGGTACCTTTGTTTAGGCTCATCCATGATCAACCCCCTCCCACTGAATGCTCCTTGTTGATGTAAATGGGTTGTGCATTGTGGAGTTAGCCCACAGTTATTGGTAGGATAAATGTCTCTGCATATCATGACCCAACATGGGACTCTGACATTCTTTCTGCCCCTCTTCCGCAAAATTTCCCTGAGCCATGCTGGGTTCATTTTTGGTCTGCTTCAGTGCTGAGGTGTTGGGGTCCTCTGAGGCTCTGGTGCTTTGATTTAGTAGGAGTTGATTTTTCTCTGTGTTGGTCTACTTCCCCTTTGTGCTGGTATCCAGTTCATCAGGAAAACAGCCTTGCTTGTTTCGCCAAATATCATTAGTTTCAGTCAGGCCCCTTTTGAGGTATGATGGGGCAACTGTCTCCTTAGGATCTGCATCTATCTGAAAAAGAGAAGCAGATTCTCCAATGGAGAGTAAGTTAGCACCTGGAAAATCGAGATAACCCTTACTTTTATGATAGAGAGTTTAATAGGTGTAGGCCCTCTTGTACCCCATGATTGAGGGTAGCTTGATATTGGAGAGTGGGATTATGTTTGGGTATGGTTCTGACTTGTTTGCCAGCTCCAGCTATGGGTCTGGAACCACTGTGGGGATCAGTTAGCCAAATCAAGAGCAGTTGGTTCCCCACCATGGCTGTGTGCCACTATTGCACTTGTGTGGGCATCACATCAGGTTATTTATTGCTAATTAGGGTAGACCATGAGTTGCTTGGACAGATACTGGTCATTTCCCCCAGTTGCCCATGTAACACCTTCTGGCACTAGACACACTGACTGTCTAGGGACTGACTCCTGGCTTCCAGCCATGCCATTCCATTTTACGTGTCAGCTGCATATGGAGTCTTCTGCAATAGGGTCTTACCACTGACCTTTGGTGGGTCATCAAGTACTTTGACAGAAGTCTGTCATTGTTTTGGGAAACCTTGAAGGTTTCTCTGATCAAAAGCTCATTGTGGATGATAGCCCCAAGCTGGTAGTGGGGGTTACAGGTCAGTGCCCACTAAGAAATTGAGGGAAAATATAACTAATATACAAGAGTTAGAGAGGAGAGAGATCGGGGGGAGAGGGGGAGAGGGAGGGAGGGAAGATGTAGAAGATTTAGGTTAGTCTTGATCCTACCCTCTCCAGTGTCTTGTGGTTCAGGTGTTTCCTGTAAGGGTCTAGTGAACGTTCAGCCATTTGGTCTGCCTTTTAGGAAGTAGAATTTTATGGTACCATTGCTGTTTGGGTCCAGATTAGTGTTTCCCACCCCTTTGATGCCCTCCCCTCCCTCCCCATCCATCCTATTCTCTAGTCCATGAGGTGCTTGCTGGGTATGTAAGGTACCTTGGGTAGATTCAGGTTAGGTGTTGTAGATGAATGAGACTATGTGTTGACTTTTTTTCTGTGATTTGGTAAATTCACTGAGAATGATCTGTTCCAGGTTCAACCATTTTTCCTCAAACTGATTTGTGTCGTTTTTTCTTACTGCTGTATAGAATTCCATTGTGCAGATATACCACATCTTAGTTATCCATTCTTCTAATAATGGACATCTGGGTTGATTCCAGCTTTTAGCTATTAATAATTGAGCCATTACAAACATGGTTGAGTAAATCTCTCTGGCCTGTGGTTTGAAGGTTTTAGGGTAGATGTCCAGTAAGGGAATAACTGGGTCTGTTGGTATCTCTGTAGTCAGTTTTTCAGGAGTCTCCATATTGCTTTCCAAAGTGTTTGTACCATCCTACATTCCTACCAACAGTGAATGAGTGTTCCCTGCTTCTCCACATCCTCGCCAGCATTTATTTTCATTTGATTTTTTGATGTTGGCTGTCCTTATTGGGGTAAGGCGGAATCTCATAGTTGTTTTAATTTGCATTTCTCTGATGATTAGGGATGATGAACATTTTCTTAAGTGTGTGTTTGCCATTTGTATATCTTCCTCTGTGAACTGCCTGTTCAACTCTGTGCCCCATTTTGTGAGTGGGGTATTTGTCTTCTTATTGTTTAGACTTTTGAGTTCTTTGTAGATTCTAGAGATTAGGCCTCTATCAGTTGGATAACCCTGAAATATTTTCTCCCATTCTGTGGGTATTCTATTGGCTTTGCTTATTATCTTCTTGTCTCTAAAGAAACTCTTCAGCTTCATATGATCCCATTGGTTGAGTGACTGTTTAAGAACTTGAACCACTGGGGTTTTGTTCAGGAAGTCTTTTTCCATTCCTATATCATGGAAAGTACTTCCTAAATTTTCTTCCAGTAGTATTTGAGTTTTTGGTCTTATGTTGAGGTCTTTGATCCATTTTGATTTGAGTGTAGTGCATGGTGAAATATGTGGATCAAGTTTCAGTCTCCTGCATGTGGTTATCCAGTTTGTCCAGCACCATTTGTTGAAGATGCTATCTTTTTTTCCAGCCTATATTGTTCGGGCCTTTGTCGAATATCAACTAGCTATAGTTGCTTGACCCAAAATCCGTGTCCTCAAGTCTATTCCATTGGTCTATACTCCTGTTTTTATGCCAGTACCATGATGTTTTTATTACTATGGCTTTGTAGTATAGCTTTAGATCAGGTATGGTGATGCCACCAGAGGTATTTCTTTTGCTGATGATATGTTTGGATATGTGAGGCCTTCTGTTTTTCCATATGAAATTTGAGATCATTTTTTCTATCTCTGTGAAGAACACTGTAGGGATTTTAATTGGAATGGCGTTAAATCTATATATTGCCTTTGGTAGGATTGTCATCTTCACAATGTTAATTCTGCCTATCCAGGAGCATGGGAGGTCTTTCTATCTTCTCAAGTCCTCCTCAATTTCTTTTTTGAGAGTTTTTATATTTTTGTTGTATAGCTCTTTTACTTCCTTGGTTAACGTTATTCCAAGGTATTTTTGTTGTTGTTGTTGCTATTGAAAATGGGACTATGTCCCTTATTTCTTTTTCTGTATCTTTGTCATTTGCATACAGAAATGCTACCGATTTTTGTGCATTGCAATTGAAGAACAGGGAAAGCTACCCACCTCCTTCTATGAAGCTAGTATCACCCTAATCCCAAAACCAGGCAGAGATGCCACAAGAAAAGAAAACTGCTGGCCTATTTCCCTAATGAACATAGATCCAAAGATCCTGAACAAAATACTCACAAGCCGAATCCAACAACACATCAAAAGCATTATCCACCTTGACCAAGTGGGATTTATCCTAGGAACACAAGGGTGGTTCAACATATGAAAATCTGTCAATGTAATACACCACATAAACAAGCTTAATCATAAAAACCACATGATCATTTCGATAGATGCAGAAAAGGCCTTTGAAAAGATACAACATCACTTCATAATCAAAGCATAGGAGAGAATCGGCATGGCCGGTTCACATCTTACCATAATAAAGGCAATATACAAAACTCCAAAGGCCCAAATAATACTTAATGGAGAGAGACTGGAGGAATTCCCATTGAGATCAGGAACAAGACAGGGATGTCCTCTCTCACCTCTGCTTTTCAATATAGTTCTGGAAGTTCTAGCTCAAGCAATAAGACAGGAGAAGGAAATAAAAGGGATACAATTTGGAAAGGAAGAAGTTAAGTTTGCTCTATTCGCTGATGACATGATTGTATATATAAGAGACCCGAGAGACTCTATCCCAAACTCCTGAAGGTGATTAACTCCTATAGCAAAATAGCAGGATACAAAATCAATGCACAAAAATATTATGCTATTTTTAACCCATTGAAATAAATTAAGGATTGCATGATCATGAATGGAAAGTTATTTACCATGCAATGGCGAATTTACCCCACTATCCCAGCAACCATTAGCTGCTTCTAACTAGTCTGAGAAGTCTGGAGTCTGATGTATCCTTCCTTTGCAATGGTGAAGTATCATGCAGAAAACCACCAGTGCTATGTGTTCATGAGTGTAATGTCCATTTCATATCCAGAGGACAGTATATTATATCCCTCCTCCCCATCCTCTTGTTCTTACGTTCTCTATACCCCTCTTCTGCAAGGTTCCCTGAACTTTTAAGAGGGAAATTTAGATGTGTTATTTGAAGCTGATCATATGTTATTACTTTATTTATTTATTTTTTGATACCATGAATGCCAGTCTAATGGATCCACAAGCTACTGGATTCTCCTGATTCTAACCCTCCATTTCTGAGGGCACATTGTGATTATAGACAGGTGTGGTACTTGTGGACAGCTTTTATATGGGCTCTAGTGACCCTAAGTTAAATTGTTAGGCTTCTGAAGCAAGTGCTTTTAATCACTGATCCATTTCTCCAGATCCAATTAATCAATATTTTAAAAAATGTATATATGTATGCTATAGATGTTCCATAGAATAAAATGTATAGGCAACTACGTATAAAGATATTGACAGAGGTCAGGAATGGTGGCACATGCCTTCAATCCCAGCACTCAGGAGGCATAAGTAGGAGGATTACTGTAAGTTCAAGCATAACCTGAGACTGCATAGTGAATTCTAGGTCAGCCTGGGCTGGAATGAGACCCTACTTCCAAAAAAAGATATTAATATATTTTTTAAAACTGACTGCATAACTAATTAAGATGTTTTTTTCTTTTTTCTATATTTTTCAAATAATCTACAAAGAGCACATTGTATATTTACAGTACAATTATACTTTTAAAATAAATACAACCATGGTCATTTCTGTGGCCAAAGCTATAGACCCCATTTCTATACACTCACAAGACTTAAGTGTTCAACTTGTTATATCTCTTATTTTTTTCAAAGTTTGACTTGAGAAAAACAGACCACATAGTCTAGATAGATCTATACAGTTAAAGAAAGAATAGCATATCTGTAGCAGATAAGACCTTTGAAATTTTCTATCTCTGGAATAAATTGGAGTACATAGGCAGGACTGATAGCAAAATTCTGTACTACATGACTGAGTGGCTAATTACTATTCAAATGAACTGTTACCATATCAGACCCCCAAAGGGAGATATCACAAACTGGTGAGAGTAGAGGCACAGACTGGGACTGACTTCTAGCTTTGCTGCTGACCGTCTGCATGATTTTGGAAAGCTCCTTAATCAGTATTTGAGCTATTTCCTCAAATATACTATCATTTTAATGTTTTTCATTACAGTGTACTATTGAGATGATGTGTCTTTTACTGAGAAGATTCTTTCTTCCTCTAATTAATTCCCTAAAATCAGGGAAATTATAGCAGCAGTTCTTTGGTTTACAAGTATTATGAATTAAATTCTAAGCCATGTATTTTATGTAATATACTGACAGCAGGAAATGATTTCATACATTTACTTTTCATTCAGATATAATTTATTTGTATTCTAAATATAACTTTACACAGTAGACATAATCAACACATAGGTTCACTTTATATATTCCTCTCTGACTGATATTTACTAATTTTTGTAATCTTGACCTTATGTTTCAATCAAAACTTTACATTTCTGATTAGACACAGCCTCAAATTAGCACAAATGATAGAATATTGTTAGATTGATTTCTATTAATTTCTGTACCAGTTAGAACATCCTTTTCACTCCATGATAAGTGACATAATCACTTGTACTTGATGGGAACAATGTGATATCCAGATGGCAGGAATAAGTTCTGGTATTCTGTTACAACAAAGAGTTATTAATGTCAATAATTTTATGCAATATACTTTAAAACATCTATATGAGAGTATTTTGAGTGTTCTCATCATGAAGAAATAATCAATGTTTGAGTTGATATGAATGACTTTAGTTGATCATTACATAACATAACTATAAGAAAAAAATAAAGTATGCCCTAAAAGATGCCTAATAGTACTTGCTGATTAAAATAACATTTAAAGGCCTAGCATAGTATCACATACCTGTAATTTTAACACTCATAGGGTGGAGGTGAGAAAGGATAAAGAAAAACATGGGGACATGAGAAGTAATATGAGCCCCTCAGTCCAGAGTCTGACTGAAACCTCTTACCAGCTGAAAGACAAGAATTTCAGCACAATTAGCATTCGCTATTAAGGCTGTGAGAATTAAGGCAATCTTTCTCTTTTATAAAAATAGTTTCAAAAATATTAAAATAGCAAGGAACCGTGAATGAGTATACATGACCTTGAATATGGCCTTAGTCTTCTCCTAGGTACTTTCTTGGAATCTCACAAACAAGACTATTAACTTTAGTTTACAATGGAAACCTACTAACATCCCTTTCAAAGAATATGATCTAGGGTTTAATCTTATTGACTTTAATTCTGTCCAGTATATCTCAAGAGCCATCCTAAGATCTTGTTTAAATTTCCTAGCAAGTATTTCAATATGGTAACTTCAAACCACAACCCTTCAAAATTCCTATATATGGGTATTTTAAAGACAATAAAGTGTCACCCCCTTGAGAAGCTCACACCCAAGATCTTGGGTATGTCTCATTCTGAGAGCCTCTCCTTCCATTAACCCTCATGTTTAATTCTGTGTAAAAAAATATCATTCTTGGGCTGGAGAGATGGCTTAGCAGTTAAGTGCTTGCCTGTGAAGCCTAAGGACCCCGGTTCGAGGCTCGGTTCCCCAGGTCCCACGTTAGCCAGATGCACAAGGGGGCGCACGCGTCTGGAGTTCGTTTGCAGAGGCTGGAAGCCCTGGCACGCCCATTCTCTCTCTCTCCCTCTATCTGTCTTTCTCTCTGTGTCTGTCACTCTCAAATAAATAAATAATTAATTAAAATATTTTAAAAAAAGTATATCATTCTTAAGCTCCCAACTAGACTTCATATTGGCTTTCCCTGAAATTCCTTTGCCAGCGAAATCAGAGATCCAGTTTCATGTGAGTGAAAGTCTCTAAAAGGAACCCCTCAGGCTTCAATGGAAGGGTAGAACTATGTTTCTGCCCCACACCATACATAGTACAGCTGACAGAAGCAGAAGAATCAGTAGTTTAAGACTCTCTTCCACTAAGTAGATCTCAAGGTCAGAGTAAGCTACATGAGACCCTATCTCAAAATAAGTAAATAAATATTAAAATGAAATATATTAATGGAATAATGCCAATTGTGGCTTAAAATCAATTACATGGATCCTGTAATTAATTTATTCTCATTTCTTTCCTTTCCCCTAAAAGACTAGAAAAAAATCCTCAAATATATAACCAAACAACTACAACATCATGGAGAAGGAAGGAGCAAAATAACTTTATCTCTTTAATAACAGCATAATCCTACCATAATTGGATAGTTGCCATTAAAAGTAGTATTTTCCCACTTTTCAGATAGAAGCAGAATTTGAATGTACTGTTCTAAATCCTTGCCCAAAGTAGTTGCCATATGGCAAAATCCCATCTGCACATGTCCTAAATCATGACTATAATTACCATTCTCTTTATTTAATCTGATTATGGATAACAACAATGGAATAAGTGGTTAAAAGCAATTAGAAGTGAAATAAAATGGATATCCAGTTTTTCCAGGACCATTTGTTGAATAGGCATTTCTCCATTAATGTTATTATTGGCTTATTTGTCAACAAGTATATGGCTAAAGCAATGTGGATTCATTTTTGATTTCTCTGTTCTATTCCATTTGTCTAGAAGTGTGTTTTAGTAACAGGACTACACACTTTGTCATGTTTGCTATGCAGTATAATTTGAGATCAGGTATTGTGACACCTACAGCTATATTCTTTTGAAAATATTACAGTTAGGGTGACTGGTCCTCTGAAAGTAAAAAAAGCAGGAAAGTGCACTTGCTAGAAATCAAAGATGATCTGATTTCGTATCTCTTGCCTAGTTCCCTTGGCTTGTTTTTCCATAAACAACCAGGACCCCTCCTGGGAGGGAGATCTTTCACAGGATTTAAATATTGTGCTTGGTCAAGTTCAGCTCCTGGAACTTGGTGTCAGGGATAGTCTCTTCCTGAGATAGCCTCTAGCCCTAACCACACACTGTCCCTCTGGCTCACCTGAACCAGAAGACAGCCCACCATTATAAAGTTATAAATATCTTTGCAAGGGGAAGGCAGGCTTTCTGACCACTTTGGAACTTCCAGCTGTTGGTGAGTTTTTCCCTTGCCTGAGCCTAGGCTGGTTTGGTCCAGGCTCAGCTGGGAGAGCCACTAGCCCTTACTCTAAATATGGGCTCTCCACATGGCAGGTGCTCCTTGAAATTTCTTTTCTCTCTTTTCTTTCCACAGTTTTTCCAGGCACTCTATGTGGGATCTCTAGCCACATGGGTGCCTTTCCTTGACTCTGTACTTCCCTCAATAAAGATAAAAATTTAATAATTATCCTTCTCAGTCTTCTTTATTCAATTCTTTGATTAAAATTAGAATCTAAACTAGGGTTTGGGGGGTTCAAGGACTTTCCTAGACCCTGAGCAACCTGTTCCATTAGACAACCTTGAAAGGACAATCTTGAGAAGGAAGGAAACTTATGATTATAATATTGTGGGAGAACATGGGAAGCATGTTTTCTGGCTGTGAGCATGACTTAGGGTATTTTTACTGCTTCTCTCCACTTGTGGAAAAACTAGGTTGCTTTCTCTTCTTGCTGGATGTTAAGATCCACTATGTCTGACTAAGCTGAGTGGAATGAGTGGTATGTGGCCTTGGCAGTGGCTAGGCAGGCACATGCCTCCCTTTGGAGTAGGGACACTTCACCACAGACTGCACTTGTCAGGCCTAGTCAAGCCTCACATAGGCATCTCTAGCTGCCTGGCCCTGCTCTGCCCTGTTAGTATTGTGAGCCCCGTTGAAATGCATTGCCCAGTGTCAAATGGGGCGGCCCCACATGAGGTTCTTCTGTAAAGGTGACATCTTCAACTTGGAGGGAGATAAGCTTGGTTGAGCTTCTACAATGCCCAGCCATGCTTAATAACGCTGAACTCCAGAGCTCTGCAGCTGGTTCTGCTGAGCTTAGGGGGAGGGGCTCATGACTTCATGGAGGTTCAGGAACTAAAGGCAGATGGCCAGAATGGCTTCAAGTTTTTTTTTTTTTTCATTATAAGCCACTGTACCACAAGGAACATGTTTGGTCACTGTTAGGAACTTTGCTTGCTCCATCCCTAGATCTGTCTGTGGCTGCAGATGTTTGGCTCCTGAAGGCAGAACATACCAGAATCTAGCTAGCATGTGAACTGAGGGCTCACACAATAGCCATCCTGACACAATAAAAGTAAAGGCCAGACACTGCCCACCTCTCCAGTTTGCAGAAGGCAAGCCGCAGGTCTGAGTCAGGCACTTTGACGGTAGGCATGGCCTAAGGCAACTGGAAAAATGGGGAGGGGGATCTTCAGGGTTTTTTTTTTTTTTCTTTCCTTCCAGTTTAGCTCATTGCCTTCTTGGTTCTATGGGGACCTGAGCAAGGGTCACTATAACCAAGGCCCCTCAGAGGGTGCTGGGGCACAACAGGAAAGGCTTCAATGTGATAGCCTGACCCCACATATAAAAAACACATGACTTTTTAATTGCTTGGTAAAAATAAGTACATAATTTTACTATGATGTTCTCTAAATTACTTAATGATGAAGAACTTGTTAATCACTGTACCAGATATTTTCTAAGTTTTTAGGTTTTAAATAAATAATATATTATTTCTAGACATCTTTTACTTTATTATATGTGATAAATTACAGTATGGCTTTCCTAATCCACATATTCCAACAGATATCTCCTGAAGTTTCTGTTGGCATTTGATTTATTTCAAGGGATTGTTTTCTGTCTTTAAAGGTCAGATTTAACTAAAGCCTATAGTGAGCTAAAATTTAATATATACAGGCCATAATTTGTTACATGACATCATAGATACAATTGCTGAGTATATGTTATAGATCAACCTCAACCTACATAAAGAATTATTGGAAACCACAAAATACTTGCATAGGTGGTTGCTCATAATTGGACAGGAATTTTAAGAGATTATAATGGTCCTGTCACTTAAAAGGAGAAAACAACTGGTCTGAGGTCCAGGTCAACCTGCCTGTCTCAAGAAAACAATCTGTTATAGTTGTGTTAGAGGTATTGATAAAGATTATACCCAAAACAATTGTCACATTTTGCTTATATTAATAGACTTATAACTTTTAAAATGTATTTCATGTAGTTTACTAACATGTTTAGTCAAAATCAATAGGTTATATAAAATTTATAGGTATATGTACAGATATTATAAGACATGTTTGGTCATCATGTAGAGATTGTTAGTGACATTAACTATGGGATTTTAAGATTTTTTCTGCTAAGGCTGTTTCTCTACAAATTTCCAATAATAACATCGGTAATTAACCCTTTGAACTAGACTACTTGCTTCTTTGTCAGAGGGTAATAAGATGAATCAATTTGGTGTAACCAATCTTGATATACTTATAAGTAAGATAGTTAATTATGGGTTGAGATGAGATGATTGAAGGAACTACAAAGGAATTTTTCAAGGTTGGACATAGAATGTTTGCTAAAAATGTTTTTTTTGAGTGAAATTTAGATCATAATGTTAAAATATGTGGATGAAGGTGTGTGTATGTACAAAGGATATAGGAGATCTACAAAAACAAACTTTACCTAAAATTAATTCCCTTTTGTAAGGAACAAAAAGCTAATTTTCAGGCTAAGCATAGATAAACACCATGCATAAATAAAGATTTTCAACTGTTTACTGAATCTTGAGGATTCTCTAAAAGTTTTATATAGGTACACAGACTTAATCTAAATTAAGCTTACATAAGACACAGGTGATGTACTGTCCTCAGTGTGTCACATAGTCATAAGCACAGTTGAAATTCACATTATTTGGAGATCTAACCAGGGTAGACATAGACAAGCCCATATCACCATGTGTATTGGTACTGGGTAAAATGAATTTCATAGATAAAAACAAGTAAACAATTTCATAATAAGACAAGAAATGTCATGATGCTTAGGCCTCTGCTCTGTCAGTTCTTTTTGATCTTGCTTACTATTTTTTAACATTTTTGTATATTTTATTTTATTTTATTAATTAGATTTGTACTCAGTGAATACAGTCAGGTTGGTACCATTGTTAGGCTAGACCATGTCCTACCACCTGTTCTGGCCCCCTCCTGTTGAAGTATTTGAGTCATGTATTGTGGAGTTAGCTCACAGTAATGGGTAGGAGAAATGTCTCTGTGTATCATGAACCAATGTGTGGCTCTGACATTCTTTCTACCCCCTCTTCCACAAAATTTCCCTGAGCCATGTTGGGTTCATTTTTGGTCTGCTTCAGTGATGAGGTGTTGGGAGCCTCTGTGTCTCTGGATATCTGATTTGGTAGGAATTGATTGTTCTCCTTCACCCTTGTGCTGGTACCTGGTTCACCAAGAAAACAGCACTCTTGATTGTTTCATCAATTATTCTTAGTTTCAGCAGGGGCCCTTTTGAGGTATGATGTGGTGGCTCTCTCTTTAGTATCTGTGTCTATCTGAAAAAGAGAAGCAGATTCTCCAACGGAGAGGAAAGTTAGCACCAGACAAATGGGATAATGCTTATTTTTTTATAGAGAATTTAATAGGTGTAGGCCCTCTTGTAGCCCATAATTGATGGTGGCTTGATATTGGAGAATGGGCTAATGTTTAGATATGGTTCTGACTTGTTTCCCAGCTCCAGCTATGGGTCCCATTCTACTGAGTGGCACAGTTAGCCAAATCAAGAGCAGTTGGTTTCCCACCATGGCTGTGTGCCACTATTGCACTTGTGTGAGCATCATGACAGTTTATTTGCTACTAAGTAGGTTAGACCATGACTTGCTTGGACAGATATTGGTCATTTTCCCCCAGTCACCCATGTAGCACCTTCTGGCACTAGACATGCTGACTGTCTGGGGACTGACTCTCTTCCAGCTTCTGGCCATGTCATTCCATTTTATGTGTCAACCGCATATGGTGTCTTGCTTACTATCATATGTTATTTAAAGTTATGGAAATCTGGACTCTAGAAAAAAATGGATGGTGCCCGTTTTATTTCAGACCTCATGCAGGTTTAAGCCATGCATCCTCGAGATCCTTTCCAGAGACAAAATAGCCAATTGTCTCTAACAAGGAAAAGGGAGTAACAAACACCATATAACTTAGGTTTTCTTTATGGTTCTTTTTTATACACATAAAGTCAACTCTGTAGGATAAAACATCTCATCAGACAAAAAGGTCAAATGGGTAAACTGAGTCAAGGTATTTGATAAGGTTTACAAACTATGTAAGACAATCATCAGGCTTACCTAAAGTGTATGTCATGGTAAAAACATATGATAGAAAGGCACCAAGTAAATGATCTCTCTCATCTATCTCTCTCTCAAATATCAACAAAAGGTAAGCTCCTTATATTTAAGGTAATAAAACCAAAGATTAACTTAAAAATACTACCCTTTAGTCCCTAGACTATTTGGAAACATTCACAAAGAGGGAAATAACCCATATCCCAGGCTCCCACAGACTGGAGAAGAGAAAGCGATCTCAGAAAACCCCTCCCAGAAGGTCTTTTAGACTGCCAAGACTGGAGTAAATGTGTCTGTATACTTAGCATATTGCCAATGGCATTGTTTATATTCCATGATGTAAGACATGTGCAGAGCTGGGGGGATGCTGGATGTACTCGGGCTTGGTAGCTGGCCTTGTTGGATGAGCACAGATATTCTATCTTGGACTTTTCTTGCTCCAGGAGGCACATGAAACTCACTATGTGTACCCTTTTGATTGGGGAGAAAACAGAAAATTTGCGTTAGGATTTATGTAGAAAGGAGATGCAAACTCCCTAGTTTCAGCTGGGTGTGGTAGTGCACACCTTTAATTTCAACACTCGGGAGGCTGAGGAAGGAAGATCACTGAGTTCAAGGCCAACCTGAGACTACATAGCGAATTCCAGATTATCCTGGGCTAAATGACACCCTATCTAAGGGGAAACATTTCTTCTTCCAATTCTTGTTGGAGTGATACCCCCTTCTATGAAACAATGAGAGCCAGGATTTGTCATAAACTGACTATAGATTCTTCTTTTTACTTTCCTCCACTTCATTTCAGATGGGACAATCTACTTCCAAGATACCCCAAGAGTCTCTACTAGCCTGTCTCCTTAAAAACTGGGCTCATTTAGATAAGACAGGGAGAACAGGAGTTGCCTATTACTTCTCTCCAGAGACTTAAGGGGGAAATAGGAAAAGATACTAATGTAACTTCAGATGCTTTGGGAGCAGGAAATTCTTCTTAAATTTTTGGGCTGGAGAGATGGCTTAGCGGTTAAGTGCTTGCCTGTGAAGCCTGAGATCCCATGTCAAGGCTGGATTCCCAGGACCCACGTTAGCCAGATGCGCAAGGGGGCTTACATGTCTAGAGTTCGTTTTCAGTGGCTGGAGGCCCTGGCATGCCCATTCTCTCTCTCTCTCCCCCCCCCACCTCTCTTTTTCTGTCAGTTGCTCTCAAAGCAATAAATTTTTTAAAAAGGCAAATTTTTAACTCAGTCAATACCTGATACTCATAAGAAATTACAAAGTTTGTTAGCCAAACCAGATAAGAGTTTAAAACAGATGTTCCAGGTGGCAACTTCTGCTCATTATAATCAGGAAGCCCAGGAAAAGAAAATTGACCAGAAAGGGAGGTAAAGAAAAAAAAGTGGACATCTCCAGGAGATTATAACAGTAATGAGGGTTGCTCAGGGAAGGGTCCCTCCACTATAACATTTAATTGGATAAAACCTAAAGCATCTTTACTTGATGCCAAGGCTCACACTGCAGAAGACCAACCCCAGACCCTTAAATGTGATAAAGAAAGTGTGATCCATGAGCAGGTGTGATACACCCCTAAAGAATGTCAAGATCAATATTATATAAGCAGGAGCATGGGGAATATGTGTGGGAATGGATTTTAAAGGGTGTGGGATAATGGAAGAAAATACGTCAATTATACCACCATCACTATTGTACTGTTGAGAAACAGAAGGCAAATGTAGGCTCAAACTACTGTCATCATTTGTTTAGTATGTAGTATAACCTTGATTTAAACCCAAGAAGCTCCCTTCTATACCCTATGCCATAAAGCTTCTCTGCCATACCCAGGTAACTGCATCCACTCAAAAGTCTACTGGCCAATTCCTTGTGAAGTAATTATTCCTGCTCATCAGCTATCATTTATTGGTAACACAATAATACATACTTTAGACTACTGCCTTGCTTAAGAGATAAAACCAAAGTAGACATGGAGCAGCACTGCAGTGGATCACAAATACCATAATAATAGTTGCCATGCTGACTAAGTAGTTTTCCCTTTGGAATCTCATATTTCAGACTGTACACCCAACTTATTTTTGTTTCTGGTGTGAGCCTTTTGGTAGCTAGAGAAAGCTGCTTCTGGAAGACTTAGACACCTTCATATCATGTATGCAAGTATTGTAGCTACATATGGTAGGTCAAACATTCAGCAAGAATCAGCTTATGGGAGGAAAGGTTTTATTTCAGGTTTAAAGATTCCAGGAAGCACCATCATGGTATAAATGGACTCACTACAGCATCCACAACAGACAGAAAACTGCCAGCACCAGCTCAAACTCGCTCTCTACCCACCTAATAGGGCTGGCCTTAAGATCTGTTCCCAGTGACATGTCTTCCTGCTGGAGACTTAAGTAGGAAGTTTAAAAAATTGTTTTTATTTATTTGCTTGTGATAAGATAGAGGAGGGGGAGAGAAGGGGGCATGCCAAAGCCCCTTTACACTGCAAATGAATTCCAGATGCAAGTGCCACTTTGTGCATCTAGCTTTATGTGGATACTGGGAAATTCAATTCAGATTTTCAGAGTTTGAAAGCAAGTATCTTTAACCACTTATCAATGCCTTCAACCCTTATATAGGAAGTTTAATCAAAAATACCTGAGTCTATTTTTAAAGAATTTTATTTATTTATTTGATTATTTGAGAGTGACAGAGAGAGAAAGAGGCAGATAGAGAGTGAGAGAGAGAATGGGCGCGCCAGGGCTTCCAGCCACTGCAAATGAACTCCAGATGCGTGCGCCCCCTTGAGCATCTGGCTAATGTGGGACCTGGGGAACCGAGCCTCGAACCAGGGTCCATAGGCTTCACAGGCAAGTGCTTAACTGCTATGCCATCTCTCCAGCCCTACCTGAGTCTATTTTTGATTAGACTTTCTGCATAAGGTCTAAGGAGATTGCTAAGTGGTTAAAGAGTAAGTTTAATAAAAAAATACCAGAGTCTAGAAGGCACCATGGTGCTGAGAAGAATTGCCAGAGGAGTGCTCAGCACTGAAATATCTCTATCACATCTTCCAAGGCTTAGGATCCATTGAGGAAGAGGTGGTGGGAAGAATGTAGGAGCCAAAGGAAGGGTAAGTCATCTTACAATGTGCTCCTCCAGACCCAAAATGGTCTGGATATCCATGACCTCACAGTGCCTGACACTACCTACATAAGACCATCATAATAGAAGGAAAAGATAATGACATCAAAATTAAAGAGCAACTGATTGAGAGGGGGTGGAGATATGATGGAGAGTGGAGTTGCAAAGGGGAAAGTGGGAGGGAAGGGAGGTAATTACCATGGGTTATTGTGTAGAATTATGGAATTTTCAATAAAATAAATTAGCAATAAAAAAGAAAAAAAAAACCTGAGTCTATGGGGCACATACATTTGCATTCAAACCACCACAGCAGGTCTTTAGCTGGTGTTGTAGAAAGGACTACATTGCCAAGATGAACTTCTAAACAGACACAGTTTATGGAAATAAACAATTTATTTCAAGCTTACACATGCAGGGCAAATTCCATAGGTGGTGGAAGAAGCTGGCTCCCTTTCAAAGATCCAAGCATAGAGAAAGACTACAGCAAGCAAAATAGCACACACACCAAAAATCAGTAAGCAACATAGACCCCTCAAAAGCTCAGATTTCTCTGCATATCTTTTTGCTGGAATCCAGATCTGTCCCTAAATATACCTTTCGGCTGGGTCCCAGGATCTTCCCCCAGTCCAAAAATAGATACCTGTAGGCTTGAGAGTCAAGGAACCCAGTAGATGCTCAGTTCACATGGATATAGGCATCACCAGTTGCATTCCAGCACTAAAGTCCTGGAGTATTCCTGAAAAGCCACTTTTCTTCAGTCCACATAGGAAATCTGAGGAAACGTGGGTCCAATGCTGACGAAAGATAGCTAAATGGCATAGAAGCATTTATGAGTGAAGGTACTCACCTGAATGTAGCACTGGCAGCTAGGTAAGCAAAAGGGACTGTGTCCTCCAAGAACTTCCTTTCATATAGCCCCACTAACAGAAGGACTGCCCACTCTGGAGGTAGGACTCACTGGAGGAAATACTTCTTCCTTACCTTAATCCTTCCTGGAAGCAAGTTCAAAGACTTGCACAAGAGAAATATCTGAGGATCCGTAATTTGATCAAGTTGACAAATAAACTTAATCATCACAGATGGTTTAATATTTGTAAAATGTTTATGGGCATAACACCTAATTAGCATCAGATGACTATTTATTAAAATAGAAATGGTGGTTCCTATATTAGTTATTTTCTCTTTGCTGTGACCAAATAGCTCATCAGAAATAACTTCAGGAAGGAAGAGTTTATTTATTATATTCCAAGTGAGAGTTCCTCATGTGAGGAAAGGCATGGTGGTATAGGGCTTAAAATGGCTGGTCACATTATGTCCACAGTCAGGAAATAGGGAAAGATGAAGGCTTGTGCTCAACTATCTTTCTCCTTTTTATTCAGTCTATGATCCAAGCATATAAAATAATGTTATGCACAGGTAAGGTGGATCTTCCAACCTCAATTAACCTAATTAGGACAATTCCTTACAGATATGTTCCAGAGGTTCATTTCCTAGGCAATTATAGGTCTTGTCAAGTTGGCAATTTATATAAACCATTATAGTCCTAATCAGTATAATTCCTCATAGGTATGTCCAGCGATTCATTTCCTAGGCAATTATAGGTCCTGTTAAGTTGGAAATCTATATAAACCATTACATATTGGATCCTGTATACAACTTATTACTCAATATTTGTTCAATACATAGCAAGTTGTCTTCACTCCTTAGCATTTATATAGACTCAAAATCAAATAATCACATAGATACTCACCATCAATTCTTATTGACATACTATTCATAACAACTAAGTTATGGGAACAACTTAAGTATCAATAAACAGAGGAATGGATAAAGAAAATGAGGTGCATATACACAATAGAATTTTCAGTCATTAAGAATGAAATCATGTTATTTGCACAAAAATGGATGTAACTGGATATCATCACCTTATGTGAATGAATTAAGTCTGAGAAAGACAAATAGCACATTTTCTATCATTTGCTCATCTTAAGTTTTTATATAGATCCATTAAGTCATATAAAAAACAGATGACATAAAAGTAGGAGTGAAACTGCCTAGGGGAACAAAAGGGACTTAATGGGGAGAGATAAGAAAGAAGGATTATGGAGCTTTGAAGGGGAATATGTTCAAAGTCCAGGATATACTTATATGAAGGTGGCATCATATAACTCATTATAATTTTAAAGAAGTTGTTCTTCATTTATGATATAAATAAAAATTTTTGTATCTGTAATATCTCAAAAGACATCATTCAATATTTTTAAAAGGGTAATCTTTTTTTAAAATTTTCTTCCTTTAGCCAGGCATGGTGGTGCACCACTTTTAATCCCAACACTAGATAGGCAGAGGTATGAGGATCACTGTGAGTTCAAGGCTACCTTGAGACTATATAGTGAATTCCAGGCCAGCCTGGCTAGAGTGAGACCCTACCTCTAAAAACAAGAAAAAAGATCTTCCTTTAATGATGATAGATAACTTGGATAATGCAGTAGTTTAAGTGTAAATTTTTCCCCATAGACTCATGCGTTTGAATAAATATTCCCCACTTAGTGGCACCATTCAGGAAGATTGTTGAACTTTAATGAGATGGAGCTGTTCTAGAGGAACTGCATCAATGCGAGTGGACCTTAAATTGTTACAGTCCAGTCCCACTTGCCATTTTTCATCACTCTTTCTACTCTGCTGATGATATGATGTGAAAGCAACCATGCTTACACTGGAAACTGTAACCTGAAAACAACCGTTTCATTCCTTAAGCTGATTCTGGTCAAGCATTTTGCCCCAGAAATGAGAAAGCAACTGATACAGATACCATAGAGCTTTATGCTAACTAAGTGTTTGAGTTAGAGAATGATAGAATGTTTTGAATTTTCAATCATAAGTCCAATGTTATGTGTGAACAAAAGTGAGGTGTAATAGGTGTAAAGGAAATTTTAAAAGTTCATAGGGCCCAAGATTCTGGTGCTGATCTTAACGTTTTGCCTTGGAAAGTCTGGCTTATATGGCTATCTTATGCATAACCATAAATGTGAGCCTAGAAGATAGAATGATTGTAGTCTAAGTGATTAACCCTTGTGGTGTCCTTAGATTCAATTCTGTGCTACAGATTCTCTTATATTATATTATTTCATGCAAATGCTGCTTGGCTGCCAAGGCTTCTGCAGTTATGTCTCTGAAAACTGGCTTTTGCTCCATCTTCAACTGTGAGGAAACAGTCAAGACTGTATAAGAGAAGTTAAAGTTGATTTGTACCTTTATGACAACAGAAAGAAAAATTATTCACCTCCTCCTTCTCTATTTCTAAATTGTTATAACAAGGCCTTGAATGATTATTAATTCCTTATATAACCTAGGAAGAATAGGTATTCTTAACAACAACCACCTCATTTTAAAGACTGGAATGAGACATAAAAAAAAACATCTTCAAAGAATTGGAACAGAACAAAAGTTGAGGAAGAATGAAGTAGTAAAAAGGGGAAGCCATATCTCTACCAAATGAGTTGAACCATAAGATGGAAACTAATTTGAATATTTAGGACATCTGTATTTTCTCTGTTATCTTGAGTTAGGAAAGGAGAGGAAGACAGAACAAAAGAAAGCCTTTGCTCTCAAGGAAAAAGAGTAGAACATTTATTTCATGGCATCCAAAGTGACCCTGTTATAAGTCATTGGGGTCTATAACCTGACATCTTGTTTGAAATTAGCACATGAACATGTAAAGGAAAATATTTATGTTTTATTTCTATGCATGTATATGTGTGCATGGTATACATGCTAATAAGGTATGTGCATGTATATATGCATATTTTTATGTGTGTGGGAGTCTGTGTGTGTATGTGTGCATGTCTTACAGTCAGCTTCATGTTGCTGACAGAAAACTCCCTACCAAGAGCAGATTGCTGATGTAAAGGCTTTATTTTGGCTTGTGGACTCAAGGAAAGCTCCATGATGGTATGTGAAAAGTACAGCATGAGCAGAGGGTGGATATCACCTCCTGGCCAACATCAGGTGGAAAGTAGCAGCACAAGAGCGTGCCAAACACTGGCAAGGTAAAGCTAGCTATAATACCCATAAGCCCACCCCCAATAATGCACTGCCTCTAGTAGGCTCCAATTTGCAAATTGCCACCAGCTGGGGACCTAGCTTTCAGAACACATAAGTTTATGGGGGACACTTGAATAAAACATATTTTACCCTTGGCCCCCATAAACTGATAACCATCCATGGTGTAAAATGCAATGCACACTGTCCCACTTTAATTCTTCATAGTTTTTATCAATCCCACTGTTGTTCAAACATCCTCATAGTCCAAGGTCCATAATGTCAGAGAATAAACATTTGCACCCCAAAAGATGGTACTGGGAATAGCAAAGAAATACTGAATCAATACATGAATTAAAACAATCAGGGCAAACATCAAACTATGTAACTCCCATTCCAACAACTCTAACCAGTGACATATCTCAAAATCCAATGATTCTAGCCAGTGACAAGTCTCCAGATTTCCAGTTCCACCCTTCCAAATACGCTACTCACAATTCTCAAAAACTTCATCCAATGCCAACAGCTCTCTTTGGCTGTCATTTCATAGTCCTGGCATTTCCAATGGGCCTCAACTGCAACCTAAAGTCCATCCTCATAGCTCCATTGGGTCTCCACGTAGGTAATGGAACAAGCCTGATTCACACTTCCCATGCCCATTTCCAAAACAAACAAACAAATAAACAAACCCAAAACTGTGTTGCAAATTCAATAACCCTTTATTTTCTGCAGTTGTTATACTCCACATTACCAGGTGGGCTACCAACTTGTTAATCCAGTGATCAATAAGGCAGACTTTGAAGAATAGGACACTCCTTCAGCATCCAGACCCCTTACTTCAAAAGAGACTGTGCATTCTTCCTGTTGTCCCAAGCTACTTCTAGCCCAGTTCATACAAACCTCTTTTTTTCCTTCATAATCCGAACCTCACAGTCCATAGTTCTTACTACGTTCATGTCTTTTAACTATGATCAGATTAAGGCACTTCAAGGCATCTCTTAGTCTAAGATTTCAAATCCTTCCACATTACTTCCTCAAATCAGCCTCAAAATCAGGCCAAAAGCCACGGATTCAGTTATCTAGCAAGAATGGCCTGGTACCAAGTTTACTGTTGGAGTCAGCTTCACTTTGCTAGAAGGAAATAAAAAAGCTTTTTGATGCTAGCTATTTTTCTAAGCATTGAAGTACAAGAGCAGCTTGTGGGAGGGAAGGGTTTATTTTGGCTTAAAAACTCAAGGAGAAGCTCCATGATGGCAGGGGAAGATGGTATGAATAGATGGTGGACATCCCACCTGGCCAACATCAGGTTGACAACAGCAGCAGGAGAGTCTGCAAACACTGTCAAGGGGATCCTGGCTATAACACCCATAATTCCACCTCCAATAATGCACTGCCTCCAGTAGGCTCTAATTCCCAAACTACCACCAACTGGGGATTTGCCATTCAGAACACATAAGTTTATGGGGAATACCTGAATCAAACCACCACAGTACATATGTGTACACATGTGTGTGCATGCATGTAGAAACCAGAGGTTGAGATCGAATGCTTTCCTTAGTGGCCCTCCACCTTATTCTTTGAGATAGGTTCTCTCATTGAACCCAGATCTCATTGATTTAGCAAGCAAATCAGCCAGTCTTGGATCTCCTCCCTGGTGCTGGGGTTATAGACACATACTATGGTATCCAATCTCAGGTTCTTTTTCGTTTGCTTGTTTTTGTTTATTTTTATTTAGTTATTTGAGAGCAACAGACAGACAAAGAAAGAAGCAGATATAGAGAGAGAATGGGGATGCTGGGGCCTCCAGACGCATGCACTCCCTTGTGCATCTGGCTTACATGGGTCCTGGGGAATCGAGCCTCGAACCAAGGTACTTAGGCTTCAAAGGCAAGTGCTTAACCGCTAACCAATCTTTCTAACCCAAAACAGGTTATTTTGTTTGCACACGAAGTATTACCCACTGAGTCACCATACAAGCCTGGATTTTTTTTTTCCTACAAGGAAAGTGATTGGGCCTTCAATAGCAGCCATCAAATCTGTTCTCAGCAGGTTTTAACCATTCTCAGCACAGAAGAGCACAAATGATTCTTTAGAATTTAGAATATCTCCTCTGTCCTTCCAAGGCTGGCTAGATCCTTTTCCTAGCATGGGGCCACAGCTACAACCTTTTTTTGATGCTGGTTACTTTTCTACTTATTGAACTCCAAGGTAACCCTATATTTATTAACCTTTCTCATTCTTATTCTCTCTGGCCTAATGAGCCACCTTAGAAAAGTATGAATGAGAGATAGTGGTTAAGATTTACTCATTACTCCTACCACATTACTGATCTCTACACTGAGGTGGGATCCTCCTAAGACTTAATGGAGTACTTTTCTTGAGACAAGAAAATAAGGGAGAAAGTGAGACCCAGAGGCCTTTTACAAAACCTTACCAAATTACCAACTGGGGAGAAAAAAGAGAAAAACAAAACAGTTGGCAAAGAGGAAGGCTGAAGCCTCCTTACTGAGACTGCCTAAAATCACAAGCCTCTGGCATAGGAAGAGAGTCATGCCACAGTGTCTGAAAGTGAGCTATAGCTCATTCTAATATGAAAGCAAGCATCCTGGGTGCAAATTTAAGATGTTAATGGAAATGGGATACATGACATTGTACATGTATCTATATAATAGAGCATGCACAGATAAGCCTGTGCTATGCAAATAAACCAAAAAAGCCTTCATTATATAACATGAAAACCCAAATTTTTGTAGTGGGGACCATTTGAGATACTAAACTTTTATCTATTTCAGCTTGCTTCTTCCCTTAGAAATATGTCTTCTACTAAACAGTCTCTGCTTATGTGACAACTGTGTGCCTGCTTAATTCTTTGCCCAGGGACACACTGCTTGGAACACTTCTAGAGGTTATCTGAAAACCCCAGGATCAGCTACTATCAGTCTAGCAGACTGGAAGATAACCATGAGTTAATCAAATAACTTGAGTTCGACTGAAGGTGCCTGTCTGCTCTGGTTGTGAAATGCAGTCCTTCCATGTATCTCTGGGCTGTTATTTTGGCATTAATATTTTCATCTACTTATTCTATATATCTGCAGAACAGAGCAGGAAAAGAATGATGGCACATTTTTGGGCACTCTTTTTCAGACTGTTTAAATTTACCTCATGTAGGACAATGAGAATCATCTGTTCTCCCTTATATCTCAGGCATAATCCCTAAACCATTTACAACTAGCCTTGAAGGTAAGCTGCCTAACAGTTGAGAACTGGATCTCATGTTGATGTTAATGCAGCAGCCTTCTAAAAACACAGAGTAATTTGTTGGTGTGTGAAGTGGTTCCTGGAGTGTACACAGAGTCCTTGTGATGATAATTTAAACATTACTATAATCACTCTTAGCAGAGATCTTCCCTATCTCCATGCACAAGTGAGCCAGGCCACAGATTTCAGGCTCCAAATTAAGACTTGAGGAATTGAGGAGGAGCAGGCAGTAATTTTTATGCTCAAAATTCCTGCTACAAACTAAATCAGAATCTTGTTTTTCATTGTAGTTCTTCTCATCAAGGTAGAATTCTAAAGAACTTTCCTCAGGTTGGTAAAAACACAACGGGGAATTTTCCTGATAGTAGAAAGACTGAAAGAGAAGGAAAGATACTCGAGAAATGAAGTAAACCAAATACACTAGGTGTAGAAAACAATCATTCGGGGTGTGTGTGTGTGTGTGTGTGTGTGTGTGTGTGTGTGTGTGTGTGTGTTTATGTGTATGGGAATGGGCTATATAGTTTTTGTGTATATGTGTGCTCTCTTCTACTTCATAGGTCAGCTTTCTCTATTCCTATCTTCTCTATGTTCCCATACACTTGCCTTGTAAGTGACCCTATTGTCATGGTACCAACTCTGTCCCAACACTTTATAGCCACCTCATTCAGTAACTGAGTTCTAGTATAGAAACTGGTAAATCCTTGAATTATGTGTCCATCCAAATACAAAACATAAGCCTTGCCCTTTGTTGTAGGTAGGCATTGAAGGATGGACCCCAACTCCTGTTTCCCTGATAACATGAGAAAGAGAACAGACACTTCCTCCTTTCAGAGAAATTTGTTCCCCTAGTGCTGGGAGCCTGTCAATCATTCACTTGGTCAAGAGACCACCCCTTACTTTCAGACATGCTAAAGAGGTGGGAGGAATAAATATCCCCTAAATGAGGTAATGTACTCCCTAAGGAGTACATTAATAATGTATTCCCTAAGGAATCCCCTTCCTTGGCACAGTTGCTCCCAGACTCTCACTACAGAGCCTGTCAGCTTTTCTGTGTTCTAACTCAAAAAGTTTAACTTGCCGGGCGTGGTGGCACACGCCTTTAATCCCAGCACTTGGGAGGCAGAGGTAGGAGGATCACCGTGAGTTCGAGGCCACCCTGAGACTACATAGTGAATTCCAGGTCAGCCTGGGCTAGAGTGAGACCCTACCTCGAAAAACCAAAAAAAAAAAAAAAAGTTTAACTTTTCCTTTTCTTTTCCCTTTCTTTCTTTGGATGCCTTTCGAAGCAAGCTCCTGATCCAGCAAACCCTCTCTCTTTTTTATGAGAAATACTCCCTCTCTTGGGAGTCTTTTTCCACATTGTTCTTAATGAAGTCTGCTTTTACCTTGCTTACCTCCTTGATCATATTCCTTAGTTCTTGGAGCTTTAACCACTTGAGTCCAGTCAATTTGGCCATCAGAGGCCCTGTAACTTTTAATATCCCACAATGCCTTTACCAGGAATAAAGACAATGTTAACAATATCAGAGAAGGTTTGCCTAGGTGGAAATTTACATCAACTCTAAAATCACCATTTATGAATGTCATAGTCAAGGCTCCTTTGATGACAGAGTGAACAGTTAAAAATAGTTTGTTCAAGAAAGGTGACTAGATCAGACCAAATATGTGCAAGTTTTAGGACTATAGCTAGCTGAAACAGGGAATTAAGATGTATTACTTAGATATCACTACTGTCTTTCAGCTTGGATTTTTTTCTGTGAAACACAATAGAGAAAACATTCTGCATGTCTAAATTTACTATATCCAACTAGTTTAGCAACACTGGCAAGAAATAAAAGGCTCCTCATCTGGAATAATTCTCACATTTCCTAGAACTTTCTCTGATTCAATTCACTGGTCTGTGTTCTCATTCCAAACCCAATCACTGTGGTTAGCAGTTATCTTGTGCTTTTACTGACCAATCCTGAGTCATTTTCCCATTTCTGTACCTCAGGTTGTGATGAAGCCAAAAGGAAGATATATCTTCTTTAATCAGTAAAAATGATGCTGAACAAATAATAATTAACCAAACTGGGTGTGGTGGCACACACCTTTAATCCCAGCTCACTAGGGAGGCTGAGGTAGGAGGATTGCTGTGAGTTCGAGGCCAACCTGACACTAACTCCAGGTCAGCCTGAGCTACAGAAAGACCCTACCTCAACAAATAAACAACAACAAAAAACTTTAAAAATAAGAAAAATATTAAAAATAATTAATAAATACTTCTCTGGTATAAATAAGATTAAAACCATGACTCAATCTCATTTTCACTGTCCTCAGTTTGGTAGTCACCTAGCTTCAAGCACAGTATATAGGTTAGATTACAACATAAAGCATGCTGGATTAATAGCAACCTTTTTTGTACTTCAGCTATCTGTGTTATAACCTTACATACAAACAATGTTGATATCACCAGCATGTGGTGTTTTGTTTGCTAATTCTACAAGCTAATCACCTTTATCGAAATGTATCCATGTATAAATTAAAATAGTAGTTCTAAAAAGGCTTGTTAAGTGCCATTTAAGCAGCAACATGTGACCTAACTTCATTTGCCCATATTGGCACCATCAGAAAGAATTTAAGATAATCATTTAAATTTGAATTGATCCTTGTGCCTCAACATAAGACCAAGTTATTTGTTGTTTTAAAAAGCCAATACTGTCCATATACATCGAGCATGGATTTGTGTTTTAATTTTCTTTATAATTGTCCATTGAGTTCTACAAACTCACTTTCAGGCCATGTGTAGTGGTACACACCTTTAGTCCCAGCACTTGAGAGGTAGAGATAGGAGGACCATTGTGGGTTCAAGGCCAGCCTGAGACTACAGAGTGAATTCCAGGTCAGCCTGGGCTAGAGTGAGACCCTACCTCAAAAATCAAAAAAATAAAAAATAAAAATAAATCACTTTAAGTCAATTCAGGCATGCATTTATGAAATGGCTGGTCACTATTAGGTGACAAATAGAACACAATGAAAGCAATCTATCCATTTTATGAAAAGAAACTAAGATCAAACTAACTTATCAATTAGTTCTCTATTTTAACTGACTGAAAATATATATCAAATTAAATTATATAATAAAGGAAATGTAGGGATTGTAGAAAGTAAAATTCTATGATCAAGACTAGAGAGATGGTTCAGTGGTTAAGATGGTTGCCTATAAAGCCTAATAACTTCAATTCAATCCCCCAGTACCCACATAAAGCCAGATGCAAAAAGGCACATGCATATGGAGTTCCTTTACAAGGGATATAGGCCCTGGCATACCCATACTTTCCCTCTCTCAACCTCTCTCTGTCTCTCTCTCTCTCTCTCTCTGTCTCTTTCTCTCTCTCTCTCTCCTTACAAACAAATATATTCAGAGTGGGTATTCTCTCTTCAGTTATACCTATCTGGAAATACTCTAATAGACACGGAGATGTGTTTCCTTATAGACACACTTTGAGATGTATTTCCATGTTGACTCTAAATCCAATCCAGTTAACAATGAAGTGGTGGTTTGAATCAGATGTCATCCATAAGCTCACATATTGTGAATGCTTGATCCATAGCTGATGGAAATTTGGGAGGCAAAGTTTTACTGGAGGTGTGTTGTTGGGGGGTAGTCCTTTAAATTTATTAGCCTCCAGTTTGCTAGTGCTACTTAAGCTCACTTTCTTGCTAATATCTGCCACCTACTGTGGCAAGAAATGTTGTCCAGCTTCTGCTCATATCATGCTTTCTCCTGCCATTATGAAGTTTCCCCATGAGACTATAAGGCAAAATAAACTATTCTTCTATCTGCTGCTTTTGGTCATGTCTTTTGTCTCAGCAATATGAAGGTAACTACAACACTAACCATCACAGTATCCATATGGGATTTTAGGGGATGGAATAAACCTGATCTAAACAATACTGACTGAAAGTCAAGGACAAATTAATTTCTCAGGGGTGTCAGGGCATCATTATTGGAAGATAAATATCACTGCTAGCCTGCCAAATGAAACAGTAAGCATACAGCATACTAAACTTTCAGAATTGTACATTTTAGTAAAAATAAATCTTAGTTTTCAAAGATCATGGTTAAATTCTGGGACTAGATACTTACTAAGCAATAAATAGGACTTGAAGGGATATGAGCTAGAACAAGCTTTGTTTTGCTCACTTTTTAACTTATCATGACCCCTGAGAAGATTGTGTAGCTTTTCTAATACTTTCAGTTATAAAAAGTTTTCAATTTGAACTTTATGTCCTTTTCAGTTAATAAAAACTCCAATTTGTATCAATTCAAAAAATCTCTTTTCCTCTTCTTCCTTTCCTTAATGCATGGGCCTACTGCACTCTATTCCTTAAAGGTACTTACACTGCTTTTGCCTCCATACCCTTGCAACTTTGGACTAAGAGGAAAAAAGCTTATTCTTTTCCAAACTTAATTGGTTCTTCTGATAGTTCCCTCTTAGCTAACCCTGGCTGCCCACTGTGACAGGCATTGAAATCCAGGCTTTTTAATGAAGCATGTTTATGGGTTTGCTAAAACTACTTTCCCAGGTGCTACAATAGTGCATAACACCCTGATGCAGGTAATATAAGCTCCACTGACCAGGAGTAATGCACACTTTGAAAGCTACAATTTTTCTAATGGGAGCTGTAATTTACTAAGTCAAAGTGAAGTTGTGGTAGGAATATGGAGAGGCCTAGAGGCTCTTACAGACACTTAATGCAGAATAATCACAATAGTGGCAATTGCAAGAAGCAGATATTGGCTATGTAAGCATAATGTTTTAGCTCATTTTGTACATGAGTTTGTATGCATTAAGCTTCTTTTACTTGGACTCTCATTTTATTTTATTTCTGATTTCACATTCCTTATTTACTAATCATATTTGCAGATTCTACTACTGGTCCTCCTTTTATTTTATCATATATATATATATATATATATGTGTGTGTGTGTGTGTGTGTGTGTGTGTGTGTGTGTGTGTGTGCGCACATGTGCGCATGCAGGCACACACATGTGAACACATGCAGCTATTCTAGGGTCTCTTGCCACTGCAAAGATTGTCCATCTGGTTTTATGTAGAAGGCTTAAGAATTGCACTCTTGAACTGGCGAGATGGCTTAGTGGTTAAGGCATTTGCCTGCAAAGCCAAAGGATCCCAGTTCGACTCTCCAGGACCCATGTAAGCCAGATGCATGAGCGAGTGCATGCATCTGGAGTTTGTCTGCAGTGGCTGGAAGCCCTGGCATGCCCATTCTCTCTCTCCCTCTTTCTCTCAAATAAATAAATAAAATATATTAAACAACAACAAAAAAAAGGATTGCACCCTGGCCTGTGGGCTTGTCAAACAAGTGACTTTAGCCACTGAGTCATCTACTTAAGACACTAATCCTCTTTTTCCTTTAACCTATCTATGCTAATATTGTCGCCACTCTCACCCCTGTAGGTTCTTTGAATCAAGTTATGGATTGGAAACAAAAAGGATGTTCTGAATTTGCAGGCTCAGATCTTTTATTTCAGCTCAGGTCTGTAGTGCTAAGATTTCATTGATGTTCTTACTATCAGAAGCCCAATCCGTGGCCTACGGAGTCATGTAAAAAAAAATATTCTTTTGGCTTTTTACTCTCTCTCCCTTTCTCTCTGTGCAGTTCTTATGACATGCATGTAGGGACAAGAAGACAACTTCAAGTATTAATCTCTCCTTCCACCTTGTTTAAGGCAAGGCTTGTAGGTGTTCACCGCTGTATTTGCAAGGCTAGCTGTGCTGCAAACTTCTAGGGGATTCTCCTGGCTCTGCCTCTTTTCCCTGTAAATGAACTGGGATTACAGACCCTTAGATTATTATGGAGTCTGTCTTTGCATGAGTGCTGGAGATCTGAATTCAGGCAGACACGCTTGCATGGCAAGAACTTTAAACACTGAGATCTCCTCAGGCTGGTAAGTTAAAGTGTAACAGTATAAAACATTAATAAAATACTTTGGGAACTGTATGGCAAAAGATATCAGTCAACCAGTGTTTTGTTGCTTATCAAGGGATGCATATCAGAATAGTCTTAAGAAAATTTTCAAAGCATAAAATGTCCAGAATTTTTTAAAATGTTGACATGTGAGGACTCAGTGGATAAAGGTGCTCACTTGAACAGTCTGTTTTCCTAGTTTCAACCTTCCAGCTCCCACTTAAAGCTAGATGCATAAAGTGGTACATGCATCTGAAATGCATGTGCAGCATCAATGGGCTCTGATGCCCCCATACTTCCAATGTCTTCCTCTTTCTTTATGTCTTTCTGTCTCTCAAAGAAATCTATTTTTTAAAGTTTTCACTCTGTTTATATTCATTTAAAAGGTCTTTGTCTTCTTTTTTCCTCCTTCAGACACTATACTACATTGTTGTGCAGCTTTTTGGCTTTATTTTGAATTCTCTTTCCTAAACTCATTTCAACATGTGACTTTCTTCTTTTGTTCACAAGAATATTACGGCAAGTGAAGTCATCAGCTAAATCCTTTTTCAGTAATTTCGTAACATTTTCTTACTCCATATTATGAAAATGGAGAAACAGCATTTCATTAAACCTGATAGGCATGAGTCATTTAGATAGTTATGGAAACAAATTCATAATAGTATGTCTCATTACAATGTCCCTGGAGTTATTTATGGCTTAAAGAAACAGAGTACTCTCTGTATTACAGAGGGCAGACAGGAAGGAAAATGCTTAGTTCTTCTAAATGAAATCATCTTCAAGTTAGCCAGCACAGAATTAAAGAATGAAAACATTCACAACATTTAGACACACACATGTGCATTATCTAATGCAAAAGCTCACTCTAAAATTTGTTTGAGAGCTAATTTTCCCAATTGCACAGATGTCTTTTTTCTTAGTGAGAAAATTCTTAACCAAATAAGTTTCTGCTTCAATTGGAAAACAAGATAGTTTGGTATGTTCTAGCGCAAACATTCATACAGGCATACAATTAGTAATGGTTTCACTTAATAGCTTTAGAGGAATCAATAGTCTTTATACTCTTGTTTTCCCTAGAGTTTCTATATTAAGCCATCCCTTGCTTTTTATTCTCATCGCTTCCTATGCTTACCCTCAGGTATACATAATTTTTATAGTTTAGTTGTTGGCTAGAATCTTTCAAATTTAAAAAGAACACCTCTCAACTCACTATTTAACCTTTTTATCTCAAGACTAACAATTCTAGACTGTTTGAGTAGCTCCCTCTATAGAAGCAACTCCACAAGTATTCTGTAAGGGATCTCCTAGACCTCTTAATACCCTTCTTTTCTTCCTTGTCCTACCCTGTAATTCAACCCCTACACACTTCATCTTTTCTATCCAGGTGAGTGGTCCCATGCTACCTTCACTAAGTTTAGGCAATCTCATGGAATAGCTTGTATGAGAATGGATCTGGCCTTATACATGTATGACTAAGACCCTGTAATCTCTGTTCTGTCTCTTTGTCTTTCCTACTTCCTTCCTCCACCATTTCCTCCATTCCAAGTCTGTCTGTAACCCTTCAACTCCATCTTCTCCATTTTCTCCTTTAACTATAGTATCTAAATTTTGTTCATTAAGACATCTGCTATCCAAAGGCTTTATATTTAAATACATTTATTTTGGACTTCTTCACAGTCATCATCCATTCAGCAAAAGAGGCTAGCTCTTCTTCTGGTATTGGAATCTAAATTCTCTATTTCCTAGCTTCATCATTCTACTTTTGTCAATAATGGGTGTTAGTTCCAAATTATGAGATTTCCTTTCATTTCAAGTCTACCATCAATGGTGCAGAGGATATTTGCAAGACACATACATATCCAGATCCTTTTAATATGAATGTCCTAAGAAGTCACTTAGATGTGATCCTGAAATTAGAGCTATATGTCAGCTAGCACCTTTGGATTGTTCCAATGCAAAACATGGATGTTGCAGTACCTAAGCAATTGTATTTATTCATTCTTCTAACAGATACATATTAAGCTCTCGCTGTTATTGTTCTGGGTACTAGTGATGGAGCAATGAGCAAGAAAAAGTAGTTTATTGTTAAGATATAGCTACCATAGAGCATTCATATAGTGGTGGAAGTACATAAGAAATAACTGGACACATTAATGATCAGATGCAGTAAAACAGTGCACAATGAAGAAAATGGGTATTATGTTAAAAACTGGATAGAAGTTCATGGCCAGTCTGGTACCAGTTCTGTAGTTATGTTCAGATGATGTTCCTTTGGTGATATGAACACTGAGTTAAGTCCTGAACAATATGAACAAAGTCATGTAAAGGTCTGGAGATAGGCTATTTTCTGGCAGACAGAACATTCCCCATATGGATAAAGAGAGAGGTCAGTTTGGCTTGAGCAGGATGGAGTGAGTAGTTCAGAATTAGATCACATGGATAGACACATTGATAAAAGTTTTAGGTAAACATTCATATTACAATGTCCTTAGTTTAAAAACAAATACTAAGCAGAGTTAGTTTTATAGTCTTCTTCTTAGGAGACTCGGTTCCTTACCCACATCTATAACAACCAACAATGCAACTTTTCCTGGGGAATCCCTTGATTTTTCACACTAAAAGTCTATGTGCTAGGAGACCCATTAATCCCTAGAAATTCAAGACTATTAGTCATCCTATTACATTTTAGATCCCTTGCAAGGCCTCAGCTGTATCTCTCTTAAGGGTACTCTACAAAAGTACAAAATACATGTTCACTTCACATTTTCCTCTCTCTTTCATTTCAACCCCCAAATCATATTTTTCTCTATTGGATGGAAAAGAAAAGTAATCTGTTCAGGTAAGGGTTCAGATAGAAGAGGAGAGGAGGGAGTTTAACACCTATAAATATCACTTCTGAAACAGAATTTGTAAGGGGAACACTCAAAAGTTATTTGAAAGAACAGGAGTCTTATAGACTTATAGCTTGGCAGCAAAGGCCCAGGTGATGCCAGGGAGCAAGACTTGGCACTGCATCTTTTCTGTAATGTTCTCTGACCCTTCCCATGTACTGGAAAACCAAGGGATACTTCATCATTTTCTCCTACTAAATGCGTGGAGTGTCTCCAGGAAAAGTGCCGTTTGCTTGAAAATAAAAGATGAGAAAACTGCCACTTTTTAAATCACCAGAAGGAAAAACATTGGAAAATGTTAAGATCATGTGTGAAACAGTCTCTTCTAGATGTGTAATCCCAAGACTCCACCAAGCCCACAGTTCTTAGGAAATCTTATTATACTAGGCTAAAGAAGGACCAATCCATATCAAGCTCCTGATGTTTACATACAAATGGTAACCATTGGGAAGATATGACCAAAAGGCAGAAGTTGAATGACAGCATTTTGGCAAAAAAGGACACTTGTTCTCTGTTCAATAGCATTTTGTGAAATGCCCTTTAATTTGCTATTGTTTAGTTTCTATTTTTTTAAATTCATTATTTGAAGCACCATTAACCTTCAGCACCATTGACATAAATATGACGCACTCTTCATATTAAACACAAAGTGTTCAGCTGCTTGAAGACTGACCCATAATTAGGACATTCAGTAGGTGACCATAGTGGGATACACAGCCAGATGGTGAGCCAGAGGCACTGATGAGAGGGAAATTTGGGGGAGGAATGTGAGCAAAGAAGCAAAATCAATTCTGCTAACTAAGGAGTTGAATTAGGGCAAGCATAATTGTTTGTTGTTTTATGGAATTGGTAGAAACTCAAGTGATCCTGTCACTTAGTACCATGGATATCATAGGTAGGCATTTGGTCAACATTGTTGAATGAAGAGGACCAGGAACACTATGTGTAATAAAAAACAACTTTATTCAGTACCTTCAAAATTAACTTTAGCAGAGTTTTTGTGTTTATCACAAAGTAGGAAATATGATTGCCATGGATTTTCTCTTCTGTGGTTTCTCCATTCCAAAGCTATAAGCTCAGTGAGACCATATATGGTGGTTTGAATGTGAAATATCCCTCATAGCCTTATGTGTTCGTGAATAAGCCTCATACTTAATCCAAAGCTGGTAGAGCTTTTGGGAGGTACAACCTTGCTGAACAGGTGTGTCATTTGGGGCTGGGTCTTGAAGTTTATTAGGGAATCTTCACTGGGTGTTCAGAGCTTACTGTCTCTACGTCTGCTCTGCTGACATGTAGAGATGTGATGCCAGGCTATCTGCTCATGCAATGCTTTTTCTACCAAGATGAAAACTCCCCTTGAAACTCTAAACTGAAAACAAATCCTTAAGCTCATTCTGGCTGGGTGTGTTGTCCCAGCAACTAAAATGTCATTATTATGTCATAGAACCTATTGCTAAGGTTGTTCTGTGCATTAAAGGGTGACATCTACTTCAAATCCCACTACCACCATCTCTACCAGTAACCATTCATAAACATGAAGCCTGACTGAAGTTTTGTTATCCAAGATTTATGTCTTTTGTTTAAGGCATCGGGACTTCTGGAATTAACCATATTTAATGATTCTGAATGTCATGAGCTTCAGAGTAAGTGTTGGATAGAGTATTAGCATTTTGGTACAACTTAGTCACGAAGAAATTTCACTGAAATTTCAGGAAGGCTGATAAATGTTTTTAATTTTTACTTTTATTTATTTATTTGAGGGAGAGAGAGAGAGAGAGAGAGAGAGAGAGAGAGAATGAGCACACCAGGGTTTCCAGCTGCTGCAAACAGCTGTGTAGGCAAGAGCCTTAACTAGTAAGCAATTTCTCCAGCCTGTATCTTTTTTGTTTAGGTACATATGGTGAGATTATAAGTAGTAAAAATCACCTCCAAGGCATGCAGCACTGCTGGAAAAATCAAGGCAGAAACTGTTCTTTAAAGGTATAAGTATAAATGTTAGGAAACAGTAAAATGAGAAAGCGATATTAAAAAGTAAGAGCAGATGAAGAAATAAAAATAATGAAATGACCAACAGATGAGAGAAAGAGAACAAAGTCTGGATTTTCCAATGGTATAGAGTAGTACCATATTACTATGGCTGCTTTATGAGACAGTATACTTTCTGAGGTCAAATCATTGCTGATAGTTAAACTTGAATATTTTTTGTATAACATATCACAATAGGCACATTTATATAAAAGAAACAGAGTCCCTTGTGGAGCTTACATTCTTGTAAAAGTTACTTATAATTTTAGTCAGCATAGCAGAATAAAGCTTTGTATTTCACTGTAGAAAATTATATCAAAGAGATGTCTAATCTAGCTGAAGGTAGGTTTGGGACTACACTTCCATACTGATGCCTGAAATAGCAGTAGAAGTATGCTAACTGTATATTATTAAGAAATATAGCATTCCAAACAAAGAAAACAATGTATTCCAAAGTTCAGAGTCAAAAGAGAGAATAACATTTACAAGGGACTAAAAAGTAAAGAAGTCTGTTTTAGATAGTGCAAGGGGGAAAAATGTGAGGAATTGGGTTGTAGAGATAGAGCTAGGTTATCAAAGGTCAGTGTTACTGCATATATTCAAGGCTGTAGATGGGCTGGAGAGATGGCCCAAAGGTTAAGGTGCTTGATTTCAAAGCCTAATGACCTGAGTTCAATTCCCCTGTAACCACATAAAGCAAGATTCACAAACTGGTGCAAGTATTTGCAGTGGCTGGAGGCCCATTCTCTCTTCTATCTCTCTTTGCTTGCAAACCAATAAATAGTTGTTGTTTTTTTTTAACTAAAAAGTTGTAGAAGTCAAGTGTTTCATATTGGTCTTTGACTCATTTATGTAAGGAATAGATATAGCTTAGAACTTCAAAGTCATTTAAATATAAGACATTCATAGATTTCCTGGGAAAGACATCTGGCTCAAGCTACAGATAAGTTGCCAAGGTCACTTCATGTAGATACCAGAAGTATTTAATCCATCAATTTGAACTTTAATGTCATTTCTGACTTGAATGCCCATGGTTTCTTTTATTTTTTGGACTAGGTGTTTTGCTCTGTTTATAATCCCTTGATGCCTGCCTAAGTGTAAGAATATTAGGTATATTGGGCTGGATAGATGGCTTAGCGGTTAAGGCGCTTGCTTGCAAAGCATAAGGTCCTAGGTTCAATTCCCCAGAACCCATGTAAGCCAGATGTACATGGTGGCACATGCATCTGGAGTTCATTTGCAGTGGCTAGAGGCCCTGGTGTGCCCATTCTCTGGCTATCTACCTCATTCTCTCTCCCTCTTTCAGTCAAATAAATAAATATAGAAAAAAAAGAATATTAGGTATATGTAAACTACAACCACATAGGCAATAGGACTACTTTTATCCACTTGTCATATGGTTTTAGTCTGTCAGTCCTTGCTATCTCTAGCCAAACATCTAAACATAAGTTTAGAACTTCCTATCCTTCTTATTCATGGAAGATGTCCCTTCTGATCCAATCAATGTTTCTATCTGGGCTCCTCAAGGTGTTCAGTAAACATCTGTACTCTTTAATATGGACACCTACTATATTCTACTACTACCCGTTACCTAAGATGCCCTCCTGGAATCTAAGATTCTTCTTTGATCTGTGGCCTATAGTAGAACACAGGCATTTTCAACTTCTTTTTTTTAAATTAATTAATTTATTTATTTGAGAGCGACAGACACAGAGAGAAAGACAGATAGAGGGAGAGAGAGAAAATGGGCACGCCAGGGCTTCCAGCCACTGCAAACGAACTCCAGACGCGTGCACCCCCTTGTGCATCTGGCTAACGTGGGACCTGGGGAACCGAGCCTCGAACCGGGGTCCTTAGGCTTCACAGGCAAGCGCTTAACCGCTAAGCCATCTCTCCAGCCCCATTTTCAACTTCTTAAAGGATCCACAAGGACATGTCCCATTTATCCATTAAATAATATTGGTAAGTTATGATGTCTGAGCCAGTATGATCAGGTGGAAAACAAAACAGTGTCAGAAAACCAATGTTAGGTCAGTTCTCTGCCCTATCTATGGGACTTTGAGCAAGTAAGTAATGTTTGATGTGTTTTAGTGTTGTCTTCTAAAAGAAGAAAAACAGATGTGAAGTATTCTGAAAAGCAGAGTGTTCCACAAAGATAAAATATGCCTTCGTATAACCAGCGTCATCACTTTATCTATTACCATTATCCTCTACAAACCTGACATATGGAATAGAGATCATACACTCAGATACACATACTGAGATATGCCTGAATGTAAGCTCTAGAAGTATTGCAGGCTTCTGCAAGCTCAGGTGAAGTGTAATGTTAGAGTGTGCAGCAGGTTGTGTGCTCATTTAATTCTGACTCACTACTCAGACAACAGTTCTGCTGTTTAAGTATGTTAATTAAATGTCTTATTTCATTGATATGCCTTATCTACCAAATTATTTTTGAATCTATCCCTTGCTTTTATTTGCATCCATACTCCACAAATGTGTGTAAATTTCATATACATTTATGTTATCAGCATTTGTCTATAGTACCAAATAATTTTTTTGAACATGTGGTTGGTAGCTAAAGTGGCAAATATTAAGGCTGAAAACCTAGTCTGAGGCAGCTTTGTTCATCACTGTAATAGATGACTAAGAAGCACATTCTAGCCCTAGCAAACAGGTCATGAGTTCTCACCCGTGGCGGTAATTGAAATGGTCAGAGAATTTCCTTTCTGGCAACTTCTCCTGCCTAGAGCATAACCAAATGTCAGGAAAAGGTCCACAAAAGATTACTAATGGTCAAAATAGCTCCTATATGGCCTAATGTTCATAGTCTTTAGTCTTTACACAGGCAGAGAACTCTATTTTCAACCTATACCGATATACTTTTTTCTATATACAATTCTAACATAATTGGCTACTTACTTCCTTTCCCTGCATATGGCACATTATAACCAGAAAAATAGAAATAGAACAGAGCCTGGGAGTCCCCAACACCTATTGTTAAGCTATTAGTGTCAATATTGTTGATAGATGCAAGAAATGACCCATGAGTGGAAATTGGTAAGCAAAAACAAACTTTCAGCTTTTTAAGGATTTTGAATGTAAGGAAATAATCATGCCTGTCCTGGTAGTTCCTAAAAGCATCATTACATGAAAGCACCAGTCATTGTCTAATGATGACACGAAGTTACCAGAAATACATACTAAATTTTTATTAAGTATACTGTTTGAGGAAACTACACACATCTAACATTTTTCTTTCTTTTTTTCTTCAAATCATTTTTATTTATTTATTTGAGAGTAACAGACAAAGAAAAGAGGCATATAGAAAGAAAGGGAGAGAATGGGCATGCCAGGGCCTACAGCCACTGCAAACGAACTCCAGATGTGAGCGCCCCCTTGTGCATCTGGTTAACGTGGGTCCTGGGGAATAGAGCCTTGAACCAGGGTCCTTAGACTTCACAGGCAAGCAGCACTTAACCGCTAAGCCATCTCTCCAGCCCACATGTTTTTCTTTACATGGTTTCAATATTTAGTGCATTCAGCATGTTACAGTAAAATCATATTGAAATTTAAAAGCCCCAAATTTCCTCCACTGATTGTATCATCATGATTTTGGTGAAAAGATGTGAATAAAGAGTATTGAATTCCATGACTTGACTCCACTTTTAAAATTTGAAACATTTTCTTTATTTCCTATGTGGAGAACAGATTTATGGAAGCAAGACTAGAGACAGGGAGTGTGGTTGGTTGGCTTGTCTAGTGATCTGTGGTGAAAGAAAGTGTCAGTCTCTAAGACACTGGCGTGTTGATAAAGACACAGTAGAGTGAAAAAATGACCATAATGTAGATTGATCATTATGTATACTATTTGAATGATACAAAGAAGTCAAGGATATTCCAATTTTCTGAGTAAATGGTGGTAGTTAAGTTTGTGAGTCACTATATAACCAATAACTAGACTCCAAGTCAAATTTATTTGCTTCACATTTATTGTTTTTGTTTTTAGAGAGAAAGAATTGGTACACCAGGGCCTTGGCTACTGCAATCTAACTCCAGACTCCTGTGCCACCTAGTGGGCATGTGCAACCTTGCACTTGCCTCACCTTTGTGCACCTGGCTTACATGTGATCTGGAGAGTGAAACATGGGTCCTTAGGCTTTGCAGCCAAGCACCTTAGCCACTAATCATTCTCTCCTACTACGCTTCACTTTTGAAATGAAGAATGTGGACTAGATCATTCACTATCACTGGAGAGGGTTTCTCTCTAACCCAGAATTCATGTGGCAACATCTGGAGACCTAGTCTTATATCCAGGAAATCTGGAGTTACTGGCATTCAGTGGGTAGAGGCTTGGAATTCTAGTATCTCTAATGCACAACAGAACAGCTCTTTCCCATCAACAGAGTAATACTTTGTATATAGTATCAATGGTACCAAGATTGCAACACCCAGGGCTAGATAACAGAGAGGATTTAGTCTACCTTACTCAGAGGTCACATCAAAGTTTATGTGCTTACAAAGTGGAGAGTGATCATTTGCATTTTGACAGTTAATGAATAAGTTTTAAAGACATGGAAGATAATCTTTTGTGGACCATCATGGTTAATGAGGCATTACTAATATTATATTATTAATAATGACCAAATATTGGTATGATCCAAATAATCTAAACTTACTTTCAAAACTATTGGGCTAATCAATTAGTTACAAATATTTAGATAATGTAGATAAATGTCACCTTAGTGGTATATATCTGCAAATTTATTGTGATTATAAAGACTTATAGTGCCTCTTGTCTTTTTAACTATTTATATTATTTATTATTTTTACTTATTTTTGACCAATGTTGTGTGCATACTTGTTCTTAGAGGGCTGCATTGAAAGGTAAATATAATGGGAACTGGTGGCACCTAGTGACTAAGTGGTCTACTTCCTACAATTAACCTTGTCAATCAAAGCCCTGCTGTACAACTGTGGGCTCATGTTTAGGAGCACAGTAGATAGCATTAGAGAGTTGACATACTGGTTCAACACATTTTATATTGTTTGGAATTTAGAGTAAAATTTGATAGAATATACAACTCTTCCATTTTTTTTGGTATGCATGTGTGTGTAGAATATGTGCTGTGTGTGTGTGTGTGTGTGTGTGTGTGTGTGTGTGTATGCTTATATGTACATGTGTGTACATATGCATACAACCTATGCACATGTGTGTAGAGGCAGAGGAGGATATCACTTTCTTCCACCTTATTTCTCTTCAACAGAATCTCTCACTGACCAAGCAACTTTCTTTATTCATTCATTTATTTAAGGGAGAGGGAGAAAGAGGCACACACACAGAGCAAGAGAGAAAGAGACCAAGAATGGGTGCGCCAACATCTCTAGCCACTGCAAGCAAACTTCAGATTCATGCACCACCTCATGAATCTGGCTTACATCGGTTCTGGGGAATAAAACCTGGGTCCTTAGGCTTTGCAGGCAAGCACTTAACCACTAATCCATCTCTACATCTCAGTTTTCTCTTCTTCAGTTATACTAACTGACCTGAGAGCCCCAGTAATTATCCTGTCTCCCCTTACTCCTCAGTACTGATGTTACAAGCATGCTTGGTCACACCCACCATTTTGTATGGGTTCTGGGAATCAAACTCAGGTCCTCATGCTTGCAAATCCAGTAGTCTTACCCACTGAACCATCTCCTGGACCCCTCCTCTTCCATTTTTAGAGACATCTTTAAGGAAAATCTCTCTTATTCTCTGTTCTGAACTATCAAGGGGCTTCAAAATAGAAATTGACTTAAGATCCATTCTGTCTGTGTAAGGGTTTGGAGGTTCTCACTCAGAATCTTCCACAATAATCTGGATGATAGGGTCTGCTATTCAGATCTTCACACCACACTACATATTCAATCAATAAGTACTTATTTAATGAAAGAATGAATAAATGAATGAGTGAGTCAGGACCCTATGTTTTGGGAGGGGAAAAGTAAATCTTAGGTTCCTTGGAAAGAAAGAGAAGATGAATACTTTTCTTAGCAGATGAGTTACACAACTTTTTTGTACTTTAACAGATACCTGAGATAATCAATTAAAGCAATGCATTTGTTTTAGTTCACCTTTCTGGAGGTTCTAGCCCATGGAAAATTGGCCCAATTGCTTTGGGGCTCAGTCAAGTCAATGCATTATGGTAGCCAAGTAGTAGTAGAAAAAAAATCATTCACCTCATGGCTAGAGCACAATAAAAGAGAAAAAGAAGCCGTAGTTGCTGAGATCCCAATATCTCATTCAGAGGCATGCTTCTGATGACTAGAAAACCTCATTCAAATGAAATCTCTGTTAAATTACACCTCCCTTCTTTGTTTTGGTCACTACTCAGTAGAACAAAGTTGAGGACTGAGCTACTAGCACATGAGCCTTTGGGGAATATGCCATAGCCAAAAGCTACCCCAGTAGATATTTCCCAGTTGCCCACTGTATGAAAGCAATGGTGGAGGTGCTGAGAGGTTCCCAGCAGAGCAACTATGACTTATGCTACAATTTGATTCTCCTGGGTAGCAGGGAGATGTCACAAGAGCTTGTTGCAGTAATTGAGTCAAGTAGTAATGGATGTTAAAAATAGTGTGCTAGTAACGAATGTGGTAAGAAATATAGATGATTTCCAGGTGCGAGTCCTGAAGAATAGGAAGCATTGAATTGTTAGCCATTGGGGTGAGGAATGCAGAGCAGAAGTTGGTGGTTCAGTTTTGAACTTAGTTTGAAATGGTTACATTAAACATATAAGTGAAGATGTCAAGAAGACGGTTGGTGCTATGAATGGTGTTTAGTGAGAGGTATGGGATAAGTGTATAAAAGCCACAAGACTGGATAAAACTATCAAAGATAAATGCATAGCTAGAGACAGACCCAAGAAATTGACTCTGGAACCCTGCAACATTAATAATACTTTAATATTTGAGTGGAGACTAAGCCTTCCTGTTTCATGTCCTCAAAGCTGATCTGGGAACTAGAGAGATACTTCAGTAGTTATAGGCACGTGATTACAAAACCTGATGGCTTGGCTTTGATTTCCCACTACCATTGTAAAGCCAGATGCACAAATTGACACATGTGTCTGATTTTTTTTTTTTTTTTTGCAGTGGCAGGATGCCCTGGCATGCCCATTGTCTCTCTCTCTCTCTCCTTGCAAATAAATAATGAATTAAAAAATATTTTTTTTAAAAAAAAAAGCTGATCTGGGACTAGAGTCTTGACTATCTGGACTAAGTTCCATTATGCATTCCTCTCATAGGGACAATCATGAAATCGTCCATATGATATTTAAACCTCAAGAGGTGATTTGGTCATGAATATTTATAATTTCCTACGGGCTAATATAATGTTTATTAAACCCAGCCCAATAAAAATCCATTCTTACCAGGGAGAGGAGTATTTTTTCCTGCATAATTCATATGCAAACATTTTGAAAAGCAGTTTGAAATGTAAGCTGCCACCTGCCAGTTTGCCTTTTGCAAGGGAGGAGGAGGAACCAGTGTCCCTGGATTCTGGGCAGAGCAAGGACTGCTCTGTCAATGTGTATTAGGTTATGGTGTGCAGGCTGAAAGACTCCCATACGACTTGACTTGTTTCAAGTAGAAGATCCACACCCCAAAGTCGCTGCACAGTATTAATGATCCTTGAAAATGATTCTTTCTGGTGTTGAGGGTAGCCTTCCTCAGCTTTATTCCTCTTAAGGTTAGAAATATGGATTTCAAAGTACTGATTTTTAAATGAGCAACAATTGAACAAAAAAGAAAGACATAGCAAATATTGGGTAGGAAGCATCACTTCAAGGTCACCATGTTCCCTGCTCTGCCTCCCAGGCAGAATTGCATACAAACTGTTTAGGTGTACGTCATATTGGGTCAAGATCTTCAGGGCCTGAATTAATTCATTGTGTTTCTAAACATTATGGCTCTAGTAACAAGTACTGAACATGCACACAATAGGGTCTTAGTACAGGTGCACATGCTTTTTAAAATAACTGATTTTAGACTAGAATGGAGGTACCTTTGGGGTACATAAAAACTTTCCAAGGGACATGAAGACACAGATTTAAGAAAGTCAGTTGCCAGATTGTCAATTTTCCTAAGTGTTGTCTTTCCTAAAAATACATCAGTAGTTGGTGTCTCATGCCAGATCTCCTTTTGCATATCTCCTTTCAATGTCACCACTCATCTGCTCTGCAAAGAAAAAGATATCTCTTACCCATCTCAAAACTTATCCGAATGTACTCTATCTTATGAGTATTGTTACAAAACGCAGTATTCTTTATGGAGGTTCTAGTAAGAGGAATATAAGAAAACCTTGGTTAAAATAATGCCTTGAACTCAATGGGCTAAACAAAAAGACATAAAATAAGATGTAGATTAATGGAGAAAAAGAAGGATGTTAATGGAATGGGTAGGGGAATAACAGGGAGCAACTGGGAAAAATAAAACTAAAAATTCATTATCTACATGTATGAAAATATCAAAAATAGGAAAAATAAAAAATTAAAATACCTTTTGTAAGTTCTTTATTTATTGGTGGCCTAATATCTTCTTTTGTCTTGATACTAATTTCCATAAGGCACATTAAACTGCAATTTTACAGGAGAACATCTATTTTTATACAGAACTGGGACAAATGTTTCCAAAATGTACAATATACTAGGTAGTGATTTGAACTTTAAAATATCAACTTCATTTTATTAAGTTAATATCTCTCTCATAGATATATGTATATCCAATTGTTTTTGACCATAGAAAGAAATTATTAAAGATTAATTCTTAAATGTCCATCTCTCCCTTCCTGTGTCATACTATTTAATGGCCCCTCAAACAACCCATGTTAGATATTAATATTTAGCATATGTTATGATTTGAATACAAAATTCCCCCACAAACTCATGTGTTGAACTATTATTCTCTTCATTATTGAACTATTTGGGGATGTTGTGGAAACTTTAGGAGAGGTGTGTGTCCTGCCTTGACCTCTTCATGTATTCCCCTTTTCTGTTTCCTGTTTGCCATGAGGTGAGTAACCTGTGCCTATTAGGCTACCACCTCCATGTATTGTCTCACAAAGGGTTTAGCACCACAAGAGCCAATGATGAAGGACTGAAACCTCTGCAAGCAGGAGCCAAAATAAATCCTTATTCCTTTAAGTCCATTACTCAGGAATTTTAGTCACAGTACCAATAAAAGTAACTCATGCAACATGATCTATTTGAATCCTAATACATAAGCTATGGGACAAAAATCACAACATGCACCACTTCATCTTATATGCTTGTTTTCATGTAAAGCATTTTCTAAAAGAGGATACATAAAAAGCCAGGCATGATGGCACATGCCTTTAATCCCAGCACTGAGGAGGCAGAGGTAAGAGGATCACTGTGAGTTCAAGGCCACCCTGAGATTAGAGTAAATTGCAGGTCAGCCTGGGCTAAAATGAGACCCAATGTTGAAAAACAAACAAACAAAAAACCTAAGTGTAAAATTGTACATATTATTGATATTATATGATATGTTTTGATATATGTATAATGTGATATTTAGATCCAGCTAAATATATGTCTTCTCAAATATTTATCCTTTATTTATCATGAAAAGTTAATATAATAATATGTTTTTTCTACCATTTTGAAATGTACAGTTCATTATTATTTTTCTGTAGTTCTTCCTCATATTAATAACTAGGTATGCATTCTTTATTCCCTAACACTCAACACAGACTGTATTCTTCTTTCAAGTTTTATGACATCAAATTTTTATAATACATATATGAGGCCTTTTCATTGATCATGACCATCTCTGGCTTTGCTGATGTTGCTATAAATGGCAAGATTCCTTTCCTTTTAAAAAAGGCACATTTATTTTTATTTATTTATTGGCAAGTAGAGAGGTGAGAGAGAAAGAGAGAGAGAAAGACAGAGAGAATGGGCAAACCAGGGCCTCCTGCTGTTGCAAACAAACTCCAGATGCATGTGCCACCATGCATCTGGCATTATGTGGGTACTGGGACATTGAACCTGGGTCATTAGGCTTTGTAGTCAAGTACCTGAAACACAGATCCATCTCTCCAGACCTCCATCCTTTTATTTATTTACTTATTATTATTATTTTTTTTTTTTTTGTGTGTGTGTGTGTGTGTGTGTGTGTGTGGCATATGAATGTGGATGTGTGGATATGCTCACAGTCACCCAAAGCACAGAAAAGAATGTTGGGTGACCTTTCTCATCCATGTGTTTTCTTGAAACATAGTCTCTCTGTGAATGCTGAATCAGAGTAATTCTACTTTTAATTTTTCTGGGAGCACCTTAATTTACATCTCCACCACAAGTTTTCAAGGGGTCCCACCCTAGCCAGCACTTTCATCTTTCTGATAATAGCCATTCTTACTGGGATGAAATAAAGTGGTTTGATTTACATTTTTCCATAACTAGTGTTGTTGAACAGCTTTTCATCTACTTATTGGTGATTCATAAGTCTTATTTTGAGGAGTGTCTACTTATTTCTATCACTCATTGCTAACTTGGGTATTGGGTGTAGTACTATTGACATTTTGTGGTTCCTTACATAGTCTGGATATCAACCATGTTGTGGTTTAGATATGAAATATCCCTCAAAGAGTCAGATAATGAAGATTTGGTCCCCAATGCAGCCAAGTTCGCTGAAAAGTAGGCAGATCATAAGGAGTATTAGGATTTATAAAGTCATGGCTGAATAAGATATTTGGAGCTATTTGTAAGCAGTAGATCACTGAGGATGTAACTTTGAAAAGGATTTCATCCTATCCTCTTCTAACCTCATGGATTCCTGGAAGCTGTGAGGTCAGCACCATGATTTTACTACCATTTCTCCCCAGATGTGTCTTGCAACAAGTTTAGAAATAATAGGCCTAGAAAACCATGGAGTGAAGCTTCTGAAGCCATGTTCCAAGTAAATGTTTCCTTTTGTAAAATTTGATTTCTTAGGTATTTTGTCATGATAACAGGAACCTGAACCTAACGCATATACTTTGTCACTTAAAATTCCAATGACTTTCTATTTCATAAGTTGTCTTTGCATTCTGTTGAGTATTGATTTGCAGCACAGAAACTTTGAAGTTTGATGTAGTCCTACTTTCTTTCTTTTACTGTGCCCTAGTGTATTGTCAAAAAAACTTTGCCTATTACAATGTCTTGAAGCACTTATATATTTTTTTTTCTGATCATTTCATGGTTTTAGATCTTACATGTAATTCTTTTATTCATTTGAGTTGATTTGAAACTGGAAAAATATAGTGCTCTAGTTTCATATTCAGTGCATGTGCAGCACTGGTTTTCCAAGGGATGCTTACTTAAAAAAAAAAAAATCTATCTACTTTGTGTATATGTATAATACATCTGTGTGTGTGTGTGTGTGTGTGTGTGTGTGTGAATGTGTATGTGTGTGTGTGTGTATTCATATGTGAGGGCAGGTATGTAAGTGCGGACATGCAAGTGGAGTGGCATATCACATGTGTTAATATTACAGGACAAAACATTATTTTCCTCTTTTTGTGTAATGGGGTATAATGTGTGTGTGTGTGTGTGTGTGTGTGTGTGTGTGTGTGTGTAGTGTGAAGTATACACAAGTTTGTACCCATGCTGCACTGCCATTTTAAGGGTGATGTTCAGTCAGTTTTGACAAATGGATATGCCACTATAGTCAAAGTATAAAAATGTCAATCAGCTTGAAAATTTCTCTCCTGCCTCTTCTCGGTTAGTCCCCATCCCTACCCTTTGCTCTAGGCAATGACTTGTCTTGGTCTCTCAGGAGCTCTCTTGCATCCTTCATTCTTTTCTTGGCTCTCCTTTTTCTGACAGCTTTGCTGGTATTCATATGGAGAACTCCTGCCACATGGATAGCGTCTATACTAGCTATAGTCAGTTATGTATTTGCCACCTTGACCTGGAACTCCACAAGAGCCTGTCAATTTTTCTGCCTCTGCACCCTTTTTTCCCCAACAACCTCAAACTATAAAATCTCTCCAACTCCTCCTACACTATGAAGGTATTTCCTGGGGTTATTCTTCATTATGGCAATCTAGTATACAAATACATCTTCATTCACGTCATTTATGTTGACAAAATCATACCCATTCTTTACATGTATGCAGCTGGGGCACCTCCCTTAGTGCTGGCAGAAATGAGATTGCTTAGGGCTCTCTATGATCTGTTTTCTCTCCCCAGTTGAATTAGTATGTTTTGAATGCAAGAAATGTATATCTACCCCAAGTTCATGAGGAGGCTGTCTGTATTGTCTTGTAAAAGCTGCATTGGTTTACCTTTCACATTTAGATAAAAATAAATCCAGAAATCTTTTTTTTTTGTCTGTATTAATGTAGAGGCCAAGTTCCTTCTGTACTCAATGTAGATGCACATGGACTAGATTTCTTTGCTCAACTATGCTTCTATTATAAATCAAGAGCCCATGCTGTGGGTTTGTTTGTGTACTTTGTTCTTTCTTTATGCCAGTACTGCACTACTTTAATAAAGCTTCATGCTAAAATTTGAAAGTGTGTGAGTTTAAGTTATGCAAGTTTGTTCTGTTTTAGGATTTTCCTTGCTAGTCTGTTTCCTTTGTACTTCGTATCCATCTTAGAATTAAGTTTTCATTTTTTTTCAACAAATGTCTGTTGCAGTATTCACTGATTTACAAATTAATTTGGGAATGATTGATATATTTACAGTATCGAGCCTTTGAATTTAGAAACATATAATATTCCCTTAATAAGTCTGAATTTTATATCCAAATTTTTCTATAGTTTTCTGTGTAGATACATTACACATTTTCTGCTACATTTAACTTCTACAGGCAGTGGAAATAGAGATGGTATACACATAACTTTGCTCAGGATTGAATAATTAATTCTCCTACCTTTGGGTGGCTAAAAGCTATTCACTCAGTCTTTTCCCAGAGGTTACTCTCAGCAGGAGAGGTTTCTGGCCACAGTCTCACCCTGTCCTTGTGACTGGTTGAGGCAGGTGGTAACTTCATCAGTTTTATTCTGCAGTAAGAGAATACCACAGACTAAGTAATTTATAAAGAAGAAAAGGTTTGGGGGGCTAACAGCTCTGAAGTCTGGAAAGGCCAAGATGAAGGTCTTATTTTGTACCATAACATTTCAGAAGGCATTACCTGAGATATCATGTTTGAGAGAAAGATATTCAACTCACAACTTCAAGTCATTTTATAGTTGACATTAGTTCATTCTAGAGGACAAAACTCATGTAGCATGATCACCTCCCAAATGTCCACCACTTAACACTATTATATTGAAGAGTAAGTTTCCAGTACATAAATTTTAGGAGGACATAAAACCAGGCCACATTGTCCAAAAACTATAATCACGACATTACATTAGAGAAACCTAGTTAAAGTTAAATTTCAGGTAATGAATGTTCCCACTTAAATATTGAAAATATGTTCCTCTACTTACAATTCAAATTTAAGTGAGCAACACTAGTGTACCACTTTCCTCCAACATGAAGCATTCTCTCCTTGAGGAAGGGCAGAGGGTCATGAGCTTCAGGTGGTAAACAAATCCAGTGACGTTGAAACTTACAAAATCCACACTCCCCTTTCCACAGTTCTAGATTTAGTAAAGGACAGTTTGAAGAAGTGATTGTGATTAGTCAAGTTAAGCTACATACATGTGGCTTCTGTGACTTGCCACCAATAATGGGGTAAGCTATCTGGTGGTGCAGCTACTATTGTGTGCTTCTGTCAGTGATTCCAATAAAATCATTAGTTCTCCTTGTTGGACTTTGGTGAATGATTACTTTGCTCTGTTGTCTGTGCCCTATCTGGGGCTGAATAAACAGCTTTTACATCTCTCCAGGAAAAGTAAATATAGCAGTCAAGGAGTATAGGAGGAAGCATACTTTTTAAGCAGTTGTAGTTAGAGATTGAAGCCCGAAGAAAGAACTAGGACACATCAGCCCACATGACACCTTGTGCTGGCATAAGAATGGAACTCTTGGCAGAAATGGAACTCATGTCTGATCAAGACTGACCTACCGAGCCACCTGCTGTCCACAGTCTAACACACTACTTAGATAGATGGCCCAGATGGCAGGCTCTAGGATCCACTCTTCAAATCTATAAACCAATCACGTCTTCCTTTTGTCTACAAAGGCTGGTATCTTCTTCCTGCTGTCAACTCTGCCCTGCTCCACTCAGCTCAAATCAGCTCAGCTCTTTTCTGGCCCTGCTGCTCTACTTGCCTGACTCTTTTCTCTAGAGCCACAGGCATATGCATAAGTCTGGCTTCCCTCTCACCAAGAATGGCTGGGTAGGGAAGGGAAAAGAGCATAAAACTGTTTCTTGGTCTGGCAGAACTCTTTGGCTTTCCTCTGCTTTACAGTTTGGAGTAACTTCTCAATTTGATTACATACATGACTCTCCTTTGGTCAATGATCTGCCAGGGGGTGCTTTTACTAACTCCTGACCTGCTTACCTGGGTAATTTCTTTAAACTCAGAGTAACCATCAGTGTAACCCTCTTCACTACTCATTTCTTCTCTAAATCTCCTGGTCTCTGCTTTGATATCTGCCCCCATTTTTCTTTGAGCCTCACCATTTGCCCTCTTAACTTCCTACACAGAAAAGCACATGACATATGCCATTCAAGTTCCTCTTTAATTGCCATACACAAGTTCCTAGTTTCTATTTTCCACTATTTGTTACTCTATGCCAGTTTCTCTCCAAAACCCTCAGTTCAACTTCTGCTTTGATACTTTTCCTGTTCAGGAAGGCACATGGTGGATGCCATATGTGTTCTTTTTGAGTCTCTCTTCATATACATCTAAGATCTATCCTCTACATGCCTGCGGCTCTACTCCAATTTGTTGTCAAAAACCTCAACTCTTGAGTGAACCTTATAAACTATACAGTGTTTCCACATGATAGCATGTTTTTTGAGTCCAAAAGTTTGTGATTTCTCCCTAGAATAGACCCCACAATTTGTGAATTCCCTCTACATGAACTTAATAATTCACAATTCATCCTTATTGAGTCCATCTTTATCAATTATTTGTTAAAGGTAGGACAGAACCCAAAATTGGAGATCATAAATTCTGGGAGACTCCTGAACCCTAAAGTCTTACATCAGTAGCAGGGTATCTTGATTTTGTTTGGTTTTCTTTTTAATTAAATCTAACAAATTGGTCTGGAGAGATGGATTAGCAGTTAAGGCTCTTGCATCAAAGCCAAAGGACCCAGGTTCAATTCCTCAGTACCCACATTAGCCATATACACAAGGTGTCACATCTGGAGTTAGTTTGCAATGGTTAGATGCCTTGGCATAACCATTCTCTCTCTATCTGCCTCTCTCTCTCTCTCTCAGATAAATAAATAAATAAAATATTTACAAAAATGTTTAAAATTGGGCTGGAGGGATGGCTTAATGGTTAAGGCATTTGCCTGCAAAGCCAAAGGACTCAGGTTGTATTTCCCAGGACATATGTTAGACAGATGCATAATGGGTGCATGCCTCTGGAGTTCACTTGCACTGGCTGGAAGCCCTGGCCTATCCATGCTCCCACCCCTCCCTCCTTCTCCTTATTTGTCAAATAAAGAAATAAAAATAAAATACAAAAAAGTTTAAATTAATAAAAATAAGAATTCTACCCAAGATGTGAACGTATAAAGTGCCATCTCACCTTTGGAGAGCCCTTGGGTTTGGCTGGGTCTCTCTGCCCATTCCTGTTTTTGCACATTATTACTTCTTAGTCCACAAATGTTAACCATGGAGGAACTCTCCAACCATCTTAGATCCACCAAGACTTTACCTTAGTTGATTTTCTTTTCTGTAATGGGCCTGATCTAAGCCAACCAGTGCTGGGAACAGTCACAAGATATATACTCATGATGAAATTTTGAGGTTGAATAGTCATTTGGTAGCTGGTAATTAAGATCCCATTACTGGCCGTGAATAGTAAGCAGTTCTCCTAGTAAGATCTAGTAATGCAGTTGTTAGAACTCACCTGTACCTGATTCATTGCACATAATGTTCCCCAGGCTCATCCATGCTGAAACAAATAGTGAAATTTTCTAATTTTTAAGGAAAAATAGTATTCACACGTGTGATATACATATATGTCACATTTTCTTTATACATTCATTTGACAAAAGATATTTAGTTTATTATAAATAATTAATGAACATGAAGTGCAAATAACTTCTTGGTACAAAATTCATTTCCCTCAGATATATGCTCAAAGTTAGAAGTGCTGCATCATAAAACATTTATAGTTTTAATTTTTGAGGAACTTCCTTTGTGTTTTCCATAGTGGTTGCATAAATTTATAATATAATTACCAGTGTATAAGGGCTTTATTTTCCTCTAGTCCTAGATAATACCATCTTTTGTTTATTCTCCAGTAGCCATTATAATAAGTGTGAAGCAATATGTAATTATAATTTTGATTTGTTTTTCCCAGATTATTGATGTTGCAACTTACTTCTTGGTCACTTATGTAACTTCTTTGTAGAAATGTCTACTCAAATTCTTTGTTCACTGATTTTTTTCCTACTCTTGAGTTGCAGGAACTCATTCCATATTTATCTTTTGTCCCATAAATTGCTTTTTTCATTTTACTGATTGAAGGTATTTAATTTGATGTAAACTTATTTTTATGTATGTTTATAGCATGCTTATAATTTTTGCATCATAGCTAAAAGAATCACAATCAACCAATGCCAGACCATTTCTTCAATCTTTTATATTAAAGTTTTATCATTTCTGGTCCTAAGTCTAAGACTTTAATCCACTTTGAGTTAGGTTTTATGTGCACTTTCATTTTGTTGCAGGTGGATACCCAGAGTTTTAAATACCATTGAATGAAGAAATTATTTTTCCCTGTTCTGGATTTTAGGCACTTTTGTTGAAGATTAGTTGACTGTATAGGTGTGAATTTCTTTCCAAGATTTCTATTCTCTTCCAGCAGTCTATGTGTCAGCACCATGTTGTTTTGTTTATTATAATTTTACAAATTGATATAATTTGATATCAAGTTTAGTTCTTCCTCAAATTTGCTTGCTTTTTAAAATTTATTTTAACTTTTATTAGTTAGTTTTGTACTCAGTGAATATAGTCAGTTTGGTACCATTACTAGGCTCATCCATAACCTACCCCCTCCCCTTGGCCCCTCCTTGTTGAGGTATATGGGTCATACACTGTGGAGTTAGCCCACAGTTATGAGTAGGATAAATGTCTCTGCATAGCATGACCCAACATGTGGCTATGATATTCTTTCTGCCCCTTCTTCCGCAAAATTTCCCTGAGCCATGTTGGGTTCATTTTTGGTCTTCTTCAATGATGAGGTGTTAGGTGTCCTCTGGATATCTGGATCTCTGATTTGGTAGGAGCTGATTTTCTCTGTGTTGATCTCCTTCACCCTTGTGCTGGTACCTGGTTCACCAAGAAAACAGCACCCTTGCTTGTTATGCTAATTATTCTTAGTTTCAGCCAGGGCCCTTTTGAGGTATGATGGGGTGGCTCTTTCCTTAGGATCTACATCTATCTGAAAAAGAGAAGCAGATTCTCCAATGGAGAGTAAGTTAGCAGCAGGACAAATAGGATAACCCTTAATTTTTTATAGAGAATTTAATAGGTGTAGGCCCTCTTATAGCCCACAATTGATGGTAGCTTGATAATGGAGAGCAGGCTTATGTTTAGATATGGTTCTGACTTGTTTCCCAGCTCCAGCTATGGGTCCTGTATCACTGAGAGGTATCAGTTAGCCCAATGGAGAGCAGTTGGTTCCCACCATGGCTGTGTGCCACTATTGCACTTCTGTGGGCATCACGACAGGTTATTTGCTGCTAAGTAGGTTAGAGCATGAGTTTCTTGGACAGATATTGGTCATTTTCCCCCAGTCAATGTAGCACCTTCTGGCACTAGACTCACTGACTGTCTGGGAACTGACTCACTTCCAGCCATGCCATTCCATTTTACATATCAACCACATAAGGTGTCTTCAGCAGTAATGACTTACCACTAACCTTTGGTGGGTCATTAAGTACTCTGACAGAAATCTGTCTTTCTTTTAGGAAACCTTGTAGGTCTCTCTGATCAAAAGCTCATTGTGGATGATAGACACTTGCTGGTACTGGGAGTTATAGGTCAATGTCCACTAAGAAAAGGAAGAAAAAGGTAACTAATACAAAAGAGTTAGAGAGAAGAGAAGTGGGGGGAGAGAAGCTGTAGGAGGTTAAGGTGAGTCTTCATCATACCCTCTCCAGTGTCTTGTGGCTCTGGTGTTCCCTCTAAGGGCCTGATAAAGGTTCAGCCATTTGGTCTGCCTTTTAGGATGTAGAATTTTTGTTTCCATGTGAACCTTAAATAGTCTCTTGTGATACTGGGTAGCAGCTGCAAAGTCTAGTTCCTAGTCGGCCACACAATCATGAGGATAAACCTCCAATAGTCTGTTGTACTATGATATTAACCTTTTCTGTTCAGTATGTAATGTGTAGTAAATGCACATTTAATTTACAATATTTTAAATCACAACTGACTTAGAAGAATACAGCAAGACATGGAATATCTTTACTAACTGACCCTGCAAATCTTGGTTGTGTACATTTGTAGCTCCTAACTTAAAGATGGAGATAAGCGTACCAGGGAACATGACAAGAATACCAGGATATTTGTAACTTTAATTTCTTATAAACAGGCAGCAAAATAACTTGCCATCTTGGCAAGTGTAATTTATTCTGAGCATCTATTCTATTACATAGTAAACCAAAGGAAGACTCTCTACTATACTCAGGTAATTACTACCATGACTCTTGTCCAATTTTTTTTTTTTATTTTTTGGTTCATTTTTATGTATTTGAGAGCGACAGACAGAGAAAGAGGCAGAGAGAGAGAGAGAGAGAATGGGAGCACCAGGGCTTCCAGCCACTGCAGATGAATTCCAGATGCGTGTGCCCCCTTGTGCATCTGGCTAACGTGGCTCCTGGGGAATCGAGCCATGAACCGGGGCCCTTAGGCTTCACAGGCAAGCGCTTAACCACTAAGCCATCTCTCCAGCCCAATTTTTATGGCAAATAAAATATTGCATCACCATACCAAATAAGACACATAAAAAAATGAGCAAGCAGATGGTGAAGTTGTGAAGACCAGAAAATATATAATTGTCATTTATGACATAGACACAAAGAACTTTGTAAATCCCATTCATTTTCATCTTGCAAACTCCCAGAAGTAGACAATGGTCAATTGAATTCCAGAATAGTTGTCTTCAGAACCTCTATGAAACAAATTAATTGAAGCCATTCAAATAATGTATTGTGATGGCAAAGGGTATATGCTGAGGTATACTACTCAGATTTTCACAATTGAAATGATTTGCATAAATTACTAAGAATACATCACTGACTTCCAATGGTTCAACATATAATTTTTCAAGTTTATGATGGCTTTTTGGTTATTGTATGTATTAATTTTACAAAATAATGGATTTCCTTATATTTTAACATATTTTTACAATTAATATTTTGATTTTATTCATCACCCAATTGATATCACTCATCATCTTCTTTGTCCTTTCTGGATCTCCTTCACTTTTTTTTCATTGTACTTTCAAAAATAAATGTACTTTGGTATATAAGATTTTCATCAGGAAGTAATCTCTTCCTATCAAGGAACATCTGTATGGAAAGTTGGGTGTTCTTTCCTAAATCCCTTTCGGAGATTTCCCTCTGCTTAAGAGAGCTATCCTCACATAAGTTGTCCCAAATCTCATAGACAGGTTGTTTCAGTGAAATATAAAAGCTCAGTTTATTTGCTTCCAAGTGTAATGATGCTTTTTAAAAAGCAGATTATTACAGACTATTCCCTGGTATAATTATTAAAGCTTTGTAACAACTTATCAGAATTTCATTCCCCCTTCTACTCAATCTTGTATGCTTCACTCAGTCAAAAATCATTGATTCCTATAACACTTCCAAATAAAACTCCTACAAGCAGAGTACATTCATCCTCAGTTTTTCATTTAAACTAATCAAAACTATGATGTGTTTGGTTTTCTATGCCATTCTGATTGGTATCTGTCTGTTAGCTATTTATTACTATAACAAAATACATGAGGCTAAAAAATTATAAAGAAAATATTTAATTGCCTTGTAGTTCTAGAGGATGTGGTATATGGCACTGGCTTCCTAGAAAGGGAACCCTGGCTGCATAAAAATATGGCACATGACATAATGGCAAGGTATCTGCCAAAGATCACATGGCAAGATAAAGAGGCAGGCCATGTTTACTATTTATTTATATAATAGCATGCTGTCATGGGAAATAACAAACCTCACAAGGACCACGATATTCTTTTACACATGGAGCTTCCCTGGTGACCTGATCACTAACATTAGGCTCCACCAAGATTTAACCACACAAATCTTTTGGGAGGAATATACAAACAATACCAGAATCTTTCAAGCATTTTTACTTTGTAACTATTCATTGCTGGCTTGAAGAAATGAACTTCGTTTTTGCACATTGTACTTTGATTCCAACAGACTTGCTAAATTTGCTTAATTCTAATACTTTCTCTAGAACATTTTCCCTGTATTTTCTACCTACATACTCATATTATTCATGGATAATGGCATTTTTATGTCTTCCTTTTCAATTCCCCTGCCATTTATATCTGTTCCTTGCCTAACTGCACTTTGTAGGACATTCAAGTACAATGTTGATAAGTGGTGTCAGCAAGCATGTTTGTCTTATTTATGATTTCAGAGGGAGAGCTAGAACATTTGACAATTGACTATGATGTATATTTGCATGTTTGGAATATATTTTGATCAGATAAGAGATACTTATTTAATTTCTACCTTTTTCAAATTTGTTTTTTTCTGTTTCTTCATAGATGCTGACATTTACCAAATACTTTGTGTGTAAAATGATGTGATTATAGATTTATTTTTTCTTATAGTGTTCATGTGGTATACATTCTAAAATATTTTTAGTAGAAAGATTTGCATTCCGTAATTTAATTTACATATAGCACATTTAAATTTATGAAGTACAGTTCAGATTTTTGATATTTCAGAAAAATTGCTCATTATTTCTTAGTAGCAGATTCTCCATTAAATCACAATCTCTTTTTCTAGGTTCCTATGGGTTTGACTTTTCTAGAATGTTGCTTAAACTGAATCATACAGTAAACAGCATTTTTATTCTGACTCTCCATTTACTAAGTTTAATGGATCTGACATTCATATCAGCGTGGGATCAATAAGTTTTACTTTCATCAGAGTGGTAATCTGCGAAAAAGAGCCACTGCTTATCTATCTAGTTACTGAAGGGAATTTGAGTCATTTCTAATATTTTTGTATGGGATGTTTATGGAAGCATAAGATCGCATTTCATTTGCACAGGTACCTCAGAGTGGAATTGTAGATAATATGGTGGAGGTGTATTAAAATTTTACAAGAAGTACTCACCATTTTCCAAAGTTGCTGAAACATTTTGTATTCTCATGATTAGTGATAATTTTAGTTACTCTGTACTTTAGATGGCATGTGGTTTTGTCAGTTCTATTTTGTTTTAACCACTTTCATAAGGGTAGTAATGTCTGATTACAGGCTGATTTTATATGTCCCTAATGACTAATATTCTCTTTTCATATATTCATTTGTCATGGATATAAGTTCTTTGATAAAATATTACTGAAATATTTTGATTATTTACTAAGTAGTTTGTTTTCCTATAACTTAGATTCAAGTTATTTTTTTTATTCTATAAATAAGTCCCTTATGAGACATACATTTTAAAAATATTTTTACCAATTTGTAGCTTGTCTTTTGTTTACATATTTTCTTGAGCATATTTCACAGATCAGTGTTATCATTTTTGGAATTAGATATTCAACATTATATCTAGGAAATCTTTGTGTAAACTACAATCTTCTTTTATCTTTTTCTTCATTTTTTTAAAGAAATTTTATAGTTGTATCTTTACATTTAAGGTTGTGTGGGCTTTAAGGAGACAGGAATAGTACTACACAAACACAGACTCCAATCTTTTTGTCTCCTAACTAGGTTTCCTTCCCTATTTATCTAAACTCCAAGTATTCCTTAAGACCCAACCCTAGCATCTCTTCTATGAAAGAGACCTTTACGTAATGCTTTACAATACTTTGTGTCTTTTCTTATTCATTTACTAAGTTTAAATACTTATTTATTTGCAAAGAGAGAGAGAGAGAACAAACAAGGGGATTTAGCTGCTACAAACAAACTTCAGATGCATGCACCACTTTGTGCATCCAGCTTTAGATGAGTATTGGGGAAATCATAGCCAAGCAGTTAGGCTTTGCGGGAAACACCTTAACCACTCAGCAACTTCTTCAGCTCCTGCGTATGTGTATGTGTATGGACCATGTATGACAGTGCATAGAGAGGTCAAAAGACAACCTCAGAATGTTTGTGTCCTTCCACCTTCTTTTTGAGATAGGGTTTACTTTCTTTTGCCACTGAATGTGTGCCAGTGCAGCTGGAACAAGCTTCCAGATTGTCTTGGCTCTAGCTCTCATTGTTGTAAATGTATTGGGATAATAGATGAATGCATCACTTTGTGTCTAGCTTTACATGGGTACTAGGCAATGGAATTTATTTTGCAAGCTTAAGAGCCTGGTTTCTTGATACATTTAGACTTACCCAAGGCTCCAAGCCAGTGGTTCTCAAAGAACTTCCCAAACCAATGGCTTTGATGAGAAGAATTGAAAAGCATACATGTGAAATAGGGTAAATTGTGAAAGACTTATTTTAAGAGAGGATAGAAATAAGAGAGAAAAAATAGAAAAGCTCCAAAGCTAAGAGGGCTTTCCCCATCCCTGTTGGAAAGGGTCCCAAGAGTGAAAACCTAGGGTAAGTCACATGGCAACTTGGATCAGATCTTGTTATGAATTAGGCATGCAAGTAGGATGAGTCTCTTTGCTAAGTTAAAATGTATATGGAAGACCTTGACTGGTTCATGTGCCCAGGACAAGAGTGCAGACTCACAAAGAACCTGCCTACAGGGATGGGCTTTACTTTAGCATACTCCATGACTTCTGTGTAGTCTATCTCATGGCCAGCAATTTTTTTCTACTCACATGTAATTTAAAGTTTTTGAGAAAGCATCCCAAAACTTTTTTTTCTTCTAGTATATCTCAAACACATAGTAGTTATCAAGATATTTCACTGATTTATATTCAACTAATCTTTAGCTCATTTTTTTTCTCTCTCCATCTGATAATGCAGGCTCCTAAGAGAGTTTTCCTCATGCTTGTCCATATTGTGTTGGTCATTGTGTATTCCTAAGTTTTTCCAAGAAAATTCTTGATTTGTAAATCTGAGTTGAACCTTTGGAATACAGACCTGTCTTAATGGCAAGGTCTGTGCTTATTTCACATCATACATTTCTTCATGAACTTGGTAGTTGTTTCTTGGGAAATCTGAATGAATCATTGTGACAAACACAAAATGAAAAGAAACTACTCACAGGGGTTTTCCAGCCTACAACACAGAATAGCTATGAGTGCAGCCCAACACAAAATTATAAAATTACTTAAAACATTATGAGTTTTGTGATGTTTTGTTCATAATTCAGATGTGTGGCTCTTGAGTGTGAACTTTGTAGGTGATAACATTATAATGCAATGTCAAAAGGCTAGACACTCTTGGCAGAATTAAGAATAAATATTCACTGGTTTCTATGACATATACCTACCTACCTACTAGTCAGGAAGCTGAGGAAAGAGTTAAAGAATTACTTCTTTAGTTCATGAGTTATTATTCCACCTTTACACCATAAGTGATACCCTCACCTAAAAAATATTATTTGGGGGGAAGAGTGAAGAGAGAGAAAGTAAGAAGAAAGAAAGAAAGAAAGAAAGAAAGAAAGAAAGAAAGAAAGAAAGAAAGAAAGAAAGAAAGAAAGAAGAGAGAGAGAGAGAGACAGAGGAAGGAATGACAGAAGGAAGGAAGGGAGTAAAGAGGGAGTGGAAGGGAGACCATAAAACTGTGCCATGGTATTCAAGGATATGCAATTAAATACCAGCTAGAATTTGAAGAAGAAGAAAATTTTATGTTCTCAAACTTCCTTGGGAAAAAAAAAAAAAGAGCTTAACAATGCCAGCTATGGTTGGTCATTCCTTTAACCCCAACACTTGGGAAGCAGAGATAGGGGGATTTCTGTGAGTTTGAGGCCAACCTGAGACTACCTAGTGAATTTCAAGTCATGCTGGGCATAAGCATGACCCTACCTAAAAAAACAAAACAAAATAAACAAAATGTCCCGAACAAGGGAAAGTAAATGGAGGTCTAGAATAATTTCCATAAAGCAAACATTTTGAACATCTTTTCAGTAACTTAGTATATACTATGAACAGTATTTTAAAGCTTCTGAAATCACTCTATTCCTGACTCAACTAAGAGTTTATCTTAGAGTTCTGAAATAGTGAGATAGGAACAACTCGGCTTCTTGGTTATCATGGTTAGAATAAGTGTATTTCCTGTCATTTGCAAACATCCTACTTTATTACTGCTCAAACAAAATGCTGCCACTTTTTTTTCTTTATTAGTTATGTCCATACTCAGTGTGTAAACAGCCATGTTGGTATCATCGTCAGCCTCCTCCATGTCCTCCCCTCTCAGAAGGGACCCTCATTTTGGGGATTTTGGGTTGTGCATTGTGGGGGTAGCCATCAATCAGTTAGGAGGAAGAGGCAATGTTTCTGTGCATAATGTCCTGTTGACTTTCTGTTTTCATTTTTTTTTTGTCCTGCCAAGTTGGCTTCAGTAGACAAATGACAACTTGTACATATGTACGTTGTACATACAAGTTTCACCAATAATTGGGTATTTCACCACCAGTTACAAAGAGATAAAGGATATTATGCATTGCTAAGAGACTTTGGTGATCTGTTTTCCAACAGCTTATTCATTAACAAGTTCACTGAACTGACCCTGAGAGAAAGCTCTGTGTAGTGGAAAGACAGCGTGTCATGAGGTCAAGGTATTAACTGTCTGTTTGCCCTTGAGCAAGCCACTTAATCTCCATATTTTAGGTGTTTCATTTGTAAAATTAAGGAACTGAATTTCTTATTGCACAGAAAATGTATGTTGGAACCCTCATTTCCCTCCTCCCTCTCCCCATACAAATAAAGGCCCTGCTCAGTGGGATTGCTGGTATTCACCAGGGGATTGTGGGTTATGAGTTGTGAGAACAGCAGTTAGCCACTGGAGTCGGGAAATGTCTCTGGATATTTCCTTGCACCCTATGTATCTTACATTCTTTCTACACCCTCTTCTGCAAAATTCCCTGAGCCTTGTTGGATGTGTTTTAAGTCTACTTTAGTGCTGAGTTCTTAACAGCCTCTGGATTGCTGATTTGGCATGTTTTGAGTATCCTCAATGTCTGCTCCCTCACCCTGGTACAGGTTGTCAGGCTCTCCATGGAAGCAGCACTCTTCCTCATCTCACCAATTCCTCTGTGATTTCACCTGAGTGCTACCAGGTGGTTCATCTCCTGCCAAAAAGTCTGCTGTCTTTTCTTATGTGGTTGATAGATTTTGGTTGTTCTTGATTCCCACAGCCTTCTGAAAAAGAAAAAATAATCAAGATTCTCCAATGAAGAGTGAGTTCAGCCTAAGTTAAATGGGATAAGCATTGACAATTTGGAGAGTTTTTGCTGGGTGTAACCTCTCTTCTGGCCAAAAACTAGTGGAAGTTTCTCATTGGATTCCATAATCTTACTCTCCATGGGATTCTGACTTGGTTCCTATTTCCAGTTATGGATTCCTTTCCAATGAGTGGATGTTTGAGCCAATTAGAGAGCCATCAGTTACTGATCTAGACTGGGTGCCACCATTTAACAGGTGTATGTGTCTTGTCAGGCAGATTGCTTTTGTATAGCAGTGCCCCCCTATTAGCATGCAAGGTTGTTGGCCATTTTCCCCTAGTAGCCCATGTAGCTCTTTCCAGCACTATACAGGCTGACTGTCTGGGAACTGGCTTCCTTCCAAATTCCAAACCGATCTCTGATGCTCTCTGCTGGCAGTGTGTGTTGTCTTAAAGCAATAGGGTCTTGCATTCTTACCTCAGGCGGGTAATCAAGGGCTTTGACAGAAGTCTGTCTTGTTTGTGGGACCTTGTAGATCTCACCAATCAACAGCTCAATATGGATTGTAACTAATTTCTAATATGAGCAGTTACAAGTCAGAGCCATATGGTTTAATTAGGTTTCAACCCATCCACCTCAGGGCCCATCTTACCAGACAATTCCCCCAGGCTCTATTGAGGTTTATACATTTTAGTCTACTATCCAGGAAGAAGGTTTCTATGCTACCAATTCAAGTTGGATTTAGTTTTGTGTGTATTTCTCCACAACCTCCCATTCCTCATCCCCAAACCTTTTCATCCCAATTACCTTTCCCTTAGGTTGTCATTCAGATATACTTGCAACTCAAGCTGTAATGTGGAAAGTTTCTTAGGTACCTGAAACAGAAGAGGGATACTAGCAGATGGAATCTTTTTAGTAGATCAGGGAAATAAGGAATGCTATTGTGCTAAGGCAGAATGAATGAATTCCCCTAAATCTACCACTTGCTTCTGTGGTAGTTTGATTCAGGATTCTATCATAAACTTATGTGTTCTGAATATTAGGTCCATAGCTAGTAGCAATTTGGGAATTGGAGCTTCCTGGATGTGATGATATTGGGGTGGGCTTATGGGTGCTATAGCCAGCTTCCTTTTATCAGTGTTTGGCACAGTATCCTGTAGCTATTTTCCATTTGATGTTGTTCAGGAGGTGATGTCCACCATCGGCTCATGCCATCATTTTCTCCTGCCAACACGAAGCTTCCTCTTGGGTCTATAAGCCAAAATAAAACCTTTCTTCTCAAAAGCTGTTCTGGGTCATGTGTTCTTTTTCTTAAATAAGTTTTCTATTCAACAAATACAGGCAGTTTGGTATCATTATTAGGTTCATCCATGACCTACCCCCTCCCCGTTGGACTATTCTTGTTGAGGTAAATGGGTTGTGCATTGTGGAGTTAGCCCACAGTTATTGGTACGATAAATGTCTCTACATATCATGACCCAACATGTGTCTCTGACATTCTTTTCGCCCCCACGTCCGCAAATTTTCCCTGAGCCATGTTGCGTTCATTTTTGGTCTGCTTCAGTGATGAGGTGTTGGGGGCCTTTGGGGCTCTGGCTCTGTGGTGCGGTAGGAGTTGATTTTTCTCTGTGTTGGTCTCCTTCCCTCTTGTTCTGGTATCCGGTTCATCAGGAAAACAGCACCCTTGCTTGTTTCGCCAATTTTCCTTAGTTTCAGCCAGGGCCCTTTTGAGGTATGATAGGGTGGCTCTCTCCTTAGGATCTACATCTATCTGAAAAAGAGAAGCAGAGTCTCCAACGGAGAGTAAGTTAGCACCAGGACAAATGAGATAACCCTTACTTTTTTTTAGAGAGAGTTTAACAGGTGTAGGCCCTCTTTTAGCCCAAGATTTATGGGAGCTTGATATTGGAGAGTGGGCTTATATTTGAATATGGTTCTGACTTGTTTCCCAGCTCTAGCTATGGGTCCCGTACCACTGAGGCGTATCAGTTAGCCAAATCAAGAGCAGTTGGTTCCCCACATGGCTGTGTGCCACTATTGCACTTGTGTGTGCATCACACCAAGTTATTTGCTGCTAAGTTGGTTGGACCATGAGTTGCTTGGACAGATATTGGTCATTTCACCCAGTTGCCCTTATAGCACCTTCTGGCACTAGACACACTGACTGTCTGGGGACTGACTCTCTCCTGGCTTCCAGCCATGCCATTCCATTTTACATGTCAGCTGCATATGGCATCTTCAGCAATAGGGTCTTACCACTAACCTTTGGTGGGTCATCAAGTACTCTGACAGAAATCTGTCATTCTTTTAGAAAACCTTGTAGGTTTCTCTGATCAAAAGCTCATTGTGGGTGATAGCCCCATGCTGGTACTGGGAGTTACAGGTCAGTGCCCACTAAGAAAATGAGGAAAAAGATAACTAATATACAAGAGTTAGAGAGAAGACAGAGAGAGAGGGAGAGGGAGAGAGAGAAGATGTAGAAGATTTAAATTAGACTTGATTCTACCCTCTCCCTTGTCTTGTGGTACAGGTGTTTCCTGTAAGGGCCTGGTGAAAGGTCAGCCTTTTAGGACGCAGAATTTTATGGTACCATTGCCGTTTGGGTCTAGACAAGTGTTTCCCACACCTTTGGTGGCCTTCCCTCCCTCCCCATCCTTCCTAGTGTCTAGTCCATGAGATGCTTGCTGGGTATGTAAGGTATCTTGGATAGATTTGGGTTAGGTGCTGTAGATGAGTGAAACTATGTGGTGATTTTTTTTTTTTCTGTGATTGGGTAAGTTCACTGAGAATGATCTGTTCCAGGTTCATTCATTTTTCCTCAAATTTCATTGTGTCATTTTTTTCTTACTGCTGTATATGTATATGATGATACCACATCTTATGTATCCATTCTTCTAGTGATGGACTTCTGGATTGATTCCAGCTCTTAGCTATTACTAATTGAGCTGCTACAAACCTGGATGTGCAAATCTCTCCGGATTTTGGTTTGAAGGTTTTATGGTAGATGCCCAGGAAGGGAATAACTGGGTCTGTTGGTATATCTATAGTCAGCTTTTCAGGAGTCTCCACATTACTTTCTTAAGTGGTTGTACCATCCTACATTACACGCAACAGTGGATGAATGTTCCTACTTCTCCATATTCTCGCTAGCATTTATTTTCATTGGATTTTGAGATGTTTGCTATCCTTATTGGGGTAAGGAGGAATCTCATAGTTGTTTTAACTTGCATTTCTCTGATGATTAGGGATGATGAACATTTTCGTAAGTGTGTGTTTGCCAGTTGTATTTTTTTCCTCTGTGAACTGCCTTTTCAGCTCTTTGCCCCATTTTTTGAGTGAGATGTTTGACTTCTTATTGTTTATATTTTTGAGTTCTTTGTAGATTCTAGACATTAGGCCTCTATCAGTTGGATAACCCACAAATATTTTCTCCCATTCTGTGCTAATCTATTGGCTTTGCTTATTGTATGCTTCTCTGCAAAGAAACTCTTCAGGGCTGGAGAGATGGCTTAGCGGTTAAGTGCTTGCCTGTGAAGCCTAAGGACCCCGGTTCGAGGCTCGGTTCCCCAGGTCCCATGTTAGCCAGATGCACAAGGGGGTGCATGCGTCTGGAGTTCGTTTGCAGTGGCTGGAGGCCCTGGCGTGCCCATTCTCTCTCTCTCCCTCTATCTGTATTTCTATGTCTGTCACTTTCAAATAAATAAATAAAAAATGAACAAAAAATATTTTTTTTTTTAAAAAAGAAACTCTTCAGCTTCATGTGATCCTATTGGTTGAGTGACTTTTTCAGATCATGAGCTACTGGGGTTTTGTTCAGGAAGTCATTTTTCATTCCTATATCATGGAAAGTACTTCCTGAATTTTCTTCCAGTAGTATTCGAGTTTCTGGTCTTATATTGAGGTCTTTGTTCCATTTGGACTTGAGTGTAGTGCATGGTGAAATGTGTGGATCAAGTTTCAGTTTCCTGCATGTGGTTAACCAGTTTGTCCAGCACCATTTGTTGAAGGCGCTGTCTTTTTTCCAGCATATATTGTTCGGGCCTTTGTCGAATATTAAGTAGCTATAGTTGCTTGACCCAAAGCCTGAGTCCTCAAGTCTATTCCATTGGTCTATACTCCTGTTTTTATGCCAGTACCATGCTGTTTTCATTACTATGGCTTCATAATATAGCTTTAGATCAGGTATGGTGATGCCACCAGAGGTATTGCTTTTGCTGAGGATATGTTTGGATATGCAAGGACTTCTGCCTTTCCATATGAAATTTGAGATCATTTTTTCTATCTCTATGAAGACCACTGTTGGGATTTTAATTGGAATTGCATTAAATCTGTATATTGCCTTTGATATGATTGTCATCTTCCCAATGTTAAGTCTGCCTATCCAGGAACATGGGAGGTCTTTCCATTTTCTCAAGTTCTCCTCATTTTCTTTTTTGAGTGTTTTTATGTTTTCGTTGTATAGATCTTTCACTTCCTTGGTTAACATTATTCCAAGGTATTTTTGTTGTTGTTGTTGCTATTGAAAATGGGACTATGTCCCTTATTTCTTTCTCTGTATCATTGTCATTTGCATATAGAAATGCTAATGAATTTTGTGCATTGGTTTTGTATCCTTCAACTTTGCTATAGGAGTTAATCACCTTCAGGAGTTTTGGGAAGGAGTCTCTTGGGTCTCTTACATATACAATCATGTCATCAGCGAATAGAGCTAACTTAACTTCTTCCTTTCCAAATTGTATCCCTTTATTTCCTTCTCCTGTCTTATTGCTTTAGCTAGGACTTCCACTACTATATTGAAAAACAGAGGTGTGAGAGGACAACCTTGTCTCATTCCTGATCTTAATTTGAATTCCTCCAGTCTCTCTCCATTAACTATTATTTGGGCCTTTGGAGCTTTGTATATTGCCTTTATTATGTTGAGATATGTACCAACTATGCCAGTTCTCTCCAATGTTTGATCATGAAGTGATGTTTTATCTTGTCAAAGGCCTTTTCTGCATCTATCAAAATTATCATGTGGTTTCTATGTTTAACCTTGTTTATGTGGTGTATTACATTGACAGATTCCTGTATGTTGAACCACCCTTGTTTTCCTGGGATAAATCCCACTTGGTCAAAGTGGATAATTCTTTTGATGTCTTGTTGGATTCGGCTTGTGAGTATTTTGTTCAGGATCTTTGCATTGAAATTCATTAGGGAAATAGGTCAGTAGTTTCTATTTCTTGTGGCATCTCTGCCTGGTTTTGGAATTAGAGTGATACTATCTTCATAAAAGGAGTTGGGTAACTTTCCTTGTTCTTCAATTGTGTGGCACAGTTTAAGGAAAATTGGTTTGAGCTCTTCCATGAACGTTTGATAGAATTCAGCTGAGAAGCCATCTGGTCCTGGACTCTTCTTTTGGGGAGGTTTTTAATTACTTTTTCAATTTCCGTGAGTGTGATGGGTTCATTGAAGTGATTAATCTGCTCTGAGTTTAGATTTGATAGATGGTATGTGTCCAGGAATTTATCCATCTCCTCCACATTATCCAGTTTTATGGAGTATTGGTTTTTGAAATAAGTCCTGATGATTCTCCCAATTTCACTTATGTCTGTTATGATCTCTCCTTTTTCATTTTGAATTTTGTTAATTTGAAGCCTTTCATTTTTTTGCTTGATCAAATTGGCTAGGGGTTTGTCAATCTTGTTTATTTTTCAAAGAACCAGCTCTTTGTTTTGTCAATTGTCTTGTTTCCTTGGCTTGCAGTTCATTAATTTCTGCTCTGATTTTAACTATTTCTTTCCTTCTGCAGCTCTTTGGGTTGTATTTTTCTTATTTTCCAGTGCCTTTAGGTGGATGGTTAGGTTATTGATGTGAGATCTTTCTGTCTTTTCTATGAAGGCATTGAGTACTATGAATTTTCCCCTGAGGACTGCCTTCATTGTGTCCCATAAGTTTTGGTATGATGTGTTGTCATTGTCATTCAATTCCAGGAATTTTGCAATTTTATTTTTCATTTCATCCACTATCCATTTATCATTCAAAAGTGTGCTGTTCAGTTTCCAGGTGCCATTGGGATTCTTGGTGGGTCTTTTGACATTGATTTTTAGCAATATAGCACTGTGATCTGATATTATACAGGGAATTATGTCAATTTTCCTAAATATGTGGAGGCAGTCTTTGTGACCCAGTATATGATCTATTTTAGAGAATGTTTCATGGAATGCTGAGAAGATTGTGTATTCTGTGGATTTGGGGTGGAAAGTTCTGTAGATGTCCAGTAGGTCTAAGTGATCAATGGTTTTGTTGAGCTCTTTTACTTCCCTGTTGAGTTTTTAGTTGGATGATCTGTCTATTACTGATAATGGTGTATTGAAGTCCCCAGCTATGATGGTGTTGGTGGTTATTTCTGTCTTATTGTCAAGTAGGTTTGTTTTATAAACTGTGGTGACTCTGTGTTTGGTGCATACAGATTTATGATTGTAATATCCTCTTTATAAGTAGGAAGTAGCCTTGTCTTTTTTGATTGTTTTTGGTTTGAAGTCTATTTTATCCAATAGTAATATAGCTACACCTGCTTGTTTCTTATTCCCATTTGCTTGGAATATTGTTTTCCACCCTTTCACCCTGAGGAGGTGTCTGTCTTTAATGGTTAGGTGGGTTTTTTGAAGGCAACATATTGATGGGTCTAATTTTTTGATCCATCCTGTTAGCTTGTGTCTCTTGATGGGTCAATTAAGGCCATTAATATTTAGAATAATGACTGTGAGATTTGATTTGATCCCTGCCATATTGTGATAGTAGATGTGTGTTGCTATTTTCATGGGCTTTGAAGTTTTTTGTGCCTACTCTGAGATTGGTTATTGTCATCTGCTTCTTGTAGGTATTTGAGTTTGTTTATTTGTTTCCTCTCTGTAGAGAATTTCCTGAAATACTCTCTGTAGGTTTGGTTTTGTGTTCATATAATTGTAAAGCTGAGTTTTGCCATAGGAAGTTTTTCTTTCGCCATCTATTTTAAGGGAGACTTTTGCTGGGTAGAGTAATTTGGGTTGAAGCCATAGGTTCCGAGACTTTGGAGTGTTTCATTCCAGGCCCTTCTAGCTTTCAGGATTTCCATTGAGAAGTCTGAAGTAATTCTGATGGGGTTACCTTTGAAAGTGGTGTGCTGTTTTTCCCTAGCTGCTTTTAGGATTTCTCTTTGGTGTCAATGTTTAGAGTCTTAATGATAATATGTCTTGGAGAGTTTCTCCTTTGGTCCAGTCTGTTTGGAGTTCTGTTGGCTTCTTGTATCTTGATGGGCCTTTCTTTTAAGAGACTGGGGAAGTTTTCTTCAATTATTTTGTTAAATAAGTTATCCATGCCTTTGGTCTGATTCATGCCTTTGGTCTGAAATTCTTCTCATTCTGGTATTCCAATGATTCTGATATTAGGAAGTTTAAGTGTATCCCACAATTCCCTCATGTTCTGTTCACAGGAAATTTTGAACTTACTGAAATTTTTGAACTCTCAAACTGTTTCTTCCATCTTGTCTTCCAGATCATTGTTTCTATCCTCCACTTCGCTGACTCTATTGTTGAGAGCCTCTAGAGAGGTTTGGACTTGTTCAATTTAGTTTGCATTTTCCACTACTTTTCTATGTATCATTTCCATTGCTCTGTCAAGCTCCCTTTTCACATCATTTTCTGATTTTCTTGATGATTCTTGGAATTCATCCTTGCATTTCTTTATGTCTTCATTTAGTATGTCCTCTTTTTTTTTTCATTCTCCCTCAAATCTATTAACTCTCTTTGAACTCCCTAGCTTAGTGATGGTAGCATCCAAATGATTGTCAGTCCTTTGTTCCTTTCCTACAAGTTCTAACAGTAGGTTGGTCAGGGTTGCATTGCTCATAGCTTCAATTTGATGTTCTGATCCTAATGAATTTCTATGTTTTGGTTAGATGTGTTTATTGAAGGACTGGGTGACCTAACCAGATTTTCTTGCATTTGATTTTTCATGATATTTCTTTTGCACTGTGGTCTGCCCATGACAGTGTATGGCCATGTAGGTGGGTGGATCAGCCTGGGCTCTAGTACATTGGGAATCTGAGGTATCCTGGGCCAGTTGCCAAGTAGCCTGGGTTTTGGTTCCCACTTGCCAAAGCCACATATCTGCTGCCTGACTGGGGCGCCAAACTTGCCTGAATTCTCAAGCGGTAATGCACCAATGCTGCCTGCTTTCCAGCTTGGAGGGGGACTGAGCTACCAAGCCCTGAACTAGCCCAAACTCTGGCTGGAAACACTGGACCCTGGAAACAGTCTGTGCTACCCTGACACAGGAGAATGGGGGATGGCACCTGAGCTGGCGCAAGTGAGAGACACAGTCTGGGCTTGTGTGGAAGGTGACATGGGACTGGGCTCACTGAACGTGCAGTGGCAGGAGCAGTAATGTGGGCAAATGTGCAGAGCAGTTTAAGCTTCCGCACTTAGGGATCGATAGGCATGTGATCAGTGAGCCATCAGAGTGTGGCGGCTGCAGCAGCTGGCCTGATGGCTGTGGCGGTGGGGCGAGGCAGCAGGGCATGGGAGGGTGGTCCACCCACCCACAAGGGGATCCGCAATTCCCTGTTTTCTCCCCCTCTGAGCCTTCCCATTGACAAGAAGACTCAGAAGACCCTTAATGTCTTTCCTTTCTTTCCCCAGGATTTGCAACACAGCTAGTCCGTAGCCATCTTGACCAGAAGTCCCCCAGTCTTGTGTTTTGTTGTCAGGAAAATGAAGCTGACTGCAACAGTCTAATTGGTACTGAGAAACCTGACTGTGTGTCTTTTGGAACTAATGTACAGGCAAAATGTGGATATATTTGAAATCTTTGCCTAATAGACTCCTTGCTGTGCTGCAAGTACAGCTTAATAGACCATACTGGTCAGAGTTGGAAGACCTGAATACACAATAAGAACTATGGACTATGAGATTTGGCTTATGAGGGCAACAAAGAGCTTTGTCTGGACAGGGCTAGAAGCAGCTTGTGTCATAAGCTTGCTGTTATGCCCTTGTTCTGAGAAGTTGTGCAGGGTTTTATTGTATAGAAATGGACTGGTATGATCAGTGGGATGTGACACAGAAATAAATGAACTCTTTCGACTGAAACTTCTGCCCATTCAGGTAGAACTGTTTGAGAGATTACAACCATTGATATTGGATCAGTTGATTTGCACTGGCTCAACAAAAAGAATGCAGACTCTTTTGAAGGGACATGAATGCTAAAGGTGTGTCCTGTTCTTCAACATCTGCTTTATTATCCCCAGGTTAATTAATAAACTGGCAGCCTACCTGGTATTATGGTATATAATAAATGCAGGAAAGTGAATGTCATTGAATTTCAACAAGGTTTTGGTTTTTGAAAATGGCCATGGGCAGAGGGAAGCAGGCTGTTTTGGATTACCTGCATGCAGACCCAATGGAGCCAAGAAGGTGTACCATGGGTTGTAGTAGATACTCAGTGGAGATGCCAAGATTATGGATGGCTGCCAAGGAGAAATGCCAGCACTGGATGAGATTTTCTGGATTGTGAGTAGCCTAGCTGGAGGGGTGGAATTGGAAATCCAGAGACTCATCACTGGTTAGAATTATTGATCTTGGAGACTTGTCCCTGGCTAGAGTTGTCAGAATGGAGCTACAGAGTTTGATGCTTGTCCTGTTTGTTTCAAATCTTGTATTGGTTGAATGTTTCCTTGCTATTTCCAATGTCATCTTTTGTGTGGATGTTTATATGTTTATTTATTTATTTATTTTTAATAATTTATCAGTTAAAAGACCTTGGACTATGGGAATGTTTGAACAGCATTGAGATTGATAAAAGCTATGGGGACTTTTAAAGTTGGACTGAATGCATTTAATTTTACATCACTGATAGCTATCAGTTTATGGGGGTCAGGGGTGGAATGTGGTGTTTTGATTCAGGTGTCTACCATAAATTTATGTGTTATGACTGTTAGGTCCCCAGCTAGTGGTAATTTGGGAATGGGAGCTTCCTAGAGTTGATGGATTGTTGGGCATGGGCTTATGCGTGTTATAGCCAGCTTTTCCTTACAAGTATTTGGCACACTTTTCTTTTGCTATTGTCCACCTAATGTTGGCCAGGAGGTGATGCCCACTATCTGCTCATGCCATCATTTCCCCCTGCCATCTTGGTGCTTCCCCTCAAGTCTGTTGCCAAAATAAACCCTTTCCTTGTACAAGCTCCTCTTGGTTGGGTATTTTTTGCAAGCAACACAGAGCTGAATGTAACAGCTTCCAATGGAACCATGGAGAAATTTCAAAGATTTACTGTCAAGTCAGGGAAGGCACCTTAATGGTATTCTAGTCTTATCTTTGCACCAAGGGAGTTTCTGTTTCCAGTTATTTTTGCTTTATTTTCCTGCCTTCTCTTGGGTTAGTTGTTTTACCATTTATATTACTTGTTTAATGTAATTTTAATGCTCTAGAGATAACATATTACTTGACTCATTAAAATATTACACTAATTAGATCTTTCAATGCACAATGCAAGGACTTCAAAATTCCTCAAAGAGTTGTGAAGAAGGATTTGCACACACTTTCATCTCCATTTTACAGGTAAAAATTCTGGTGATCAGAAAAGTTAAGTGACGTGTTTACATGCTCAGAGTAATTTTCAAAGATATTTGTACTATGGTAGCTGCAAGTTGGATTTTCTAAGGTATTTCTTAGTCCATTCCTAGTAGATTATTTTATTCATTTATAATAATTTTCACCTACTACCTTCCCTTTCCATTCCAACTATTTTTTTTTTAACTCCAGCTACTACCTTTTCTATTTTGATGTGTGTGCTTGTGCCAGCTTGAGTGTTAACTAAATCCATTGAGTATAATCAGAGTTGCCTACATGAGCATGGCTTGAGGATTATTATTTACTGGATTTCTTGCAATTTTACAAGTGGCTATGACACTGACAAATATTTCCCTTCCTCCAACAGTAACTTTTAACTGCTAATAACTCCTAAGAAACAAATGGGTACCTTATGCCCTCCCCTACCATCCATGATGGAAAGTTGCAAATATTGCTATCACCTATTTTTTATACTGCTTACTAGTACATGGACTGTTTCATTTTCAACTGTTTAGGTGTACACTCAGTGATGTCATAGCATGCCAGGGGCTCTAGCTACTGCAAACAAACTACAGACACATGTGCCACCTTGTGCATCTGGCTTATGTGGGTACTGGGGAATTGAATTGAACCTGAGTCCCTAGGCTTAAGCACAAAGCCAACTCTCCAGTCCTCCAGAAACTCTTTTTATGGTACTTTTCATGCCAAAGTTTTGTAGCATATGTAATTAAGTTAATAATTTGGTAAGTAGAGATTAGCCAGTATTATCCAGGAGGGGCCAATTGGCCTGTTTAACTAAAAAAGGATCAGAAAAGTCCAGAGGGAGTGGGAAAGATATGATGACAGGAAAAGAGTCAGGGTGATTCATATATTAGTTTTGAAGATGAAGAATGGTTTTATGAGCCAAAGAATGCTGGCAAAGAATGTAAGCTAGGAGAAAGAATTATTTCCTAGAACCTATAATAGTGAACAGAGCTCTGCCAATGGCTTGATTTTAGTTCCATGACAACTATTTCACATTTATTAGCTTGATTGGGTGTGTGAAGTGCATGCATGGTGTGTGTGTGTGTGTGTGTGTGTGTGTGTGTGTGTGTGTGTGTTCATGTGTATGAACATTGGTATTCGTATATGTGGGTAAGTGTGCAGGGGTGTGTGTGCATGTCTGTGGAGGCCAGAGTGCAACCTCTGGTGTTGATTCTCAGGAACACCATCCACCTCCTTTGACAGGGTCTCTTGTTGTCCTGGAACTCACAGGTTAGACTAGACTTGGTGGATAGCAAGCTCTAGGTGTCTTTCTGTCTCTGTTTCCCTAGCACTGGGATCACAAGTGTATACCACAACAGCTGGCATTTTATATGTGTATTGAGGATCAAACTCAGGTCCTTGCACTTGTGAAGAAGCACTTTACTTATTGAGTTATCTCTCTAGCCCATTTCACATCTTTTACCTCAGAAAATATACAATACTAAATGTGTGTTGTTTCAAGTCACTGAGTTTCTAGTAACTTGCCAAGGGGAATTTATGCCCCACTTCATAGAAATTCTAGTTCAGCATGGTTGGATCTAGGAGTCTGGATTCCTAAGCTTTAGATACATCACTGCCAGCAATACAACATATGCCCTAAGGCATTCACTCATCCCCAGTTACAAGAGGAAGAAAGTGAAAGTTCCAAAGGTTAAACCCTATTTAGCTTTGTGGCTCAAGTGAGAAAATGGATGAGAAGATGTTTTGAAAAGTATAAAACACCATGCAATTGGAAACAAGTTTTATTTGCTCATTTAACATTTCTTTGCTCTTGTCATATTTTCAAGAGATAGGTGGAATAATAATTTTTTTCTTTAAAATATTCAGGGATGGGAGGAGAGATTGCTTAGTGGTTAAGGTGTTTATCTGCAAAGTATAAGAACCCAGGTTCAATTCTCCAGTTCCCAAGTAAGCCAGATGCACAAGGTGGAACATATGTCTGGAGTTTGTTTGTAGTGTCTGGAGGCCCTGGCATGCCCATTTTTATTCTTTCTCTCTCTCACCCCTCCCTCTTTCTTTCTCTCCCTGAAATAAATACATAATAAATTTAAAAAATTAAAAGTATGTAAGTATATGAAAACTTCCATGTAATCTAAGGACTTTGCCATTTGTTAGAATAACACATTTTATCTGTTTTGTGGTTTACAAAGTACCTTAATCTTGTTCTGTCTCTTGACCTAAAAAACAAGCTTGTAGTCTACTCAAGTGCTAATGCTAATGGTGGTTGAAGTAAAGGAGTCACATATCTGTTGATGCTTACTGAGGTGGAAAGTCCAGAACTTGAAAGGCTTTAGACTTGGTAATTATATTACCTTAGTTTGCATTGGATAAATGTGTTTGCTTTGGTTCTGATAATTAGACTGAAGGGTGTGTTTGATGAATGTAGCACAATTTGCCACAACATTATATCAGACAGAGGTAGAACATATTTTTCATTTTTCATTCTTTCAAATAATTTCCTTCAAAGAATTCTTCCCTAGTCTACTTTTGTTGGCTAAGAATGAGTTGAATTACTTTTTTGGCTACAGAAAAAGTGCTGGCATTAACTGCTTCACCTTTCTGGCATCTTCCACGGGCTGGTGAAAATAGTTTCCTTCAGTTCAGGCAGAGTGTAGGCCATAAACATACTTCTAATTTTGCCTCTCATTCTTTACTCATGCCTTCACAATGTCTTCTTTCTCCTGTATATTCCACACTCCAAGATCTGTTCCTCCTTCAGAAGTATTTCTTGTACAAGTCTTGTAGTGGCCACTATAGGTCTTACTTCTCTCTTCCCTGGAGTTGTATCTCACATGTACTCAATGCTATGAGTGCCTTGTTGTGGAGAGTTCCTCTTCTGATGTTTTCTGCTTCAAATTTAATTTTCCTTTTCTGCCTACCATGGATCCATGTGAGTTACATGACTGAGAATGACTTCAAGGTCTAAAAAATGCTTTTGCTTGATTTGAATGGGCCTCTAGTATAACATGTAAACTTAGCATAGTAAGGATATGTTCTGAAGACAAATGTGTAACCTTATTTAAACATTGGCAATTTCACATATTAGCCAGATAATATTAGAACAGTTTATTTACCCAAACAGAGCTTGGGTTCATATAGGTTTCAATACGAATAGTAAGAATAGGTTTTGTGGTGGTTTGAATAGATGGCCCCCAATATATTCAATTTTTTTGTTTGTAGTTTGCACCTGCATACACCTGGCTGAAGGCAGTGTCACTGGGTGCCTCTTAAGGTGTGGTGGTGGGTTTCACAATTCAATCTAAAGATATGCAAAGTGTGCCTAGCTAGAGTTCCTGAAGTGTGCTGTGGCTTTTGGCCTTTAGGCTTGCACTTCTCTCTCTCTGCTTGGTCCTGTGGAAGCAGGCCAGCTTCCTCTGCCATTATGGAACTTCCCCTGGATCTGTAAGCTTCAACAAATATCCCTTCCTCCATAACTGTGCTTGGGCTGCAAGTTCATCTCAGTGAATCTGAAGCTATCTGCTACAGAACTTTGTACCGAGGAGTGGACTGAGATGAACCTGACCACATAGAGGTTGATCTTTTGAACCTTTGTTTTGGAGAAATGGCCATGGACTTAGTACTTGCAACTGAAGATACCTTCTGGAATGGTAAGCCAAGTTTTATGGACTATTCTGATGAGAGTCTGAGAATGCTAAGTGCAGACAGCATTGAACTTTGAGGCTTGGCTTATGAGCTTGCTAAGGGGAAGAAAAGACTGCAGAGGACTTTGTTGGAACTGGGCTACTGGCATAAGGGCTGGCTGCATCCTGCTGCCTAGGCCCAGAGAGTTTGATCAAGGTTAAATTTGTAATGGACTGATGTGCTTGGCTAAAGATATTCGACTAAGAGACTTAAGACTTTAAGCTGGAAAACCTCAAGCAGGTTAAAATTACAGGTACTGAGACTGGTTAGTTTACTGAATCTGCTATTGTCAAACACATTAGCCATCTTAAAGGAAGATGGTCCAATTGCTTTACCATGGAAAGGATGCCTGAGGACAAACTATCATAGAAACACAAACACTTTAAAAAAGAGCTGACTGGAGAAGGAACATGCTTTTCAAGGTGAGTATTTGTTTTGAATGTGAATTAAGAACATGGCTGTGTCTTGCACACCTGGTATTGGTTTCAGAAGCATGAAAAATGTGAGGAGTGGTTGTGAATTGCTCACAGTTCCAGGAGCTGCCACTGAGATGTGGCATGAGGCAGGGCCTGATGCCTTGATAGGGTGAAAGAGCGTTTGGAAGATGGACTGTGGTTTGCATGAAGACCTGAAGACGTTTTGGATATACCAGTACTATGCAAGGGCTATCATAGTGTGCACTGTTGGCCTAGGATGGAACTGTTCCCTTACTACTCTGTCCTGCTGGATGGGTAGAATTGGAAAGTCTGGAGACTGTTAGTCCTTGGTTATATTGAACTTGAACTGCAGAAATTTGATGTTTGTTTGATGGTGGTTGAGTTTGCATTGTTTTAGTCTCTTTGCTATGCCTTATACCAGTTGAAAATGTTTACTCTGTGCCTTTATATGTTAGAAGTGTTTAAATTGTTTGATATTACAGGTCTTAATGTCTTAAATTGCTCAAGACTGTGGGTACTTTGAAACTGAACTGAGTACAACTTACAATGTGTGATGGTTATAAATCTATTGGAGGCCAGGGGTGGAATGCGGTGGTTTGAATAGATGGCCCCCAATATATTCAGTTTTTTATTTGTTTGAGTTTGCATCTGCAGCCACCTGGCTGGAGGCAGAGTCACTGGCTGTATCTTAAGGTGTGGTGGTGGGTTTCCGATTTCAATCTAAAGATATGCAAAGTGTGCCTAGCCAGAGTTCCTGAAGTGTGCTGTGTGGCTTTTAGATTTTGGCTTGTGCTTCTCTCTCTCTCTGTTTGTTCCTGTGAATGCAGGCCAGCTTCTCCTGGCATTGTGGAACTTTTCCTGGATCTGTAAGCTTCAATAAATCCCTTCCTCCATAACTGTGTCTGGTCTGAAGGGTCATCTCAGTGAATCTGAATCTGTCTGCTACAGGTATGCTACCCCTTGAAGTTGCTATAAGAACTAATTGCAACAATTCATACAAAATGATTTAATTCCAAGAACATGGCAAGCTTATATTTAATAGAAAGTGGTATTTATTTCTTTTCTTATTTTTTTGTTTTTTCAAGATAGGGTCTTGCTTTAGCCCAGGCTGTCCTGAAATTCACTACTTAATCTCAAGGTGACCTCCAATTCACAGTGATCCTCCTACATTTTCCTCCTGAGTGCTGGGATTAAAGGCCTGTGCCACCACTCCTGGTTTTAGGAAATGGCACTTCTTTTTACTAAAAGTAGGAACGTTATATCATACAATAGTGTTGTAGGATATTTTGTGTTAATACATTCAAATATCTGAGGTTGGATTCTTTATAAAGAAAATAACTTGTTTACGTTACAGTTCTGACAAGGATCACATAGTACATTCTAATATGATAGATGTAGACATCAAATAGAAAGAGCTCAGATATTTATAAAAGATAGGGCATGTGGTGAGAAAGTACAGAAGAGCTGATAAGGCTGAAGGACAATGCTACAAGACCTATTTCAAATCTCTCTGTGTGTGTGTGTGTGCGTGTGTGTGAAGTGCATGTGTATATATGTGTATAGATGTGTAGATTTATGTGAGTTCTTCCTGAGATTAGTGCCTGTGTGATCAAGAACTTTTAATTAGGTACTATACCATAAAGGCTCCACCACTATGCTTCCTTTTCATGAGCCTTTGGTACACAAATAATATATAAATTGTAGTAATTATTGACAAGGTTCTATGATCAAACAGATCTGGGATGTGACTGTTTCTATAAGTGAAGATTACAATAGTGCCTACCAGAGCAGGCTGTGGTGAGAATTAAGTAGAAATCATAATTGCAGCATTTGCACATAGCAGGATCTCAAAATTTATTATTATTTTTATTGATGAAAGGAATTAAAGAAATAGAATTGTATCAACAACAAACAGTATCACCTACTCCTTTACCATCTAGGAGCAGGGAGTAAAATGAATTGTGAGTTTTCTTCTCTAGTTCTTTAACTAAAGATAGAAGAAGAGCATCTTACTGAATTTCTGTCTTTATTTACTCATGTGTCTCAGTGAGGCAATGTTCATGACAATGTCGACAATAAAACCTGGTGCATATTTTGCTATAATGTTCGTTGATTTGAATCTGGACTCATTCATTTAGCCCATTTACATGATTTGTTAGTCTGAGTAATTTGTTTTCCATTGGCATTATTTTAAGTGAAAAATAATTCATGCACACATATTAAAAATTCAAACAGCCCAGGCATAAATGCAATAAAAAGACATTCAAACCCCAGAATGATTATGTGGCACTCTATTTCCTTGAGCAAGCCACTTGACCTCCCTATGTCATTCCCAATGTTTATAGGGTTGTTACAGAACAAACTGTACAAATCACTCAGAACAGTGCCTAGGTCTACGATAAGTACCAATGTAAGGGTGGTTGTTTTCATGTGCCATTAGTATTTTTCCTTGAACTGCTTGCTTAATTTCCTAAACCATTTTTAAATTGATTGTGGTCCTTTTTGTATTCATAAAAGCTCTATATTAAGAACTTTGCCAAGCCAGGTATAATGGAGGATGTCTGTTATCCCAGTACTGGAGATACTGAGGCAGGAAGATCACAAGTTCAAGACACTACTCTGTGCTAAATAATGAGAGACACAGAGAGACAGAGAGTGAGTGAGAGAGAGAGAGAGAGAGAGAGAGACAGAATTATTTTTGTCTTTTACTGTGTTTTAAAAACATTTTGCTAAATTTTATAGTCACCTATATTATTTTGTTCTATGAGTTTATTCATGAGAAATTTAATTGGAATATATTTTTATACAGAGTACGAGGTTCCATAATGATATTTTTACATAAGTATATTCCACCACATACCTTCACTGCATTCTCCTTTCTCTCTCCCCTCCTACTAATATTTCCCTTCATTTAGTTTTTCTTCTACTTTCATGCCTATATACCTACATGATTTTATGTATTTACAAAAAGTTTAACATCCAGAGATGAGATAAAGCACATAATATTTGTCTTTCTAAATCTGACTTAATTTGATTAATATGATAATCTGACAATCTCCAGTTGCATCCAGTTATTTCAGAGTATTTATTTTTTCATGAAGAATTTTTAGACAGTGTAGTCTTTTGTCTTTATGGTTTCATAGTTTGATTCTTGCTTAGAAAGATCTTCCCTATGTCAAAATTATTAAGTTTTCCATATCATTTTATATTGATTTTACATTTATCCTCTTTGGTCTTTTTAATGTAATGCAAGAAGTAACAGAGGAATCTACCTTTCTTGCATTGACAAATGTCCAGCCAGCTGCTATCACTATTGATTGAACATACTACGTAGGCTGAAACCATTGCTATCTGCCAGATGACTGATACCCCATTGTTGTAGAGATTCAAACACATGTGGCCCAATCCCAATTTATGTCACTCTCATTTTTCTTCTGCTTTTGACATGAGCCCAAGGTGACTTGGGCAGACACATCACTCAAGCAAGCCACTTTTCCTCATGAGTATAAAACATAGAGGTAGAAAGAAATTTGGTACATCACTAAATATCCATTTAATGAACATCTTATGAAAGTTGTCTAAACAATTTTTGCTGTTGGTATTCTGTTGAATAGTGGATATAAAAATCCTTTCATACCTAATACCTCATTAGATAGACATATCATAAATTAAAACATATAGCACTTGTTGTATATGTGTGTGGTTTTTTCTCTGAACTTGTTGACATATACATATATATATATATATATATGCATATATTACTATGCTAACATTTATTAAGCCTACATTTTATTGTCCCTTAGGTCATAGTTTTAGATGTAAAATTTCTAAGTCAAATGGTATAAAGTTTTCATTGAAATATAATATGTACAGAAAATGCAGATATAAAAAATTGTAATATTTTAAGAATGACTGTACCTAATTAGCCAATCATGATACCTACAAAATTGAATGTTACCAGCATCTCAGAAGCCTCACTGATGCCTCTTTTGATCATTCTTTTCTCTCAATCATAGGATCTTTAGGATTTCTAACAATACATAATAATTTTGCCTGAGTTTTAAAATTTATGTACGCTTGGAATCATAATATATAATTGTTTTGTTTCTGGTCTTTTCCGTTTAAATGACATTAGGGATCTTTAGCATCTTTGCTGATTACTTCTATAGGTAACTAAATTTAATTGCTATGTAGCATTCAACTGTGTGAATTGTGTGAATATGATACAAGTAATGTTTACAGCTTAATGCTAAAATGCATATGGCATTTAAAATATCCTTAATCTTGCTTATAAACACTTTAGTGAGTACATGTCTTCTGGGTATGTACTTAAGAGGTAATGTATACCTTAGTATTTAATATTATGTTTATACCATAACAATTTCAGGATTGTAGTGTATGCATATGTGAAGTGTCTATATATTTTTAAACCAGACTTAATTTGTGCTACAAAGGAGGTGGCCACATGTCAGTGCTGTGAAAAAACAGGTTGTTTTGATATCTGCCTTACAATTAGCCGCTTCTTGTAATATATTGGGTCTGAAAATAAGTTTTAGATTGTCTCTCTTGTAAGTCATAAGGGACATAATATTCAAATCTCTTTTCAGAGAGATGAGCACAGCTCAAGTATGAACCCATAAGAAGGAAGTCCTTCAAGAAGTTACCTGGTAATCATTGTCCTTACTTTAGAGCTTAGGCAAAAGCATGTGCAACTCAAAGCCCTAAGGGTAGAGAACACAAATTCTAGTTAGGCAGATGTGTAAGTGGCAAGGGAAGATAGCTTCAAGAAAATTGAGTCACACACAAAATAATTGTTCTTGAGTGGAGATGTCACAAAGTAGTGGTCCAGGATGTGAGTCTGGCCCATGGATATTACTTACTTACTCTGAATATATTTTTAGATGACTATTGTTATCATCAAAAGAAATAAAGTCTATGTTTCTGGATGACTTTTGAAAAGCAATTGGTTCCACATTCTGACATGACTCAAATGTAGTTACACCTTTAAATTTTTTTTTTCTTTATTTATTTGAGAGTGACAGACAGAGGCAGAGAGAGAGCGAGAGAGAGAATGGGCTTGCCAGGGCTTCCAGCCACTGCAAACGAACTCCAGATGCATGTGCCCCCTTGTGCATCTGGCTAACGTGGGTCCTGGGGAATCGTGCCTTGAACCGGGGTCCTTAGGCTTCATAGGCAAGCACTTAACTGCTAAGCCATCTCCCCAGCCCACACCTTTTTTCTCACAAGAAATATTTGTGTGCATACGTGGGCATTTTTCCTGTGTATGAATGCTACAGTGCATGTGTGGAGTTCAAGGGACAACTTTCAGGCTTTCCCTGCTGTTTTACCTCATTTGAGATAGGATTTCTTTCAATCTCACTAGTTGTTATTTTTCAATTATTTTATTATTAAGTAAACAGTTTGTATGGACATATCACAGGTTGGTACCATCATTTCCCTGTTCCTTGCCTCTATTCCACTGAGGGTCCTCCTTAGTGAGATTGCTGGTATTCACCATGAAGTTGTGCACTGCATATGCCAAGTGCTTCCTGGAGAGTCTCCCATCCTCACTTCCTATCTAACAATCAGAGTGCTGGGATTAGAGAAGTTTGTCATAGCTTTCAGCTCTTTACGTGTGGTCTGTGAAGTATTGAACTACAATACTCAGGCTTGAGTGGCAAGTGCTTTATCCATCTTCCCTGCCCTGCATGTTCTTAAGTTGCAGGTTCCTTTGATTTGCAATGAATGGTCCCTTCCATAGTTTATTTATCATTTTTTAAACATTATTTATGGTATACATGTCTTTGATCTCTGTTATAATTCTTTGGCTGAGAAAGATTTGGAATCAAGCCAGATTCCACTCTCCACTACATTAAAATAAAACACTACAACAAAGAGAGATGTTATTTTGGAGAATAATGGCAAGTTCTAAAACCTAGTGTGGTTATAATTTCACAATGTTGTGAATATGCTAAAATTATTGTGTGCTTACCTTACATGGCTGAATTATATCATGTGTTCTATGTCAAAAATCTGTTTAAATATGCATGAAAGACAGGTAGGGAAAGAACGTATGTGATGAAGCAATTGACTTCTTTAGAGAAGTCTTTGCATCCTAGAATGACTCTAATATTGCATTATTGGGTAGGTAGCACAAATCAATGAAGGATAAATGAAATCATTCTTGAAAAATACTAGTTACTCTTCTTGTTTCAAGAAAATAAGTGGGTAATTATTAGGTATTATTATTGGCCACTAGGTACAGAAGAGTATTAATACCACTTAGTATGATAACAAAGATTATGAACCTAACCAGTACCATGCATACTAGAGTAGCTCCTTTCATGGATTACCCAAATGTCCAATGAAATCTAGATAGATACTATCAGCCTGAACTCTTAAAGATTCAGAGGCCTATAAGTGATAAATAAAACAAAGCAACAACAAAAACAGTATACAATATTAGAGTATCTAGGGAAAAGGAGAAACATGTGCCAAATTTTTTCAAAATATGTGATGACATAGATTGTCCACAGTGTTGTTATATCTTAATTATAAGTTTTCTTCTATTTTAAAGGACACCATTATTATTAATTATTATTATTTCTTCCTGTTACTGATGTTTTGAGACGAGGTGTCATTTAGTCCAGAATAATCTTAAATATTCTATGGAGCTAAGGATGACTTTGAACCACCAGTTCTCCTGCTTCAGCCTACTGAATGCTGGGATTACAGGCATGTACCATTATGGCCAGGTTAGGATATTATGTACTTATGTTTGAGTTTCTTCATTGATAAAGGAAGGACAATAGAGTTTATCTTGGCTATGTTTACAGAATACATAAAAATAAAAGCATAGAAGCCACTTGGAATAAAACTAAATTATATTAAAAGGCAAAATGTAGTAATTCAGGAATTAATTTCTCCAACCAGGTGAAAGCTATGGTTTTGCAGTTACCTTCTTGTTTCTGGCAGAAAGTACCTGACCCAAAGCATCTGATGGGAAGAAAGGGTTTATTTTGCCTTGCATACTTTAGGGGAAACTCCATGATGGCAGGATAAAATGTAACATGAGAAGAGTTTAGACATTATACTGTCCAATATCAGGTAGACAACAGCAGCAGAAGAGTGTGTTGAACACTAAAGGAAAACTAGCTATAGCACCCATAAGCCTGCCCACAACATACCTACTCCAGCAAAGCTGCAATTTCCAAATTGCTAGCAACTGGTGACCATGAGTTTATGGGGGGCACCTAATTCAATCTACCACATATGGCCTCTTTCTGCAATGCTGAAGGCATGAAGATTATTTTCAAGAGAAAGGATATTGTTATTATTTCAGGTACCTTCTTCTTGCTTGGACAAAACTTCTGACTAGAAGTAGCTTATGGAAGGAAAGGTTTTATTTCAGTTTACAGTCTTGAGCAGAAGTTGCATCATGTCATGGAAGAGCAGATGCTAGGCATCACATCTTTTGACAGCATTTGGGAAGTAGCAGCAAGACTGAGCTGAGCTTTGCCTAGAAGGAGCTAAGTTATAGCACCCTAAATCCTGACCCCATCATCACATCTTTCCAACAAGGTTCTGCCTCCTAAATTGCCACCACCTGGGCATCAAGTATTCAAAACAAATGAGCCTATGGGGAATATTTCATTCAATGCATCACATTTGTAATTTCATATATGTTATTTTTGTAAACACTCCACAGAGAGGCTGGGGAAATGGCTTAGTGGTTAAGACATTTGCCTGCAAAGCCTAAGGACCCAGGGCAGGACCCACATAAGCTAGATGCACAGGGGGCACATGTGTATGGAGTTCATTTGCAGTGGCTGGAGTCCCTGGTGTGCTCATTCTCTCTTTCTCTCTGCCTTTTCCTCTCTCTCTCTTTCTCTCTCTCATCTCTCAAATAAAGAAATTTTTAAAAATACCGTACAGAGGAATGTGAAATTCTTGGCAATTAGAACAGATGCACACCAGGCTACCATACACATGAAAGAAAGGGAGCTTTGGCAAAAGAAAATCAGCAAACTAATGTCCTCACCCTGTTACTGAATGTAAAATGTCAGCCTCCTTACTTTACGGGGTAGGGCTCCAAAGCAGAAAAAATTACACTCATACCCCCAAATGGGAGTTTCTTCTCTAAGAAGACATAAGCTGTCTTTAGGAGAATGGAAAGGTGCCTGTGAAGTTTTTCTTCTGATGTTCTTGGTGAATCCCCAAAAATTTTAAGAAAGGATTAGAAATGGGTTAACCCTGTTATATTTATCCTCATTCTTGTGGTTATCTGGATAAGTTCTTATAGCTGATTCAGTGTGGGACAGGGAGGACATAGTTCTAATGAAATGGTTGGTGCATGATGTTTTTGTACCTATTTAATTGACTTGAAACATTTCACGCTGGAAGTAGGCTTGTCAGACTCTAAAGGCTCAAGACATAAACAAGCCTTAGGACCACAGAAGTCTGAGAAGTTCCTGAAATTTACGAGCTTCATAAGGCCCCCTCCCCAAGGTCGTGTAAGGAGTAAGTTCTGCTTGGGAGAAGAGGCTCAACTGTAAGACTAGTTGGGCTGCCTACAGGTGGTAAAATGAGCTCCAGAGTGGTGGCTTCTGTGAACCGTCATCTGTGCTGGCGTGGGCTTTTCTTCATATGGCTGCTTATGAGTCATTAATACTCTTCCCTTACCCACAATCCTATTAGTAACCTCAATAAACTAACTGGCTCTTTGGTGTGTTGTTGGTGACCTATCTGGGTTGATAGACATTTGTTTACATCTCCCCAGAACAAGTTAATGCAATGCTATTGTGTGGAGATATCTTAGAGGTTTTTCTTCAGTGTGGTATTGTAAAGGTGGTGAAAACTTTAACAGGAAGCACCTACTGCAAGCTGGTTAGAACATTGGGACCCTTAGAAGGTCTAGTTTAGAGCTTGTGGGAACATCAGAAGGGTGGGTGTTATAAAAGAAAGAACAAGCCTCTCTCTTCTTTGGTCTCTGGCTTCCTTTCTTGCCATGTGGTATATCTCTTTTATTTTACTTATTATTTAAGCTAACATATAAAACCAGCGTATTTCATTGTGCCATTATCATTTCTGTGTGTCAGTTTACTTTGTTTGAGTTCATTCCCTTCACCATCCATGTCCTTCCTCTTGCTGTTCCGCTTTCTTCCCTCTTCTGCCTTCCTGTCATATGTATTCCATTGTCCGCACTTTTGTCTCCTTCCTCTTCATTTAAGACCTCTTTTTCTCTTTGCATGGTCCCTTTTCTAGTTTCATGGCCTACACCTCTTTACACACATATACAAATTTAAATTTATATTCTACATAAAAAAGAAAATATGCAGTTTTAACCTTTCTGAGTCTGGCTTATTTCTCTTAACATGATTTCCAGTTTCTTCATTTTCCTATAAATGTCATGATTTCTTTTTTCTTTATACTAACTAAATACTGTTCCATTATGTTTATATACCACAGTTTTTAAATCCATTTACCTACTGTTGGACAGGTAGGCTGCTTACATTTCCTAGTAATTGAGCTTACTTTAGCAATAAACATGTCTGGGCAGGTATTTCCATGATATGCTGGCTTAGAGTCCTTTACGTATATACACAGGAGTGGTATAGTTGAGTAATAAAATAATTCTGTTTTTGATTTTTTTGAAAAAAAAAAACCCACAGTGATTTCCATAGTGATTGCAGCAATTTGCACTCCCACCAACACTGTGTAAGGGTTCTTCTTTCTCCACCCACTTGACAGCATTTGTAATCACTTGTTTTCTTGATGATAGCCATTCTGAATACGGTGAAATGGAATCACAAAGTAGTTTTAATTTGCATTTCACTAATGGCTAAGGATATGAATACTTTTTTTTTCTGAATGTTTACTGGCTATTTATATGTACTCTTTTGAGAACTATCCATTCAGTTAATTAGCATTTTTATTGAATGGATGATTTGGTTTCTTGGCATTTAAGTTTTGTAATTCTTTACAGAGTTTAGATGTTAAAACCCTGTCTCATATATAGTTGGCAAAAAGTTTTCATTGCAGACATCTTTCCCCTCCTTCATTAAGTGCATTTCTAGAGATTTTATATTTTCCACTATTATATTTTTCTGATTTATTTCTTGAGAATTTCAGTCTTGGTATACAGAAAATCTATTGAGTTTTGTGTGTTAATTTTATATCTTGCAAGATTGGTGAAAGTATTTATCATATCTAGGTATACTCTAGAGGAATCTTTAGGGATATATATATATATATATATATATATATATATATATATATACAATGTGAAAATAGGGATAAAATCACTTCTTCCTTTTCTATTTCATTCCTTTTCTGACTTTCTCTTGTCTCAGTGCTTTAATAAACTGAGCATTATATTGAATAAGAGCTTAGAGAATAGAAACCATTATTTTTTCCTGATTCTATTGGTTCTTTTCTTCCAGAGAATCTTAACTTATAGACAAATTTAGCTGATACTTCTGTAAAATGGTCTTCTTATCTGATCAGTTTTCATGGACTCCATGCCCATCTGAGACCTAAAAATGCCTATCTAGGGTACTGCCCCTCCTTATTCTTGTGTCCATGGAAATCATTACAAATTGATCACAGAATTATCTCTTATAACTGGAACCAATCCCATATTTTACTTCAGATGACCACTAACAATGGATTGAATTCAGCATATGAACTTAAGCCTATTTGCTAACTAGGATCCAGAGTACAAAAATTATTGGCGAACAGGGGGATAAAGAACAACATAAATACAAAACTCTAGTCATAAGTATATCTGTAGTAATTCAATGTTACTCAACTATGGAAGCTTCTGTTCCTGGTGTAATCTTCCGTTGTTATTCTGGTATACCAGACCCATCAATAACTCAGCTTTATCACTAACAGAAACTAAGTCTACTAAGATTGGTCCTGCATAAAATGTGTTCATCTTGGCCTTCAAAAGCCTTAGGAATATAATGTTAAACACAGACTCCTAAAAACAATAAACTCACAAGAGTTTAGATTTTGTATGTAAAATAACCATTTTTTTTTTCAGTTGTTTCATTTTAAGGGTGAACTGCATTGGAAGAAAAAGAGAATTATATTCTGGTTTAAAAAAATGGACCTGGCTTTCATTTTTGTCTCTGTGTCCTTACTTACAGTTCTTGAGTTGCAGCTTCCCCATCTGTATAATGGATATACATAATACTTGTCAAGTGGCTTCTTGAAATCATGTTAAATGATTCATTTCCTTTTTTGATTCTTTCATCCTGTGCCACTATTAATTACTTTGCCTCGCACAGCTGGGCTGGCTAGAATTAGGTTAGGCTCAAAAAAAATATTTAGACTACGTAATTACTTTACAGGCAAGTTTTCTTTCTGTTATTTTCTTTTGTGGGGATGCTTTTTTGGATTTTCATCCTAGAAACGTCCTTTTGTAAAACTTAGGTGAATGGATGGACTTACGTTTTAACAATGTGTCTGGTGATCAAATCAGAACACAGATAGTAGGACTGAGCCAATAAGTTATGGTTATGGATGTATGAAAACTAAGCAGGTTGTTGTCTATCACAAACCCTTAGACATGAACACAAACTAGTGGTCAGTCATTTGATAGAAAAAGGAAGCAAAGATTCTTACAATTTACTATCTAACACTTCAGTCCAAGAATGCTTGGATCATCTATTCAAGTGGTTTTCAAACTGTTACTGTGTTTCCTAGAGTTTCATAGCCATTTCTATAGGACTTCCTTAAGGTTGATAAAATGGTGTTGATTGAATGAATGAAGCAAGATTTTTAAAATGCTTTATTTATTTATTTGAGAGGGGAGAGAGAGAGAGAGAGAGAGAGAGAGAGAGGGAGGGAGGGAGAGAGAGAGAGAGGAAGATAGAGAGATTGGACACACTGGGCCTCCAGCCATTGCAAACGAATGCCAGATGCAAGCACCACCTTGGGCTTCTGGCGTTCCCTGGGTTCTTGGGAAATGAACCTAGCTCCTTTGGCTTTGCAGACAAATGCCTTGACCACTAAGCAATCCCTCTAGATTAAGATTGTCTTTTTAAAAGACAGTATATGTCTTATATTCTCTGGCTTCATATTCCTGTTTGATTCAAACCAGTGGGGGTATAAATTGACTTCCTGCCCAAGTTCTGGGACTATGTTTATCCAATATTTCTTATGTAAAATCACCAAATGCTGAACCTGGCCTTGATTTCCATTGATTCAACTTGCCATGCTTTCCTCTCTGCATAGGTTTCTTTTTCAAATCTGGATGCTCAATGCTCATTGATGAAACTAGTCTTTATTCTATATACCCAGTGTCTGGGATGATTTTATGAACTTTCTTTGCAGAATAATGAGAATCAGCCATGAAAATACACAAGGAATTAAGTACCCAGTTATGATGTGATATAAACAGATTTATTATAAATGAAAAGACATAAAATAGCTCTAGTCTGGTTATAACAACCATAGGACATTCTATGGAATATGCTGATGAAAAAATCTTTTATATGTACACTATTTACAAGGCAGCAAATACATGACCATTTTTAATGTCCTTGGGGAGCTGTGGCTTTGACAGAATTATTTCCATTAAGACATTCTCCTTAGACTGGCTACACATCATCTGATTTATCTTTTGGACTCTGAGTTATAGAAAAGTTCACAGCGTTGCAAAACACTCATTGGAAAACATAAAGGTTGATTATCATTGTGTGAGGAGGTTGAAAATAAATCTTTTGGCAACTGTTACATGTGAGGCTGCGGTTAATGACCTTTTTGGATCTGTGCCCAGGACATGCATCTTCCATGTGCACAGTTCTGCTAAGGTTGCAACCAGTCTCAAGCAGACTGGGTAGCAATTTAATAAAAGGTCCCCATGTGAGAGGCAGGTTAAAAGCACTAATGCCATTATGTTCACCTAGGAAAGAGGTTTTAAATTGCTTTGGCTTTCTTTTGTTTCCTAGAGTATTGAGTGGTTAGGCCAAAGAAAAAAGAATGTTAAAATATAATTTTAGAGAAGTTATTTTTTAATACACACACACATATATATATAATTGACAACTTCTATACTTACAAAACATACAAACCATGGTATTTTCCTCCCCTCCCCCACATTACCATTCGTAATTCTGCTCTCTGTCATGTAAGTATGCCTGAAATTTTAAATTTTTTTATTAGTTTTGTATTCAGTGTATACAGCCATGTTTCTACCATTGTTAGCCTCCTCCCTGTTCTCCTCCCTCCACAGAGACCCTCCTCATTGGGGAATATGGGTGGTGCATTGTGGGGATAGCCCTCAATTATGGGTAACAGACCCCCTCTTCTGCAAATTTCCCTGAGCCATGCTTGCTTCAGTGATGAGGTATTGGGAGCCTCTGTGTCTCTGGATATCTGGTTTGATAAGGGTTGCATATTCTGTGTGTCTATCTCCTTTACCCTTGTGCTGGTACCAGGTCCACTAAGGAAGCAGCACTCTTACTCATCCCCCTAATTACTCAGTTTCAGCTGGGGTCCTTTTGAGGTGTGATGGGCTGGTTGTCTCCTTAGAATCTGTGCCCATCTGAAAAAAAGAAGCAAAGTCTCCAACAGAGAGTGAAGTTAGTGCCAGATAAATGGGGTAACCTTTGTTTGTCAGAGAGAATTTAATAAGTATAGGCCCTCTTGTAGCCCATGATTGGTGGGGATTGGTAATGGAGAGCAGGCTTATTCTGAATATGGTTCTGACTTGATTCCCAGGTTTAGCTTTGTTCCACTGAGTAGATCATTTGGCAGATGACAATCATACATATAGATGAGGTACAGAGTGATGATTCAATATATGTGTATAATATGCAAATGATAAAATTTGGATAATTTGCATATCTATTCCATTAAGCAAGTATCATTTTTTCCAGGGATACTTCAAGCTTCTCACCTAGAGTAATTTGAAAATACATAATAATTGTTGTAAGCTATAATCATCAGTATACTGTAAAAGACTACAACTTATTTTTTTTCTGACTATATTTTATACCCATTAGCCAAATTCCTTGTATTCTCCCATCTCCTTCCTTCCCTAGACTCTTATAATCTTCATTTGACTTTCTTTCATGATAGTAACCTTTTTGGCTTACACGAATGAAAGCATGCCTTGTGTTCACTTTGTTTCACATACCATAATGCTCTCCAGTTCTATACATTTTGCCAAAGTGATAGGATTCATTCTTCTGTTTAATGGTTCTATCCTTCACCAACCAATGTACAACTCAGTTGATTCCATTTCCTGGCTATTGTGAATAGTGCTGTAATGGACATGGGAGTGCAGATGTCTCTTCAACATACCAATTTAATTTCTTTGGATATACATCCAGAAGTAGGACAACTAGTCATATGATAATTTTATTTTAGGTAGCTTGTTTTCATAGTGCTATTGACCAGTTCCTTTTTAAATTAAGTTTTTGTTTTCTTTACAAGATTCACCATACTCTTTTATTTAATGGCTGTACTAATTTGTATTCTCGTCAACAGTGCATAAGAGTTCGTCTTTCTTTGTATCTCCATTAGTGCTTGATTTTTTGCCTTTTTGACAATAACCATTATAATTGTGTGAGATATTCCATGATTATTTTACTTGCATTTACTTAATGATTACAAATCCTCTTTATTGTTCATAGTAGTTTTAGATTCATAGTAGAATTGAGCAGGAAGGACAGGCAGTTCCATATACACACTCTCCACACACAACCTCCTTTTCTATCAGCATCCCACACTGCTTTGTGCATTTGTTATGATCAGCAGACCTACATTAACACATCCTTATCACTCACAGTCCATGATTTATATTAGAGTGAAAAAATATACTAAAAAATCCATGTGCAAGTTTTCATATGGTTACATTTTTACTTCTTTGGGAAAATACCAATGAAAGCAATTCCTAGCTCATAAGATGAGAGGATGCTGAGTTTTATAGCAAACAGTCAAACTGTCTTTAAAAGTGGCCCTAACAATGTGTATTCCCACCCATAAGGAATGAGAGTTTCTAATGCTCTATATCCTGATATTGTCAGCATTTGTAGTTTTATTCATTTTAATAGGTATTAAGTAGTAGTTGTTTTAAGTTATAATTCTCAAAAATTGGATACACATGAATCATTTCCTTCTCTTATCTTATTTAGTAATATTTTAAAATATTTTTCTGTGGTTACATTAGTTTGTAATTCATGTTCCCATGATTGAAGTCCAGATCCAAACAACAGTATACTACTTTAAAAAGAGGTTTTTAAAGAGATGGCTTAGTGGTTAAGGTCTTTGCCTGCAAAGCCAAAGGATTCCAGTTCACTTCTCCAGGACCCACATAAGTCAGATGCACAGGGGGAACACATGTGTCTGGAGTTTGTTTGCAGTGGCTGGAGGCCCTAGCGTGCCCATTCTCTCTCTCTCATAAATAAATAAAATACATTTAAAAATATGTTTAGTACTTGATGATAGCATGATAGTCTACATATCTAATTGCTCCTCTCATGCCTTAAATTGGTGTTGTCTTTAATTTTACTTACATATAAACCTGCATAAGCAAATGCATATGCATGAGCATGCATCATAAAATAATGTTACGATTGCTATTTTGAAAAGACTGCTTTATATTAGATCAAGTAAATAAAAAATCAAAGGTTTTATTGAATCTTCACTTAACTCCTGTAATATTCTTCCTGTCATTTTGCAGTTCTAATTTTTTGACAACTATTTTTCTTCTCTCTGACCATGTTATTCAGCATTTCTCACAAGCATATTTCCTGACAATAAATGTTGATTTTTGCTTGAGAAATAATTTATCTTTTAAAAATTCATTTTTATCCATTTATTTACATTAAAGACAGAGAGACATAATGAGAGAGGGGGGAAATGGGCATGACAGGATCTTTTGCCACTGCAAATAAACTCTAGATGTATGTGCCACTTTGTGCATCTGGCTTTACATGTCTACTGGGAATAAAACCTAGGCTTTCAGGCTTTACAAGCGAGTACCTTTAACCACTGAACAATTTCACCAGGCTTCATTCATTTTTGAAAAATAATTTTGCATGGACTAAGTTATTCGTGAGGTTTTTCTCTTAAAAATTGATTCTATCTATCCTCGCTATCATCTTTTCTTTTTAATTGTTTTTATAGTCATATTTATTAATTTATTTGATGAGAGAGAGAGAGAGAGAGAGTGGGCACATCAGGTCCTCTAGCCACTGTAAATAAACTCCAGGCACATGTGCCACCTTGTGCATCTGATTAAGGTGGGTCCTGGGAAATTGAACCTGGGTCCTTAGGTTTCACAGGCAAGTGTCTTAACTGCTAAGCCATCTCTCCAGTCATACTATTTTTTATTAAGTAAAAACTTTGTATGAACACATCATGTGTTGATGCCATCATTTTTCTTCTCCCTGTCCCCATTCCAATGAGGGCTTCCTTCTGTGGGATTTCTGATATTCACCTCAGGGTTGTGGGTTATGAGCTGGAGAGCAGTAATCTGTCATTGGGGAGGGGGCAATCCCTCTGGCTATTCTCTCGCACCCTGTGGCTCTTACCATTTTTCTGCCACCTCTTCCACAAACTCCCTGAGCTATATTGTGTGTGCTAGAAGTCTACTTCAGTGTTGTGCTCTCAGCAGGGTCTGGATTTCTGCTTTGTTGTGTTTTGAGTATCCTCAGTGTCTGTCTCCATCACCCGGGCACAAGTTGTCAGGCTTACTGTGGAAGAAGCACTCTTGTTCATCTTGCCAGTTCCTCTGTGGTTTTAGCTGGACCATGGCTGATGTGTGAAGGGTGGTTCATCTCCTGCCAGGGAGTCAGTTATCTTTTCTTGTCTTGTTGATAGATTTTGGTTGTCCTTGGTTCTTGCTGTCTTCAGAAAAAGAAAGACAGATTCTCCAAAGGAGAATGAGATCAGTATAGGTTAAAGGGGATAAGTATCCTTCTAAAATTTTTGACACTTTCATGCATGTGTATAAAGGGCTTTGATCTTATTTCCATCAACTTTTCTCTCATAGTCCTTTCCCCTTCCCATTAACACCTTTCTTCCCCATTTATCTCCATCTTACTTTCATGCCTTTTTGACCCAGTGAATTAAATTAGGGTCGCTTGCATGATCATAAGTGGAAGATAATTTAGTCTAGAATGGACAATTTGACAGTGGCTGTAGCACAGAAGAACATGCCTCCCTGTCTTCCAGGAGATGTGAGATCTCATTAACCCTTCCCCCATCCTTCTGGAGATGCTGGCCACTCAGATTTGTGTAAGAAACCACAGCTACTGTGAGCTCAAGAGTGCAATGGCCATATCACACCCAGAAGACAGCATTCCACAGTGCTCACCCTCATCCTCCTACCTTTACATTCCTTACATCCTCTTCTAGAGGTTCCCTGAGTCTTGTATGAGATGATTTCAATATCCTGTTAAGGGCTAACCACTCAGTATTCCCTTATGCTCTGCAATTTTGCCTTCTACCTGCCATGTTTTCTGAACAGTACATTATAATTCTCATATTTGTTATTGTATGTTTCCCCCTCTTCTTTCAAAAGTTGTATTTATCTTTGACTTCCTGAGCATTTCAGATGATATGTCTTGGTACTGGGAGTTTCAGGCACTGTGGTTGTTTGAATAGATGGCCCCCAATATATTCAGTTCTGTTTGTAGTTTGCATCTGCATCCACCTGGCTGGAGGCAGTGTCACTGGGTGGATCTTAAGGTGTGGTGGTGGGTTTCAGATCTCAATCTAAAGATATGCAAAGTGTGCCTAGCTGGAGTTCCTAAAGTGTGCTATGCGGCTTTTGGTTTTTTGGTTTGTGCTTCTCTCTCCCTCTGCTTGGTCTTGTGAAGGCAGGCCAGCTTCCTCAGCCATTATGGAACTTCCCCTGTATCTGTATGCTTCAATAAATATCCCTTCCTCCATAACTGTGCCTGGTCTAGAAGTTCATCTCAGCAATCCTGAAGCTGTGTGTTACAGGCACCTTTTTGATTGATGTTCTTTAATTTTACTATATCAGTGGTTTAAAGCCTGACAATAATTTGTGGAAATCTCTCTGTCATTATTCCTTTAAATACTGTTTTTATTCTTTCCTTCTCATAGCCCCACTGCATGAATATTATGTGTCTTTTGGTTATCACATGCTTTTTGTATAGTTTGGTATGATTTTTTTGAAATCATTTTTGGCTTTTCAGCTTTGGAATTTTCTATTGCCATATAATGAAACTTCTTTTCCCACCTATGTTAAATCTGTTAATTAGCCCAGCAAAGTCATTCCTCATTAGTATTCAATATGTTTTCAGTTTTTTGGCTGTTAATTCATATGTAATAAGTATATATATTTGTGAGGTAACTTGTGATATTTAAATTCATCTATATAATGTATAATAATCAAAGTAACCGTATATCATTCATCTTTAATCATTTTCAGTTTCCTTGTGTTTGGCCATTCAAACTTTTGCCTACTAGCTATTTTGATATGTACAATGTAATGTTGTCATTCATAGTTATATTACTATGCTTCCAAACATTAGAAGTTATTCCTGCTATCAGACTGCACCACTGTACATGCTAACCATCCTGTCTCTGCTCAACAAGCCCCAGCTTCTCATAATCAATATTTTATTTGTATAAGATCAACTTTTTTAGCTCACACATAGGAAAGCATGTGACATTTGTCCTGTATGTTATTATGTATATTATCTATACATCTCTGTTTTATTATATTTTAGAGTTTTGGTCTCTGCTGACATAATCAATATGCTTTTGCTTTTGCATGCCATTTACTTTTCCCACTAAAACGTTTGTTATATTCATCAGAGGTTGTATACAATTTCAGCTCTAATAATCAACATTTCTGCCAGTTTAGACAGTATCTGAAATCCATTTCTGGTGTCTACAACTTTGAGATTTTTTGGCATGCCTCATATTTTTATGCTAAAAGGAAGACATAATATATTGGATAAAACAAACTGGATAATCAGGCCTTTAGTAATATCGTGGTAAGGTGTTGAGGGTGATGAAGCATTCTATAGTTTTGTGAGTAGTTCTCAAACTTTTATAAAGCATATTCTTGTTGGATGGAAAGTTGACCAGTCCCTCTCTCTCTCTCTCTCTCTCTCTCTCTCTCTCTCTCTCTCTCTCTCTCTCCCTCTCCCTCTCCCTCCCCCTCTCCCTCTCCCTCTCACTTTCTCTTTACATGAGACAGAATGGCTGGCTCATATGGGACAGATTTGTTTCTTATTCTACCTAGAAGAAATTTATTTCATTTGGATATTTATTTTCACTCACAAAGCTAAAGGGGCCTGAATTTGTGTATGCCCAGTCACTCAGGAAGCTCAAACCCTGATAAAAATCCAGCAAATGGGCTGTAGAGATGGCTTAGCAGTTAAGTGCTTGCCTATGAAGCCTAAGGACACTGGTTCAAGGCTCGATTCTCCAGGACCCACTTTAGCCAGATGCACAAGGGGGCACATGTGTCTGGAGTTTGTTTGCAGTGGCTGGAGGCCCTGGCATGCCTATTCTCTATTCTCTCTATCTCTGTCTCTCTCTCTTTCTCTCCCTTTCTTTCTGTGTCTGTTGCTCTCAAATAAATAAATAAATAACGAACAAAATAAAATCCAGCACATTAAGAATGGTTAAATACTTTCTCCTCAAGGCATGCTTTGTTAAGAAGGACCTTGAATTTTCTAGTGAATTTAATAATGGTTACTTTTCTCCTCCCCAGGCTGATACTACACATGGAGACTTATCCCTGATCTTCAAGTGAGAACAGAGAGAATCTTGCTGGAAGTACAACACAGTATACAAACACTTGGAGGTGTCCATCTAAGTGAGTTTGTGGCCTTCAGTAATTTGTCAATTATAACTAGGCTTTGATTTATCCTCAGCACTGGTTCCTGTGGAGGTTTTTGTGTGTGACTGTCTTCTGATTTGGCAAGTTCAAATTACATCTGCATCATCAAGATCATCATCATCTTCATTGCTGATGTAGCTGTTTGCCCTTATTAGAACTTACTTCCCTGCCACATTTTAAAAATTGTTTGGGTTTTTCAGGTTTTGCTTTTCACTTTTTACTTGCTGTTAGGAATGAGACTCTACTTTAAAAACTTGCTACAACATATGAAAGTAGAAGACAGAAGTATAGCTTAGAATTTTAGAAATGTGGTTATTATCCTCTGTCTCACACTCTAGCTATACTATGGATTTCTTTCTCTTTTGAGGTGAGAGTGGGCGTTATAGTCTCTCTATGTACCACAGGCTTCTCTCCAACTCCATCCTACTACTATGTTACTTACTTACTACTGCTTCCTAAGTGATGGGATTGCTAGTTATGCCACCATGACCAGCTCCATCGATCCCTGAGTAAAGGTTCTAGGCTTCCACTTCACCATCACAACTACCTGGCATCCTTCTGAGCTCATCATACTGATCCAAGATTTTGGGGTTCAGGAGGGGGTCTCCCAAACTTATAAACCCTGATTTTTGGTCCCTATCCTCAAAATTAAGAATTACAAAAACCAAAGAATTGATAAACAGACTCAATAAAGATACATTATGAATTATTGAGCTTATTTACCAAGAAATTTTAAATTATTGGGTTTATTTAACAGAACTAGAGGCCTAGGAAGAGGCTGAAGAAGGGCCACAAGCACATAGAAGATAGAACCTAGGAGTTGATGTAGGGAGATTTAAAAGAAATACACACTTGTTTGAAAAGCATAGCATCCATCTTGAGCCTCCCCATGGAAGAAAATTAAGAATAGAAGAGAAAAAGTACCAAAACATAGACTAGGAAATTCAGGGGAGAAATGTGTAGTAAAGCAAGCCCCCCCCCCCATAGTTACCCAGAGTTTAGAGAAGTTACACAGGTGGCATGTCCAGAGTTTAGAGGGAATTTCCATGTGGTAGATCTAGAGTTTAAAAGAAACACAAATGTGTCAACTCAGATCAGAGGAAAATCACACATGTAATTAAAGTGAGAAGGTATCCTGAAATATAATGTGGATAGAAGATAAGCAGAAAACTACCTAGGCCAAGAAGCAGTGCTCTGTTGTCCCCCCAACCAGTCTGCTGGGTTGGGGGAAAGCCAGACTTATATGTATTTAGACAGAGATCACAAGGCAGAGAGAGAACAGAGATCAGCATGGACAAACCTTTATATACGATTGAAAAGACATTCTTTAATGAGACTAAGGTATGTAAGGGGAAGACCTGACTTGTTTGTAGATTCAAAAGGGGCTGACACAAAGGTCAGCCCACCTAGGTAGTATGGTAGACTATTGAGGCAGCAGGGGGAACTGCAACAGTTAGTGATGAAACTTGATCAGACATGAGTTCCACTCTTGCCAAGGCAGGGTGGCATCCTCTGGTTCTGTCTGTGGGTTCCTGACTCTAACTGAAACTATCTCAATAAATAAAAAAAAACAAGCTTTCCCTTGAGTCTCCTTAATTGCTTTGCACATTTTTAAAATTTTGGCTCCAGAGCATATTGATTCAAAGTTAGATGTGCTTCATTCAGTTGTTTTCTAAAGGAGAAAACTTAGTATTTCTGAAGCTTCTGTGACATTGTGTTACAATTTTTGTAGTTATACTGTTACTATTATTTCTTTATTTCTTATTTTGGTTTTTTGAGGTAAGTCTCACTCTAGCTCAGGCTAACCTGGAATTCACTATGTATTCTCAGGGTAGCCTCGAACTTAACAGCAATCCTCCTACCTCTGCCTCCCTAGTGCTGGGATTAAAGGCATATGCCACCACACCTGGCTAACTACTATTCTTATCTTTATTAACATTTTATGAAAGAGTACTGCTATATTTGGGGATTTTTTTCATGGTGGGAAAATATATTTTTGTAAGGGAAGTAATGTGAAGGAAGTGATTGCTAAGAAGCTCTCATGTCCTCATGACACATCTTCACTAATCAGCTTACCTTGTATTTGAACTCATTTTCATTATTACAGGAGGAGGTAGAAGGGAAGGGGAAGGTTCAGAGGGTGACTGAAGGAAAAATCAGTATGAGAAGGAAGCTAGAAAAAAAATCCAAAATGAGTTAAATGCTATTATCCTGAGATATGATCAAGGTATGTCATAGACAGCCCCAAGGTTGCTAGGATGAATATCTAAACAGACACAGTTTAGGGGAGGAAAGGATTTATTTCAGGCTTATAGATACAAGTGAAGTTCCATTAATGGTGGAAGAAACTGGCTCCCTTTCACAGATCCTGACATAAACAACCTAGCCAGCAAACATCAAAAGGCTCACACCTCTTTGCATACCTTTGGACTGGAACTCAGATCCACCTCAAGTCACAAGGTCCCTCTAATAGGAGTCAGCCTGGTAGGGCTTGGAGCTGCAATCTCAATTTTAATAAGATATCTGAATTTACAGGGGCATTCATTCAAATTACCACAAAGCATAAGCAAAGATTTAAAATCTCTCCCTTAAGCTTTAATTCTCAAAGAGTTCAATAGGTTATTAAACTAAATACATATTCTCTGTTTATTTCTTTTATCCATATAAAGAAGGTGTTTAACAGATGTTTATGTTCAACTATTTTATTCTGCATATTGTTTTATTACAAATAAAAAGATATATTTTTCTGGGCTGTAGAGATGGCTTAACAACTAAGGTGTTTGATTGCAAAGCCCAACAAACTGGGTTCGATTACCCAGTACCTATATAAAGCCAGATGCACAAATTGGCACATATACCTGGAGTTCATTTGCAGTGGCAAGAGTTCCTGGAATACCCATTCTCTCTCTCTCTCTCTCTCTCTCTCTCTCTCTCTCTCTCTCTCTCTCTTTCTGACTCTCTTCTCTCTTATATCTCTCTGCTTGCAAATAACTAAAAAATTTGAAAATATAAAAGAAGAATTTTTTTCTTTTTAAATGAACTTTGTTCAATCCCCCCTGTAAAAACTAGAGGTGTCAAGTGATAAACTGTGAAGGTGGGATAGAACGGTTATGCAGGAAAACCATAAAACCATAGATATGTTAGGGGAAACCCCTAGATTCCTTCTTGCTATAAGAAGTAAAACCACTTCTCAATAATTGAAAGTTCGGACTCCTTGACTTCTCAGCTGTGCACATGAGAGTTCAAGACTAAATCTATTACTTTAAGAAGAATCAATAGTTCTCATAAAATTACTAGTCTCCTCAGGAACACAAAATAGCATTTCTGAAAGAAAACATGATTTGTTGTTCTGTTCTACATGCATATTTATACAAATTGATAGGATATTTGGAATAACCACAAAATTCATTGGTAGCCCAGATAAATCACTTTTCTTCCAATTTGGAGAGTCAAGTGGTTTATATTTGGTTTTGATTATTTTTTAAATCTGGGATTCCCTGAGTGAATTTCCACTAGCTTCTTTAGACCCCAGATATGATACAGTAATCCAAGGCCTGTTGTTTTTAGAACTTTTAGCCTATCCTTTTATCTTCTAGACCCAACATAAGCCATTCAATATACTGACTAGGCCATTTTCTTGTGACTCAGACAAAGGCACAAGTACCCCTAGAGTCTCTGTGACAGGCACAGCTATTATATTAACCAATAAAGGTGAGGATGGTATTTAAAGCTTCTGAACTCCTTAGTAGATAGGCTGTTCTTTGGATTAGCCATTTATAAAACAACAATAATCAATGTCATTCACATATTAATAGTACCAGATGGAGATGATGAACAAACTTCACAGAAAAGCCTCCAAATTTACTCAATCCAAATACATAGTCTTTAGTTTTTTTGGGGGGGTACTAGATGATTCTGCCTGCTTTTCTATCTCAGCCAACCAAACTTTCTATAACTTTGTTTTCCAAATTTGTTTGGAATAAAAGAATCTAAGAATCGGGATGGAGAGATGGCTTAGCAGTTACGCACTTGCCTGCAAAGCCTAAGGACCCTGGTTTGAGGCTCCCTTCCCCAGGACCCACCATTTGCAGTGGCTGGAGTCCCTGGTGTGCCCATTCTCTCCTCCTTCCCTCTCTCTCTCTCTCTCTCTCTCTCTCTCTCTCTCTCTCTCTCTCTCCCTCCCTCTTTTTCTCTCTGCCTGTCACTCTCAAATGCATAAATTAACAAATAAACAAAAAATTAAAAAAATAATAAGAATCAACTGAAAGGTAGAAAATAGACAGAGAGATGCAGCAAGAATTTATTAAAGGGCTAGAGATATGGCTTAGCAGTTAAGTGCTCTCTCTCTCTCTCTCTCTCTCTCTCCACTTTCTCTATCTGTCTGTTGCTTTCAAATAAATAAATAAAAATAAACACATCTACATTGTAGCATTTAGGAATAATGAAATATAGTAACCTTTGAAATAATGAATTCTTGGTCTGGAGAGATGGCTTAGAGGTTAAGGCACTTGACTGTGAAGCCTAAAGACACATGTTCAACTCTCCTCCAGAGCTCACAAAAGGAAGACACATAAAGGTGAGGCAAGCACAAGGTAGCACATGACACTAGGTGGAACAAGTGTCTTGAGTTTGATAACATTGGCTGAGGCTGGATGCCAATTCTCTCTCTCTTTCTGTAAAACAAAATAAAAAAGTTAATGAACTCTTAAAAAAAATCAATATACTTATGGAACTCTGAACCGGAATGTAAGCCTCTTAGTGTCTTTTTAAATTTCCTCATGGTCCACATCAGTAGGACTAGACTCACACTTGTTCTTTTATAGTTAATGGGAATTGAACTCAGAGTCCTATGCATACTACCACATCATCTACCACTGAGCCACACACCTGAGTCCCTACCACTTTTATGTATTGCTGATGGGGATTTAATATAGGGCATCATGTGTGCTAAGCACATACTCCACCACTCAGTAACACCTATAGTCTTGAATGCTAGTTCTTAATCTATTACTGATAGAGTCTGAAAGGCTTTTGGAAGATTAGCTCCACATCTATGCTACTAATCAAAGATACAGTATAATGAAAACTGGAACATAGCTTTGCTACCAAAATACTACCTACTCATGGTGAGGGTAATAGTTAATATTTAGTATTCCTTTGCCTTCTGCAGTGATTGGCCAAACCAGAACAAGCTACTCAAAATAATGATTTATACCACTGTTGATAAAATTGACTCTCTGTGGCTTATAATTAGATTGACAAACATTATAGGTTACGCTCCTTTTCCTTAGACTCACTCAGACTCCATTATTGCCTTTCTCTTGGTCTTAATCATCTTTCTGGAAAAAAAAAAAAACCTAAAACAAAAGAACTTCATGCTTTCAAATGATACTTTTCTTATACCTGATACATATTTTTAAAATCTGTCAATGTACTTAGAAAATACATTTGTACATTTAAAAGTCACATAATGAAGTCCATACTTTATATGCTAATTTGAAAACCAAAATACATGCAGAAAAAGAATAATAGAGGAACACTAGGGTCCTTTAATACCCTGCACTCCAATCACAAGTGCACTTGAGGTAACATAGCCCACTATACTTCATCTACTACAAATTTACCTAAACCCATATGATGGCTAATATGTTAGTGATCCCTAAAAATATGATCCCATGGTTTTTCCCCTTGGGTAACACAGGTTCATCTCTAGATCATTTTGATGTAATTTCTTACTGGGCTTTTTGGAGGGCTGTTTTTTATTATTTTGATAAGAAAAGAGATCATATGGCTTAGGGACAAGTTTCTATGGGATAGTTATGGAAGGCCTTCTGGCAGACTGAATCCTTGAGGCCTGCTGGCAGGTCACAACCAGTTTCCTTTGCAACAATAAATCTTCACAGAAGACAGGGATCCTTGACAGCCTGACAAACACTTAAAGTGTGGATATGAATTAAAGATATATCACTCCTGGTGGGCATATTAAAAAAAAAAAACTGTCAGTTGAAGTAAGCAGTATTCTAAAAACATACAGTACCATATCAGGGCTAGAGAGTGTTGGATAGAAAAAGCATTGGCAGATGGACAATTTTTGAAAGTCAGGTCTATGCGGATGTGAAAACCAAGCTGAGAAGAAGTTTGTTAGTTCTCATCTGTTGCCCTGCTTTGAAATCCATATTTGGAAGTTTAGATTTCATTCTCTTAAATGCCTCTAAATCCTTCATTATTAGCTATGAGCTAGACAAGTTTATAATCTAGGTCCTATGTATAATGCGAGTGGTGACAGGCACAGAATTCTAGCCAAACCATCTTACTTACTGACTATTGCTTTGCCAACAGTTCTACCACCAGAACCTCTTACTTGGAGAACTTACTACTGCTTAGACAACTCAAGGGAAGAGAAACTTTCAATTTACTCAATCATGGCTGAATTTTCTGCCATTTGTGGTTTTTAAGAGTATTGGGAATTGAAGGTCAGACTATTCCAGGTGAAATTTAGGGTACAGAAAAGCAAAATCAGAAGTCATTTACTATCTGCTTCATAGTCACATAGAAATAGTTGAGGGCATTCATCCAACCTTTATCTGATACAAACCTTTGCTTCAGAACATTCCCATGAAGTATTCATCCCATCTCTTGTGATAAAGATCCTTTCTTAATGGAGATGTCCACTCCATTAAGCAGTTCTTACTGATAGAAAGTTCTGTCTTAACATGAATTCCAAAGTTACTTCCTTGTTTTTTCAACAGTAGTAATGCTTATTTTTCATAGAATTGGACTAATTGGACTACCTCCTGTTTCCACGAAGGTTCTCTGGATTTGTAAAGGTAGGTTTTCTGATCCCTACCTCTTATAAAACTCTACTCTTATATCTTACAGCATTTCTCAGAAGATATAGGGATAGAAACAATAGTGAAGATCAAATAGTGGAAAGAACCAATGACCCATGGCCTTCAGGACCATATGTAAAATCACATACACATAAAATGCTAAGACTAAAGGTACCAAGCATTGGGCAAGGGTATATGATTGCAATACACACTATTACTGAAAATTCAAGCAAAATGGGACAGTAACTGAAGGAAATACTTTACACTTTCTTATAAAGTTAAACAGACTGAACTCATCATCCATTCCTTCATATTGAATCAAAAGGAATGATTGTGACAAGAATTTTACCATGTATGTTTATATCAAAATATGTTGATATATATAGTTATTATTTGTGAACAGAACCCCAATAAATCTGTGTATCAGTTACTTTATGCATTGCTATAACAAAATACCTGACGTAATGAAAGGAAGATTTCTTTCAGTCTACAGTTGAGGTTTCAATCTATCATAGAGGGGAAGTATGGCAGCTAGTCACACTGTATACACATCAGGAAGCAGAGAGCAATAAAGGCAAAGCTCGGCTAGCTTTCTCCTATGTATACAATCTTGGACACCCCCAACACACACACACAGTTAAGTTGGGTCTTTCCACTTCAATCAACCTAATCAACATAAGTCCCTCATAGGCATACCTGGGGGTTCATTTCCTAGGTGACTCTAGGTCCTTTCAAGTTGACAATCAATAGAAACTATCTCAGTCTGGATAAAAGAAAATATGCACATGCAGCCAGAATTGTCCATAAATGTTTATAGGGACTTATTTGTATTTGCCTGAAACTGGAAATAAATCAAATGTTCATAAATAAGATGAAGCAAAATGTGCTATATACATGCAAATATATATATTTGCAATAAGAAAGAATGAAATATTGAACTACAATATAAGTGAACCTTGAAAACATTCTAAGTGAAAAAAGGTAGAATAGTCCCAGTTACACAAAATGTTTAGAAAAAGAAAGTCCAGTGGTTGTCTGGGGCCAAAGATAGGAAAATTGATTACAAAGCAGTATGTCAGAATCTGGGTGGTGATAGCAATTTTCTATATTGTCAATGTGGTAGAGTTTACACAGATACATCTATATTTTTTAAAGCTAACTAACTGCATTTTTTCAATTGGATTAATTTTTTGTACATGAATTGCACACCTGGCAAAACAGTTATTTTTCAAGCCAATATTACTCATAGAATGAGGTCTCATTACAGCCCTATTTAATGAAAGCAGTTTCTTGAATGCAGAGATCAGTAAGGACACAGAAATACAAGTAGGTAGAATAGAGAGCTAAATCTTATTGGTAATATGACCTATTATCAAGATGAAAGAAGTAGACATTGACTTTGTCAGCCTGGGGCTCAAGCTAGAAGGGTTTTGCAAAGGGGACATTTCATTTCTGTTTTAAGCAATGACAATATGTAAAGTGCCAGTGTTATTTCACAAGTGATAGGTGTAAACAAGGAAGTTGTTTGCTCATTATCTATAAAGTGGCTTTCTCTGCTATATCTGTACTTAAAATGTGACACATTATTGGCCTTTCTGAAAATGCTTCTTCCATTTACTTTCCTTTTCACTATTGCAAATTATAAGCAGCTCACTCAAGAGATGCTTTTCCTTGAAAGACATTTTATTTTATTATTATTTTAAAAGAAATCTCACTTTATGTATTTATTTATTGTTTGAGAGACAGAGGTGGATAAATATGGAGAATAGGTGCACCAGGGCCTCTAGCCACTGTAAATGAACCCCAAACCCGTGTGCTACCTTGTGTATCTGGCTTACATGGGTACTAGGGAATTGAGCCTTGGTCTCGAGGATTCACAGGCAAGCGCCTTAGCTGCTAAGCCATCTCTCCATCCCTATATTGTTTTCGTGAGGTAGGATCTTCCTGCAGTCCAGGCTGACCTGAAATTCACTATATAGTCTCCAGCTGGCCTCAAACTCATATAATGCCTCCTACCTCAGTCTCCAGAGTGCTGTAATTGAAGGTGTGGGCCACCACACCTGTTGATATTTTATTTTTTATCATATGTCCTGAATTATTAGCCTCTAATAGAGGGAAAACTTGATATGCCCCACACTTATATAATGTTATGTCTATAGTTGAAAAAATTAGGTGTGTGAAGTTTTAAAAAGTGCCTAAGTTCTCAGAGAGGAGCTAATAATTGTAAACCAGAACTGACATCTAGATCTGATTCCAGGGCCTAGGCTCATAATTACTATTTCCTCATATCGCAAGAGTAATAAAACAACATATATCCCTTATTAAGTGCATTTTATGAACCATATACTGAAATAAGTAGTTGACATGTATTATTTCAATAATTCCAGAATGGCTGTGCTTCATGAAAGCTCATTAATATTTCTCAATACCCAACATAGTGCCTGTCACAAAACAGACATCCAATAAAGATTTATTAAAGAAATTTATCAAACATCTGTGATGAATACTGTAGGCCAATTTTATGGGCTACAAAATGAAGTTTAAAGAAATCAATATACTTAATAATAAATGCCTATGCCTAAACAACTGGTAGAGTCCAGTGCTGTACCTAAATCAATGTAAAGTGCTTAATGAATGTCATGAAAGTAAAGGGAGATGTCTTGTAGTAAGGATGGAAAACTAGGGTTGATGTTTATTGAATACCTAGAGAACCCCACCCGATTCTACCTTATCTTTTCACATTTTCCAGAATCTTTTCAATTTTGTGGACCAAACATATATGGAGTACAACATATGAGAGGTAAGTCATTCTCTACTTTTCATCTAAATATTGTTTAAATTACTATTTTTAGACACTTCTTGTCTGGATTAATCTGCATTTATTTTCTTTCCAAACCTGTAGGTAATTCGTAGGACCTTTTATAATTTTAATGTGTTTAATGCCAATCACAGGGTGACACATAAATAAAGATATTTTCATATATAATACAGTATCCTCTCTGGAGATAAAGATTGCATGAAAGATGTCCATAATCTGCTTATTTTGGTCTGTCTCATGTAAATATGCTATTTAACAAAGATTATGTTTCACTAACCTTATGGATTGTTTCAAGATATCAGAGACTTTCATAAGTGCTTTACTCTAGCCAGTCAACAGCATGAAGGGAAATATGGGACTTGGATTATTTCTTCCACCACAAAGACATTTCCCGTGACATGCAAAGATAATTATTGGCAGGTTATTAGTTAAGAATTATAATTTAGTTCTCTAAACTCAAAGTGTGTTTTGAAAGCATAAATATCTCATATCCAACAAAATAAGGATTCTCTTCCTAAATTATTGTAACTTCTCTGATGGCTACAGAAAATTTTTACATAAATTAAAACTATTTTAAAGATATATTTGATGCTCAGGATACCACAATAATTGTAAAGAGAGCTATAACCCACAAACTAAGCTACAAATTCATCCAAACAAAACACAAGTCAAGAGTACATATCCTGGGCTGGAGAGATGGCTTAATGGTTAAGCACTTGCCTGTGAAGCCCAAGGACCTTGGTTCCAGGCTCGATTCCCCACGACCCACTTTAGCCAGATGCACAAGGGGGCGCACACACCTGGAGTTTGTTTGCAGTGGCTGGAGGCCCTGGAGCGCCCATTCTCTCTCTCTCTCTCTCTCTCTCTCTCTCTCTCTCTCTCTCTCTCTCTCTCTCTTTCTCTCTCTGTCGCTCTCAAATAAATAGAAATAAACAAACAATTAAAAGAAAAGAATATCCATCCTTTCTTCTCACTGCTTTGGATAAGGTCACTGAAGTGAGTATGGAGCTGGGACATCTGCCCCCTGGGCATTAGTCCACATGTCACCAGTCTTTGAATATATTTCTATCTGTAATATGAAAACATGTTGTGATACACTGGAACAATATTGGGGTTTCTGCCCATATTAGCAAAGACTAAACGGAGCTATATAGGGACTGAGTGTAGCAAAACCACTTCTGTTAATAGCTAGTGCTGTCTATGCCTGCCATGCACAGATGTTATAAATTCAATTACGAATTACTGAGCATCTCTATTACATACAAGGAATGGTGTTAGGCCCTGAGGATGTAGAAAGGAAACTTGGTGTTTCTATCTAATCTAATAGGACAAAGTTTAAGAGTAAACACACATATCTAATAATTACAAGTGATATGTTTTGCAAAGCAGAGATACTAGGGTAGATAATATATTAAATGACTTACTTTAAGTCTCTTTCTTGCTCTACGTGAAGAGATTTGGGCAGAAACACCTTTTCAGAACAACATGGGTGTCTAGAAAGAAAAGAACTATTTACAAGAATGTTTGGTCAGCAACTTCCCACTACCTGTAGAAAAGAAGATACTATAAATGGTTTCTATTGTTAATATCTGTTAAATACCAGAAACCGTACCTAAGATTTTCAAATATATATATGAATATATATATATAACTTTTTGAAACATAGACTTTACAGATATGAAAACTAATGCCTATAGAGAGACAACTTACTCAAGTTCTCATTGACTTGTTTTAATTTTTACTGAGACTTTTACTCCAAAATTCACCTCATTCCATAGCACAAGATTTTTTTTCCTACTGTTTCAAAATGTTTTCAAGGACAGAGTTGTATTAGATGCATGTGTTGAGGATTCAAGTTCCACATCAAATATTAAATAATTGTATTTCTTTAAATAACGTTTTCTTTATCAGTTGGTGAGAACATTGAATTTGTGCCTTGTTTATTTCAGTTTATTGAAATTATAAATGAAATAACAGGATAAATATTTAAAGAACATAAAATAATCAGTGCATGAGTGAATCATTACTATTTAGGGAATAACAGTAAAGTACCAAATATTAAGTGGTGTTATCTAGTTGATAATCCCTGTATCACTCATTCACTACCAGTTAAGCCTTAGCAAGGATAGAAAGGCTAATTGGGTAGGTCTGGGGATTAGACTTTAGCACAAAGCATCATAAACATGATTCAAATGCATTTCTATTTTCTGAAGCTCACATTCTTCATCTCTAAAGTTGGAATATTTCTCTAATTTGAGGTTTTTAGGAGACTTCTGGCAATAAAAAAGCATTAAAAGTACTAAGTTGCTTATGTTAAGCTTTTTCCACCCTGAGCAGGGCAGCAAGCATGTTTCCCAAACAGCAAGGAACCAGGGAGTGCAAAAATGTTTAAATCTAAGTGGACTAGGTTCTGTCAGTTTATCAGTTGCAAGTGGCGTTCAGCACTAAGTGAATCGCACTTAATGAATTAGAGATGAAAGGGACAGTAGGGAGTACAAAAGCAGAAGACCTTTCATTTCAAATTTAAAGGGCTCCCTTTATGGCTATTTGGGACCCACAGATATGATTTTTTTTCACTCTTGTCCTAATTGTTTACTTGAAACAGAATGTACTGTTTGAAATGATTTGAGCATTGGGGACAGAGAAACTGAACAATGCCTTCAAATTGGTAAACAGGGAACACGGTATTTTAGCCACCATGTCTTCCTCATAAATGGTGACTGTGGAGGAGAGGCACAATTGGTAATATTCAGATTCCCTATAGAACTGCAAGTCAGATTCTAGATTGCATATTGCCGTCAGCTCCACTACCATGTTTTAGCTGTATGCTCAAACAGATTATAGAACCTGTGAGTTGGAAAAAAGGAGATCATTTTTTTGTGTGTGAGATAGGGTCTCTCTGTGGTCCAGGCTGACCTAGAATTCACTATGTAGTCTCAGGGTAGCCTCAAACTCACAGAGATCCTCCTACTTGTGCCTCCTGAGTGCTGGGATTAAAGGCGTGAACCACCACACCCAGCCAGAGATCATTTTTTGATGCTTCCCTCTTATCTGATGTTAGACTCCGTGTTCTAACTCCCTGCCAGGATGAATTGTAACAATGCTTATCATTGAAAGATATAGAGCTCAGACCTTCTCTCATGGAGATACTCATTTCATCTCTATCCTCACACTATCAATTATAACTTGAAATAGTTGCTTTTTCTCAGAGAATAAGATATACAGAGTCATTTGGAAACCATTGTTAATACTTGAAACTTCTCCATTGCTCCTTGACTTGGATTAATGTCTCAGTGGCTTTGTTTATAACTAGAAGAAATGAAAAACTACAATGAGAAAGAACTGAAATAATGAACATGAAAGTGGGGTTTTTGCATGTATATGTGTGTGATATCTGCAGGTATGCATGTTCCTATGTACATGGGCATATGTTTGTATATGGACATCATGCATATTTGTATGCATGTGCATGAAGACCAGAGGTTGATTTAAGTGACTTCCTCAATTCCTCTCCACCTTATTATTTTTGAAATAGGGTCTCTCACTGAATCTGGAGCACATCCATTTGCCTAGACTAACTAGTCTGTCTCTTTCTCCCCAGAGCTGGGATTACAGATACATGTTGCCATGCCTGGGTTTTAGGTGGATGCTAGGAATTCAAACTCTCTGTAAATGCTAGGAATTCAAATCTCTGTAAATGTAGAAGGGGAAGCCCATATGGCAGGAATGCTGATCAAGCAAGTAGAGCTCTGTAATATAGTTAAGACTCATCATAGAGGAGAACTAGGAAACTGTTATAGAATATATACAACACTGTTAACATCACAATAAACAAGGGTATGTATCCAACTAAGGTAGAGGAAAGATTGAAAACGAAGTCTGTTCTTGAACATAGCAATAATGACATTGAAATCAACTCCATCTGAGGATAAATGGATAACTTATCTGTTATTCATAGTCAGCAAAGAACAGAATGCAGTGTCCTTTTCAAAGAGTACCACAGGTCCCCAAGGACCAGAGAACCTCAACTGCAGCTTACACTCTCTCTAAGCCAGCTGAGTGTTACATACCCAAACGAGGCCTGCATTGACCTACTCTTATGGAAATCATGGGCCACTATTAGCAGTCGTGGAAGAAAGTAATCCATATATAATGCACTGTAGGGTCTGCTTTTGAGGACAAATATATATATATTTAAATATAGAGTAGGGTATGGTGGCACGCACATGTAATTCTAGTACATAAGAAGGTGAATGGAAGATTTTTGGATCTATCCAGGACTACCTAGTAAGTTCCAGGTCAGTTTGGGCTGTATAGCAAGGACCCCTAAAATGTAAATAATGATAAACATGTGTAGTATGTTTAGAGAGTCTTCAACCTAGAGCTTCTTGAAAGTATTGTTAAATGGAACCTCTGCAATAGATCCCTTGTACTACTTATTTAAAACTCAGATTAACAAGTCTAAAATAAGACTCTATGAATTTTATTCCCCATGAATTAAATCCAAGAGCCTGCATAGTATATTCCCAGGAGATGCTAAGCTACCCTACATCTTAATAATTTCTGACAAATATTGAAGCTTTGTGTTGTCTATCACCAATACTTCCAATGTCAAATCTAAGGACTACTTACCTCGATATTACCTGGAATTCCTATAAAATTCTCTTCCTGAGTCTCCTGCTAACTCCTTTTCATCAGAATTTCTGTGTTCTAAAGTTTAAGGAGGCTAATATAATTATTGTACAGATAAAGAAACTTAGTCCCAGAGAGAAAGAGTGACTTGCCCAAGGTTGTCAAATGAAATGGTGGAAGAGATAAACCCATACCTAGCTTTCCAAGCAAGTCTATATACTATGCTCTTCTCACCATCCTTGAAGGGAGATTTATTTCTCAATTTAGTGTTCATGACTACAGAATTTCATGTACATTCTGAAGCTCAAGGATGAGAAATGTAACTTCTTTGGATGATTGTAGGATCTCAGAACAAAACTAATCCTCCAATTATTATAAAGAATATCTTGATATTAAAATAGTATAAGGTTAAAAAGCCCTTTTATGAGGAACATGGTACTGTAGGACAGGCCCCGGTTATTCAGCTTTGTGGTACTGTAAAATGTGCATGAGATAATCAACTGAAAAGAGGAAAGGCTACTTTGGGCTCATAGTTTTGGCGGTTGCAGTCTATGGACAGTTGGCATTGTTGCTTTTGGGCCATTGTGAGGCCAGTATAATCTTCATAGAAGTACATGATATTGCAAGCTACTTGCCTCATGGAGGCCAAGAACTCAAAGGAACGAGGTAGAAGAAGGACTTTGAATCCAGTGTTCTCTTTGAAAGCTTGTCCCTAATGATATAAAGCCTCCCACTAGGCCCTATTGCTTAAAGGTATTCATCATATTCCAATAGTGCCAAGCAGAGGACCAAGCTCTAAACACATGGTCCTTTGGGTAACATTCCATCTCCAAATTATAGCAAGGCCCTTCTGTTGTCCCAAAGGATTCTAGAATGAAGTGTACCTAGTGAAAATATTCATCATGGCTTTGAGGCAACTGAATGGAACTATCAAGATGGTATGCAATAAAAAATGGTATGCAATAGTTTAGTAAACTCATTTGTTATTCTTGTTTGTGTAGTTCAAAAAAAATCAACTTACTAAGCAAAAGATTATGTCTATGCAGCTTTATCAGATCTGGTCCAGTAATGCAAAAGTGATCCTTTAAACCTATGCATTTTAAATGCCTGCTATGTTTCTGCTATATCTCTTTGAGGTTAGATTCTCCAGGCAGGCAGTCATTGCCCCAGAATTCTCTAGGGACAATCCAATAGAAAGCTACTGATCTCTAAAAGGAAAGAAATTTACCAAATTATAAGGAAAGGAAGATTTTCTTTGTGGGATTAAGCAATTACCATTGATGATGGTGAAATTGTATGTTTTGCATGTGGGCTAATGCTTATAATTTAGCAAGTGTTTCACCAATGCTACATAATTCAGAATATTAAATGCCATGTCACCTTGAATACATAATTCTAAACAGAAGACCTCAACAAACATTGAATTGAGTGTAGAAGGAAAAGGCAGAAGGCAAACACAGAAAGGAAATGCTGTAATCACATCCTTCCAATGAAAAGAAAAGTTTGCTAGAGGTCCATACTCCCTTACTTCAGTGCTGAAATCAAAAGCTGTCTAAGACTGAAGTCATTCTTTTCATTAATTTGATGCCAAAATCCATTTGGCAGCAAAACTTGACCTGAATTGACATGAATTTAGTTTTTATCCCTTTTGTTATAAATATTCACTTTTTCCTGCTAAAAATTTAATGATTTAATTATGGGATTTTTCTCCAGACACTGTTGGAAATGTTATATAATAAACAATAATGCTCTGTGTTATCTTTCTAAAATCTGAAAAAAGTTAAATTTTAATGATGAAACATAGAGAATGATTATGACTCTAGAAAAATAACTAACACTTATAGAGCACTTTCCATCTGCATGAAGATGCTTTAATCTTTACATTTCATTTAATGATCACAAACACTATAAAGCAGACATAAAATATATCAGTTTTAAAGTTTGGATATTGATTCTCAAAGAAAGTAAATAACTTGCCCAGAGCCACACAGGTTTTTTTAAAATTAGTTTTGTACTCAGTGAATACAGTCAAGTGGGTACCATCATTAGCCTCCTCCCTATCCTCCCCTCTCCTCCTGGCCCCTCCTTGTTGTGGTATATGGGTCATGCATGGTGGGGTTAGCCCTCATTATGGGTAGGAGGAAATGTCTCTGTGCATCATGACCCAACATTTTTGATCAAACCAAAATTTTGAACCATATCTGTACACCCTAGGCACTTAATTCTTACATCCTCCTACCTGAAATAGGTGAGGGGTCAGGAATGACAGCATCAGTTCTTTGTAGTCTTTTTGCAAAAGAAGAATAGTCACTTGAGAAGAAACTTCTTATGTCCAAGTATTTCAACTTCCTGTCCATAATTCTCTCTGTCATTAGTAATATGGCTTTATTCCTTAAGGTGCTGTGTATTCCCCAGGTACCATCTTACATCATAAATCAAAATACCAGCTTGTGAAATTGCAGATTCCTAGGATCAAATCTCAATTACTAAAACAGATTTGCTAATAATTTGGACCAAATTAATTTTTATGTATATTGAAGTCTGAGTAAAAATAAATTATCTGGAAATAAACTAATCATTAATAGCAATTAACATCTTACTATCTTCCTACTAGTTGATAGCTACCTGGAATAGCAGGAAATCAGTCCTAGATGGGCACCTGGAAAGTAGAAGTTGTTCAGACAGTAGAATAGGATTCTAGAAGGGTGAGGTATGGAAAGTAAACAAGAAAGAAAAGTACAACTATATCTTCCTGTTTTAACAGTGTGTAATGAACATAAAACCTCATAGTTGGTCATTGTATAGCTACATTTGAACAATTTTTTTTGAAATAATCCTCTCATTTTTGTTACTCAGTGCCTCTATCTATTATCACATTGGCACAATAGTCCTGTAGCATGGGCAACATAGTCATTTTCATTAGGGTAAAAAAGGAAACTGAGAGTAAAATAACTACTTCATGGTCAGGATTGATTCACCTTAGTGTTTGGTCAGTTCCTTACCCCCTAGTTTGATACCATTTCAGTTTTCTAGTAATTGATTTCATATATCTGGATACTATGAGGCATTAAGTGAAACATAAGAAAACAAGTCTTTCCTTCTTTCTTCCTTTAACTTTATTTTATTTAGAAGCAGGGTCTTACTATGTAACCTAGGCTTCCCTGGATGTTGGTAGGTAACCCAGATCAACTTCAAATTCACAATCCTCCTACCTTAGTCTCCCAAGTGCTGGAATTATGTACATGTGCCAACCCACCCAAACAGACTTATAGTCTGGAAGATTCAGTGATATATTTTCCCCATCATTGGCCAATTAAAATATATTTAAATAATATGCCCCACAAGGAAGGGCAATGACGGGAACTGAAGAGCATAATTGCTCAACTGACATGCCATATGTTTAGGGATTATTTTTAAGTTTTATTGGTTGCTTTATTCTTGTTATCAATGCTAGGAGTACTGTTGAACATTTTGATCTTTATGCTTTTAAGAATATTCAGTTCTTGTTTGTAAGGTTCTAAGTTTTACCTCTTCATGTTGCCTGCGATGTACTAATTATTCCCATGGCAACAAAATGTGACCTTAAACAAGGACATGGTAGCCAGGAAAAAAAAAATGATTAACTGCCATCACAGTATTCTGATTCTCATAGCAATATAGTCCTGGAATACTGTGTATGAAATTCAATGAGTAATTATTATGGTTTAGACAATATGCTCTCACAGGCCTGTTTCTCAAATTTCAATACACATTCCAACCACCTTGGGAATCTTAGTGAAGTTTGAAAAGTGATTCAGTTAGCTCTTGGATAGGACACCAGAGTCTGCATGTTTAAGAACCTCCTGCATGAGGCTGAAGATCTCTGTCCCCAGGTCACATTTCCAGTAGCAAAATGTCTGAACTATCACCATGCTCAAGTACTATGTGCAAATGAGCACATTTTTGATCCTGTAGGAAGTGACACTTTGGAAAACATCCCTGATGAACATATGGGGTCTGATACTAACTAGATGGGTGACCTTGATCAGACATCTTTGTTTCTCTGAGTCTGTTTTTTTATGTATGAAATTAAAATTTTGGCTGGGTTCATCTCTAAGATCACTCAATTTGCATTCTAAAATCCTTTCCCTCTGAAGACAAAAGCCATTTTAGAAGAAAGCATTAACATAAAGCCCAAATGTCCATATATTTGCAGGAAAACTAAAAATATTACTGTGGATATATAATGTCTTCATAATTCCAAATCCTCTATGTGTTCTAATTTAATATTTTTTTCTGAATGTGCAGAACATTGGCATTCTCCATGAAAATGTGACAACACTGAGTAACAGACAACAATTTTTGGTATCTCTCCACCTCAACTCTCAGCAACTTCTAGTGACTTTCATATTTAACAGCTTTGACTATTTGCAAATGTCACTGCCTCTCTGATCAAAGAGCAAACTACGGTGTGTCCACTGGACTTCAATACCAGTACTGAAATTCTACACAGTCCCACCTGATTCCAGGACACACAATGGAGAAGTGCACAGAATCACCACCTACTGTACAGGTAGAGGGTTCCTTTCTAGGTGGAGACAATCTGACCTTGCAGCCACAAATGCAGGATCTTACTAAGGATAACACTGCTTTGAGAAGGCAAGGCATGCCTGTCCTGAACACTCCTATGATGCCTGTGTCCTATGTACTTGAGCATCTCCCCAGGCTACATGGTGACCCTTCTAGTCTCTCAGGTTTTCTTGCTCAGGTGACTACTTACATGACAGCTCTCAAGATCTCAAATCCTGCAGATGATGCTCAGGTCAAGCACTTTTTTGAATACCTTTCTCAGCAGATGCAAAAGCATGGGGTCATATCTGAATCCAATCAGAATATTCTACTGGAGCAATGTGAGAACTTTGTTCTTGAATTCCAGCAGTCATTTGGTGAGCCCATGCAACAAGAAATAAACCCTCTGATGAATGTTAAGGTCAACAAAGGAGACAAGATCTCTCATCAGGATGCTAAGCCTTCCCAGATCCTTGCTCAAAATCTGAGCTATAATGAAACTAATCAGAATGATTCATTGCAAGAGGGACTGAATGACCCAATCCAGGATGAAGAGATCACAGATATAATGGGCAACCTACCAGATTTAATCACTCAGTGCATTCAACTGGACAAGAAACTGAGTAACAGGCCAGAACTCCTACAATCAGAAACCCATGTCCCAACATTTGCTTCCTTGATTCACCACCAATCCATCATTCCTGTACCTGCTGCTCCACCATCCAAGGAAGAATCCACACAAGTTCGAGGAGCTCAGCTGCCTCTAACCCCAGCCAAAAGGGTCCGTCAGCAAGAAACTCAGTTATGTCTCTACTGTAGCCAGGCTGATCACTTCACAAGAGATTGCCTTGCCAAACGTTCTCGAACACCATCAAAGACAAAATACACAACTCACCAGTAAGAAGAGTTCAGAAAGCCATTTTGTAAACTCATGTTCCTCTCACCATTGGCCTTACTTGTTTAGCTCCACCACTGAATTCAAAATACAAGTGAAGAATGGTAGCACCACTTTATAGACCAAGAATTTAAGCAAGATTTTATTCATTGGGAGCTGACCCCTCACCAAATTGACCTAACAACAATGAAGACAATTTGCAGGCACTTCATATTTGGACACCTTCCTCCAAGTGTTCTGAAAGTCTGAAGGCAAAATTCTGTCCAATTTGAGCCAATAAAAATAACCCTGACAATGTATTAGCATTCTCATATCCTCCAATGGATGCAACCTGGGTTGATTTTGTTGGTCCAAGTCCTGCAGCTTGTGTGCCTAGGCTTGAGCCCAAAACTTTCATCTTCATCTGCCTTGACCTGTATCCTAGTGTCCTATTAGTTTGGATTTTTTTTAAACCCTAGTTGCATTTCCATATCCTACAACTGTTCTCCTCCTATGGCTCCTAGAACAAAAGCTGGATTCTGCTTCCCTTATTGGCCATGTCCTAGCTCCATTTATTGGCCAGGATCTAGCTTCAATACAAACAAACCTTCCTGGAACCACAGCCCAGACACCCTTCCATGCAGCTATGTATTTTGTTCCCATCTAAAGACTTCTGCTTGTTCAACAAACCAAATCTCTTGGCTATTGACAAATCAGATTGTATGCCCATTTGAACTGAACACTGTTTGGAACTACTACTGGTACTCTTCTTTGAGAAAGAGCCTTTCTGGAAGTTAGGTTCCAGCATATCTATGGCTAAGTCAAGATGGTTTAGGATAATGATCCCTGAATGTTACTTATTTACAGATGGGTAGGGTGGCCCATCATAGTTACTGTGCTGTAGCATGTTTTTGCTGCTTTGATTAGGAAGCTGGCTAAATCAATCTCCACCAAGGACTAAGGTTCAGGCCCCACAGTAGTTCCTGATTCTTAGGGCCTCAGTTTGACACCATTTATGATCACTGTCATTTGCTATTGAACCCTACTCTTATAGGATTCCTCACCTAGGTGGGGATCTTGACAAGTAATGGACAGCATACAACTTTTTGAACCATCTGTGAAAAGAACTCAAGAAGTGGGATGTTTGGTTGCTTGTCATGTACTTGACCTCTAACAGCTTTGTGTATAGATAGAAGCCTCTGTTAAAAAAGGAATGCTGGTCTAGAAAGGAACATTTTCTTAAAAAATGTTAAGGATATTCAGTGATGATCAGTATTTGCTGGTAATTTCAGTCCTCTGTTCCTGTTTGTTAGTGCTGATGTATTTTCCCATGTGAGATCTCCTGAAGAGCAGCAATTCTATATCCTTTAGCAGCCCCCAAGGCCATTTTACTTTGGCCCTGTTCATGGAAAATCATACTTAATTTTCAGTACTTAATCCCAGATAGAGCCTTAGCTATTCTCATCCTGAAACACCAACAAACATTATTTCACCCATCAGTGCCTCACTAACCACTGTGCCAAACCTTAATTGCATTCACAAGGACTCTCTTTTTATCAATATCATACTATACATCCACATAACTCCATACACTACCAAAATAGAGAGACATGAATGCATATATTCCAGTTATGCTAAGAAAGTCTTACTATTGTACTGGGATTGTATGAGATGCTTTAAGAAGTAGGTCTATTTGAACTTTGAGTAACTCTGGGATTACTGGAAGGTATCCTGATCTATTTTTACTAATTCTATAATAAAAGACTAACCCAGTAGCCTCCAATCACTTTCTTTACTGACTCTAATATGGTCTTGGAATGTCAATGCGAGCCTTCAGTAGACTTGTTTGCCAATCTTTCCTTATCTAAGGGGCATCAATTTTTCATTGTAAGCTCTCTCACCTTGGTTCTTGTCTGTATCTTCCATTTTCAGCAACATGTACTTCACAAAAATCTTTGGACTTCATAGCTTTCTGGAAAAGATATTCAATTCAGGGATATGAACTTCAGTTCATTTCTCCATTCTATAAGTCCCTTATTGAAATTTTCCCAAAGATCTCTTGTACACTATGTGCTGTAGGAAAGTATCTTGGCTTAACAAACTAATGGGAATGTGTGATGACACTTTATTTTGTTAACTAGCTAGACAACTAGAAGACATTTTTACTACTACAAAATTTTTGTTACAGTGACACCACCCTTTATAGCCTATTAATTTCAACTGGAATGACACATTAGTTAACATAAAGAGAGTTGCAAAAAATGCTACTGATTGGAGTATACAGAGAACAGATGAGAAAGAACTTCCTCAAAGATATAGTCTGTAACTGTAAATTTGGGAACACATAGGTCCAATCAGGGATGCAGTTTTAGGAAGGAAAATCTGCTAAATAACTGATGCCATCCAGCACGTTGAAACCTAATTACATCATGATAAGTGGGAAGAAGGAATTAACAAGAGAAGGGTCTGCATGGGGCCTATAAAGAGATGTAATGAAAGAAACATAGGATGTCAGAAATCTCATTAGCCTTGGTGATAGAATATTGACCAGAAGACCATTTGACAGGTTTATCTCTACAGGAGGATTGAGTCACCAGGCCATTCAAATTTGTGTCAATTTCCATTATTATATCTAACTCTCTCTACTCTGACTCCATGGTCTCCAAGTAATCTGATTATAATTGCTTTCCTATGTAAGCTTCATTATGGGGAGAACATTTACTAACCAGTTGGCATGAATGATCTAGCCTATTTGGTAGTTGCTTACACAGTGGTTTCTTTTATGTCTATAGCATCAATCTTTTGTATCAAAACCACCTCTGAGCACAGTGAAAAAATTCAAGATGCTTACTATACTGACAGACACTGTGAGGAAGGGAGAAGTATATGATTGACATTAGTCTCACTATTTCCATTTTATCCAGATGACAAAACATGAAATGCATGGTACTGTACTCCCTTCTATCCATGATGATATGATACACCAACCTTTACTTGATTCGACCATATTATCTCTACAGAATGTCTTTTTCTTATTCCCATAGTAGTGATCTCTGTAGCAGAATAGAGCATTTAGGTTATATAGAATTTCCACCATAATCTTGGCAAAATCAAATGCAGTTAGGATAACTTTAGGAGCTTTTGTTATAACTGAAATTTGTGACCTATTTCAATACCTCCTTATGAAGCTTCAGATATCATCTGGACAAACGAATGAAAAATACAGTTTCCATAGAATGATGTCTTATGAGTCTTCAATGTCATCATGCTCCAAGAACCAACTGTCCACATTTATTTATTTACTTTTTGTTTGGGTTAATATTTTAAAATTAGTTATGTACACAGTTTATATACAACCATGTCGATACCATTGTTAGCCTCCTGCCTGTCCTTCCCCCTCTGCAGGGAACTCTTCATTGGGGAATGTAGGTCATGCATTGTGGGGATAGCCATCAATTATTGGGAAGAGGCAATGTCTCTTACCTATAATATCCCAACACTGTAATATCCTGACATTGGACTCTAACAATCTTTCTGTCCCCCTCTTCCTCAAATTTCCCTGAGCCATGTTGGGTTCATTTTAGGTCTACTTTGGTGACAAGGTCTTGGGAACCTCTGCCTCTCTGGCTATCAGATTTGGTAGGAGTTGAGTGTTCTTTGTGTCTATCTCCTTCACCCTTGTGCTGATACCAGGTCCGCCAAGAAAGCAGCACTCTTTGTCATTTCCCCAATTACCCTTAGTTTCAGCTGGGGTCCTGTTGAGGTGTGATGGGCTGATTCTCTCCTCAGGATCTGCATCCATCTGAAAAAGAGAAACAAATTCTCCCAGGGAGAGTGAAGTTAGCACCAGATAAATAGGATAACCATTATTATTTTAGAGAGAATGTAATACATGTAGGTCCTTTTGTAGCCCACGATTGGTGGGAGCTTGATAATGGAGAGTGGGCTCATTTTTTGGATATGGTTCTAACATATTTTCCAGCTCCAGATATAGGTTCCATTCCACTGAGCAGATCAGTTAGCCAAATCAGCAGCAGTTGGTTACCCACCATGGCTGTATGCCACTGTTGCACTTGTGTGAGCATTATATCAGGTTGTTTGCTGCTGAATAGCTTAGACCACAAGTTGCTAGGACAGATGTTGGTCATTTTCCCCCACTTGCTCATGTGTAGCACCTTCAGGCACTAGACGAGCTAATTGTCTGGGGACTGATTCTAGCCAGGTTACCCCATGTTTTGTATCAATATCATATGGTGTCTTTAGCAGTAGGGTCTTATCACTAACCTTTGGTGAGTCATCAAGTACTCTGACAAAAATCTGTCTTCTTTTGAGAAGCTGTCCAAGTTTTAAAAGCAGAAAGCTCCACATGTCACTTATACCATTTAGCAGAGTCAGTAGAACTATTTTGGCAATTATTTAGTCCATGCTGTCCAGTTATTGACCATGACTATAGCTTTGAACATTCATGTAATAAATTATTGCCTCCTAGTTGTGGCTTTGATTTTGGGCTCTGTTTGAGCTTGCTTCCCATTCATTGATTTCTAATACTTAGATTAAATGGTACTGGTTCTCCTATGTATCCCACTGAGTGAGAAATAAGCTGTGACTATATTCATCAAATACATTTACTTTTAAATAACCTAGTGGAGGACTATACAGTCTTCCCTGTATATAGAAAACTCATCCTTTTTGGCATAACATCTGGCTTTGTGTATGCTCAGAAAAGGGAATTGATAATTAGTGAATACCTATTTTATGCCACACACTATGCTGAGTATTAAAATTTGTAAATGACACTCATTTTACTACAAAATTGAATATTCATTTATATTATTTAATGCTAACTGCATCTTAATGAGGTAGATGATTTGAATTTATCTTGAATATGATATATTTTGAAAGAAAATAACTTATCTACCCCAGTCAGGCAATTTGTAAGTGACTGGGCCTTCTTTATTTCCCTCTCTCCCTCCTTCTCTCCCTCCATCCTTTCCTTCCTTCCTACCTGCTTTCTTTCCCTCCTTCCTCCCTCCCCCTTCTTGACTTTCTTACCATCTCTCTTTCCAGTGCTAGGAACTGAGAAGATGCCCTCACACATGACTACAAAGTGCTCAAACACTGAGCTACAACCCCAGACTCAAAGCATGTAATTCTGATGCCAGAGCCTTGTGGTTTCTGATGGAGAAGGAAAGTACTTTTACCTGAAACCCTCATGATTACCCTACCTGACAGGATTACACATCACACAGCCACTCCATACAGATCATTTATTCTAATAAGTGGTATTCACATAGCCACTGATTAAAAATTATTTTCTAGACAACAATCTATAAAGGAAGCAAAGAACAATTAACGCCTTCTAGGACTTTGAAATTTCTTTTTTTTCTTTTTAAATATTTTATATTTTAATTTTTTTCTCAATTTTTATTAACATTTTTCATGATTATAAAAAATATCCCATGGTAATGCCCTCCTTCCCCCCCCACCACTTTCCCCTTTGAAATTCCATTCTCCATCATATCTCCTCCACAACTCAATCAGTCTACTTACATATATACAATACCAACCTATTAAGTACCCTCCTCCCTTCCTTTCTCTTCCCTTTTGTGTTTTTAATTAGTCAGGAAAAAATTCTTGACACATCTAAAAATACAGTGTATTTGCATTATCTGGTTGGGTGGGTTCTTTTTGTTGAGTTAGCATTCTAACAAAAGGCTTATAACTAATAAAAAGCTTTTGTATTTCCAGAGATTTACAATTAAAACTATTGAGACTTTTTGAATAATAATGTTTACAGTTGGTGCATAAGACAAGGGCAATGCTAAATTCTTCTGATGGTAATTATCTGCCTTCATAGTGGGTAAATCAAGGTTAAAATAAGAGTTTCACTAATTCAGATATATGTTAGCACTTTCAACTTGAGAAGCACTTTTACTGTATTCACCTTGGGGTTGATATAGTAATCCAACGATCTGACTCTAAGAAGAATTTGTGGGAAGATAAGCCTGCTCTCTTTGACATTAACCCTGAGTTTACCAAATACTGTCAAATAGCATGTTTCTCTTAATTATCAATTATCCTGTAATCCATGAATCCCTTTAAATCCAGTTATTTTCAGCTTGTAACAGCTAACAAGGCAATGGAGAGTATCATATTGCATTTTGTCATTTAAATAAAATTTCCCTTCACATTGATTAAATCTACTTACCTGCAATATATAGGCAATGATATCCCGATTCAATTGTTTCAGGATAAGAAAAGGTCTGTATTGATGTTCAGTGCTGTAGTTTGGAAAAGTGACTTCTATCCACACCATTTGTTAATGACTTGGTAACCAGCCTGTAACAGTCACCTTCTAGTTCTTGGAACAAAGCACACAACCTGAAGCAGGTTATGGAAGGAAAGTATTCTTTCAGGCTTTAACTTCCAAGGGGAAGCTTCATTATGTATTGAAAATCGTGCCACATCTCTACACAAAGCAAGGAGTCAATCTGAGTGAACCATCTCCCAACACCCAGTGGGGCTGAAATAAGCAAACTCATATTCTGCCCTTAGTGACTCACCTCCTCCAGGAAGGCTTGATCTCCCAAAGACTCCACCAGCCAGGGACTAATGGGATGCTTAACTATAAACATTAGAGCTATAGGGGACATTTTTTTTTATTTGAGGGCGACAGACACAGAGAGAAAGACAGATAGAGGGAGAGAGAGAGAATGGGCGCGCCAGGGCTTCCAGCCTCTGCGAACGAACTCCAGACATGTGCGCCCCCTTGTGCATCTGGCTAACGTGGGACCTGGGGAACCGAGCCTCGAACCGGGGTCCTTAGGCTTCACAAGCAAGCGCTTAACCACTAAGCCATCTCTCCAGCCCTATAGGGGACATTTTAACTTTAAACAATCACACAGCATGTAGCCCAATTGGGAGATGAAAACTTCAAGATGTGTGACTCAACAGAAGAAAATTAGGAAACTGGGAGCATACCAATGCAATGTGTCCTGAATTCTTAACCTCTTTATTCTTCTCTCAGTTTGATTCTTGGCTGACATTAGGTGAGAATTATCCTCTGTGACTTACTCCTACTGTGATGTTCTGTCTTCCCACATGCTCAGAAAAACAAGATAAAAACAAAACAACAGGACCATGGACTGAACTTTCTGCCACTGTAAGCCAAAACAAACCTCAGCTCTTTTTAAGTTACATTGTTTTGGGTATTTTGTCATACAGTGATGGAAAGCTGAATAATACATTGATTATCTCAAACATGATCTTAGGGCTCCAGATCAGGATAATCACCTAAATGCTTACTATGAAACAAGGATGACTCTGGTGGGTGGATATGTATAATCCTCACAATAGTTCCATGAAGAAGGCACCACTATTCCCAATCCTCAGGTAAAACAAGTAAACTCATAGAGTTTAAGTGACTTATCCAAGGTCACATGCTAGTAGGATTCATGCCCAGCTCTTATGGATAAGGCCATGTTCTGACCACTATGAAACATATTCTTCCCAGGTTGGTGTTCTCAGTTTAAAAAGTTTAATGCTTCTTTTAAGATTTAATCCTTTAAGTAATTCCTAATGTGTTCTTCCATGTAGAACAGTAATCCAGTCAACCTGCCCTTTCCAAATCTCCAGTTTGTCACAGTCTTTAGTGGAGGCTAATCATTACAAATTTACCCAGGATTCAAGTGTGGACACAAAATAGATTTGAACAAAATAAAAATTTCCCTTTAATTACCAATACCAAATAAATGTTATCTGAAAGCTGGGGAGATGCTCAGTGTATAAAGCTGATATCTGATAACATTTTAGACCTTTTCAGGCCTCGTCAGCATTCTACCCCTAGCTCTAGAACCAAGGGTCAGTCAATCATCACACATACTTGGTCTGGCCACTATGGCTTTTTCAGGACACAAGTTTGTATCCTAAACTTATGTACAAAGAGTAAATTTTATGACTTTTCCTAAGAATATTAGAAAAGAGAACTTTTTTTTTTCTTACTACTGGAGTATTCTACAAAAGGACAGGGCCGAATGCTACTAATAGTCAATATTTGGGTAAAGGGAAGAAAACCAATTTATTAAGATAGAAGACACCCCAGGAAGCAGAGCTGAGGGGTAGAGATGAAGAAACCAAACTCAGTTAATGTCGTAACGAATCATTGTCTTCTTGCATGCCTCAATGTGGCTAGCCATTTGTGCTAATAATATCCTTTTAGTAAAGCACTTAGGCAGGGTTTTCTCTCTTCTGCAACCCAAAGACTCCTGATACAGTGATTTTTCCAATTACAGTGATATTATTTTTAGCACAACCACTTTTATCAACTTGGGGAATGACAGCAAAAAAAAAAAAAAAAAAAAAAAAAATTTTTTAGTTGCCTAGTAACAGTAACAAAGTTCCCACATTGTAGTGATGATATTGGACAAAGGACATCAATCAGTCTTATGTATTTTATTCCACTTTTAACTCTAATACAGATGTTCTTATCTTCTTTGCTAGTTGAAGCTTTGCAGAATCTCCAGCATTCATGCATTTTAGTTTTCCTCATTTGGCAGATATATATTGGTTGTTTAGACAAATCACCTTCCAAAATGATGACAAGCTTCTGCCCCATGGCTTAATAAACACAGAATTGCTTGGAATATGGAGGGCAGGTTGTGACTGGAATCTTTCTTATCATCAACTCTTGCATCCTTTCTTTCAAAGTATACTGTGAAATATTAGAAAACAATGGTTAAAGGTAAGTATTGTGTGACTCTCTCCTCTGAAAAAAGCTATCATAATGTTTATCACAAGCAGCTGTGACCACTTGAATTAGATTCTGGAGATTCTGTTGATGTTCTAAAATAAAAGGGAATTCGGCAGGGGGGGGGTGGGATCATCAGACCAGCACCAGAGATCTCAGCTGGCACTGTACTAGCTGTATGCAATGATACATGGGGTCAAATGGCCTCTGTGTGGATAGATTATATAGATGGTGAAAGATCAAGGGAGCTCCATTTGTGCAACTATGAGGAGGTCACAATACATGTTGGAATGACACCTTTAAAAATATGTCTGTTTCGGGGTCTACATGCTCCTGTAAGTAACTCCTCACCTATGCTCTGTTAAAAAGCACAATAAACTCATTACTTCACCAGATTGAGCTTTGGTGGCCTTTTACTTTAGTCTGCCATGGGTGCATTGCCCAGTGTTTGTTGACATCTCTACAGAAGATTTCATGTTACTGGGTGGAGGATGCTGCAGCCAGACTGCACAAATTTAAAATGCTGCCTATACTTCCAACTACCTGTATGATACTTTGAAGTTCCATTCACCTAACTGTGTCTCACTTTTCCAAACTGTACAGAGTTGTTGTGAAGGCTAAAAAAATTAATATATAAATGTTAGCATATTTTCTGACACATAGTAAGTATTAATTTTTTAAATTAGTAAATAACAGAAAAGGTACTATGAACAATTTAAATACACATTAATAGTTTCTATCAAAGTTTTAATGGTCTGAAATCATGTACCACATGATGGACACAGTAGAATATATAGTGGATGGGAAATAAAATAACTTGAAAAATAAAAGAGGCATGATTTTTGGCAATCCTATAATGCAATGGGCTCTTATTTTATTCATTAGGACTAGAGTAGACATGGTCTTATTTGGAAAATACACAAAGACAGGTGCCAATATAAACTAAACATATAGTTTCTTCTTTTATCACATGGAAATACATTCTGCTTCTCTCCCTTTTTCTGAAAAGGTATTTAATTACCAGAGCTGTGCTTTTCTTTCATTTTAGAACCTATGAAGCTCTTTGTGGAGGATCTTCACAATTCTTCTGAGGTAGACTATGTTCTTTACATTCCCTGGATCCCAGCACAATCCCAATTCACGTAATCATTGAACACTGAAAATGTGTGCCTAACATAATACTACAAGGTGTATGGGATTTAAAAAAATATGAAAGCTAAGGTTTTAGAACTAAGTGTTACAGAATGGGTGAGACAACAACAAAGAAAGAAGCTAGGAAGGGATATAGCTTTGTAAACTTACCATGTGTAGGAGTCAGGTTTGCATAGCTGGCAGAACAAAACTTGACCAAGACCAGCTTGTAGGGAAAAAGAGTTTATTTTGGCTTACAGACACCAGGGCAAGCTCCATGATTTCAGAGGAAAATGATGACATAAGCAGAGGGTAGACATCACCTTCTGGCCAACATCAGATGGACACCAGTAGCAGGAGAATGTGCCAAACACTGGCATGTGGAAGCTGGCTATAAGATCCATTAGCCCTCCCCCAACAATACACTCTCCCCTGAAGGCTTTAATTCCCAAATTGCCATCAGCTGGGGACTTAGCATTCAGGACACCTAAGTTTATGGGGGTCACCTGAATCAAACTACCACATTCTGCCCCTGGCCCCCATAAACTGATAATCATCCATGATGTAAAATGCAATGCATTCAGTCCAATGTTAAAAATCCTCATAGATTTTTTTTAATCAATCCTAATGATGTTCAAACATCCCCATAATCCAAGGTCTTTTAATTGAGCCATAACACACACAAAAAAGTCCCCAATAAACACATAATGACACAGAATAGTCACACTGCAGAAGATGGCATTGAGTATAGCAAAAAAAAAAAAAAATTCAACCAATGCAAGATTTAAACAGGGCCAACAGCATACTCCTGTAGTTCCAAATCTAACAACCTTAACCAGTGATAAGTCTCCAAGGCCAATAATTCTAATCAGTAACAAGTCTCTGGAGTTCCAATCCTGCCCCTCCAGCTAAACTACTCATAATCCCTGAAAACTTCATCCAGTGCTGGCAACTCTCCCTGGCATCCATCCCATGGTCCTGTCATCTCCACTGGATCTTCACTGCAACCCATCTTTCATCCTCATGGCTCCAGTGGGCTCCATACAGGTAAAGCAACAAGCCTGCTTCACATTGCCTATTGCCAATTGCCAACAAATAAAAATATGATGCAAATCCAATGACTTTCTTTTTCCTGCATTTGTTATACTCCATAATACCAGGTGGGATACCAACTTGTTAATCCAGGGTGGGGGTGTAAAACAGACTTTGAAGAATGGTATACTCCTGAAGAATTCAGGAAGAGTCTGAATTCCTCCTCTTGTCCCAATTCAGGTTAGCTGGCCCAATCTCAATGGTTGTAATCTCTCATAAATTTGTAGCTTAATGGGCAGCAGTTTTAGCCCAATAATTTCATTTTTTGTGCCATATCCCTCTGCTCACACCAGTCCATTTCTACACAAAGAAACCCTGCACAAGTTCTCAGGACATGAATTTAACAGCAAGTCTCTGACAAAAACTGCTTCTATCCCAGTCCAGGCAAAGCTCTTTCTTAGCCTCATAAGCTAAACCGCACAGTCCATAGTTCTTACTGAATTCAAGTCTTTCACTTCTGACCAAAATGGTCCATCAAGCTGTACTTACCGCACTGAAAGGGATCTCTTAGGCCAAGGTTCAAAATCCTTCCATATTCCTCTCAAAAATCAGCTCCAAAAGGCCAAAAGCCACACAGTCAGATTTCTAGCAGCAGTGATCCCACTTCTCAGTACAAACTTTAACAGTTGTAATCAGCCTCAGCATTGCTGGCATAAAATGCCTGCCCAAGAGCAGCTTGTAGGGGGAAAGAGTTTATTTTGGATTACAGACTTGAGGGGAAGCTCCATGATGGCAGGGAAATGATGCATGAGCAGGAATCGAGGGTGGAAGTCACCTCCTGGCCAACATCAGATGGACAATAGCAATAGGAGAGTGTGCCAACACTAGCAAGGGGAAACTGGCTATAATACCCATAAGCCCACCCCCAACAATACACTGCCTCCAGGAAGCATTTATTCCCAAATCTCCATCTACTGGGAACTTAGCATTTAGAACACCTAAGTTTATGGGGGATGCTGGAATCAAACTACCACACCAAGGGATCAAGGTCCACTGTCAATTATGCCATGTTTTCAGATCCTGAAACTACTATCTATCCTCTTACTTGATGCCTGCTCTAACCAATATTTAGCAACCTAATTCTACATTCTCTTTAATACCATGGCTTTCTATATAATTCATGGGGACCAATATAAGATGAATATGTGCAGCTGCTACCATTGAAAGCAGTAAACACAAGAAGTATAATTTGAAGTACAAAATATAATACCTCTTTGTTTCTTATACATTCATTCTCTTTCTTGGTCTGGAAGACAAATATTTCCAAAAATTTTTTGAAATGTTTCAAATCTACAAAAACACTAAAAAAAATGTTTGAGTATAATTGTATTAGTTTGGAGAGGCTGTTACATCCAGTAACTGTAATTTGTTAGCTTTAAAGGTCCACAATTTGGTCCTCCAAAATCCTGGAGAAGTCCAAAATTAACATGGGACAGGGCCTGCATCTCTCCAAGGAGTAAACATCTTTTCTTTACTTTCTAGTTTTCTGTAGTGTCTGGTTTCATTTGGCTGGTGGCAATGTAACTGGAGTCTCAGCGTCTGACTTTTTAGGGATTTACACTTTATACCCTTGTGTCCTTACTTTTCTTCTATAAATTCACCAGTAATTGGATTAAGGACCTACTCAAAATCCAGGATGATACATCTTAAGTTCCTTAACTTAATTCTATCATCAAAGACCCTATTTTCCTAACAACTTTCACAGATATAAACAGTTAAGATATGGGTATTTCTGTTAGTGATGGCATTTTTAAAAATTTAATTTATTAGTTTTCTTTTCAGCAAATACAGGCAGTTTGGTACAATTGTTTAGGTTCATCTATGATCTACCCCCTCCCAATGGACCCTCCTTGTTAATGTAAATGGGTTGTGCATTGTGGAGTTAGCCCACAGTTATTGGTAGGATAAATGTCTCTGCATATCATGACCCAACATGTGACTCTGACATTCTTTCCGCCCCCCTCTTCCACAAAATTTCCCTGAGCCATGTTGGGTTCATTTTTGGTCTGCTTCAGTGCTGAGGTGTTGGGGGCCTCTGAGGCTCTGGCTCTCTGATTTGGTAGGAGTTGATTTTTCTCTGTGTTGGTCTCCTTTCCCTTTGTGCTGGTATCCGGTTCATCAGGAAAACAGCACCCTTGCTTGTTTTGCCAATTTTCTTTAGTTTCATTCAGGCCCCTTTGGAGGTATGTTGGGGCAGCTCTCTCCTTAGGATCTGCATCTATCTGAAAAAGAGAAGCAGATTCTCCAACGGAGAGTAAGTTATCACCTGTAAAATTGAGATAACACTTACTTTTTTGATAGAGAGTTTAATAGTTGTAGGCCCTCTTGTACCCCATGATTAATGGTAGCTTGATATTGGAGAGAGGGATTATGTTTGGATATGGTTCTGACTTGTTTCCCAGCTCCAGCTATGGGTCTCGTATCACTGAGGGGATCAGTTAGCCAAATCAAGAGCAGTTGGTTCCACACCATGGCTGTGTGCCACTATTGCACTTGTGTGGGCATCACACCAGGTTATTTGTTGCTAAGTTGGTTGGACCATGAGTTGCTTGGACAGATATTGGTCATTTCCCCCAGTTGCCTATGTAACACCTTCTGGCACTAGACAAGCTGACTGTCTGGGGACTGACTCTCTCCTGGCTTCCAGCCATGCCGTTCGATTTTACGTGTCAGCTGTGTATGGAGTCTTCAGCAATAGGGTCTTATCACTGACCTTTGGTGGGTCAAGTGATGGCATTTTTGACATATATGAAATGAGGAATTTTTCTAATGACACAGAAAATTTAACATTAATATAAGATTTATTATACTATCTATAATGAATGACTTACAATTATCTTTTATATATGCTCTCATTCATTCTTTTACCTGATGTTTTTTATCCATCATTGGTTTTCTATGCTGATTACAGTACAGTACATAATTGTAGCTTAGTAATGTTATTATTCCTTCCACATTCATTTGCTGGCATTTTTCAGTAAACAAGAGCTCCTGCTCACCTCCTATGAAGTTTCAAATATGAAACATTCCCCATGGGCTCATGTGTTTGAACATCTGGTCCCCAGTTGGTGACCCTGTTTAATAAGAGTATGGAACCTTTAGGAGATGGTGCCTTGCTGAAGGAAATGTATCACTGGGTGATGGGTCCTTGAGGTATTTATAACAGCTTATCCCTGCTTGTTCTCACTATTTTCTCCCTGCTGATGTGATGTTGTGACTTTAGCTTCTGCTCACACTATGTCTTCCCTGTCATAATGGAACTCCTCCCTCAAAACCATAAGCCAAAATAAACTCTGTCCTTCTAGAAGCTGCTCTTGGTTGAGTATTTTGTCCAGCAATGAGAAAGTAACTGATAGCTCCCACACTTACATGCACTCTTTCACTTCTGTCTGTCCTATCAATACGAGCACAAGAAATCTTTTACTATTCAATATGATATGAGCTTTCTTCCTTCCTGCCATAATATTCTTAATTTTCATTATATTTAAGTTGCAATCTTTAGCCATCATTTTTGAAAAACATTTTATTGACAACTTCTATACTTACAGACAATAAACCATGGTATTTCCCTCCACTGCCCCATTTTTTCCTTCACAACTCTGATCTCCATCAAATCCCCTCCCTCTCTCTGTTATTTTGATGTCATTGTCTGGTTCTCCTATTATGAGGGTCTTGTAAAGATATTACTAGACACTGTGTGGTCTTGGATATCATGGCCAATTTCTGTCTAGGGAGTTGCATTGTAAGGAGTGGTGTCCTTCCTTTGGCTCTAACATTCTTTCCACCAACTCTTTTTGCAATGGAACCTCTTTAGCCATTGTGGTGGTTTGATTCAGGTGTCCCCCATAAACTTAGGTGTTCTGAATGCTAGGTTCCCAGCTGATGGAGATTGGCTAGTTATGCCTCCTGGAGGGAGTGTATTGTTGAGAGAGGGCTCATGGGTATTATAGCCACTTTCCCTATGCCAGTATTTGGCACACTCTCCTGTTGCTATTGTCCACCTTATGTTGGCCAGGGGGTGATATCCACCCTCTGCTCATGCCATTGTTTTTGCCTGCCATCATGGAGCTTCCGCTTGAGCCTATAAGCCTAAACAAACCTGTTTTTCTCACAAGATGCTCTTGGTTGGGTGATTTCTATCAGCAATACAAACTTGACTGAAACAGTAAAGTGGTACCAATGAGTGGGATTGCTGCTAGGCACCTGACTCTGTGGCTTTGCACTTTTGGAGCTGATTTTCAGGAGAAATGTGGAAGGATTTGAAACCTTGGCCTAAGGGATGTATTGCAGTGCTGTAAATACAGCTTGATGGACTATTCTGGTCCGAGTTTAAAGACCTGGATGCAGTAAGAACTATGGCTAGTGAGGTTTGGCTTATGACAGTGAGAAAAATCTTTGCTTGAACTGGGATAGCAGTTTGCGTGAGACTTACTGTTATTCCCATGTCCTGAGACGTTGTGCAGGGTTGCTTTGTGTAGAAATGAACTGATGTGAGCAGAGGGATATAGCGCAGAAAGAAATATATTTGGATGAATTGCTGCCCATTCAGCTGCAATTGAGAGATTGCAACCTTTAAGATTGGGCCAGCTGACCTGCACTGGGGCAATACAAAGAATGTAGACTCTCTTAAAGGGGTCTGAGTACCCAAGGAATGTCCTATTCTTCAAAGTCTGCTTTATTCCCCCCTGGATTAACAAATTGGCACCCTAGCTGGTATTGTGAAGTATAAGAAATGCAAGAAAGAGACCACTGAGTTTGCAACATGGTCTCATGTTTTGGAAATGGCCATGGGCAGTGTGAAGCAGGTTTTCTGGATGTCTGTATGGAGACCCAATGGAGCCAGCCATTAGGATGAACCCTAGATTGCAGTGTAGACCCAGTGGAGATGCCGGGACCACAAGATGGGTGCTAAGGAAAGCTATCGGTCCTGATGAATTTTTCCAGGACTTTGACTAGCCTAGCTGGAGGGGTGGAATTGGAGTTCCAAAGACTTGTTGCTGGTTAGAATTATTGGACTTGGAGATTTGTCACTGGCTAGAGTTGTTGGATTTTGAGTTACAGAGTTTGGTGTTTGCCTTGTTTAAATCTTGTATTGGTGAATGTTTCTTTGCTATGCCCAGTGCCATCATTTGCAGTGTGAATGTTATTTCTGTGCCACTATAGGTTTTCTGGAGGAGATTTTTGGTATTGGCTCAGTTAGAAATTCTTGGACTGTAGGGATATATGAACATCATTGGAATTGGTAAAAATTATGGGGACTTTTAAAGTTGGATGGATGCACTGCACTTTACATCATGGATGGTTATCATTTTATGGAGGCTGGGGGCAGAATGTGGTGGTTTGATTCAGGTGTCCCCCATAAATTTAGATGTTCTAATTGCTAGGTTCCCAGCTGATGGAAATTTGGAAATTAAAGCCTCCTGGAGGGAGTGTATTGTTGGGGGGTGGGCTTATGGGTGTTATAGCCAGTTTCTCCATGCCTGTATTTGGCACACTCTTCTGTTGCTATTGTTTACTTTATGTTGGCCATCGTTTTTCCCTGCCATCGTAGAACTGTAGAACTTCTCCTCGAGCCTGTAAGCCTAAATAAACCTCTTTTTCCCACAAGCTGCTCTTGGTTGGGTGATTTCTATCAGCAATGCGAACCTGACTGTAAAAGCCATCTTTTAAGAAAAATAAAAACTGATGACAAAATTTCAGTATTCATGTTTGCCAAAGAATTTTTTGATTGGCCCTTCATTTCTTAAGTACAATTTTCCTAGACATACTACCTTAGGTAGACAGGTCTATTATTTCAACATTTAAATAATAAGTGTGATTTCCTTCTGGCTTATGTATGGTTCCTGACAATAAAGATGCAGTCATTTGAATTATTTTATTCCCTCCACCTCCACACTTTAATAAACTATTGTTTCTCACTGATTTTGATAATTTTTTCTGTCTTCAATTTTCCAAAGTTTGCCTTAGATGTGTATTGGAGTGAATTTCTTTAAATTTACCCTGTTTAGGGTTGCACAATTTCTGAAACTTATGTCTGGAAAATTTGGAAAGTTTTTATCATTGTTTCTTCAAGTCCATTTTCACTTTTACTACTTTTACTATATTAGACTCTTAGAACATGATTATTAGTTCTATAGTTATAGTTACACAGTATTCTGAGATCATGCTAGCTTTTTAAAAAAATATGTTTTCTAGCTTGGTGTGGTAGCACACTCCTTCAATCCCAGCACTCAGGAGGTAGAGGTGGGAGGCTCACCATGAGTTCAAGGCGAGCCTGAGACTACATAATGAATTCCAGGTCAGCCTGGGCTAGAGTGAGACCCTACCTCAAAAAAACAAAACAAAAAAATTGTTTTGTTTAGGTTAGGTAATTACCACTGTTAACCTATTTTCTAGTTTTCTGATTACTTTCTCTGTCCTCTCCATTCTACTGTTAAGCCCATCTATCAATTTTCTGTTTTGAATTCAGTTTATATTTTTTAGATGTAAACATCAACTGGGTTTTCCATGTCTTCTATTTTTGCTAATATTTTCTTTACTATTTCCTCTTTCATTAATTTTTTCAAGCATGTTTACAAAGTGCTTGCTGATGTATTTTTATGATGGCTGCTTTAAAATTCTTTTCAGATAATTCTAACATCTCTGTGACCATGATAATGTCATGAGTTGATATATATATTCTTGTTCAATTTGAAATTTTCCAGTTTCTTTTCATACTGATTTTTTATGGTGTTCTGGACAGTTTGTGCTTTTGAAAAAAATATTTATTTACGTGTGTGTGTGAGAGAGAGAGAGAAAGAGAGAGAGAGAGAGAGAGAGAGAGAGAGAGAGAGAGAGAGAGAGAGAGAGAATGGGCACATTAGGGCCTCTGGCCACTGCAATTAAACACCAGGTTCCAGTGGCAATTTTACATCTGGCTGCACATGGGTACTGGGGAAATGAGCCCAGGCTGACTGGCTTTGCAAGTGATTACCTTTAACAGGTGTGACATCACTACCCTGACAATTGTTTTTGTTAAGACTGCTGTTAAATTCTGTACCCATTGGCGTGTCTTAATTACTGTTTCCAGATTGATGGTCTCTCAGACACCAGTCTGGAATATATGAGACAAAAAGAAAACTCAGGAAGCTCAATATCACATATCTCCTAAGGTCCTAAACCCTTAATTGGTCTGCTTACTTTTCTACTTTTCATGTATCAGAGTTAAATATATATATATATATACTCACACATGTATGTGTTTGTATATGTTTTGTTACCTGACCTCACTGAAGAGAACAGGGAAGAATGAATGTACTCTCTCTTTATCAGAAGTGAAGTACAACACCATGGTATTTTTCCTCTACTGTTTAGTTCTATGTTTCCTTGAGCATGGGGATAGATGTCAATGTTTATAAACCTTCAAAAGTGCTCAAGGAACTTTCCTTGTGAGACTAACCCTCCTACGACCACATACTTCACTCCACCTGGGGACAGAAAAATCAATCTCCTCCTTTCTCAGTTCTGTATCCTGACTCAAACTGATTCCCAGATGATGGCACACCTCCACAGTGGGAGGTAATTTGTTCCTGAACTGAGAAGGATGTAAGGTTTATATCCAAGGCACCTGCCAAATGTGCCATGATGATCCCACCTCAGGGTGGTATACATTTTTCCATGTCATTGCAAAATAAATATACTTGCTTGTTTCTCCATGTGCCTGTGCCCATCCCCCAAATAGGAATTAGGAAAGGTAATAGTAACTGATCAGGGGTAGAGAGGGAGAGAACAGGAAGAGCTCATAACACCAGAGAGCAGGACAGCTTTTCCCCAGGAATAAAGAAGGGTGGCAGGAAATGGAAACTCACACAATCCAAGGCATGTAATCCAGCATATGCTTCAATGCCCTGCCATACTTCAATTATGAAACACATGCTCCAAGATAAAATTAAGAATTTTTCAAAAAAGAATTTTAAGAAAGAAACTACAGACAATTAATACCAAGCACGTGTCCCTTCTGAAGGTAGCATCCTAAAAGACTGCACTGATTGCATGTCATAAAGTCAGCTTAATTTGTCATCTATCTAGTAGATATTTGGATAAGTTTTTTCTCAGCCTCATCCAGTGACTTCACTTAAATTCTATAGGAAATTTACATTTTCAACATGGAATCGGGTAGGGAGCCCTTGAAATACTAACATATGACAAGGGTTATTTAATTTATTATTTATTTATTTATTTATTTGATAGAGAGAGAGAAAGGGAGGGAGAGAGAGGTGGGCACACCAAGGCCTCTGCAATTTTTTTTTTAATGAAAAAGCACTAATATCCCACAGTATGGGATTAGGGTGGTGGCCAGGCAAAGGCACAGAAACAGCAGACAGGATATGGGGAAATTAAACTTTCCTATGTCTTGATATTTGCATTGAGTACCCAGAACCCTGACCTTTCATCAGAGTGTCAGATTTTGTGCTGATTGTTGTTGAACTGACAAGGATTTTCTGTTTCCCCACAGCTATATCTCACCGGTGGAAGTGTCTATCCCATTTATTCTCCTGAGAAAAGCATTAAATAAGACAGTGAAAGTGGCCATGTCCAAACATGCTGTGATTCTTTGTATAGTGTTATTTTATTAATTTAAACAATTTCATCTCCAAAGTACAGTGCATTATTCCCAGGATAGCATAGCAGTCTTTCAGCCCAATTCCACATTTAATCAGGAAACAGGTTTACCAGCTTTAGAATGCCTTTTAAAATTTTATCTTCCTATCAAAGACAGAGTCTAGCCACTTACACATCCTCTGGATGTGAATTTAAACACTATCATTGCAATTTAGAATTGTTGTGGCAAACATTTTTGGAAATATCACCCCAGTGGCAGTCTCTTTTTATAGGGAACATTATATGCATTCATGTATTTTTCACAGGTAAGGATTTTAATAGACTTACTGATCATTTAGATAACTTAAGTTAATTTTGGATAGCCTCAAGACTGGTTCATATTCTTCATGTGTCAGTGCATATTTTTGATATACGGTCTTGATTAATACCCAGATAACTTGGTATATAAGCAGTGGAGAATGAGGGGTTAAGGTGGAGTTTAACAGTTGTACAAGTTACGTTCTATTGCTGGGACAAAACACCTGACCACAAGCAGCTTGTGAGAAGAAAGGGCTTATTTCAGGCTTACAGGTTTTTGTTTTTTTTTTAAAAGATATTTTATTTATTTATTTGCAAGGAGAGAGAGCGAGATTGAAAATGGGTGCACCAGGGCCCCTAGCCACTGCAAATAAACTTCAGATGCATGCACTGCTTTGTGCATCTAGCTTTACAAAGGTACTGGGACATCAAACTTGGGTCATTAGGCATTATTACAGGCAAGAACCTTAAGCACTGATCAATCTCTCCAGCCCAGACTTAAAGTTTTGAGTAGACATTTAATCATGTCAAAGAAAGCATGGCATGAGCAGGAAGCTCACTTGCATATCTGAATAGAAGTAGTCTGAATGAGCTAGCTAGCAATGGCAAGCTGGGTTAATAAATCTAAGGACCCCCAGTCACTGACATGCATCTGCCAGCAAGGTTTCACCTCCTAAAATTCTACCAGATAGTGACTGAATATAAGATTAAGCTCAACCACATACACATGTGGCTATGATGGACACTTTACATTCAAACTACCACACATGAGCTCCATGAGCTCCTTTTATGGTAAAACTTATATGCAATTCCAGCACTTAACCCACCTTGAGGGTTGATTTGGTACCCGACAGGCCAGGAAGGAGATGCTAAATAGGTAGGTTATGGCTATTGCCTTTAATTCAGAATTTTAACATGGCAGGAGATGTGAGTTGTCATATGATCATGATAGCTATGATGATGATAAATACCTTTAATTATGTGTTTACTTTCTCTCAGCATTGTGTTTGGTGTTTTGTAGGCATTATGCCATACATTCTCTTTAATGACCTTTTCAGGTCTGTACTAATTTTCCTATTATGAAGATGCAGAAATTGAGCCTCAATCAGTAAACAGTATATAAAGATCACACTCCAAGGATTCCATATCTGGATTGCATTGACTCTGAAGCTTCTAGTTTTAACAACAGTGCTATGGTTTCAGTATGAAATATCACCCCAACAGGTTCATTTATAGATAGTTTGGCTCCCAGTGCAACAGTATTCAGAGATGGGCCATAGGAAGTGATTGGATCATGGAAAACTCTGAGTTCACATCCGTTGATTAATTTATTGATATGTTTGTGCTTTGATGGTATCAACTAAGGTAGAAATTAAGATGTGCTGCCTAATTGGAGAAATTAAGCTACTGGACATATGGTACCTCATTTTCTCCTTCTTCCATTCTCCTCCTGCTCTTCCTTTCCCTCTCTCTTTCTCCTTCCAGCCATAATGAGCTAAGTAACTCTGCACCACTGTGACTTCTCTACCATGATGTTCTGCTTCACCACAGTCCAGAAACAATAGGGACAATTGACCATGGATTGATAATTGAAAACATGAGCCAAAGTAAATATTTCCTCTTTTTAAATGATTTCCCTCAGGTATTTTTCACAGTGACATACAAAACTAAGCCATAAAATAACTCAATGCTAGGAGGTAGAATACTATATGTACATATAAATAAATAAATTCTGGTCAGCCAGTTCTATTTTTTTTCCAAACTGGGATATTGGGACAGATGGGGGCCAATTAGAGATCCTAAAACTGGAGTGTGAGTGATAGCTATGATGCGGAAGTTAAAGTAACGCTTTAAATTAACACAGGGAACAAAGCTAGCTAGCTTCCCTGACTTCATCTTTCCAGTATGCTCTACTCATGTTCTCCCAAGCAATAAGGAGACTATAATCCTTCAAAACAGGTTGCTATTAGCTCCATTGGTGCAAAAACAAACAAACAAAAAAAAATAATTCAGACTTTAATTTTGCAGACAGGACCTAACTTCTCACTTATATGTATGTTTGAAAATGTTTTATTAAACAACATTGGCAAAGTGTTGTATGACACAATTGTAACACAATAGCAAATATAATGAGGGATAAAACATGGTCATATATTTAGATTATTTTTTGAGACAAAAATCAGTAATTATTTTCCCTTAATGATTCAGAGTTCCAATGGTGCAATTGGCTAGTATTCAGTACTTATACAGAAAAGTACTGAGTAAGAATGTAATATATGATTGAGATATGGCCAGATATGTGGTCTTTGCCATAGACTAGTCAACCCTGTTACCATTATGTCAAGTTAACTACATATAAATATAAAATTCTGCTTCTGGGTGTGGTGGCACATGACTTTAATCCCAGCACTCAGGAGGCAGAGGTAGGAGGATCCCTGTGACTTCGAGGCCATCCTGAGGCTGCATAGTGAATTCCAGGTCAGCTTGGGCTACAGTGAGACACTACCTCAAAAAAAAAAAAAAATCTATCACTGAAATGGACTGAAATCTCTTTACTTACAAAAGTACACACTGAGTTGCGTTTGTCCTGTGGGCCAGAGTTTACCAAATCCTGCTCTAAGGCATGACTCCTAACGTTCACTAAACATTAAAAATCACCCAGAGATCTTTTAAAATGCTGATGTCTAAGTATTACTTCTAGAGAATCCTACTTAATTAGTCTACTATAGAATTTTGATCAGGACTCTTAAAGTTCCCAGGTGATTTCAATGTGATGATAATATTAAGAACATTGCTTAAAGACAAACAGACTTGTTTTTAGCACTAAAACAGGCCAGAATGCAGGTGTAAATAGGTGCCATAGGGATATGTAGAGAAAAATAAACATGGGAAAAATCAACTGAACAAACCACGTTAGTTTTCCTAGGGGAGATGGTACATGACCTAGCAAAGAAAAAAGAAGATTAAAATATTATAATGATAACTAGGCTGGAGAGATGGCTTAGTGGTTAAGGTGCTTGCCAGTAAAACCAAATAATGTAGGTTCAATTCCCCAGTACCCACATACTGCCAGATGCACAAAGTGGTGCATGTGTCTGGAGTTCATTTGCAGTGACTAGTGGCCCTTGCATGCCCATTCTCTCTCTTTTTCTGTCTCTGTCTCTCTCTCAAAAATTAATTCATTAATTTATTCACTTTAAAAGGTAACTGAGGGAGTAGCAGGGTATTGCTACATCTCTTACTCACATGCCAAGTACCTTTCTAGTGCTTTATATGTAGTAAAACACAGAATCCTCTCAACAATACTTTGAAGGAGGTGCTAGTATCATTGGTATCTAATGGAAGAGCTAAGTAAGTTCAAGAGAAATTAATGGACTTGCTTTGGACACACAAGTATGTAAATGGATAAAGAGCAAAAATACTAACACACACACACAGAGTGGAAAGTAAGTCTTGGAAACATAAACACAGGCTATCAGACACTTGTGACTTCTATTAACAAAGAAGAGAGGCTGGGAGTAAGACAAAGTAGGAGAACATAGGTAGACTTAAGTATGTTCATAATGTAATTTTTGTCTCTGGGTAGCAATTTCACAGTTGTTTATAATATTTGGTTTATAAATACACAAATAATGCTGTATGTATCATAAACCAAGGGGTGTAACTCATCCAACTGTATGCATCAGCAGATATATATAACGTATAAATCCATGGTGACTAGCAGTAACTTCAATAAGAAGGGCTTGCAATGGAATGGAGGCAGGGAGGAGGGGAATGATACCAACACATGATGTATACATACAACGTTTCAACTTAGTAAAAATCAAGTCAAATCAAATAAGAAGTATAGAGCAGAGAGGCATAAAGAATGAGACAGAGTCGGGTGTGGTGGTACATGATTTTAATCCCAGCACTCAAGAAGGAGAGGTAGGAAGATCACCATAGGTTCAAGGCCACCTTGAAAATTCCAGGTCAGCCTGGGCTAGAGTGAAACCCTACCTTGAAAAACAAACAAACAAACAAAAAAGACAGGGAAAAGACTGGAGAACTTGGAAGATTTAAAGGTATTTGTTTAACTTACAATACTACTTGTTCACCCCTGGGCTTCAATGGCTCTGGACCAACTCTACTTGCCATACATAATGACCCCAATAATAGAGGTATGGAAACTCACTTGGACTTCATGTTCTTTGTAGGTCCTTTTCCTTTGAGGAATTGGCATTAACTGTAGACATGAGGCAAGGCAGAGGAGCAATAATGAGTCTTGAGCTGTTCAGGTTGGCATGTAGTTCCACTTTTCTGCTAGTATAAGCTGGAATGAGTAAAAAAAAAAAAGGTAGATAAAGGCACGGTGCTCATATTATCCCAGTTTGAATTATTCTTTTTCCCTTTCTGTACTTCTGGTTTGCCCTACATGTTTGTAATTATCTGATTTCTTAGGACAAATTGTAGTCCCATACCTCACTTGCTAATTTGCCTCTTACTTCTCTTCATTATCTCTCTACTGTCCTGATAACAGGGTCAAAATCAAGCACCTTAAAGTCAAAGCTTTAAAAAAGAAACTAGCTATCTTGGGGCTAGAGAGACATCTCAGCGGATAAAGTGTTTTCCTTGCAAGTATGAGGACCAGAATTTGATCCTCAGTATCTATGTAAAAATGCAAGGTATGGTGATGTGGGCCTATAAACCAAGTGCGGAGGAGGTGGAAATAGGTGGCTCTCTGAGGCTCGCTGCCTAGCCAGTCAGTCTAGCCTAATTGGCAAGCTCCACATCAGTAAGGGACTCTGTCTCAAAAAGAGGTAAATGGTGTTTCTGAGGATGTCACCCAAGGTTGTTCCCTGGACTCCACGTGAACACATGTACACATGCACCTACACACATGTGAGCCTGCATATATATGAATACACACATGCAAAAAAGAGCTAGTGATTAGTCCTACTTAACTGTTTTATTTACATGCTTTGCTCATTAATCATAACAAACATAAAGTAACTTAAAGTTTCTACTAGCTTGTCAGGGGGTCTTTAAGCAATCTCAGCATTCACGAAATGGCCCTACATGAGTTAGCACATTCTTGGTTATATGATGAGTAAGTCTTTCCTAGCCACTGAGAGAGCTTACACTCTAATGAGCTAACCCTATTGCCTATCTCAGCAACTTTAACTATTCTGCTTTGGCACCAACTGCCTTGCCTAAATTATTTGAAGAACAAGCTCTGCCTCTTCTCCCATCAACATAGCTTGTCACCTTCTCACTTCATCCCTAATCTCTCCATCCTTTCAGTAAAACATCTCCTTTGCTCCCTATTTTCTTCACTGGTCATGTTTCCAAGCTTTTGTTATTCAAAATAATATGGTTGAGGGTCTAATCCCTTAAAATATTAATGTAAACTAGGAGATTTGAATCAATCAGCACAGGAATTACCTGTATTGGAATCCTAGTGTATATTTTTGAACAGACATACAGTATGTGTGTACATCCGTGTTTCAGGGTGACATGGGGTGTAGGGTATTACATTGCCACAGTTCCCTATGCTTAGCTTATCACGAGCCCCAAAATGGTGAGTCAGAAGCACATTTCTGGCCAAGCATGACCATTGAACAGATGTCCCTCAGATAGAGACAGTCAATGAGCCAAAGCACAGAGCAAATTAATTCCCCCAAGGAAATCATGGTAAGGAAAATCATCTTTATGGAGGGGTTAGGGCAGGTCAGCCCACTTAGCTAGAGAAAGCATTTGGCAGAGAGGGAGGACAGGTGGTCTCTGACTGCATAGCAAGTAAGATTCAGGCATGAAAATGCCTCAAGTTTCTAAATGAAGGACATGTGGCTTTGCAGCCATAGTTTCACTTAAGGAATTCATAGACATGGGTACATAACCTCACCTCAATGCCAAATGGGTACACAGAGAAACAAGAAGGAAACAGTTATGGATGGGATTGAGGAATTCTAAAGATATAAAAACTGCACTTATTCACATATGCAGCTCTTAAGAATAAAAAAAAAATACCATCAATAACAGTCATGTATTAGGGGTGATGAACCAAGCATTCTTCAGAAAAGGAAACTGGTGTTTACAGATGTCAGTCAACTTGTTTCAGGTAACAATAACTGGTGGCTAAAACAATAGGAGAATGCTTCCTGAATTATCATTATTATTGTGAAATGGGGCCGAACACAAGATTACATCACCACTAGAGGCCCTAGGATGCAGGACGAGGCCCTAAGATACCAGTACCATCACCCCTGCATTTGTACAAGACTGATAGTGAATGTTTTATTACATCTTGAGCCCTAGATACCTTGCTGGCCTCATCCCAACTATTTGCATTCATTTGTAAAGTAGAGAGAAGGTCCTAAATTTGAAATGGACTTTATGCCTGAATGTGCATTTCAGCTGAAGCTGCTTCAATTTTAACTAAGCATTGAAGATACAAATTAGGTGATTATATTGTTCTTAAAGGTTAATTGCTGTAAACTGCAATTTCAATAACTTTGGAATTTAATATAGTAAAATCTTTATTGCTCACTTTAGAACAATCAAGTGTATTGTGAGCAGCATCTTATATAGTGACAGTGACTGTATAAGTTACTTTATTCATTTATGTGACCAAAAACTTGAAGAGAAGCTGCTTAAAGAAGGAGGGATTTGTTTCAGTATGGCCTTCTAGGAGACACATCCTGGCATGGCTGCAGGAGCAGGAAGCTGGCTGGTAATATTCCATCTAAAGTCAGAAAACAAAGAGGAATTGAGGAAAACTTAAAGACCTGCCTCCAGGGACCCAATTCCACCATCAAGCTCCACCTCCTAAAGGTTCTGTGAACTTCCCAAACAAAACCACCAGCGGGAATCAAGTATTCCAACACATTTGCATATTGGTAACATTGTATTTTCAAATCATAACAGTGGCCCTGCGAACAAACCACTTCTAATCATTTTCTGGGGTGTTTGTATCTTTTGCATATAAGCAGGAGATAAGGATATACAATCATGGAGAATTCACAGGACAGACTAAGAAGATAGGCATATCTCTTCTATGCACATCCAGCTGGCCAGAATTTAATTAGTTAGATGATACTACCTAACTACAATGATGTCTCACAGAACGTCAAAGGTAAGAACACAGATGACATATGGTGAAGAGAAATTAACCAATTTCTGTCACAATGATGTAACACAAAAGCCTGCACATGTGAACATGTATTCACATGTGTATTATAAGTAGCAAGTTCACAGTGACACTGAATAGAGCCAGGAGCTACAGGAAATGATCGACAAAGTTGGGATTTTCTTAATGCATTTAATTATGAAATTAAGAAATCAAACATGATGTGGAGGGGTTGTAATGATTTGAATAATATTTGAGTATATCCCCTGAAGATTCACGGGCTGAAAGGTTGATTGCCAGAGTGGCAATGTTGAGGAGGGTGAAACCTTTAAGAGATGAGTCCTAGTGTAAGGGGATTAGCTCACCAGTGGTGAAGGTGTCACCCTCAGGCAGTATTAATTCTGGTTTTACAGTGTGAGTTAGTTATAATGCATGCTATTTATTAAAAAGTGACAAGCAAGTCTTAACCATCCGTCTTCCTGGCTTGCTGTCCCTCTACATGTTTCCTTCTTCCAGTGGCAAGTTCCCTGTTTCTCTGCTATGACGTGACACAACTGAAGGTTCTTTCACTAGAGGCCAAATAAATAAGTCCTCCTCTTCATTTTGTAATTTCACACTACAAATATGTAAACTAAATAAAATTTTAAGTCCTCAAACTCAAATATTTATTATAACAAGAATAACCAATCTAATATTGGAAAGGGAGGCAGAGAGAGCATAAGAGCCAGAGGACAGAGAGGAGTAATTTGAGACACTATCTGGATATGAAGTGACCTTCATCTTCATGACAATATAGTGGCTGCCTGCTGTCATTGCCTCCACAAAACCTGCATAATACTGAACCCAACAACTTTTTGATATTACTGAAGAAATGTTTCAAAAAGAAAAAGATGTACATCAAGATATAAGATGAACTTCTTAAAACAGGAATTAGTGGGATTGAGGATGGAGGAGGACAAAAGAAGTTAAAGGGAGGAATTATGATCAAATTACAATGTGTTCATGTAAAATATTCTCCATAAAAAGTTAAAAAGTAGCTAGTGAAATAAATTAACATGATCATCTCACAATTACTTTTATTATGTAGTAAGTACAGCTAAAATGTACTGATTTAGCATGAAGCTAAATACGTTATAATTTTATTATCTATATTCTTCATGGCATGTATGAAAATTCTAGACTTGTTCCATATATATCCTCTTGCCCTCTTTTGCCCCCCTTCCCCACCCCTTATCTTAAATTTGAGTTCTTTATTCTTTTGAGTTTGTATATGGAATAAGATAAGGGTTAATTTTACTCTTTTGCTCTTCTCAAAATTTTGTTGACAAACAGAATACTGGTACTTGATATTTTGTACAGAAATTAGGGTTATTTGGCTCACGACTATAGAAACCAAAAGTCCAGCATCAGGCTTTCCCATGTTTTTGGCACCTGGTGAGGTATACCTTGGTTGTATCACAACATTGTTACAGAAACAAGAAGGGAAATGGTCACATGAAAAGAGAAAAAGCATGTTCTTGCTTTATATTAACCTGATTTTGAGAAGACTATCTCAATCCACAAGACCAGAATGTATCTCTTCTTAGAGTGGGGATCTCATGACACAATAACCATCCTTTAGGCCCAACCTCTTAAAGGCTTCACCACCTCAGCATAGACAAACTGCAGATTAAGCATCTAGCACATGGCTGTTTGAGGGATACAGCCAAAACACGTTCATATCATAGCAACTTATAGACTTGAATCTTCTCCTGGGATTTCCATTCTATTCTCTTCACCTATGTTTGTTTCACCTGTGCTATGCCACACTTAGACTATTTTGATTAGTGTAGCTGTGTAATATAATTTTAAGCCAGGAACTGTGACACTTCCTTTTGCCTTCTCAGAATTGTTTTATCCATACAGGATCTTTGGGTTCCATATGAATTTTACAATTATTTTCTTATTATTCTAAAGAATGCCTTTGGGACTTTAATAATGATTGTGTTGAATCTGTAAATTTCCTTGGGTGATGCGGCAATTTAAACAATATTAATTCTTCCAATCTATAAGTACAGGATATATTGCAGCTCCTAATTTTCAGACTTTAATTTAATTTTGAATGATGTTAAATATTACTGCAATAAGGATGGCTAATCTTTCCTGATATAACTAATATTTTGCCATATTAAGAAATATAGCTAATAATAGTTATTAGATAAGATAATAGCTAATAATGCATTAGAATAGGCTATATCTTAAATGCTTTGCATATGCATTAACTCATTTACTCTCATCTTAATGAAATAAGTGTTATAATAATTCCCCGTTTGGAGATGAAGAAAACAATATACACATTGGTTAAACGTAAAACTTGTCCACAGTTTTACAGCTGGTGAATGATAAAGTCAGACAGATTTGGAATCCATGTTCTTAGCCAGTATTTTATGCAAACCACCAGTCTCTGTGTGTTTGACATTATATAAAGAGTGAGATAGTTATAGTCCTGAAAAGACATGATCCATTTCTAGCTTAGGGAGCTAGGCATCCATACATGATGCATTTAAGTAAAATGGAAAGTCTGGGAAAGCATATATGCATTGAAATTAAACCTGGAATTGGTCACTTATAATCTCCATGAACTTGGACCTTATGTTAGCCAGACTTTTTTTTGCCATTGTGACAAAATATCTGATGGATCATCTTGAAAACAGGAATTATTATGTTGGCTCATGGCTTCATAGTTTTTTTTTTTTTTTTTTTAATTTTTTTTTTTTTTTAATTTTTATTAACATTTTCCATGATTATAAAATATATCCCATGGTAATTCCCTCCCTCCCCACCCCCACACTTTCCCGTTTGAAATTCCATTCTCAATCATATTACCTCCCCATTACAATCATTGTAATTACATATATACAATATCAACCTATTAAGTATCCTCCTCCCTTCCTTTCTCCACCCTTTATGTCTCCTTTTCAACTTACTGGCCTCTGCTACTAAGTATTTTCATTCTCACACAGAAGCCCAGTCATCTGTAGCTAGGATCCCCATATGAGGGAGAACATGTGGCGCTTGGCTTTCTGGGCCTGGGTTACCTGACTTAGTATAATACTTTCCAGGTCCATCCATTTTTCTGCAAATTTCATAACTTCATTTTTCTTTACCGCTGAGTAGAACTCCATTGTATAAATGTACCACATCTTCATTATCCACTCATCTGTTGAGGGACATCTAGGCTGGTTCCATTTCCCAGCTATTATAAATTGAGCAGCAATAAACATGGTTGAGCATGTACTTCTAAGGAAATGAGATGAGTCCTTTGGATATATGCCTAGGAGTGCTATAGCTGGGTCATATGGTAGATCAATCTCTAGCTGCTTTAGGAACCTCCACACTGTTTTCCACAATGGCTGGACCAGATTGCATTCCCACCAGCAGTGCAGAAGGGTTCCTTTTTTTCCACATCCCCGCCAACATTTATGATCATTTGTTTTCATGATGGTGGCCAATCTGACAGGAGTGAGATGGAATCTCAATGTAGTTTTAATCTGCATTTCCCTGATGACTAGTGACGTAGAACATTTTTTTAGGTGCTTATATGCCATTCGTATTTCTTCCTTTGAGAACTCTCTATTTAGCTCCTTAGCCCATTTTTTGATTGGCCTGTTTGATTCCTTATTAGTTAACTTTTTGAGTTCTTTGTATATCCTAGATATTAATCCTTTATCAGATATATAGCTGGCGAAGATTTTTTCCCATTCTGTAGGTTGCCTCTTTGCTTTTTTCACTGTGTCCTTTGCGGTGCAAAATCTTTGTAATTTCATTAGGTCCCAGTGGTTAATCTGTGGTTTTATTGCCTGAGCAATTGGGGTTGTATTTAGAAAGTCTTTGCCAAGACCAATATGTTGGAGGGTTTCCCCTACTTTTTCCTCTAGCAGTTTCAAAGTTTCCGGTCTGATGTTAAGGTCTTTAATCCATTTGGACTTAATTCTTGTGCATGGCGAGAGAGAAGAATCTATTTTCATCCTTCTGCAGATATTTATCCAGTTTTCAAAACACCATTTGTTGAAGAGGCTGTCTCTTCTCCAATGAGTATTTTTGGCATTTTTATCGAATATCAGGTGGCTATAGCTACTTGGGCTTACATCTGGGTCCTCTATTCTGTTCCACTGATCTACATGTCTGTTTTTGTGCCAGTACCATGCTGTTTTTGTTACTATGGCTCTGTAGTATAGGTTAAAATCAGGTATGGTGATACCACCAGCCTCTTTTTTGTTGCTCAGTATTATTTTAGATATTCGAGGTTTTTTATGATTCCAAATGAATTTTTGGATTGTTTTTTCTATTTCCATGAAGAAAGCCTTTGGAATTTTGATAGGGATTGCATTAAATGTGTAGATTGCTTTAGGTAAGATTGCCATTTTCACGATATTGATTCTCCCAAGCCAGGAACAAGGGATGTTTCTCCACTTTCTAGTGTCTTCTGCAATTTCTCGCTTGAGTGTCTTAAAGTTCTCATTGTATAGATTCTTTACTTCCTTAGTTAGGTTTATTCCAAGGTATTTTATTTTTTTTGATGCAATTGTGAATGGGAGTGATTCTCTGATTTCATCCTCTGTGTGTTTGTTGTTAGCATATATGAAGGCTACTGATTTCTGTGTATTTATTTTGTATCCTGCTACATTGCTGTAGGTTTTGATTAGCTCTAACAGCTTGCTAGTAGAGTCTTTAGGGTCCTTTATGTATAGAATCATGTCATCTGCAAATAGTGATAACTTGATTTCTTCCTTTCCAATTTGTATCCCTTTTATGTGTGTCTCTTGCCTTATTGCTATGGCTAAGACTTCCAAAACTATATTAAATAGAAGTGGAGACAGTGGACACCCTTGTCTTGTTCCTGATTTTAGTGGAAAAGCTTCCAGTTTTTCCCCATTTAGTAATATGTTGGCTGTAGGCTTGTCATAAATAGCCTTTATTATATTGAGATATGTTCCTTCTATTCCCAGTCTCTGTAGGACTTTTATCATGAAGGGATGTTGGATTTTGTCAAATGCTTTCTCTGCATCTAATGAGATGATCATGTGATTTTTGTCCTTCAACCCATTTATGTAATGTATTACATTTATAGATTTGCGTATGTTGAACCATCCCTGCATCTCTGGGATAAAGCCTACTTGGTCAGGGTGAATGATCTTTTTGATATACTCTTGTATTCTGTTTGCCAATATTTTGTTGAGAATTTTTGCATCTATGTTCATGAGGGAGATTGGTCTGTAATTTTCTTTTTTTGTTCTATCTTTGCCTGGTTTTGGTATCAGGGTGATGCTGGCCTCATAGAAGGAGTTTGGTAGGATTCCTTCTTTTTCTATTTCCTGGAAAAGCTTAAGAAGCAATGGTGTTAGCTCTTCCTTAAAAGTCTGGTAAAATTCAGCAGTGAATCCATCCGGGCCTGGGCTTTTTTTAGTTGGGAGATTATTGATAACTGCTCGGATCTCCATGTTTGTTATAGGTCTATTTAAGTGATTAATCTCATTTTGATTTAATTTAGGTAGGTCATATAGATCAAGGAAATCATCCATTTCTTTCAGATTTTCATACTTTGTGGAGTATATGCTTTTATAGTATGTCCCTATAATTTTTTGAATTTCTCTGGAATCTGTTGTGATGTTACCTTGTTCATCTCTGATTTTATTAATTTGTGTCTCTTCTCTCTTTCTTTTGGTCAGATTTGCTAAGGGTTTATCAATCTTGTTTATCCTTTCAAAGAACCAACTCTTTGTTTCATTAATTCTTTGGATTGTTCTTTTTGTTTCTATTTCATTAATTTCTGCCCTAATCTTTATTATTTCTTCCCGTCTACTGATTTTTGGTTTGCCTTGTTCTTCTTTTTCCAAGGCTTTAAAGCGAAGCATTAGGTCGTTTACTTGTGACCTTTCTAATTCCTTAATATAGGCACTCAAGGCTATAAATTTACCTCTTAGAACTGCCTTCATTGTTTCCCAGAGATTTTGGTATGTTGTGTTCTCATTATCATTTGACTCTATAAATTTTTTGATTTCCTTTTTAATTTCTTCATTGACCCACTCATCATTTAGTAGTGTATTGTTTAGCTTCCATGATTTTGTGTATGCTCTATAGCCTTTCTTGCTACTGATTTGTAGTTTAATTCCATTGTGGTCAGATAGAATGCAAGGAATTATTTCAATTTTCCTGAATTTGTTAAGATTTGCTTTGTGTCCTAATATATGGTCTATTTTAGAGAATGTTCCATGTGCTGCTGAAAAGAATGTATATTCTGCAGCCTTTGGATGAAATGTCCTGTATATATCTGTTAGGTCCATATCATCTATGACCTCATTTAGTCCAGATGCCTCTCTGTTTATTCTTTCCCTGGATGACCTGTCAATTGATGAGAGTGGGGTGTTAAAGTCACCCACCACCACCGTGTTTGGTGTTATCTGTGACCTTAGTTCTAATAGTGTTTGTTTGACGAATTTGGGAGCCCCCATGTTAGGTGCATATATGTTTAGGATTGTAATGTCCTCCTGTTGGAGTGTGCCCTTAATCAATATAAAGTGACCTTCCTTATCTTTTTTGACTAACTTCGGACTAAAGTCCACCCTGTCTGATATTAGGATAGCAACCCCTGCTTGTTTTCTAGGCCCATTTGCTTGAAACACCGTCTTCCAACCTTTCACCCTAAGATAATGTCTATCCTTTGTAGAAAGGTGAGTTTCTTGAAGACAACAAATTGTAGGATCCTGCTTTTTAACCCAGTCTGCAAATCTATGTCTTTTCGTTGGGGAATTGAGACCGTTGATATTAAGAGATATTATTGAAAGGTGTGTATTTATGTTTGCCATTTGTGTGTGTGTGTGTGTGTTACTTGTTCTACCTGTGCTCTCTTCTGTTAACTGGTATTTGAGTATGGCTGGTTTTTTCTAGGTTCCTTATATGTGTGCTTTTCCTTTTGTTCAGCATGGAGGATTCTATCAAGTATTTTCTGTAGAGCTGGTTTTGTCTTCAGATATTCCTTTAACCTGCTTTTGTCATGGAATGTCTTTATTTCTCCATCTATTTGGATGGATAACTTTGCAGGATAAAGTAACCTTGGTTGACAGTTGTTATCTTTCAGAACTTGGAATATATCACTCCAGGCCCTTCTGGCTTTAAAAGTTTGTGTTGAATAATCTGCTGTAATCCTGATGGGCTTGCTTTTGTAGGTAACTTGATTTTTCTCTCTAACTGCTTTCAATATTTTTTCTTTGGTTTGTGTGTTTGGAAGTTTGAGTATAATGTGGCGAGGAGAGTTTCTTTCTGGGTTTTGTCTGGCTGGGGTTCTAAAGGCTTCCTGTATCTGTATTGGCACCTCTTTCCCAATTTGGGGAAAATTTTCCTCTATGATTTTGTTGAAGATGCCTACTATGCCTCTGGAGTGGAATTCTTCTCCTTCTACTATGCCCTGAATTCTTATATTGGATCTTTTCATAGTGTCCCGAATATCTTGAAATTCCCACTCGTACTTTTCTATAAGTTTGTCTTTCTCTTTGTTGGACTGCATTAGGTCTGCCACCTGATCTTCTAGCTTAGATATTCTGTCCTCTCCCTCATCCATCCTACTGGTGAGATTTTCTACAGAGTTTTTTATTTCATTAACTGTGTTCTTCATTGCTAATAATTCTGACTGGTTTTTCTTTATTATTTCTATTTCTCTATTTATGTCTTGTATTGCCTTCTTTATTTCATTAAATTGGTGTCCTGCCTCTTCTTTGATTCCTTTGATTTCCTCTTTGATTTCCTCTTTGATTTCTTCTTTGGTTGTATTCATGTGTTCTTTGACCTCTTTGAACATATTTATAATTATTCTTTTGAACTCTTTCTCAGGCATTTCCTCTAACTCTTTCTCACTGGAGGACATTTCTGATGCATTAATACTTTTAGGTGGATTTATATCGTCTTGCTTTTTAGTGTTTCTTGTGTTATAATGTATATATTTTTGCATCTTGGATTAAGTTAATGCTTGGATTTTCTAGCTAGCTGTGTATTCTTAGCTGTATCAATTGATTTGGTGTAAAATATTTTCAGGGTAGGACCTTAAGGTATTAGGTGTGGCTCTTAAGACTCTCAGAGTATCTACAAAGATGTTCTTAGGGGTTGAGTTTCCCTGCTATAGGAGTATTCAAGCAGGCTGAGTGGAATAATATACTGGTAGATTCTAAAATTTAGCTAAACACTGTACCCATTCCATCAACAACAGCCCCGAGTATGTATGCAAGAGTAGTTATTATAATGACCAGATCCTCTATCAACAAAGAGGTTTAGATTTCTGGTCTGTTGAGGTATCCAAGTCAGCTTGTGACCAGGTGAGACCCTTCCCTGGTGCAATCCCAGTTACCTTGGGTGATTGTGGTCTCAGTCAAGTTGCTGCCTGGGTCGTCGGGCTGCTGTTCTGATTTCTGGAGCTGGGCACTTGCTTTTCCTACGGGGCAAACTGAGCCGCTGCCGCCTCTGCAGCTGTTGTAGGTGTCTCCGCCGGAGCCCCCACCACTGCTGAAGCTGCCGTTGTCGTGTCCACCGCTGCTGCTCACCCCGAAGCCGCTGCTGTCCTGGGTCCGCTGCTGCTGGGGCCACTGGTACCGGTGCTGGAGCCGCTGAAGTTGCTGCCAAATTCTGCTCCTGCTTGGGTCCCGCCGTCAGCCCAAGTTGGCGTGGCCGGGTCCCGGGCTGCTGCTGTGTTCGCTGGAGCTGGGTTCAGGCGGCAGGGGAGGGGAGGGAGCCGCGGCTGTTCTGGTTGTATCGTGTGCTTTTACCTCGCGGTCTGCTCCTCCCTCCGTTGCTCGCTGCCGCTCTCCCCTCACGTTTCCCGAGTTGCGGAGAGCGCGGTGTGAGGGGAAAATCCCGCACCTGGCTTGTCCTGCGGCTCGAGTCGAGAGACCGGCGGTTTTCTGCCGCTCCGCGGTTGCGGCGGGTAGCTGAGCCGCCCCGGAGCCGCTGTTCCCGGCTGTGCAGGCTCTGGATGCTCTATAACTCTTCCACTTCTCCGCTGCCGCCTCAACTTCCTATACACCTCACTTTTTAGTAAAAGTGTGTATTTTGCTGAGTTTATTTTGGTCTTTCCCCCCCCCAGGCTGTTTTGGCGTGGTACCTACGCCGCCATCTTAACCGGAAGTCCATGGCTTCATAGTTTTCAGCCTGTGATTGATAATTAGAAGATGATATGATGGGCTCAGTTTATCCATTTAGTCAAAGAATACCAGGCAGCTTCCCTACTATTTCTTTTTTTTTTAATTTTAATTTTTTATTACTTTTCTATTCAGCAAATACAGGCAGTTTGGTACCATTATTAGGCTCATCCATGACCTACCCCCTCCCCATTGGCCCCTCATTGTTGAGGTATATGGGTCATGCCTTGTGGAGTTAGCCCACAGTTATTGGTAGGATAAATGTCTCTGCATACCCTGACCCAACATGTGGCTCTGAAATTCTTTCCGCCCCCTCTTCTGCAAAATATCCCTGAGCTATGTTGGGTTCATTTTTGGTCTGCTTCAGTGCTGAGGTGTTGGGGGCCTCTGAGGCTCTGGCTCTCTGATTTGGTAGGAGTTGATTTTTCTCTGTGTTGGTCTCCTTCCCCCTTGTGCTGGTATCTGGTTCATCAGGAAAAGAGCACCATTGCTTGTTTCGCCATTTTTTCTTAGTTTCAGCCATGGCTCTTTTGAAGTATGATGGAGTGGCTCTCTCCTTAGGATCTGCATCTATCTGAAAAAGAGAAGCAGATTCTCCCAACAGAGAGTAAGTTAGTTCCAAGACAGATGAAATAACCCTTACTTTTTTTATAGCAACTTTAATAGGTGTAGGCCCTCTTATATCCCATGATTAATGGTAGCTTGATATTGGAGAGAGGGTTTATGTTTGGATATGATTCTGACTTGTTTCCCAGCTCCAGCTATGGGTCCCATACCACTGAGGGGATCAGTTAGCCAAATCAAGAGCAGTTGGTTCCACACCATGGCTGTGTGCCACTATTGCACTTGTGTGGGCATCACACCAGGTTATTTGCTGCCAAGTAGGTTGGACCGTGAGTTGCTTGGAGAGATATTGGTCATTTCCCCCAGTCGCCCATGTAGCACCTTCTGGCACTAGACACACTGATTGTCTAGGGACTGACTCTCTCCTGGCTTCCAGCCATGCCTTTCCATTTTACGTGTCAGCTGCATATGGTGTCTTCAGCAATAGGGTCTTACCACTAACCTTTGATGGGTCATCAAGTACTCTGACAGAAATCTGTAATTCTTTTAGGAAACCTTGTAAGTTTCTCTGATCAAAAGCTCATTGTAGATGATAGCCCCATGCTGGTACTGGGAGTCACAGGTCAATTCCCACTAAGAAAATGAGGAAGAATATAACTAATATGCAAGAGTTAGGGAGGAGAGAGAGAGAGAGAGAGAGAGAGAGAGAGAGAGAGAGGGAGAGGGAGAGGGAGAGGGAGAGGGAGAGGGAGAGGGAGAGGGAGAGGGAGAGGGAGAGGGAGAGGGAGGGAGGGAAGATGTAGAAGGTTTAGGTTAGATTGAGCCTACCCTCTCCAGTGTCTTGTGGTTCAGGTGTTTACTATAATGGCCTGGTGCAGGTTCAGCCATTTGGTATGCCTTTTAGGAAAATGAGTTGCTTGTTGATTTGATGCTATACAAGGTTACATGGTTCCATAAAAGTTTGCATGACTCCTTTGGAGAGTTATGTTTTGCACTGGTTATTTTAAGCTTGAGCCATCATTGTGTCAATGAGCCGGCTTTTTCTGCCCATTTTTCCTTTTGAAGTGTTAGAATCATTAGTGAAAGGCCTGGAAGACAATTTTAAAGATTTATTTAAGGCATTTATATCCAGTCTACTCCTTAGCCAATTGTATGTAGAGACATAGATGATGACAAACATACCTTCTTGGTAGTCACATTAGTTTCTCAAGGTCTTTCTTATATTTTAATGGATAGAAATATTGGTATGGGGGCTGGAGAGATGGCGTAGCGGTTAAGCGCTTGCCTGTGAAGCCTAAGGACCCCGGTTCGAGGCTCGGTCCCCAGGTCCCACGTTAGCCAGATGCACAAGGGGGCGCACGCGTCTGGAGTTCGTTTGCAGAGGCTGGAAGCCCTGGCGCGCCCATTCTCTCTCTCTCCCTCTATCTATCTTTCTCTCTGTGTCTGTCACTCTCAAATAAATAAATAAAAAATTAAAAAAAAAGAAATATTGGTATGTTGCCAACAATGGAGAGCCTAGGAAAACATGTATGCATTGAAATCAAACTTGCCCTGGAATCAGCTGCTTATAATCTCTGTGAACTTGGACCTTGTATTAGCCAGACTTTGTCATTGTGACAAAATATTTGACAGAACATGTTAAAAGCGGGAACTGTCTATATTGGCTCATGGTTTCTGAGTTTCAAACTGTGTTTGATCTCATGTGCCTGGGCAGAGCATCATGGTAGCAGTAGTGTGTGGGAGAGGGAACACAAGTGAGAGGATGTTCTTCATTCACAGTGTCTGTAAAGCAGAGAGAAAAGTAACCAAGGACCAGATGAGAAAATGGTAAACCACATCCCTACAACCTCCAACTAGATGCCTGTGGTGGTTTGATTCAGGTGTCTCCCATAAACTTAGGTGTTCTGAATGCTAGGTTCCCAGCTGATGGAGATTTGGGAATTAACGCCTCCTGGAGGGAGTGTATTGTTGGGGGTGGGCTTATGGGCTTTATAGCCAGTTTCCCCCTGCCAGTGTTTGGCACACCCTCCTGTTGCTGTGTCCCACCTTATGTTGGTCAGGGGGTGATGTCCACCCTCTGCTCATGCCATCGTTTTCCCCTGCCATCGTGGAGCTTCCCCTTGAGCCTGTAAGCCAAAATAAATCTCTTTTTCCCAGAAGCTGCTCTTGGTTGGGTGATTTCTACCAGCAATGCGAACTGGACTGCAACAGTAAAGTGGTACCGAGGAGTGGGATTGCTGCTAGACACCTGACTGTGGCTTTGGCTTTTTGGAGCTGGTTTTCAAGAGGAATGTGGAAGGAGTTGAAACCTTGGCCTAAGAGATACCTTCCAGTGCTGTAAGTACAGCTTGATGGACTATTCTGGTCTGAGCTGTAAGACCTGAATGCAGTAAGAACTATGGACTGTGAGGTTTGGCTTATGAGGGTGAGAAAAAGATTTGCCTGGACTGGGCTAGCAGTTTGTGTGAAAAGCTTGCTGTTATGTCTTTGTCCTGAGAAATTGTGCAGTGTTGTTTTGCGTAGAAATGAACTGGTGTGTGCAGAGGGATATGGCACCGAAAGAAAAATCTTTGGGTGAACTGCTGTCCATTCAGCTGCAACTGAGAGATTACAACCTTTGAGACTGGGCTAGCTGACCTGCGCTGGGGCAACAAGAAGAATGTAGACTCTTTTGAAGGGGGCTGAGTGCTCAAGGAGTGTCCTGTTCTTCAAAGTCTGCTTTATTCCCACCTGGATTAACAAATTGGCACATTACCTGGTATTGTGGAGTATAAGAAATGCTGGAAAGAGGGTCATTGAGTTTGCAACACGGTCTTGTGTTTTAGAAATGGCCATGGGCAGTGTGAAGCAGGTTTGCTGGTTGCCTGCATAGAGACCCCATGGGGCCATGAGGATGAACCATGGCTTGCAGTGGAGACCCAGTGGAGATGACGGGACCATGAGATGGCTGCCAAGGAGCTGCTGGCCCCGATGAAGTTTCCCAGGACTGTGAGTAGCCTAGCTGGAGGGGTGGAATTGGAATGCCAGAGACTTGTTGCTGGTTAGAATTATCGGACTTGAAGATTTGTCACTGGCTAGAGTTGCTGGACTTGAAGCTACAGAGTTTGATGTTTGCCCTGGTTGTTTTAAATCTTGTATTGGATGAATGTTTCTTTGCAATGCCCAATGCCATCTTTTGCAGTGTGAATATTTATTCTGTGCCACTATGGGTTTTTTGAGGTTATTTTTTGGTATTATGGCTCAGTTAAAAGATCTTGGACTATGGGGATGTATGAACATCATTGGAATTGATAAAACTATGGGACTTTTAAAGTTAGATGAAAACATTGTATTTTACATCATGTATGGATATCAATTTATGGGGGCCAGGGGCGGAATGTGGTGGTTTGATTCAGGTGACCCCATAAACCTAGGTGTTCTGAATGCTAGGTTCCCAGGTGATAGAGATTTGGGAATTAATGCCTCCTGGAGGGAGTGTATTGTTGGGGGCTGGCTTATGGGTCTTAAAGCCAGTTTCCCCTTGCCAGTGTTTGGCACACCCTCCTGTTGCTGTGTCCCACCTTATGTTGGCCAGGGGGTGATGTCCACCCTCTTCTCATGCCATCGTTTTCCCCTGCCATTGTGGAGCTTCCCCTCAAGCCTGTAAGCCAAAATAAATCTCTTTTTCCCAGAAGCTGCTCTTGGTTGGGTGATTTCTACCAGCAATGCGAACCGGACTGCAACAATGCCCATCTCCACAAATTTCCACCATATCCAAAAATAGTGCCCCCAGCCTGAGGAGAAGATATTCAACACATGAAATACTGAGGGCCATTTCATACTCAATCCATAGCAGCCCTGTCGTGTAATCTTCAAAGGCTTCACATATTCCATCTGTCAGGGACTGTATTCTGTAGGGTTTGTTTGAGAGATTATATGGAGCAAATGTAAAGGGCTTGGACAGTTCCTAGCATGTGGAAAGTATGCAATAGATGCTACTTTTTCAATATGAAAAAACTAACTTTTTCTGCAAACAGAGAGCTATTGGAAAACAGGAATATAATTGACCTTTTTTTTATTCCAGAGTGTCACATTAGATTCATTATATGCGAAAATACACAACACTCAGGTTTATTCAGGAGTTTTGATGGCTTCTCATTCTATTCCTTCATTTTCTGTTTAATAAGAGCATCTTGTTTTCCAACAAATTTTGTCCTGTACATGCATAGACCTGAATATATCCATATTTAATCTTTTATCTCCTCTTCCAAGTCTGCTCTCAATATGAACAACATTAAGACATGTTTCATACCTTTACTTGTTATGTTTTTGCCATCATTTTCTGTTTCTAATGCAGCGTCCATAGCTGGGCACCTCTGTGTACTCAAAAGTTAGTGATAAGAATCTCTCCAGGAATTCTCTTTCTGAACAGGTGATATCCTGAACTCCAAACAGTAAACCCTCCTCACACTCGCTTTTTCCTCATGCCTCCAATTTATAGAAATGCTATTTATTTTTTCAATGGACTTAGGATAACTGCTCCATATTTCTCCACATTTTGATTTGTTTGGATGATAGTCATCTCAAGGGCAGGGATCATGATTGATGGATCATCCCTTCAAAAGGAAACAGACCATGATATAGAGATAAATCTATAGAAAAATATCTCTCTGATCCAGGCAGAGAGTGTTCAGGCATTTCAGACAAAAAAAAAAAAATTCTAGTTACTACACAACACCTTGGAGCTTTAAACCCTTATGTGTTTGGCTGCCATGATTTGCTGTAAGTGAACTGGTGAGATGGATGGAGAATCTCCTATATCATGTGCCATTGTCCTCACAAATTTAAAATAGATGCTATTAGGTAACAATATATAGGAGTTGTCAAGACGAAATGACTTCACTAAACAATTGTGTGCACTTGAACATGGTTTTATTTTTAGTTTTGACAATTGCATCCTTGCAAATAATGCATTTGTATCACCCTAATTACTCTCTCTCTCTCTCTTTTTCTCTCCCACTTTCCTCTCTTACTAAAACCCTTCTTTTCCCATTAGATCCCTGTTGTAGTCAGGTTCACACTGCTGAGATGTACCTGTAGGCCATATGCAGTTTATGGGAGGAAGGGATTTTAGGCTTACAGATCCAGGGGAATTTACAAAATGGCAAAAGAGGTTGGCCCCTTTTCACAGATACAAGTAGAGAAAAATCCACCAGCAACAGCACAAAAAGCAAGCACACACTGGCCAAAACAGCAGGGCTCCCAGCAGAGCCCACTCTGCATACCTAGGCTGGAATTTAGATCTGCCCCCAGTGACACATCCCCCATAGCAGGAGTCAGCCTGCTAAGCCTGAAGCTGTAAAGTCAATTTCAATAACACCTCAGTCTATTGGGGTCATGCATTCAAACTACTTCAATTGACATCCTGCTTCCATGCCTTGCTTATTTTATTTTTTTAAAAAAATATTTATTTATTTATTTATTTATTTGAGAGAGAGAGGGAGAATGGTTAGACCAGGACCTCCAGCCACTGCAAATGAACTCCATATACATGCACCTCTTTGTGCATCTGGCTTACGTGGTACCTGGAGAATCAAACCAGGATCTTTGGCTTTGTAGGCAAATACCTTAACCACTAAGCAATCTTCCAAGCTCTTATTGACCCACTCATTTAAATTAAAATCACTTGCTAAATCATGGGTTGGAGGTTACTTACTAGAGAATGAGCCTCCAGTGGCTATTCCCATAAAAAACATGATTTCTCCTCTCTCAGTAACCAATAGTTTCCACTATTTATGCTGGGAGGTATGGGGCCTCATGGATCATGTATGATGAGGTATTGACAGTTGAGCCAGGTAATTAATCTTTCAGCTTTCTTAACATAGAGGGAATGATAAGATTAATAGCAATTATATAAGAGTTGCTGAAAAATTAATTGATTTGTAAACCAGGTATTACAGAGCCTGGTATGTACACAAAAATGCTGCTATTGCTTGAGATGATGATAATGTTGATGCTATAATGATGCTAACATGACATGATTTAATGAAGGTCTTCTGCAGAAAAGAAAAGGCTTTTATACTAAAAATGATCAACTAGTCAATCATTTCAACTAGACTGTCTTTCTTTAAAGCATAATGAACACATATGAATCTTGGACTGGTTTTGAGTCTCTCTCCCTCTTTTTCTCTTTCTCTTTCTCTTCCTCTCTGTGTTTGTGGGGATGAGGGCATAAGCCATCTCCCAGTGCCCTTACTAAGGGATTTTGACGGAGGGGCATTGTTAAATTTGTTGCCTGATGAGATAGCTAAAAATAAATTAATAGCTTCACTGTCTCCCATATAACCCCTGCTGCCAACTGGGGTACATACTGTAGTCTTTCCGTTTTCTGAGTAAGATCCTCTGAGATTCTATTCTGGCTAGAGGCAGTAGACAAGTTGTTTAGGCAAGCAGTTCAGATTCCCTTAACAGCTCTGGATTTCTTTCTGGAAAAATCTAAACATAAGGGAAGATAATTTGCTGTTTCAGGTAAAGATGAGATTTCAAAAATAATGTTATGCATAAAAACTTAATGAGTCACAGTCTTGTTCGCCAAGAATTTTCCTTATATTTGGAAATAGTTCTCCTTCTCTCATCTTTGTTCATTCTTTCTCTGTGTGTCTTTCAATCCATCTCTTATTATTATAATTAGTTATAGAATTACAAAATACATAAATTCAAAATCTGAGATCTATACTCAGATCTCCTTAAGACAAGCACTACTACTATTTTGCTGTGTCCTCCATACAGGTTTATTTTTGCTGTATTGGGGATAGTTTGCATGTTTGTAATCATCTTTTTACAACATGATATAAGGATGTGTTATGTGTCTAGATTCACCTGTACTCATTTGCTGGCTTTGACATTAGTAAGTCATGTGAGTTTGATCTACTTTGTTAACCTTTCTTGACTTTTATTTCCTCATCTTCAAAATGAAATGGCTAGAGTAGATACCGATAGATATGATATAAATATAGATATATTGTGAAATGATTATACCAACTATAGTCAATCTTGCTAACATATTCATCATTTCACAAACTTAGCACGTTTTAGTTTTTTTGAGGTAGGCTTTCACTCAAACCAAGGTTGACCTAGAATTCACTATATAGTCTCATGGTGACCTCGAACTCATGATGATACTCCTACCTCTGCCTCCCAAGTGCTGGGATTAAAAGAATGTGCCACCACACCCAGCAAAAACTTAGCTTTTAGTGTATTCAGTAAGAATACTTAAGATTTACTCTGTTAGTCAATGCCAAGTAGACAGCATACTGTTATTAACTATAATCACCATGCTATATGTTAGGTTTGCCAGAACTTACTCATCTTATAACTGTACCTTTAAGTCCTTTGAGAAAAATCACCTAATTTACCCTACCTCCAGATCCTTAGTAAACAACCTTTCACTCTGTTTCTACAAGTTTTACTTTTATAGTGTCCAAATATGATCAAAACTATATGTTTCCAGTTCTTCTGTATCCTTAACTGAATGTATTTTATTGAGAACTTTGTAAGTGTTGCAACCTTAGCTGCACTAGCTAGTGGCAATCCTACAAACTAGAAATCATTACCCTGATATCATATATAAGTAAACTATTTAACTAATTACTAATAATTAGTAGAGGAGACATAAAACTTTGAAACCTCAATCATATTTTACATCTTGAATGTATACATACTTTGTGAGTTGTACTTCAATGAAGTTTAAAAATAAATTTAAAAAGAAAGCCAATTAGAAACAATCAGAAACCAAGCCACACCCACAGTGTTAGTCAATAATTGATCTAGGACTCAGTTCCATGAGTCTGTATCTCAGTTTTCTTTTATTTAATGTAGGGATAAAACTGGCTTCACACTTAATATAGTTAGGGGGATTAACAGTATTTTAAATACTCATAAAATATGCCACATAATTAGGTATTCATTAATAATATTATCTGCTTTACTTTTTATGAGACCTTTCAAATTACTACATTGTACATATTTTACTTACTATTATATGTTCTATATTATTCTGTTGGATGCATGCCATATATCCATAGATAGACATTCCCATTCATTGGACTTCAGATATCTCATAGCATTTATTCTTCTGCTGTGCTCAGAATACTTTCTGAACAAATTCTTGTGTGTTTAAATTGCATCCTAGCTTCAGTGCAAAGAGCAGTAATAAAGAATACTTGATGTCTTTTAAAATAACTCACAGCACCTCATAATCCACTGTTCCATAGAACCACAATGAAGCTTCCAGTCCTGACAACTAACAGCCAAAACCTTAGGGGTTCTGTGGTTTGCATCATAAGAGTCATGATTCTGTAGTATGCAGAGCATAGAATCAGTGAGAATGTAATTGAGAATTCTATTTTCCACACACAGCACCTGTAGGGTTGAATTCCCATGGATCTTAGCTGGATATAATTGGTGCTGTTTCTCTGAAATATAATTTCAAGAGTGCTCTAAAAATGATGCAAATACCTCAAAAGTCAAGTGTAAGGATATATTGGAATGGTGGTCAGTAGTGGATAAACAAAAGAGGTTTTTCTCTTGGAACAAAAAATAACCTGCAGTCTTTAAATTAAGCCTGAGTGGAGCTCTGAAAAATGAAGGAAGTGCTAATCCAGACTCTGACACAAATCCCAGCACAGAAAGAATGGGTACCATCTCAATTGAAGTTTTGGCTCTAGGCTGTCGGGGTTAGAATATTGGCTCTGTACTTTGTCTGACATTTGTTTTGGAATGAAGGAGCAAAGGATCAGAAAACTGATGCTAAAGTTAGGGTTTTCTGAGCTTTGGCTCTACAGCCCCTCTTGCTTTCACTAATCATTATCTGAGATGTGGGACAGTGTCAACAGGTACTCTCACTGAGCTGCTGGAGAGCAAAATGTTAAGAGAGGCATGTCTCACATGCTCAATAAAGTGCCACAACAGGTACGTTCACCTCAGTTTGTACCTGCAAATAATGAGCACTAGATAACTCATAGCTACCAATAAAACAGCCAAACCAGATATTTTGCCCAAAAATCATCTCCCCCTTCCTCCATAGTTTGTGTTTCCTTTAAAGCCAAAGACAAACATCTCTTCTTCAGGAGGATTGAGTTCCAACCATTTTGCAATCCCTTGTTTTCTAAGCTATCAATGTTGTAACATAAGGGTACAGCTGCGTGGTAGGCTGTTTTTGTTTGTTTTGTTTTGTTTTTTGTTTTTTTGGAGCAGGGTAGTAGATGGTACACACAGAGACCACATTGCTTATATAAGCACAGTCCCAAAGCAGTAGGTCATTTAATAAATCATCTAGGGCTGGAGGGCAGTTAAGGGGCTTGCCTGCAAAGCCAAAAGACCCAGGTTAGATTCCCCAGGACCCATGTTAGCCAGATGCACGAGGGGGTACACTCTTCTGGAATTTGTTTGCAGTGGCTAGTGGCCCTGAAGCACCCATTCTCTCTCTGTGTCTCTTTCTATCTCTTTCTCTGTTAAATAAATAAAATATTTTTTTAAATAAATCATCTACATGAGTCCGTTGAACCAGGATCATCATATGCCCATCTCACTTTGTACTCCTGAGCTGCATACTGAAATTGAAGTAGGAAAGAAAACGCAGTGATTTTAGAATCTCGTATTTTCAGAAGAGTAATTGATTTAGCTTCAATATCAATAGAGCACTCTCTGGCTTGTTATCTGTTCCAGTGGCTTTCAGTCATCCATCAAAGGAGTTGCTAATCCAGAACATCCAGGTATATGTTGCTTTCTCTATTTATTTATACTCAATGGCATAGCTAGGAATAGATTGTAAGGCTTCCTTCAGATGGTCTTTTTCAGATAAAGATTCTATTGCTAGTTCCACTAGCTCCCTGGTCTAAAACTGAGGGCTTAAATGATTTAGAACTTCTAAACTCTGTTCACTGGTTCAAACCCTGAACCAAAGAAGTCATGGCATCTCACCTTGTACTTTTTACCTTCCCTCCAAGTTAAACAGGTTTATGGAAGTCCTTCCTTTACAGGAGTCATTCATTTTAAGTTTGCATTGCACTCATACTTTATTAAGTGCTTCTAAATTTTTATCTAATTTTGAACATTAAAACCCCATAATGTTGAGAAATACACTATTTGCCTTATTTTATAGACAAGAAAGTTAAGGCCAAGAAAAAGGATAGACCAAAAAGTCTGTCAGTAGCCTCAGAGCTCAAATTAACAATGCTGAAAGGCAAATTCATATTTCTAGATTATAAACCTAATGGTTGTTCTCTTTATCAACAACTTCCTCAGAATGCTCCTCTCTTGAGACCTAACTTCATCATGTGGGTGTTGAGCTGTAGTCATCACTCAAGTGGTTCCTGGCTTCATCATTCCCAAGAGGGACAGTATGGATCTTGAACCATAATTTTACATCAGTTTTATTACCAGTTCTGAACTTTAGTGTTTATGGCAGAGAGACAGGAGCAACACATGTGACAAAAAACAGACTTTGCCTCATCAAGGCTCTTTAGTCTATTGTTCCTGTTGAATTTCCAACCAAAAATAATGGAGGTCTATACTAAGCCTCCAGTTGTACCCTGTTGTCCAGAGAGACAGGTTGATTATTTAGGGTGCCCTGCATTTCACTGTAACTTGCTTTGATGTGAATTTTATCATTTTTTGTTTATATGTGTATGGGTGCATGTGTATGGGTACATGCATGTGCTCATGTGTGTGGTATTCCTCAATTGATCTCTACTTTATTCTTTGAGACAAAGGTCTCTTGCTAATGCTAGAGTTTACTGATTCAGCTAAAACTAACTGGCCACAACATTCCAGGAATTCTTTGCCTACAACCGGGATTCACAGTTAGGCACCACCATACCCAGAATTTTTATATGGACTATAAGGATCCAAAGTTGGTCTGTGTGCTTTTGCAGCAAGTGCTTTATTCATAAAGTCATTCCCCCAGCTCTGATATTCTCTTCTGGCTTGTAATGCATCAGTCAGTACCACCGGCCACAGACATAATGAATAGCCTTTTCACTGCCATTGTTATACCTAACAAGAAACTTCTTACAGAGAAAGGAAAATCAATACCTATCCAACTCACTAATCTTAACACAGACTTCATACAAGAAGAACAGATAAACTGGTAGAAGTATAAAACAACCTATGAAAATCTTAGCTACTGAGTCGTTAGAAGTCAAAACCTGGGCTGGAGAGATGGCTTAGTGGTTAAGTGCTTGCCTATGAAGCCTAAGGACCCCGGTTCGAGGCTCGGTTCCCCAGGTCCCACGTTAGCCAGATGCACAAGGGGGCACACGCGTCTGGAGTTTGTTAGCAGAGGCTGGAAGCCCTGGTGCGCCCATTCTCTCTCTCTCCCTCTATCTGTCTTTCTCTATGTGTCTGTCGCTCTCAAATAAATAAATAAATATATAAATAAATAAATAAATAAATAAATAAATAAATAAATAAAAATTAGAAGTCAAAACCTAAAAATTGCAGGTAATATCTCCAAAAGAATGCCATACGATTAATGGACAGTGCTATTTCTGTTATAGCCAGTATTCTAAGAATCTGGTATGGAAGATAGAATGACTCCTCAATAATGTAATGTAATAGCCTATGCATAAAATCCTTGGATCCTAGAAGATTTTGTACTCAAATGAATGCTTCCTCTTGGGCATACAATAATACTTGTGTTATCTATAATGTGAGATGGACACATGCCAGCATGAGCTTCTCATGCCATTTTAATAAAAGCCAAATCAAGAGTTCTACAGGATGATGATGTGGCATGGGGATGTTGCTGCAAAGTGAAAGGATAGAGGAGTACATTTGGAGACAGAGGGTCCTTCACCATACTTGCTTCTCTTGTTAATATTGTGATAAGTAAAAAGAGAGATTTGGACAATATTCTGCAGGCAGGATAAGTAGAGACTGTGATATGTAAGAAATAAAGATTTAGGTTATGCTGAGATTAGAATTGTGACCAGTTTATGCTATGGTTTGAATGCACTTTGTAGCAGACAGCTTCAGGTTCACTGAGATGAACTTCCAGACCAGGAACAGTTATGGAGAAAGGGATATTTATTGAAGCTTAGTTCCATAAAGGCAGACGAATCTGGCCTGTTTTCACAGAACCAAACACACAGAGAGAAGCACAAGCCTAAAAGTCAAAAGCTACACAGCACAGCGCACTTCAGGAATTCCTGCTAGGCACACTTTGCATATCTTTAGATTGAAATCTGAAACCCACCACACCTTAAAATCTGCCCAGTGACATCACCTCCAGCCATGTGGCTGCAGATGCAAATCAAAAACTAATAAAACACTAAATATATGGTTAAAGGTGCTTGCTTGCCAAGCCTGACAGCCTGGGTTTGATTTCCCATTGCTCTTGCAGGGCCAGATGCACAGAGTGTGTCATGCTTCTGGACTTCATTTGCAGTGGCAAAATGCCCTGGCATGCCAATATGACTCTCTGTCTGGCTCTTTCTGTCTCTCTCTCTTTCAAATAAATAAATACTTTTGTACATAAAAAGAAGACATTCTACATTTCTTTTGGCTGCTGTCTGTGGATTGGCTCACCACAGAAATTTCTTGTATTACTTAACTTACTTTTAAAAAAAATTGGGGAGTTAGATTGAGGTAGCGTCTCATTTTAGCTCAGGCTGCCCTGGAATTCACCATGTAGTCTCAGGCTGGCATCGAACTCACAGTGATCCTTCTAATTCTGCCTCCCAAGTGCTGAGATTAAAGGTGTGCACCACTATGCCCAGCTTAACTTGTCCTTTAATTAACAAAAAATGTATATACTCTAGAACAGCATGCTTTAAAAAATATGTATATGTTATGAAATGGTTAAATTGAGCTAATTAACACATGCATTAACTCACATAATTCTTTTTATGATAATACTTAAAATCTACTCATTGATTTTCAAAAATATGATTCCATAATATACAGTACTTCTCTTGACTTTATTTCTTTTATATAATTGAAGATTTATATCCTATGACCATTTCTTCAAGGCCCCTCCCCGCTCTACCCAGTCCCTGGTAACCACCATTTCATCTATTGTTTCTGTAAAGTTAATGTTTATAGATTCCACATATAAGTGAGATCATGAAATTGTATGTCTTTCTTCACTTGTCCTAGTTCACTTAGTGCAATGCTCTCTATGTTTGTTTAATATTGTTATAACTACCAGTAATGTCTTTCTCTTAAATGCTAAATAGTTTTTCATGGTGTATATACATTCATCCACTGATGGGCACTTTGATTCCATTTTATGGCTTCTGTAAATAATGCTACAGTGAACACAGAACTGTAGTTATCTCTTTGGTTTATTGAATTCATTTCCTCTAGATATGCACCCAACAGTGGAATTGATTGCTGAATCATATCGTATTTCTAGTTATAAGTTTTCATGGATGTTCCATAATATTTTCCATAGGACCTGTATTAATATAATTCCCACACACAGCTATATGTGTTCCCCTTTCAGCAAATGTTCACCAAAACTTATCTATAATTTTTGATAATAGTCAGGCTAACATATATGAGGAAATATCCTATAGAAGTTATGATTTTCATGCTTTGATGATGGTTAGTCATGTTGAACATGATTTAATAGGCCTATTGGTCATTTGTTTGTCTTTTTTCTGAGAAATTTCCATTTAAATTCTTTGCCTATTTGAATATAATAAGGTTATTTACTACTGTTATTTGAGTTATTTTAGACTTTACATGCTTATATATACTATATCAAATGTAATATCTGCAAATATTTTTCTGCCATAATTAGAGTGTCTCTTAACTGTTTGCTGTTCTGTTTCTTAGTGTGATCTGCCCCATTTGCCTGCTTTGCTTTTGTTTCCTAGCTTTGCGGCTCATATTTACTAAGTCATCAACCATACCACTGTCATAGATCATAGATCATAGATCATCTCTTTGTTTTTATCTCTTCATTTTACAATTTCAGGCATTATAGTTGAGCCTATAATCCATTTGACCTTCATATATACATACATACATACATACATACATACATACATATATATATATATATATATATATATATATATATATATATATATATATATATAATTTTTATTTACCATGCAAGGGTCTGTAGCCCCTGCAAACAAACTCCAGATGCATGTGCCATGATGTGATGGGACCTGGAGAATCAAACCTAGATCCTTAGGCTTTGCAGGTAAGTGCTTTAACTGCTAAGCCATCTCTCCATCCCCTTATATTTTTTAATTTATTTTTGCATGTGGTGTTAAACAATAGAAAACTCTATTATTTTGGCATGTGAATATTCACTTTTTCCCAGAACCAATTATGGAAAAGTCTGTCCTTTTCCCAATGTGTGTTCTTGTTAATTCTGACAAAATTTAATTGGCCATGGTGTGTGGATTTATTTCTGGTCTCTAATTCTATTCCATGGATCTATGTGCTTGCCTTTATGCCATTATCATTTGCTGTTTTGGTTACTATAGACTTGTAACATATTTTGATATCAAAGAATATTCTTTTTTATTTTTTTTCAAAGAATATTCTTTTAGCTCAAATGTGTTTTGTCTATCTAGGAGTTTATAATTATAAGTATAATTTCATGTGATTGCTTCCTATTTCTTTGAAAATTACACTGAAATTTTGATAGGGATTCCATTGCATGCATGCATAGATTGTTTTGAGTGGTATGGGTATTTTAACAACAGTAATTCTTCCAATTCATGAACATGAGATGGTGTGGCAGACAGCTTCAGGTTCGCTGAGATGAACTTCCAGACCAGGCACAGTTATGGAGGAAGGGAAATTTATTGAAGCTTACAGATACAGGGGAAGTTCCATAATGGCAGAAGAAGCTGGCCTGCTTTCACAGGTTCAAGCAGAAAGTGAAGCACAAGCCAAAAAGTCAAAAGCCACACAGCACAACACATTTCAGGAACTCCAGCTAGGCACACGTTGCATATGATTAGATTGAAATCTCAAACCCATCTCCACACCTTAAGATCTGCCCAGCGACACTGCCTCCAGCCAGGTGGCTACAGATTCAAACTACAAACTAATAAAGTAGTGAATATTGGGGACCATCTATTCAAACTACCACAGATGACTTTCTATTTATCTGTGTATTCTTCAATTTCTTACAGTGACATTTCATACTTTTAAATGTGTAGTTATTCACCTGGAGAAACTTTTATTTAAATGATTTATTTGGAAATTATTTTCAGAAGAATCCTTTAAGAGAATAAGGAAAGAAAGGTAAGGTAGAAAGGTAATAAAGAGGAAGGAACATATAAATTGCTTTAAAGAATCTTGAGATAGGCTGGAGAGATGGCTTCACAGTTAAGACAGATTCTTCAGGACCCATGTAAGCCAGATGCACAAGCTGGCACATGTGTCTGGAGTTTGTTTGCAGCTCAGGCTAAAGGCACTGGTGTACCCATCATTCTCTCCCTCTCTATCTCTCAAATAAATAAAATTAAAACAAAAAAAATCTTGAGATAAATGGATGGGGATTTTGTGCCTCTTCTTTAATTGGTCATTGACTGAAGACTGTCCTAGGGAATATGAATAATTCCTGACACTTTCAGAGAGGCATCTTCAGTTGCCCAAGGGAATCCCACAGAGATGGTAATATATACCAGCCTTTAAAATCAGCATCCACAGCTGCTGAAGGATGGGTACACTAGCCCAGTAAAGTGGATCTCTGGGGATATAGATAGATAATGTGTATCTCCTAGAACTTCTCAACACTTCTCAGCACTCTATATATATATCTGTGCATTATTCTCCTAGACTCCTCAAAGAAAGCAGCCATAGACTGTTGTGCAGTCAAATAAATTGTTATATCCCTCATTGCTGATAGGGGAAATGGAAAATTAGCATTTCAGAAAGGTTATTATACAGAACGTATAGGATCTAATGTATATTGGGTGATTTGGGAGAGGATTTAAGTGTTGGAGACAACTGTCATATCTCAGTGTTGCTGACAGCATAATTGTACAGAAGTAAATATGTATACAGTGCAAGTTGAGGAATGTAGCTGCTCGTACCTCAAACTAGATAAAATAAGTTCTAGCAAACAAGCATGTTATCTTAAAATCACAGGCCATAAAATCAAGAAATTTCTCTCAACCCATTCTGTATGATGGAAAAATCATTATTTGGGATGAGTACAAAAGCTGTGTGTGATACATGCATAAGCCTAAGAGTGAAAACACTATAGGACAAGATTCAGAACCTCTAATCCCATTTGAGACAGAGAATCCCCTGGTTCCATGACTCTTGTATGTCAAATTGAGTATTGTGAGTTTTTCTGTTTGTGTCTCACTGTTCCCCTTTTTAAAACCTGAACCCTGTAGCACAATATTTAAATAAATAGGACTTGCTCTGGATTATATGCAGTCAGGATGTAGTGGTATTCTGTGACTAGATATCTGAATTGATCTTATCTAGAAATAGAAAATACCATCCAAAAAGTATTTTGGTACTTTGTAAGGAAAGAGTAGTCATATTAGCCCAGGTGTGGAAGCTATCTAGTCATTTCTGTGTTTTGGAATAATGTTTGTGAATATACATTGTTCCCTCACCATAACAGAGTGCATTTGTCTAATTTTGATTGCCTTGGAAATTATTCATCATTTGTTAGGGAACACTTGGCTATAAGCTCTAGATCACCTCCCAGCCCCATGAGGACCTCAGTAATAGCACCAGGCCTATCATGTGAGGGTCAGCCTTTCTTTCTCATAGTTCAGGCTGTGATGTTGATTTCCTGTACCGTTATGAGTGGTATCTCCATTCTACCTTAGGATTTTGAGACTTATTTTGACTGTATTGCCTCAAATTTGGATTTCTGACTATCTCGGCAATTGTGAGAAATTCTAAAGATCCTTGAATAATTTATTTTCAATGATTTATTTTGTCCTTAAGCTATTCATATTTTAAGATACACTGAATTTGTTTCCTTCCCTTCCCTTCCTTTCCCTTTCTCACTTGCTGGAGTATTCTGAATAAAAATAAGGCTTATGAGAACTGAGGAGACACCTTAGTGAATAAAGTGCTTATTATGAAGGCTTGTGTTTGGATCCTTAGCACCCACATACATCCCAGGGAATATTTAAACCCCTAAGAACTTGCAAGGCAGAGATAGGAGATTCCAAGCTAGATAAAGTACTTGAACCAGTCTTAGGAAAAAAAAAAAAAAACAGGCAAGCAATTAAAGAAGACACCCAATGTATATATCTGTACATGTACACACATACACATGCACCCAAAAACATGTGTATCTACATGCATACTAACACACACACACACACACATCACCTTTGTCAGATCTTTTTCTCAGCAAGTTTGCTGCTGCTGTCATAATTTTGAAAGCAAAATTAGTGACTGACCCTGAGATGTTTAATCATGCTGATAAAAGCACATTTTTGTATTGGTTGTTAGACTATGTTGGAAAAGAAAGCAATTAGAGAACACAGAACAAAAATTATTGAAGAGTGGAAAAGAGCAGCCAGTTGGGAGGTGGAAGATATGTAAAATAAACTGTCTGTTCACCATTTTGTTTAGAGTCATTACCAGACACTGACATCTAAGTATTATATTTAAAGTGACTAAATGGGTCTACTTGCCAGGCTCTGCCCCACTTTTTTGCCATGTGATCTTGGGCAAGTCACTTCAAATCTCTGTACTTCTGTTTATTAATCATGAAATGGGAATAATAGTAGAATCTGCATTAGAACGGCATCTTGCACATAGTGTTAATTTAACTAATAGCTATAATTATATCAGTTGAGAATAGTTTAAATCATTCATATCATGTTCTTATGCTCCCTGGAGTTATGGCTACCTGTCTCACTGTACCTGCTAAAAATTCTCAGTCCCACAGCTATAGAGATTTCTCAGTGGTTAAGGCCCTTTCCCTCAGAGTCTAATGAATTAGGTTTGATTTCTCAATATTCATGTAAAGCCAGATGCCCAAAGTAGTGCATGCAACTGGTGTTCATTTTCAGTGATTAGAAATCCTGGTGTACCCAGTCTTTCTGCCCTCCCCACTCTCCTTGAAAATAAATAAATATATTTAAAAAATTCTCAAATCAAGACATACCAAGTAAGTTTAAGTATTATAAGGAGTGGGACCCAGGATTTTGCATTTTCAAAAAGTACCTAGTTTGGATTGACAGATTTAGAAAATAAAAGCATAAGATGTCCAGTTATATTTGATGTTCAGATTAATAAAAGTTTTATTATTAAAAGTGCCACTCCATACTCATAACAAATATTCATTGTTTCACTAAAATTCAATAGAAACTAATTGTCCTATATTGTATTTGGCAGAGTACACTGGAATCCCATGTCCTTTAAAGTTAGAGAACCACCACATTAGAACAACTTGGTTTCTGGGAAAGCTGTCTTTATAAGAACTTGTGTGGGGGAAACGAGATGGATGGAATTTTTAAAATAAGAACACAAAGTCACTCCTTGATTGAGGAGAAATATCAAAGTTCATTGACACTTGAATAGAATTAGGGCAGATCATGTAGCAGAGGAGGATGTTTTCAAGTCATCTATGCAATTCTCTATACATTAGACTAATAGTCTGAATTTTCCCTAGAGCAATAGTTTGCCCATTGAAGGTAATTTACCTCCAAACCATATGCTGCATGGTTTCACCTATTGAATCATAAAAGGAGGTTTCAGAAGTGATATTTTTTTTCAGGAGTACCAATCCCTGCACCCAATATGAAAGCCACTACACCGGACTTTCAGCTTGAAAATAAAAAAAGAAAATGAAGTCATTCTAATATATGACTGTTATCTCTACTCTGACTTTACTATAAACCAGCTAGGCACTTCTTACCCCTAACCACCTCGCTTTTCTTTTGTATAAAAAGCAAGAAACTCTATAAGACCTATAGTTATTTTCATTCATCAGGACTATAGCCACAGTCTTAGTAGGTATGAATGTGCACTCATGTTTACTAGCTTGAGGAGACTAGATAAAGAGCTATTTTGCCAACAAGGAAACATTCTGAATTTTCCTTTACTGCAATCATGCTAAGTGTCAGCTCTATTCACTGGTCTTCTGTTCCATAGTCACATACCTTTTATTGTATAGCACTGTTATCAGCCCAACACAGTCAGGCTCTGTCTCCTGTTTAGTGACTTATCTCATTTTCATTATGAACCAAATGTCAGTACCAAAGAGTCTATTTTATGATGGATTAAGAAAATACTTATTCTGAGGAGCCTTCAATTCTCAGTCTTGCAAGAATAGAAAGAATATTGTTGTTCTCCCCCACCCCATTGGAAGTCTTTATAGAACATAGGTGGCAATGGCACAATTTAATTGATGCTTTCCACCAATTATACTTCATCCAAATACCAGGTGTAGTGTCAAAGAGAGGCTTCCTGGACAAGAAAAATTTTTTACCTTAACTGCTGCTTTCCCATTTTCACCCTTTGATGATACCTAAGTTCTTTGTAGAATTGACCAGTGTTCACAGCATCAGCTCATATGTACACATACTCAATGCAGTCTAGAGATGAATTAGTTACTGGTAGAAGAGAATGAATCCATGTAATTTTCATACAGGAAAAACACACTATGCACATACAAACAAACATGAGTATGCATTATTTATTTATTTATTTTTGGTTTTTGAGGTAAAGTCTCTCTCTAGCCCAGGCTGAAGTAGAATTCACTATATTTTCCCAGGCTAGTCTTGAAATCACAGTGATCCTCCCACCTTTGCCTCCCAGTGCTGAGATTAAAGGTGTATGCCACAATGCCGAGCCAGAATGCATTTTAATTTCAAGATGTTTGATAGAATTAAAGTCTGCAAAATACATAGGTGAAAACTAAGTATTTCTCACTATAATATGCTTTTGAATTTCCTGGGACACTGACAGGTTTGTCATGTATGAGAGTTATTGGTATTGTCTTCTCTGTCCCCATACCCCTATGTACTATAAATTCCTGAGGGTAGTGGCCATGTCTTAGAGTAGTAAGCATAAGGTTTTCTTCTTTCAATTTTATGTGTTTATTGGTATGTACATACCACACCACAGGTATGGAGATCTGTGGAGAAACAGTTCTTGTCCTCTCCTTACTTCCTAGAGAAAGGGTCTCTGATTATTTTACTAATATTTCCACCAGTCTCGCTGGTCTACAAGCCTCTGGATTCTATTGGCACTGCCTCCCATTGCCATAGGTAGTTTGAAGTTACAGATACTTGTGCCACTTTGTGTCAGATTATATGTGGATGCTGGGGAATCAAACTTGGGTCAGCTGGCTTGCAAGCAAATGTCTTAAACTACTAAGCCATCTCCCCAGCCTCTAAGGCTTAATTTGGAGAGAACTTTACAAATATTTATATACGCAAAAAATACTGACATAAGAAAGATGGGCAACGGATAAGATAATGGAGAACAAGTTTCAGATGAAGACTAAGTATCATAAATTAAAGCCGGGTGTAGTGGTGCACGCCTTTAATCCCAGCACTCGGGAGGCAGAGGTAGGAGGATCGCCATGAGTTCAAGTCCACCCTGAGATGACAGAGTTAATTCCAGGTCAGCCTGGACCACAGTGAGACCCTACCTCGAAAAACCAAAAAATAAAAATAAATAAATAAATAAGTTGAATTCAAAACACTTATAAACAAAGGAATGACAACAAAAAAACATAAAAATAGGCCAACTATAGATTTGAGTCAGTGTTTTTCCCTACCAGTAAGAATCATGGGAAAATTCAAAACACTCATGTGACCTTTCCAATGAGAAAATTTGTTTTAAATAAGAACACATTAATAAAGATAGGCAAAATGAAAAAGAAAATACTACCTGACACCTAGTTTGATTCCATGTCTCCATTTATGCTATTCTCCCCTTTTCCTATGCTTAAAGTGCTGTTCCACATGTCTCTGGGATACTGGTGAAATTTGTGTCTTGTATCTTGTATCAATTCAAGTGCTCCCTCTCTTAAAGGTACCATGAACTACTGTGTATTGGGTGGCAATCCCTGTTTTGAAATTTATTTTTCTTGCTATTCAAAGCACCTAGAATAGTGTTGAATCCATTATACAGACTTAATAAGTACTAGCTGACTTTATGCAGCATAGAAAACTAACCCCACAGAATAGTAGATGTTATTGATTTGCTGAGGAATTAGTTTTAATTTGACTTCACTAAATCACATATCTAGGCCTATATCACGCCAAATAGGCATATTATCATTTGGGGATTATTCTTCTTTGCCTTGTGGAACAGAATGTATTTTGTGACTTATAACAAGAATGTGCATCTACCTCTAGAATCAGTGATATAAAATTCTTTAGTGAAGTGGCTGGTGACTTACGATTTTAATCAAGAAAAAACAGACTAGAATCTACAGAAGAAATCTGAGATTTTATATTGCTTGATTGCTAAAAACGCATATCAGGGATATGGGTTATTTCAGATTGTGAAAAGCCATACAGGAATGAAGCACTAAACAATGGCAAGAAAAGTAGAGCATTGGACATGTTCAGAAGCAGAATCAACAGTATGGATGAAGAATCTTACAAAGGAACTCTAGCCCAGAGGATTAAAAAAAATGTTGACAGTAGAATAAAAACTCTTGTCAGATTTACAAGCCTAACACAACTGTGGAAAAGATGAATTGAGTTGCAACATTGTTGCCCTAAAGAGTTACATGCATTTAAAAGAGATGAAGTATATCACATAACATTTTGAGAATATAAGCGATAACAAGTATTAGATTTCAATGATGATCATTACATGTCAGAGGGAATGGAGACTATTTTTGAAACAAGATCTTAGAAAATCCCTTTGGTCCTTTTGTTCCTTTTGTTTCTAACAACACATGATGGAGCAGTTTCAAGAAAGAGAACAAATTTTCAACCAAGAAATAAGAATTAAGTCAAGGGCTAGAGGTCAGGAACTCAAAAGAATTGGCATCCTAGGTGAGTTTGTGGTCTAATAAGCCAGAAAATCTCTTTTCACCAGAGATCTTAGGGGACATAAGTTTCCTCTATGACCTTCTTTTTAAGTCTTCACTTAAACGATGAAGATTTGGATGAGGAGGGAAAATAGAAGATCTCCTTTTAGCATATATCTTCCAAGAAATATTGCACAAATGATAAAAAACTGAATTAGTAGGTGAATATGGAAGACTAACCTAGACTAGAGTGCTCAGAGGAGGAGATTAGATATTTTTAATTTATTTTATTTTTTTAAAAGGAATGAACCTGATCATTGTTTTCTCGGAAAAGATTCAGGGTTTTACTTTTTTCTTGCTGACACAAAAAATCTGACCAGAAGCAACTGAAGGAAGGATGGGTTTATTTTAAGTTGAAATTCCAGGGATTTATTCTATCATGATGTTAAAGCCATGGTACTAGGAACAGGAATCAAGCTGATTACATTGCATTCACATCAGGAATAGAGGGAGAATGGGAAATAGAGCCAAGCTGTAAAACTTCAAAGCCCAACCCTAATGATCCACTTCTACCTGTAAGCTCTACAACCTTTTCAAATAGCACCACCAGCTGAGAACTAAGTATTCAAAGACATAAGCCTATGGGGTACATTTCTGATTCAAACGTAACAGGGACAATGTAGAGTACAATGATGATGAGAGGTAAAATAGCTGGCATGCGCTATTCCCCATGCTCTAGCTGCCCTTATCCCTGAGCTTGCTGATATGTCATAATGGGGGTTGGAAGAGACATTTATACAACTTGGGCTCTAACTAGCATTTCGTCAATCTTTTTTTTTTTTATTTCCACTCCTTCCAGTGCAGTGAAGTTGTAGTACTTTATGAACATCACCAAGCCCCCAGTATGGTGGCATCTCCTTGCATTTTCTAGCTCTCACTTTATTAGCTTTGCCTCACCGTCACTTGTGCCCTTCCTCTATCCCAGGAGATAGTTATCTAATATATTTTATTGCATGAACCTTATAGTAACCCTATGATATGCACGATGGCCACTGTTATTCCTTATTTATGGATAAAGAAATTCAGATTTAAGGAAGTTATTAAAGTAGTGCAATGGCATAAAATACAGCTAGTGGCAGAGGTAGTGGAAAAACTAGGTCTTTGGACTCCTAATGCAATACCTTTTTAAAAAAAAATCATTCCATGCTACTTCAGGAATACGTTAGAAGAAGAAAGTGTAAGAAATGTCAATGCTCATTACTTTATGAATATACCAACCAGCTCTTTCAAAAATCAAAGCTTTATTTTCCTTTTCTGACCCAGAGTGATGATATGAATGGCTTCAAGTCTACAATACAAATAACTCCTGAATGCTGGTCTTCTTTTGTGTCAAATGTCATCTCAATGTCTTGTCAATACCAACTCTGGTTTGTTTTTTGTTGTTGTTTGTTTATTTCTTTGAGAGAGACAGACAGAGAGAGAAAGAGGGAGAGAGAGAAAGAGAGGAAGAGAATGGGTGTGCCAGGGCCTCCAGCTGCTGCAAACTAACTCCAGATGCATGTGCCCACTTGTGCATCTGGCTAATGTGGGTCCTAGGGAACCAAGCCTTGAACTGGGGTCCTTAGGCTTCACAGACAAGTGCTTAACCACTAAGCTATCTCTCCAGCCCTACCACCTCTGTTTTGGAAAGCATTTACCAAAGGTAATCCACAGAATATCAAAAGGTATTCCACCAATAAGAGGTGCCATGCTTTATGTGATTGGGATATAATGAGTCTACCAAATATAAATTTGTTTTGTAATTACAAGACTTCTCAAAGCTTTGAATAGGATAGTATACAATGGAAACCCACAAAATCAATCTTAAAATATGCAGCTTTCTTAAATACATATTCTCAGAGGGTTTTATGGTATAAGTGTACATCAGAATATTGTTTGGGAAACAATGGCCTACAAACTACATGAGTTATATAAATGTATTATTATTAATATACATGCATTCCATTCCAGAATTCATAATGGAAATTGATTACCCAATATTCATCAAACTCTGTGAGGCTGTGTAGTTTGGTGGAAGTGGTGATAGAAATTATATAACAGAACTGTTTGGGCAATGTTTATTTGTAATATCAAGTCATAAGAAAAAGACTTTCTCCCCTAACTACAAGTGAAACAGAGTTGGGAAATGTGAACCAAACACTTAAAAACCTCCATTGAGAGTTAATCTGTCTACCTGAGAATATTTTCTAAGTCTCCTGTGCAACCCATAAACAATGATAATATGCCATTATCCAGCCTAATAAATTTGGAGAAAAACATATTCACCTAATGTTTTACAATGCAGTCAACTTCATGTTTGCTTTCAGTTCCATTCTTTTGCAAAGATCATATATGTCCTAAAAAGAGCAATTGCCCACCTGTTTGCCATCACTAAGGTGTGGAGATCCAGCTCTCAAATGCAGTTTCCCAGAATACTCACACCGAGGAAGACTGAAGAAATCATATAGCCTTGATATTAATGCTCAATATAAATTTTGAAGGAATTGGTAGTAAAAGTTAAGGGTAAGTGTGAATGTTTTAAAAGAGACAAACTTGGATATTATACCTTCCCCTGCAAAAACTAATTAATCCTTCCAAATGCAAAAATAAAATTTTAGACTAGAGTGATGATTCAAATGCCTACCTATAGGCCATAAACATCAATTAAATGACTACACTAAGATCACCTGAAGGGTTTTCTAAAATACATAGTCACAGTTCTTCCTGCCAAATCGGAATTATTCAAGTGATGCCAGTGCACATACAGGATTGAAACCATACACCAAAATGAACCAGAAGGTCTATTCCATGCCTAACAGTTGCATATTCCTTTACTTTATTTTCTTACTTTTTTATTGGCAACTTCCATAATTGTAAGCAATATCCCATGGTAATTCCCTCCCTGCCTCCACTTTCCCCTTTGAAACTCCAAGAAGATTAACATGGTGACTGGGGAGATTGCTGAGTGATTAAAGTTGCTTGCTTGCAAAGCCTTCCTGCCTGAGTTTGATCTTGTCTTGCAACCACTAAAGCGGGATGGAATGTGATGCATATATCTGTGATCCCATTGTGCCTTTGATAATTGGAGGCAGAGACAGAGGAATCCAAGGCTCATGGACTAGCAAGACTGGTCTTGACTTAAAGAAGATGGAAAATGAGGACGGACACCTCAGGTTAGCTCTATGACTTCCACATGCTCGCTATGGCATGCACATACCCATATACCCATACATTCCTACAATCAATGATGAACACACCTCTACTATCTACTATGATCCATATATTCCCTTAGACTTCCACTTAATCAAGGTTCTTCATCTGAATCACAGAACCCAGAAAATAATTTATGTGTCTAATTTTTCAGCTTTCCCAAGGGTAATACATAGTGAATACCTTTCCACATACCTAATACAGAGAATGTGTTATATACAACAGTTGCCTTTAGGTCTTAGGGCTTATCTCTCTTAAACATGAATAAAGGCTACTAGTAGGAAACAATTTATTGACAGATGAAGTCTCTGATATATATCACATGGACAACATAGCTAGAGAGTACTTTCAGAAGTCTTTAATGATAGCTTATGCCTGTATTTTTCTCAACCTGATAAAGATCAGTTACTATGTGAATAAAAAAAAAAAAACATAGTGATCAGTAAAAGAGTTACTGCTGAGATTTGGGGGTTAATTTGTTAACACTGTACAATTTACTGTATACTAAAGAAAACAGTCACAGTAAGAAATTTAAGCTTCATTCAAACATATAGCTACTGAAGGCTATTTAGCAATATGAGTAACCTGCCCAATTTTCAAAGACCATTCTGACCACAGAGCTGTGACTAGTTTGGAGAAGGGTAAGAGTCAATGTTAGGAGAAAAACTAGTAATGTCTTCCATAAACAAATAATTATTTAAACCCTCCTACATAAAAGGCAGGTAGGTGTTGGACGTACAGAGGTAAGTGATAGAATTATAGATGGTGTTAAATATCATAGAGAAAAATATCAGGATGCTATGAAAGAGAAAAAACACAATACTATGATATTGAAGCATGCTGTGTGGAAGAAATATAATGCAAACCACATATAATTTTCTAAGACTTGTTCTAATTGCTGTCGACAGACTATAAAAGCAGGATGACTGAGCCCATTAAATATGAGTAAACCAGGTAGCTAAATCAAAAGAAGAAAATTGCTCAAGCCACAGAGTTATCCTGATCTGTGAAGTTTAGAAAATTTAACCAACACCTTGAACCAGCAGAAGGTCCATAACTGGTGAAGAATGACCATGGAAGCCCTGTCAAAGGGACTTAGAGAAGCTGATACATTTTATTCAATTTAGGTGTACACAATGTTTAATTCATAGAGGAGAACACTTAAGAGTTATGTATTATGCTGAATATCAGTTACATCATAATAAGTTGAAACAAATACATTCAAATGCTGCATTTAAATCAACTGAACTTTCTGAAGCAGAATAGAAGTTAGACACCACTGTGCTCTACTGAAAGTCCTAGGGAGAAAAGTATAAATTGGTAAGAGCCAAATCTGCTAATGAGGTATCAATTATTCAGACAGGCCATGGTGATTCTACCACATTTTGTTTACATGTTCACTAGAGATTTTGCCAATAAAACGTTTGTAACCCAGCCTTTGGATGATTTAAGTACTTTTGTGTTGACATCCAGATGGTAAACAGGTGGTCATTGTATGGAAGATGAGCCACTAGTAGAGGAAATAATTCACAGGAGGCAAGTTGTTGAAAGGTTTATCTTTCTCTGGCCGCTTCTTTCTCCTTTCTGCTTCCCATGAGATGAACATGAAGAGTTCTGTTCCACCATGCCTTTCTGCCATCTTGTATTCCCTCATCACAGTTCCAGGAAAATGGAGCTAGCCAGCCAGGGGCTGAAGCCTATAAATACATGAGCCAAAATACAGCTTGAATCCTATAAATTACTTGCCTCAAATGTTTGTCACAGCAATAAAAACAACAAAAATAGGCTAACATAGGAACTCTTCCCCCGGGTGCATTTGTCCTACATGGTCAGTAGCATATCTCACATGTCTTATGCATCTCTATATTTCTTATGTCTAGCCTAGTCATTCTCATATCACAGATATTTGTTGACTGTTAAATGAATTAATTATGGATGTAGTTCTGCTGAAACCTTCATATGGTTTGCCCATTCCTCCATAACCTGTTACAGTCACAACATTCAATTCCACAAGTGCACAGGTGAACACTTCCAGAGTCTGTAATAAATTAGCCTTATGCACTTGAGATCAACTGATGGAATCTCTGGGAAAAGAGTGGACCTTAAAGTAGTGAACCATGTACAGGGGCACTGTTTTTAAATATTTACAGTGTATTTCTCATATAAAGCTGGTTAGATGTATGGTCAGTGTGGGATATGGTTAACAGTAGCTCAAGACTGATTGTTCAGAATCTGCTTTGTCAGGCTTACCTCCCAAATCAGAACTACAAGAGTGGAGTCAAATAGGGACTCACTTTTTTTTTTTTTTTTTTTTTTTAGTGATATTAGCTACTCCACATGACCACTTTTCTATCTGAATAGGTAAATGTTTCCTTATGTCAATACAGTAAGTTCCAGCTGAACTTTATTTTCAGATGATGAAGATCCAAGAGCAGGAACTCAATGAATGTGTTATGGCTGGAGAGAATATTGAGAATAAATGTACAGCCCCACCACATCTTTTGCTATATAGATTTTTCTCAGTAACCCTAGATGACAGTGGGGGCTAGAATGGAGCCAATTCTTCTGTATATTCCTTTTTACCTCTTTCTTTTTTTCTCCCTCATATACCTCCAAATGTGCAAATTACAAAATCGTTTTTGAATCTCTATTTTGGGAGCACAGCTAACAGATTGCAATTCTAGTGAAGGCCTTTGTAAGTTTGGAGGGACTCCTGAATTTTAAAGCAGAAACTTCCTTTTAGAACTACCTATGTGAAAGTAGCAACATGGAGAATGTATCAGCATGTAATTTCCACATTAAGAGAAAATCTAGGGTTTTCCACCAAACAGGACTTTAAAAAATTTTTTTTTTATGAGAAAGAGATAGACAGAATAGGCAGGCCAGGGTCTCTAGCCACTGCAAATGAACTCCAGATGCAGGTACCACCTTGTGCATCTGGATTGAAGTGGGTACTGGGGAATTGAATCCTGGTCATTGGCATTGCAGGCAAGCTCTTTAACCACTGAGCCATATCTTCACCCAAAGATGTTTCATCTTGTAGGGAAATCCTAATAGGAGCAAGTAGCTGCTGTTTCATGTTCACATCACTAGGTTGGGCTATAATAGTTCAAAACCCACTCACAATGACACACATCCTGTGTGCCTCCATCACTTTTTTAAAAATTTAATTTATTAGTTTTCTTTTCAGCAAATACAGGGAGTTTGGTACCATTGTTTAGGCTCATCCATGATCTACCCCTCCCATTGGACCCTCCTTGTTGATGTAAATGGGTCATGCATTGTGGAGTTAGCCCACAGTTATTGGTAGATAAAATGTCTCTGCATATCATGACCCAACATGTGACTCTGACATTCTTTCCACCCCTCTTCCACAAAATTTCCCTGAGCCATGTTGGGTTCATTTTTGGTCTGCTTCAGTGCTGAGGTGTTGGGGGACTCTGAGGCTCTGGCTCTCTGATTTGGTAGGCGTTGATTTTTCTCTGCGTTGGTCTCCTTCCCCTTTGTGCTGGTATCCGGTTCATCAGGAAAACATCACCCTTGCTTGTTTTGCCAATTGTCCTTAGTTTCGGTTGGGCCCCTTTTTAGGTATGTTGGGGCAGCTCTCTCCTTAGGATCTGCATCTATCTGAAAAAGAGAAGCAGATTCTCCAACAGAGAGTAAGTTAGCACCCGGAAAATTGAGATAACAATTACTTTTTTGGTAGAGAGTTTGATAGGTGTAGGCCCTCTTGTACCCCATGATTGATGGTAGCTTGATATTGGAGAATGGGCTTATGTTTGGGTATGGTTCTGACTTGTTTCCCAGCTCCAGCTATGGGTTCCTACCACTGAGGGGATCAGTTAGCCAAATCAAGAGCAGTTAGTTCCCCACCATGGCTGTGTGCCACTATTGCACTTGTGTGGGCATCACATCAGGTTATTTGTTGCTAATTAGGTTACACAATGAGTTGCTTGGAGAGATATTGGTCATTTCTCCCAGTCGCCCATGTAGCACCTTCTGGCACTAGACACGCTGACTGTCTGGGGACTGACTCTCTCCTGGCTTCCAGCCATGCCAAAACATCACTTTTAAAAGATCCCCATCCAGAGCTACAAAGGAGAGTTAACACTAAAATACAGATTATGTTAGGCTAGGCCTGAGAATCTGTGGAATCTAATTATTAAATCCCATATAGTCACCAACTATCTTGCCAATGTGTCCTAAGCAGAGCCACTCTTTCCTCAAGAGGGCAAGTCATCTGAATGTTTTCTGGGGTCTTTCATATATTTGCTGTAATTTTCAAGGGACTGGCCCTAAGAGATATCTGATACCAAGCTACTCAAACTAGTGAAAAAAAATTTTTTTGGGGGGGGGGTCTTTTTCCAATGATATCCAGCTCTACTTACTAGTTTTATCCTCTGTCTGAAATGCTTTCTGTATTTGTTACCATCTTGTTGCTAAGGACAGATCACTGACAAGAAATAATTTAGGGACAGAAAGAGTTTATTTTGGTTTAAAGTTCCAGAGGGTATTGTCCCTTATGGGGGAAACATCATCCATCAAACTGTAACACAGGAAATGGAGAGAGAGAGAGAAGAGCATAGGGTGCTAAGCTGTAACTCAAGTCTAGTCTCCTGTAACCAACTGCCTCCAGCAAACCTCCACTTCCTAAGGGTTCTGCAACCTTCCAGAGTGGCACTGTCAGCTAGGGATTAAATATTCACTTATGAAAACCTATACCAGGGCTGGTATTTTTCTAAATTAATGCCTTATTTTTTGTTTGTGTCATTGTGTTCATAACTACTTTTCAGCATAAAATATCAATAATAGTTTTTCTTGCCAAAGACTTTAATCTTTAAATGCCTTAGCCTCAGCCCAAAAGTAAAGCACAATCTGAAAGAGACATAATAGGCTGATGAGATCTTTGGAGGATTCATGAGAATGAAGGTCATGATAGAAATGGAGACTAGGAAATTCTTTCTAGGCAATAGCTAAGATAAATTGCCAGAAGCTTTTCTTGCTTGTGGATGTTAAAATAAGAAGCATACAGTTCTATTTCAAACCATACACACATACACACACTCATAAAATATAGGCTCTGCATTACAGAAATAAATAAGGTATCATCTTGCTCTCAAAAGGTTTGCAGACAAGTAGATTTTCCATGGCAACTAAAGCTTTATATTAACTGACCTGTCTCTTTTCCCTCATTCTGGACCCATTTTCTTTCTCCTGCTCGAACACACAGTGTATCCTATCCTTAGTATCATTGCATTTTCCCTTTCTTTTCCTAGATTGTCTTTGCTCTTAACCTTTCTGTACATAATTCTTCTTATGATTACCAGCTAAGAAAGGTATTCTTCAGACATCCTACCTGTATCACTTATCTTCTAATTGCAGGAACAAAATACTTAACCAGAAGCAGCTTAAGGAAGGAAAAGGTTTGTTTTGGGCTTACATTTTTAAAGATGTTTCATCTTGTAGGGAAATCCTAATAGGAGCAAGTAGCTGCTGTTTCATGTTCACATCACTAGGTTGGGCTATAATAGTTCAAAACCCACTCACAATGACACACATCCTGTAAGACTCTACCTCCTAAATGTTACACAATCTTCCCAAATATTGTCACCAACAGGGAATCATGTATTCAAACACAGGTGATTATAGAGGCCATTTTCCTTTAAACGATCACAGTACACTAAAGTGATTAATCCTAAATTCTTTTTCTTGGTATCCTGTATGTTTTCCTTTAATAAAACAGCAAATTAGGGATGAAGAAATGGCCTTAGAAGTTAAGGCATTTGCCTGCAAAGCCCAAGGACCCAGTACCCACATTAGCCAAATGCACGAGGTGGCTCATGTGTCTTGAGTTCATTTACAGTGGCTAGGGGCCCTACTGTGCCCATGCCTTCTCTTTCTCTCTCTTTCTAACTCTTTCTTGTTCTCAAATAAATAAATTAAATATTTTTAAAAGAGCAAATTATAATTAACATGTGTTTACTGATTCTTGTTGTCTTTCCTATTAAAACATAACTACTATGAGAGTGGGCACTGAATCTTCCTCAGCTAACAGTTAACAGGATAATTGACACACAATAAGTGATTTAAAATATGTGCTAAATACAAATACACAAGGTGGCACATGCATCTGGTGTTAATTTGCAATGGCTGGAGTCCCTGGTATGCCCATTCTCTCTCTCTCTTAAATAAATATTTTAAAACTTAAAAATATGTGCTGTTAAATTAACGAATAAATAAGACTCACATTCAAAGGGCAACTATATGATGCAATGTAAAACAAACACATAGCCCTTAGGATGCTCTTAAGATCCATTTTCCTTAATTTTGTCAGTGACCCTAGCCTCCACCTTTCCAACCTCAGCCCATACCTAACTTAAGAACCTGGGGCATGTGACATGCACTAAGCCAAGTAGTGTATCACATTTCTCTGCCCAGAGTTATTGAGTAATTGATTAGTACAATCAGAACAATTCTCAGGACTTCATTGAGAATTTTGAAGCAATGACTTTATTTCTTTTTTCTTTGGAATTATGGAAGAGACTGGAACTAACACGATCATCTTATAGTCCTAAAGGTATATTTATTTATATGCTCAAGTTCAGAAAATAAATCTGCAGAAATTTTCATTGGAAAGAGACCATTATAAACTGTAAACTATGAGCTGTGTGTTAGAAGATATGTGATTTAGACCTTGAAAACAGGTAAGATTCTTTTGTTACCAAGTGATTTTCCTATTTTACTTCTCAAATTGCAAAGAACCTTAGATATGCAATGATTTTCAGAGAAATGAATTGATTTACAAGGTAAGTTACATGGCAAATTCAGGGCAAAACTACAAGCAACATGTACACATATTGTCTGCTAGCCAATATTCCTTCCTCTTTTATAGGAGAATTTTAGATCTAAAGTTTGGTGGTGTAGGTGGAGGAATAGACACTCCAAGTAAAATTCAGACAAAATAAAAATGTGGTTATAACATAATGAATGTTCTGCTCATGTGGCTAGAGGAAAGGGTGCCAGTAGAAGAGTAACACGAAAAAGTGCCAGGAACATCATCTGGGTTGAATTTTCGAGGCCAAAGAGAAGCCATTCACAGTCTTTGAAGAGCAGAGCATTATAATTTAAATACCATGAAAGATGGAGAGAATGGAAGCATAGAGAACTGCAAGGTAGATTTCATTCCAGTCTATGTGTGCAGTAATATGAGGGCAAACTAAGAAGGTCTGAGTGCATCAATCTTATAAATATTTTTATAGGTGTCTAAAAGTAACCAACATATGTTCATTTTTGTGAATGGCTTAATATATACTCTTACGTATGGGACAGCAAATAACAACTATGAACTATTAAATCTGTGTCAGATGAATTGTGCTATAAATTTGAGTTTTATATTAGGTAATTCACATCGTTTTTATATACTCACATGGCCTTCCAGTTTGATGTTTATTATGAAGAGAAAGGGAAGATGAAAGCTCGGCCAACCACTTGGCTATAGGCATTATTACTTCTCAGCTACTTATATCTGAAACTCATCTTTTCAATCACCAGAAGGGAGGTAGACTCCTCCTCCATCCCTAGATGGATATTTGTTGGGATAAGCCATATCAGAAATGGATAAGGTTAACCCCTAAACCTAAACAAAGTTGTCCACCTGCTTATACTTCTTTGCTGAGTATTCATCTAAGCTTTGGCCCAAGCTTCTATCTCTGGGTGGTCAGTGGAGCACTGGCCATACAAGCCCTGGTGGTCCTTCTGTCTGCTGCACTTCATAATATGTCACAGGTGAAAAGACTGGAGAATTAGAAAGGAGGAGAGGAAAAAGGCCTAAAGGAAACGTGGAACCCATTCAAGCAATGAAGCGCAGACAAACTTGAGCACTGGGGCTATTTATTTGAGAATCCTTAGGTTGTACTAGCAACATGCTTATTCATGGCCTGACATTTTCCCTGTGTTAGATGTTTAAATAATACATGCACCACCTTGCTGATACATTGTCCTGCTCTCCATGGACAGGTTACCTGGGACAACAAATAATGCAGAACACTTCAGAATGCAGGGATGGAAAAGGAATTAAGTGGAGAGGTGGCCAGGATGGAGAGAATAAATAAAAATCAAGGTAAGGGCTGGAGAGATGGCTCTGCAGTTAAAGCATTTGTCTGTAAAGCCTAATAACCAGAGTTTGATTCCCTAGTACCCACATAGTGCCAGATGCACAAGGTGGCACATGCTTCTAGAGTTCTTTTTTAGTGGCTAAAGACCCTGACAGGCCCATTCTCTCTCTACCAAAGATGGTGGCACATAGTGTTAATACTAGCCCTTGGGAGGCAGAGGTAGGAGGATTGCTATGAGTCTGAGGCCAGCCTGACACTACATTGTGAATTCCATGTTAGCCTTGGCTAGAGGGAGACCCTATCTCAAAAAAATCAAGGCAAAGGAGAAATCTATTTATGTCTGAAACAGAACATTTAACAATCCTCAATAATTAACTTTAGTCAGATACAAACTATGTTTTAGAAGGAAATTATGTAATAATTATATAATAGTGTATATAAAATATAATTTATAATGATATAAACAATTATTTTAAGACAAACACCTTACATTTTATAGATTAATATTATTTCCAGGTTTGATTCCTACAACAATTATATGATATAGGTACAGTAGGCATTTTTAACCGATAAGAAAACTGAACCCCAAAATGGATTGTATTTCCTGAAGCTAATAAACAGTAGAACAGTGATCCTTGATTTGTAATCATGTTTGTTTACTCCTTTCTGAGCTTGGCTCTCTCCATTAGTGCTCAAGACACATCAACTATAGTATGCTGAGTAATCAACATAAAGTTACTGGGGAGGACAATATTCATGCAAACCTGTAAGGAGTGAAAACAAAATGCTCTATAGTTTAATATGATGAGAAAGTATAAAATTACCCAAGCCATGCTTGCTACTGTGGAAATTCTAAGTCTTGGTAAGAGGCAACCAAAGTCTTGGTGACAAAGTTAATGCTGAAATATTTCACCTGATATCTTGGGTGATTGAGTTTAAGTAGATACTTTGCAAAATGTGAAGTATGAGATGCTTGCCATTAAAACTGGCTCCTTTCATACAAATGCCTGTCTAAGTCCACACTGTCACTGGACTATCACTGTGGTTATGTTACCTATTTTTTCCATATGCCCAATACCAAAAAAAAAAAAAAAAATATCTCTGATTCTTCCTCTAAAGCTTTGATCTTCAATGAAGCCATGTAGTAGATGAAAATGAAGCTATCCAGGTATTAGATGAAAGGAAGTGATATATCTAATTTAAATTATCTATGCTGAGTTCAAAAACAATAGATGTGAGGAATGGAGAGATGCCTTAGAAGTTAAGGCACTTGCTTACAAAGCCAAATAACCTAGGTTCAATTCCCCAGGATCCATGTAATTTAGATGCACAAGGTGGTGCTTGTGTCTGAGGTTCATTTGCAGCAGCAGGACACCCTGATGCTCCCATTCTCTCAATTTGCCTCCCTCTCTCTGTCTCCCATCCCCCGCCAACTCAAATAAATAAATAAAAATATTTAAAAAAGAAACAGAGAAAATACAGAGTAAAACAGGAAAAAACTAATGTTAGTCTTCATCATACCTTCTCCAGGGCCCTTTTATTCAGCTGTTCCCTCTAAGGACCTGATGAAGTTTCAACCATTTAGTCTGTTTTTCAGGGTATAGGATTTTATGGTACCAGTTCCATTTGGGTCCAGTTTTGTGAGTCTTCCCCCTTACCTTACCCTCCAGCTCCACGCTCCCTATTGTCCAGTCCTGGAGATGCCTATTAGAAATGTCAGCATCTCAGAGAGATCCAGGTTAGGAGCCACAGATGAGTGAGACCATGTGATGATTGTCTTTCTGTGATTGGGTGAGTTCACTAAGAATGATCTGTTCCAGGTTCGTCCATTTTTCTTCAAATTTCATTGTGTCATTTTTTTCTTACTGATATGTAGAATTGCATAAGGTAGATATACCACATCTTGGTTATCCATTTGTCTAATGATGGACATCTGGGTTGATTCCAGTACTTAGCTACTATGAATTGAGCAGCTATAAACCTGGTTGAGCAAATCTCTCTAAGCGAATAACTGGGTCTGTTGGTAAGTCTATAGTCAACATTTTTAGGAGCTTCCATATTGATTTCCATAGTGGTTTTACCATCTTACATTCCTACCAACAGTGAATGAGGGTTCGAATTTCTCCATATCCTCTCCAGCATTTGTTTTCATTTGAGTTTTTTAATGTTTACTATCCTTACCTGGGTAAGGTGGAATCTTGTAGTTGTTTTTCTTTTTTTCCTTTTTTTGTTTATTTTTATTTATTTATTTGAGAGTGACAGAGAGCGAAAGAGGCAGAGAGAGAGAGAGAAATTGAGAGAATGGGCACGCCAGGGCTTCCAGACACTGCAAACAAACTCCAGATGCATGCACCCCTTGTACATCTGGCTTACGTGTTTCCTTAGGAATTGAGCCTTGAACCAGGGTCCTCAGGCTTCACAGGCAAGTTCTTAACCACTAAACTATCTTTCCAGCCCTCATAGTTGTTTTTACTTGCATTTCCTTAATTGTCAGGGATGTTGAACATTTTCTTAAGTGTATGTTTGCCATTTGTATTTCATCCTCTGAGAACTCCCTGTTCAGTTCTCTGCCCAACTTTATGAGTGAGTTGTTTGATTATTTTATTGTTTAGCTTTTGAGTTCTTTGTATATTCTAGAAATTAGGTCTATGTCAGTTTTATAGCCAGCAAAAATTTCTCACATTCTGTGGGTAGTCTATTGCCTCTGCTTATTGTCTGTTTGCCTGTGAAAAAACTTAGTAGCTTCATGAGATTCCCATTGGTTGAGTGATTGTTTAAGTTCCTGAGTTACTGGTTGTTCAGGAAGTCTTTTCCCACTCCTATATTGTAGAAAGTTCCTCCTAATTTTTTTAGCAAAATTTCCACTCTTATTTTGAGGTCTTTGATCCATCTGGACTTGATTTTTGTGCATATGTGGATCTAGTCTTTTTATTCCTTCTTTTCCTTTGATTCTGGCCTGTAACTCCCAGTACTGGGATGTGGGGTTAACATCCACAATGAGCTGTTGGTCAGAGAGACGTACAAGTTTTCCCAAAAGAAGACACCACCTGCTGTTGGTACAGAACATGGAGAGAACTGGTGGGAATCTAGAAGAGAGCCAGTTCTCAGACAGTTAGCTCATCTAGGGCCAGAAGATGCTACATGAGCTACTGGGGGAAAATGACCAACATCTGTCCAAGCAACTTGAGTTCTAAGCTACTCAGCAGCAAGCAACCATACATGATGCTCACCCAAGTGCAATGGTGGCACACAGCCATGGTAGGCAACCAGATGCTCTTGGATTGGCTAACAGATCTGCTCAGTGGAATGGAACCCATAGCTGGAACTGGGAAAGAAGTCAGAATCATATCCAATTAAAGAGCCCACTCTCCAATATCAAGCTCCCACCATTCTTGGGCTACAAGAGAGCCTCTCCAACTATTAAATTCTCTCTAAACAAATAATGGTTCTCCTATCTATCTGGTGCTGATGTCACTCTCCACTGGAGAATCTGCTTCTATTTTTCAGATGGATGCAGAACCTGAGGAGAGAATAAGCCCTTCACACCACACCAGGGCCCCAGCTGAAACCATAGATTAATTGGGGAACTGAGCAAGAGTGCTGTTTTCTTGGTGAACCTGGTACCAGCACAAGGGTAAAGGAGATAGACACAGAGAACATTCAACTCTGACCAAACCAGAGATCCATAGACACAAAGGCTCACAAGACCTCATCACTGAAGTAGGTCTAAATGAACCCAACATGACTCAGGGAAATTTGCAGAACAGTGGGCAGAAAAATTGTTAGAGCCACAAGTTGGGTTATTACGCACAGAGACATTGCCTCTTCCCCATAACTGATCACTACCCCCACAATGTACAATCCATAATTCCCTTGGGGATAACTGGCACCCCCAACAAGGAGAATCCCTTCCAGCAGTGGGAGGACAGGGAGGAGGCTAAGGATAGTACCAACATGTGCTGTTTACACATTGAGTATGGACATAACTAATAAAGAAAATAAAATCACAGGAATATAAAGTTAAAAAATTAAAAGAAAGGAAAATTACATTTGACACTTTACTCACTCGCTGATATTTGTATTTAAAGAGACTGCATAGGCCCTTTTGTATAATACTTCTTACCAGCCAGTATCCAGTGTATATGACTGTTTGTTAATTAGGAAACTGTGGATCAAAAAATTTCCTCTATAGAATGATCCACCCAGCCTACCAAAGAGGCAGAACAGGAAAAGATTAGGTTACAATGTCTTGTCTGAGGGTAGAAACTGCTGCTCACCACGCAGTCCAGTCTCTAAGCACACACACAAAAAAGTTTTACTCTTTTCAGAGGTTGTTTGTGGCTTCTTTGGGAAATAGAGTAGAAAACAGTAACTGGCAGTTTATTTGCTAGATCTACTATACTTAGTCTGTATGTCATTTGTAAAAGTTTATACCTAATTTGTGTTCTTTCAATCATTCAATAAATATTACATACATGCTATGTATCAGGTCATATGTAAGATGGTGGTGATAGAGAAATTATCAATACTGGGTTCATACCACTGAAGAGTTCAAAGTTTAATAGGGAAAAAACGAGGCAAACAAATGACCACAACAAAACATGATTAGTGCAATTAAGTCATTTTTTCAACAAACCCTTGTAACTTGTTGTCTATCCACATGCTTCATTAGTTATAAAGAATATAATGGAAATCAAGAAAGATAAGAAATAGCTTCCAAATATATCTGTCCCCCAGTATCTTATCCATATAGCACCAAAACATGTCTCAGCAAATAAATAGCTCAGGAGAATATATAATCTCAGAATCCAGGATCCACTTCCAGATTTGTAAGGCTGTACCAGAACTCACTTCATTTTGGTTGGTAGACTCCTTTATCTAACTGTCAGCTTGGGACTGCTACTAGCTTCTACCCATACTTCCTGCCACTTGGTCCCCCTGTGTATGGCAGTTGGAAACCTGACTCCTATGAAATGTACCTACATCAACTTTTTGAAAACTACACATAATCTCAATTTTGCAGAGATTATACAACATAGAATAGTGAGTTAACAACATAACCAGCAGAGAAACTTTGGGATTCTTTTTGGCCAAATTACTGAAATCTGAGTACATTTCTACCATGGCCCAGAAGGGTTATGTGGCTGGGGCACCACTGGCCTCACTACATCTGCCATCATCAATTTTCAGAGTCTGTTGATCATAATCTTTTTACTTATGTATACATGTGCTTTTCTGTAGACATTGGCACCAAGTGTCCTGCACAGAAATAAAACTAGATTGTTGAAGATATTTTGGAAGTGTGCCAGAATTGATGAATGAAAAAGTCCTTATGTCACAGTGTGCTGTTTACTTATGGCCTTCAGCATCCTTTCCATGCAGTTGCTTGGAAAAAGTGACACTTGGATTTCCATCAGATTTCACTATAAGCAAGGACTTGCCTGCAGAAATAATGGGAAGAATGGTTAACCCACTTATCTCTGAACATTAGATAACTTTCCAGATGCTGTTCTCTATTTTTATGTTATTGGACCAATAATCTGCATAAAGAATTAAAATGCAACCATTTAATACACAGAGTTTAATAGCTTGTAAGAATCAACTTCAGTACTGTTACTCAATATTATATTCTGAAAATCTTCTGTTTTAAAGTAAGGTCACTGAAAGGCAAATAGTAGAAACAAAATTGATAAATTACTCCATTCCTTCCATTGGGTTTTGGAAATTATGCATCTCTATAGAACAGCGAGACTCTTCATTGAAAAATATTATCTTTTTGTTATGGATTGCCTTTATATTATTAATTTTGCTTTCAACTGAGCACACTTTTGATTCTTAACCAGAATACCTCTACTCTTAGGAAATTATGTAATTTATTTCAGGTATTTAAAATGTTTAAAACAAACAATGCATGGTGGCATATGCCTTTAATTCAAGCACTTAGGAGGCTAAGGTGGTAGAATCAGCATGAATTTGAGGCCAGCCTAGATCTACAGAATGAGTTCCAGGTCATCCTGGACTAGAGTGAGACCCTATCTCAATAAACCAAATTTAAAAAAAAGTTTAAAATAAGCCTATGTAGTTCTTAAGCACTAAGATAAATGACACGATTTACAAGTAGAACTGGGAAGATGTTCAAACTTTACATATGATTGAGGCCTCTGGTCAAGTGTGGACACATGATTTAAGTGTGACCAGCTAGCTGCCATTCTCTGAAAAAAAAAAAAAAAACACAATATTCTTAGAATGAAAAAAAAATGGAACAATTGTAGAATGATGATCCTAAATGTTTTTTTTCTTTTCTTGTATTTTTGTAACCCCCCCAAAAACAATGAACTCCAAATATATAACAATTATTTCTAGGAGTAGGATTGATAGGCTTGTTTTGACAGGGATGCTGAAGAAAGAGGAGGAATAAATGACATCCTGGATTACAAGTTTTAATAGGAATGAGCTTAGTATTAGCTGCAAATAAATAAGAACTATGAATTCTGCACTGTGGTTTTGACACAGTTAAAAAAAAATCCATAAAACCAAGCCTGAAATCATTATTCCAGCAATACCTGAAGCTTTACTTCAAACATACTGAATCCAAACTTCTGAACCAAGGTCATATTATCTGTATTTTCTTCTCTGTTACTTTCAGTGATGAATTTCAGGATGCAAGCCAACCAATGACCAGGAAACCAATAGTTCCTGTGTAATAAATATATTTGCTGGATTAGAGAGATGGCCGATGGCCTGGTGGTTAGGTGTTTGCTTGCAAAGCCAAAGGATCCCAGTTCAATTCTCCAGGACCCACGTAAGCCTGATGCACAAGGGGGCACATGCATCTGGTGTTCATTTGCCATGGCTGGAGGCCCTGGCATACCCATTCTCTCTCTCTCTCTCTCTCTCTCTCTCTCTCTCTCTCTCTCTCTCTCTGCCTTTCTCTGTCTCAAATAAATAAATAAATGAAATATGTTAAAAATATGTGCTAATATTTTATGTGGATACAACTCTTGATAATTTTCAAGTGGACATAGAGTCTGATGTGCTCATACTTGGATTTAGTACCAAGTCAAGAGTGGGGATGTGTAGTTTTTGTTCCTTAGACCTCATACAGAATTTGAGGTGCTATCACTTGTACTTTGATGAGCATTATTTTTACATATGATATGACATCACAGTATACTTTCTACTGGATACAGACTTATAGAGACCCACAGCCTACCTTTTCAGATGCTATTCTGGTTACGGATTTCTTCAGGTCATGCTTATTTGCCTCACATCAATGATATCTTCCTCATCACTCTTCCTATGTGTTCTGTCATGTTGTGATGTGATATGATGTTCACACAATCTTTTTCAACATAGTGAAAAAACATTTTTATTTTATTTTACTTTTAAAATGTTAAATTTTACTTTCCTTTAATTTTTGATAATTTTATGTATGTATATAATGTCTTTTGATCTTATTAACCCCTCATAAACCTCTCTTACCTCTTCCTCATAAATCCCTTCTTCCAAACTAATCCCCTTCCTAACTTTCATAGCTTTTTTGATCCACTGAGTTAAATTTGGGTTACATGCCTGAGCATGGGTAGGGGTTATTTACTGGAGTATGGACAACTTACCAATGGCTACACCACTGAACATGACTGAAGATGACTTCCCCTCCCCAAGCAGCCATTAACTTCCAATAGCTACTCTGAGGGGAGTGGGATCTTATGTGTCCCTCCCCCATATATGATGGAATGCTGAGGAGCTCAGTCTTGTGCAGACATCCATAGCTTTTATGAGTTCATTAGTATAATGGTCATGTCCTGTCAAGAAGACAGCATTCAACAACACTCCTCTTCATCCTCTGACTGCTAACATTATTTCTACTTCCTCTTCTGCAGTATTACCAGAGCCTGGATAGAATGCTACAGAAGCCTTATTTAGGCTGAATACACAATAATCACTTATTATCAGCAGAAAGAATAGTTTTAAACTGAAGTCTAAAACTACAAAAACTCAGAGTAGAAACAAATGTTTGAGCTAGAATATGTATTTCTGATGGGGTGTGTGTAGCAACATATGTATACACATGTGTGATGGGATAGAGGGAAGCAGAGAGGGAGGGAAAGGTGGGGTAGGGAAGGGGAGAGTAGGGGAGAAAAGAAGAGATAAGAAGAGAAGAGAACACAGGAGAGAAGAGGAGAGGAGACGAGTAGAGAGGAGAGGAGAGAAGAGAAAGAGAAAGAGAAATAGAAAGAGAAAGAGAAAGAGAAAGAGAAAGAGAAAGAGAAAGAGAAAGAGAAAGAGAAAGAGAAAGAGAAAGAGGAAGAGAAAGGGAAAGAAAGAGAAAGAGTAAGAGTAAGAGAAAGAGAAAATTAATGGGGTAGGAGTCATGAGGGGAGGTAGAAAGTATAAAAGACTGGGACATGGGGAATTTAATAAAAAGTTAATAAAAAGAGCCATAGCTGGGCTTAGAAGCTTGGTGTGTTGGAATCCCAAACCACATACTCTTAATATCTACATCAATGAAAATGCAATGCGAGGACCTATTGCATTGCCAACTTCCAGGGAGATTACCGAAATACAGATTTCTATTTGGGAACATAACGATGATTCCACACCTATAGAAATTGACTAAAAAGTCATCAAAAAGTCTGCTTAAAATGATTGAACTCTGTGTTATGTTAATTTACACCTCAATAAAGTGTTTTTACATGTGTATGTATGTGATTTGTGCATGCTTATGTGTATGCCTGCTGGTATTTATGTTGGTGCATGGTTTATTTCCCAAATATGCTGTCCTTAATCTCTCTCCACTTTATTGTTTTAATTTTTTGATATTTATTTATTTATTTAAGAGAGAAAGAGAAAGAGAGATGAGATACTGGGCACACCAGGGACTCTAGACACTGCAAAGGAACTCCAACTGCAAGTGCCACTTTGTGCATCTAGCTTACATCGGTCCTGGGGATTCAAACCTGGTTTCTTTGACTTTGCAGGCAATTCCATTAACTGCTAAACCATCTCTCTAGTCCTCTACTTTATTTTTTGAGACATGGTCTCTCACAGAAACTGATGCTACCCAACCAGGCTAGACAACCTAGCTAGCAATCATCCTGTGTCCATCTCTCTTACACTTGAAGTACAGGCCTGTGACTCATGCTCAGTATTTTATGTGGGTGTTGAGGATTAAACAAGTCCTCATGATTATGCAGCAATCACACAAACCCACTCACCCATCTCCTCAAGCCCTTCAATCAACATTTTTAGAGCAGGGCATGGTGAAACACACTTTTAACCCCAGCACTTGGGAGGCTGAGGTAAGAGGATAGTTGTGAATTTGAAGCCAGCCTAGTGCTCCAGAGCAAGTCATGTTCGCGTGGGCTCCAGTGAAACCCTACCTCATCTTCCTGAAAGACTAGAAGTAATATTGTAAAAATGGAAATCCTACCAAAATTAATAATACAGATTTAACACAATACCAATAAAAATCCCAGCATCATTCTTCACAGTGATAGAAAAATTAATCTCAAAATTTATATGGAATGGCAAAAGGCCTCAGATATCCAAAAGTATCCTCAGCAAAAGAAACACCTCTGGGCTGGAGAGATGACTTAGCAGTTAAGATGTATGCCTGTGAAGCCTAAGGGTCCAGGTTTGATTCTCCAGGTCCCACGTAAGCCAGATGCACATGGTGCCACCTGAATCTGGAGTTTATTTGCAGTGGATGGAAGCCCTGGACCTCCCTTTATCACTCTATAGCTCTCTCTTTCCCTCTCTCTTTAATAAATAAATAAAAATGAATCTTATAAAAAGAAAAAATACCTCTGTTGGTATCACCATACCCGATCTAAAACTATACTACAAAGCCATAGTAACAAAAACAGCATATGTTACTGGCATAAAAACAGACATGTAGGCCAATGGAACAGAATTGAAGACCAGTCCTTGGTTCAGGCACCCATAGCCACTTGATCTTTGACAAAAGAGCCAACAATGTTAACTGGAGAAAGGATAGCACCTTCAACAAATGGTGCTACAGAAACTGGATATTTGCATGTAGAAAAGCGAAACTAGACCCACTCCTCTCACCCTGCACAAAAATCAACTCCAAATGCATTACAGATCTCAGCATAAGACCTGAAACTCTTAATTATCTGGAAGAAAAAATAGGCAGTCTCTACAATATAGAAATGGGGAAAGACTTCCTGATTAATACCCCAGTAGCTAAGGAAATTAAACACTCACTTAACCAGTGGGGTCACATGAAGCTAAAAAGCTTTTGTACAGTTAAATATACCATTAACAGAGCCAACAGACTACCCACGGGATGGGAGAAAAATCTTCTCCAGCTACACTGCTGACAGAGGCCTAATATTAAGAATCTACAAAGAACTCAAAGAACTAAACAATACAAAATCATACAATCCACTCCAAAATGGGGCAGAGAACTAAATATGGAATTCTCAATGGAAAAAAAAAATAAAAATGGCCCTCTAGAGGGTAGGATGAAGTCTAACCCTAAAACATTTGGCTATGGCTGGTAACCCCCACACTGAGCTGATAATCAGCGAGACCTATGAGGTCCCAAAACAAGACAGGCTTCTGTCAAAGCACTTTATTACTGACCCGAGGTAAAAGCTATAAGATCCTATTGCTGAAGACACCACATGTTGAAGACATAGAACATAAAGATCCAATTGGAATCTAAATGCCAGTTCCCAGATGGTCTGCCCATATAGAGTGGAAATCTCTACATGAGCTCCTGGGGGCAAAAATGGCCACCAATGTTGTGTGCTAGCAGGGGACACTGGTATACAAAAGCAACCATCCTGACAATATGTACACAATAGTGGCACACAGACTATGTGAGTAACCAATGGCTCTCTAATTGGCTAAGAGATATGCTCAGTGTAAAGGAACCCATAGCTGGAACTGGGAACCCAGTCAGAATCTTATGGAGACCAAGATCATGGACTCCAATGAGAAGCTCCCACTAGTCTTTGGCCAAAAGAGAGGCTACACCTATCATAATCTCCCTTAATTAATAATGCTTATCCCATATAACCTATTCTAACCTCAATAGTCACTGGAGAATCTTTTATTTCTTTCAGAAGACAGCAAGAACTACCCCCTTGAACATTAGCCAGGGCCCAAGTGACACCACCAGCAATTGCACTGAGGACAGCCTCCAACAGAATAGAGGCAGGGAGGAGGGAAATAATGGTACTAATAAGTGATATGTCCAGACAAAACTTATACTTACTAAAAAAAAGTAGATTTTCAAATTTTAGAGTCCTAGGTCCTGATCCAGACCCACTATACAAAACAACTGTTGGGATGGAAACTTTTTGTTTGTTTGTTTGTTTGATTGATTGATTGTTGAGGCAGGATCTCACTCTAGCCCATTCTAACATATAACTCACTCTGTAGCTCTAGGCCAGCCTCAAACTCACATTGATCCTCCTACCTCTGCCTGGGATTAAAGGGGTGCACCACCACACGGGGCTGAAAGTCCTGAATTTTTATTTTCTTAGTGTCCTGTGGTTATTCTGATTCTTTTTCTTAACTCCAGATGCATGCACCACCTTGAACATCTGGCTTACGTGGGTCCTGGGGAATTGAACCTGGGTCTTTCAGCTTCACAGGCATGCATCTTAACTGCTAAGCCATCTCCGTAGCTCTATTCTGATTCTTAATAAAACAAGAGGCATTCCTGACAATGTCAATGAATCACAGAAATGTCCAGGTGAATGGGAAAATATGCACAGTGAAATGAATAACAGCATTTATGTAAATTAAAACTCTATACAGATTATATATACACACATAAAGACAAGATATACATTGGCTACCTTAGGAACATTAGTAACAGTAAAAATATATAGGAAGAGACAAAGAGTAGGAAAGATGGACATACAGAATCAGAGACAGAGAAACAAAGAGCCCTTTGACTTTCTCTGGATCATCAAGACCCTACTTTTGAACTTATCTGGGAGTGAAGGGAACACCTTTGCTACCTTCCCAACTTGTCCAGTCTAGCTGTATGGCTAATCTGGCCTTGGTGTGAAACACTAGTAGGCAATGACATTCAAACTCAGCACTTCCTGTTCCACTATGGAAATTCTCAGCTTCAGCAACAAAACCACAGAGTGAAGTGAAATCTGTTCATAACTGGCTGTCATTATGACTATCCAGGGAAAAATGAAGGACTTAGATCTCAGGTTCAATTGAGTCAATTTTCCACTGATTGCTTTGATGTCTAAAAAGAAAACTCTCACAATTAAATACTTTAGATTCCTGAGTTGTTTGTAGAAAAAAATCAGAGCAATTAGCATCAGGAAACATATACACAATTAAATCTATTGGGTTATAATTTATGTCTAATGCTCCTGAGCATAAAATGCTAATAGAGAATCAAGTGAGTTATTTCTTCTTGCTTGTGCTCATAAACTTCATAGTGGTTCTCAAAGTATGGTCTCTGACCCAGCTACACTGGCAACACCTGGGAACTTATTACAAACACAAATTTTGGACCACTATTTAAGTCTTACTGAGTGGAATGTCGGGAAGTGAAGCCCAGAGATTTTGATATGAGCATCCCCTTTGTGGGCTCCTGGTACACAGAACTACTGATCCCCCTACTCATACTTAAAAAGGAAGCTGGCATAGCCACTACTATGGTACTACCAGCTTCCTTCTTTGATAGCTGATTCAACTTCAACTGGGGCAAAAAAGGGATGTGACCCTCTGATTATCCCCAAAATAGAATTGCTTTAAAATCTGCCTTTAAAGTAAAAAAAGATTACACTCGTCTATTCCTTTCAAAGGCACCCACATAGTTCCTCTGTATTCTACAAACACCTTCTGAAATTTTGTTTTACAATGTACTACTGCTTTCTAGGGGAAAAGTGGCTTCTCTCAGCTTGTGAAAGGTCTAAGGCTAGCTCTGCATATTTGCTCCATGCAAAATTATACAGAAGACTACCTGTAACTTTATAGTCCTAAGAATTTGGAAAGGAAAGCAAAACACATGAGGATTCTCTCTTTCTCTCTCTCCCTCCCTCCCTCTGTAATACAGACAGACACCCATAGGGAGAGAGAGTGGGAGAGAGAGGGATACGAGCATACATTCTCTCACTACATTCTCTCTACCTCCTTCCTATCTCCAACTCATGTAAATAATTAGTAAATGATACTCTGAAAAGTCTTGAGGCTATTATATTTCCTCCACAGTATTGCAGTACACAAATTTAATTGCCCAGAAAGGCAAAATAGGTGACATAAATGAGTAATGTGAGGCTGGCATCAGAAAATGTGACACTCAGCCTCATATCAGAGAACAAAAAGAAACAGAACTACACTATGGATCTGTCTGCTACTTACCTCCAGCTGCTTATAGACAGTGGAGAATTTTTTTTAATGAAATGTTTAAATTTTTACGATGTTGGCCACAATTAAAACTGCTACAGTATGAAAGCCAAACAAAACACTTGAATGTGTGAACCAATCAGTTTGGTTTTCTACTTTGCACTGAGTAACCCTGCTTCTCCCAAGAAAGCTTTGACATCGACAAAACAGCAGAGTTTTAGATTTAGAAAACACCAACCATATTATTCTCTCTATTGAATTGATATTTGATTTAATTGTAGCCCTTGATGGCTCGTGGTTAGGTCTTCATGATGATGTCTGTGAGAAACAGGGAGAGGTAGTGTTGCTTCTTCCTGGGCTGTTTTCCTGAATCTCTCACAGTAATATTTTAATCTTTTTTTTCTGGCAAGAGAAAAATGCTACTAACTCCAAGATGAAGTCATTTCACAATAGAAAATCCAAGCAGGAAGTCACAAGATAAACAGAGATAAATTAAAAACACAATGACATGCCATTATACACCCACCAAATTACTAAAATCCAAAAGACCAAAAAGATCCAGTGATAGAGAAGATGAGTAACAACCAGAATTCCCACATGTTGCCATAGGGAGTGTCAATTGCTTCAAATGCTGTGGAAAGAGTTTGGTATTTTAAGATTCAAAAGAAAAATATTTAGCCAGGCATGGTGGCATACACCTTTAGTCCTAGTACTTAGGAGGCAGAGGTAGGAGGATCACTAAGAGTTTAAAGCACCCTGACACTACATTGTGAATTCCATATAGGCCTGGGCTAGCTAGCTAGAGACCTTACCTTGAAGAAAGAAAGAAAGAAAGAAAGAAAGAAAGAAAGAAAGAAAGAAAGAAAGAAAGAAAGAAAGAAAGAAAGGAAGGAAGGAAGGAAGGAAGGAAGGAAGGAAGGAAGGAAGGAAGGAAGGAAGGAAGGAAGGAAGGAAGGAAGGAAGGAAGGAAGGAAGGGAGGGAGGAAAGAAGGAAGATAGATATTCCTATCCTATGGCCCAGGATCTTCAGTCCCATTATTTACCAAAGAAAAATGAACATATATCTCCACAGTGGTGGCAAATGTTTATTCCCATATTATTCATAAGAGCTCAAAATTAGAAACAATCCAAGCATACACACAGAGTAGGACAAGCAACTAATTGTGGTAAGAGTACCACACACATATGTGTACATATGTACATTAATTCTGCACATTTGAATGCATATTCTGTAGACAAAAATGTGGGTGAATGCAAAAAAATATCATACTGAGTGAAAGACATCACAAAGAAGTGCACACTGAATGATTCTATTCATATAAAGTTCAAGGCCATGCTAAATTCAATTTGAAATGGTACAAATGGTAAGCATGATTTTATCTCAGGGACAGTATTGGCCCAAGGGAAACTTATGGGTGCTATTAAATGTCCTATATGTTGATTGGAGTGGTGGTTACAAGAACAGGAATATTTGTCAAAACTCATTTAGGATGTATATAAATTATACATCAATAAGAATAATAGTGCATAGAAATTATCAACTTGGAAAACTTTTCAGCACATAAAGTTTGTAAAGGGTTACATTAAGATCATATAAGGTGTCCTTGCTTTAAAAGAAAAAGGCAAAGAAAATGTCTCCAATGAAAAAGTAATTAAAAAGGCACTAAGAATCAGATAATCTCAAAAAAAAAAAAAAAAAAACAACCAGAAAAAAACCTCAGCTGGTAAGATTGCTCAGTGGGTAAAGAGTTTGCCACACAAACATAAAGACCTTAGTTTGGATTTCCAGTACCAAGAAAAGTGAGTAATCTGATGGGGGCTAGAAAAATGGTTCAGTGGTTAAGGCACTTACCTGCAAAGCCTAATGACCCAGGTTGGGTGCTCCAGTACCCATGTAAAACCAGATGCACAAAGTGGCAGATGCATCTGGAGTATGTTTGCATCAATTAGAGATCCTGGCATGCCCATTATCTCTGTCTGTCTCTCTTATCTCTATCTGTCTCTGCTTTCAAAAATATATATATACGTATATACATATGTATATATATATGTATATATATATATATGTGTGTATATGTAGATAGATAGATAGATAAATACATACATACATACATACATAGGTAGATACATAGATATAGATGATGGTCATGGTGGCAAGTGCCTATAGACTTAGCATTGGGGAGGGCGAGAAAGGGTATCCCTGGGGCTCATTGGCTAGCTAGTCTAACCAAACCAGTGAGATCTAGGTTTTGTGAGAGGAGTTGTCTAAAAGAATAAAGTGGAGGGCTAGAGAGATGGCTTAGCAGTTAAGGCGCTTGCCTACGAAGGCAAAGAACCCAGGTTCAGTTTCCCAGGATCCACATGCACAAGGTGGTAAATGCCTTTGGAGTTTGTTTTCAGTGACTGAAGGCCCTGGCATGCCTATTCTCTCTCTTTGTCTCTCAAATAAATAAAATAAAATAAAATAAAATAAAAAGAATAAAGTGGAGAGTAATTTAGGAAGATACCCAATGTTGATATCTGTCCTTCACATACATAAGCACACATGTACATGTGTAACCCCCACATGTGCATCCACACACATAAAAGCATGCATATAAATGAATGACATACATAAATACACATGCAAAAAGGAGAAAACTATAAATACTAGATTCAAATTCAAATTGCTAATTTTGTTGGGATGGGATAGCAAAAGACTATAAAAGCTCTTCTTGTATAGACCAGTCTGTTTTGTTTGCCTTATTACAATGAGCATCAATTATATTTTTGGGGTGTGTGTGTGTGTGTGTGTGTGTGTGTGTGTGTGTGTGTAGTCTGTGGTATTTATGTGCATATATGTGGTGTGCATGCACAAATGTGTGCAGATGTGTGTGCTTCATGCACATGCATATAGAGACCAGAGGAAGTAATTTAGTGGCCTCTTTCATGCTTCCCCTTTATTATTTGTGAGACAGAGTCTCTCACTGGACCTGGAGCAACCTGTTTTAAGTTATGCTGGCAGACCAGTAAGCCTACACAATCCTTCTGTCTCTTCCCCCAAGGCACTAGAGACACTAGAGGTAGACATATGCTGCTATGCCATTTAGAGGTGTGTGTGTGTGTGTGTGTGTGTGTGTGTGTGTGTGTGTGTGTGTGTGTAATCTTATATCCTCTCACTCCCAGTCCCCATTTCCCTGAGGACCCTTTTAAGTAGGGTCATTGGTTTTCAGTGTGGGGTAATTAGGGTCTCTGTCAGTCAGAGGGGATGCTGTGTCTCAGGATAGTTCTACCCACCCTTTGCCTTATACAATCGTTCAACCACCTCTTCAACAACAATCCCTGAGCCAGCCTTGGCAGGTGTGTTAGCAGATTGTTTTTAGTGACGACTTCTCAGTAGCATATGCATTTCTGTCTTGATGTGTTTCAGTTTACTGCAGTGTTTGTTGCTATTTTCCTGGAGGTGGTTGACAGGTTAGCATTAGCAGAAATAAAGGATCAAACTTTGGTCTTCATGCTTGTATGACAAGCACTCTTACCCACTAAGCAAGCTCTCAAGCCCATAAATTACTTTTTAGTTCAAAAAAACTAGTAAAGAAAGGAAATATTCCCCAAATGAAAATAAAATACAAAAGAAAAATAAATTCATATCATTTTCTATAGGGCTTCCATCTGCTTGAAGCAGAATACCCTTGATTTCTAATGTGCTGGAACAGCAACACACTTGAACCCATAGTCATGGATACAAAGATAGGAGGAACCAGGGCCACTCATACCTAACCCATCACTCTCAAATATCATACTATGCCTTGCCTGAGAAATCACTATAACGATGAAAGATGAGCCAGGCATGTTGGCATATACTTTTAGTTCAAGGCCATCCTGAGACTACATAATGAATTCCAGGTCAGCTTGGGCTAGAGTGAGACCCTACCATGAATAAAAAAGACAGATGAGTGACTTTGGCTGGTCAATTATATCTACTTCTCAATCACATGTATGAAACAACACATACTCAGAGCTTAAGACTAATAAAAGATTGCTGCTTGCAAAGCACCAAATCCAATTTCCTAATTTACAGGTAAATAAACAGAGACCAAGAAAGCTCAAATGACTTCTCTAAGGCCCTGAGTTTATTCCCAGGTGTTTAGCTTCCAAAGCCAAGAATAACATATACTGTGAAATACAACATGCATGTATTAGGGTTCTCTAGAGAAAGAGAACCAATAGGGATCTATAGGTATGAATCAATAGATTTGTTGTAAGGTGTTGGATCATGCAAATATGGAGACTTACAGGTCCCAAGCACACAGGATGAGTTATCAGTCTGGAAACTTAAGAAAACTGATTATATAGTTTGTGTTTTGGTTCAAAGGCATGAGAATCGGGGAAATATATGGTATAATTCCGGTCTGAATGGCAACAGACACAAAACCGAGAAATAACCAATGTTTCTATCTGAGTCTGAAGAAAGGACAAAGCCTATATCCTAGTGCAAAAGCAGTCAGACAAGAGATTCCTTATTATTCAAGGCGGCTCAGATTTTTGTTCCATTTAAGCCTTCATCTTATTGATGCAGACCTCTCACATTAGGGAAATCAATCTTCTCTACTCCATCTACCAATGCAAGTATTAATTTCATTCAAAAATACTCTCCCAAGCTGGGCATGGTGATGCACGCCTTTAATCCCAGCATTAGGGAGGCAGAGTTAGGAGGATTGCTGTGAGTTCGAGGCCACCTTGAGACTACAGAGTGAATTCCAGGTCAGCCTGAGCTAGAGTGAGACCCTACCTCTGGGGGGAAAAAAAAAAGTACTCTCCTAGAAACAGCCACAATAATGTTTTACCAAATATCTGGGTACTTAAAAGCCCAGTCTACTTGGCACATAAAATTATATGTTACAGAGCATGTGGATACATTTTGTGAGTAGTTCTAAATTTTGCTCTCCTAACTCGAATAGATAATACAAGTAAGATGTATAAGAAACATGATATTCATAATAGTAACACAGGTATAAAATTCTTGGATAGGTTATTTAAACTTTCTAGATATGGTTTTCATACATGTACATATACATGTGTAAGATGTAGATGTAGGTGATATTAGTTCTTATCTCTCAGGGCTGTGGTGAACATGAAAAGAGTTAATTTATGTAAAGCCTTCAAATCAAGGTCTGGCACATTATGTACCATATGCTTGTTAACTTTGATTATTAATTCAAATATAAATTTCAAGAAGACAGCAATTTTGGCCTATTTCCTCTGATTTATCTATCACAAGTGCCTAGAGAGTTCCTGGTACATAACAGGTGTTTATAGCATTTTCAGAATGAATTAACATATACGGTTGTTTACACATTCCAAAGAGCAGTCATTTCTCAAATGAGGTGCATGTGTAGTACTTTGATCAAGTCCTATATCTCTCCCTGGAAAGTTTCCTGACAGTCCTATCAAGGACATCTTGGGAAAATGGATAAGGGTGGCTATTGCATGTGTGACAACCAGAGCATCAGGAAGTATGAGTGCAAAGGAAGAGGTTGTTCAAATAAATCTTCCCACTATACCAGATGTGTCAGTAGAGACTATAATCAAATGGCTGGAAGATGAAGGAGTCAGCTGTCACCGACATAATCCTTGGAAAGTCTCCCTCACTATCATTTACTTCACATATGCACTTCCTGAACCCTACTCTTATTTTCCTATGGGAGAAAAGCCTGTTCTTTATCTGAAATGAGCTCAGTTACTCATAACAGCCACTCAGAGGCTCTTATGCACTGTCTTGAATTAAGTAGCTTCCTTTGCAGGATCAGCTTTGGGCTCTATGGAACTTATCATATAAGGTTTCACGGAGCTGTAGCTAGCAAAGCCATCCATAGCCCATATAGAAAGGCTATCTAAAAGTGGCCCTAATTAAAGGTATGCCTCTGTTGACCCTTATTCAAGAAAGCTAGGTAGTTTACATCGCCCACCATGAGCCAGGTACAGTGGCTTCATGGACTTCTCATACCCATGGTCAGCCCAACAGCATATCTATGAGCTCAGGCTATACTACAAATGACCAGTAATTTTAAACCTTAGAGGAGTAAATGCCCAATTTCAGGGCACTGAACTCTTTATCAATCATTGATATCAACTGTATTAATTTTTTTTCATGAAAACCTTAAGTAATTTGAAAAAGTTATGTAATCTTTGGTACATGTTTATACTAACATATAATTTGTAACATAAGGCTAATTACATGGAAAGGATATCTTATGGGGCATACTAAAAATACTAAATTATTAAATTAAAACATTATATCGCTCCCTTAAATATACCCAATACAATCTATCATAGAGGTTTGATGGCCAATCTCACCCATTTAAAAATATGTGTGTGTTTTCTGGGCATGGCGGTGCATGCCTTTAATCACAGCACTTGGAAGGCAGAGGTAGGAGGATATTCATGAGTTCAAGGCCACCCTGAGACTACATAGTGAATTCCAGGTCAGTCTGAGCTAGAGTGAAACCCTACCTCAAAACAACAACAAAAATGTGTGTGGGAGGGTCAGTAAAATGGTAGAGTACAAGGTCCATGATTCTAATTTCCCCTTGGAAATAACTATCTGACAATTATCCTCAGAGGAGAATATTATTGTGAGAACTCTTAAACCTAAGGGAATCAGTTATAGCATCCAAACAGAGTACAAAATCTGAGAAAATGCACATTAATAAAGGGAAGAAAAGAGCTTTTCTTTGTCTATTTCAACCTTCCCATAATTTTTCATAGAAAAGTGCTGAAAATGATATAAGTGGTCTTCAGTTTCTCCTGTAGGGGAAATCGTAACTGAGCTGGGCATGAAACTACTTCAGCTGTTTGGGCGGTCGCTGCTCAAGAGGTCATGTCTTTCTCAATTCATTGGAAGTACTAGAGGAATTTAAATAGATAAAACGCTCCTAGGGGCAGTTAAGAACAATGAAAAAGGGGATGGGATGTATTATGAATAAAAATCTCACTGGTGAAGTTAAATGTATAAACAGAAAATAACATACTACCATCATGACATATAAATCACCTTTAATCCTACATTAAGGTTAAAAGACAAAAGTATTAAATAACTATAGACACACAAATTTTAATGAATATACATTATGCAAAGGGATAAATTTTAATGTGAACAACATAAAATGTGTTTATGTGGGGAGAGGTGTGACTAGAGTTTTCACGTGGTTGAAAATAAATTGTACTCAGCTTAAAATAGTTACATAAATGAAATATAAATCTACAGATAAGCAAATGGAAAACAATTTTAGTACACACAAAAATGAGAAGAAAATAATGAAAATCTTTCACTATAAAAAATAAAGTACAAAGAAAGATAACAAGAAAACAAGAAAAAGTTTGAGAACTATAAAATGGATAAAAGCAATTAATAGAATGCAATAACAAGATTCTACCTAAAAGCAATCATGCCCCAGAGCTGACCCAAAGCTTTAGGTAAGACCCTCAGCCCTCTCAATTTCCTGGCAGATAGAAACAATAAGGTTTTAAAGTACAAGGCTCAGCAGTGCCAAGCAGTTTAGAAGATTAGTGAGAATCACAGGATTCTTCCAGGTGTGGTATGGGAGTCACGGGATTCTACCAGGTGTGGCGGTCCATATATTTAATCCCAGCACTTGAAAGGTGGAAGGAACAGAATCAAGCATTTAAGGCAAGCCTGCCTCCAGGAAATGACAACAGAAGCTCTCCTAATCCCCAAGGTTACCAAATTAACTTTGGTCACACTTCTCATGATGTCATAAAACAGAGATGCCAGGACTTTATTCTGCTTTAGTTGCATTTTAACCAAACCATTTCTAGGTGTTTTAAAGTCATTGATCAGATTCATCTCCAGGGTTTTTATCATGATTAGCCTGTACTTACAAATCCATGGTTTTGTTCCATGCTGGTAGAACTCCTTCTGAGTGCTTAATCACCATATGTAGAAGTCAAAGTCAATTAGAAATTCTGGAGCTCAAAAATAGTAGCCAATATTTTTGTCACTTTTCTCCAGTCAAGCAGGCCCTGGAAGATGACAGGACACATTGAAAGGGTCAAACAGACCAGGTAAGTCAACTGTCTTCATGGTCAGAGAGCTTATGTAGACTCAGAGTTTGATTCTAACCAGTATAGGGCCTGAAAAAGGAGTGAGAACAGGAGGGAAGATCCTGAACATTTACAAGGGAAGTCACATGGTTAACAGAGCGCTGAGTAATCCTAGCAGATGGCTCAAATGCTAAGAGAGCCAGAGTTCCTCTCAGATCCCTAAAAGTCTCTCCTAAAGAGCTACAACTTATTTTAAAAATATATAGAGAGTGCCTAATTTTGGCTACCTCCTTGGCCTTAAGCACTCAACAAGAGAAATATAATCATGAAAATAAAGTAGGCCGGGTGTGGTGGCGCACACCTTTAATCCCAGCACTTGGGAGGAAGAGGTGGGAGGATCGTAAAGAGTTCGAGGCCACCCTGAGACTACATAGTGAATTCCAGGTCAGCCTGGACCAGAGTAAGCCCCTACCTTGAAAAACCAAAAATAAATAAATAAATAAATAAATAAAATTTTAAAAGTTAAAGTAGGCCCAGGACATTTACCTTCTTAACTCCAAACAACAAATGATAAGAGTATAACTATACAAAACAATGTGACTTTAGAACAATGTGTGCCCAGCAACTTAGACTGACATCTGTACCATTGTCAGGGTTAAATTTTGTGCATGTATTCTTGACAATTCTTCTAATGTCTTGTCTGCCTAATAGATCTACAAGAACAAGTACAGACCATGCCAGGCACCAACATGCCATGTGGTGAACAGCTTTAGAAATAAACTTCTGGTTCTTCATGTTGAAAGAGAATTATGCCTATCATTTCTGGAAATAGTAACTCTAATTTTTGAAACATCTGTTCTCAATTACTGTATTAACTTTATCTCCTCTCATTTACAGTTGGTCCATACTCAAATGGTCTTGTAACAATCAAACTCCATCTACCTGAAGTTCCCTTGACTTCCCTCCAAGACCTGAAAATGGGAACCCTAAAGAGGTTCAATTTTCTCTGTTCCCACTTTCCCTAATTCCTTGCTTTTAGTTTTTCTCCCCAGTGTTGTTATCTGGACTGTATTCCAACACTACACTAATGAATGTTCAGGGTCCCTTAGATAAACCTACTGGAAAAAGAACATCAACTTCCACTTATCTTGAAGAAGCCATATTGCTCAGAATCCCAATTCCCTAACAGCAGTTAACGTTACTTCTTCAAAGGGGGGATTGATGTCGTTTATGGATAAGAGGGCCACCTAAAAGTAAAAGCAAAGGATGTCCTTGAACTTGCAGTTGCAGTTACCACTTTGCTAGAGGTCAGAGAAGAATCTGGATTCTCTCCTCATGTCATGCTGCCTAAAGGAGTTACTTAGATCTGTTTTACTTTGAACTCAATCTGAGTCCCTCCATAAGAAGGAGTTCTCCTTTCCAAGAATTAAGATTCCTGGAAGGATTAAACCTAGACCTGGCAAGGTGAGTCATTATCTCAGATAACATTCTGATATAGAAACCAGATACCAGATCTGGTTAGCTCAGCCCACATAAAGAACCTATAAAAGACCCAAATTTGTGTCCCAAAGTGGGCTTTATGCTGTTCCTGCCTTCTCATGTGCAGGAGCTCTTTATACTCTCTCTTCTTCTCTTAACCACTTTAAGTTATATTTATAATGTAATACAATTTCTCTAAATGATAAAAAATGGAAAAAAAATGTTACATTCAATGTAAATGGATTAAATTCCTCAATTAAAAGACAAACAGACCAGACATGGTGGCTCACACCTGTAATCCCAGCACTTAGAAGGCAGAGGTAGGAGGATCACCATGAATTCAAGGCCATCCTGAGAGCCTGGACTACAGTGAAACCCTACCTTGAAAAAAAGACAAAACCAAGCAAACAACAACAACAAAAAAAAAAAACACGCAGTAATTGAATGGAATAGAGAAGTCCAAGCTATATGTTATTTCCAAAAGAGTCATCTTTTTAAAGTATTTTATTTATTTAATCACTGATTTGAGAGAGGGAGAAATATGCAGAGAGAGAGAGGGAGTGAGAGAGTAAGAATGGGCATGCCAGGGCCTCTAGCCACTGTAAACGAACTCCAGAGTCATGCACCACCTTGTGCATCTGGCTTATATAGGTACTAGGGAATTGAACTGTGGTCCTTAGTCTTCATAGGAAAATACTTCAACTACTAAGCCATCTCTCCAGCCCAAAATAGTCATCTTAAACTTGAGAATACATGTAGGCTAAGAGGAAAGGGATAGTAAAAGATACACCATGCAAATAGTAAGCAAGAGAGAGAGTGAGGATGAATATACTTATAGCAGAAAAAGACATAATTCAAGTGAAACAAAAACAAGGCTTGGGACAAAGAAAGTGATGATATTATGAAAAAATATTAATTGCACAAAATGTATAATAAGTAAAAATATATGCTCACCCAACATCATATACTTAAACATATAAAACAAATTGACATAGCTAAAGGAGAAATAGCAAAAGTAGTGGAGAGATTTCAATACCTTGCTTGCAATAATGGATAGATGAATAAGGAAAATAGCAAACTTAAACAAAACTATACCTCAAATGTATTGAACAGGCACATTCAGAACATTTTATGCAAAATCAACAAAATGAACATTTACTTAAATGTACACAAAACATTCTGTGGAACAAATCACCTGCTAGAGTAATGTAATCGTTTGCACATGAACTGTCTCCCGGAGCCTCAAGTATCTGTTATTTAACTTCAATCCATAGCTGGTAGGAATATGGAAGGTATACCCTTGCTGGAGGAGGTGTGTTACTTGAGTTTGGCCTTATGGTATTAGACTCAGCTCTTCCTGCCTAGAACTAGCTCATGCTTTTACTACCTTTCATCTGCTGACAAGATGTGAGGTACAACCTGTGATCTGTCATGCCATGATGAAACTTTCTCTTAATACTTTCAGCCGAAATAATCCCTTTCTTCTATATGTTGCTTTTGCTTGTATGTTTTGTCCAAGAAACAAGGAAGTAAGTGCTCCAGTTAATAATATTTAAAGATAAAAATGATAATATATCATTGTTGTAATCATAAAAGTAAATTTGTGGGTATATTTTCTTCTTGATCTGTTATGCTTTTTCTGCCCATAGATTAATACCAATATATGTTAGTATGTACAGAAGTATCTTGCTGGTTATCCTAGCATACATATGTGTTGTTTATGTTATCTGTGAGTACATGCTTTTCTTCTGAAGTAGGTAAGTTACAACTATAAGCAGCACATATTAGTAAATGATATAAACATATAACATTATGTAAATAGCATATTATAAAAAGAAATCTTATGAAAACTTCTAAATTTGGGAGAGTTTCAAGATTAAGTAACTAAAATATATTTTATTTTACATTTTATTTTTGAGAAAGAATCTTGATATATAGTCCAGGGTAGCCTCAAACTCATAGAAATGACCCTTCTTCAGCCTCCGTTGGGCTGGGATTATAAGTGTGTGCCACCATAGCTGGCTAAAATTTTCATGTTTGACTGAGAAATTAAGATCTCTGGGGCTAAAAATGTAGCTCAGTAGTAGAGGACTTAGCATAGCATGTACCAGGCCCTGTTGTTGATCACAATAACCACAAAAGGCAAAAAGAGAAAACACTTTATATAGAGAATGATACAAATTGAGAAGCTGGGGATGTATCATGATGGTAAGTGTGCTTATGTTCCACGTGCATGGCCCTCGTACCATCTGGAGCACTGAAAACACAAACAAAATCCATATAGAAATTGAGCATCCTTTACCACTTAAGTATACATTAATTGGAGTCTCATTAATGTAATGTTATGTAATTATTTGATATGTAACATATTATATATGTTAATAATCTCTAATATCATATCATGGGCATTCTTTGTAGGGTTAATGAGCTGATAACTAAACTATATATCCTTCATTCTGAGAAAGCAAATAACTTAAACCATTTGACACTCAAAGGAATTTCTCTTCCAATTTTAAAATCTTTTTTTGAAAATTTTCATACATGTACATAATGTATTTTGATTATAACCCCCTCCCACGATCTTCCACTAAACCCTTTTCCAACCAGTTTCTCTTGTATTTTGATGTCTTTCTTTGCCCTCTTCTATTGTCTATAACAAAATGTTATGCAGGTCTTGTGCATGTAATAACAGTCACTTTTTTTTAAAATTTTTTTATTTTATTTGAGAGCGACAGACACAGAGAGAAAGACAGATAGAGGGAGAGAGAGAGAATGGGCGCGCCAGGGCTTCCAGCCTCTGCAAATGAACTCCAGACACGTGCGCCCCCTTGTGCATCTGGCTAACGTGGGACCTGGGGAACCGAGCCTCGAACCGGGGTCCTTAGGCTTCACAGGCAAGCGCTTAACCACTAAGCCATCTCTCCAGCCCAACAGTCACTTTTGATGGCCATGTTATGTCTGAAAGACAGTAAGTATTCCAGATCACTCCTATCTATCCTCTGGCTCTTGTTTTTTCTTTATACCCTCTCTTCCACAGTGTTCCCTGAGTCTTGAAAGGCACAGTAGAGATGTCTCATTTAGTGCTGAACATTCAACAATCATTTATTCTCAGCAGTTTGATGAGATTTCAGTCTCCCTAACGCCCACCACCATGTTAAAAAACAACAAAAAAATATTTTTTCTGACCTAAGGTGTCTCTCACAATTTTTTTTAATTATCCTAGTAGAAGCTAGGAACAAAATTGATGAATCAAATAAATCGCAGTAGTAATTGGTTACCTTATAACTCACTGATTAAAAGAAATATCTGAGTATACATAAATATAAAAACATAACTAAGTAAAATAAAATAGAGAAGGGACAGTACTTCCTTGCATAAGAATCACAATTACATAATGTAGAAGAAATGGAAAATAAATTAGAACAGCATAGGAGTCATTTTTGCAGAGAAAATTCACTAATGCATATTATAATTACTGAACAAATGGTTAAGTAGGAGCAGGATATTTGCCTAGCCTTAAAGTGTCTTTTCCAAGATGTATAGGATGGTTAATTTTATTATCTTGACTGGGATAAGGGATAATAGATACTATGTCTGAATGTGTAAATGGGAAAGTTTCCAGAAGAGATGACATTTGTATTGGTAGGCTGAGAAAAAAAAAAAAAAGTCACCATCATCAATGTAGGAGAGCATCATAAAATCGGGTCATTTCCTGAATAGAATAAAAAATTGAATGAATAGTACATATACTTCCTCTGCTTGAACTGGGAAGTTCATCTTCTTCAGGACTCAGAACTCTCAAGACATCAGGCAACAACTGAAACTGAGCCACTAACTGCTTTGGTACTCAGGCTTTGGGGTTGGACTGAGACCACACATAGTGTATTTGGTCTCTAGATTACAGAAAGTGGTTCATGGGATTTCTCAGCCACCATAATTGTCAGGGCTCGTCCTTTATAAATGATAAATGAAACTTTATTTCTATATATGTCAACTTACTGGTTCTTTTTCTTTGAAGAACTTTGATGAACACAGTACATATTAATTGCAAATGGTTTGGTGGTTAAATACGAGCAAAGTCATATAGATGATAGATAGATAGATAGATAGATAGATAGATAGATAGATAGATAGATAGATAGAGATAGAGATCGAGATTCAGGAAACCCATCACTGTGAGCTTTTAATATGTGGTAACAAAAAGTTAAAAGCAATAATGGAAAGGATGCATATAGAGATTTGCCTTGTTGGTATAAAACATGGAAACATAGATACACATACACATACCCTATTTTAGTTCTTAATCAAAGTCTTCTAATAATGTCTTTAAAATTCATGATGGATAAAAGTAACAATATTTTACAATTGGTATATACAGAGACAGTAATTTACATTTATTCTTGATTATTATTCCCTGTATTTTTCTGACATAACTAGAGTAGTTCTGCCACCAACCTATCTATTGAGCAAAAAGTTCAGTCCTTTCCCTAGTTAAATGAAACTGGTTTACTAAGTTTTGGGGCATCACATTCTCCATAACATTTTAGAAACATGTTGTACTACACTTCTCCATAAAGAGGTGCTGTGCTTTTACAAGTGTATTCCTTATCTTTTCAGGTATTTGCCAGCTCTACCATACAAGCTCAGAGCTCCACCAAAATTTACCAGGGCTCTCTTTGCTTGGCTTTCATAGATGCTTCATCAGAAATGTTGCTCTTATTTTCAACAATAGTGGAATGATAAAATCTAATCTTTGTAAAATTCATAATACATATTCATTCTTCCTTCTTGCATGTGTCAGGAAGAGTATGTGAGAGAAGAAAAAGGTAAAGGGATATGTGGTAGGCCACTTTGGCTATGGTCACATTCTCATGAAGTACAGTACTTTATTATGCGTGTGTGTGTGTGTGTGTGTGTGTGTGTGTGTGTGTGTGTGTGTGTGATGTTTTGACTATTCACATGTATGTGCTCTTGCAGACCCCCCCCATGCACTCTTCTGCAGCAGGGTGTGCTCATCTGCAGTGTCCAGAGCAGAAGATTGAGCGTGCCACTCCATCCCTTTTCTCCCTGTACATTTTTGAACCTGAGTCTCTTACTGATCCTTAAGCTTGTATTTGTCCATTAGATTCCTGAGTCTCTACTACCCTATAAGACTGTAGTTACAGGTATGCATGGCTACACTTAAGTGTTGAACATGGATTCTGGAGATTCAAATTCAGTAGGTCTCAGGCCTCTTCAAGTCTTCATGCTTGTGCAGGAAACACATTGAGTAGCTACGCCATCTCTCCAGCCCTCAGGTAGATAAATTTTAAGTATTGACAGATGTAGAAGTTGAAACAGTGTAAGCTTTTAGTTTCACCCTTTGCTCATATTTTCCTTGGGCAGGCCTAGTCTCCTCTGGAGAGATGAATACTTCAGATTTATGACTGAATAAGGGTTTCAGAGAGCTCTGACATTTTTTAAAAATCCTATAATGGGGCTGGAGAGATGGCTTAGCGGTTAAGCGCTTGCCTGTGAAGCCTAAGGACCCCGGTTCGAGGCTCGGTTCCCCAGGTCCCACGTTAGCCAGATGCACAAGGGGGCGCACGCGTCTGGAGTTCGTTTGCAGAGGCTGGAAGCCCTGGCGCGCCCACTCTCTCTCTCTCCCTCTATCTGTCTTTCTCTCTGTGTCTGTCACTCTCAAATAAATAAATAAATAAAATAATTTAAAAAAAAAAAAAAAAGAAAGGGTTTATTTTTAAAAAAAAAAAAAAAAAAAAAAAAAAAATCCTATAATGGTTTCTTTATGAATATTAATTGTGACTTCATAATTGTATAATTACTACTAACATTAAATAAGTCATAGTAATAACTTTTATTGCATAACACTTTGTGGTTATCAAATCCTATTGTATGTGTTACTTCGTGCCATTCTTCCTGATCGTAATTTTCCTGAAAGCAAAGCTAGAACAAAAGGGTTGGGTACAGGTAGTGTGTTATAGAAGTCTTTAGGCAGCAGGACAGAGGGTTAAGGAAGTGACATAGGAAAAAAAAATGGAAAAGAAAACACTTTCAGCAATTCTTATATTGAGTATCTTAATGGATGGGTGGTATTGCATAGAAACTAAAGGAGTATTTTTCATACCTGATAAGCAGGAGGGGAATGGAAATCATTTACCCACTAATTTTGGCTTCCATTTGTCCAAATAGGGGAGAAAGACATCCAGTACTAGGGTATCCTAAAAATCACGGAATGATATCATTGGCAGATAAGTTTGTTTTTCAAAAAGCAGTGTGTGTTGAGGATACTCAAAACTCGCTATAGTACTAATAAGTGGCTGATGAGAGCTCAGCATTAAATGGGGCATTTCTAACATGCCAGTCACAGTTCAAGGAACATTGTGGAAGAAGGAGTGGGAAGAATTTAAGAGCCAAGTAGTGGTAGTAGTACTTTTGTCACTAGCCTCTGTATATGGCATGGCTGTTGCACTCATGACCTCAGAGTAGCCATTGACTTTCATTACCTCCATAAGATCTACACAATATGGAACCCATCAACATTTGAGCATGATGATGGAGGAGGGCAAAAAGGACATTAAAATAGAAAAAGGAAGAGTTGGAATGGAAAATTTCAGAGGAATATGGGTGGATGGACAATAGAAGGATATGGGAGGGAATTATGATTAAATTACATTAGATTCATATATGAATATTCTCAATGAAAATGTTTTTGAAAAAAATAGCTAAGACCCTAGTGCTGAAGACACCATATGCTACTGACACAGAGCATGGGGAGACCTGGCTAGAATACAGAATAAAGCTAGTACCCAGACAGTTAGCCTGCCTGGTGCTTGAAAGTGCTGCATAGCTACTGGGGGAGAGTGGCTAACAATAGTCTGAGCAACCAGCAGTTTAAGCTCTTCAGAAGCAAACACCCTGACATCATGTAAACACCAGTGCAATAGTGGCACACAGCCTCAGTAGATAACCAATAGCTTTGTCATTGGCTAAGAGATCTCAGTGTAAAGGAACCCATATTTGGAATTGGGAACCAGATCAGAATCCTATGGAGACAAAGATTATGTTTTCCAGCATCAAGTTCTCACTAGTCTTTGGCTAAAAGAGGGGTTACATAAACCAAATTTTCCCTAAATTGATAATGCTTATCCCATTTAAACTGTACTGACATCACTCTCTGTTGGAGAATTTCTTCTTCTTTTTCAGAAGGTAGTGATACCAGAAGGGATAAACTACATCTTGCACTTCAGGCAAGCCACAGCTGAATCCACAGAGGAATGAGGAGACTAGCAAGAATGCTGTTTCCATTCCATTCCTGATAATCAATGCCAGGATGTAGGAGACAGACCCTGAGGATACTCAACACCTTCCAAAATAGACATTCAGAGGCTGTTAAGAGCTCATCATTGAAGTAGACTTAAAACTCACCTGCCATGGCTCAGGGAATTTTGTAGAAGAGGGGGTGGCAAGATTTTAAGAGCTCCAGGTTGAGACATCATGCCCAGAGGCATTCCCTCCCTCTAAAAAATAACTGGCTGCTGCTCCCACAACACATATACTACAACCCCATGGGGAATACCTGCAACCCTACTGAGGAGTGTCTCCAACAAAATTGGGTCAGGGAAGAGGAAAAAGAGGGTACTAACACATGATGTAACCATACAAAACATCTTGTTATTAATAATAATAATAAACATTTTTTTAAAATAAAGCTTTTTAAAAGTCACAGGATGGTGAACAAGTGATGGCTGCAGTGGATTTGAGGTGAAGTGCTGCCACCTTTCACACAATGGAATAGATGGGTGTCTACAAGTTAATAACTAAAGCAGTCTTAGGTGGAGTGAGATGTAAAGTCTACATGGCTTAACGTCACACAAGGAGTATGTTAGACATCTCCTCAGTGACACTATGAAATACAGCAGACATTATTAGTAATCTTATTTAGAAAGAAAAACATGGAGATGATCTGTTGCACTGTTAATAGTAAATGATTTGGCCACTCTGCCTCAATTTCTTTGTCTGGAAAAAAGCAGGATTTAAAACCCTTAACCTCTTCCTTCCACATAAAAATAAGTGTACTTTTGAAAACTTCATTGAGCTCCCAAAGGTAATGCCACCAGGTAAATAAATTACTGGTATTGAGCTTTATAGCCCATTTGAAAACAAAATGAGTCTTTTTGTCATTGTGAATTATTGATTTCTACAGCATGCAAAGTTGAAAAGTATAGGAACTGATTTTATCTCTAATTTCTCATGCATATATCCCACAACTTTAAAAAGAGATTGGCTCTCTTGGTGTATGCATAATTATATAAAGTAATCATACAATTTATATCTTAGTGTATTTATAATGAGCCTCAAAAGTCAGTAATGAAATAAAAATAGTCACCAAAAATATTTCTTTTTAATTTTAAGATTGAGTTCACTGCTGTTTGTATGTTATGCATTGAAACAACTACTAATATGATTACTTCTTAATATTTTTTGCCCCCTGACCCTGATTAAAGTGACTACATTAGTGGCATGCTTTGAGGGAAGCCAAGTTGTTGCCTCACTTGACTCCATGTCACCCCAATATATCACTACTTCAAACTCTGAGATCCTTTCTTATTAAAGTGGTCCTCATGGATATGGATGGTCCACAATTCCTGGTCTGGTTAAATACTGTTTGTTCATCGTCTGGGCTAAGGACATGGTAATTAGCTTGGATGATTATGTTATATTTTCTCCCAATGAATTGGGTGTATTTTGGTATGTTTATGTAACAATTACCATATTTGGGAAAACGTGGCCCATGCAAACATGCCAGGATAGTCATCTGAGAAGGCAGGTTTTATATTGTGAATTACATATTTGATTTGTATCTTATTTAAAGGTACATAAAATCCCTAAAATCTTTGAAATCTCTGAAGCAAAACGTCTTTTTGACTATTGTGAGCAAGTGACTTTAACTGCTGATCTATTTTCCCAGCACCCCTCTTTTTTAACCATGAATGAGTAAATTGATGGCTGGTTACCATAAAGTAGCTTCATATGGGAGCTAGTTACAGAATACACAAAAGTCAGATGGGTTGAAAGAGCTTTCAGATAGATGAACTCCTGGAAGTTCCTGTATGGTGATGCACCAGGCAGATGGCAAGTAAGCTCTGAGTTTCTCCTATAAAACGCACCATTTGCATACCTTCAACTGCATTCTTTATAATAGCCACTATAATAAACCTGCAAGCACATTTCCCCAAGTCCTGTGAATCACTGTAGCAAATTAATTGAGCACAAGGGGAGGATTGTGAGAATTATGATTTATAAAGCACAGATAAAACAGCCTGGGGATGGAAGAGTAGTGTTGGGGGGTTGAGATCTCAAGTTATGGGCTATGAAGAGATTTCTAGTTAGTGTCAGAGCTGTATTGAATTAAAGGACAAGCAGTTGGTGTCTACTGCAGAACTGATTGCTTATTTGCTAGTGGAGAGAAATTCTCACATCTTTTGAGGACACATAAATTGTGTGTTATTGAGGTGCTAGAAACAGAGGAAAAATAATTTGTTTCCTCGTACTCAGCAAGACAAGGAAAGATACAGGGAAAGAGAATCCTAAGACTGTATAAACTTGTGACAGATCCCTTTAAAAATTATTTTCCCCCATGTTTGCCTCTTTCTCTTGTTAATCATGTGTACATATTGTGTGCTAGGTCTGTTCAAGATACCGTATCTTTTAATCTCATATGATTCTTCCTTATGATAGCTATATGTAGTAGGTAGTGTTATTGTATACATTTCTACTTATTGTTTCAGTGGACATACAGAGATATAGGTATCGTTCATTCTGGCATTGCTAAATACAATTTGTTTTTGCTAATTTGTGTTCCCCAACCCCCAAACCTCCCATCCCCAGTCCCCCAATCTCCAATCCTTCCATCCCCTCAACTCCCCTCTAAATAGTCTCATCCCCCTTCTGATTAAATATCAATTAAGTCTATCTTTCCCTCTCTCCTATTCTAGCTCATCTTTTTATATTCATTTTTGGCTAAGGTTCTACCTTTACAGGCTTCTTTCTCATTTGCCCCCTTATATACATACTTACAGAGACTACAAGCCAAGACACACATACCCAAGAAAATATGCAGTTTTAGACTTTCTGAGTTTGGGTCACTTCAATTAATTTGATTCTTTCTAGGACATCCGATTTTCTTCCCAACCCTAACATTTGTCCTAATACAATAGACATGACACCTAAATTTCTATGATACATGTCGCTGTCTTAACTATGATATAGCAGTTACCTTCTTGTTGCTGGGACAGAACATTGGAACAGTTTATGGAGGGAAATTGTCTGGCTTATATTTTCAAGGAGAAGTTGCATCATGGTGGCAGAAACAGAAAGTTATCTGAAGTAGTGACCTTTTCATCACTGGGACAAAACACTGGACCTAAGACAGTTTATGGAAGAAAAGGTTCCATTTCTGGAAGGGAACCCTCATCTTGATGGAGAATGCATGGGAAGAGAATACAGCCAGATATCACATCTCCAGTGACACACTTCTTCCAGCAAGGTTCTGCAAATTGGTAATAAATATGAGCATTAGTCATAAACACATGTGGCTATGGAAAATATTTTATATTGAAACCACCACATATGACCAAGCTCACAAATGCAAAGATTACATGTAGCCCTGGAGAGATGAGGAGAAATAAATGCATTGACACCAAACTTGATCACAGTCCTTGAAGTAAATGGAAATCACTGCTTGTGTGTGAACTAGAGCTTTAAATTTTAGAACACGTCTTTCAATATTTCTACTCCAACTTTAATGTATATTGTATTCATACACTATTGTAGTTGCCTTTTCATTACCAGGACAAACATTAGACACAAAACAACTTATTGGAAATTCAGACTTACAGATTACAGGGGAAGCTTTACCATGGAGATACAATTATTAAGGATAAGGAAAATAAGGATTTAGAAGGTTAGACCCAGTGGGGAAGGAATTTCTAGGAGCCAGAGTAATTCATCACCTAGTGATTGCTACACTGAGATGGCAAAGGTTTTGTCTCTCCAAAAGAAGGGACACCGAGGGTAGGTTTTCTCTTCCCCAGCCCACTCTACAAGACCTTACTCCCTTGTATTTCCTTACCATCTTTCATCACAGGCTAGATCCTAGAATTATGTCTAATTTTCTTGCACTTCTAAGACTAGATGGATTAGGTTGCCAAAATGGTTGTTTTCTCCTTTCAAAAGTAGGCTCCCTTGTAGGCTATGGTATTTCTGTGTCTGCTCATATACCAGGCTGACCACATGAAATCTTCCTTCTAACCCTTCAGAGATCTACCTAGAGACTGAGGAAACTGTTTTTCCCACAACTCTTTTCTGTTATCCTGAGTACCAAGCACCTGAAGCAAAGTGTCCTGCTGCTGCCACCACCAGATGATACTGAATCATGTGCAGACATCATTGCTCCAGGCTGCTAGCTTAGAAAAAGATAAGCTCAAAATAACCTGCACTATCCCCAGTAGACCATACTGCTTGCCAAACTTGTCCTTACCCCTGCCTATGATTGGCTGAAGAGGCAAGTATACAATGGGCCTCTGAGTCCTGAAATAACATTGATAACAGAAATAAATCTCCTTCTTGGGTTAGAGGTTCAGCAAAGTAGGACAAAGAGGTACTCAGTCATTCTTTCACTTACTCAGCTGAACTTATATGTTCTAGTTCGGGGTCCAGTGGGTCATGAGTCTCCCTGATTCAGGCGGATAGTGTTCATTTGAGAAGCACTGCTTGGGAGCAAACAAGTAAGGAGAGGTAACTGTGCTTGGTAACTTGGAACTGAGAATTTTTACAGTCCTCAGCTCTCACCTCAGAAAAGGCATTTACGGGCTGGAGAGATGGCTTAGCGGTTAAGCGCTTACCTGTGAAGCCTAAGGACCCCGGTTCGAGGCTCAGTTCCCCAGGTCCCATGTTAGCCAGATGCACAAGGGGGCGCACACGTCTGGAGTTCATTTACAGAGGCTGGAAGCCCTGGCGTGCCCATTCTCTCTCTCTCCCTCTTTCTGTCTTTCTCTCTGTGTCTGTCGCTCTCAAATAAATAAATAAATAATAAATAAAATTTAAAAAAAAAGAAAAGGCATTTACTTCTCACCCACCAAAAAATGTTTGTAACATAAGATGGATTTATTTTTTTTCATTACCTATGCAAATAGAATAAGGTGCCTTCCTTTCACTACTAAAAGATTTACTAATTATAGGAATTAGGTGTACATGGGCATATACGATTAGCAGACATTCAAATTAAGTGTTAAAAATGTGTATCAGGACTGTGGAGATGGCACAGAAAGTCAAAATGCTTGCTATACAAACATGAGGTCCTGAAACGGCCAGAGTTCTATCCCAGTGCCAAAATAAAAAATCTGTGTATGGCCATGCATGCCTATAACCCTTATTCAGTGGAGGGCAGAGATTGGAGAATCATTGGGGCTCACCTGACAGCCTGTCTGACTAAAAAGCATGGTAGTCTTAGTTTTAGTGAGAGATTCTATCTCAAAAGAAAAAAAAAAGTGTAGAACAGTAATGGAGGAGGACATCTGACATTCTCCTCTGGCCTCTACATGCATATACATGGGACACACGCATCTGTACACGCACGTGCATACACCATAAACACATACACAATGCAACACTAACAAAAAATTGGCCTAATAAAAAACTCAGTTTCTCCAGAGCTTATTCTTATTACTTAACTAACACCTTATGCCGCTTCCTCTAGCCCATTGTAATGCCTTTTCCAGTTTATGTTGTGGGTTTGATTATTTTGGATAACCCATATATGTACAGCCCCTGCATCTGGTATATTTCACTTATCTTAAACTTTATCACTGGACAGATCTCATTTTAAATGTTTTTTGCCATAGTAAAACCACAAAATACAAGACAAAATCCATCAAGGGTTTTTAAAAGGGACAAGGAGCAAAGCACTGGAATATGAGTATAGAGGAAAAATTGACCAGGTTATTATGATCCTCACCTTGAACTTTGCATCTTTGCATTAGCAAGTCATTCTTATTAATTTCCTAATTCACTGAAGAGGCAAAAGTGACCCAGATAAGTATCATGACCTACAGAATGTCACTCAGCTGAGAGTCCTGCCAGAATCTGCCTGTCCTCAAGTGGTGACATACCTATCACTGTTGGGCCACTTAAAGCTTTGAGCATGAACACCAGTGACTTAGAGCAGCCCTCACTCATCACAGAGATAGGACTAGAGAACTAGCCTCCTTCACATGTATAAAGTCTGCTCAGGTTGCAGTGACAGAGACTGAAGACTTGAAAAGCATTTTATTCCCACAATTGTGGACATTTGAATATCTAGTACAAGGTGTCAGCATATTTGTTTTCTCCTCTGGCTTTTCTCATTGGCTTAAAAATGGCCACCATCTCACTGTGTCCTTACTTGACCTTTCTTCTATGCATATACATCTCTGGTGTTCCTCTCTCTTCTTATGGACATCAATCATACTGTATTGGACATCCTCTCCCTTATCCCTAATCCCTCAACATTATGTATGTTGCATGTGCGTGCGTACGTGCCTGTGCGTGTGTGTGTGTGTGTGTGTGTGTGTGTGTGTGTGACTGGGCTTGCACTTAACAGCTTTGAGTCTACTAAGAAAGTACCATCCCATTGAACTGCACAACTATTCCTAGTGGTAGTTACCTCTTTAAAAGTCCTACTCCAGGCTGGAGAGATGGCTTAGCGGTTAAGCGCTTGCCTATGAAGCCTAAGGACCTCAGTTCGAGGCTTGATTCCCCAGGACCTACGTTAGCCAGATGCACAAGGGGCACACGCATCTGGAGGTCGTTTGCAGTGGCTGGAGGCCCTGGCATGCCCATTTTCTCTCTCTCTCTCTCTCTCTCTCTCTCTCTATCTATCTATCTGCCTCTATCTTTCTCTCTTGCTCTGTCACTCCCAAATAAATAAATAAAAATGAACAAAAAAAATTTTTTTAAATAAAATAAAAGTCCTACTCCTAAAATACATTCACATCCACAGGTCCTGGTAGCCAGAATTTCAACATATGAATCTAGAGAGTGGACACAATATGAAATAATGAGTAATAACACAAATATGTACCAATTAGGTACAAAGAGTGAATGTTTAGCCTCCTCAAACTATGAATCTTCAAAACTATATTTCATTCCTTCTATCCCTATACTACACCTTCTTCTCCTCCAATCTGGCAATGCCCTATCCCCTCAGTTCTTTTGCATGATCTTGCTGCTGCCTTTGTCTTTTGCTTCTTTTTGTGTGTAGGTTCTATATTCCACACATATCTCATTACCTACTCAATGGCAGCGAACATTCCTGGGGACAGATAGCAAATGTTTGGGCACAGTGGGCCCCTATGCTGAAGCCCCTTTTATACCCTATTTAATGACATGAATTGAGAGTAAATGTCATGTCAATCTGGAAGTGTTGACTGAGTGACTGCCAAGGGACAGAAACAGGGTCATTTCATCCCCCTTTCTGCCCCTTTTTATAGTCTTTTTCAAACACCATGGAAAAGGTCTTGCTCTCTGATTCTGTTAGACTGTTCTATTTTCTACCCTTACACTCTAAACAGTGAGAAACTCAAATAAGAATAAAGGACATTTATCTCACTTTGAGAAGCTGGAGAGTTTTTTTTTTCTTTCTGTGATTCTCTCTCCTAAGCAGTTCCATAATGGGGGGACAACAACAATGAAATTAGGAATAGGGAGCAGAGGAAAGGAAGGGGGAAGAAAAGGAAGAATGGAGGTAGAAGGGAAGGATGAGCAAACATTCCAGCAGTCACTCATGTCACCTTGCTGAGGACAAGGAGGAAGCTACATTTTGCAGAGCACCTGGATTCCAGCCTTTCTCTGGACAGTCGAAAGGGAACTGAAAAAAAAAAAGAGTATGGTCATATTAAAAGTGTAACTTCATCATCTGGTTCATTATCAGTCCAATAATGAGGGCAGCAAGTGCCTAGTGGTTTATTTTTATTCCTGATATCATCTTCAGTGTCCCAGAGGGAGCCCAGCTTGGCTTATTTAAGACCACAGGATGTGACTGTTAGACTCATGTGTGCCCAAAGATCCTTCCTGTCTGTGCCAGGAGGAAGAGAGAAGATCATCTGAACGCCTTATATCTGTGTCCTTCATCTTCTAGTCAGAAAGTAGTTTAATCATAGCCATGCACCAAGATCATGCAATTCCATGGGAGTCTAAGTCCATTACACATACTGAACAACTGCACCTTCCTCCATCAGTTCATTTCTCATCAGCTACAACAGATCTGTAACACTGGACATAAGGATTTTCATAAGGGATAGTGGACCTATTCTATGGATACAATATAATGTATGGTTTCAATAACTCCATGATCTTAGGGCAAAATAAATTGAGTATAATGTTCAATTTTTATTACTGCTTAAGAAATTATTAGCAATGTTATGGCTTGAAACAGGGCTCATGTATTATATCATAGTTCTAGATGTTGGGATGGTGTGAATAGAGACTCTGTTCTTCAGTTTAGAAGGCAAGTATCATGTTGTCAGCTGAACTGCATTTCACCTGGAAGACTAAGGCCCTCTTCAAGCTCAGGAGTTTTCCTGTAACAAAATTCAGTTCCTTGGAGATATCAGACTGAAGTCCTTATTTCTTTGCTGACTGTAAGTTAGTTGGGATACACACTGTTCTCAAAGACAACCAGCATTCTTTCTCAAACTCTCTTTCATATTTGGACACATAATAGAATTTTATTTCTTTCTCAGTTTTTAAATCTCTCTGACTTACTCTCTACCTTCCCTTTCTGCCACCAGCCAGGAAAATGTCTTAAGGGTTCATGCAATTACATTACACTATCTGAGTTATTCTCTCTATTTAAAAAAAGAGTCAACTGTCCTATGATATAAAAACCACAAAAGTGATATTTTATCATATTACTAGATGGAATTTGGCCAGGAGTATTTAAATACATTTTTACAATTCTGTTTATCACAAGTAAAAAAATGAAATTTGAATGTTTATGTTCATACACATACATTATTTACTTCGCCTCATCCTTATTAGCAGACTTACAGACAGGGGAATACATATATCAGTACATATCCAGGAATTACTAAGAATTAAAATTGTCCCCAATTTCTTATTTTTGTAATGATTCTGGACATATAATAGATCCTACTATTCCAATCAGTTCAGAAACCAGTGTTGTCCTTGATCTGAAAGTCGAAGTGACTGAACTGCAACTGTGGCAGAACACCACTTTGAGAACAACATCTCCTTCATTGTCGTCCAAAAGAATCAAAACCATTTATTTTCTGGCTGGTTTATTTTCTTACAAAAACTTTCAACCACGCAGGATACTGTGGCCATTTATGTATACCTGAATCCCCAAATATCACTGAGTTGCTGACTTTGAAAATGCTGGTATTTATCTAAAGGCTCATTTTCTTTTTAATATTTGGAAACCAAATGAGTTTCAGGGTATAGTTTCACTTGATAACATGTATGAGTAAAGATACAAAGCAGGATAGGTTAGAGGAAGTAAGGCATCTGGGAATGAGATTGGGTAGAAGGCAAATTTCCATGCACTATATTGAAGATATACAGAGGAGACACTATGTATGTTATTCTTCAGGTGCCAATAGAAATGGACAAAAGGTATGATAATGATCATGCTTACAAAGTAATATGAATTTTAGCCATTTCCTTTCCAAAAGCATGGGGATAAAGTGTAGAGAGTGACCCCTTATATTCCACCTTATAATTAGGTTATGCTCTATACCTCTCATAGTGTGTTTTTAAATGGAATCTTTTAGAGCTACCCAACTACACTGGGAAAAGAATGATAAAGCAAATTTAAAATAGTCTTCTTCCAAATTTGCTAATTGAAAACAACCTAGTTTGGCAAGAGTTTAAAGCAAAGAAAGATAATTGTGTTGTTAATGAGTTAATGTTCTACACAACCACTGACTCAGACCTGAAAAGATGGCATGAAGATATGCTAGTGCTGGCTCAGAGAGCCAAACTGTGGTGGAGCTTGGAGATTTGTGAGGAAGCATAGTGTCAAAGAAGAGGAATGCATGCATAACAATGAGAAAGGCCCTTGTTCCTAGGTCTGGTGCCAAAGAGTTTAGAGTTTGGTTTAGGATCCTGGAATGTTACTGAGTCAGAATTTTGTATAAATAATGAGAGCATGTCTGACCTAAAAAAAGAAAGGTAAATTATACAAAGTTTAGACAAAAAGGATGTTGCATTCATGAAGACAATATAATGGAAACAGATTTGTGGCATTTGGAATGAGGGATGTAAAAAGTCATTTAATGAACTAATGAAAACTTTTAGAACATAACATACTTAAGTCTACAATAAACTGAATTCAAAATAACAATCGTGTGCTTTTAATTTCATTAATTGGCATTTATTTTCCTTGAACCATGACATATTAATCAGAGTATAAGTACAGTACAAGCCAGTCTTCATGTCACATACCTGTAATCAAGGCACTATGGGGGCTAAGGAACAAGGATTTCAAGTTGTAGCTCAGTCTGGACTATATAATGGGATTCTTTCTCAAAAAGAATAAAAGAGGCCAGGCATGGTGGTGCACGCCTTTAATCCCAACACTTGGATGGCAGAGGTAGGAAAATCTCTGTGAGTTCAAGGCCACCCTGAGACTACATAGTGAATTCCAGGTCAGCCTGAGCCAGAATGAGACCTTATCTCAAAAAGAATTTTAAAAAGCATAAAAGAAGAGGAGGAGGAGGAAATGTATAATCTGTGGTAATCTGGCAATGATATCTGGTCCATGGCCAAATCCCTTGAACAATATTGAAGCATAGATTTCTAGGATATACCATAGACCTAATGAGTTTGAACCTCTACAAACACTGTTCGAAAGAAGCACAGTACTGAGACCCAGGGAATATGGCTCTCAGAGAAGAAACCTATAGAACAAGAGAAAAGATAAAATAATTACCTAGCAAGAGAGACTATAAAGCTGTAAATTAGAGGCCAGTTTAACCACTTATTTTCACTGGCAAGTATCAATGATTTTCATTGCATGTGAGGAATCAGAAACTGAGATTGGTAAAGAAGTTTATCCAATGCCACAGAAGTAATTACTGACAGAATGTGAGTTGCTCCCTGCCATTTTTAAAGGTAGTTTTAATTTCTAGACCCTTGATATTGAGTATAGTGTTATAAACTATTATTAAATATTGAAAACACTATATATAGTAAACCAAATATTTTGTTGACTAATTGAGCTAAGTTGTGAGAGAGATTCTAAGGATGCATAAAATAGGGATATCTATGGACACAAATATGTTTGTGTTAGCTGTTACTAAACAATATAGTTTCAGTCTGGATAGAACTGTGCATTTAAGATAAGCAACTTTAATATTCCAGTAAATAATCTCCAATACATAATCAAGCAAATACTAATTAACTCAATGGGTCAAAAAAGATAAGAAAGCAGAATGGGAATTAATTTGAAAAAGCAAGGATTTTGTAGGTGTGGATGGTAATAAGAGATGATAATAGGGAAGTATAAAATCAGAATATATTACATGTAAATCTATACATATATATTTGTGGATATATGGAAGTGTCAAAATAAAAAAAACATGAAAAATCATTAAGAATGAAAAATCATAAAACCATAAGATAGTATAAGAAGGGTCATAATGGGAAAACTAAACATTCAAACTTAATCATCATTACGAAGGTAATCCTCATGAAATAACTGGAATATTAATCTACATGTCTTAAATTCCTCTGTGATGGGTTTGGGTAGGTATAATTAGATTGGACCAATTGTATTATTCAGCCTCAAGTTGTTAGGATCAACTTCCAGACAAGACACAGTTTATGGGAAGAAGAAGGGTTTATTGAAGCTTAGAAATCCCAGGTAAATCCCATAATGGTGGAAGAAACTATCCCCCTTTCATAGGTCCATGATGAGAGAGAAAAGCAACAGCTACTAACATAGGCAAGCATTCTTCAGGATCCCCAGACATAACTCAGGTACTTTGCATATCTTAGTCTAGAATTCAGATCAGCCTCCAGTAACATCTCTTCCAGCCAGGTGAATGGAAATCCAAGAAGTTTTAATAAAAGTCCTAAATCTATTGGGAGTCATCCATTCAAATTATCACATTCTGGCCCTGGCCCCCAATAAATTCATAACCATCTCACATTGTATATTGTTTCATTCCAAATTTCAAGGCCCCATAGTCTTTACCAACTTAAGATAGTCCCAAAGCCCCAAGTCACCTCTGAAATTTAAGATTGCCTCTTGGTTGTGAGTTTTGTAAAATCAAAACAATTTATATATTTTCAAGATGTAAAGGCACAGAGTAAACATTTTCAACTGCTATAAGGCATAGCAAGGATAGATTGGAACAATGCAAACTCAATAAACATCAAGTAAACATCAAACATTTGCAGTTCAAATCCAATATCATAACCAGTGACGTAAATCTCCTGATTTTCCAATTCTGCCACCCCAGCTGGGCTGCATATGCAGAAAAACCTTCCACCCAAGTAAACAGACCTGCATGATAGCCCTTCCGCAGTCCTGGTATATCTAAACATCCTTGGATCTCCACTGAAAACCATGGTTCATCTTCCAATGGCTTTGCCAGCCTATCAGGGTCATCACACTCTGCCTTCATAGCAAGTCTCAGCAGTGACTCTGGAAACTATGTGCGCTACATGACCACTCCCTGCATTTTTCATGCTTCTGAATCCAATACCTGTTGTGCAGGACACAGCCATAGTCTTAGTTCAGGAATGAAATAAATCAGTGACTTTGAAGAGCACATTTCTTCCTTATAAATATCTCCTTTCAAAAGAGTATATTCCTACCACTTAGTATTTCTGGGGGTGTAGTCACTTCATGCTTCTCTCCTTTGTTTTGATGTAAAACAATTGGGCCATCTTCCTTCCAAATGCTAATGTGTTTGACAATAGCAGCTTCAGTAACCTAAAACCATTCTTTGTGCCAGTAAATTTTAAACTTGTTTGAATTTCTCCAGTTTTAAATCTTATATCTCTCAGTCGCATATCTTTAGCCAAACACACCAGCCACTTACAAATTTAACCTTGATCAAACTCACTGGGCCTTGACAGCAGAATGCAGCCAGCCCTTATGCCAATAGACCAGTTCCAACAAAACCCTTTGTGGTCTTTTCTTTGCCTTAGAAAGTTCATAAGCAAAGCTGACAAATACAATTCTCTCTGCACTTGGTATTTTCAAACTCTCATCAGAATAGTCCATAATATTTGGTTTACCACTCCAGAATGCATCTTCGGTTGCAAGTACCAAGTGCATACCTGTTTCACCAAAATAAAAATTCCAAAAGACCAAAAGCCACATGTTCAGATATATTTCAGGAACTCCTACTCCTTGGTGCCAATTTTGTAGTAGTTAGCCTCAGGTTGCTGGGATAAACTTCCAGACCAGACACAGTTTATGGGAAGAAGTGATTTATTGAAGCTTACATATCCAGGGGAAGTTTCATAATGGCAGAAGAAACTGGCCCCCTTTCCTTGGTCCATGATGAGAGAGTAAAGCCACTACCACCAAGACAGGCAAACACACTTTGTGAACCCCAGGCAGATCTCAAGCACTTTGGATATCTGAGGCTGAAATTCAGATCTATCCCCAGTGATACCTCCTCCAACTAGGTAGCTGGAAATCCAAGAAGCTTTAAGTAAACTCCTGAATCTGTTGGGGGACATCCATTCAACCTACCACATTGATGTAAATAATTTATGCCACTTATATATCTATGTCAAAGATTAGGAGCTGGGGTCCTGTTCATATTTTCCTCTTTTTATGGTATTCAGAGCACTATGTGAAAAACAGGTGTCAAGATGAAAGTAGGGTCCTGGAAGATGCTCCATAAACAAGCATTGAGAACATGATTTCAGATCCTTAGTACCCATATAAAATGGGTGGGCATTGCAACACACATACCTGTAATCCCATTGCTGTGGAGGATGAGAAAAGAAGGTGCCCAGGTCTTGCTGGCTAATCTAGCCAAATTGATGACCTCTGATTTCAGCTAGAGACCCTATCTCACACATGAAGTAGGAAGGCTGGGAATATGGGTCAGTGGATAAAGTACTTGCTGTCCAAGCATAAGGACCTGAGTTTGGATGCCAGAACCCACATAAAAATTCTGGCTATGTTGGTATACACTTGCAATCCCAGTGTTATGGAGGATGAGACAAGGAATCCTTAGGACTCATGTGTTAGTTGGGCTACTTAGTCCAGCCAAATAGGTGTTCTCTAGATTCAGCAAGAGATTTTGTTTAACAGAAAAAGTTAAAAAGAGTTTAAGACACTCAATGTCAACCCATGAATACCACATGTATGCAAGTACACATACACACACATGAGAACCCATACATACATGAACATGTACACAGGCACAACACACACACACACACACACACACAAATTTGTGCAAAAATACAAGAAAAATAGGCAGAGGGTGATTGAGGAAGACACCTGTGATGTTTATATTTATTGCCAACTAGGCAGAGCCTAGAATAAGCTAGGAAATTGCCTTTTTGTGTGCATGTGAGGAATTATTTTGATTAGGTTAACTGAGGTGGGAAGACCCACCTTAACTGAAGGCAGCACCATTTCATGGGTTGGGGTCCTAGATTTAATCAAAACTAAAAAGCCCATGAATGCAAGGATTCACTTCTTCTACTTCCTGCCTGAGGACTCAATGAGACCAGCTGCTTCATTCTCTTGTTGCCATACCTCCCTGATGAACTGCCCTGATGAATATGATGAACTATAATCTTGAAAAATAAGCTGAAATAAACTCTTCTTTCCATTGCTTCTGGGCATTTATTTGGTCACAGCCATGAGAAAATATGAAAACATGCAATATTTACCTCAATGTTTACCTTGGTCTCCACAAGCACACACACATGAACATGCAGGCACACTGCACACACATACACATGCAGAAAGAAATAGACTGGCCCTGAGTCTCCACATTACTGCTTGAAAGAGAATCCTAACCAATGTATACTGGATTTGGTAATGTAAGCTTTGGTTGGATTGAGACACTAAAATTTTAATTAGGCTTTTGTGGTAGTTAACACTTATTAATCCTAAGGTAACATTCTTCTCATCGAAATGTGTAGTTTATTCTTTTGTATGTCTCTCATGCTTCACTCACATTCATTAAATGCATTTTTAACTAGTCATGACAGCTCACTCCTGTGATACTAGCACTCCAGAGGCTGACACGGTTGCTATGACTTCAAGGCAAGCCTGTGCTACATAGTGTGTTCCAGTCAGCCTGAGATGGAGTATGAGACCATATCCCAAAAAATACATTTATAATGATATGAAAATTTGATGATAAGTTGGTATTAATTCTATGGTAATTCATTTTGTATCACTTTGTTGGGAGGCACAAATTCCATAAAAATAAATACCTAAAATTGAGATATTTTCTGGGATTCCCATCAAGAACACTGCATTCATAAAAGGAATACATTAAGAAAGTAACCATAAATTTTCTAAAACTGGATTGTGGTGATGGTTATACATCTTTATAAATTGACTAATAATAGGCAAAGCATACACTTCAAGCAAGTGAATTTTATAAGTACACATTACTAAGGTTAAAAAAAGTCAAAAACAGCACTTTCACAAACTTTTGTCCATGTTTGTACATCAATTAGAATGATTTTCAAATTGCTTTCAAAGAATCCTAAGCAAAGGTCTGTAAAGTAAGGCATGAACATAGTAGGGTAGTCCTGTGGTCAAGAGAACTAAGGATAACATTCCTTGGCCTAGGAAGACATCATGCCAGCAAAACCTATGTACTGGTTTGGGGCTCTGTTTCTCAAAACAGGTCCACCAAAGTGAGTAAAGATGATAATGAGACTTATAACACATAGAACACTTGGCAATCCTACCATAAAGCCCTTTATATGAATGTAACCTATTATGTGTATAAGTAACAGAAACTTGAGAGTTGTCTTCTTTTGAACAATAGCATAATGACTAATAAAAAAGCATGATAAGTGCCTTACTTGAAAGGGGAGGGGAATAGTATTTGGAATTCATATTTTCACTGCTCTTCCCATACTTGTGCCCAGAGTATTCATGTAACCATCTGCCAAAAATAGAGGCTAACAAGGAAACACATACAGTTTTCTTTCACTGTGCCAAACAAGGAGCATAATCCAAGCAAACTTGGTAAGAGGCAGCTGAAATTGACAAGCCATAAACTAAAAGAACAACTTCTCAGTGATGGCACTGGAAATCAAGTTGAACTGGCTGGACGATATTATTTTACTGAAGCATCCTTCCGAATACTCTTGAAATACTTCTACAGAATTCTTTGTTAGTAGTGGCAGCAATAACAATTAGCATGTATTTGGCATTTTTTATATGTCAGGCTCTATGAAAAGTGGAGTGTTTTCAATCAACCTCTATTATAGGAATTTTTCTTCAAGTCTAGAGATCAGAAAATTGACACAGAGAGGTTAACTTATTTGTTTAAGATCACACAGCTATAGTGAGAAGTGCCTTAATAAAAATGAGCATGTAAATACCTTTTTGGTATGCTGACTTAATATCCTTCAGATATATACTCAATAGTTGGAAACTTGCATCATATTATATATATATAGTTGAGGAACCTCCGTTATCTTTTCATTGTGACTCTGCTATTTTACATGACTAAGTTTGCTTATCAACGTGATTGGATTGAGAAGTGCATAGATTAGTAAAGTACATGTCTGGTAATGCTTGTGAGAATGCTTCCAAAGAGGTTAAACTGAGAGTGGAAGGGCTGGAGAGATGGCTTAGCGGTTAAGCGCTTGCCTGTGAAGCCTAAGGACCCCGGTTCCAGGCTCGGTTCCCCAGGTCCCACGTTAGCCAGATGCACAAGGGGGCGCACGCGCCTGGAGTTCGTTTGCAGAGGCTGGAAGCCCTGGCGCGCCCATTCTCTCTCTCTTCCTCTATCTTTCTTTCTCTCTGTGTCTGTCACTCTCAAGTAAATAAATAAAATTATTAAAAAAAAAACTGAGAGTGGAAGACCCACACCTGTGGTGGTACCATGTCATAGGCTGGAGGCCCAGAAGAGGTAAAAGGGGAAAAAGATAGAGTCTACTACTACAGACTACCATGATGTGAGTTTCACTATTCCATCACTAGCCTTCTCATGATAGATAGACTGAAATGCCCAAAAACTGTAAACAAAATAATTCTTCCTAATGTTTTGTTTGTGTGTTCTTGTCAGTCTTGAAAGCAAAGCTCACTACCATAATATACCAAGTTGTGGTAGTAATTGACATTTCTGCCAACAATGTGCATAACATACCAAGTAGTGTCAACAATTGACATTTCTGCCAACAATGTGTAAGGATTCCTTTTTATCACCATTCTCGCCAACATTAAAAAATGGGTTGAGGGCTGGAGAGATGGCTTAGCAATTAAGTGCTTGCCTGTGAAACCTAAGGACCCCAGTTCGAGGCTCGGTTCCCCAGGTCCCACGTTAGCCAGATGCACAAGGGGGTGCACACGTCTGGAGTTCGTTTGCAGTGGCTGGAAGCCCTGGCTCGCCCATTCTCTCTTTCTCCCTCTATCTGTCTTTCTCTCTGTCTGTCACTCTCAAATAAATAAATAAAAAATGAACAAAAAATATTTTTAAAAAATGGGTTGAAGAGATGTCTTATTGGTTAAAGCACTTGCCTGCAAAGCCTAAGGACCCAGGTTCAATTCCCCATTACCCATGTAAGACTGATGCACAAGGTGGTGCATGCATCTAGAGCTTATTTGCAGTGGCTACAGGCCCTGGTGAATCCATTCTCTCTCTCTCTCTCTCTCTCTCTCTCTCTCTCTCTCTCTCTCTCTCTCTCTCCCCCTTTCTCTCTCCACTTCTTCTCAAATAAATAAATAGATAAAACATTTTAAAATAAGCTATTTAATAAATAAATATTCATTCTGATGGGGGCAAGATGGAATCTCAATGTAGCTTCCATTTGCATTTCAATGATGGTTAAAATGTTTTATACACATATGCTGGTGTATTATTCAGTCACAAACTGAATGAACTCCTGTAATTTGCAGGAAAAAATGGGTGAAATTAGAGGATATACTCAGAAAAGCAGGTATTAAAGGTTTTATTTTATATTTGAAAACTAGAAAAATACAGATTACCAGAAAGTAGGAAAAGCAAACTTTCATAAACGGGGAGGCATTGGAGACAGGAGTGATATATAATTAGTATGCATTCATAATGTTAATAACAAAAGGTTTCATTGCCAAAATATGTATTCTGCATGTTATTGAGATTAATTCAACAGAGAAACTTCATATACAGAATACAAAAAGAAGAAAAGGAATGGTTAGAATTGAGTCCTCTGATGCCAGAGTCAACATTATTCATAAGCCCTAATACTAGCCTGTTAATTATATTTCCTAATTAAGAATGCTGTCTTCCTCTCCCTTTCTCCCTCCCCACCTCTCTCAACCTCCCCTGTACTAGGATTACAGGCATATGCTAGCCTGCCCAATTTCAGTGTCCTTTTGTCTACAAGTATTTTTGAAATTCCTACTTTGCATCAGAGAATGTGCAGGGCCACACTCGACCAAAAATATGGTGCTTAAGTTCTTTTGTAGAATTTATGTTTTAGTGAGACAGAAAGGGAAGCAACAAGTAAACTCAAAGCTATGACAAAAAAACAATAGAATAGATAATTATCTTGTTGCTTCCTTCACTCTCTTGAATTTGTTATTATTCCTGTTGTATTGCATATATGTATTGTGTATATCCGTATATATTCGTAAAAGAAAGCACACACACTAGAGAGAACATAGCATCCTTCGATTTTTTCCTTGTATCAAACATTGGGTTCTACAAGAAGCATTTATTCTTGTGCTTCCTTCCAGGTCAACGTTTCATCTGAACCATCATTTCTTCATACACTTTCATTAGACAGCCTGGGGGAAGACACATTCACATTGTGGAGGTTAAAAGTTTCCAAAGGATCAATGTGATGATTCTTTTTTATTATTCTGATTGTATATTAATTGTACAAAACAATGAGTTTCATTGTGACTTTTTTTTTTATTTCTGTGTGTGTGGTAGTGTGTGAAAGTGTGTATGGTATATGCATGTATATGTTCCCTTGAGGTGCCCCATGAGCTCAATTTTAGCAGGGTATGCTCACTCACTCACCTGCAGTGGCTGGAGTAGAGCTTCGGGTGTCCTGCTCCATCATGTTCCCACCCAATCCTATTTAAGGCAGATTCTCTTACTTGTCCCAGAGCGGGATGGTTATTTTTTTGTTGTTGTTTGTTTGTTTTGTTTTGTTTTTTTCCTACTAGCTCCAGCAATTCTTGGGTCTCTGCTCCTCTATGGGACTGGGGTTACAGACATAGGTGGTCATAACCAGCTGTTTGTGTAAGTCCTGGGGGCCTCTCACAAGCCTGAGACCCCCTATGCTTGCACACAATGTACATACACTTAATGGCTAAGCCATCTCTCCAGCTCATCATTGTGATATCTTTAATGTTCTTTCCTAAAGTCTTAGATAAAAACTCATTCTATCAGTTCTGCCTATGTATTCTACTAAACAAAGCAATTCTCATGAAAAAAGATATCACTGGGATAAGAAATTATATTGTTTCCATGAAGGTCGTAAGAGGAAGCATGAATACTTCCAAACAAATAAGATCCATGACAAATACATAGCACTGTTTTGTATACTTTTAAACTTGATGCAAAAGGTGTATTGTGAAGTCATTCTGACAGGTACATTACTTATACATTATTTTTAGAGATATCCACACATGTGGCTACAAATCACTCATTTTAACTTGCATTAAATCATGTATTAAGGTGTTTTTCCCATTCCTGCTCCTGCATATATTTGTTATCTCCCATTTTAAACATCAATGACATTGTCAGGCATTTCCATATATGCTTTTATACTTGGTTCTCCATGGCATATCCTTAAAGATAAAATTGTCAGTTCTACATATTTACCTCCTTACTACTAGAGACTAACAAATCTTCCCTGAAAGCGTTATGCCAATTTATATTTCAATCAAAAAGAATGATAATTCCTATTTCTAACCAATATTTGTATAACTAAACTTTCATATTTTACCCAAGTGATGCACAAAATCATTTTGTTTTATTAAGTCCGTTACACTACTTTATAAAGTTGCTATTAATTGAATTTATACTTTCTGAGTTCTAGTCAGTTGAGCAACAGATCATATTTTTTTCTCTTCTCTAAAATACTGTCATATTCTTTGCCTGTGCTCTTGTTTGTTGTTGAATTTTCACAGATTTAATTATTTATGTATTTTAATGTGTTGCATATTGGTCATATTCCCGTTGGATTATACTTTTAAAATTTTATGATATTTTTTCAATTTATATATACAATTTTTTACATAGGTTATATTCTTATATCCCTTCACCTTGGTCCTCATTTCCCTAAGGTTCCTCGTCAGTAGGATCCTTAAGTATTCACTGAGGGGTAGTTAGGGCCTCTGTGAGTTTCTGGTGGGGTTTACCTCAGGATATTTCTATCCATTCTGTGGCTTTTACAATCTTTCTGCCCTCTCTCCTGCAGTATGCTCTGAGCCTTGGTTGTGTTAGCAGTTTGTTTTTAGTGTTGAATTCTCTATAGCCTCTGTATTTCTGTTTCCATGGCAAATGTGCTGTTTTATTGTTTTTGTTTGTTTGTTTTATTTTGTTTTCTGAGGTAGGATATCACTCTAACCCAGGCTGACCAGGAATGCACTATGTAGTCTTAGGGTGGCCTCAAACTCATGGCAATCTCCCTACCTCTGCCTCCTGAGTGCTGGGATTAAAGGTATGTGTCACCACTCCCGACTGTGCTGTTTTAAATTGAATTATGTTTCCCTTTTTAATCTGCTGTTCTTTAAATATTTTATGATAGTAATCCTTCGTTAAAAATATCTTCTTTGCAAATTTCTTCTCCAAATCTGGGACTTGCCCTTTCTTCACTGATGGAATGTCTTTCACTATAGTAAATGTGCATCAATGGGGATAGAATTGTTGTTCTATTTCACTCTCATCCCTCAGGCTGCTTCACCCAGTAGGCTGCCTAACTACATGGAGGATGGGAGGGAAAGCCTTGCAAGAACTCATATTGGTAAAAAAAAAAAAAAATACTGACATTCTTGCTTGGATGTGGCTTGTGTCACTCTTGCTCATAACCCTCTGGCCAGAACTAATCATATTATGCCTTCCAATACATGGGGCAGAAAAGTTAATCAGACATTTTCATTGAACCAAAGTTTTATATTTTAACAAAGTTAAGCATAATAGTCTTTTAATTTATAGTATATACCTCTTGTGTCTTATTTGGAAACCGTTTTCTACCTTAAAATTATAGATGTATTTTCTTAGGTTATTTTTTCAAACTTGTGATTTTTTACAATTTAGATCATTAAATTGATGGAAATGGAGATCATCATGTTAAGTAAATTAAGCTAGATTCAGAAAGGCAATTATCTAGATAAGTAAGGGTTTCTCTCATATGTGTAATCTAGAAAAATAAAACATATAATATGTTGGAGTAGTAATGATACTAAAAGAAGGGAGAGAGAGACAAGAATAGTAAATGGGGTAAAAGAAGAGGTAATATACTATGTTTTCTCTCACAATTCATCTAACATTTAGATTTTTAAATAAGTAGGTGTGCTATGGTTTTAATTATAAATTGTTTTCCAAAACATATTTCTAGTACTATTTTTTGATCCAGCATTCTATCAATGACTTAAAGTATTTCTGTCATCTATCTAGTTTTCTATAATCATGACTCTATCTTGATCACCTAATCTCTTCTACTCATTGACTTGTTTATCCTGGGGACAGTGTTATACTTGTTAATCATTATAGCTTTATGTCATCGTGATATCTGCACCTAAATGTGAAGATTAGTGTGTAAAGTTACATGAATAAAAAGGAGTATTTATTGGAACTATATTGAATTTACAAAATCATTTGGAAAGAAATGATAAGACTTCAGCTATCAAATCTATTTATGAGGCCTATTTATTTCTCCTTTATAAAACTGTTTTTATTTATTTATTTGAGAGAGGAAAAAGAGAGAGAGACAGAGAGAGAATGTCAAGACTTCTTATTAATACAAACAAACTCCAAACACATGTGCCACTTTGAACATCTGGCTTTACATAAGTACTGGGGATTTGAACCCTAGACTATCAGGCTTTACAACCATCACCTTTTAACTGATGAGTCATCTCTCCAGCCTTATTTCTCCTTTTTGTCTTTCCCCATGCCTTTCAATAATGTTTTAGGTTTTATATGATTTCTAATGGCCATTGTAGTTCGAAATATTGGCCTGAACTTTTTCTTATTTAAGTGAGAATGTTTCTAAAATTGTGCCACTATGTATGATACTTGTTAAAGTTTTAAGAGATACCTTTTGTCAAGGCAGAACATTCCACTGAATCCCAGCTTGCTAACATTTTTAAATCATGAATTTCTTAGAGTGACAGTAGTACCAATAAGAAGATGAAGTAGATAATAAGTAGATATTGAGAGTAGAATTGACAGCCTTGCACATGGATATGAGGTAGAAGCCAAAGGAATGAAAACAATCAGAAATTCCTTTAGACAAGAGCAACTAGTTGAAGACAAGAGAAAACTACTAACTTCCTTTGGCTCAGGTTAACCAGACTATGTATACATCACAGAGTCCTCATCATGTAGATGAGGTATCCTGGGGAGATTCTGTATATCAAGACAGATGAGTAAGGAAGTTTAATAGGGCTTGGGAGTGTAGCTCAGTGATCCACATATGATTTTCCCAGCAAAGAGGTTGAATAGAGGCAAAGGGGTTATAAGTGCCAGCCACAGAGATGAAAGGAGTGCTGAGATCTGAGATAGAGTTAATTAAAGAGTAAGGAAATGAGGTTTGGAACTTGGATGTGTACAACTTGTGAAGCCTACTAGACATCCATGCAGACATGTGGAGTGGAGTAGGGAATTGGACATATTATTCCTGGAACTCAAAGAAGTTTGCCCTGGAGATATTAGTTTCGGGTTTACTAGTATTTTTGTCAGTGGATCTAAATCATGGTCACATTAAAGCACATGGGGGATGGTAATGGTGGGTGACTAATACTTTACATTGCTGTTGGAGAAGCAGGCAGCACATGTTTTAGAAAGTTTAGTAAACTCAGAGAAGTTCAGTAATCTGCCATAGGACACATCACTAAGAAAATGTTTAAGCTAGTATTCAAACCTTTATCTATCTGAATGCAAAGCCTGCACCACTTCCAATTTGCCCTGTGACCTAGGAGGATAGTATTTTAGCACAAAAAGTACAAAGAGATGCCTGGTAAAGAAAGTCAAAGTACCCCTAAAACAAGATCTCAGTAGGGCACAGTAGGTGGAGACACAATTGCCCTAAAAGGAGTCTTATATTTACCACTATATTTACCCCATTTCTTTTGAACTTTCTGTACTTCCCATTTGTAACTGTCATCACCTGTTGAGAAACAGAGATATTGTATAAAAGGGAGCCAACATCAGGATACTAGCTGCATATATACTGACTGGTCTCAAAGCCCCCATCCCAATTTCTGTTTTCTAAACCTCCTTTCCTTTCGAGGAAGAAGAAGGATGCCTAGTGCTACAATCAAAACGTAACATTTTGTGTCCCCTTCTTCTGCCTTCTCATGTCAGCAGCTCTGTATAATGAAAATCAAAATCATCTGTGTGTGCACACAGTAACTGTTTATTTGATGTTAGCTTTGAGGACTCAGTAGGAGTTTTACACATTTAGAGACGAGATCAACCCTGGGAGAGCCTAATCGCCTAAGTAGGTGGAAAGTAAATTGAAGCTACAATGCTTCTGTCTATATCTGAGGAAGAAGAGAGTAATAAAAATCCTCCAATACTACCACCCTCCAGCTCTTAACACAAGGACACAGGGTGGAGATGATTTCTTGGAAGGATCTCCTACCTCATGTCTCCCAAGAAATTGTAGTAGGCCTGGTTGGAGATTAATTGTTAGTTCTAGAAATAGCACACCTTGCCCCTCAAACCACCAAGTAAGATGTCTTGTACCTCTTAAAATGCATTTGCTATTAGTTTTCTTGAAACTTCCATTTTATCTTATCACTAGGATGCCTTAGGGTCAAAATTAATCTTGAAATTTTTCCACAGTAGGACTGTTCAGAGTGAATGCTAGACTCTGAGTAAAGTAGTTACTGTGATTTCTCCCCACCCCAAGATACATGTATTGGTAACCTGGTTCCTAGTGTGATGATGTGAGGATCTGAGACTTTTAAGAGGTTGGATCTAGTGGAAAGTCCTTGCATCTTCGTGGATCCTTTGCTTGGAAGGGATTAGGGAATTCTCCAGCATGTTGTTTTAAAAGCCTGACTTTTATATTCTAGATCTATAGACACATAATCCTTTACTCTCACCATTGTCATTGACTTTCAAGTGATATAACCAACAGAGCCTCCAGTAGAGTTGAATCAGTACAGGTACCATGACTTTGAACTTTCAAAACCACAAGCTAAATAAAAGTCTTTCCTTCATAAGTAGTCTGGCTCAGGTACTTTATTATAGTAACAAAAAGCTAAGTAGAGCGGTGCCTCTCTAACAGCCTAAAGGGGACAGACCCTTCCCTTCAGTGCAGCTTATTTTCTTCCCAGATGCTTCTTTGTTCCCTTATCCTACAAGTTTTCCTCATCTGAACAAAACTTCAAATCGGCCACCTACAAATGCAAAATCTACAACTCCTTTTCCCAGAGACCAGAGGCTTTCTATTTTGGTTTACAACATATGCTCTATGGGCCCACTGCTTGGAAGTCACTAACAGTTAAAAGTAAATGGAAGTAGCCTGGGAGCAGTGGTATGTAGGGATGATATTAGAGAGAAGGTAAAATTCAAGCCAGTCCTGACTGATGTAAAACTTGCCACACCATATGTAGAAACTTCAACCTTCTAGATACAAAGAAATTTCAGTTGGGCGGTTGCTGCCCATCTGGCCTTGTTTTTAGAAAGAAGTATCCTGGTAAATTGGCCCTCAAGAAACACTTAAGCAACTGTGAGTTAAGCCAAATGAATTGCCTCCCACTTCTTATCATGTCCCCATGATGAAAGACATTTCTGGGTCAGAAAGTACCTGTAGTTCGACACTCAGCCTGAATGCATAGATGTTAAACATAAATGCCAGTCACTCATGAGATAAACCACAGAGCCTATAATTTTTACTCAGTCATCTTTCCATCTAACCTATGCATGTCTTTTTTCTCTGTGTAACAGCAGCCAAAAGAGAGATTTAACTTTCAGTAGTCTGCTTCAGGCCACAGGAAAAATACTAAATTAGTCCATCATTTATGCTAAAGCAAGGCGTGGCAGGAATGAAACCAGACAAAGACAAGGGTAGTTTAAACTCAAACTAAACATTGGGCTCCATCCCTCTTTGAATATGAGCTTAGTGAGAATTGGTTATTTCATGAAAGGAAAATTCCCTTCAAAATCTGTCCCCCCTTACTGTAGAAAACAGATATAAGAATTCTAGTCTTGGGCTGGAGAGATGGCTTAGTGGTTAAGCACTTGCCTGTGAAGCCTAAGGACCCCAGTTCGAGGCTCGGTTCCCCAGGTCCCACGTTAGCCAGATGCACAAGGGGGCTCACGCGTCTGGAGTTCGTTTGCAGAGGCTGGAAGCCCTGGCATGCCCATTCTCTCTCTCTCCCTCTAACTGTCTTTCTCTCTGTGTCTGTTGCTCTCAAATAAATAAAAATTAAAAAAAAAAGAATTCCAGTCTTTACCAAAAGCTAATTCCTACATGTTAAAAATCATTTGAAATTGACCTTTCAAATTAAACCCCTACTTCTTAGTCTCCCAACTACAGTAGCATGCAACTACTGCACTGTGTTTAGATACCTGGACATGGAGGGCAGCCAAGAATATACTACCTAGGAGTCGTGAGGAAAGACAATGCTCATGTTGGGGCTATGAATACTCACTGAGCTATTCTTTTCCAACTCCCCCACCTCCTCAATTTTCATTCTCTGTCCTTTCCCACCGTACTTTATGCCAAATGCCAATGGCTTTTAGCAAAATGCTTCTTTGGCAGCTAGTGTCTGGCTGGTGGGCATTGACCAAGATCAAAGAGCAATAAGAGAGTAAGATATTAATATCTGTTCCCCAACTGTGTTGCATTTGGACAGAAACTGCACTATACTACCTAAAGTCACAACTCCTGTTAGTCAGCTAATCTCATAACACTACAGTTCTTTCAGGATCCCAATCACACTCCTTATTCTCTTTGTTCCTTTAGGCTTAGCTTCAATGATGGCTAACTAGCACCTGTAGGCTCCCTTAACCCTACATATGTCACCATAAATGGTTTCTTTATTAAGCACCTCTCAGCTAGTCCTCTTTAGTGTATCTTCTATTTCTTGCCAGGACTCTGAATAATGCACTGCCTTCCACATACTACCCCCCCCGCACCCAATCCCTGATGATTAGACAGCCTGAAAAGTAAGTCATCTGACTGAATTGCCTTTTCTGAAGAGAGTCATCTTCTTCCCCAACCATCTGACATATCTTCTACACACTATTCTCTCCTAAATTAAGGTTGCATCACTGCAGTTACACAATAAAAGGGAAGTTTGAACTAGTTCTTGTTTTGCAAGCAAGTGTTCTTAAGTGCTGAGCCATCTCCCCAGGCCCAGATATATTTATTTTAGATGCTATCATTCCTTGTTCTTAGGGAAAGTTGATGTTGAAAACTCAGTTACATTGCTTCCCAGAGAGTTACGTTAAACTTGCCTTACTTTAAACATACAATCCATGTGTTTTCAAGAGGATGTTAATACACTGTTTAATCTTCAGTTTCCTATAATTTGTTATACCCCATCATAATGATTGGGACTACCTACATACGAAAGTGGCCATCCTAAAATTTTCACTTGGTGTCAACTACATTATTTCCACTGATTAAATATCTGGAAATTGACCTCCCTGGCACAGGATTGAGTATCCCTTATCCAAAATATTTTGGACTAAAATTATTTCAGCTTTCAGAGTTGTTTGGATTTTGAAATGTTTGCAGAAATGATTGCACATTCTTAATCAAAAATTATAAATTCTGAAATGCCAAAAACTTTTTGAGCATGGACATGATACTCAAGTTGCATTGGATTTGAAAGCCTTTTAGATTTGAGATTCTTAACTTATAACCTAATTCAAATTCACCCCCCAACTCCAGCTTAACTTCAGGATTTGATCCATTTACATACAGATTATGACAGTATCTCTAGCCTCTCCCTTTTATCTTCCTTTCTTTTCACCAAACAGATCTCTAGGAAAACACAAATTTGCTATACCATTTTCCTTTCAGTAGGATTACTTGAAATATTTTCTATGAACCCTCTAATAGTCAAGTTAGGTTTTTATCCTCTCTGTGATTCTTTAGCCCTGCCTCATTCTGCACTTAACATGATGGCAATTGATTATTGACATTCCTGTCAATTACTTGTATCTTTTTGAGGGTAAGAGACTATGTCTTCATCATTTAACCCTAGTACTTGGCACAGAATGGGGCATATTGAAGAAAAGTTACTTGAATGAATGAATGAATGAATGAATGAATTGAGTATATGTTTGGGTTCCTTTATACCCATAAGGTCGATATAAGATCCCTTTAAGGGATAGTGTATAGGTCATCAAGCCAATTTTGTCCACTTTTCCCCTCTAGGTAGGGCTGTACCAAATCCATATTGGAATGATTAAGAATAGAAACAGATGAGCTGTCCTTTTGAGTCACAAGCCCTCCCCAATCCCTACAGCTGTAGTTAAGGAACAATAAAGTTGACCTGAATTAACTGGGGGGGGGGGAGGGTGAGACTAATTTTCCCCCAGTGGACACCAAGTTTTTCTACACCATCCGTCAGCCTTGAGCACAGATGGGATGAAGGCCAGGCCTAAAAATACATCAGTCCTAGGTGACATCAGGGCTGTGTTCTTTCATGTCTAACTTACCCCAGATGGAGGAGAGATCATTTGATGAGAAGTCATTAAAATAGGCAGAGAGACTTGCATCATGCTAGGGGTGACTACAGGGACAAAATGCCACTGCAGATTTCCTAGTAAATTATAATGAACTATGATAGAAATTTAAATAAAGATTCAGCAAAAACATCCTTGTCATCATTACTGTGAATTTGCATTTATTGATTGCCCCAAAATGTTAGATACTTCTCACATTTGATGAACACCGTTTCTGTATCTATAAGGGACTAAAAATACTTGCCATTATATTGGGATGCCACTTGCCCAGCCAGAAAAAAAAAGAACTCCTATGAATATTTTAAAGCAAAATGTGGAAGGGGCCCAGACAATATACAAGCAAACTTGACTAATGCTGATATTTACCCTCCTGCTAAGCTTTCCCACAATGGAGAATGAAGGAAAACAAAAAAGGTATCATCCTGAGAAAAATCACAAAAAAAATCAGCAGAGGCACTCCAGATATATTTGGAATTAGCAGTAAATATCAGGGGAGACAGCCATATGGAGGTATAGAAACCAGCCCTGTCTTTCTCCTTGTCTCTTCTGGTATGACTGCTCATACTCATCCATTAAGCTTGCAAGTATGTGGGAGACAGCAGCTATAGAAATCTGAAGAGATTCTTGGTTGTGCAGTTACCTTTCAAGTAAGAATTTTCTTGCTTTTGTAAACAAATGAATTGGAATTTAAAAGATAGAGTCAGTGAAAACTTATTGGGTAAATGTTTAAGAGAACAATTGTTCTATCTGAATGTTGCAAATAGCCACTGACCTATTTTCTGAGAAAGTGAAAATGGATGACAAATGGCTCAAAAGCATGCAAACACTAGGCTATACTACTACCAGGCAGATGCCAACTTGTCCTGACTTAGTACCTCTTTCCAGGACTCCTTTCCCTCCCTTCCCCAACCCTATGTAATCAATCCTTTTCCAAAGATCAAGGTTTGAGGCAGTGGTCAAGCTCCATGGCATAGGAATTGGTGTTCTTCATGATGCTCTCCACCAACATGACAGGCTTGGGATCTCTTCCAGCAAAGCAAGAGAGCCAGGTACAGATCAACATGGCAGCAGCTGCTCCTCCTCCAGCACAGTAATAGGCCCATCCAAGCCGACAGGTACCTGTAGAAATAGAGACAAGCGTATAAGTGTTCTGTTGTCTTCTTACATGTTCTCTCTGGTAACAAACTATAGATGTGATGTGAAAATAGAATCTTCATAAATCCTCTTTGGGAAAGTACAGTTAAAGAAAAGGAAATACTAACTTCATCTGGGCTTCTTGTTCCCTCTGTACCCCCTTAGCTGATTGTTGGTCTCTGCTTTAGTAATACCTTATAAAATTTTATTTTTCTAATAGAGTGGGAACCTGGAAGTGGTGTGGGTGATGACACTGTGGCTGTGCTAATGACAATGATGATGAAAATAACTTGATCATGTGCCAAACTTCATGCTAAGTTCTTTACTCATATACCTCATTGAAAAATCACCGTAACTACATGATGACACCACTCTTGATATCTTATAAAAGTTGAGGTAGCTAATATGCAGGTTGTGAAGAAATCACACACATAGAAAGCAGTGAACCCTGTTTAACAACTCTGAAACACCGCCATTTTAACCAACTGATAAACTATCCCACATGGACTTCTGGAAATATATTTATTTCCTGAATCATCAAGAGGTGTGACCAGCAAAGTCAAATCACTTTCCTTTGACTGCATGTCCCTCTATTCCAATACAGCCTTTCAATACTTATCAGGAAAGATACTTTGGAATCGAAATCAAGCTTCTGAATAGTTAGTTTCAGTTCAAAGGATAAACAGAAATGTCTCCTGCTTGAACACAGCCATTTCTTCTCCTGCAATTTTATGAGGCAGGTATATTTGTTTGAAGTGTTTGAATAATCTTTATTGATTTTTATTTGCATAATCTTTCAGAAAATGATAATTCTTGAAAAGGAATATTATCTTATGAAATATCAGGGTAACTAAATGCTAAAATAAAGTGCCTAGGTAAATTGGTCTCCAGAAAGTGTGGCTGATGTCTGATTATACAAAATTTCAGAGGGCCCAAGAAGAGAGAGATAGACAGTAGTCTTCACCTACGTTATAGTCTTGCAGAAAATGTTATGACACCAGGTTGAGGATGCCACAACTGATATTTATGACAATTTATATTTTAAAGGCTACTTTCAATTAAATCCCTAGTTATTTCTGTCTCTGTGGTTTTCAGGAAGCCTTAGTTTGAATTTAATTGATTAGTTCATGTGTCATGGAATGAGTCTAAAATTCTCCCAAGTTATACTACTTTGCTTTTCTGTCCAGTTATGTCTAATTTATCCAAAACTTCCTACCAAGTCATCACTCTTGCTAGCTCTCTGCCAAAAAAAGACCTTCACTTCTCTTATTCACTTATTTATTTCTTCCACAGAATAATATTCAGAACTTGACATCTGATGGAGGCTTTCATTGATTCACTGCAGTAAGCTCAAGTCAGCCCGACTGAGTAGCTATCTAGGAATTTATTGGAGTGTCTAATGTACAGCTGTATCTGTTGAGTATTGAGATGAAGATTTGCATTTCTCAGTTTTTATTTGCCAGTTCCCCCATTCAAAGTTGTTAGTTCAGCAGTATAGATGTCTTTGTTTTGGTTTTTTTTATGTATGATACTTCATTGGCTCTACCCATTGTGGGGACAATTTCAATATGTGGGATCTAGCTTCACAATAATTTGAAGCTGAGAACTTATACCTTCAAATTTTATCGCCTAACATCCAGGCAAAAATTTTCAAGTAAAGTTGAAAACTTTGAAAAAGAAGCATTCTATTTGCTTCTACACTAATCATGACCCCTTTACCATAAGACTTATGCACATTCTTTTCCCTCAGCCTAAAATGCTTCCTGTATGTGCATGTATATACATGATCTTCTCATTCTTAGTCAATGTTCAGTAATTCTCAAGAGTTCTTCATTCTTCTCTGAACTTTCCCTAACTTCCCCAAGTCAAATTCCTTTACCAGAGGCTGTAGGTAGTCACATTGATCCTTCCTTCTGTGTCTGCATATCTGTTCTTTTATCCCTTACCATGACCAATGCCAAGTACCTGTCCTTCCAAGGAGGTAGCACTTTACCAATAGACCTGCATAATCCTTCAAATTCTAAACTTGTTTAGCCCCATCTAAAATCATGGTGAAACCCAGACTATATAAGCTATCAAAAACCCAAGATTCCAATAAACACTGAGGAGACTCAAAAGGCATCAAGAAGAAAATTGGAGGCTGCAGCTAAACACTAAAGGAGACTTATTGTATGCCATATATAGCTCAGGAATCACTGAGGGAGAAGTGCCAGAAAGATCTAAGAGGCACAGGCTGGAAAGGAGTATTTTGAGGCATTGTCCATCCCCCACAGGGACTGGCTTATGCATTTGTGACCCTATAACAATTGCCAATAACCCCATTGTGGAGGGCCCTCAGGGAGGGTGCAGGTAGGGCAAAGGGTATAACCTGAAGAGAATATTACATATATGCAATATTTTCATATAAAAATCTTCTTAATTAATTTTAAAATTGCAGAACAGAGAGGGGGTAGAAGTGGTTTTTTTAAATTTTGTTTTCTAAGTTAGTATACAATGTAATAGTATGTCATTATGCTGAGTTCTACTTTTTCCCCTTCCACTATTCTCATTACTGTCCCCTGTTCCCAAAGGGGGGGACAGATTGATAGAAAAATTTCTTTAAGAAAAGAACATAGCTATCTTCACAGTGCTTCAGCATGAAAAACACTGGTGGAGTATAATAAGAGTACACTGCACTTTATTTTGAGATTATCAACCAATAACTCTATGCCCATTCTTTTTTTTTTTAAATTATTTATTTATTTGACAGCGACAGACACAGAGAGAAAGACAGATAGAGGGAGAGAGAGAGAATGGGCGCGCCAGGGCTTCTAGCCTCTGCAAACGAACTCCAGACGCATGCGCCCCCTTGTGCATCTGGCTAACGTGGGACCTGGGGAACCGAGCCTCGAACCGGGGTCCTTAGGCTTCACAGGCAAGCACTTAACCACTAAGCCATCTCTCCAGCCCCCTATGCCCATTCTTATTGTGTCTTCCTATAGATGACACTCAGAACTCCTTCACTCATTCAAAGCAAAAGCTTTGAGATTCACAATGAAAACTGAAGATTGGTAAACATACCATCATTGAGAAGAGCCTGTATACTTTGCCATACCCATTTTAGACTGGCACATGAGGCTCAGGAATAGAGCCTAAAAATTCAGTTAGATACAGAGAGGTAAAAGCAACTATCCAAACCAAATCTCTAGCTTCCATTGTAGCATTCTGCTCCCTAATTGTTTTCTCATCCCAACACACACACCCATGCACACAAAGTTCCCTCATACAGAACTGTTGACCTGCAAGCTATAAAGAGGAGGCCCCAGAATCAATTTACAATAGACTTTCCTGAGCTTCTCCTCTAGTTTCTTCAACCAAAATGTGCCCATATTGCATTGCAGAATAGACTGGAGTCACCCCTGAAAAAAAACTCTTTTTCCTCAGTGTTTTCTCGATCTAGCCTAGACAAGGAGTCACAACCCAATTCTCTTTCTTCACTCACCTGTCATTTCTATTAGGTATATGCTCTCTGAGACCAGGTACACAAACTTTTTCCTTTAAATTAAAGGAATAAATTCATAGTATGCCCTTACCCTCAAGCCCTAAGCAGGAAGTAAATTGGCAGAGTGGGCAGCTTTAGAGTAAAGAGCTACTAAGAAGGGCCTCAATAAACTTTACTAAAGCAAGAAATAGTTACCAATGGACTGAAAGTCAAGGCCAATGTGCTCCCATTGCTATACTAAGTGCATTCTCAATTTCCTTTCACAGACACTCTGGTTATGTCACTGAATAGCAGCTATGACCCAGCATACTGGTGCATAGGAACCTTAAGAGAAACAACAGAAATATATTTTTCATCATAACCATTTCCCACCACTCTACCTGTTGTCTGAGGGAGTAGAGCAGTTATATCATTGACACCGAAAAGATAAAAGAATAAAGCAAGAGCAGATTTGTTCAAAATGACCATCCCACAGTTCTACTTTTAGAACCTCTGTCAGCTACTATACAAAAAGCTTGAACCTTGACGGAATAATCATTACATGGGAAGATCAAAAGGCAAGGGGTATTTTCAGTGAGCTTCCACCTCTGAACAGTTTTTATGAAGCCATGTGGATAGTCATTAACCCTAAATCCTTTCATAGATGTACCATAGATCATTATATTCTTCTGACAAATTTTTTTGAATAGCTACTATGTGGGAGCATTTTTTTTTTTTTGAAAAGGATCTCACTATGTACTTCAGACTGGCCTGAAACTCCTAATGTAGCCTTGGATAGCCTCAAACTTGTCATCCTTTTGCTTCCACTTCCCAGTTTCTATAATTGAAGCTACTCACCACCTTATCCAGATAATGCCCAGTATTCTGAATATTAAATTTCATTGGATTCTCTCTTTTTGTCTGTTTGTTTTTGAGGTAGTGTCTTGCTCTAGCCCAGGCTGACCTGGAATTCACTATTTAGACCCAGGCTGGCCTCAAACTTATAGTGGTCATCCTACCTCTGCCTCCCAAGTGCTGGAATTAAAGGCATTCGCTGGATTCTCAAAACCATCCTAATTATGTCCATTTAGAGTAGAGAGAAATGAGTTTCAGAGAGGCAAATGACTTGGTAAACTTAAAAGTATCCTAGTTGACATTTCAAGGTAAGATAAATTTAAAGCACAGAGCTCAACATCTAAAGCTCAAAACATGCCTCTCAATCATAACAAAACAATGCTAGGAACAAAAATAACTACAGCCCATGTTTTACAGGAAAATATAATAACCCCAATGGACCATTTAACCTTTCTGGGCCTCAGTTTCCTTTTTTCATTTTTATTAATTAGAAACTTTGTTGTATGGACAAATCATGTCTTGGTCCCAAGCCCCATGAATTATCCAATTATATCCCCTTCCCTCCATCCCCATTCTTCTGAGGGTGGGGTTACTGGTATTCACCATGGGGTTATAGGATAAGAATACAGCAGTCACTCTGGGCAGGGGACAATGTCTCTGGATATTCCTTATTACCCTACGGCTTTTAAAATCTTTCTGCCCCCTCTTCCACAATGTTCTCTGAGCCTTGGCAGGTATATTATAAGTTTGCTTTAATGTTGAGCTCTGTAAATTTTCTGTATTTGTGCTTTGAAACAATTTGCTTTTTTAAGGGAAAAACTTTACTGAAGAGATTTCTAAAATCCCACTGTTATTCAATTTTTATTATGCTATGCAAATGGTAAATATGTAAGAGATTCATGAGTAAAATACTATAGGAATGATCAAGAAAATAGGAATTATTTATAGCTTGGAAAATTTAGGTTCACATAGATCTTATGGAGTAGATAACATTTCAATTTGGCTTTAGTAGTAGGAAGTGAACATTTAAGGCAGAAAGAGTGGTTGATGTGAACAAAGTCACATGGGTGAGAAACCAGATGATGAGTTTCAGCAGCAACACGTCATTCAGATTTATTTTAGAATAGGAGCAACACTGGCAAAGGATAAGTTGCTATGAATTGAATCTGGAGTAGCACACACAAACTCACACTTTGAATTCATGTTCTCCTGCTTGGGTTGCTATTTTGAGGGCCTGGAGCTTTTAGGAGGTGAGGCCTAGCTGGCAGAAGTAGGTTATTAGCAGTGGGACTCTGAAGGCTATACTTGTCCCTGCCTCCTGGTTACAGCCATGTGGAGTGCTGTAATCTCATACTCCCTCCACCACAAACATAGCCACTGCACCATGTTTTCCCCACCATGATGGATTGAAACTGTGAGCCAAAATAAACCTTTCTTCCCTTAATTATTTGGTCATGTATTTTTTATAGCACTGCAAAAGTAATACATAAGTCAAATCTACATCAAGAGAGGACATGAATTTGTGAACTTTCTTACAAGCACTGGGGAACAATGGACTGTTTCTTACTAAGAGATGGTTTGATAACAAGCTTTCTCAGCCAATGGGCTATATCAGGCTAGAAAATTATTTGTTGGGGGGATGTGCAAGGAGGGGATTGTTCTGGCTATTATAGCACTCTGGTTTTTACTTACTAGATGTCTACCATAGCATATCTTTTCTCTTTCCTCAGCTTTATTTTTTTCTGCTTTAGTTTTATTTATATATTTGAGATAGAGGGAGGGAAGAAGAGAGAGAGAGAGTGAGAGTGGGCACACTAGGGCCTTTAGCCATTGCAAACAAACTCCACAACGCATGTGCCACCATGTGCATTTGGCTTATGTGGGACCTGGAGAATCGAACCTGGGCCTTTAGGCTTCACAGGCATGCACCTTAACCACTAAGCAATCTTCCCAGCCCTTTATTTGTTTATTTTAAAAAATATTTTATTTTCACTTATTTATGAGAGAGAGAGATAGAGAGAAGGGGTGCACAAGGGCCTCTAGCCACTGCAAGTGAACTCCAGATGCATGTGCTATCTTGTGCATCTGGCTTTACGTAGGCATTGGGGAATTGAACCTGGGTCCATAGGCTTTGCAGGCAAGTGCCTTAACTGCTGATTGATGAAGAAGTGACAGAGGAATGCTCAGCACTGAAGTATCTGTATTACACCTTCCAAGGCTCAGGGTCCATTGCAGAAGAGGTGGCAGAAAGAATGTAAAAGCCAAAGGAAGGGTAGGACTCCTTTATTTATTTTTTTTTTACATCATAAAGTGGCGGTTGTATTCCCATGACCCCACAGTAGCTGTTGTTACCTCCACAAGAACTGAACAAATGTTGACCCCATAAACATTTCATCATGGACAATAGGGAGGGGGATGAAAAAAGGCATCAAATAGAAAAGCGATTAATTGGAAAGAAGAATGAGTTCAGTGAAAGGGGTGGAAGAGGAAGAAAAGAAAGGCAATGGGGGCTGGAGAGATGGCTTAGCGGTTAAGCGCTTGCCTGTGAAGCCTAAGGACCCCGGTTTGAGGCTCGGCTCCCAGGTCCCACGTTAGCCAGATGCACAAGGGGGCGCACGCATCTGGAGTTCGTTTGCAGAGGCTGGAAGCCCTGGCGCGCCCATTCTCTCTCTCTCCCTCTATCTGTCTTTCTCTCTGTGTCTGTCGCTCTCAAATAAATAAATAAATAAATAAATAATTTAAAAAAAAAAGAAAGGCAATGGAAGATAATCATGATCAAAATACATTATATACATGTATGAAACATCAGTTAAAATAATTATAAATAAATTGAAAAATGGCAAATATACTTAGGGAAAAAGAATATTGCTTCTAATTGAAAAGCATGTTAGAGGCAGAGTTTGGGAAGATTTACCTTAAAGCTCTGTATAATATGTGTAGGCTATAGTAAATAGTAGTTAACAAGAAGCCAATGGTTCTGCCATACATCCAACAATCCACAAAACAGTTTCCTATGACAAAGAATGGTTCAGACAAAAATAATACCATTGTCAAGTTTGAGTAGCACTTATGTAGGCAAACATCAGATTTTTAAAATTTGTGTGTATGTTAATTTGTGTGTACCTGTGTGGGTGAGTGCATGTGCAACTGAGTGACTGTGCATGTGGAAGCCAGAGACAACCTCCGGTTTCATACATCAGGATCACCAGACACCATTTTTGAGACAGAGACTCTTTGGCTGGGACTTTGCAAAGTAGAGTAGACTGGCAAGTCAGTGAGCCTCAGGGATCAAATTGTCTCTGCCTACCCATTTCTAGGATTATAGGTGTTTTATGTGGGTTCTGGGGGTTGAAGTCATGTCCTCATGCTTGCAAGACGAACATGTTACTGTCTGCTCTATTCCCAAGCCCCAGATATTTGCAATTTAAATTTCCATTAAAATGCATCTTGACCACTAAGGGATTCACCCAATGAGATAGACTGTCCTTAGTGCATCATTCCTTCTTGACCTGGGTGGAATTGTCTGAGGCTTTGTGATGTGCTAGTCCTGGAAATCTGGGCAAGTTCATAGAGAGAGATCTCACAAGGTATTAAGGAGAAAACATTGATTTCCTCAGTGCCAGGACACTGTTAGACTTTGGAAAAATCATTTAGATTCACTGGGTCTAAACAAACTCTCTTTCCATTAAGATAGGAAGGGGATAATTACCTCTGTTAAGACAAGGTAGTAGGGATGGATGAGTTACTGAAATCCTTTGGGAAATAGTCAGGCTTACTGCTTCCCTGTGTTTGGAATGACTGACTCTGAACCACTATGCTAAACTTGTATATGAGCCTGTATCCTCAGAAAATGACTGCAGTTAGTCAACATCACACCTAGAAGTTTTTTCTACATCTGTGCATGGGTGTCTGTGAAGTACAAGATTGGGTGGCAGAACAGGAAAGAAGAGGTTCTTACTGAAAAAGAGCTTTATGCAAAATTTCTGGATGAGCTCTGAGACAAGTCTGTTCCATTTTGTGTGCTTCTGCATTGCTTCTCACACCCTATCTGTGAGTCACTCTATTCCAGTACTGAATTTGCTGTGACAAGATTCCTCATAAAAGTTATTAAATCATCACTCAGCAGTGGGCCTGACATTTAAATCAAGACATGTTGCTTTTATTCCAAGTTGCAAATCAAATTGGTTTAGAGTTTGACTCTGTTTCCTTTGATTCAGCATTAAGTTATTACAGTCTACTATGTACAGAAAAAAAAAAATCACCGGATGCCTCAGAAAATGACTACCTCTCTTAGAGCCAGTTTTATGCTCTTCAGGATCATGAAACCTGGCCAGGTGCCAATGGGTAATGATGAAATACTGAGAGGAGTTAGCTCCAAATTAATGTGTGTGGTAAGGGCTAGAAATCAGGAAAGGATAGAGTCTGAGAAAGACACTGTTTCTGTAAGAGGCCATATTGAGAATTCTAGCTTAGGAGCTCAGCATGCTGGAGAACTAATTCAAATAAATCAGGCTTTTTTAAAGGAGGAAGGAAATAATGCTGAAAAATTGGCAGACATACACATGGAGTGAGATACTCTGTCTTTAAATTTTGCTGTATCTTTTCTTTCAGACAAGGATGTGATGAAAACCTTCAAGAATATGAAGGTTTACTTTGACATAAATATTACCAAGAGTCAAGCTCTGAGAATGACCTCGGATGAAGATTTCCAAACATCAACCACACTGACAGTGACCAAGAAACAATGGCAACATACCTTTGATATTGACGTTGTATGAGTGGGGATGGCAGAAGGGATAAGAATTGTCAAGGAGGGCTGGAGAGATGGCTTAGCAGTTAAGCACTTGCCTGTGAAGCCTAAGGACCCCGGTTCAAGGCTCGGTTCCCCAGGTCCCACGTTAGCCAGATGCACAAGGGGGCGCACGCGTCTGGAGTTCGTTTGCAGAGGCTGGAAGCCCTGGCGCGCCCATTCTCCCTCTCTCTCCCTCTATTTGTCTTTCTCTCTGTGTCTGTCGCCCTCAAATAAATAAATAAATAATTTAAAAAATATTTTAAAAAATTATATAAAAAAAGAATTGTCAAGGAGATTAGAGCTGTGGAGTATGGCAAGAAGGCATAAAGCTGTTTGGAGAATGTGAATAGTTCAGGAATGTAGAAAGTAAGTGATATTTCTCTACAAGGATGAAATCCAAATTGTAAGAAGTCAGAGCATTAGAAAATTGTGGAGGTGCTTGATGTAGAATCCAAAAAGTGTATTCACTGTGCTCAAAAAATCAGAATGACCCCATTCTAGCTTTACATAGATAAAGGGAGGGCAAGGAGTGGTGCCAAGGTGGAACAAAATCTAAAATGAGAATGTGCATAGTACCTTCTTCATCAGTGCAATGGTATAAGTAAAATCTGGGGTAGCCATCACAGCCTTCCCTACACCAGATTCAGCTGACTCTACTGGTCCTGAGAGAAATATCCTTGCTACAAAGAGATATCTAGAAATCCTTTAGAATTTGGTGGACTGGAGAATGGGGAAAGATTAGAGAGAGATCCAAGAACAATGAGAGAATAAAGAAGTACCAGTGGGGAAAAACTTGGACTATCAAGATTAAAGAGTGGGAAGAATCAATGTTCATACTAGATCTTTTCCTAATGAGGAAACTTTTTTCCAGAGGAAATTTATCTCAAACAGAACAACTGTTCCAATCACCATGGTCCATCCAAGTTCATAGCACACTAGGTATGCACAATGAGAATTAGGGAAAGAATGGTTTGTCATTTGCTAATTTGGCACATCTTTGCCACACAGTCCTGGATTTTATGTCCATAGCAGCAGCAGGAGTTTGAGCGAAGCTTGTGCGCCCATCTGTTTGGAGATGACTTTACAATTTAGGCTTCATGCTCTCTATAGGTAGCAACATAAAAAAAATGTTTCCAGTGAACCAAGCTAAATGAGCAAAGAACTTCTTTCACTGGGTTCCAGAAAACACAGATAAATCCTCTTCAGAGATAAAGCAAAGCCAATGAATTCAAGAGCAATTTCCAAACATCAACCATCCCTATCACAATCCCAGTAAAAAGACAGCCAAAGTGATGACAACTCTCTTCTCACACTCTACACTAGATATGAGTGTTATCAACTATCTAAATTTGAGAACCAGTACCTAGTAAATATTCTAGAAGTCTCCCAGGTTACCTTGGTAGAGAAGAAAGAAATAAACTCAGAAAAGTTCATTGGAAATGGTATCACATTATTGCTAGCAGCCACTAACTTTGACTAAGTCAGATCTGCTAAGGTGTAAGGACATTTTGGGTTCCCAACTTCAAGTTGGTCCAACCCCATGCTCTGAAGGGAGACTAAAGAGCAGACTAGGGTAATTGCAAAAAAGTCAGAGAACCACTGCATGAAGAGACAAATTATCATGTTGGCAGAAATGCCTTGATTTTTTCTGATTTTTTCTCTCTCCCACTTTAGCTAAGCAAATTGAGGCCTATTAAAACCTCCCTTGCCTTTTTATTTCATTTCTTATATAGCTATAAATTTTAGCTCCTCTGCTTGCCTTTTCTTCCAAGGGAAGAATCATGTCTCAGACCAATTTAAACTGTGCTCCTCAGTTTTTCTCCATATTGACCCATATCTGCCCCTGAAAAATCTCCCGCATTATCTTGTGTTGCCCTTTATACAGCTCATTAGCTCTACCTAGAGTAGCTTCTCAGAATAGCTTTGGGTACTGTCCCCAAGGACACAAGTAAAAAACCACTTAAGCCAATATTGGACTGCTTTCTTTCAGTGTGAGTTCTGTAGGACATTTAACTTCTGAGAAATTGACCCCTCTCCTTTAATATCTGCTCAATAGCTCTCTGCTCACATCCACTTGAACTTTACCAGCACTAAGCCAGCAATTGGAACAGTAATCATTAATATCAGCAAAATGCTTCCCCATGCTAAGCACTTGCCAACTTAATGGCATGTGCCAGTGAGGTCTTTAAATAAGTCATTTTCACATAGGTATGATAAAAAAGTATGGTGAGAAGTACAGATAAACAAGCTACCAGCATGACAAGTACTAAGATGATTGGTCATGCAAGTATACTGATAAGGCACCTCCATTCCAGTTTAAAAGGGACAAGGAGATTTTGAGGAAAATCGAAACAGTAGCCAGGCAATACATGAGAAAGGGGCAATCCTGTCAAAGGAAGTAACCCCTGAAAAATTGCAAAGATGTGAAGCAACTGGCATTTGCAAGGAGGCTATGCAAAAGAAATTCTGATGGAAGTGATGACTTTGTCCTTGTAAGCCACTTGTCAGTAGCAATTTTTGTGAATCAGTTACCTTTTCCACTGATGGAACAAAACAGCTGACCAGAAGCAGCTTAAGGGAGGAAAGGGTTCAGTTTGGCTTACTGCTTTGAGAGGAAGCTTCTTCATGCTGTAGTAAGCATGGCAAAGTAGACAGCAGGCTCACATGTTATCACAACATTAGGAAAGAAGCAGTCTGACTAAGTTAGTTCTGAACACCTAGTTGGCCTGGACTCAAGGACTGCCATCAGTGACACACCTCACGAAGTCTTAACCAGCTGGGGACTAAGTATGAGGAAAATACTTTGAGGCTATGGGAACATTTTACTTTCAAACAACCACGTGGCTTTTCCGCAGAGTCTGGACTTTATCCTGAAAGCAATGGGGAATGGAAAGACCATTAAACAAGTAGAATTGGATCAGATGTTCATTTTAGAAATATCACTTTGGCCACAGAATGAGAGTGATCAATGGAAAAGTGTACAATATCTTTAACAATCTAGAAATCTGGAAAGGAAGATGGCAAGAGAGGAAGAGAAAAGAAAGGCTATTTGCAATAAGCCAGATGAGAGCCTATATTAAGGGGAAGGAAGATAGAATTCTCTTTATGTGCCTTATCATTATAACAATGTTTACTTCTGATGATGCCACACATTTGGATTAACAGACTTTGGGTATATTCATTATATAGCCATTTAAGTGTCTCCTTTCACAATCCACAGCCTGAACTCTATATTTTATAGTTATTTATTCAGCATCGTATATGCTCTGAGCATCCAGACTATAATAACAAGTGACTACTGTCCATCTTGACATAATCCTCAAATACCAGAGACTAAACTCAGCAATCTGACCTAGAACTCAGGAGTAAGTGAACCCTTAATCAAGCTATTGATTTATTCCCATTTTAGCGGTGTTAGCTTTAAGTATTAGCTATTGCCACTAGGCTCGATTATCCAATACATCATAGATACTTATCCTGGGTCCAATGCACTTGCCTCAGTAATAACAAATACCATACATAATATCATCCAATATGAGTGTAGCCCTTCAAGACTTATAAGGGGCTTTCTTCATGTGCAATCTCACTTAATCCTATTCCATTTTCATTCATTCATCAAGTTTCAGCTAGAAGCATAAATAATATTCTACAATAAGAATTTGAACAGCAAGATGAAGTGTGCCATCAAAGTCCCAAGTTAAACAGAACTTATAGATAATGAGTCTATTTTCATGTGAGCCTGGGAAGTCAATATGGTATATTGAGTAATGCTTGGAGTGACAAAAGGAATTGTGGTATTGGAAGCTGCGCCTTGCCCCTTACAAACTGAAGTTCTGAGGAAAGGCATTGAACCTTATTGAGTTTGTCCCCCATGGGCTAAATAGAAACTGGAACTGTGTATATGTGCTCAATCATTACATTATAACCCATAAATGGTATAATTTTGATTAATAAAACGGAAAGTGGAACTGTGACATTATCTCACAGAGTAGCTAGGTAGGTCAACCAAGATGACACATATATAGCACTTGGTATGCAGCCTAGAGTAATTAGTACTTTTAAGTTACTCTTTCTTTCCACTACCAGTTCCCACAAATTCTTGAGAGAACTTTTTGTTCCAATGTCAATTTTATTAATCAAAAGCATACAGTTTGTGGTATATAATGTATTTATTGAGTATACATATACAGTTTCAATTTGTGTTTTAACAAACTTCCTCTGGCTGCAAGATGTTAAAACCTATTCTCCTGGCCCTTTCTCTCCATGAAGTCCTCATCCCCAAAGAAAGCAAAGGTTATCTGAGCTGGGATATGGAATATGGGCCAACATGGCTGTATATTTCCTCCTTTGTGTAACGCTTCAATGCATAACTCCAGAACACAGTGTATCTGCCAGGATATATACCTGAAAAACACATGGCTTATACTATTCCTCTTTTCCATGTAACTCCATGTTGAAGCAAAAGTTTGAATCTAACAGAATATGTATGATATGTTTGTATCATAACAATAAGAAAGCTGAGAAAAGGGGTTTGGGATTCTCTATTAATAATGCAGGACCATTAATAATTGGAGGCAAATGTTCAGATGTTGGGTGCCATGGATGTAAGTTGTTCATTACCATTGTTATATTTGTCTTATGTGATTTTGCTACTCAGAACTGACTGTTCATATATAAACTGAATATAAATAAATTATTTGAAGTGGGTTGAAGAAGGATTCAAATAGGAACACAGAGGGATAAATTGGGCCAGTTTTCTCTGTATTATGGTTCATCATGATGGTCAACTTAACAAGATTTGAAATCATCTAGGAAATGTGGCTCTAGGCATGTCTGTGAAGGTATTTCCAAAGAGAATTAACTGAGGAGAGAAGACCTGCCCTTCAAGTGGGCAACAGCTTCTAACAGGCAACTCCAATATACAAAAAAAAAAAAAAAGGCATGAGGGGGAAGTAATAGAAAGCAGTGTCTCCTTCCTGTATTCATATCTTCCTGAGTGAGTGCATATTCACTGCTAATGACATGAGACTTTAGCTGTATTGGCCTTCTATGATATACTAATTATCAGCCACTTTCTAGTGAGTTTCCAGGCCATATTGGAACTGCTAAGGCACCAAGTTTGTGGACCAAGAAGCTACAGGGTTCTCTGTCTTTTAGATGTGCAAATGCCCACTGTGGACTACTCAACCCCTATTATGTAAGCCATGCTAATAAATCCTCTAGTATTATATATAACCATTAGTTTGTGTCTATTCCTTTTACTAGCTCTCATTAAGAGAATCTGAAAGGGAGACATTAGCAAAGAGTTAGCAGCTAGGAAAGAAATTTAGTTTATAAGAATGGGAAGCATTATCTGAGGATAGGGAGCAAAGATCCACAGTAATAGATCTGATTCAGGGGCAATATTTACAAGGCAGTTGTGGTGTCACTAGATTTTTCATAGCATCTGGACTAAGATTCTAGCTATTTATGTAGCCTTAGATGTGCTTCACATATGACCGAATACATCTCTCGACCTGCAGCCTGAAAAAAAAAATCCTCACCCTCTGTGGTAGTTTGAATAGATGGCTCCCAATATATTTAGTGTTTTATTAGTTTGTAGTTTGTATCTGCAGCCATCTGGCTGGTGGCAGTGTCACTAGATGGATCATAAGGTGTGGTGGTGGGTTTGAGATTTCCATCTAAAGATATGCAAAGTGTGCCTAGCCGGAGTTCCTGAAGTGTGCTGTGCTGTGTCTCTTTTGACTTTAGGCATGTGCTTCTGTCTCTCTGCTTGGACCTATGAAGGCAGGCCAGCTTCTTCTGCCATTATGGAACTTCCCCTGGATCTGTAAGCTTCTATAAATCCCTTCCTCCCTAACTGTGCCTGGTCTGGAAGTTCTTCTCAGTGAACCTGAAGCTGTCTGCTACACCCACTGTAACAGGTAGACTGAAAAATAGAGCAGACAATTGTTAGGTTGTCCACTGGATATACTTTCATAAAGGAAGACATGTCTTATTAATTTGTATATCATCCTAAGCATTCAAACAGACAGGAAGGAATCTGGAATTGCTTATTAAAAGCTGAAACGAAGGTATACACAGTAATGCCAAGCCATACCACCCCTGGGCATATTCCCACATGATTCTAACCCCTATTACAAGAGTGATTTATTCATCAGTGCTTATTGCTGCCCTCTTCACAGTAACAAGGGAGTGGAATCAGTCTAGATGTCCATCATGGAGGGATGTATAATGAAAATATGGTGAATATACACAATGACATTGTACTCTGTCATAAAGAAAAATGAAATTATGTTTTTTTGGAAAATATTATATGATGTTAAGCTAACACAGGTACAGAAAGGCAAACATTGCATGTTCTCTCACCAATATGAGGGGAAGGAGAGACTGAGACCTGGACACAGTTAAATAATTTAGGAGAGCAGAAATAGAAGCATCAGAGGAGTCACTCCTATATCTCCAGTGCTTTGTGCATTTTTTCAGACTGTGTAAACTGAACATAACCTGCTTGGTAAGGCCAAATAATAAGACGTTTTGGTAACAAGTGCAGAATTTTCTTCTTTCTGACTATGAACATAATGTATCAATCAGAGTACTAGCTGTAACTGATGACCCATTTAATGCATTGCACTCAGGAGTTTAAGGAAGACAGTATTTTCAGAGGAGTGAGCCAAATGAGGGCTCTCAAAAGGCTGGTGAACTATACAGTAATTAGCAACAACTGTAACCTATTACTGCTGTAGACTCGAGAAGCCAGGGGAGGAGCAATGTTACCCAAGTTCTGAGCAGAGGAGACCAGGAGAGATTCCCTGGCCATAACTGTGGCCATAGAATAACAGCCCCCATCAGAAGCATGCAGTGTGGCAGGGAATAACTTCTCACCTTTCTCCCATTCCCAGAGGCAGTCCTCTTTGGCCATTCCCAATACAAATACACAGAACAAGGGAGACCAAGGTCTGAGGTCTTTGGATATGATCTTTCTAAGGAACAGAGTGCATGAAGAAAGAGTAGATGATGGACTGGGTGCGAGAGGATGCACCAGACCACACGTCACCCTGGAAATGTGATAGTGACTTCTCTGTTCTCTGAATGCCATAGCACTTATAGAGAACTTGAAGATGCAGAGCCCTAGGCTCCCCTCCAGAAATACAGGATCAGGTATCTATGAGGAAAGAGCCCAGAAAATTCTAATATATAGCCAAGTGGGGAGTCACCTGCAGTAGGCTGTATCATCACCCCACACTGGTCTAGCTTTTACAGAACATGTAGTAAGATGTCAACATTTATTGTGAATTTATACTGTGCTTGATACAGTGTTGGAGACTTTATAGTGAGAGATGCAACTATGTCTTTCCCAGTGTTTCTTACAATTTACCTAGATAAGGCTTGGTGACAATGGTTTGAAAAGAATAGCATATGACATAGGCAAAGCATGTATTTCACCCCTATTATTCTAATCTCATCAGTGAATTGCTCTTAGGATTACAGTGGCCCCGGCTTTCCTCCTTTGTTAATAACCCTTCTGAGTTAGTCGGATTGATACTGGAAATGATAGTGATAGTATAGTCACCACTAATGCCTACTGAGTATAGCACTCAGCACAGTTGGTACATCATTTCATATAACTCTCCCTGTCATAGCCATGTGGCTGTGTGCCACAGTATTAGCATCTCCCCTTAAATAGATTCTGGGGACTCAAGAGATTACTCAGCAGTTAAGGTGCTTACTTGCAAAGACTCATGACCCAAGTTTGATGCCTCAGTACCCATGTAAAGCCAGATGCACAATGTGGCACATGCATCTGGAGTTCATTTTCAGTGGCTGGAGGCAGTGGTGCACCCATTCCTTCTGTCTATCTTCTCTCTTCCTCTCTCTCTGCTTTCAAATAAAAATATATTTTAAAAAATAGATTCTGTTTTGAAAAATGGCTTAAGATAAAGTAGCAGTATTCTACAAAAGACAGGGGGAAAACTAACATACAGCAAAGGTGAAAGAGGAAAAAGTGAAGGACAGGGAGGATTATAGAACCAACTCCAGGGGAAGAAATGGAAGCATGGAAATTAAGCATGCTTCGCATTGTTTAAAAAGACGGTCATATAGCAGTAGAGAACACAATGAAGTTGACTAGCTTTAGTGCCATCATGTGGTTATCTGATGTAAAGGCAGCCAGTTCACTATTTCAGTTAGTGAGGAACTAGCAAGACAATGGAGAAATAATGCCAAGAGGAAGACCTGCCCTTAAGACCATCATCAGTTTTATTTTCTTCTGTAGCAGCAGATGGGAAGCACCTTACCCAACAAATAATTCAGGGATGAGCTCCCTTTCTCATGTGGAATATTTCAGGAAGGGGAGAAATAAGCTCCTTTGGTATTTTTCCTATTCAAAGTGAAAATAGCTTCATGTTTCTTGGGATGTGTGGAATCTCATTACTTTAAGGATCTTGCTGTTTTTAATATAAAAGATGATTACTGAGAATATAAAACACATTGGCTTTCTAATTCTTCATTCCTTATGCATGGAGGACATTATTGCACAAAACACGTGTTAGTACGATTTTTCATTGCATGTCCAAAACAACTTTGGAAGGTAATAACCATCCTCACTTTGCCTATGGGTAAATAGGTTTAAAGAAATGAAATGAGGGCTGGAGAAATTGCTTAGTGGTTAAGCACTTGCTGTGAAGCCTAAGGACCCCCGTTGGAGGCTCAATTCTCCAGGACCATGTTAGCCAGATGCACAAGGGGGCGCTCACATCTGGAGTTCGTTCGCAGTGGCTGGAAGTCCTGGCATGCCCATTCTCTCTCTATCTGCCTTTTTCTCTGTTTCTCTCAAATAAATAAATAAAAATACACAAAAAAGTTTTAAAAATAAATGAAATGAATTATCTATAACCAGACAGCAAAATAACCATGGAATCATTTTATGATTTTCTCATTCTGTTAAATGTAACATTTAGAGAGCACCAAGAGCATGCCAGGCACAAGATATACAATTGGATGAAGTTGCTTTGCTCCCTAACACATTGGCTCCTTCCTGTTTTCTCCAGCTTCACCTAATTTTCCTCTGCATGGAACTGCCTCTCTGTGCAGGATGCTAAGAGATTTTAAGCTATACCTGAACTATGAATTTTCCAGAACTGGCTGTTAGGCCGTAGTTGATCTGGGCAATCCCCTTGGCTAACTTCATCATCACCTCCACCCACCAATGATTCTTAAAGTCTTCTCCCTTTTAAAAGGATTATCTTAACTAGATTGATCTTAATGTATCTGTTGATTTATGTGTAGTGAAATGACTATTACAGTCAAACATATTAACAATTATCTCCTACCACAGTTACCTATATAATTATTAAAAGCCTTTGAAAATTTACTTTTCTGCTTTTTTATCAAATTTAATATAGGTTTATTCTTTCATATCATTAAAAGCAATCGTGTTGTTTTGATCTTGCCTTAGAAAATACATACATGTTTAAAGAAGAAAATTGCAAATCAATTCATTTTGCCCTTTCTCCATATATTATTTCATTTTATCCTAAGGTGGATAAACATAAAAACCAAGTTTTACAACTGGGCAATCTGATAACAAGGCTACTCATCTATCTAGTCCAAAGCTCTCCCTATAAAAGCAGGGAATCCAAGGCTCAGAGTGGGAAAGGGAAGGGCTCAAAACTGCTAAGGAAAACTGAAACCCAAGATACCTGAAATCCTGGCCAAGCCTGTTTATAGAACCGTACTCTGCTGCCCCTCTGTGGACATAAGAATGTGTTTGTGTTAAGCTGCCTGATTGTGCTACAGTGAGCACAAGAAAACACACCACTCATAAAGAAGGAAACTGACAACAAGGAAAGGTAACAGGAAATGCCTGGAAATTGAATCCACAAAGGTCAAACCCCAAGCCACCATAAAAGGCTTTGAACTGGCAAGGATGAAAGGAAATGATGAAAGAGCAGAGGAAATGAGCTTTGGAGAAAGGAAATACAGGGAATACACACATGGCCCTTTGAGGTCACTTCTATTGCAGGTCTTTGCTAAGTTACATGGGTCCCTCCTTCCCTGTAGCCTGAGGCATCCCCTTCAAGGAGGCTCTTTGAGAAGTGGGCTGGATGCCTACTAATAACAAGATCCATAATCCAGTCCATTGTGTTTTGTATGTGGCTATCACTTCACTCAGTCATCTCACTAACCCTATTACCATTTCCCGCTAAGAGAGGCACAGATAGGTTAAGGAGTGGGCCATGCTTTACACTAGTAAGTGGCGGTGCTCAAATTTAGATGCAGGGTGTTCAATACTTACCCTGTGCTTTAATCCTTCACATTATATAGACCATAGCTTCTTAAACTGTCAACTTGTGACCTTGTGGGGTCAAGTAACTGAATGGAAGGTTTGTGGACAATTTGGTGATGGAAAATGTTTCTGGATGTGCAGTGATCAAAAACTAACTCAAGGTCCAATGTGTGAGTCCAAAGTGTTTCTGGAAGTTCTTTGCCCATGCTGCACTGTGCAAGTTCACTGCAGCCTTGGTTCTGAGCACATAGCATTCAGATATTGCATTGGGTCTGCCATCCCACCTACCAATGCAATGCAATGCTAGTGATGCTGCAGGGAGCACCTTAGCTTGGATTCAAGACTGCTGTGTGTTATGAATTGTAGTGTTTTATTGTACATACATTTTTTTTTTGTTTTTGGAGAAGCATAATGGTTTAATTATGGAAAATAAACTTTATTGCCCTACTATCTCCAACATGTAAGTATCAAATTAGCAGGTCTTTGGATTGTATTGAGTTAGAATGTTTGTTTGTTTGTTTTTTTAAACTGCTATTGGAGTAGCTTAGTTGTTTCTTAAAAGAAAATTAAGACAGCATTGCAGTGATTTCTGGAATGCTCCTAAACATACTTCAACTCTTTTGTACTGTGTAGTTATGTAAAGTGGTGTTCCCAGCATTGATGATTAGAAAATCAAAATATCAATCAACTGAAAAGCACTGAAGATGCTCTATGTCCTTTTGTATGAAATAGTCAGCCAAGACTTAATTTTGTCTATAAAAATAAGTAGGCCTACTTCATTAATATGCAAATTTACTATCATGTATAATAAATGGTAAAATTATGTCTATACCAAAGATTTGTTTTAAAATCAATTTTGGGGGGGCTATAGAGATGGCTTAGCAGTTAAGGAGCTTACTTGTGAACCCTAAGGGTCCAAGTTCAATGCTCTAGTACTCATGTAAGCCAAATGCCCAAGGTGGTGCATTCATGTGAAGTTCATATGCAGTGGGTAAAGGTCCTGGCTCACCCATTCTCTCTATATATATATCTATCTCCCCCTCTCTCTCCATATATATAATACTTATATATCAAAATAAAAATACTTTTTAAAAATTAAAATCTCTTTATGATTTATTATTGGTATACCTGTTTTATATACATGTATAACTGGGGTTGCACAAAAATTTCTTGGGTTAAAGGGCTCACAAGTAAAAAAAATAAAAAACAATTAAGCATTTCTGATACAGAATAGCATCTTGCTGTAATATGTCCTTTTTTTGAAAACTGAAGCTTGACATTTAAGTTCCTTTTCTTGTTGCTGTGACCAAATATCTGAATGAAAGCAACTTAAAGAAAGATTTGTTTTGGCTAATGGTTGAAGGGCATACAGTCCATCATGTTGTGTAAGGGTAGGCATGGCAGCAGACAGCAGGCAGTATGTTCGCATGGGGACAGATCATAGAGCTGAGACAGGAGCATTAGTAGTCATCTCCTTTTCCCCTGTTTATTCAGTCCAGGACCTCAGCCTGTAGAATGGTGTTACCACATTTAGGATTAGTTTTCCCTCCTTGATTAAACTCTCCCCAGCATGCCCAGATTTGTGTCTTCCAGAAGATTTAAATCCAGTCATGTTCATAATATAAACTAACCATCAGAGGGTGGAGAGATGTTCAGTTGGTAAAGTTGTTACCTTGCAAGCATGATAAATTTGAACTCAGGATTTCACATTTTTAAAAAATCTGGGGGCTGGAGAGATTACTCAGTGTTTAAGGATCTTGTCTGCAAAGCTAATTATGCAGGTTTGATTCCCCGGTACCCAAGTCAAACAAGATGCACAAAGTGGTGCATGCACTGGCTGGTGGCCCTGGTGTGCCCAATCTTATTCTCTACCCCCCCCCGTCCTCTTTCTTTCTTTTCTCTCTGTCTCTCTTGGCTTGTAAATAAATAAATAAAAATAAAATAAAGTCTTGTGTACAGAGTGGGTAGGAATACCCTGAGGCATGGTCCCCTCACTAGCCCATAGGGACTGACTGAGGTCCCCACAGTGAATAACATAACTCCACTGAGGAGGGTGCCCAGGGAAGTGGGATCAGGTGCGAGGGGATAAAAGAGTATAAATTGTTAATAAATTTATTTTTATTGACAACTTCCATGATTGTAAACAATATTCCATGTTAATTCTCTCCCTCCCCCAACTATCCCCTTTGAAACTCCACTCTCCATCATATCCCTTCCCCTTCTCAATCAGTCTCTCTTTTGTTTTGATGTCATAATCTTTTCCTCCTACTATGATGGTCTTGTGTAAAAAGCCTGGTGTGATGGTGTGTGCTTATAATCCCAGTACTGGAAAGGCAGACACAGTCATATCCCGAGGGCCCATTGGCAGGCCAGTCTAGCCAATAATAGATCTTGTGATAAAAAAAAGGGACACAATCATCCTGAAGGTGAAATAATATGTTGTCCACTGGCCTCCACACACATGCCTACGTGCATTTGTGCACGTGTGTGTGCACGCACACACACACACACACACACACACACACACACACCAAAGAGGAATAATAATCACAAATGGGGAACATTTTCATTTTAAAAATAGTATCAGTATAATAATGGTGACATCAGACATTAATTGTTGATGAATTACTCTGTGCCAAACTCTATACTAATTATATTTAATAAATGATCTCATCTAACCTTCCCAAAACTCTAGAAGATAATGACAAACTCACAATTGCTGAATAATTTGCTCCAGGTTACATATCTGAGTATATCCTTATGCTAAAAGCACTATCACCATCAGGCAATCTATACTCAGTCCTCATTCCCATAGGTTCATTTCTTTTCCGAGATCCTACTGCTTTTGATGCCAATTAGAGAGTCAGTGAAGGATGACTGGGGTGTTGAAGTAAACATGCCAAGTGAGTGTTATACTTCTCAGAGATTTCATTTGTGTGGAATCAAGTTCATGAAATCTCCATTTGATGTCCAGACTTAAATTAACAATTAACTAAATGCCTTTATCAGTTTCAATCTTACTCTTGACAAGGTTGTTTCTAGGAGTCGTTGATTGACTTGCCCTTTTTTAATGAATTGGTGATTCATTCAGTAAACAGATACTATTAGCCAGCAACTTTAACCCCTGAGCAATTTCCCCAGCCCCTAACAAACAGATACCTGATTACACTAAGCAGCATCTATAGTGTGTGAGTACATTAGGAACCTAACCTCAAGCCATGATCTATGGAGCTTTAAGAAAGTTGCCTGCCTTTACTGAACCTCAGTAGTTATACTTGAGCCTAATGATTGATCTACAAGATGCTTCCCATTGTAGGTTTAAGAGCAAGTTTGATTAATGTTTTTGTTTGTCTGTCTTAAATATTTCACTACTGCTTTATTTTAAAGTGCAGTAAAGAATGGGAGCTAGTTTCCTCAGCGGTTCAAATGAAAACCCTTGTGAATAGTAGCCAGTTAAGTGATTTTAAAGCAGATATGCAAGGAGTAAGGGAACAGTATGGGAGCCTGGGAGACATGAGAAGAAATTACAGAAACAGGAAAAGCCTTGGAGAGAGATCAAACATTGAAAATCAAGGAATTTTGAATTCTTCTTTGCAACTGTGTGGAGACTCGTGTTTTATTTTGTTAGTTTTGGTGATCCAGGGTCTCCCTCTATAATTCAGGTTTGCTGGAAACTCACGAGACCCCATCTCTGCTCCAAATATTGGAATTACAGGTGTGCACCATCATATCTGGCTTGCAATAGTGTGTCTTGGTCTTTGTGACCGCATCTTGGGCAACAGCTCTTTAACCATTCATTCTTTTCACCCCTCCATCCATACAATCTCTTTCTTTCAGAAGTAGACATTCCAGACAACCAGAAAGAGGTTCCAGGTAGACTATATATGTATGATCCTGGATCTTGTGTACCAACAAAATTTATGTCTTTCTTCTTTATCAATACTAAGAGGACTATGTTGGGTTCAAATCAAATCTAGATGCACTTTGAATTTTTGCTTCTATATCCATTCCACTGGAAACCTCTTCCAGAATTTCATCAGGCTCATCCCATATCCTTATTTGTTTTACTTTGATTAGACTAAAAGATTAACAGGGAGATGAGGCTGAAAAGGAAGGGGCTGAGAAGACAGGATGCAAAACTGAGTACTTTCTGTGATAGACACTTGTTTCTGAAAACAATAAATTCTTTAATCTTCTACATCTTCCCTCCCTCCCTCTCCCTCTCCCTCTCTCTTTCTCTCTTCTCTCTAACTCTTGTATATTAGCTATCTTTTCCCTAATTTTCTTAGTGGGCACTGACCTGTAACTCCCAGTACCAGCATGGAGCTATCATCCACAATGAGCTTTTGATAGAGAGACCTACAAGGTTTCCTAAAAGACAGACAGATTTCTGTCAGAGTACTTGATGACCCACCAAAGGTTAGTGGTAAGACCCTACTGCTGAAGACACCATATGCGGTTGACACATAAAATGGAATGGCATGGATGGATGCCAGAAGAGAGTCAGTCCCCAGACAGTCAGCACGTCTAGTGCCAGAAGGTGCTACATGGGCGACTGGGGGAAAATGACCAATATCTGTCCAATAAACTCATTGTCTAACCTACTTAGCAGCAAATAACCTGCCGTGATGCCCACACAAGTGCAATAGTGTCACACAGCCATGTGGGGAACCAGCTGCTCTTGATTTGGCTAACTGATCCCCTCAGTGGTATGGGACCCATAGCTGGAGCTGAGAAACAAGTCAGAACCATATCCAAATATAAGCCCACTGTCCATTATCAAGCTACCATCAATCATGGGCTACAAGGGGGCCTACATCTATTAAATTCTCTATAAAAAATTAAGGGTTATCTCATTTGTCCTGGTGCTAACTTACTCTCCGTTGGAGAATCTGCTTCTCCTTTTAAGATAGATGTAGATCCTAAGGAGAGAACCACCCCATCATACCTCAATAGGGCCCTGGCTGAAACTAAGAAAAATTGGTGAAACAAGCAAAGGTGCTGTTTTCCTGATGAACTGGATACCAGCACAAGGAGGAAGGAGACCAACACAAAGAAAAATCAACTCCTACCAAATCAGAGAGCCAGAGACCCAGATGCCCCCAACACCTCATCACTGAAGTAGACCAAAAATGAACCCAACATGGCTCAGGGAAATTTTGCAGAAGAGTGGGCAGAAAGAATGTCAGAGCCACATGTTGGGTCATGATATGCAGAGACATTTATCTTACCCATAACTGTGGGCTAACTCCACAATGCACGACCCATATACCTCAATAAGGAGGGGCCCATGGAGAGGGGGTAGGTCACGGATGAGCCTAATAATGGTATCAAACTGACTGTACTTGCTGAATACAAAAATAATTAATAAAAAAATTTTTAAAAACCATAAATTCTTAAATGACTCAGCATATACCTTCATTAGTAGAGAGGTAAAACAATCATGGTAACACATGCAGAACAATGAATTAGAAGATCCATTCCATGAGCCTTCTGCCTTTAATTTGCTTCATGACTTTACATAAATCACTTTACCTCTTGTTTCAGGTTTCCCAATTATAATAGCAGCATGTTACCATTAGCTATTTACATGGTTTCTGGTTTCTTTTCTTTCTTTCTTTCTTTCTTTCTTTCTTTCTTTCTTTCTTTCTTTCTTTCTTTCTGTTTTTTTTTTTTTTTTTTTTTGGAGGTAGGGTCTCACTCTATCCCAGGCTGACCTGGAATTCACTCTGTATTCTCAGGGTAGCTTCGAACTCATGGCAATCCTCCTACCTCTGCCTCCTGAGTGCAGGGATTAAAGGCGTGTGCCACCACACTCTGCTCTTTTCTTTTTTGATTGCCATGATTATTGACTATAATTTTCTACTTGTAAAAAGACCTTTAAAAATAGATACAAGTCTTTCAGCCAGAGCTGCCATCTTCAAGTAATTTGCGAAAATGACAAACACAAAGGGAAAGAGGAGAGGCACCTGGTACATGTTCTTTAGGCCCTTTAGAAAACATGGAGTTGTTCCATTGACCAAGTATATGTGAATCTACAAGAAGGGTGATATTGTAGACATCAAGGGAATGGGTACTGTCCAAAAGGAACACCTCATAAATGTTACCATGGAAAGACTGGAAGAGTCTACAGTGTCACTCAGCATGCTGTTGGCATTGTTGTGAACAAGCAAGTCAAGGGCAAGATTCTTGCCAAGAGAATTAATGTGCATATTGAGCATATTAAGCACTCTAAGAGCCGAGACAGCTTCCTGAAACGGGTGAAGGAAAATGATCAGAAGAAGAAGGAGGCCAAGGAACCTGGGTGCAGGTGAAGTGGCAGCCCACTCCGCCCAGAGCAGCACCCTGTGTGAGAACTAATGGAAAAGAACCTGAACTGCTGGAGCCTATTCCCTATGAATTGATGGCTTAATAGATATCATAAATAAGTGAGACCTAGATTGTAAAGATGCTTTTCTTCATTAAAGTATGATGTCCTCACTGAAAAAAAATAGATACAAGTATTTAAAAGATCAAAGTATTATTGGTACTTTAATATGATCACCTAGAAAACTCAACAATTAAGCAAAAATACATCAGAATATAAGATTTAAATAAATTCGTTTCCCCTTCTATTTACAGCTCTAGTCACCTTGAGTCTAAGTCATACTTTCTCAACAAACCAATTGTGGGCATGAGTTTTTGAGCTGCAAAACAGATTATGAGACACAATATTAATATGGTTAACCTGTAACTAGTACAGACCTTAACTAAGAATTAAATGCCATATATATAATGGTATTTTTAAAAACTTCTCTAGAAATAGTTATGTATTAAAAGTATTTAAATCATTTAAGTTCTCACTGAGGACTACTTTGATTCCCCCATATATAAGCCATTGAATATAAACAAATTAATACTTTGTGGATTTAAGATAATTTTCAAAATCTCAACAGAGCTGAATGAACTAACTATATGCATGACAAAATAAGTTATTTGATCAAGAATCTTACTTAGACTTCTTTATTTTTCCACATAAGTTTTAAAAATATAGTTATATATAATGGTTTTCTTCATGATTTTCATACATATATATTAGATATTTTATATTTATATTATACGAAGAGAAAAAATATCCACTTTTTGCCCCTTCCTTTGCTCAAGAACCATATATTGCTTCATTAATCCCTCTTCTATGAAATCATTCCCATCAAGTTCCAGCATTTGACCACCTTGGAAAAAAAAATCTCTTTACCCCACCAGCTACTGCATATTTTCTCAGTTCTCTTCCATAGCAAGATTTATTTTTTAATATATTTTCAATAAATTTCCTTATTTTTACAGTGCTAAGGATAAAATCCAGGGCTTTACATAAGCTTGCAAGTGCTCCATCACTGAGATACATACCTATCCTGAAAGTAAAATGCCTTGAAAGAACTATATAGACACGTTGACATCATTTTTATCATTTCAATGTACCTACACCATCTATATCTCTAGAATCAATCAGATCTATCACCTTTACCAGGAGAGCTGTGGCAATACCCCCCCCCAGTTTTTTCTTCATCTAGTTGCTTACAATGGCATTAAGTGCAATTCACTATTCAATTTATGCCATACTTTCTTACCTGGTTGCTTTGACCAGAAAGTCTTAATTTTATTTTTTTTAATATTTTATTTTTCAGCCAGGCATTGTGGCACACCCTTTAATCCCAGCACTCAGGATACAGAGGTAGGAGGATTGCCATGAGTTCAAGGCCACCCTGAGACTGCATAGTGAATTCCAGTTCAGCCTGAGCTACAGCAAGACCCTACCTCAAAAAAACAAAAGAAATTTTTTTTTCATTTATTTATCTGAGAGAGAGAGAGAGAGAGAGAGAGAGAGCAGGATAGAGAGAGAGAGAGAGAGAGAGAGAGAGAAAGAGAGAGAGAGAGAGAGAGAGAGAGAATGGGCATTCCAGGGGCCTCAAGCCACAACAAATGGACTCCAGATGCATGCACCATCATGTTCATCTGGCTTTCATGGGATCTTGAAAATTGAACCTGTGTCCTTAGGCTTCACAGGCAAGCACCTAAACTGGTAAACCATCCCTCCAGCCCTTAATTTTCTTTTTATGTCCTCCTAGAAATTCCTTCACAATCTCTGCAGACCCCTCTGTTGAGGAACATAGCAACTAAGAGTACAGAATCGTGGGTTATGCTTTCGAACATGATAGTCACTAGTACTATGGGGACTAGTACATTTAAATTAAAATAAATTATATTAAAAATTAGACACTTGTATAATAAAATTAGAATTAATTGCTGCCTGAATCCCACCAGCCATATTTCTATTGTTTAAGTAAAACAAATAGCTAAGAAGACCACACAGCAAGTCATAGAGTATTTCCATCATCACAAAAACTTCTGTAGAATGCTACTGCTAAGGCTATAGTTCTAGGATTAGAACTTCAGCTCTGTCCTTCTACCAGATGATGACAGTTACCCAAGTTAATTAATTTCTCATAACCTTGATTTATCTTTTTATAAAATGAGACTGCTAAAACACACTATATACATGTATGAAAACTGTCATAATGAGCCCATTATGTTGTACAATTAACATATGCTATCTTTTTGTTAATAAAGCTGCTATGATCTGGATCCTCTAAACGTTGATGTGTTAGGAGCTTAGTCCTCAGGGTGGCAGTGTTCACATAATGGAACCTCTAAGAGGCAAGGCATATTGGAAGATAACTACATCATGAATGCTCTTCTTTCAGGAATAGGTCAATGTTGGTTCAATGTCACATCTCCCAATAGTAGATTAGTGCCCAAGAAGAGCGAAGTCTTTTTGAATAAAGCAGCAAATTTGGCTCTCTTGTTTCCTTGCTTATATAACCCATCTGCATTTACCTATTTTGGTTTAAATGCAAAATGTCCCCTCTAGGCTCATGGGATTGAACACATGATCTGTTGTAGCTCATAGCACTGTTTGGGAAAGATGTGAAACTTTAGAAGATAGAGATGTGGTTGAGGAAATAGGCCACTGGAGGAAGTGAAGTTTGGTAGCCTGACCCAACTCCTATTCATTCTTTGCTTCCCAACTGATGAATTCAGCCCCTGCTATTGCCATGATAGAATGTATTTCCTCTCAAACTGTAAAACAATATAAAATCTTTTCCTTTCCTAAGTTTCTTTTGGTGAGGAATTTGTTCACAGCAATTAGAAAATAACTAAAACAATAACCAATTCCCATTCTGCTTCTCCAACATGTTTTCACACAGACACTGATGCTATATACTTTGAACTTTGTAGCCACAAGAATAATGAGTCAACTAAAACTATTTTCTTTATATATTGTGCAGTGTCAGGTATTCTCTTCTATAGCAAGACAAAAAGAGCCAAGAAACAGCCAATAATCCTTTCCTTGCTGATTGTTGTCAAGAGATTAATGAGTTCTCTGGAGTTTCCTATTGTTACCCTTGTTTATTACAATACAGTTACAAAAAAATGAAAAGAAGAATGAAAACTGAAATGTAAAGATGGTAGTAGAGGATATATGTGTTTTTCAAGAAATAGAAGAATAGATATGCTAATAATTGAAAAGGAAATTCTTGTATTGATACATCAGAAAAGATATTCTATGCTATTTTGACTTTTAAATGATTCAGTCTTCAATGGCTTCATTTTATTTTATTTTTTTGTTTTGCTTTGTTGTTTGATTTTCTTTCTTTTTGCTTATTTATTTTTTTATTTTTTTTTATTTTTTTGAGTTAGTGTCTCATTGTAGCCCAGACTGGCCTGGAATTCACTATGTGGTCTCAGGGTGGCTTCGAGCTCATGGCAATCCTCCTACCTCTGCTTCCCAAAAGCTTGGATTAAAGGCATGTGCCACAACGCCCAGCTTCATTTTATTTTTAAGATTAAGCTTGTCCAAGTCATACAAGAATTTTGACAAGCAAAACCAAGTTTACATTTCCAATCCTGTTTTGCAGAACATGTTTGTAGGAGCTCTCGGCTTTAACCACCTCATCTGTGTATTTTACAAATGTTAACCAACTAGTCCATACCAAATGTCTATGAGATAGGTCCCATTGTTATCCATAGTCTATAGATGAGAAAGCTGAAGTACACACAGGGCAAACCATTGCTTGTCTCGGGTCATCAACTGATAAGTGGTGGAACCAAGATTTAAACTCAAATCTGGCTTATGAACCTGGGTTCCTCACCAATATGTCCTTGGCTGCATTACTAACTTTTGAATTTGTCTTTGCTTTGCTTTACTCCATTAGGGTTACTTTTATCCTTTCTACTTCTTTAAATACCACTGGTTCTTTAAAGCCTTCCATTACTACACTACACCACTCCTCAGTAATCTCTTTTCTTCTCCTTTCAATTTTCTGACACTCACGCACATATAAAGGTTCTACAAATGGAGAAATGTGATATTGACCTTTCTGAGTTTGGCTTATTTCACTGAACATGATGATCTGCAGTTACATCAATTTTCCTCAAAGTATAATCGCTTCATTCATTTCTTAAATGCTGAAAATTTCTATTATGTGTAAGTTGGTTGGATAAAAGAAGATAGCATATACCAAAAATTGGCCTCTCTGCTAATTGCAATAGGCATGTTATAGAATCACGTTAGGTGGCCATCTGTTCAAAAATGGATAAAGAAAATATGTTTCTGATAAAAATACAGCAATAATTCATTTATAAAGAAAGACAAAATCATGTCATTTATGGGATTACGTCTAGAATTTAAGGTTTAAGGTCACGTTCAGTGAAACAAGCCAAACTCAGAAAGATAAATATTACACGTTTTCTCTCATATGCAGAACCTAGATTAAAAACAACAAAATGGGGCTGGAGAGGTGGATTAATGGTTAAGGTACTTGCCTGCAAAGCCAAAGCACCCAGGTACATTTTTTAATTTTTTTTGCTTATTTTTTTTTAGTTTTTTGAGAGTGACAGGCAGAGAGAAGGAGAGAAAGAGAGGGAGTGAGAGAGAGAGAATGGGCACGCCAGGGCTTCTAGCCACTGCAAATGAACTCCAGACGTGTGCGCCCCCTTGTGCATCTGGCTAATGTGGGTCCTGCGGAATCGATCCTCGAACCAGGGTCCTTAGGCTTCAAAGGCAAGCACTTAACCACTAAGCCATCTCCCCAGCCCCCAGGTACAATTTCTGAGTACACACATAAAGCAGGATGGACAAGATGGCACATGCATCTGGAGTTTGTTTGCAATGGCTAGAGGCCCTGGGTCACCTGTTCTCTCTTAATCTATAACTGCCTCTTTCTCTCATATAAATGAATAATATATTTAAGGGACAAAATAACACAAAATGAATAAATTTAGAAGAAGAGTTATTTGGGAAGAAAGGGACCTGTGAAAGTGGTGACAAGAGAAAGTAATGGTAATGTGAATATGAGCAAAGTATATGGTATTCATAAAAGAAGAATCATAATGAATTCTACATTTCTGTATAGTTAATATATGTTAATTAAAAGGGAAATACATAAAGTATGTTTTCATTTTTAAAAAAAGTCCTCTGTAACAGCATGAAGTTCTTCATTGACATACATGCATAGCAGTAAGGGGTGAGTTGCTAGCAGGGCTTTAACTCAATGGAATGGCATGCAAAATCTTGGTTTTTAAAATTAAAGGAGACAGAATGAATAGATAAATGCATAAATCCAGTGCCCCTGTCACTGGTGTGGGGTGGCTGGGACCCTGTACCATTGCAGTGGCTGGGAGCCTTTACACATGTGCATTGAGAGTAGTTCCAGAATTCCTATTCCCAGGTGGGGCAGGCAAGGGACCACTGGATCCCTACATGTGCTGTTGGTGCATGATTTGGGGGTTCAGGAGGAGTCTCTAAAGTTTATGAACCACAACTTTTGGGTTTTATCCTACCTTTAGTAAAGAATTAATAAGGGAGAACTTCTGTTAACTGGGAACAGATAGCCAAGGAGAAAGTATTCGCTGGGGGCAGGTAGACACAGGTGAAACCACCCCCTCCATTGATTTGTGGCAAGACATGTCTCTTGACACCTCCACATTCTTATGTTCTTACCCATCAGGCCTGGTCTGTGGAGAGTGGTTAAGCCTTTCACCCCTAACCCTACTGCCCACATCCTACAACAGGTGCCCTGGCTGTCTCTTGGCACCTGGTTCCTGGCCCATACAGGGAGTACAGAAGTATCTGGAAAGCCCAGGAGGATAGCAGAACACCTCCACAATCTGCTCACCTAGGGTACAGTGGGGAATAGGGGCAAGTGCTACTGCTCCTGATCCCCAAAGGCAAGGCACAGCTGTGACTGCCGGCTGAAGAGGTTCTGGACCTCCAAACCAGTTCTTTTATCAACCACCATCCCAGAGGTACTGGAGTACTTTCAACCTCTACCTGTACATCAGTGGTTGTACCCCCACCCCACTCTTATTGAGTTCAAAAACTTGCTTCCTACTTAACAAAATAAGACTTTTAGCTCAAGATGCATAGACCCCACCCCTGCCGCCACACACATAGAAAGTAATGAAAGAAAAGCAAGCTAACAGGTTTCCAGCAAGTTTGCCTAGTCTCACAATGGAAGCCACCAATGAAAATATAGAGGAGACAACAGGACTTGAATTGCAAAATGAAAATAAAATAACCTTATTACATGAATTCATGAGACTCTGATCAAGAGAATGGCAGAACTAGAAGCAAAAGCAAACAATCACATAAATAAAATGCCTATAGCCTTTGTCACTAGCTGAGTTAATTGTCTCAATAACTTAATTGAGAAAAACCATATGGACCTCAAAATGAAGATAAATGAATTGAGGATCCAAAAAGAGGATTTCAACAACCAGCTGATTAAGCTTGATGAAGACATTATCAAATGCAAGAATGAATTCCTGGAAGTATCAAAAAAGTCAAACCTCAACCTGAAATTGGACCCCCAAAAAGAGATGGACAGAATGCAGAAAAACACAACAGAAAAAAAAAATCAAAATAGAGCTTTTAAAAGCCTCCCAAGAAGCACTCACTAACAGTGTCTATTATGTGGAGAACAGAACCTCTGACCTGGAATAAAAAAACAGAAGAAGTTGGTCGGGAATCCAAAAACTTTGGTAAGTTAAAAAATCATGTGAACAGAATATGAGGGGATTGTGGGATACCCTATAATGACCAAACATCCACATCATGGGTATAGCAGAAGGGGTCCAGGCCAAAGGCGTTGAGAACATATTCAACAAAAATATGGAAAAAAAAATTCTTGATTCCACAAAAGAGAGGCCCATCCAAATAAGAGAAGCTCCCAGAACATCAACAGACAAGATCAAAGAAGAAACTCTACAAGTCACATCATAGTTAAAACTCTGAAGCTGTGCATGGTGGCACATGCCTTTAATCCCAGCATTTGGGAAACAGAGGTAGGAGGATTGCCATGAGTTTGAGGCCAGCCTAAGATTACATAGTGAATTCCAGGTTAGCCTGGTCTGGAGTGAGACCCTACCTTGAAAAAAAAAAAAACAACTCTGAATAATGAAGATAGAGAAAGTGCTAAAAGAAACAACAGAAAAATAATTCACAATGTACAAAGGCAATCCCATGAGTTATCTCAGATTGTTTTCAGTGAAAACCATGAAAGACAGAAGGACCTGGAATGGAGTACTTCAAATCCTAAAGAACTATGGCTTCCAATCCAAACTACTGTATCCGGCAAAAATATCCCTCATAGTACATGGAGAAAGGAAAACTTTCCATCACAAAAGCCAGATCTATGATTATATGAATACACAGCCAAACCTACAGAGAATACTTCAGGAACTATTCCACACAGAAGAGTCAAACAAGAAATCTCAAGTGCCTAAAGAGAACAAAATTATGACAAAACCTAGACCAGGAATGAAAACATACAAAGAACCAAAACACTTATAACTTTAAATATTAATGGATTTAACTCACTTATAAAAAAACCATAAGTTAACAGAGTGGATCACAAAAATGGACCCTTCTATATTCTTGCTTCAAGAAACCCACCTCGCCATTAAAGACAGACATCTCCTCAGAGTGAAAGGATGGAAAACAATTTCTCAAGCAAATGGAAATAAGAAACAAGCAGGTGTGACTATATTAATATCTGACAAAATAGACTTCAGGGCTAGCAAGATGGCTTAGCGGTTAAGGAGGTTTCTGCAAAGCCTAAGGACCCAGGTTCAATTCACCAGGACCAACCTAAGAAAGATGCACAAGGTGGCTCATGTATCTAGATTTCTCCTGTAGTGGCTGAAGGTCCTGGACTGCCTATTTACTCTATCTGCTGCTGCTGTGCTCTCTTTCTCTCTCTCTCTCTCTCTCCAATAAATAAATAAACATTAAAATATTTTCAAAAATAGACTTCAAACCAAAAGTAATTAAAAAAAACAAAGGTCACTTTTTACACAAGGAAATAATCCAACAAGGGTACATCACAATCATTAATATATACGCACCAAACACAGGTGCACCACATTTTATAAAAAAAAAAAAAAAAAAAAAAAAACCTACTTGATAACAAATCAGAAATAAATCCCAATACCATCATAGTAGGGCACTTCAGTACACCACTTTTATCATTAGGCAGATCATCCAAGCAGAAAATCAAGAGGGAAATAATAGACCTTAAAAACACCATAGATTAATTAGACCTAAAGACATCTATAGGATATACCACCTCAATTCTACAGAAGGTATATTCTTCTGAGCAGCCTACTGAGCCTTTTCCAGTAGATCATATATTATGGCATAAATCATGCTTATGTAAATTCAGGAAAATTGATATAATTTCCTTCATCTATCAGATCAGAATACATTAAAGCTAAAAATTAACAATGAGAAAATACACTAGCTCCTGGAGACTGAAAAGCATGCCATTAAAGAATGAACAGACCATAAAGAAGTCAAAAAGGAAATTGTAAAATATCTTGACCTGAATAATAATGAAAATACAACATACCAAAATTTATGGGACACAATGAAGGGTACCCTAAGAGAAAAATTTATAGCACTAAATGTCTTATTAACAAAGACAGTGAGATATCAAATCAGAAACCTAACAAACCACCCAAAGGTGTTTGAAAAACAAACACAATACAACCAGAAGAGATTCAGACCAAAAGAAATAATTAATATAAAACGTAGAGCTGGTTCTTTGAAAAAAATGAACAAGATTGAAAAACCTCTGGCCAATTTGATCAAAAAAATGATGTCTCAAATGAACAAAATTGGAAATGAAAAGGGGGAGGTCACAACAGATATCAATGAAATTGTAAGAATCATCTGGACATATTTATCAAAACACTTCTTCAAAAATTGGATAACTTGGAGGAAACGGATGAATTAATAGACACATGCCACCTACTGAAATAAAGTTCAGAGTAGATAAATATCCTAAACAAACCTATGAAAACATAAAAACATTCAAGAGAGAATAGAGGAGGACTTAAGAAGATGGAAAGACCTCCCATGCCCCTAGATAGGTAGAATTAATATTGTGAATATGGCAATTATACCAAAAGCCATATACAGATTTAATGCAATACCAATAAAAATACTAGAATCATTCTTGACAGATATTGACAAAATGATCTCAAAATTCATATGGAATGGCAGAAGGCCTCAGATATCCAAACATATCCTCAGCAAAAAATAAAAAATAAAAAAAAAAACGGCGATATCACCATACCGTATCTAAAGCTATATTACAAATCAATAGTGACCAAAACAGCATGGTACTGGCATGAAAACAGAAACATAGACCAATGAAACAGAACTGAATTGAAGACCTAGACCTTAGGTCAAATAAATACAGCTGTTTGATGTTTGACAAAGGTGTCATTACTGTAAGCTGGAGAAAAGACAGCATCTTCAACAAATGGTGTTGGACAAATTGGATGACCGTATGTAGAAAAATGAAATTAGACCACTTATTTCCTTTTTAAAATATTTTTATTTATTTATTTGGGAGTGAAAGACAGAGAGAAAGAAGCAGAGAGAGAGAGAATGGGCGTGTCAGGGCCTCCAGCCACTGCAAACGAACTCCAGACATGTGCGCACCCTTGTGCATCTGGCTAATGTGGGTCCTGGGGAATTGAGCCTCGAACAGGGCAAGCGCTTAACTGCTAAGCCACTTCTCCAGCCCAGACCACTCATTTCACCATACAAAACAATAATAAATCCACGTGGATTAAAGATTTAAATATAAGACTTAAAACTCTTCAACAACTTGAGGAAAAATCAGGAGGCGCTATTCACAATAAAGGACTAGGAAAATACTTCCTGAACAAAACCCCAGTAGCTCAGGAAATTAAACAACACTCAACCAATGGGATCTCATGAAACTAAAAAGCTTTTGCACAATCAAACATACAATAAGCAGAGCCAATAGATTACCCACTGAATGGGAGAAAAATTTTTGCTAGCTATACCACTGACAGAAACCTAATATCTAGAATCTACAAAGAATTAAAAAAAAAAACTGAACAATAAAAAGTCAAACAACCCACTTCAAAAGTGGGGCAGAGACCTAAATAGGGAGTTCTCAGAGGAAGAATTACAAATGGTTAACACATACTTAAGAAAATGTTCAACATCCCTAACCATTAGGGAAATGCAAATTAAAACAACTATGAGATTCCACCTTACCCCGTAAGGAGAGCAAACATTAAAAATTCAAATTAAAGCAAATGTTCATGAGGATGTGACTAAATAGGAACCCTTATTCACTGTTGGTAGGAATGTAAGCTGGTACAAGCACTATGAAAATCACTGTGGAGACTTCTGAAAAGGATTCATAGAGAGTTCTAGCAGACCCTCTTATTCCCTTACTGGGCATTTACCCTAACAGCTCCACATCTCAGTTCAGAAATATTTGCTCAACCATGTTTATAGCTGCCCAATTCATAATTTATAAAAACTGGAATCAACCTAGGTGCCCATCATTGGATGAAAGGATAACCAAGATGTGATATATCTACAGGATAGAATTCTACTCACCTGTGAGAAAAAAAAAAAAAGACACATTGAAATTTGTAGAAAAATGGTCAAATATGAAACAGACCATTCTAAGTGAATACACTCAATCACAAACAGACATTGGTCTCATGAACTCACTCATCTGTAGTTCTTAACCTGGATCAGCCCAAGTTGCTGACATATCTGAACAGCATGTTGAGGCTTGGACAATAGGGAAGGTAGGGCTTGGGGGAAGGAGAAGGGTGGGGGGACACAAAACTAAATGCAAATTCAACTGGTACAATAGAATTCTACAGTCTGGAAGTTACACTAAATGCTGGAACCCTCAAGAAGACCTTAGGGGGAGCACTTGAATCAAAGAGTTCTGGAAAGGGTGAGAGGAAACCTCACCTCAAATTTCTCCTGTATCTCTTTCTTCTGTCTTTTTCTTTTTCCTTTTTCCTTGGTGCTGGCCTGTGATTCCCTGTAGCCCGACGTGCTCTATATCCACAATGAGCTGTTGATCAGAGAAACCTACTAAATCTCCAAAAAACAAACAAGACAGACTTCTGTCAGAGCACTTGATTGCTCATCAGAGGTTAATGGTAATACCCTACTGCTGGAGACAAAATATGCTGTTGGCATGGACCATGAAGAGACATGGCTGGAATCTGGAGGAGAGCTAGACCCCAGACAATTAGTGCTGGAAAGTGCTACATGAGCTACTGTGGGAAAGTGGCCAACATCTGTCAAAGCAACTCAGAGCATAAGTGACTCAGAAGCAAAAAACTTGATATGATGCTCACACAAGTGCAATAGTGGCACACACCCATGGTGGGTAACCAAGTGCTCTTGGATTGGCTAACAGATGTGCTCAGTGGAAAGGAAAACATATCTTGAACTAGGAAACAAGTCAGAATCATATCCAAGTAACAATTCTGCTTTCCATTGTCAAGTTCTCACTCACCGTAGACTATTAAAGGGTTTACATCCTTTTAATTCTTTCTAAATTAATAACAGTTAACCAATTTCACCTGTGTTGACTTCCTTCTCCATTGGAGAATGTGCTTCTCTTTTTCAGATGGGATCTGGACCTGAGGAGAGAAATGACCCAGTGCACTCCACCCTGGCCCCAGCTGAAAGCACAGAGGAATTGAGGAAATGAGCAAGAGAGCTGCTTTCTTAGTGAATCTGATATTAGCACAAGGATGAATGAGATAAACACTGTGGACACTCAACATCTACCAAAACAGAGATCCAGAGGCCCCTAAGTGCCATCATTGATGTAGACTTAAAATGTTCCCATCATGGCTCAGGGAATTTTGTGGAAGAGGGGGTGGAAAGATTGTTAGAGCCACAAGTTGGAACATTTTATGCAGAGACATTGCCTCCCCCCCAACACACCCATAATGCATAACCCACAATCTTCATGGTGTTGACCTGCATCCCAAAGGAGGAAGGCCTCATCAGAGAATCAGAGAATGGGCAAGGAGGTGGGAAAGGATGTTACCATCATGTGTTGTTTACATACTAAACATGTCCATATCTAATAAAAAATGAAAAACAAAACCTGGAATTAACCCAGATGTCCACAATTTAATGATGGGATAATGAAGATGTCGTACATATACCCAGTGAAATTCTACTCAGTAATATTATATAATGAAATTTGTAGAAAAATGGACAGACTTGGAACAGATCATACTAAGTGAATTCACATAACCATAGAAAGACAAATGCCACATGTTCTCCCTCATCTGTGGTTCCTAATCTGGAATAGTTTGACTTGCAGGCATACCTGTCAGGCACTGGGGTAAAATGCCCAACAACATTGTGTGCTAGCCATGGACACTGCTATATGAAAGCAACCAGCTTGACAAGATGTACACACCTGTGCAATAGTGGCACTCAGCCTAGCTGGGTAACCAATGGCTCTCTAATTGGCTAAGTGGAAAGGAACCCATATCTGGAACAGGGAACTGAGTCAGAATCTTATGAAGACCAAGATCATGGACTCCAATGAGAAGTTTACACTAATATCTGGCTGAAAAAGAGGCTACACCCATCAAAAGTTCTCTTAATTAACAATGCTTATCCCATTTAAACTATGCTGACATTAATCTTCACTGGAGAATCTGATTTTCTTTTTCAGAAGGCAGTGACAACCAAGGAGATAAACTACCATTTGCACATCAGCCAGGGCCCAGATGAAACCAGAGGAATTGGTGAGATAAGCAAGAATACTGCTGCCATGATAAGCCTGACAACCAGTGCTAGCATGTTGGAAACTGACACTAAGGATATGCAAAATGTACCAAAACAGAAATACAGGGCTGGAGAGATGGCTTAGCGGTTAAGTGCTTGCCTGTGAAGCCTAAGGACCCCAGTTCGAGGCTCGGTTCCCCAGGTCCCACGTTAGCCAGATGCACAAGGGGGCGCACGCATCTGGAGTTCGTTTGCAGAGGCTGGAAGCCCTGGCGCGCCCATTCTCTCTCTCCCTCTATCTGTCTTTCTCTCTGTGTCTGTTGCTCTCAAATAAATAAATAAATAAAAATACAAAAAAAAAGAAATACAGAAGATGCTGAGAGCTCAACACTAAAGTAGATTTAAAACACACTCACCGTGGCTCAGGGAATTTTGTGGAGGAAGGCCCTGAAAGATTATAAGAGCCACAGAGAGTATGATAATGTCCAGAGGCACTTCCCCTCCACACAAAATGCCTGACTGATGCACTCACATCTCATAACCCACAACCCCATGGTGAATACCAGCAATTCCACTTAGGAGGACCCTCAGTGGAATGGCAGGAGAAAGGAGGGAAATGATGGTAGCAACACATAATGTGTCCATACTTTATAAAACAAAGTGTGAAAATGTAGGGCTGGTGAGATGGTCCAGTTCATTTGTGCATTGGCTGTGGAAGTATTTGGGCTTCAGTTCAATCAACACATCAACACAAAAAGTGGTCAGGGCCATGCATGCCTTTACCATCATGCTGCAATGGACAGAAACAAGAGGATCACTGGGATTTGCTATTCAACCAGTCTAAACAAAAAAAAAATATGCCACATCCAGGTTCAATGAGATATTCTGTCCCATGTAAATAAGGTGGAAAACTAATAGTGAAGGAGACCCAATGTTCTCCTCTAGCCTGCACACACAAGTGTTCAGGGCACACACACACACACACACACACACACACACACACACACCACCAAGGAGTTTTAAACTAAGGATTGTAATTGTAAATAAAATTATCTTTTACTTATTTACTTATTTATTTATTTAAGAGAAAGACAGGAGAGAAAGACTCTAGCCACTGCAAATGAACTCCAGATTCATGTGTCATCCTGTGCATTTGGCTTACGTGGGTTCTTGGAAATAGAACTTGGGTCATTTGGCTTTGCCAACAAGCATCTTAACTGCTACGCCATCTCTCCAGCCCAGATTGTAACCTTTTAAAGTTGCATTCATTAAATATATTGTTTGAAATAGAGCAGTAAAAATGAAATAATACTGAATGCTCTTCATAACTACTGAAGTACAGATTTTAAAACAAAACACCAGAGTTTAAGAAGTAAAAATGATGATGATCTCCCATACTGAGGTGCTATCAAGACAGCTAATAGACTCACACTGTTGGTTTATGAATAATTTGGTACAATTTGTTTTTTAAATATTTTATTTATTTATGTATTTGAGAAACAGAGAAAGCAAGAGAGACAGAGCGAGAGAGAGAATGGGCATACCAGAAACTCTAGCCACTGCAAATAAACTCCAGATGCATGTGCTACCCTGTGTATCTGGCTTCACATAGGTACTAGGGAATTGTCCCTGAATCCTTAGGCTTTGCAGGCAAGCTCCATAATTGCTGAGCCATCGTTCCAGCCCTACATTCATTTTATTTAACTCAAGAGTAACTTTTGAAAGTTTAAAATAGATATTATTATTTTAAGATAGATTTATTTATTTGCAAGCAGAAAGAGAGAAAATGGACAATCCAGGATCTCCAGTCACTGCAAATGAACTACATGCATTACTTTTTGCATCTAGCTATATGTACGTTTGGCAGAATCAAATCTGGGTCGTTAGATTTTGCAGGCAAGTGACTTAGCTGCTGAGCTAGCTCTCTAGCCCAATATTACCTCAATAATACTGCTCATAGAGGTTCATCCAGATATGAAGCCATGCTAAGACATAGCCAAAAAGTTTTTCATAGAAATATGTTTGGGAAAAGTAAAAGAACATGGTATAAACACCATTAATGGGCCTAAATAGATGGGTACTTAAAATGTTATGATTTAGTCATTCAACACATTTTCAGTGCCTACTACTTGTTTCTGTTCATCCAGGTACTGGGCAGTCAGCAAAAAACAACAGTCAAAAATCCCTGCTGCCCTTGTTGGCAGGGCTTTGGGGAAAGGAGAACCCTCATCCACTGCTGGTGGGAGTGCAAATTTGTACAATCACTATGGAAACCAGTATAGAGACTCCTCAAACTGCTGAAATAGAACTACCATTAGATCCAGCTATATCTCTTTTGGGCACATACCCTAAAGACTCTATACCACAGAGACATGTGCTCAACCATTTTTATTGCTGCTCTATTCACTATAGCCAGAAATTGGAAGCATCCCAGATGCCCATCAATAAATGAATGGCTAATAAAGACTTGATACATATACACACTGGAATTCAGTGTTAAGGAAAAAAATGAAACAATCATTTTTTTAGAAAAATGGAGGCACTTGGTAAAAAATCTTTCTGGATGAGGTCAGTCTCAGATAGACAAAGGCTGCATGACCTCTCTCATAAGCAGTTCCTAACCTGGTCCAGCATCAGTTAACTGTAAGTCATAATAAATATCTACAATATGGACATGGCATTAGCATGAAGATGGAAAAAGGGGGAAATAGCAAGGGAAGGAAGGAAGGGCTACTAGACATCAAGTGAATGATTAGCAAAAAGAAAGGAAGTAAGGTATGGAAAGGCCTAGGGGGTAGGAGAAGGGGTGAGGGGATACACAAAACTAATAGCAACATGAATCAATCCCATAGAAAACTTCTTCTGGGATACCACTCTACAAGTCATTAACCTCAATAAGAGAGAGGGAGACTTTAACAGAAAAGCACCATAAAAGATGGAGAAAAGCATTACCCTACAAACATGGTCACTGGCTTGTAATTCCTAGGGCCAGAATTGGTAGCCCCGCAAAGTGAGCTGCTGGTCGTGGAGACATGAGATCACCAAAATAATTCAGGCTATGGACAAAATAGTTAGTTACCTGCAAAATCTAAAAGGTAAGTCCTGGGCTGGAGAGATAGCTTAGCAGTTAAGGCACTTGCCTGAAAAGCCCAAGGACCCTGATTCAATTTCTCAGTACCCACATAAGCCAGATGCACAAGGTGGCGAATGCATCCGGAGTTTGTTTGCAGCTGCTGGAGGCCCTGATGAACCCATTCTTTCTCTCTCACTTTCCCCTTCTCTCTCTCTCTCTCAATAAACAAATAAAAATCAGAAAGTTAAATCCCTGATGCTGAAGACAGTACAGCCTGCAGTCACAGGACATCAAATGATTATGCTGCAACTGATAGGGAATCCAGTTCCCTCTTGGGTAGCCTTCACAGTGCTGGGAAGTGCTAGAAGAGTACATGGAGAATAACAGTTGCCAATAGATTGATTAAACAGGAGATCCTGCCAGTTACAAAATCAATCATTCAAGCAAGAAGTATATACTCGTGCAATAGTGCCATATAGCCAATATAGGTAACCAACTGCTCACAGATTGGATATGAGACCTGTCTAGTAGGGGTGACCTCATATCTGGCTTTTGGTACCAAGCCAGATTCCCTAGAACAGGAAACCATTAGGCTCCAGAGAGCCTCCACTGCTCTCTCACCTAGAAGAATGAATATACACCTCAGTATGTATTCCTAAAGAGGAGGTTTATCCGCTTTTATTCAAACTATCTCACTTTTGATTGGCGAATCTGTTCTATTTTACAAATGGAGGAGAATATGGGTAGGAACAAGGATGCATTCATAGAAGAAGAGAGAGCCATTAGTCTACCTCTACTTATCTTACCCAGGCCCAGAAGTCATTACAGGGAAAGTGGTGACAAAAATACTGCTCTCATAGCTAGCCTGAAAATCAGTTCCAGGGAAATGGTAACAGACACAGGGGTCATTCATATCTCATAAAAACATAGATCCAGAGTCTACAGAGAAAGCAATACTAAATCAGATCTTTATCTTGCCCACCAGAGATCAGGGAGTATCACTGAAGAGGGGGCAAAGATTGTAAGAGCCTCAGGGTGACCGGGAATAACCTGAAACACCATGTTTCCCCCATCCCTGCAGAGGCAGATGGAGCCCTCTTGGGCTCTTGGGCTCTACAACGAATACCAATAACCCCACTGACAATCCTCAGAAAATGGGGGTTGGTGAAGGGGGATCTATGTGTACAACTATTTTATTTTTTAAAAAACTTAATTAAAAAAATCCTTCTGCCCTACAGAACATGCTATCTGTAGAATGGAGAAATACAGCATATCTAAATTGAAGGAGGAAGATCTATGTATAGCTCTCTAAGAGCTATGGTTACACGAAAAAGTCAACGTGCAGAAGAGAATTGCTAGCTAACTAGCTACATAGTTAGATAATATGTTCCCAGTAGGAAACCTTATGTTTATTAAAAATTCTGGAGAAAACAAAAGAAATTGTCCTTTTGGAGAAATGAGATTGAGTTGGGAAATAGACTGAATTTGCATTTTAAATATTAATGCATGTACTGTTTTTATTTTGTAATATACAGAAATCACTTTTAAGATTGTTTAGCATTTTCCTGCTTACTTCTTTCTTTATAACAAGCTGCTTCAAAGTCCAGGAGCCTAAAACATCTATTTTATTATGTCTTATGATTCTATACATCATGAATTGGCCTGGCAATTCACTTTCAGTGACATTAACTTGGATCAATCTGCGATATTCACATGGCTGGTATGGAGGGCCAGAAAAACTTCATTCACATGTCTTGTGTCTTGAAAAGAATTGATGAAATACTGGATTCAGCTGAGCCTCTCTCTATTGACACATATCTCGAGAACTTTATATGTTTGCTGTCCAGCAGAATAATCAGCTCTAATACATCAAAATGGAAACTACAAGTTCAATAAGGATAGACCTAGATGAAGGGGGAATGACTTTCTTTCATGTAGAAGCTATCTAGAGTATTATGTCTAATATAATTTGAGTATCTCTAATATGAAGTCTGAACTCTGAATTGGTCCAAAATCTAAAGGGTTTTGAGCCCCTGGAGTATGATGCCATTTCAACTCATGTGACCAGTCACAGCAAAAACACAGGAATGCTAAAATCATTGTATAAAATCAATTTCAAAGCCAGATGTAGTGTCAAACACCTTTAATCTTACCACTCATGAGGCAAAGGTAATAAAAACACTGTGAAATCTAGCCAGCCAGAGGATGCACAGTGATTCCAGGTCACTCTTAGCTAGAATGAGACCACATCACCCTTTCCAAAATTAAGAGTGCACAGTGTAGACCCAGAGAGCATCAAGATAAATGCTGTCCATCCCCAGCACATGACTACATTGCATTTCAAATATTTTAATTTATTTATTTGAGAGAGTGGAGAAAGAGAGAGATAAACAGACAGATAGAAGAAGAGTGGGCATCCCATGGCGTCTAACCACTGGAAACGAACTCCTGACACATGCACCAACTTGTGCATCTGGCTTACATGGGTACTTAGGAATCAAACATGGGTCCGTAGACTTCATACGTAAGCACTAACAGCTAAGCCATCTCTCCAACCCCCCTACAGTTAATTGCTAATTAACCTTATTTAATTAACACACACTGTACACATAATTTATCACATCACATTGTATCCCATAAATATATGTAATTATTACTTGTCAATTAAAAATAAACTTTACAAAATATTAGGGATAAACTCACAAAGGTGAAAATTGCAGCTGAGAGCTAAAACCACTATTAAAAGGAATAAAATATGATGCAAATAGCTGGAAAGTCACTTCAAGTAAATGGATTGGAGGACTTAATATTTTTAAAGTAATGACAGCCCCTAAATTAATCTACAGATTCGATGTATATCCTATCAAATGTATAAGCTGAGTTAAAATTCACATGGTGATGCAAATGACCCAAAATAGGAAAACAGTTTTGTAAAAGGAGAACTCAGACTTTCCATTTTCACTACAACAAGGCCATGATAATCAAAAAAATCTGGTACAAACATAGAGACACACATAAAAGGCAATAGAATAAAATAAGAAGTCCAGAAATAATTTCTACATTCATGGGAAATTGATGTTCAAGAAAGGAATCAACACCATTTAATGGTCAGGGAGGGAAATAATAGGCTTTCAATATCTGGATATCCATGAGCAAAAAAAAGAAAAATGAACTTGAGCCTCCATTTGAGCCATATACAAAGAAAATACAGGGGTAAATCTTTACAACTTAGGGTTTGTCCATATACAATCATAGTTATGACACTAAATGTACCAAAGTAAACAATAGATAAATTAAATTTCATCAAAATAAAATACTTCTGTACTTCAAAAAATATCAAGAAAGTGAAAAGATATGACACAGAAAGGGAAAGTACATTGGCAAATCATGTATTTGTCTAGATCCACAATACATGAAATACTTTAACAATGACAAATAATCAAGTAATCCAATTTTGCAGTTTCTGGTCTTACAATTTGAGCTTTAAGTTCTATTTTTAGTTGGAGTTAATCAAAATTAAATACTTTCATACTTCAAAGGATAACATATATGTCATGTGATTTATTCATAAGAAATGTCTAGACTAGTGAAATCTGTATTGATCATGGATGCTAGTGGCTCAGGCCAGAAGGAAATGAAGACTGAATGATAATGGAAAGGTTTATTATTTTTGTGCTGAAAAAAGTTCTATAATTAGATAATGGTAATGGTTGCACAACCTTTTGAATATACCAATAGCTAATTATTTAAGAAATATATGTTTAAGAGAGGAAATTTCATAATATGTAAAGTATATAACAATAAATGTGTTTTTTTAAAAGTAAAATCATAAGTCTAGCAGCCAAGCAGGAGATGTGTGCTAAATTTTCAATTTCCTCTAGTCCTGCTGGCAGGACTAGTAACTATATTCCCTTTTTATTAGCATTTGCTCCAAGTATTTCCTAACTTCTTCCCCTGTGAAAGAATTGTACTTACCACTTGTAGCAGATAAATTCAGGTTCACTGAGATGAACTTTCAGACCAGGCACAGTTATGGAAGAAGGGATTTATTGAAGCTTACAGATCCAGGGGAAGTTCCATAATGGCAGAAGAAGCTGGCCTGCCTTCACAGGCCCAAGCAGACAGAAAGAGAAGTACAAGCCAAAAGGTCAAAACCCACAGCACACTTCAGGAACTCTGGCTAAGCAGACTTTGCATATCTTTAGATTGAAATCAGAAACCCACTACCACACTTTAAGATCACCCAATGACATTGCATCCAGCCAGGGTGCCAGCAGATATAAACTACAGACAATAAAGAACTGTATATATTGGGGGCCATCTATTCAAACCACCATATTCTGCCCCTGGCCCCCAATACATTTATAACCATTAGACATTGTAAATTGTACTCAGTTCAATTTCAAAGGTCTCCACAGTCTTACCAACATAAGATATTAAGACCTGTAAAATCAAACAAGTTAAACACTTCTAACATATAAAGGCACAGAGTAAATATTTTCAACTGGTATAAGGCATAGGAAGGAGAGACTAAAACAATGCAAACTCAACCACCATAAACAAACATCAAACTTCTTCAGTTCAAGTCCAAGACTGACAGTCTCCAGATTTTCCAATTTCACCCCTCCAGCTGGGCCATGTAGCCAGGGAACACTTCCATCTCAGGCCAACATTGCACTCTATGGTAGCCCTTGTATAGTCCTGGTATATCTAAAACATCTTGAGGTCTTCATGCAAACCACGGTCCATCTTCCAAAGACTCTTTCAGCCTATCAGGGCATCATGCCCTGATTCATGCCATATCTCAGCAGCAGCTCCTGGGACCATGTGCAATTCATGACCATTCCTACATCTTCCATGCTTCTGAATCCAATACCAGATGTACAGGACACAGCCATATTCTTAATTCACAGACAAAATAAATCATAACCTTGAAAAGCAGGTTCCTTCTCCAGTCAACTCTTTCCAAAAGTTTGCATTTCTATGATAGTCTTTCCTTAGGCATAGTTTTCATTGTAAAGCAATTGGACCATCGTCCTTTAAGATTGCTAATGTGTTTGACAATAGCAGATTCAGTATTCTAAAACCAGTCTCACTGCCTGTAATTTTAACTTGCTTGAGGTTTTCCAGCTTAAAATCTTAAATCTCTTAGTTCAATATCTCTAGCCAAGCACATCAGTCCATTACAAATTTAACCTTGATCAAACTCTCTGGGCCTGGGCAGCAGGACACAGCCAGCCCTTATGCCAGCAGCCCAGTTCCAACAAATTCCTCTGTAGTCTTTCCTTCCCCTTAGAAAGCTCATCAGCCAAGCCTCGAAGTTCAATGCTGTCTGCACTTAGCATTCTCAGACTCTCATCAGAATAGTCCATAAAACTTGGCCTACCACTCCAAAAGACATCTTCAGTTGCAAGTACCAAATCCATGCCTATTCCACCAAAACAAAGGTTCCAAAAGATCAACATCCACATAGTTAGGTTCATCTCACCCCACTCCTGGTACCAAATTCTGTAGCAGACAGCTTCAGGTTCACTGAGATGAACTTTCAGACCAGGCACAGTTATGGAGGAAGGGATTTTTATTGAAGCTTACAGGTCCAGGGGAAGTTCCATAATGGCAGAAGAAGCTGGCTGGCCTTCACATGCCCAAGCAGACAGAGAGACATACAAGCCAAAGGGTCAAAAGCCACAGCACACTTAAGGAACTCCAGCTAGGCATACTTTGCATATCTTTAGATTGAAATTGGAGACCCACCACCACACTTTAATATCACCCAGTGACATTGCCTCCAGCCAGGTAGCCATAGATTTTGACTTGGATTTCAGTACCAGGCATTAATTATCTCTCTCTGAAGCTTCTATTTGTCATTTATCCTAATATTTAATGGCTCCTTCAATTGGGAACAATTTCCAACACTTAATATAGGCTCTATATGCTTCATGCAAAGTACATCTTGTTAAGACTTTGTTGGAGACTGATAACAGGTATTACCCTTTTATATTTGGAAACCAGTGCTGATAAATGAATGCTAATACTAACTAATAGATTTAGATCACTAGTCTCCATGTATTTCATTCTTGTAATTTTATAAGAACAGATAGCTGGGCATAGTGGCAC